>NC_133466.1:41827500-43252500 GCF_048565385.1 Saimiri boliviensis | reverse complement strand
CCTGGACAACAGAGCAAGATCCTGTCTCAGAAAAAACACAAATTAAAAAGTACAGAGCTAAGAGGGGGAAGATCTGTTGGAGGGACACAGAAGTCAGAAAACTGTGTGCCATGGTGAGTGGTCAGATCATCGTTGGCAGATATCCTTTGAAGATTTTAAGCAGGAAAGGGGTTGTCGGGTCTGTTTCTTAGAAAGAGTCATTTATGGCAGAATATTTATTCAAATCTTTCTAAGAAAGCCATGCTTGAAATGAGACATTCAATGTCTGGAAGCTTATCTAGGCTTTTTAGGACTTAGCTGCCCCTTGTGGTACTTGCTGAAATTGGACTTTTTTTTTTTTCTTGGTTAGTTAGAGGAATGAGCAAGCTCTTGATATTGGAGGCCAGGTTGCCCTTAGAGCTACAGAAAAAGCATGCTCCTCACCAAAGCAGTTTCTTCTAGGTCCTGTTATTTCAAGACTCGAATAGGAAAGAGGGTTTTTTCTTGTTTTTCTGTTAAAATGCATGGGTTTCAAGCCATGATGATTTGCTTTCAAATCCTAAAGCCATCACTTAGAGGTTTAGGGCAAATTACTAAACTTTGAACTTCAACTTTCTCATCTGAAAAATGTAGATAATACCTACTCCAATTGTTGGTAAGAATTAAATGATTTAATAATGCCAAATGTCTGATACAGCATCTGGCATTTTAAAAGATCTCATACCTCACTTCTCATTTGGATGGTCAGAGGGCATATAAAGACATTGAATACCTGGGGATTTCAGGAGAAAGACCACCAGAATGGAAAACAAGTAGGAAAACCAAACCATTTTTCAGTATTCTCCATGGTCGTGGTGGTGAAGATGTGTATTATCTATGCAATTTAAATAATGAAATTTTCAGTGATTAAGTCCATCTCAGAATTCAGAATTTGGTTTTCAGAATGAAATTATCACTTGACAAGTTTAATAGCCCCAGTTGTGGAAGGAATTCTTTATTCATTGTATTTCTACATAGCCACAGAGCCCTCTTCTAGGCCTGGGTTGGGGAGATAGGAGTGGTGTGGGAAATGATCTGTGATTAGGGGCTAACAAGGAAAGACAGACATGAATGGCAAGATAGAAAGGCGCAGAGTTATAAGATACTGACTTGAGAGGGATTGTCAAAGGAGCATTTTGATGGCTAAATATGTACCAGAAACTGCTAGGCATAAAAGATTCTAAGAGATATAAAGTGTAATTCTGACTTTTGAAAGGCTTAAAAAAAGGTTTGCCAAATATATGTGAAAACTGGAGAAAATGGAAGATATCTAAAGTAGCTTATGTGAAATATCAAGTAGTTCATATACATATAATTATATGATAGGGTTGGAGAGTCCTGGGGTGCTGACTTTATTGGGAAAACTATACCAGAGGTCAGACTCATAGATCAATAGTTGATTAATAGTTAGTGGAATTTTATGGTTGGAAGAGACCTTAGAAGCCTACTAATCTAACTTCTCAGTAATGTAGCAATTCCTTTTTTTTTTTTTTTTTCTGTGATGGGGTCTCACTCTGTTGCCTAGGCTGAAGTGCAGTGGTGTGATCAAGACTCACTGCATCCTCCACCTCCCTGAGTACAGGTAATCCTTCTACCTCAGCCTCCTGAGTAGCTGGGACTGTAGATGTGTGCTACCACTTATAGCTAATTTTTGATGTTTTTTTTGTGTTTGCTTTTTTTTTTTTTTTTTTTGTACAGACAGGGTTTTGCCATGTTTCTCGGTCTGGTCTCAAAATCCTGGGCTCAAGTAATTTACCCCCCTCAGCCTCCCTAAATGTTGGGATTACAGATATGAGCCACCATGCCTGGCCAGTTATTCTTATTGATGATCGACTTCTCCCATTTTTGAATGGACGCCTGTTCAGCTTGTTTCTGGGCCCGTTTGACACCCCTAGTGGTCATTGCTACTTTCCATGCTTTCTATTAATAGTATGACAAGATGTTCCAAGCAAATCTTGTACATTTCCTGCCCAAATCTTAAAGGAACTATTTCTCCAAAGAATTTTGGGTCATTTTAATGAGAGATGCTATTTAGGGATTACATTCTAGGTACTAAGATTGCTTATTGCTTTATGAGTTAGCCATGACTTCTAGGACTTTTCAGAAGACAAAACTAGGAAGTATGTGATGGTTTTTTTATGTGAATATTCATCATAATGTCATGGAGATTACAGGTGCCCACCCTCTATTAGAAATCCCTCTATAAGAAATAGACATCCCTCTATAAGAAACTTTATTTCATTATTTCTCCTACCATTAAGAAATAAGCAAATGATTTGCACATCCATTCATGATGGCTTTATAGGGTCAGCTTTACCCTCCCAACTGAAACAATTAAAAAAAGCAGACAAAATAAATGAAGCAATATTTTTCAAGACATTGAACATCAGGCAACAAAGGACAGTAAGTCTTGAAAGATAAGGAACATATACCATGAGCTCTCTGGTTGTCCCAGATTACTCCACTAAGAGAGTTCCCAGGCCATGGCACAGAAAGAGAGAACCCAAGTGGAGCCCAGTGGACACCCTGAGTTGAGGAGATGGTACTGGGAGTCCAAAGAGACCCAGGTAGCTAGAGTTCACAGGACAGAGTAGCAAGAAGAGAGAGCTATGCAGAGAGAGAACTTTGGGAGTCTGTGAAGAGTCCCCTGTGAGTATTCAGCAGAATACTGATTGGCACATGAGTGTAACAGAACTACTCACAGTCAACAGAAACCATTGAAGTGTTTAGAGGGAATGGTTTTTGACACAGAGCTAGCGGTAGTGCCTGAAAAACCTAATAAATGTGGAGAGATCCAGAGTACTCAGAAGGGTCTTTCCTCTGACTAAGGTACTAATGTCTTGCTTGACAAATCTTCAGACTGAAAAGCAAAGTGTTTCCAAGTAATTGAATTGCATCCTAGTGCAAAGCTCAAGGATATGTGTTCGTAAGCATGACATCCATTCAAAGATTATCAGGCATGCAAAGAAGCAAGAAAATATAAACCAGGAATGAGGAGAAAAATCAACACATCAAAGCCAACCAAGAACTGCCAGAGAAGTTAGATATAGGCAAGGATATTAAATCAATGACTATTTCTGTACTTCAGATGTTTAAAAAGTAAGGAGACAGCTGGGCACAGTGGCTCACACCTGTAATCCCAGCACTTTGGGAGGCTGAGGAGGGCAGATCATGAGGTCAGGAGTTCAAGACCAGCCTGGTCAACATAGTGAAACCCTGTCTCTACTAAAAATACAAAAATTAGCCAAGTGTGGTGGTGGGCACCTGTAATCCCAGCCACATGGGAGGCTGAGACAGGAAAATAGCTTGAACCCAGGAGGCTGAGGTTGCAGTGAGCCAAGATCACACCATTGTACTCTAGCCTGGGTGACAGAGTGAGACTCTATCTCAAATAAATAAATAAATAAGGAGAGACATGAACGATTTGTTTTTTTAAAAAGACCCAAATCAGATTTCTGGAGAGGAAAACTACACAGTGCCTGAGATGAAAAGGGCACCAGAAGAGATTCATGCCAGAGTAGCCATCGTAGATGAAAAGATGAGTGAATTCAAAGATACAGCAATAGAAACTATCCTCAATGAAATAAAATGAGAAAAAGACCTCAAGAAAAATGAATACAGCATCAGTGAGCTATGGGACACTGTCAGGCACCCTAATAGATGTGTAACTGGAATCTCTGTAGAAGAAGAGAAGAAAGGTGTTTGGAAAAATATTTGAAGAAATAATGGCTGAAAATTTTCCAAAATTTATGAACTGTAAAGCCACAGATCCTATAAGCTAAGTGAAACTGGCAGCATAAGAAGCATGAAGAAAGCCACTCCAAGGTCTATCATAATCAAATTACTCAAAACAGGTGATAAAGAGCAATCTTAAAAGCAACCAGGGCCAGGCACAGTGGCTCACACCTGTAATTCCAGCACTTTGGGAGGCCAAGGATGGTGAATCGCAAGGTCAGAAGTTCGAGTTCAGCCTTGCCAACACAGTGATACCCTATCTATATTAAATACAAAAATTAGCCAGATGTGGTGGCTTGTGCCGCTCGCTAGTCCCAGCTACTTGGGAGGCTGAGGTGGGAGAATCACTTCAACCTGAGAGACGGAGGTTGCAGTGAGTCGAGACCACGCCACTGCACTCCAGCCTGTGGAGTGAAACTCCGTCTCAAAAAAAAAAAAAAAAGACATTTTACATAGAGAGGAAGCACGACACAAATGACATTAGACTTCAATAATAAGGCATGAGAGCTTACAATGGAGTAATAACTTTAATATACCTGAAAAGCAATATTGTTAACCTGTAACATCAAACTCAGCAAACATCTTTCAAAACCAAAGGTGAAATGAAGACCTTTTTCAACAACAACATACAAGAACTGAAAGAATTCACCAATACGTTTGCACCATAAGAAAAGTTAAAGGAAGCCCTTTAGGCATATGCAAAACGACAACAGACGGAAATAATGGAACTACACAAAGGAATGAACAATGGCAGGTGATAGAACACTCCACACAAGAAGAGCAGTTACCAAAATAAACTATATTCTCAGCCATGAAACAAGTCTTAATGAATATAAAATAATTCAAGTAGTATATGGTGTGTTCTCTTCACAGTATAATTAGGTTAGAAATCAATAACGGAAAGATCTGGAAAATCCCCAAATATTTGGAAACTAGATGACACACTTCTTTCTGAACATCTTATGAGTTTAAAAGGAAAAGAAGAAATTATTATTTAGAGATAAATGAAAATGAAAACAGGTGAGGTACAGTGATTCATGCCTGTCATCTTAGCACTTTGGAAGGCTGAGGCAGGAGGATCCCTTGGGCTCAGAACTTGGAGACCAGCCTGAACTACATATTGAAAGCCTATTTCTACAACACACACACAAACACACACACACACACACACACACACACACACACACAAACGCACACAAAGTTGGGCATGGTGGCATGTGCCTGCAATCCCAGCTATTCAGGAGGGTGTAGTGGGAGTATTGCTTGAGCCTAGAAAGTTGGGACTGCAGTGAGCAGAGATTGCACCATTGCAGTGCAGCCTGGGTGACAGAACGAGACTTTGTCTTTTTTTTTATTGCATTTTAGGTTTTGGGGTACATGTGAAGAACATGCAACATTGTTGCATAGGTACACACATGGCAGTGTGGTGTGCTGTCTTCCGTCCCCTCACCTGTATCTGTCATTTCTCCCTATGCTATCTCTTCCCACCTCCGCACCCCCCCATCCTTCCCCTATTTCCCCTCAACGGACCCCAGTGTGTAGTGCTCCCCTCCCTGTGTCCATGTGTTCTCATTGTTCAACACCCGTCCATGAGTGAGAATATACGGTGTTTGATTTTCTGCTCTTGTGTCAGTTTGCTGAGAATGATGGTTTCCAGGTTCATCCATGTCCCTACAAAGGACGTGAACTCATCGTTTTTGATGGCTGCATAATATTCCATGGTGTATATGTACCACATTTTCCCTATCCAGTCTATCATCGTTGGGAATTTGGGTTGGTTCCAGGTCTTTGCTATTGTAAACAGTGCTGCAATGAACATTCGTGTGCACGTGTCCTTGTAGTAGAATGATTTATAATCCTTTGGATATATACCCAGTAATGGGATTGCTGGGTCAAATGGGATTTCTATTTTTAGGTCCTTGAGGAATCGCCACAATGGTTGAATTAATTTACATTCCCACTAACAGTGTAAAAGTGTTCCTATTTCTCCACATCCTGTCCAGCATCTGTTGTTTCCCGATTTTTTAATGATCGCCATTCTTACTGGTGTGAGATGGTATCTCAATGTGGTTTTGATTTGCATTTCTCTGATGACCAGTGATGATGAGCATTTTTTCACATGTTTGTTGGCCTCCTGTATGTCTTCTTTTGTAAGGTATCTGTTCATATCCTTCGACCATTTTTGAATGGGCTTGTTTGTTTTTTTCTTGTAGATCTGCTTTAGTTCTTTGTAAATTCTGGATATCAGCCCCTTGTCAGATGGGTAGACTGCAAAAATTTTTTCCCATTCTGTTGGTTGCCAATTCACTCTACTGACTTTCTTTTGCCATGCAGAAGCTGTGGAGTTTGATTAGGTCCCATTTGTCTATTTTGGCTTTTGTTGCCATTGCTTTTGGCGTTTTGGTCATGAAGTCCTTGCCTATACCTATGTCCTGAATGGTTTTGCCTAGATTTTCTTCTAGGGTTTTTATGGTGTTAGGTCTGATGTTTAAATCTTTAATCCATCTGGAGTTAATTTTGGTGTAAGGTGTCAGGAAGGGGTCCTGTTTCTGCTTTCTGCACATGGCTAGCCAGTTTTCCCAACACCATTTATTTAACAGGGAATCCTTTCCCCATTGCTTGTTTTTGTCAGGTTTGTCGAAGATCATATGGTTGTGGGTATGTTGTATTTCCTCTGAGGCCTCTGTTCTGTTCCATTGGTCTATATCTCTGTTTTGGTACCAGTACCATGCTGTTTTGATTACTGTAGCCTTGTAGTATAGTTTGAAGTCCGGTAGTGTGATGCCTCCTGCTTTGTTCTTTTTGCTTAGAATTGACTTGGCTATGTGGGCTCTCTTTTGGTTCCATATGAAGTTTAAGGTGTTTTTTTCCAGTTCTGTGAAGAAGGTCATTGGTAGCTTGATGGGAATAGCATTGAATCTGTAAATTACTTTGGGCAGTATGGCCATTTTCGCGATGTTGATTCTTCCTAACCGTGAACATGGAATGTTTCTCCATCTGTTTGTATCCTCTCTTATTTCGTTGAGCAATGGCTTGTAGTTCTCCTTGAAGAGGTCCTTTACGTTCCTTGTTAGTTGTATTCCTAGGTATTTTACTCTCTTTGTAGCAATTGTGAATGGCAGTTCGTTCTTGATTTGGCTCTCTTTAAGTCTATCATTGGTGTATAGGAATGCTTGTGATTTTTGCACGTTGATTTTGTATCCTGAGACTTTGCTGAAGTTGTTTATCAGTTTCAGGAGATTTTGGGCTGAGATGATGGGGTCTTCCAGATATACAATCATGTCATCTGCAAATAGAGACAATTTGATTTCCTCCTTTCCAATTTGGATACCCTTTATTTCTTTTTCTTGCCTGATTGCTCTGGCTAGAACTTCCAGTACTATATTGAATAGGAGTGGTGAGAGAGGGCATCCTTGTCTAGTGCCAGATTTCAAAGGGAATGCTTCCAGTTTTTGCCCATTCAGTATGATATTGGCTGTTGGTTTGTCGTAAATAGCTTTTATTGTTTTGAGATACGTTCTGTCAATACCTAGTTTATTGAGAGTTTTTAGCATAAAGGGTTGTTGAATTTTGTCAAAAGCCTTCTCTGCATCAATTGAGATAATCATGTGGTTTTTGTCTTTGGTTCTGTCTATGTGGTGAATTACGTTTATGGACTTGCGTATGTTGAACCAGCCTTGCATCCCCGGGATGAATCCTACTTGATCATGGTGGATGAGCTTTTTGATATGCTGTTGCAATCGGTTTGCCAGTATTTTATCGAAGATTTTTGCATCTATATTCATCATGGATATTGCCCTGAAATTTTCTTTTCTTGTTGAGTCTCTGCCAGGTTTTGGTATCAGGATGATGTTTGTCTCGTAAAATGATTTGGGTAGGATTCCCTCTTTTTGGATTGTCTGGAATAGTTTCAGAAGGAATGGTATCAGCTCCTCTTTGTATGTCTGGTAGAATTCGGCTGTGAACCCATCTGGACCTGGGCTTTTTTTGGGTGGTAGGCTGTTTATTGCTGCCTCGACTTCAGACCATGTTATTGGTCTATTCAGGGTTTCGGCTTCTTCCAGGTTTAGGCTTGGGAGGATGCAGGTGTCCAGGAATTTATCCATTTCTTCCAGGTTTACTAGTTTATGTGCATAGAGTTGTTTGTAATAATCTCTGATGATGGTTTGGATTTCTGTGGAATCTGTGGTGATATCCCCTTTATCGTTTTTTATTGCATCAATTTGGTTATTCTCTCTTTTCTTTTTTTCTTTTTTTCTTTTTTTTTTCTTTTTTTTTTGAGACGGAGTTTCACTCTTGTTTCCCAGACTGGAGTGCAATGGCGCAATCTCGGCTCACTGCAACCTCCACCTCCTGGATTCAGGCAATTCTCCTGCCTCAGCCTCCTGAGTAGCTGGGATTACAGGCATGCGCCACCATGCCCAGCTAATTTTTTGTATTTTTAGTAGAGACGGGGTTTCACCATGTTGACCAGGATGGTCTCGATCTCTTGACCTCGTGATTTACCCGCCTCAGCCTCCCAAAGTGCTGGGATTACAGGCTTGAGCCACCGCGCCCGGCCCTCTCTTTTCTTTTTAATTAATCTGGCTAGTGGTCTGCCTATTTTGTTGATCTTTTCAAAAAACCAGCTCCTGGATTTATTGATTTTTTGAAGAGTTTTTGTGTCTCTATTTCCTTCAGTTCTGCTCTGATCTTAGTTATTTCCTGTCTTCTGCTAGGTTTTGAGATTTTTTGATCTTACTCCTCTAGCTCTTTCAATTTTGATGATAGCGTGTCAATTTTAGATCTCTCCTTTCTTCTCATGTGGGCACTCATTGTTTTTTTCTTCTCATGTGGGCACTCATTTATTTTCCTCTAGAGACTGCTTTAAATGTGTCCCAGAGATTCTGGTATGTTGTGTCTTCGTTCTCATTGGTTTCGAAGAACATCTTTATTTCTGCCTTCATTTCATTGTTTATCCAGTCAACATTCAAGAGCAAGTTGTTCAGTTTCCATGAAGCTGTGCGGTTCTGAGTTAGTTTCTGCATTCTGAGTTATAACTCGATTGCACTGTGGTCTGAGAGACTGTTTGTTATGATTTCTGTTCTTTTGCATTTGTTGAGGAGTGATTTATTGCCAATTATGTGGTCAATTTTAGAGTAGGTGTGATGTGGTGCTGAGAAGAATGTATATTCTGTGGATTTGGGGTGGAGAGTTCTGTAAATGTCTATTAGGTTTGCTTGTTCCAGGTCTGAGTTCAGGTCCTGGATATCCTTGTTGATTTTCTGTCTGGTTGATCTGTCTAATATTGACAATGGGGTGTTAAAGTCTCCCACTATTATTGTGTGGGAGTCTAAGTCTCTTTGTAAGTCATTAAGAACTTGCCTTATGTATCTGGGTGCTCCTGTATTGGGTGCATATATATTTAGGATCGTTAGCTCTTCTTGTTGCAGTGATCCTTTTACCATTATGTAATGTCCTTCTTTGTCTCTTTTGATCTTTGTTGCTTTAAAGTCTATTTTATCAGAGATGAAAATTGCAACTCCTGCTTTTTTTTGCTCTCCATTTGCTTGGTAGATCTTCCTCCATCCCTTTATTTTGAGCCTTTGTGTATCCTTGCATGTAAGATGGGTTTCCTGGATACAGCACACTGAAGGGTTTGGGCTTTTTATCCAATTTGCCAGTCTGTGTCTTTTGATTGGGGCATTTAGTCCATTGACATTTAGGGATAATATTGTTATGTGTGAATTTGATACTGTCATTTTGATGCTACCTGGCTGTTTTGTTGGTTAGTTGATGCAGCTTCTTGATTGTGTCGATGCTATTTTACCATTTGGTGTGTTTTTGGATTGGCTGGTACTGGTTGTTCCTTTATATGTGTAGAACCTCTTTCAGGAGTTCTTGTAGAGCAGGTTTGGTGGTGATGAAATCTCTGAGTGCTTGCTTGTTCACAAAGGATTTTATTTTTCCTTCACTTATGAAGCTTAGTTTGGCTGGATAGGAGATTCTGGGTTGAAAGTTCTTTTCTTTAAGGATGTTGAATATTGGCCCCCAATCTCTTCTGGCTTGTAGGGTTTCTGCTGAGAGATCTGCTGTGAGTCTAATGGGCTTCCCTTTGTGGGTAACCCGACCTTTCTCTCTGGCTGCCCTTAGCATTTTCTCTTTCATTTCAACCCTGCTGAATCTGACGATTATGTGCCTTGGTGTGGCTCTTCTTGAGGAATATCTTTGTGGTATTCTCTGTATTTCCTGGATTTGAATATTGGTCTGCCTTGCTCGGTTGGGGAAGTTTTCCTGGATAATATCCTGAAGAGTATTTTCCAGCTTGGATTCATTCTCTTCATCACATTCAGGTACACCTATCAGACGTAGATTAGGTCTTTTCACATAGTCCCACATTTCTTGAAGATTTTGTTCATTCCTTTTTGCACTTTATTCTCTGTTCTTGCCTTCTCTTTTTATTTCATTGAGTTGATCTTCGACCTCTGATATCCTTTCTTCTGCTTGGTCAATTCGGCTGTTGAAGCTTGTGCATGCTTCACGAAGTTCTCGTGTTGCGTTTTTCAGCTCCATCAATTCACTTATAATCCTGTCTATGCTGTCCATTCTCGTTAGAAGTTCGTCCAATCTTTTTTCGAGGTTCCTATTTTCTTTACGTTGGGTTAGAACATGTTCTTTTAGCTCACTGTAGTTTCTTACTACCCACCTTCTGAAGTCTGATTCTGTCATTTCATCACCCTCCTTCTCCATCCGGTCTGGTTCCCTTGCTGGTGAGGAGTTGTGATCCCTTTTAGGAGGAGAGGTGTTCTGGTTTCGGGAGTTTTCATCCTTTTTGCGCTGGTTTCTTCCCATTTTTGTGGGTTTATCCACCTGTTGTCTTTGTAATTACTGTTTTTCAGATTGGGTCTCTGAGTGAGCTTCTAATTCGTGGATGCTGAAGTTACTTCTTTTTTTTTTTTTTTTTTTAAGCTTTCCTTCTAACAGTCTGGCCCCTCTGCTGTAGGACTGCTGAGGTCCACTCCAGGCCCTGCTTGCCTGGGGATCACCTGCAGCAGCTGCAGAACAGTAAGGGTTGCTGCCAGTTTCCTCTTCTCCTATCTTTGTTCCAGAAGGATGCTCACCTACTGTCAGTCCGTTCTCTCCTTTATGAGGTGAGTCTTTGGATCTATGGGGGTCAGGGAGCTACTTGAGGAGACAGTCTATCTTTTATTGGGGCTTAAGTCCTGAGTTGTGAGCTCCGTTGTTCGCTCAGAGCTGCTGGGCAGGTATGTTTAGGTCTGCTGCTGAACTCATAAAGCACTTTTTGTTCCCAGGTGCTCTGTCCCAGGGAGTTGGAGCTTTATGAGTTTCCGTTGCACTACTGCCTTTTTTGATTTTTCTTTCAGGTCTGACCCGCCCAGCTAGCAGCACGCCTAGCCACTGCCTGCCCGCAGGGGCTTTGCTGAGCTGCTGTGGGCTCCGCCCAGCTGCCCTGAGCTCTTCCCTGCAGTCCTGTTTATATGGGTGTAGTTAGAACTGTCTCGGCAATAGTGGCCCCGCCTCTGTTATGGCAGACTCTCTCTGTTGTGGCAGGTTGCCTCGGCAAAGGTGGGTTGCCTTGGCAACGGGGGCCTGCCTCCGTAGCGGTGGAGAGTCTCAGTAATGGCGGAAGCCCCTCCCCCACGGAGCCGGACCGTCCCGGTTCAGCTGTGCTTGGTTTGAAGGGCTCAACCCAGAGGGTTTCCAATTACTGTTTTTGTTTTCGTTGTTGTTGGGGGTGGAGGGGTGGGACCAACCGAGCCTGATCACCTGGCTCCCTGACTCAGAGTCTTTTCTTTTAAGTTGAACGACCCCGCGTTCCAGTCGCTTGTTGAAAAGGCGCCGGGATCTCCCGTGCTGCGACTCACGGAGTCGGCTCGAACTGCGGCGCCGGCTCCTGGAGGATTTTTTGCCTAGGAATCTCCTGGCCTGACTCGCTGTTTCAGATGAATGGGCAACTCTGCTGTCTCAGGGCTCTGCTCGCCAGCTAAGAGGGCTCCCAGACCAGTGGCTTTTGTACAGAGAACCGCAGCAACAGGGCGTGGTCACAGCAGCCGCGCAGGCGGAATCAGCCCCACGGGGGCCAAAACAGCCGCACCGGCTGGGACTGCGACGCTGGCGACCCCTCTGCCTGGGTATCTCCTGGTCTGTGGGCAGTAAGAGTTCGTCTGGAAATGCGGCGTCCACTCACCCTCTGCACTTTCACTGGGAGCTGAAGTCCTGAGCTGTTCTTAGGCGGCCATCTTCCCAGCATTCCCGAGACCTTGTCTTAAGAAAAGAAAAAAAAAAAAAAAAATGAAAATGAAAACAAATATGTCAAATATGTGCAGTGTCACCAAAGCACTAGGGGGAAATGTATAGCACTACCTTTATTAGAAAAAAAAAGGTCTCAAATAAGTGACTTTGTTTTCCACCATAAGAGACTAGAAAAAGAAGAGCAAACTAATCCTCAATTAAGCTAAAGAAAAGAAATAATGAAGAAAAGAGCATAATTCAATGCTATAGAAAACAAAAGGAAAAGAGAGAAAATCAATGTAACCAAAACCTGGTTCTCTGAGATTAATAGCCAGAGTGAACAGGGAAAGATGGGATAAAGATACCAATAGCGGCAATCAGAGAGACATCACCACAGACTCTTCAGATGTTAGAATGATAATAAGGGAATATTATTAGTAACATGTTAACTAATTTGACAGTTTAGATGAAGAAATTCTAAGACACAGACTGCAAAAGCTCTTTCAGGAAGAAAGAGATAAACTTATGACTATTAAATAAATTGCATTTGGCTGGGTGTGGTGGCTCACGCCTGTAACTCCAGCACTTTGGGAGGCCAAGGTGGGTAGATCACAAGGTCAGGAGTTTAAGACCAGCCTGACCAACATGGTGAAACCCTGTCTCTACTAAAAATACAAAAAAAATAGCCAGGTGTTGTGGAACACACTTGTAATCCTAGCTACTTGGGAGGCTGAGGCAGGAGAACTGCTCAAACCCGGGAGGCAGAGGTTGCAGTGAGCCAAGATCATGCCACTGCACTCTATCCTGAGTGACAGAGCGAGACTCCATCTCAAAATGATAAATAAATACATTGGATTTATTGCTAAAAAACTCTTCACAAAGGAAGCCCCAGGCCCAGATGGCTTCACTGCTGAATTGTATTAAACTTATATGGAAGAAATAATAAAAATTCTACACAAACTCTTCTATTAAACTGAAGAGCAGAAAATAACTTCCCAGATGATTTATGAAGCTAATATTACCAGGATATCCAAACAAGGCATAGACAAGACAAATAAGAAGGAAAACCACAGACCGGTATCTCTCATAAACATTGTTGGCCGGGCGCGGTGGCTCAAGCCTGTAATCCCAGCACTTTGGGAGGCTGAGGCGGGTGGATCACGAGGTCGAGAGATCGAGACCAACCTGGTCAACATGGTGAAACCCCGTCTCTACTAAAAATACAAAAAATTAGCTGGGCATGGTGGTGCGTGCCTATAATCCCAGCTACTCAGGAGGCTGAGGCAGGAGAATTGCCTGAACCCAGGAGGCGGAGGTTGCGGTGAGCCGAGATCGCGCCATTGCACTCCAGCCTGGGTAACAAGAGCGAAACTCCGTCTCAAAAAAAAAAAAAAAAAAAATTGTTAAAAAATCTATAAACTTTAGCAAGTCAAATCCAACAATATATAAAAAGAAAATACTCTATCACCAAATGGGTTTATAACAAGAATACAAAGTTTGTTTGACATTTGAAAATCAGTGTAAAATTAACCGTAATGACAAACTTTAAAAAGACAATCCATATGTTCATTTCAATAAACACAGTAAAACCCCTTTGAAAAAAATCTAAAATTGATTACTATGTAATTTAAAAAACAATAAATATATCAACAAACTAGGAATGGAACTTAAATCAGTTTTATGAAAAACTGAAAATGAACGTCATACTTTGTAGCTAATGATTGTTTTCCCCCAATATCCAGAAGTGAAATGAGTGTCTACTCTCATTACAGCTGTTCAACATTGTAAGGCAGGAGCCAGTGCACTAAGGCAAGAAAAAGAAATAAAATGCATCCAGATTGGGAAAGAAGTAAAATTGGCTTTTTTTGCAGTCAACATGCATAAAATCTGGTAGAATGTGAAAAAAAAAAAATCTAGATGTGCTAAATTTAGTAAGGTTGCTAGATAAAAATTTACTTCTAAAAGCAATTGTATTTATATATACTAGGAATGAACAATTGGAAATTGAAGTTAAATTCCATGTACAGTAGTATCAAAAATATGAAGTACTTATGGCTAAATGTGGCAAAAAGTGTGTAAGACATAGGCATTGAAAATGGTACAATATTGCTGATAGAAATTAAAGAAGACCTACATACATGGAGAGATATACCTTGTTTATGAGTCAGAAGCCTATATTGTTAAGCTCCCCAATTTGATCACTTGCATCAACATAACCCCAATTAAAATCTCAGAAGGATTTTTTTAAATGACAAACTAATTCTGCATTTCAGAGAACCTAGAATAGCCCAAGCATGATGTAAGTTCAAGACTTATTATAAAGCTCTAGTAATTAGGACAGCAGATGAATAGGCCATTGGAACAAAATAGAAAATCCAGAAATAGATTTATACATGTATGACAATAGACTTCTGACAAAGGTGCAAAGACAGTTAAATGGAGAAAAGAAAGTCTTTTCAACAAATGGTACCCAAACTATTAGATATTTATAAGCAATAATTGGGCCATACCTCACATCATCTACATAAATTAACTCAAAGCAGGTTGTAGACTTAAATGTAAAACCTAAAAACTTCTATAAAACTTCTAGGAAAAATTAAGAAAAAAATTTTATTGAAGTTGGATTAGGCAAAGATTTCTTACAGTTGACATTAAAAGTATGATTCATAAAGGAGAAATTTGATAATTTGGACTTAATCAAAATAAAAACATTTCTTCAAAATACACTTATGTAAACTACACACTGGGAAAGAGTTGTGGCAAAGTATGTATCTGATGAAAGATTTGTATTCAGAATACATAAAGAACTCTAAAAATTCATCTAAAAATGTAACACAGTGAAATAATACTTTGCCAAGGAAGATATAAGTCAGTAAGCACACTAAAACATGTTCAGCATAATTATCAGGGAAACATCAGTTTAAACCATAAGGAGTTACCACTACACACTTAATATAATGGCTAAAATTTAAAAAACTGATTATACCATGTGTTGGAGAAGATATGAAGGAACGGGAAGTATCATACACTACTGGTGGGGATAGCTCTATGAAGTGGTACAGCTATCTTGGAAAACAGCTTGTCAGTTTCTCAAGAAGGTAAACCTATACTGGTCATATGATCTAGCCATTTGTCTCCTAAACACTTACCCAAGAGAGAGTTACCTGGGTGAAAATAAATTATACATGCATAGAAAGACTTGTAGATCAATTTTTTTGACAGTTTATTTTGGCACATTTATTGGCATTAAACATAAGACCCTTCCCTTCACTGGCATCAGGAAGCCACACCCAAAGGATGTCCCTCTGTGTCATTTCTGCAACAAACTCTCAGGCCTTAGCAGTAGCCTGAGCTGCCCCCAGGGCTGTGATCTGCTGAATCTTCTGGCTCATCATTTCCGTGACAGCCTGTTTCATGATGTACTTCTCCTGGAAAGCTGCCTGAATTTTCTCCATCTGCGTGGTTAGGAAGCCTGTCTTCCTCTTGAAGAAGTCCTTGGCATCCTCAGCTATCTTCTCTACATGGTACACAGTTCCCACATCGATGAGCACATGTTCCACATCATGCAGTTTCTCACGGACATACACAGAACTCGTCAGTGGGATGAGTAATTCTCTTCCCTCGTTGCTCTTATTCAGCCTGTTTAGTCTTTGGCTTCTACATCGTCTGTACCACCTTGTACTGAGCAGTGGACACAGACAGGAACTCCACTTTCTGGTCCAGCTGGTTCTTCAGCATTTCTAGCTGTGGCAGATTCATCTCCGTGATAGTCTTGGCAGTTTTATTTCTAAAAGCCTAAAACGGGAAAAAAAACAAGTATCCATCCATAGGTGACAGATAAACAGATTGTGGTACACCCATGCAATGAAATACTACTCAGCAATAAAAACAAGTGAACCATTATAGATACGTGTAGCAATGTGGATGAATCTCAAATTATGTTGAATGAGAGAGGCTAAAGAAAATATAATATAATCATGCATTATTACATACATATCCAACTTTACAAAATGCAAACTAATCTACTAGAACAGAAATTCTGCTTGAGGGGCAGGGAAGGATGAAAAGAAGCAGGAGATTACAAAGGGAATAAGAAGACTTTGGGAGGTTCACTATGTCGGTTGTGATGATGGTTTCACAGGTGTGTTCATATGCCAAATGATCAAACTGTGCACTTTAAATACACATAACTTACTGAATGTCATATTTCCTTCAAAGCTGTAAAGGAAAAATTCTTACTTTCTTAGATAAATGTAGACTTATTCAACTTGAAGATAGACCTCTACTTTACCTTTTAAAAAAATGTATTCTGACACCATACCCTAGCAGTATATAAAATTATTTTCTTTTATAGCTTCACAGTATACTTCATTGTATTCAATATGTCCTTCATTGATGCCCATTTTGGTTGTTTCCAGTCTTTTGCTATAAGTAATGCTCGAATAATACAGTTTTGTGCATATATTTTTTCCAGCATTTGTTGTTAGGTCCCCAGTATCTTTGAGATAGATCTTTAGAAGTGGGATTGTTGAGTCAGTAGGTAAATAAACAAGTTATTTTGGAAGATGCGGCCAAATCATAGGGGTTGTATGATTTTATATAAAAATCAGCAGAGAATGCGAGTGCCTGCTTCCTCCACATTCTCTCACCTACAGTGTGTGTCAAATGTTTGAATCTTGCCCAGATAAGTGAGAAATTGTATTTCATTGTAAGGTTCAATTTGTATTTCTTTTTTTATGAGTGAGGAAGAGCATGTTTCTATATGTTTTTTAATTATTTGCATTTCTTTTCATGGGATCTGCTCATTTCCTCAGCCCATTTTTCTCTAGATTTGCGGGCCGCTATCTTCTTTTATATAAAGCCCTTTATACGTTAGGAATATTAATCCTTCAAAATATGTTACAAATATTTTTTTCCTAGGTTATCATTGCCAACTCTGCTTTGCAATTTTTGTGGATTGGGGTTGGGCAAGTTTTTTTGTTTTTCTGTAATCAAATGTACAAATCTTTTCCTTTGTTGCTTTTGGATTTTGATACATAATTAGGAAGGTCTTCCCCACTCACACAATACATAGAGACATTCACACAATTTTTTCTACTACTTGTTTTCATTTTTTACATTCAGGTTTCTGATTCACTTGGAATTTCTGAATGATAAGAAAAAGATCCAATCTTATCATTTTCCATTTTGTTATCTAGATATGCAATATCACTTATTAAAAACTGTTTTACCCCAGTTGACTTGCTGTATCTGAAATTTCCAGTACAGTTGGGTCTATTTCTGGATTTTTTATTCTGCTCTGTTATCTGTCTGCATTCTTGGGCCAGTACCATTCTGTGATTATAGATCCCACTCTCCTCTCACATTGCACCCTTCATTTCTCTTCTTTCTCAGGGTTTTCCTGTTTCTTCTTGCTTGATTGTTCCTCCGAGCTGAATTTAGGCCTTTTTTTTCTTTTATTTTGAGATGGAGTCTTGCTCTGTTGCCAGGCTGGAGGGCAGTGGCTCTATCTCGGCTCACTGCAACCTCTGCCTCTTGGGTTCAAGCAATTCTCCTGCCTCAGCCTCCCAAGTAGCTGGGACTACAGGCATGCGCCACCATGTCAACCTAATTTTTGTATTTTTAGTAGAGATGGGGTTTCACCATGTTAGTCAGGATGGTCTCCATCTCTTGACCTCATGATCTGCCTGCCTCGGCCTCCCAAAATGCTGGGATTACAGGCTGAACCACTGTGTCTGGCCAAAGTTAGACCTTTAAAGGTCTAAGAATGGTATCTTTATCTACAGATATCATCTGTTTCCCCCACACATCAAATTCCCCCAGTTTCTTCAAGTTTTGGAATGTGATTTCCATGCTATTCATTATTCTTGTTCTTTTCCACAAGCCATATAACCTTAAGATGTGGCCGGCCACTTGTAGTCTCAGCTTCTCAGATGGCTTGAGCGTCAGTTTGAGTCAGGCCTGGGCAACACAGGGAGACTCCCTCCTCTTCCCCACAGCCTCCATCCAAAATAAAAAGTGAGACCCATAACTGAACCCATGTGCATGGGGGGGAGGTGACACAATGACATGACTCCTGGGTAAGGCTCTTTAATACAGTGTCAGCAAGAATGTAAGAGGGCATGTTCAATGGAGGCCTGGAGGTGGAACAGTAAGCAGAGGACTGAGTGGGCAGGGCAGAAAGACCGAGCAGGGCAATGGCACCACATCTGAGTGGTGGTCCTTCCACACTGTGACAGGAAGGGCCAGCTCCGGGCTGGCACGAGAGGCCTGCCTTTCTCCATTTACCCAGCTGCCACCCGCAATCCTCCTGTGGGTAGCTCCCTGGTCTCCTCACTCTGGGCTTTTTATTTATTTTTTTATTTTTGTATTGCATTTTAGGTTTTGGGGTACATGTGATGAACATGCAAGATTGTTGCATAGGTACACAGATGGCAGTGTGGTTTTCTGCCTTCCGTCCCCTCACCTGTATCTGTCATTTCTCCCCATGCTATCTCTTCCCACCTTCCCACCCACCCGGCCCTCCCCCATTTCCCCCCAACGGACCCCAGTGTGTAGTGCTCCCCTCCCTGTGTTCCACTGTTCTCATTGTTCAACACCCGCCTATGAGTGAGAACATGTGGTGTTTGATTTTCTGCTCTTGTGTCAGTTTGCTGAGAATGATGGTTTCCAGGTTCATCCATGTCCCTACAAAGAACGTGAACTCATCGTTTTTGATGGCTGCGTAATATTCCATGGTGTACTCTGGGCTTTTTAAATCACAGGTTCCTGGTGGAAGCACCAGTCACCCCTGCCTCTTTACTTGGATTCTTCCGCTCCAGCTCTATTTGCTCTTCTACCCCTGCTCCCTCAGCAGTTGGTTCCGTCCACTCTAGCCCCGCCCCCACGGGCCGGCTCCTCAGGTGCGGTGACGTGCGCCGGGGGCGGTGCCTGATGACGTGTTTTATAGGCGGCCTACAGCGGAGGTGCCGGCCTTTTCTAGCACTTTCCGAAGGAGGAAGCTCTGAAACACAGGGGCCCAGTGCCCTTCCGCAGGGAAGTGTTGCTTGTGTTCAGCGGCTCTACGCAATGGACTTAGTACCTGCCAACTGTATCTTCTATCCCTGCTCCCCGGGGGACTGGGAACTTCTGGGACCCCGTCGGTGCTCTATGCAGCCTTCATGGCGAAGCTGCTGGAGGTGACGGTCCCCATTCCCAGGGAGGGACCCCGCCTGTGGCAGGCGGGTGGACGAAGTCTAAGCAGAGTGGCTGCACTGATTGTCTGTGCAAAGGAGACACGGAGTGTCAGGTCCGAGAAAGGCAAGACGTTTTATGCTGTTTAGGGAGTCAGGTGGAAGTGTGTTTGAGGTTTCATCACTATTTTTCTTAATTGAGTACCTAACAAAATGACAGCACTTTATGTTCTGGTGTACAGTCATGATCAAAACACAGTCTACAGGCCTTTTCACTATAGCCCGCGGCTCTGTTGGGGGATGGGGCCAGTTTGCTAGTGTATTTGTAGAGGGCGGTGAAAACATCAGAGCAGACAGGTGTTTAATGCATTGTCTTCAATGAAACATTTAGAATTAAGGCACTAAATTTAAAGCAGTTTATGTAGATCAGTTATCAAGAGCTTTCATAATTTGCTCAGCATTTGTTTGCTTATGTAAGAGTTGATTTAAGATTGTAAATCTAAGGAATAGCACATTCTTTGTGGTATTCATTACCATAATATTCGTTTTATTTTTAGCCATAAAAAGTTGATCACTTGTATATCTAAGGTTTTTTGTCTTATGTGTTTTCTTAAGCAACAAAAACCAACTTATTCACGAGAAAGGTATGATCCAGAAAGATTCTAGCTGTGCTTTAGATAACATATCATATCAGCCTAATGCAAACTAGAAATACATGCTCAACCTAAAGACATTTAGACTCATAATACTTCGAAACACTACAAGCCAAGCAACGAGTATAAGACTCCCAGTGTCCTATTTTTCTTGAAGCAGTGAGAGCTACAAGATTTTTGAGGAGATAGGTATCTGACAGAGTTGTTTTCGAGTCTCTATGGATGAGCTTTTGTGACTACTTTAAGTTTCTTTAAGGTTTCTCATTATTTCTAACATGCCCTTTTCAGCTAGTTTCTACATTGCCCGATGATGTTCAGCCTACGCCTGATTTTTATGGACTACCATGGAAACCTGTACTTATCACTGCCTTCTTGGGAATTGCTTCAGTGGCTGTTTTCTTCTGGAGAACTATCCTTGTTGTGAGTAAATTAATGTATACTATGTCTCATAAATTAAAGTATGCTTTTATAATTGTAGCCCTTTTGTTTCTTTTTTATTTACTAACATGAACAGAAATTAACGCTTTTAATTCAAGCTAAACCTGTAAAATAATTTGGCGTATTTTTTGTCTTGGTAAATTCTCTTTTTTTTCGGAGACAGAGTCTTGCTCTGTTCCCCAGGAAGCTCTTGGCTCACTGCAGTCTCCATCTCCTGGGTTCAAGCAATTCTCTGCCTCAGCCTCCTGAGTAGCTGGGATTATTGGCACCCACCACCATTCCCAGCTAATTTTTTTTTTCGTATTTTTTAGTAGAGATGGGATTTCACCCTCTTGGCCAAGCTGGTCTTGAACTCCTGACTTTGTGATCCACCCACCTTGGCCTCCCAAAGTGCTGAGATTACAGACGTGAGCCACTGTGTTCAGCCCTTGCGTTGATAAATTCTTAAGTAAACAAGATAACACGTGTAATCTCAATGGGAAAATTTCAACTTATATGTCCCTTATATCAACATTTAAATAATAAGAATTAGTTGGGTCTTTATCTCAACTCAAAAAGGAAAGAAAAACAAGAATTAGATAAGTCACATGTACACTGTTAGTAGAATTGGGAATTCTTAGAGCCATCCTGAAAAGTAGTTTCATGATGTGTGTCAGAGTTTTTAAAATGGTTATCTCCTTTTATATTGTATTAATATCATGTCTAGTAATCTATCCAAAAGAAATAACTAGTCAGCTGGGCACGGTGGCTTGCACCTGTAATCTCAGGACTTTGGGAGCCCAAGGCAGGTGGCTCGCTGAGGCCATGATTTTGAGACCAGCCTGGCCAACATGATGAAACTTCATCTCTCCTAAAAAGCACGCCTGTAATTCCAGCTACTCGAGAGGCTGAGGCAGAGAATCACTTGAACCTGAGAGGTGGAGGCTGTGGTGAGGCCAGATGCACTACTGCACTCCAGCCCATGCCACAGAGTGAGACTCTATCTCAAAAAAAAAAAAAAAAAAAAAAAAAAGATAAGGCCGGGCGCGGTGGCTCACGCCTGTAATCCCAGCACTTTGGGAGGCCGAGACGGGTGGATCACGAGGTCAAGAGATCGAGACCATCCTGGTCAACATGATGAAACCCCGTCTCTACTAAAAATACAAAAATTTGCTGGACATGGTGGCGCGTGCCTGTAGTCCCAGCTACTCAGGAGTCTGAGGCAGGAGAATTGCCTGAACCCAGGAGGCGGAGGTTGCGGTGAGCCGAGATCGCGCCATTGCACTCCAGCCTGGGTAACAAGAGCGAAACTCCATCTCAAAAAAAAAAGAAAAAAGAAAGAAAGAAAAGAAAGAACCACTCATATATTAAATATCTTTCATGGCTGGGCCTGGTAGCTCACACCTGTAATCCTAGCATTTTGGGAGGCTGAGACAGATGGATCACAAGAGGCTAGGAGTTTGAGACCAGCCTGGGCAACAAGATGAAACCCCATCTCTATTAAAAATACAAAAGTTAGCTGGATGTGGGGACAGAAGCTTGTAATCCCAGCTTCTTTGAAGGCTGAGACAGAATTGCTTAAACTGGGGAGGCAGATTGTGCCACTGCACTCCAGCCTGGACAAGAGAGAGAATCTGTATTAAAAAAAAAAAAAAAGTTTTAAATATCTTACATAAGAGCATTCAATGGAACAGAATTTATTAGAGTCAATTTATTAAATTTATTAAACAGAATTTATTAAAGAAAACTTTGCACAACCTACTGTGATTCACAGTAGGAAAATTGTTAAATTATTTTATGTTCATATAATGTGACATTAGTCTGCTTTATATAATTCAAAAACAGGAGCACAACAAATACTCACAATTTAACATGAAGTAGAAAAAAAGTAGAAACTAAGCCTTTAACATGTAGATAAACTGTGTATCATAAATATACACACAAAATAAATGCTGCAAGGAAATACAACAAAATGATAAAAATTCTTTTATCTAGATGAGGTAAGCTTTCAGTTTTTAAAAGATGTGTGTTTCTGATTTGATTATGTACCACTTTACTCTAAATATTTTTTATTTGGAAATGCAGATTATATCATGTGCAAAGACACACCAGTAATTTTTTTTTTAATCTTTTAGTCTTCTGTGCAGAATTTGTCTTTCAGACTTAAACATATGTACATATAAGTGTATATACTCATACTTGTACATACTTATGATTATACTGTATTGTATTTAGCTTAACATATTTGGGAGAATATGTTATTTAACATAATTGGGAGAAGATTATTTTGTATAAATGAGCTTTGCAGATACGAAAAATTTTGATTGAAATTTAACAGTTAAAATGGCCAAAATTATTGAATGCAAGTCTTCCTAAAACTAAGTATTCTTTTTCTGATTTCATAATTATTATCACATATATCATTGTTAATAATTTTTCTCTGGTTTCAGAGTTTATTGTAAAAGCACTTATAAAGAAGGGTCTTTTTTTCCTGTGAGGCTTTCTCCAACCTCACGGGCCTTTTTCTCAAATAAAAAGGGAGAATCAAAGGGTAAATGGAAGGGGAAAAAGTGAAAACATTTTCCATTTTCCATTCTTGTTTCTCCTATTTATTAATAAAAAAAACTAACACCTTTTTTTGTTTTTCAGAAAGTTATATAGACTCTCTGTCCTAACTGCTGTTCCTCAGCCACAGCATTTGAGTTTTGGAATCTTGGTCTCTGCTTGCCTGTTAGTTTGGGTGAAATGGAGCACAGAAAGTTTACTCTCATTAACAAGGCCTTTAGAGAGATAGTAATTTCTTTCCATGCTGGAAATTTCTGAATGCATATTCCTATAATAATAGTATTTTAAGTGAGATTTAGATACTGTAATTATTATGTATACAGTATATTAATTACTATATATAATAATAGTATATTATACAGTGTATTATGTAAACAGTATATTAATTTAGTGAGATTATTATGGTTGATTTGTGAACTGGTGTTAGTATCTCATCACCATTTATAACATTTGAAAGGGATAAATATGTTCTGGGCTGCAAAGAAATGTAGTAATACTCTTTTTTAAAAATTAGTTACTGCTTGGCTTTCATTGTCCCATAATTTAGTGATGTCTTTGGGGGATGATTTGGGTTTTGCCCTTTTAGGAAGATGATAGTTGTCATTTCTCTTGTTGCTTGTGCATTTTCCTCTAGCAATCTTCCCTTCCCTGTCAGGTTCATGAGCACTGTTTTTAGTGGTCTAAGAAAGTCAAATGATCTACCTTAGTGTTAATAGAATTGTTTCTAAGTTCAGCCAGTAGTCAACTTTGAATAGGTTTTCTGAGATATTTTCTGGAAAGCAAAAGAGGTGTATCTTAGTACGAAGATTATACCTTTAATTTTGTTTCCTCAGAGTCTTTTTGAGCAGTCAATGTTTTTAGATTTCATTTTGGTTCTTTGGAGTTGTCAAATAAGTGACTTTGAGTAAATAAAACGTTAATATATTTATTATAAAAATATTAGCCATTTCTGTTATTCAAGTTAAGTGCTCATTTCATAAGACTGGTGTTCATTTAGATATGTAAACATTTCTTTAGTGGCATAGTAAGATATTTATCTTAGTGCTTTGTCTGTCAGACTGCAACATATCACTACTGGTTAAATTTGAAATGCTTTTTAACCTTTTTAATTTTTTTAATCTTTTATTATGCCAAAGCAAACTGTTATTAAAGTCCCATTTGGTTATAATTCCAACTGTTGTGTTAGGAACTGTATACACCTATTAATGAAATGTTTGACATACAATTTAATTTTTATTTCTCTTTTCTAGGCAAAGAGTAGAGTATATCAAGGTAAATCTTTAGGTTTGTTTTGTTATTTGTACTATTCCCTCTGTACTGGTGTTTGATATGGCTTTTATATGTAAGTAGTTTTAGTGACTTCTGATGTCTGAGTGACTTACAGCTTCTGAAAACTTTCCTATTCCTAGGTTGCTAGCTTGGATGATAGAATAAATGGTGATGCTACCAACTGAGATAGGAGATGAGGAGGAACAGATTATGGGAGTAGGGAGATTAGTTTCACTGGGGGCAGATTTACTGTAAACACTGATGTACTAGTTTATTACATGTGACCAGTTTTTCTGTGCTAATGATTTAGTACATTAAATATTTATTTAAGTAGATAATTTCAGGACTATAAATATAAATCAGCATGCTTATATTTTCTGTTTCTCTTTGCAAATGACATATTTGAAGTGATGCCATTTTCTGAGAAGAAAAAATGCTTCATGCAGGGAGGAATATTGATCTATAACATTTTACTGGGTTTCCCATCTTCGAAATAAATTTAAATTAGACTCTCATTGAAATAAAGGTTCTTATTATATTTTTCTTAAATTGTAACAATATTTTTACATTCTTATTCCTATTAGCAGATTGCTTTTTGTATTAATCTGTTCTCACACTGCTGTGAAGAAATACCCAAGGCCAGGTGTAATGGCTCATGCCTGTAATCCTAACACTTTGAGAGGCCGAGGCAGGAGGATTGCTTGAGCTCAGGAGTTTGATACCAGCCTGGGCAACATGGAGAAACTCCATCTCTATTTTAAAAAATACAAAAATTAGCTGGGTGTGGTGGCACACACCTGTGGTTTCAAGTACTTGGGAGGCTGAGACAGGAAAATTGCTTGAGCTTGGAAGGTGGAGTTTGCAGTGAGCTGAGATTGTGCCACTGAACTCCAGCCTGGGCAACAGACCAAGACCCTGTCTCAAAAAAATAAATACCTGAGACTGGGTAATTTATGAGAAAGAGGCTTAATTAGCTTATAATTCTGCAGGCTATGCAGGAAGCATAGTGGCATCTGCTTCTGGGGAGGCCTCAGGGAGCTTTTACCCATAGCAGGAGGCAAAGCAAGAGCAGGCCGTCTTACATGGCAGAAGCAGGAGCAAGAGAGAGTGAGTGGGGAGATGCTGCACACTTTTAAACAACCAGACTTCACAAGAACTCAGTCACTGTCACAAGAACAGCACCACAGGATGGTGATAAAGCGCTCTTGAGAAATCAGCCCTATGACCCAATCACCTCCCACCAAGCCCCACCTGCAACATTGGGGACTATAATTTGACTTGAGATTTGGTGGGGACACAATACAAACCATATCACATTTCAAAACCATAATAGTTATATTAAGAAGTTCTTTTTCCTCATACTGCCGGATAACATGTCTTTCTGCTGATACATTGGGTAATTCAGTTTCATTTAGTGATCATAATAACCTTATATATTTTCTTTTTTCAGTCACCGAACAGCAGATTTCTGAGAAGGTGAAGATTATTGTGAAAGAAAATACAGAACTTGTACAGAAATTGTCAAATTATGAGCAGAAGGTATAATTATTCTTTTGCTTTTTTTCCCATGGTCCCAGCTTGAATGATTTTTCACCTGTCTTATAGTTCAGTTACTATGGTATTTTAAAATAATATTTATTATTCCATTAATTCCTATAAACAATCCAGAGCTTAAGCAATCATGTGTGTAAAGTACTGTTTTCTTCTATAAGAGGTCAGTCACTTCAAAGTAAGTTCCAATAGCACAATACTTTGTATTTCTGGATTCTGAATGCTTTATTTTTTGTAGATCGAGGAATCAAAGAAACATATTCAAGAAACCAGGAAACAAAATATGATTCTCTCTGATAAAGCCATTAAATTTAAGGTAAAAACTTCTTTTGGGGATTACATTTTAAAACAAAAGTAAAAATTAATGAATACAACTAATCTTAATATCTTTTTTGTAGGATAAAATCAAGACACTTGAAAAAAATAATGAAATTCTGGGTGACAGAGCTAAAAATCTTCGTGTTATGTTAGAATCTGAGAGAGAACAGAATGTCAAGAATCAGGATTTGGTAAGAGTTTTGCTGCTAGGTGTTACTAATAATTTGGTTTTTGAACTCTGTAGATGGATTTGAACTTTTTATTTTCCACAGTGTTCTGTGAAGTAAGAGTGTGAGTCAGGGAAGTTGAACCTACTTCTGTCCGTTTTTGTGGGATTTTAAGTACTTACACAAGAAGTTACTCTTACGGGCCTAGGACTAGGTACTTGTTGTATTGCTTGGCTCTGTCGTCCAAAACATGTTTAGCAACTAGGAAACCACAACCCAGTTGAACAGTCCTTGCGTTTTGTTTTGCAAAGTTTTTTTTTCCAGTATAACCTTTTTACTTTATTAATAGAATAGTTTCAGAATGACATAAAAATTGCAAAGATAGTAAAGAGGGTTCCCATAAATCCTACATCCTATTAATCTTGACGACCTGACGGAGCTTAGTATTGCCAGATTTCTTCACTGTAAAATTACTTTTTTTTAACCTTTTGCATTGTTGTACTCTTTGGAAGGAAGTTAGTAACGCAGCCCACCATTAAAAAGTGAAGGATTATGCACCATCCCCTTGAGGAGCCAGGATCTTCATAAATTATTTGGAATTCTTGTATATGCATGATCTGCCTATTCTCACTCCAATTCTACCATTTTTAATTTAGGCAAGAGAATTTTTAAAGTGCCTTGGGGATTTTTTTTCTCTCTTGCACCAAGGGGAAAAAAAACACATTGATTTGAACTGGTCAACTTGAAAGCTTTTTCAGTTTCATTTTGTTCATCTTTTAGTCTCACCATGTACCACATTTTATTCTAATGAGGAAGGTTGTGTATGCCATATTTACACCTTTGATTATTTTCCTTTACCTTTTTAAGTTCTTGATTTTTCCCTAGGGCAAAACTGAAAAACCTGCTTTTCCCTGAAACACAGGATGGCTCTGGAATTTACTTGGTTGATGTTTCCTCTTTTTAGTGTATGTCCCAGTGTTTCTACTGAAATCCTGTTATGCATTTTGTGTTCCGTTTTTACATGGCAGATATCAGAAAACAAGAGCTCTATAGAGAAGTTAAAACATGATATTTCCATGAATGCTTCAGAATTTTCAGAGGTAAAGCTGACTATAAGGATATTAAAACTATACCATAGTTTTATTGAGGAGCAAAAATTTGACATGTGCTAAAATGTGTAAAAAATGAAAACTATGTGATGTTACATTGGGAAAGTAACTTTTTTTGGTTTTCTTTGGAATTAATTCACTAATAGGAGTGTTTTGCATTAGATTCAGATTGCACTTAATGAAGCTAAACTTAGTGAAGAGAAAGTGAAGTCTGAATGCCATCAGGTTCAAGAAGAAAATGCTAGGCTTAAGAAGAAAAAAGAGCAGGTAAAGAAAAGTACATGTCCTGGGTCATGTAAAATAGAGAACTCAGTATCATATCACATGAATACCTTTTTTCAGATCTATTTTTAAGGTAATGTACATGCAGGATTCTGTTCTTAGATATACAGAGTTTAAACTATACTTCTAAAATTGAGTATAGGTTTACACTTTCTGTTTGTTTTGGTTTTTCTGTTCTGTACAATTTATTTTGCCCATCAGACTGTTTAGTCTTGTTTTGTCAAACACCAGTTACTATTAACTTGAGTAGCCTTAAGTGGGTAATAGATTGACTTTTTAGACTTAAGAATTAGATATTTTATCACCCTCCTTTTAGTAGTTACTGCTTCACTAGCTAAAGGAAGGTTACATGATCAGGAGTCTAGACTTGAGAGATAGTAGGATGAGCCCTTCAGTTCCTTCTGGAAGTGAATTATTTGAATTGGCTATAATTTTCTGGAGGATGCAATAAACAAGATCAATTTCCTTGTCAGCTCTGATGTTCTCACGACAGCTCCGAGGATTGGGGTCACTCTCTCCTCCTACTTAACCAAGGTCTTAGCCCATAGTGACAGGCTAAGGACAGGCATGGCTCCTTACCTCCCTGTCTCATTCACTTGGTCTTGTCCCCAGTGCAAAAGCCCTAACCTGTGGGAATCCTGTGCTTTAAATTTTCAGTTGCAGCAGGAAATTGAAGACTGGAGAAAATTACATGCTGAGCTCAGTGAGCAAATCAAATCATTTGAGAAGTCTCAGAAAGATTTGGAAGTAGCTCTTACTCACAAGGATGACAATATTAATGTAAGTGCATTCTCATGAATACAAGCTTAATTGTGTATTATCATGAAATCTGTTGAACTAAAATGGAAAGACTTTAATGCTCTTTTACTTCTTTTCTAGGCTTTGACAAATTGCATTACACAGTTGAATCAATTAGAGTGTGAATCTGAATCCGAGGGTCAAAATAAAGGAGGAAATGATTCAGATGAATTAGCAAATGGAGAAGTGGCAGATAACATCAGTCTCAAGGAGGATGGACCCCCTTTCCCTTCCTATCTTTAAGTACACTAATGCTACTTTTCATCTGGTTGCATTTCCTCTTAAGCTTTAGAGTTGTTAACACATATCACTGGATTTGTGTATATGTCTGTTTGATTGGGCAGAGGTGGATTGCTAGAGTATGGCATAGCGATGAGCATGCAAGGAACACTGACTTTGTTTTTACATCTCCTTGAGACTAGAAGGGTGCACAGGAGATGTACTGGTCATGTCTTACACCTCTAAGTATTGAACATATACAGTAGTAGAAACTGTATTTCTCAATTGAGTGGAGATAACATTTTAAAACTCGTCATCTCAAGAGTTGTTTGGTTTTAAGGCCCACCACTGGTTTTAAGAGTACTAAGGTGATTGGAGGCATAAACTAAGGCCATGAGAGAAAACCACAACTGGTTTTAAGAGTACTGAGGTGGTTGGATCCAGAAACTAAGGCCATGAGAGTGGAAGCTATACGGTAGCAGTGTTTACTGATGAGGAAAGTGTTTCTAGATGTTGTCTCTCAAGTTGGACATTGCTTACATAGTGAGTGTTTTAAACCACACCTGATAGCAGATTCTGGAGGAGAATAGGAGGGAATGTTTCTGAATGAGACACTTACTAAGCCCAGGTGGAGATAGATCTGAGATAGAAGACAGAGCTTCATCTCACATGTTCCTTCTTGCTCAAGAATGGCATGTATAACATGTTTATTGTGCAAATGGGAATTCACTTTTTGGATCTAGGTTTGCAGTTCTCTTAAAAGTCAGTCTAATCCTGTTCTATTTTCGTTTGTTCTTTAAATGTTTGAACATGATAATTGTTTAGTTTTGCATAAGCCAAGAAAATACAGATTGAAAATGCAAGGGAAGAAAAAGCAATGTAAGTCTTTTGTTTTTTAGGTGACCGGAATGAGAAGATGAAAAATCAAATTAAGCAGATGATGGATGTCTCTCGGGTATAATCCTTTTTTAGAGTCTCATAAGTGCCTGTGAATGCTTTCACTGAGTCTCCCTTATATGAATACTTCTTTCTTCTGTAATTTTTAGACACAGACTGCAATATCGGTAGTTGAAGAGGATCTAAAATGTTTACAAGTTAAGCTAAAAGCCTCCATGTCCACTAAATGTAACCTGGAAGGTAGGTTGCTTCTTGAGAAGAAATTGCTATGTATTGGAAAAATGCAAAATTGCATTAGATAGATAAAGAGTGGTTTCCTGCTTTCATACTTCTCAATCCTCTCAGCACCAAACCCCCAACCAAGTTCTCAAGTTCTTGTGCACACACATAGAACTCAAATGTTTTACCCTTTGCAGACCAGATAAAGAAATTGGAAGATGACCGCAACTCACTGCAATCTGCCAAAGATGGACGGGAAGATGAGTACAGAACCCTGAGGCAGAAGGTGGAGATTCTGAATGAACTGTATCAGCAGAAGGAGATGGCTTTGCAAAAGTAAGATTTTCATCATTTACTGTTCACTGTCATGTGTCTAAATAAAGGTGTACTAATATAGACAATATTTTCTTTTTTTAGGATTGCTTATACATTTTTCCATGTCTAATTAGTACAAATTTGTATTTCTTCCTATCTGCTTTGCTTCTTATAACCTGCATTTTTCTTTCCTTTCTAACCAGTTGTCAGAAACTGCCGCCTGTAACTCATGTAAGGCAGAGCGATTGACTGGTCCTGACAGTTACTGCTGTGGAAGTGCTTCTCTTGTGAAGATCTGTCCATGCTTTTCTGTGGCTCCACCACTTATTTTACTTTCCTTTCTTTGTGGTCAATTATGTAATTTCCTTTAAAAAGTCTGAGTGATTTGTATGACATGTGTTTTAGTAGAATAAAAACTTCAAAAAAGGAAATTTTACTTACTAAAGGTACATTAAGTTTTGGACTTCACAGAGTCAAATATTCAGACTAAATGTAATTGTGGCAACGATGAGGAGTTTTGAATATAGAACTATTTGGTGTATGTATTTAGATACTAATCTTCTGAAATATGCATCTCAAATTTTGAGCTAGGTATCTTTTGAAAACTATATTTTTATAATTCATTTCAAGTTTTATCTCCACAAAAACATCTGAATTCTCTAAAAATAGATTGTCCGTGGCAGTTACTATTTGTGTTTGCTCTTATGTTTTACTCTGTGGTATATATGGCAGTGTGTGAGAAGACCTTGCTTGCTAAACAAATTTAACCTTTTAAAATGCTTAGTCTGCTACTGCCGTATGCCATTAAACATTAAAACTATACCATTAACTTTTTCTCTAATTTTTTACTCACCAAGAAGCCAGTTTAGATTTTCCAGATTTTGCTCAGGCCAGCTCTAAATGCCTGTCCTGCTTCAGAGAGACATTCCTCATTTCATTCCTTTTTAAAAAACAGCACGTCTCTGCCTCCAGTAGTAATGTGAATTACTTAAATGGCAACTGTTTTCTTCATGATCCAGTTAACCCATTTATGTGCCACAACATTCATTCAGTCTTCATGTGTGTTTTGTACTCTGCTGTCCACCCCTAAAGTCACAGGGGTGGACAGGCTCTTGTCATCTTTTATGCCAGTCCCCTAGCTAATCACCTATCTATCTTCAGTCTTTCTTATACATCTGCTTCCAAATTCTGATTGTCTCTATAGCTGCTAGATTGAACTTTCTAAAATACAAGTCTGTCCATGTCATTATGTGCTTGAAATCTATCAATTATGCTCCATTCCCCTGAGGGTCAATTCCATACTCCGTAACAGGTACAGAGGCCACTTTCCCCTCAGCTAGCCCTGAGCTGCCTCTCCAAGTGCACTTCCTGTGGTTTCTTCTGCTGCTTCTTGAACTGTAGACACTCAACAGTTCTCCATGCCACTCCAAACTTCTTTGTCTTTATGTGTGCTGTTTTTTCTGCAGTAAAAATGTCCTTTATTGTTTCTGCCTGGCAGTCACCTACCTACTCACATGTTCATGCTCCTAAAAATCTTTTCTGGAGTGAGTAGCATAGATAAATAGGTAGCTACACAGACTGAGCACTCATTTGCTTCTTAAATGTAATTCCTAAAATATATTTGAGTTTAAATCTACATATTGGTATCTGCTCTTTATTTGATGGCCTGTTCTATGTTCCTTTTTCCTTTTTTTGAATTGTTAGATTATTTTAAATTCTTCTGCTCTTTTCTATTTAAGCTTGATGGTTACAAGTTGTTCTACTTGTCTTGTTGTGATTACCTTAAAGGCCACAGTAGGTATCTTGGACTTAACTACGAAGTCTGACATAAAGTAACTCTTTCTTCATAGAGGAGTTACTTTTTTTTTTTTTAAACAGAGTCTCTCTCTGTCGGCAGGCTGGAGTGCGGTGGCACAATCTTGGCTTACTGCAACTTCTGCCTCCTTGGTTCAAGCGATTTTCCTGCCTCAAGTAGCTGGGACTACAGGCACCGACCACCATGCCTGGCTAATTTTTGTATTTTTAGTAGAGGTGTATTTTGTTTCAGAGACAAGGTTTCACCATGTTGACCGGGATGTTCTCAATCTCTTGACCTCATGATCTGCCTACCTCAGCTTCCCAAAGTGCTGGGACTACAGGCATGAACCACCACACCAGACACCAGGCTGAAGAGTTACCTCATTCTGGGCTTTAACTTCCTTCTGACTTAAATGTTATTATGGTAATTTATTGTAATGCTCTATATAGCTCAAACCACAAAATGTTTTGTGTTTTACAGTGCTATCCTGCTGATACTCAATTTACATACATATTTATAGTTACTATCATACTTTATTCTCCTACATCTTCAGTCTTCCATTTGCGATCACTGTCATTCTATTTGAAGAATATACCTGAATTCAGGTTCAGTGAGTTTATTTTTGTATGAAAATGTCTTTATTTTGACTCTATTTTAAAGATCTTTTTTTTTTGAGACAGAGTTTCACTCTTATTGCCCAGGCTGGAGTGCAACAACGCGACCTCTGCTCATCGCAACCTCCACCTCCCAGGTTCAAATGATTCTCCTGCTTCAGCCTCCCGAGTTGCTGGGATTACAGGCATGCACCACAATGCCCAGCTAATTTCGTTTTTTGGTTTTTTTTTTAGTGGAGATGGGGTTTCTCCATGTTGGTCAGACTGGTCGCGAACTCCTGACCTCAGGTGATCCACATGCCTTGAGCTCCCAAAGTGCTAGGATTACAGGTGTGAGCTATTGTGCCCAACCTTAAAAGGATCTTTCTACTGGTTATGGAATTTTGATAGTTGTTTAATACCAGCACTTTAAGGGTAACCAATTATCTACTGGTTTTAAAGTTTCTTTGAGGAATCTATTATCATTCTTATTTTCTCTTTTTCAAATACATCATGCCTTCCCTAGCTGCCTTTAGTCATTTTTCTTTTTGTTTTTTCAGCAATTTTATTGAGAGATGCCTCATGTAGGGTTTTGTCATCACCCCTCCACCCCTACCCTCCTGCTTTTTCTTTTGCATTTATGCTGCTTGAGGTTATAAACATCTCTTGAATTTGGGAGAATGTTTTCTTCTGACCTATCTTCCAGTGTACTAAAATCTCACCTCAGTTATCTAATCTGCTGTAATCATTAATTGAGTTATTTTTGGTTTCACTTACTATTTTTTACTTTTACAGTTTCTGATCCTCTGCTGAAATACATAATCATGACTTTTACTTCCTTCAATATGTAAGGCACAATTGTTTCAAAATCTATGTGGTAATCCTATTATGTGGAACCCTTATGAGTCTGTTTCTCTTGTCTTTTAGATTGCAATCACATTGTCTTGTCTTATGAAATGCCTGGTTGGTTCTGATGGAGTGGTGAACATTGTTTATGAAAATTGTAGGGGGAATTTGAGGTCCTGGATGATGTTATCATCCTACAGAAAAGATTTGAGATTACCTCTAGCAGGTGGTCATCACTTTATTCCAGTTAGCTATGAAGTTCATTGAAAAACCGCTTAGTCTGTTTAAAGGACATTATATTGCCTCTTCAGCACTCAAAGTATGCAGCTCTTTTCTGGTCTCAACCCAAAGCCTAGGGCTTTTTCTCGGGGGCCTTCTCATTGTCAGCCCTGAACTCACCTCTTGTCTCTCTGAACCCAGGGATCTGTTGAAAGTCGTTCTCAACCTTTGTGTATGTCTGGCTTATCTTTAATGTGTGGATGAACCTGAGGGACAATGGCTTAAAATGCCAGACTTCCTTATAATTCTGTGGTTTTTTTCTACTGGATTTTCTTCACTGCCTGATTAGCTTTCTGATGCTTTCAAGCACATTCTTTATATTTTTGTCCATATGTTCTTATTTTCAGTGTTTGCAGACTAACTCATCCATTCTTGGAAGCAAAATTCTCTTGAATCTTTCTTTAAGACTTTTTTACACATCTCCTCCTAAGCCAGAGTCAGAGATGGATTGTTCTATTCTTATATGCACCTTTTATACATTTAACTGTGAGCTCTTTTAGCGCAGAGGTGGTGCTTACCATACCCAAACCTTTATCTTAGCCTCTTATAAGGTAACTAGTATGTTATAACCACTCACAAAATATATGCTGAAATATTAAATGAGCAGTTATAAAAGAATACATACACTTTTTTCTCTTTGGTGTTAATAACCCTTTTTACTATAGCTCCTCTATTTTTGTTTCCAATTTATAGAAAAGTTTCAAGTATCTTTTGTATCGGAATTATGAGTAAAGAAGTACAAGGGTAACTACAAGTAGCACTTTTAAACCATTACATGTTCCTGCCTTTACAATCTGTGTGTTACAGTATGTTGACATCTTGAGCTTGAAATTTATCAGGTTAAAACCAATTTTCAGTACATAGCACCCTGATTACAGGACACTTTGGATTCTTTTTCTGTTCAACAGACATTGGCACTACTCAGATTTGTCTCTCTGCTTAATCATGATTCCTTTGAAATAGGTAGGGGAGCTCCATATCTGAAGTGTGAAAATGTTCTGTGGTTAACTGTACAGTTAGAAGGCATGTTCTAAAAAGCCCTTTCATTGGCTGTCTTTATCATGGTACCAGTCTTGGATTGAGAAACAGCCCATAAGAAAATTAATTAGTGGTTTTCCCATGGTTAAAAATAAGAGAAGTAATTATCTCCTGTTTTATCCTAATAAGCTTAACTGTGTTAGGTTGATCAGTCCTGGCTTTCTGCATTGAAGAAAAGTGAGCATTCATCATTTCAACACAACAGTCTTTCCCATGGGACACATAGTGTTTTTTTTATTACATTTATTTACTAGTGAGGAAAGAATTATGAGACATTAGAAAATGCAGGTGATGTATCAACAGGCCACAGTTGGATTTTTATCCTAAAAGACAGTTTGAATTCCTTCCTATGACTTTGTATAGTCTGTGCATTTTTAAGAATAGAATCAGAAGTGACATTTTGATAGAGCATTCAGACAGAATGACAGGAGGAAAAGAGAAATACTTTCACTGACAACCAGTTTTATCTTAGGAAATTAAGTCAAGAAGAGTATGAGCTACAAGAAAGAGAGCAGAGGCTATCAGCTGCTGATGAAAAGGCAGGTTCGGCTGCAGAGGAAGTAAAAACTTACAAGTAAGTTCACCCTCTAAAGCGGTGTCACTGGCTAATGAAACTAGGGTGTTTTTTTTGGCACAAAAGCATAAATAAATGGTTAGAGGACATGAATACATAAATTCACACAAAAGAAAAACTAAATTTTAAGTTAACCAATGGAAAAGTATTAACAAATAACCAGTGCTGGCAAAACTGTAAGGGAACTTGGTTCATGCAAACAGTTCTGGGGGTAGGGGCGGGGAGGGGGGCAGTCTGTTGTATGATGTATCAAAAGCCATTAAGGTGATTTTGCCATTTGATAGAACCAGTAGTCCTAACATTAGGAAATTTTTTTATGATATAGTTAAAAGATGAAAAAAGGAAAAGAAGGTTTATAGTGGAAGGTAACAGGATTATTTGAGAAACATATTTAGGAACAGTTAAAATAGCTCTATTAGGGTACAGTTGTTAGGGTAAGTGTTAACATATTCATGTTGTTTGGGTTTTTATTTGGTTGTGCTTTAACTCATAAAGCCAAGTGTAATTCTTAGGAGGAGAATAGAAGAAATGGAGAATGAATTACAGAAAACAGAGCGGTTATTTAAAAACCAGGTAATTATTCTAGTCTCCAATTTAGTGCCCAGAATTCTTTGATAATTAATACAGGTTATTATAATGAATCTGTAAGCATATTTTGTGATGTATTACCTTTTTCAGATCGCTACCCATGAGAAGAAAGCTCATGAAAACTGGGTAAGATTTCTTGTTTCTTTCCTTTATTTGGTGCATGGTCTCCTAGAACTTAATTTGAATATATTTCTTCAATAGCTCAAAGCTCGTGCTGCAGAAAGAGCTATAGCTGAAGAGAAAAGCGAAGCTACCAACTTGAGACACAAGTACGTAATTTTGATGCCTGTGTTTTCAGTATTACCTCTTAAGGAATTGGTTTCTGATTCATATTTAAGTCTTTCTTAAATACTCTTTCTCTATATTCAAGACTATTAGAATTAACGGAAAAGATGGCAATGCTGCGAGAAGAACCTGTGATTTTAAAACCAATGCCGGGAAGACGAAATACACAGAACTGTCCGGAGAGAGGTAAGGGAGCACCTTGTAAAGGGCAGCAGGCTATTTTTGGTGTAAAATGTGTACAAATGACTTTTGTTTCTGTGTGTAATGGTTGTGATACCCTAGGAATAATTGCAAGAACTTAAGGAAAAAAGGCTGTCATAAAATGATAACAAGATGCTGTCATCTATAGGTCCTCTGAGCCAGAATGGCTCTTTTGGTCCACCCCCGGTGAGTGGTGGAGAATGCTGCCCTCCACTGACAGTGGAGCCACCTGTGAGACCGCTCGCTGCTACTCTCAGTCGAAGAGATATGCCTAGAAGTGAATTTGGTGAGCATTCATATGTTTCCTTGCAATACAGTTTCAGGTGGCTTTTCCCCTTCTATTTGAGGATTCTAATGCAAACAACACTTTAGAATTTGGGTCTGTCCAGTATAGAAAAGAAAATTTCTTAATTTGTCTTGGTGGATAAGTATTCAACTGCAAGGTCTGTTTTAGAACAGAAAGCATTTATTATTTCCCTTGAGGTCCTTATATTGTTTTTCTTTTTTAATTTTTTTACTATGAATTGTAAGCCTTTATCTTTAAATTGAATATCTGTGGTATTCCTCTTCCAAATTCAGCTGACACTTGAACAACATAGGTTTGATTTGTGCAGGTTTGTTTATATGCAAGAGTTTTTTCAAAAAATACCTTGGAAAGTTTTTGGAACTTGCAATAATTTGAAAGAACTTACCGATGAACCACACAACCTAGAAATATTTAAAAAAATTAGGTATGTCATGAAAGCATGAAATACATGTAGATACCAGTCTATTTTATCATATGCTATTGTAAAATATACAAAAATCTATTTTAAAAAGTTTATCAAAACTTGCACACACAATCACAGATATACATGACACCATTCACAATTGGGAAAACGTAAACACATGTAAAGACACAGTATTAAATAATAAATGCATAAAGTTGGCTGTAGTATACAATGTACTACTATAATAATTTCATAGTCACCTCCTGTTGCTATGGCAGTGAGCTCAAGTGTGGCGAGTATCCGCTTTAAACACATGCGAGGTTCATCTTCATGTAAACGTAATCTCTCACAGTTCTTGCGTATTTTTTATGTTGCGTGCAATAACATAAACCTTCAATAACACCCGGTAACCCATATAAAATGCCACTAGTGATGCTGGAAGTATTCTCAAGAAGCAAAGTCATGATGTTACTAGAAAAGTTGAATTGCTTTGATATATACCATAGATTGGAGTGTGCAGCAGCAGTTATCTGCCATTTCTGTCAGATGATTCACCTTGTAAACAGATCCTGTATACTTACAGTGTAGACAAAAACAATACAGTATTGTACATACATTGCCTCTTAAAATTTCAGCAACTTTAGCTTACTCTATTAAGGTAAGAATACAGTATAATATACATACATATATATATATATATATACAGAAAACGTGTTAATCAACTGTTTGTTATTGGTAAGGCTTATGGTGAATAGTAGGCTATTTATTAGTAGGTAGGTTTTGGGGAGTCAAAAGTTACACGTGGGTTTTTGACTGAACAGGGGATGAGCACATCTAATCCCTGAATTGCTCAGGAATCAACAGTATTGGCGTTAGTAACTTTATAGTTTGTGAGGCATACATGTTTCCACTTATAATTACTATAGTAAGAAATGATGTTGTGTCTATTTTGAATTCTAAATATGTATATAATAGCAAGATATGGAAGTCATATTACATATACACTGAACAAAAATCACAATGTAGAATACTGTATATAGAAGTTTATAGCTTGAAATGCAGACCAGAGCCATTAATGTGCAGAGATAATTGTTCTTTCAGCGGAAGACATTTTTTTTTTTTTTTGAGATGGAGTTTCGCTCTTGTTACCCAGGCTGGAATACAATGGTGTAATCTTAGCTCACCACAACCTCCACAACCTGGGTTCAAGCAATTCTTCTGCCTCAGCCTCCTAAGTAGCTGGGATTACAGGGACACATCAACATGCTGAGCTAATTTTTTTGTATTTTTAGTAGAGATGGGGTTTCACCATGTTGACCAGGATGGTCTCGATCTCTTGACCTCGTGATCCACCTGCCTCGGCCTCCCAAAGTGCTGGGATTACAAGCGTGAGCCACCGCACCATACCCGGCATTTCTTATTTTAATTCTTTAAGTCCGTGAATAAATTATAAATGATTTGCCTTCATGAGTATCCGAAGACCCGTGTTTAATGTTACTTTCCAGATAGACTTGAACACTAACCAGTCTACAATTTGCTATTTCTTCTGAAAAAAAAAAAAAAACCAAACAAACAAAAACATACAAGGGCTCTGTTATTTCTTTCACTAGGATCTGTGGACGGGCCTCTGTCTCATCATCAATGGTCAGCTGAGGCACCTGGGAAACCCTCTCCTTCTGGTAAGAGAGCAAGAGTGTTTAGAGAGTCTAAAACCATGCAGGAAGTCGGTAGAGGATTCGTTTTTATCCTCCTCATAGAGTACACAAGTCAGAATAAGCCTATGTCAGTTATCTGGTCTTTAACAGATCCAGAATCTGGTACCGCTACCATGATGAACAACAGCTCAAGAGGCTCTTCCCCTACCATGGTGATGGATGAAGGCAAGGTAAACGTACCCATTTTGAATAATTGTTTCAAGAACATTTAGCTTTTCCTACAACTCTGTCTTTGCTTCATCTCCTATTTGTGTGTTCTATCTGTACTGTCTCATTTCATTTTCTACAAAAGCAAACTGTTCTCCAAGAGCCTGAAGTCCCCTCAGTTCCCAGCATTACAGCTTCAGCTGAGCATCCAGTAGCAGTAAGTACTTAGAAGTGTGGACTGAACTGGGCTATAAATTGCCTGACTTTTGTCCTTGACTTGAGAGTGCTGCTGAAATCTGACTGATTTGTTGGCCTTTTCTCCTCTCTTCTTTTTGATTAGACATTTAACCTGTGTAGCATTTGCTGTAACTGTAATTAACTTAAATAAAAGTGAAAAGTCCTCACTCTTCTGTATTTCAGTGTTTAATGCCCTTATGCAATGTAAACTCATTGTAAGTTGTATAATTCATTATTATGTCTTCATTTGGACATGTGCTATTTAAGAATATCTACAACTGTATACTAGGCAAAACCTATTTTTTATGATCTGAAATTACAGATTGATAACAGAAAAATGTTTGTTAGAAGTGAAGTACTAAATAGTGGAAGTCTGTAATTACCCATTGAGGCAGTTCTCAGCAGTGTCCTTAAACTGTATTCCCATTAGTGTATTCTCTTGCAACTTGTTTAGGTGTTAAGGCTGGTAATTCCTCTGATCATACCTCACCATGCTTCTCTGTATTGAAATCAAAGTACATTTATGTTAGTGATTGACAGTTTCCAAACCACTTTCCCGTAGGAAATGATTAGTCAGTGTCTCATAGTAGGCAGTATTACTAGTGAATGAAGGTAAATAGAGTGTGCCTGTGTAATTTGTCTATATAACATTGTTTCTCTTGGCACATACTTTGGAGTTCCAGCACATGACTCGAGGAATACACATCTCTTGAGAAATCTTTTTATCCAAGGGCAACATGGATAAGACCCAAGACCCTTTTGAGGTAGAAGACTTCAAAGACATTAGAGACTACTTTGTTAGAGAGGAGAAGTAGAGGTGGAAAGAACAGGGCCTTGGAGTCAAACCTGGCATTGAACTCCAGCCCAGCCTCTTACATGCTGTGTGACTGACAGCAACAAATTATCTAATACTCTCCGTGCCTGTGTTCCTGCATATTTAGAGCAAGATGGTCCTATTTTAAATTTAGAGATAGGAGAATTCGAGTTAACATACATAAGGCCTGTCGAAGGTACTCGGAATAATTGCTATTACATGTTAGGGAATGGATTTTTCATTCCCTTTCATTCTCTACATTCTAAATACGGAAATTATTCTGATGGGAGGGATGTGCAGAGGGAGTGACTGCCTTAGAAATAGTATTAGTCAGGAATGACTTCCCTTTATAACCTCCGCTTTCCCTTCCATGTGCAGATATGAGCAATACTACGATTATAGCAAAAATGTTCACTCCTGTGACATACTTTTAACCTTTCTAAGCTGACAGTGGGGACAAATGAGAGCGGTAGTTGTTGCACTAATTCTGCTCCTTGGACAAGTGCCTGACAGCTGCTTCATTGGGTTTTAGTTTTTACTGGTGTTGGTAGTTTTGTCTGTCATACCAGAGTATTTCAAAACTTCAATTGCTTCTACTCTGCAGGTAAATAGGACTCCAAAAGGGCCCCCTCCTTTCCCTGGAGTCCCTCTTATGAGCACTCCCATGGGAGGCCCTGTACCACCACCCACTCCGTATGGACCACCACCTCAGCTCTGTGGACCTTTCGGGCCTCGGCCAATTCCTCCACCCTTTGGTAAGATGATCTGAACAGTAGTGATTAACTTGTAAAGCGTAGTCATCTTCTCTCTCTATCCCTTGCTAAAACAACTGCAATTGCAGGGCTTTGCCATGCAGCGAGGAAGGTGACTGAGTACATTGTAACTTCTCCCCACGTTTCTTAAGACACAACGGGTGCTACGTAGTGTCCTGTGATTAGATGGGCAATAACTGTCTCTAATACAACAAGGAAAGGGGCTATTTATAGAAAGCCAGAAATATTCAGCACATGTTTTTTGAACATCTCTGGCTGTGTGCTAGGTCATATTTAGGTCCTCTGAGCCAGAATGGCTCTTTTGGCCATCGCCGGTGAGTGGTGGAGAATGCTCCCCTCCACTGACAGTGGAGCCACCTGTGAGACCGCTCTCTGCTATTCTCAGTCAAAGAGATATATGCCTAGAAGTGAATTTGGTGAGCATTCGCCTGTTCCCTTGCAATAGTGTTTCAGGTGGCTTTTTCCCTTCTATTTGAGGATTCTAATGCAAACACCACTTTAGAATTTGGGTCTGTCCAGTATAGAAAAGAAAATCTCAGAATTTGTCTTGGTGGATAAGTATTCAACTGCAAGGTTTGTTTTAGAACAGAAAGCATTTATTATTTCCCTTGAGGTCCTTTTATTGTTTCTTTTCAACTTTTACTTTTTTTACTATGAATTGTAAACCTTTATGTTTAAAGTTCTGTGGCATTCCTCTTCCAAATACAGCTGACCCTTGAACAATACGGGTTTGATTTGTGCAGGTCCGTTTATATGCAGAGTGTTTTCAAAAAATACCTTGGGAAATTTTTTGGAACTTTGCAATAATTTGAAAGAACTAGCAGATGAACCACACAGCCTAGAAATACTTTAAAAAATTAGGTATGTCATGAATGCATATTAGATACTAGTCTATTTTATCATATACTATTGTAAAATATACAAAAATCTATTTTCAAAATTTATCCTTGCACACACAAACCCAGATAAACATGACACCATTCACAAGTGGGAAAAGTAAACACATGTAAAGACACAGTATTAAATCATAAATGCATAAAGTTGGCTGTAGTACACACGGTACTACTACAATAGTTTCATAGCCACCGTCTGTTGCTATGGCAGTGAGCTCAACTGTGGCGAGTATCCGCTTTAAACACGTGTGATGTTCATCTCCACGTAAACATAATCTCTCACAATTCTTGTGTAATATAAAATGCCACTAGTGATGCTGGAAGTATTCTCAAGAAGCAAAATCATGATGTTACTAGACAAGTTGAATTGCTTTGATATATACCATAGATTGGAGTGTGCAGCAGCAGCAGTTATCTGCCATTTCTGTCAGATGATTCATCTTGTAAACAGATCCTGTACACTTACAGTGTAGACAAGTATAATACAGTATTGTACATACATTTCCTCTTAAAATTTCAATAACTTTAGCTTATTCTATTAAGGTAAGAATACAGTATACTATATATATGTGTATATATATATATATATATATATATACACACACACACACACACAAAGAATACATGTTAATCGCCTGTTTATGTTATTGGTAAGGCTTCTGGTCAATAGTGGGCTATTTATTAGTAGGTAGGCTTCGGGGAGTCAAAAGTTACACGTGGGTTTTTGACTGAACAGGGGATCAGCACACCTAATCCCTGAATTGCTCAGGTATCAACTGTATTTACCTTAGTAACTTTATAGTTTGTGAGGCATCCATGTTTCCACTTCTCGTTATTATAGTACGAATGCTGTTGAGTCTATTTTGAATCCTACATATGTCTATAATAGTAAGATATGGAAGTCAGATTACATATACACTGAACAAAAATCACAATGTAGAATACTGTATATAGAAGTCTGTAGCTTGAAATGTAGACCAGAGCCATTAATGTGCAGAGTTTATTGTTCTTTCAGTGGAAGGCATTTCTTTTTTTTCCTTTTTTTTTTTTTTTTTTTTGAGATGGAGTTTCGCTCTTGTTCCCCAGGCTGGAGTGCAATGGCACGATCTCGACTGACCACAACCACCACGACATGAGTTCAGGCAATTCTGCCTCAGCCTCCTGAGTAGCTGGGATTCCAGGCATGCACCACCATGCCCAGCTAATTTTTTTTGTATTTTTAGTAGAGATGGGGTTTCACCATGTTGACCAGGATGGTCTCGATCTCTTGACCTCGTGATCCACCTGCCTCAGCCTCCCAAAGTGCTGGGATTACAGGCGTGAGCCACCGCACCATGCCCAGCATTTCTTATTTTAATTCTTTAAGTCCGTGAATAAATTATAAGTGATTTGCCTTCAAGAGTATCCGAAGACCCATTTTTAATGTTACTTTCACACTAACCTGTCTACAATTTGTTATTTCTTCTGAAAAAAAAAAAAAAAAAAAAAAAAAAAAAAAAAAAAAACCATACAAGGGCTCTGTTATTTCTTTCACTAGGATCTGTGGACGGGCCTCTGTCTCATCATCAATGGTCAGCTGAGGCATCTGGGAAACCCTCTCCTTCTGGTAAGAGAGCAAGAGTGTTTAGAGAGTCTAAAACCATGCAGGAAGTGGGGAGAGGATTTGTTTTTATCCTCCTCATAGAGTACACAAGTCAGAATAAGCCTATGTCAGTTATCTGGTCTTTAACAGATCCAGAATCTGGTACCGCTACCATGATGAACAACAGCTCAAGAGGCTCTTCCCCTACCATGGTGATGGATGAAGGCAAGGTAAACATACCCGTTTTGAATAGTTATTTCAAGAACATTTAGCTTTTCCTACAACTCTGTCTTTGCTTCATCTCCTATTTGTGTGTTCTTTCTGTACCGTCTCATTTCTTTTTCTACAAAAGCAAACTGTTCTCCAAGAGCCTGAAGTCCCCTCAGTTCCCAGCATTACAGCTTCAGCTGAGCATCCAGTAGCAGTAAGTACTTAGAAGTGTGGACTGAACTGGGCTATAAATTGCCTGGCTTTTGTCCTTGACTTGAGAGTGCTGCTGAAATCTGACTGATTTGTTGGCCTTTTCTCCTCTCTGCTGTTTGATTAGACATTTAACCTGTGTAGCATTTGCTGTAACTGTAACTTAAATAAAAGTGAAAAGTCCCCACTCGTCTATATTTCAGTGTTTAATGCCCTTATGCAAAGTAAACTCATTGTAAGTTGTATAATTCATTATTATGTCTTCATTAGGACATGTGCTATTTAAGAATATCTGCAATTGTGTACTAGGCAAAAAAAATTTTTATGATCTGAAATTACAGATTGATAACAGAAAAATGTTTGTTAGAAGTGAAGTACTAAATAGTGGAAGTCTGTAATTACCCATTGAGGCAGTTCTCAGCAGTGTCCTTAAACTGTATTCCCATAACTGTATTCTCTTGCAACTTGTTTAGTTGTTAAGGCTGGTAATTCCTCTGATCATACCTCACCATGCTTCTCTGTATTGAAATCAAAGTACATTTGTTTTAGTGATTGACAGTTTGCAAACCACTTTCCCATAGGAAATGATAGGCAGTGTCTTATAGTAGGCGGTATTACTAGTGAATGAAGGTAAATAGAGTGTGTCTGTGTAATTTGTCTATATAACATTGTTTCTCTTGGCACATACTTTGGAGTTCCAGCACATGACTCGAATACACATCTCGTGAGAAATCTTTTTATTTAAGGGCAACGTGGAAAAGACCCAAGACCCTTTTGAGGTAGAAGACTTCAAAGACATTAGAGACTACTTTGTTAGAGAGGAGAAGTAGAGGTAGAAAGAACAGGGCCTTGGAGTCAAACCTGGCATTGAATTCGAGCCCAGCCTCTTACATGCTGTGTGACTGACAGCAGCAAATTATCTAATACTCTCCGTGCCTGTGTTCCTGCATATTTAGAGCAAGATGGTCCTTTTAGAGATTTAGAGATAGGAGAACTCGAGTTAACATATGTAAGGCCTGTCGAAGGTACTCGGAATAATTGGTATTACATGGCAGAGAATGGATTTTTCATTCCCTTTCATTCTCTGCATTCTAAATATGGAAATTATTCTGATGGGAGGAATGTGCAGAGGGAGTGACTGCCTTAGAAATAGTGTTAGTCAGGAAGGACTTCCCTTTATAACCTCCGCTTTCCCTTCCATGTGCAGATATGAGCAATACTACGATTATAGCAAAAATGTTCACTCCTGTGACATACTTTTAACCTTTCTAAGCTGACAGTGGGGACAAATGAGAGCGGTAGTTGTTGCACTAATTCTGCTCCTTGGACAAGTGCCTGACAGCTGCTTCATTGGGTTTTAGTTTTTACTGGTGTTGGTGGTTTGGTCTGTCATACCAGAGTATTTCAAAACTTCAATTGCTTCTACTCTGCAGGTAAATAGGACTCCAAAAGGGCCCCCTCCTTTCCCTGGAGTCCCTCTTATGAGCACTCCCATGGGAGGCCCTGTACCACCACCCACTCCATATGGACCACCACCTCAGCTCTGTGGACCTTTCGGGCCTCGGCCAATTCCTCCACCCTTTGGTAAGATGATCTGAACAGTAGTGATTAACTTGTAAAGCGTAGTCATCTTCTCTCTCTATCCCTTGCTAAAACAACTGCAATTGCAGGGCTTTGCCATGCAGCGATGAAGGTGACTGAGTACATTGTAACTTCTCCCCACGTTTCTTAAGACACTACAGGTGCTACGTAATGTCCTGTGATTAGATGGGCAATAACTGTCTCTAATACAAGGAAAGGGGCTATTTGTAGAAAGCCAGAAATGTTCAGCACATGTTTTTTGAACATCTCTGGCTGTGTGCTAGGTCATCTTTAGGTCCTCTGAGCCAGAATGGCTCTTTTGGCCATCCCCGGTGAGTGGTAGAGAATGCTCCCCTCCACTGACAGTGGAGCCACCTGTGAGACCGCTCTCTGCTATTCTCAGTTGAAGAGATATGCCTAGAAGTGAATTTGGTGAGCATTCGCATGTTCCCTTGCAATAGTGTTTCAGGTGGCTTTTTCCCTTCTATTTGAGGATTCTAATGCAAACACCACTTTAGAATTTGGGTCTGTCCATATAGAACAGAATATCTCTTAATTTGTCTTGGTGGATAAGTATTCAACTGCAAGGTTTGTTTTAGAACAGAAAGCATTTATTATTTCCCTTGAGGTCCTTTTATTGTTTCTTTTCAATTTTTTTTTTACTATGAATTGTAAACCTTTATCTTTAAATTAAAGTTCTGTGGCATTCCTCTTCCAAATACAGCTGACTCTTGAACAACGCAGGCTTGATTTGTGCAGGTCTGTTTATATGCAGAGTTTTTTCAGAAAATCCCTTGGGAAATTTTTAGAACTTTGCAATAATTTGAAAGAACTAGCAGATGAACCACACAGCCTAGAAATATTTTTAAAAATTAGGTATGTCATGAATGCATAAAATATATGTAGATACTAGTCTATTTTATCATATACTATCGTAAAATATGCAAAAATCTATTTTCAAAATTTATCAAAACTTGCACACACACAGATATACATGACACCATTCACAATTGGGAAAAAGTAAACACATGTAAAGACACAGTATTAAATCATAAATGCATAAAATTCGCTGTAGTACACATTGTACAACTACAATAATTTCATAGCTACTGCCTGTTGCTATGGCAGTGAGCTCAAGTGTGGCGAGTATCCGCTTTAAACACGTGTGATGTTCATCTCCACGTAAACATAATCTCTCACAGTTCTTGTGTAATATAAAATGCCACTAGTGATGCTGGAAGTATTCTCAAGAAGCAAAATCATGATGTTACTAGACAAGTTGAATTACTTTGATATATACCATAGATTGGAGTGTGCAGCAGCAGTTATCTGCGATTTCTGTCGATGATTCATCTTGTAAACAGATCCTGTACACTTACAGTGTAGACAAGTATAATACAGTATTGTACGTACATTTCCTCTTAAAATTTCAGTAACTCTAGCTTACTCTATTAAGGTAAGAATACAGCATACTATACACACACACACACACACACACACACACACACACACACACAAAGAATACGTGTTAATCGACTGTTTATGTTATTGGTAAGGCTTCTGGTCAATAGTGGGCTATTAGTAGGTAGGCTTTGGGGAGTCAAAAGAAACACGTGGGTTTTTGACTGAACAGGTGATCAGCACACCTAATCCCTGAATTGCTCAGGTATCAACTGTATTTACCTTAGTAACTTTATAGTTTGTGAGGCATACATGTTTCCACTTCTCGTTACTATAGTACGAATGCTGTTGAGTCTATTTTGAATCCTACATATGTCTATAATAATAAGATATGGAAGTCAGATTACATATACACTGAACAAAAATCACAATGTTGAATACTTTATATAGAAGTCTGTAGCTTGAAGTGTAGACCAGAGCCATTAATGTGCAGAGTTTATTGTTCTTTCAGTGGAAGGCATTTCTTTCTTTCTTTCTTTCTTTTTTTTTCTTTTTGAGATGGAGTTTCGCTCTTGTTACCCAGGCTGGAGTGCAATGTCACGATCTCGACTCACCGCAACCACCACCACGTGGGTTCAGGCAATTCTCCTGCCTCAGCCTCCTGAGTAGCTGGGATTCCAGGCATGCACCACCATGCCAAGCTAATTTTTTTGTATTTTTAGTAGAGATGGGGTTTCACCATGTTAACGAGGATGGTCTCGATCTGTTGACCTCGTGATCCACCCGTCTTGGCCTCCCAAAGTGCTGTGACTACAGGCGTGAGCCACTGCACCATGCCCGGCATTTCTTATTTTAATTCTTTAAGTTTGTGAATAAATTATAAATGATTTGCCTTCATGAGTGTCAGAAGACCCGTTTTTAATGTTACTTTCCAGATAGACTTGAACACTAACCTGTCTACAGTTTGTTATTTCTTCTGAAAAACTAACAAACAACAACAACAACAAAAAAAAAAAAACGTACAAGGGCTCTGTTATTTCTTTCACTAGGATCTGTGGACGGGCCTCTGTCTCATTGTCAATGGTCAGCTGAGGCATCTGGGAAACCCTCTCCTTCGGGTAAGAGAGCAATTGTATTTAAAGACTCTACAACCATGCAGGAGGTGGGTAGAGGATTTGTTTTTATCCTCCTCATAGTGTACACAAGTCAGAATAAGCCTATGTCAGTTATCGGGTCTTTAACAGATCCAGAATCTGGTACTGCTACCACAATGAACAACAGCTCAAGAGGCTCTTCCACTACCATGGTGATGGATGAAGGCAAGGTAAACGTACCCATTTTGAATAGTTATTTCAAGAACATTTAGCTTTTCCTACAACTCTCTCTTTGCTTCATCTCCTATTTGTGCGTTCTGTGTGTACTGTCTCATTTCTTTTTCTAAAAAAGCAAACTGTTCTCCAAGAGCTTGAATTTCCCTCAGTTCCCAGCATTACATCTTCAGCTGAGCATCCATTAGCAGTAAGTACTTAGAAGTGTGGACTGAACTGGGCTATAAATTGCCTGGCTTTTGTCCTTGACTTGAGAGTGCTGCTGAAATCTGACTGATTTGTTGGCCTTTTCTCCTCTCTTCTTTTTGGTTAGATATTTAACCTGTGTAGAGCATTTGCTGTAACTGTAATTAACTTAAATAAAAGTGAAAAGTCCCCACTCTTCTGTATTTCGGTGTTTAATGCTCTTATGCAATGTAAACTCATTGTAAATTGTGTAATTCATTATTATGCCTTCATTTGGACATGTTCTATTTAAGAATATCTGCAATTGTATACTATGCAAAACCTATTTTTTATGATCTGAAATTACAGTTTGATAAAACAAAAATGTTTGTTAGAAGTGAAGTACTGAATAGTGGAAGTATTTAATTACCCATTGAGCCATTTCTCAGCAGTGTCCTTAAACTGTATTCCCATTAGTGTATTCTCTTGCAACTTGTTTAGGTGTTAAGGCTGGTAATTCCTCTGATCATACTTCAACATGCTTCTCTGTATTGAAATCAAAGTACATATGTTTTAGTGATTGACAGTTTCCAAACCACTTTCCCATAGGAAATGATTAGTCAGTGTCTCATAGTAGGCGGTATTACTAGTGAATGAAGGTAAATAGAGTGTGTCGGTGTAATTTGTGTATATAACATGTTTCTCTTGGAACATACTTTGGAGTTCCAGCACATGACTCGAGGAATACATATCTCTTGAGAAATCTTTTTATCCAAAGGCAACGTGGATAAGACCCAAGACCCCTTTGAAGTAGAAGACTTCAAAGACATTAGAGACTACTTTGCTAGAGAGGAGAAGTAGAGGTGGAAAGAACAGGGCCTTGGAGTCAAACCTGGCATTGAATTCGAGCCCAGCCTCTTACATGTTGTGTGACTGTCAGCAGCAAATTATCTAATACTCTCTGTGCCTGTGTTCCTGCATATTTAGAACAAGATGGTCCTATTAGAGATTTAGAGATAGGAGAATTTGAGATAACATATGTAAGGCCTGTCGAAGGTACTCGGAATAATTGGTATTACATGTTAGAGAATGGATTTTTCATTCCCTTTCATTCTCTGCATTCTAAATATGGAAATTATTCCGATGGGAGGGATGTGCGGAGGGAGTGACTGCCTTAGAAATAGTATTTGTCAGAGGAATGCTGGGAAGATGGCCGCCTAAGAACAGCTCAGGACTTCAGCTCCCAGTGAAAGTGCAGAGGGTGAGTGGACGCCGCATTTCCAGACGAACTCTTATTGCCCACAGACCAGGAGATACCCAGGCAGAGGGGTCGCCAGCGTCGCAGTCCTGGCCGGTGTGGCTGTTTTGGCCCCCATGGGGCTGATTCCGCCTGCGCGGCTGCTGTGACCACGCCCTGTTGCTGTGGTTCTCCGTACAAAAGCCACTGGTCTGGGAGCCCTCTTAGCTGGCGATCAGAGCCCTGAGATGGCAGAGTTGCCCATTCATCTGAAATAGCGAGTCAGGCCAGGAGATTCCTAGGCAAAAAATCCGCCAGGAGCCGGTGCCGCAGTTCAAGCAGTGAACGGCGCTCAGTGAGTCGCAGCATGGGAGATCCTGGCACCTTTTCAACAAGGGACTGGAACACAGGGTCGTTCAACTTAAAAGAAAAGACTCTGAGTAAGGAAGCCAGGTGATCAGGCTCGGTTGGACCCGCCCCTCCACCCCCAACAACAACGAAAACAAAAAGTAATTGGAAACTCTCTGGGTTGAGCCCTTCAAACCAAGCACAGCTGAACCAGGATGGTCCGGCTCGGTGGCGGAGGGGCTTCCGCCATTACTGAGACTCTCCACCCCTATGGAGGAGGGGCAACCTGCCACAACAGAGAGAGTCCACCATAACAGAGGCGGGGCCACCGAGCCGAGACAGTTCTAACTACGCCCATATAAACGGGACTGCAGGGAAGAGCTCAGGGCAGCTGGGCAGAGCCCACAGCAGCTCAGCAAAGCCCCTGCCGGCAGGCAGTGGCTAGGCGTGCTGCTAGCTGGGCGGGTCAGACCTGAAAGAAAAATCAAAAAAGGCAGTAGTGCAACGGAAACTCATAAAGCTACAGCTCCCTGGGACAGAGCACCTGGGAACAAAAAGTGCTTTATGAGTTCAGCAGCAGACCTAAACATACCTGCCCAGCAGCTCTGAACGAACAACGGAGCTCACAACTCAGGACTTAAGCCCCAATAAAAGATAGACTGTCTCCTCAAGTAGCTCCCTGACCCCCATAGATCCAAAGACTCACCTCATAAAGGAGAGAACGGACTGACAGTAGGTGAGCATCCTTCTGGAACAAAGATAGCAGAAGAGGAAACTGGCAGCAACCCTTACTGTTCTGCAGCTGCTGCAGGTGATCCACAGGCAAGCAGGGCCTGGAGAGGACCTCAGCAGTCCTACAGCAGAGGGGCCAAACTGTTAGAAGGAAATCTTTAAAAAAAAAAAAAAAAAAAAAAGTAACTTCAGCATCTATGAACTAGAAGCTCACTCAGAGACCCAATCTGAAAGACAGTAATTACGAAGACAACAGGTGGATAAACCCACAAAAATAGGAAGAAACCAGCGCAAAAAGGATGAAAACTCCCGAAACCAGAACACCTCTCCTCCTAAAAGGGATCACAACTCCTCACCAGCAAGGGAACCAGACCGGATGGAGAAGGAGGGTGATGAAATGACAGAATCAGACTTCAGAAGGTGGGTAGTAAGAAACTACAGTGAGTTAAAAGAACATGTTCTAACCCAACGCAAAGAAAATAGGAACCTTGAAAAAAGATTGGATGAAATGCTAACGAGAATGGACAGCATAGAGAGGAGTATAAGTGAATTGATGGAGCTGAAAAACGCAACACGAGAACTTCGTGAAGCATGCACAAGCTTCAACAGCCGAATTGACCAAGCAGAAGAAAGGATATCAGAGGTCGAAGATCAACTCAATGAAATAGAAGGAGAAGGCAAGAACAGAGAAAAAAGCACAAAAAGGAATGAACAAAATCTTCAAGAAATGTGGGACTATGTGAAAAGACCTAATCTATGTCTGATAGGTGTACCTGAATATGATGAAGAGAATAAATCCAAGCTGGAAAATACTCTTCAGGATATTATCCAGGAAAACTTCCCCAACCTAGCAAGGCAGACCAATATTCAAATCCAGGAAATACAGAGAACACCACAAAGATATTCCTCAAGAAGAGCAACCCCAAGGCACATAATTGTCAGATTCACCAGGGTTGAAATGAAAGAGAAAATGCTAAGGGCAGCCAGAGAGAAAGGTCGGGTTACCCACGAAGGGAAGCCCATTAGACTCACAGCAGATCTCTCAGCAGAAACCCTACAAGCCAGAAGAGATGGGGGCCAATATTCAACATCCTTAAAGAAAAGAACGTTCAACCCAGAATCTCCTATCCAGCCAAACTAAGCTTCATAAGTGAAGGAAAAATAAAATCCTTTATGAACAAGCAAGCACTCAGAGATTTCATCACCACCAAACTTGCTCTACAAGAACTCCTGAAAGAGGCTCTACACATATAAAGGAACAACCAGTACCAGCCAATCCAAAAACACACCAAATGGTAAAAGAGCATCAACACAATCAAGAATCTGCATCAACTAACCAACAAAACAGCCAGGTAGCATCAAAATGACAGTATCAAATTCACACATAACAGTACTATCCCTAAATGTCAATGGACTAAATGCTTCAATCAAAAGACACAGACTGGCAAATTGGATAAAAAGCCAAAACCCATCAGTGTGCTGTATCCAGGAAACCCATCTTACATGCAAGGATACACAAAGGCTCAAAATAAAGGGATGGAGGAAGATCTACCAAGCAAATGGAGAGAAAAAAAAAAAAAAACGGAGTTGCAATTCTCATCTCTGATAAAATAGACTTTAAAGCAACAAAGATCAAAAGAGACAAGGACATTACATAATGGTAAAAGGATCACTGCAACAAGAAGAGCTAACGATCCTAAATATATACGCACCCAATACAGGAGCACCCAGATACATAAGGCAAGTTCTTAATGACTTACAAAGAGACTTAGACTCCCACACAATAATAGTGGGAGACTTTAACACCCCATTGTCAATATTAGACAGATCAAACAGACAGAAAATCAACAAGGATATCCAGGACCTGAACTCAGACCTGGAACAAGCAAACCTAATAGACATTTACAGAACTCTCCACCCCAAATCTACAGAATATACATTCTTCTCAGCACCACATCACACCTACTCTAAAATTGACCACATAATTGGCAATAAATCACTCCTCAGCAAATGCAAAAGAACGGAAATCATAACAGTCTCTCAGACCACAGTGCAATCGAGTTAGAACTCAGAATGCAGAAACTAACTCAGAACCGCACAGCTTCATGGAAACTGAACAACTTACTCTTGAATGTTGACTGGATAAACAATGAAATGAAGGCAGAAATAAAGATGTTCTTCGAAACCAATGAGAACGAAGACACAACATACCAGAATCTCTGGGACACATTTAAAGCAGTCTCTAGAGGAAAATATATAGCAATGAGTGCCCACATGAGAAGAAAGGAGAGATCTAAAATTGACACCCTATCATCAAAATTGAAAGAGCTAGAGGAGCAAGATCAAAAAAACTCAAAACCTAGCAGAAGACAGGAAATAACTAAGATCAGAGCAGAACTGAAGGAAATAGAGACACAAAAAACTCTTCAAAAAATCAATAAATCCAGGAGCTGGTTTTTTGAAAAGATCAACAAAATAGACAGACCACTAGCCAGATTAATAAAAAAGAAAAGAGAGAATAACCAAATTGATGCAATAAAAAACGATAAAGGTGATATCACCACAGATTCCACAGAAATCCAAACCATCATCAGAGATTATTACAAGCAACTCTATGCACATAAAGTAGTAAACCTGGAAGAAATGGATAAATTCCTGGACACCTGCAACCTCCCAAGCCTAAACCTGGAAGAAGCCGAAACCCTGAATAGACCAATAACATGGTCTGAAGTCGAGGCAGCAATAAAGAGCCTACCACCCAAAAAAAGCCCAGGTCCAGATGGGTTCACAGCCGAATTCTACCAGACATACAAAGAGGAGCTGATACCATTCCTTCTGAAACTATTCCAGACAATCCAAAAAGAGGGAATCCTTCCCAAATCATTTTATGAGACAAATATCATCCCGATACCAAAACCCGGCAGAGACTCAACAAGAAAAGAAAATTTCAGGCCAATATCCATGATGAACATAGATGCAAAAATCTTCAATAAAATACTGGCAAACCGATTGCAACAGCATATCAAAAAGCTCATCCACCATAATCAAGTAGGATTCATCCTGGGGATTCAAGGCTGGTTCAACATACGCAAGTCCATAAATGTAATTCACCACATAAACAGAACCAAAGACAAAAACCACATGATTATCTCAATTGATGCAGAGAAGGCTTTTGACAAAATTCAACAACCTTTATGCTAAAAACCCTCAATAAACTAGGTATTGACGGAACGTATCTCAAAACAATAAAAGCTATTTATGACAAACCAACAGCCAATATCATACTGAATGGGCAAAAACTGGAAGCATTCCCTTTGAAATCTGGCACTAGACAAGGATGCCCTCTCTCACCACTCCTATTCAATATAGTACTGGAAGTTCTAGCCAGAGCAATCAGGCAAGAAAAAGAAATAAAGGGTATCCAAATTGGAAAGGAGGAAATCAAATAGTCTCTATTTGCAGATGACATGATTGTATATCTGGAAGACCCTATCATCTCAGCCCAAAATCTCCTGAAACTGATAAACAACTTCAGCAAAGTCTCAGGATACAAAATCAACGTGCAAAAATCACAAGCATTCCTATACACCAGTAATAGACTTCAAGAGAGCCAAATCAAGAACGAACTGCCATTCACAATTGCTACAAAGAGAATAAAGTACCTAGGAATACAACTAACAAGGAACGTAAAGGACCTCTTCAAGGAGAACTACAAGCCATTGCTCAACGAAATAAGAGAGGATACAAACAGATGGAGAAACATTCCATGTTCATGGTTAGGAAGAATCAACATCGTGAAAATGGCCATACTGCCCAAAGTAATTTACAGATTCAACGCTAATCCCATCAAGCTACCAATGACCTTCTTCACAGAACTGGAAAAAAAACACCTTAAACTTCATATGGAACCAAAAGAGAGCCCGCATAGCCAAGTCAATTCTAAGCAAAAAGAACAAAGCAGGAGGCATCACACTACCGGACTTCAAACTATACTACAAGGCTACAGTAATCAAAACAGCATGGTACTGGTACCAAAACAGTGATATAGACCAATGGAACAGAACAGAGGCCTCAGAGGAAATACAACATACCCACAACCATCTGATCTTCGACAAACCTGACAAAAACAAGCAATGGGGAAAGGATTCCCTGTTTAATAAATGGTATTGGGAAAACTGGCTAGCCATGTGCAGAAAGCAGAAACAGGACCCCTTCCTGACACCTTACACCTAAATTAACTCCAGATGGATTAAAGACTTAAACATCAGAGCTAACACCATAAAAACCCTGAAGAAAATCTAGGCAAAACCATTCAGGATATAGGTGTAGGCCAGGACTTCATGACCAAAACGCCAAAAGCAATGGCAACAAAAGCCAAAATAGACAAATGGGACCTAATCAAACTCCACAGCTTCTGTACAGCAAAAGAAACAGTCAGTAGAGTGAATCGGCAACCAACAGAATGGGAAAAAAATTTTGCAGTCTACCCATCTGATAAGCAGCTGATATCCAGAATTTACAAAGAACTAAAGCAGATCTACAAGAAAAAAACCAACAAGCCCATTCAAAAATGGGCGAAGGGTATGAACAGATACTTTACAAAAGAAGACATACAGGAGGCCGACAAACATATGAAAAAATGCTCATCATCACTGGTCATCAGAGAAATGCAAATCAAAACCACATTGAGATACCATCTCACACCAATTGGAATGGCGATCATTAAAAAATCGGGAAACAACAGATGCTGGAGAGGATGTGGAGAAATAGGAACACTTTTACACTGTTGGTGGGAATGTAAATTAATCCAACCATTGTGGAAGACAGTTTGGCGATTCTTCAAGGACCTAAAAATAGAAATCCCATTTGACCCAGCAATCCCATTACTGGGTATATATCCAAAGGATTATAAATCATTCTACTACAAGGACACATGCACAGGAATGTTCATTGCAGCACTGTTTACAATAGCAAAGACCTGGAACCAACCCAAATGCCCAATGATGATAGACTGGATAGGGAAAATGTGGTACATAAACACCATGGAATATTATGCAGCCATCAAAAACGATGAGTTCACGTCCTTTCTAGGGACATGGATGAACCTGGAAACTATCATTCTCAGCAAACTGACACAAGAGCAGAAAATCAAACACAGTATATTCTCACTCATAGGCGGGTGTTGAACAATGAGAACACATGGACACAGGGAGGGGAGCACTACACACTGGGGTCCATTGGGGGGAAATGGGGGAGGGACGGGGGGTGGGGAGGTGGGAAGAGATAGCATGGGGAGAAATGACAGATACAGGTGAAGGGATGGAAGGCAGCAAAGCACACTGCCATGTGTGTACCTGTGCAACAATCTTGCATGTTCTTCACATGTACCCCAAAACCTAAAATGCAATTAAAAAAAAATAGTGTTAGTCAGGAATGACTTCCCTTTATAACCTCCACTTTCCCTTCCATGTGCAGATATAAGCAATACTACGATTATAGCAAAAATGTTCACTCCTGTGACATACTTTTAACCTTTCTAAGCTGACAGTGGGGACAAATGAGAGCGGTAGTTGTTGCACTAATTCTGCTCCTTGGACAAGTGCCTGACAGCTGCTTCATTGGGTTTTAGTTTTTACTGGTGTTGGTAGTTTTGTCTGTCATACCAGAGTATTTCAAAACTTCAATTGCTTCTACTCTGCAGGTAAATAGGACTCCAAAAGGGCCCCCTCCTTTCCCTGGAGTCCCTCTTATGAGCACTCCCATGGGAGGCCCTGTACCACCACCCACTCCGTATGGACCACCACCTCAGCTCTGTGGACCTTTCGGGCCTCGGCCAATTCCTCCACCCTTTGGTAAGATGATCTGAACAGTAGTGATTAACTTGTAAAGCGTAGTCATCTTCTCTCTCTATCCCTTGCTAAAACAACTGCAATTGCAGGGCTTTGCCATGCAGCGATGAAGCTGACTGAGTACATTGTAACTTCTCCCCATGTTTCTTAAGACACAGTGGGTACTACGTAATGTCCTGTGATTAGATGGGCAATAACTGTCTCTAATACTACACGGAAAGGGGCTATTTATAGAAAGCCAGAAATATTCAGCACATGTTTTTTGAACATCTCTGGCTCTTTACTGGTTTCTGCAAAGCATATCCAGGTAGATAAACACATCTCCTAATTAAGATGTCTTGTAGGGCACAGATATACAATATCTACAACATAAGCGTTCTAATCATTCATAACAGAAGCATAAGCAGTGTGTCACATAATATTACAGAATGAAAGAGCAAACCCTCAACCCTCATATTGGGGAATACAACGGAGTTAGATATGAAAGAAAAGGTGGAATTTAACTGCTATCTATTCAATGTTGCTGATTTAATTAGATGAAGCTGGAATACCTTTTCCAGCAGGGCAAGCACCTTGATTTTTACGGCATATATTTGGCACATGTTTAGCTACTACAGAGATTTTTAATATACAGTATTAAGCAATGTAATTTATTAAAATGTTTGTTGGAATGAAACTATATTTAGTCTGTCTTCTTCTTATGGTAAATAGTACTTCCAAGTACAAATCTATCTCAAGATAAAGATGACAGGCCAGGCACTGTGGCTCATGCCTATAATTACTTTGGGAGGCTGAGGCTGGTGAATCCCTTGAGACTAGCCTGGGCAACATGGTAAAACCCTGTCTTTTCAAAAAATAAAAAAATTAGCTGGGTGTGGTGGTTTGCACCTGTTGTCCCAGCTACTCGGAGTCTGAGGGGGGAGGATAGATTGAGCCCAGCAGATTGAGGCTGCAGTGAACCATGATCACTTTCTCCAGACCGTGCCTTCAAACAAAATAGGATGACAGATTATATTAGCATACCTGGCATCATCTTAATTTAGCTATGTTCTTAGGAATTTACTTCTACATAATTTTTGTTTTCCAGGCCCTGGTATGCATCCACCACTAGGCTTAAGAGAATTTGCACCAGGAAAACGGGACCTGCCACTCCACCCTCGGGAATTTTTACCAGGACACGCACCATTTAGACCTTTAGGTCCTCTTGGCCCAAGAGAGTACTTTATTCCCGGTATCCGATTACCACCCCCAACCCATGTTCCCCAGGATTACCCACCACCTGCTGCAAGAGACTTAACTGCAGCCAGGCTCTAGAGATGAGCCTCCTCCTGCCTCTCAGAGCACTAGTCAGGACTGTTCACCGGCTTTAAAGCAGAGCCCATAACTATGACCTCTGATGTTTCACTATAGAAAAAAATGGACTGTGCATTATTCATTACAGTAAAGGATTTCATTGGCTTCCAAATCCAAGTTTATTTTAAAAGATCTGTTGTTAGAACTAAGCTGCCTTGGCAGTATGCATTTTTGAGCCAATCAATTCAGAAATGTCATTTCTTCCCTAAATAAAAATCACCTTTTAAGTTATAGCATCCTTACTACTTTGAAATGTGCAATAAAAATACTTGTGTTTTAGCTTATGTAGCATTGTAATTGCTAAATGATTTAGAATGTCATGAAAAAATGAACATTTCCTGTGGAAATCCTTTAAAAACATGTTATTTCCATCATCCCGCTTTTAGTGTACACCAGCTGAATATGGAGCAACGGTGTTTATAAGCATTTTTTTAAAAACTGGTCCCAAAGACTGTTAAGCTAAAACTGTTTACTACAAGGTCATTAAACTTTCTCTCCCCTCTTGCTGAAGTTCTTTGTAGTAATAGTTCATAAAAAGTTGTTTATTAATATTTCCTACGTGTCTGTTGATTCACTGGACTGTTAGGAGGCTTGTGCCATTTGGAGAACATGTAAACTCAGTCTCCCAGAATTGAAGATGGTGGCTGGCTGCACACTTCCGGCTGCTCCCTTCAGTCATCTGTGAACTCTGCAAGTGATGTCTTTTTATTTCAAAGAAGTTAGTGAGTTCTCACTTGTGTAGCATTCACATGCTTGCTTTATGACACTCACTGTCTATTTGAGAACAGTTTACAGAGAGTGAGTTTACATTAGTAGCAAGAATTGTTCGACCTGATGTTCTATTACTTTTACCATTCCTATAGAAAGGGTGCACAACAGAAAAGTGAAAACGATGTGTCATAAAAGTACTGAAATCTCTTAAATTTAAAATGTATGGTCTGTTATCTTTCCCATACCTTACCACTGATTTTCAATGAATATAATAAAAAGATTGGAAAAGCATAACGCCATGAGAAAGAATAATGTAGGGCTGTGAGGCTTACAACATGCCCCAGGTCAGCAGCCATGGGTTGAAATTAATTCTTTTTTTGGGGGGGGAAGCGGGGATGACAGATTCCAAAATTAATATTTAAACATTGGTGCTTTCATTTAAAAATCATTAACTATCTGGAATTGCACCATACTTAAAAGTCTTATCCATTACTACACAGTGTCTTTAAAACAATGTTTCTTTAAAAACTATGTTTCTAAGAACTCCTCAGACATTTTAATTACGGTAATAATGGCACTTCTTTTAAGGAGTTTAAGATTTAGATGAAAACCTTAAAAGGCTGATACTTTCCTTAATTGCTAGGCTATGTTCTTCCATTCTTTAAAGCTCTATGATTTAATATTTTTGAAACTTAGTGTATGACTTGTCACTGTTTTGATATTTAATCGATTAATACCTTGTATAAAGGAGCAAAAGCTTTGACATGAAACAAAATTTTATCTTTATACTTAACGACTGATGATACTTTAGAAAGATAAGGACCTTTGAAAGAAGGCAACTCTTTCACAGTTCATAAGGAATATATGAATTCTTCAGGAAAAAAGAATTCAGTCTGTATTTCTTCTCACTTAATATCAAGAATAGAAATTAAGAGGAAAACTCCATAGAGGGCATAGGCCACTTTTAACCATGTAAAATAAGATTAAGTCATAAATACAGCTTTTGAGTTTACCTGTGAATCTCTTTAGAACACAAAACAATGCTGAAGTTAATAGTTTCTAATTATTATTACTACTTTTTTTTAGACAAAGTTTTGTTCTTGTTGCTCAGGCTGGAGTGCAATGGCACGATCTCGCTCACCTCAACCTCCGCATCCCAGGTTGAAGTGATTTCCCCTGTCTCAGCCCCCTGAGTTGCTGGGAATACAGGCATACACCCCCACGCCTGGCTAAATTTTTTTGTATTTTTAGTAGAGATGGGGTTTCTCCATGTTGGTCAGGCTGATCTCAAACTCCCAACCTCAGGTGATCTGCCCACCTCGGCCTCCCAAAGTGCTGGGATTACAGGCATGAGCCATCAAGCCAGGCCAGTTTCTAATTTTAAATGTCATTTAAATGTAGATTATGCCATCTAGGAAGGTAAGTAGAAAAGGTAAATTAAATCCATTTTTAAAATTCAAAATCAGAGTATTTTTCTCCTCTAAAGCCTTTTTTGGTGATTTTTCTATATCTGATATCATTGAGGAATTGGTAAACTGTAAAGATTCCAGTGTAGCTTATCTGAGAAGTTGTGAACCAGTCCATAATTGCTTCCTCTCACATCCATCTGATTGCAGCATTTCTACAGCAAAGCCCAAGCAGGTGCCAATATGCAGATGGCACAGGGAGTATCATCCCTCAGTCAAATAACTTCTCCATCTCTAAAGTTTCATCTCTTTCAGAAGTCATCGCCAACTAATTGTGTCTGGATTTAGTTGCTAAAATTGATTTATTTATGAAGAAGCAATATTCAGCCTAAAAACATTTCTACTATAGTTGTAGTTATATCATCAGTGGCTGATTTTTTTCATTGGAAAGTAAATTTAAATAATTTGTGGGATGTGGCATATTCTGTGTCAACTTCTAGACAATCCCTCACTTTTTGGTTACATTCAGGGCTGAATTAAAGTTAAGCTAATCACACAGTGTTAAATTTAAGCTTCTTTAATGTTGATGAAAGGTATTTGTAGTTCATATAATTATGTGAAGGATAATTCATAGTTATGTGAAGGATAGCAGATGCTTCATATAAATTATCACTTTGATATACATATGCTTTATGAGAAAAGAGACGAAATAATACATCGTTTTTACTACATTTTAATGGGTTTTTTTAAGGGACTGTTTTTTAGGTCTTGTCAGCATCAAACAAAAGGTACTGAGGACTCCATAGGGTACAGAGTGCTGCCAAGCACCTCAGAAACATTACCTAACATGGAGAAAATGTGCTTCTTGCTCCTTGAAGAGCTTACAGTCTAGGCATTTGACAACTCACAGTCTTAAGAACTGAGTGAACAAAATAGGGCAAATTCTTCATCCCCTAGAGCTATTGTGGACTGAATCATTTTAGGATTTGGAATTAATCCAACCAAGATGAGAGACAAGAGAAAATTTGGCTGAGAATCTTTTCAGGCTCACATAGTTTTTATTAACATCCGTCTAGTAAATGGAATGGACCTAACAGACAACTGAAAGTAAAGACTAGATCTCTTGAAGTACAAGGGCTAAAACAACTTAGTTGTGGTTACTTATTTTAAAAAGCAAACATACTGAATGGTATGACTAGCGTGATTACACTAGTTTAAAAATAGGCCAGGTACTGACACTGCATTCCCCTCATGCATTGCTCATTTAAAATAGTGAATATTAAAATATGTGGGCTTTACATCTAACCCACAGAAAGCCCACCACAAATCTTAAATGTTCTGTGTATCAAATATCCACCTCATGTGTACTACAAAAGTTTTCTTTATGCTCCATTAAGTCAAAAGTAAATAGTCAAAATATAGTAAGCTAATGACCTGCTTTTTTCATATGAATGAATGTCAGTATATCTAAATAGGAAATAAATGTCAATCCTATCTACCTATGTATTAAAAAATAGAATATCTTTCCAGATTTTGCATACTCCTCACTATAAGAAGGTTTTAAGGTTTCACAATCAGTTCAGAAAAACAGCAATTAAACCCACAGTATCTCATTAGCATCTGACTCAATTATTTTTAGATTACATTACTTAGAAGATGTTGTAAACCCATCTAAAAATTTGTAATTTTTTTGAGATGGTTCCAATGTTAACCCTAGAATCATCATCAGAAAGGGTAATAATGTGATGTAGAAGAATGGCTAATCAACATGACTAAAAATATGCTCACTTGCAGAAAAACAATCTGGTTATCTGGTAACAATCACAGGTACAACCTAGGGAGCACTCCCTTATGGGATACTGATCTGGCCAAGGGACACTTTCTAAGCAGGAAAAACTATCAGATCAGGGTGAATTTAGGCCACTTTGGAGGAGCAGCCTATAAATATCCAGGCAGACCTTCTTAAGCAGCAGAACTGGTCCAATTCCTCTCAAAGCAGTATGACACTCTTACCCACATCAAACCAAAGCTTCAAGTTAAATCAAAAGAGCATATTGGAGCAAAAGTGAACAGGTGTAAACTCTAGCACATTCTTATTGCTGTATTAAGTCTGAAGGTGAGCACATCCCACAACAGTATTGTTCCAGGAAGCAGGGTGGGAGTAGTGGTAAATTAGAAAATAGGCTATTAATTGCACAATTAATAGAAAAGTAAAAACATGTTTCAAAATCTACAATAGACCTGTATCCAAAGGAGTCTTACACATCAGTGATGTGCTGGACTTTGATTCTGTGGTACAGGTTTGCAAAGGACTCCCTCTGGCCTACTGGTCTGGGTGCGGCTTGCTTCCTGCCTGTTGAAGGGTGAATATGCTACACAGAGGTATGATGGTTTCTAGTGAGTGATAATTCACAGAAGTTCCAGGTTCATCATGTCAGGATAATTCCTTGTGCAAAGTTTGATGTAGATGAAGATAAAGTGGTTTTTTGGTCAATAATTGCAATTTCTTTCTTTTAAAGTCAGTGGGTTTCTTGTATCTGTAATTACAACAGAAAGGCCATTGTTTAAAATACTAAATTATTCCAGGGTTAAATACTGGATATGGGGGATTAAGAAGAAAGATAAACTAGTCACCATCAAATTAGTACTAATTCTATATGGACATCACTTACAGTTCTTTTTTTTTTTTTTTTTTTTTTTTTCTGAGACGGAGTTTCGCTCTTGTTACCCAGGCTGGAGTGCAATGGCGCGATCTCGGCTCACCGCAACCTCCGCCTCCTGGGTTCAGGCAATTCTCCTGCCTCAGCCTCCTGAGTAGCTGGGATTACAGGCATGTGCCACCATGCCCAGCTAGTTTTTTGTATTTTTAGTAGAGACGGGGTTTCACCATATTGACCAGGATGGTCTCGATCTCTTGACCTCGTGATCCACCCGCCTCGGCCTCCCAAAGTGCTAGGATTACAGGCTTGAGCCACCGCGCCCGGCCAACTTACAGTTCTTTTACAATTGGCCCAGGTTTAATTTCATCCATCTCCATGAAAGCCAAACACTTTTTGCTGGTAAACCATGTTTTAGGATTGTAGTGTTTGAATTCAAAGAAGATAGCTGCACCTAAGGAATTAAAACAAGCCACATAAACCACTGGTGTATCAATTCATTTTCTTTGGTCACCAGAAGCATATGAACAGCTATGGCTGGCATAATTTAACAAAGCAATTTGTGCAAGTCTCAATGATTTGATAATAACTTAATATGGTTGTCACCCCAAACTCTTCTGTATCTGAGTAGAGTGACATGTCTCCTCATCATCCAGTTCTACAAACTATAGCAAAACTTATTTAGCTAGACTGCTTCAAGCATGTATAACGGTTATGTACACAGGTAGAATCACAAGCTGCTATAAAACATGAAATACCATAGAAGAACAAAGATACTTCAACACCCATAGAAACTCCTTAGGTAGAAAATGCATTTAAAAGAGCTCCTTAAAAAAATTAAGCTTGAATCATTTCCCTTACCCAAAGCAAAAACCCAAAACTTCAATCTTTGGGGTATTTTGGAATTCAAACAACATAAATCACATGCTGGTTCAGCTGTAAAATGTTTCCTCTTTCCTTAATAACTTTTTCAGTACTCAAAGCACTGTTCTGATGTTTTTCCTGGAATAGCATGTTTGTGTTAAGACAGTGCTGTGGAAGACAAAGGTTCAAAGAGGAAGTCTATTTATTCTGCCCCTCTCCTCCGAAGAGCAAGTGATAATGAGAATTCAGACAGTTCTGGCTGGACGTGGTGGCTCATACCTGTAACCCTAGCACTTTGGGATGCCAAGGTGGCCAGATCACTTGAGCCTAGGAGTTTGAAACTAGCCTGGGCAACATGGTAAGACCCAAACCTCTACAAATATATTTTTTAAATAGCTGGGCTTGGTAGTGTGTGCCTGTAGTCCCAGCTACTTGGGAGTATAACCTGAGACTGCAGAGATTAAGGCTGCAATAAGCCATGATTGTGCCACTGTGCCCCAGCCTGTGTGACAGAGTGAGAGAGACACAGTCTCAAAAAAAAAAAAAAAAAAAGAAAAGAAAGAAAGAAAGAAAGAAAGAAATTTAGACAGTTCTATATCCCTAAAGTCCAACAGATAAACCCTTCTACCAATTCTGCAGAAAAAAGCTAAAAAGAGAGAAATAAGTTTCTCATCAATGTGGCCAAGAAAAATGAATTTCTGAAGAAGGCATGGAAAGTCAAGGAAGGAAATCAGTCTCACTCTACTGACTACTTCTAAATACTGCCTTAACCAGAGGAGGGCAGGAGTTTGGCTTTCAAAGACAGCACACATTCAGTACTTTCACTGATGACAAAACTCACAGGTCACTAGAAGTTTAGCAATGTTCAGAAATGTAGGTGCTGCACTGGCACTTGGGTCCAAAGGAAGCATGTCACATAACAAGGAGGGAAAGCAAAACCAATCGCTCAGGAGACACTGGGATGTGGGGGAGGGAGAGATGGGCATATTCAGCCATCCACTCCCAACACGCTAGAAAGGATTACAATAGTTAGGTTACTGGTAAACTCTCTTCCCTAGGTGTGTGACCTTGTCATTTCTACAAAGGGTGGCTTCTCTTCTCCCTCCCACAAGAATCACAGAGGCATTTTGTCATTCGAAAACCTCAGAGATTTTTAAGATAGCAGAGTCTTTTCAGCTAGGAAACCCATCTCCTCCTCATGGTTGTGTCTTGAGGTCTGAATAAATGTGAAGATAAAGTCACATTTGAAAACAATGCTAAAGTTCAAATATGTTACCATCATTTTGAGGAAGTTAAATTATTAATTTGCATCACCTGTAAATAATATATTTCCTGTGTCCCTCATCATGCTGTTTATAAGAAAGAACAAAATATAAAATAAGAATACCCTGGGAAGATTAAGTTAAAATATTTGTAAATATGAAAGTATGCTCATTAACACTAATATCAGTTAAAACTACAGCAACTGTAAACAGTAAGTTTGAAGCTAGAGAAAATCGAATAGAGTCAAATTCTGAATCTAGTTCTACTTTTATTATCTGGTGAGTCAAGCCATTAAGAAAGAATGCAGTGTAATAAAACAGAAAAGTGAGCCCAGGAAATACTTCACCTTCTCCCCTCCACATGACAAACATTTCTTAAGGCAATGGAGTTAAAGAAATGAAACAAATCAATAGTTTTGTTCAGAAGATATACTCGTAACTGAAATTTCTTCAGCAATATTTAATAAGCACTCCTACATACACAGTCTGCTAACACAGCCACTCTGGAACTTTGGTGTATGTCAGAATCACCTAGAGGGTATCCTAAAAGAGAGTGCTAGGCCGGTCCCCACGGTTTTGGATTCAGGTGGTCTGGGGTTGGCACCTAACAAGGTTCCAGATGCTGCTGCTGCTCTCCCGGGGGTCATATTCTGAGGACCACTGCTGTAACAGAAGCACTGAAAGGTCTTTTAGTAGAGGAACAGAGGCGGCAGCAGAACCAGACTTGAGAAGTGAAATATCAAATATATCAGAAGCTGAGGCAGTCACTTCAAAAAGCACTTGTATATCCTACAGAGCTTGAAAATTTCAGTAACTGCAGCTGAATCCTCAGGTGATAAAGGGATTCTGAAGCCACCTCTTTGGAGAACACTGAAATTCTCATTGGGCAAAAAGCATGGGGAATTATTTAATCCTAAGAACTGCACTTGGAAATGAAATCTCACTATTTCAGAAATTTGTGTCCTTTCCTCTTTCCTAACAATTAACTGCAAGTCAAGTTATCATTCTACCAAATACTAGAAATACTCAACACTTAATCATCAGGGAGCCTTAGGGAGCTGCTGCTTCTCCCAGAACTTCAGTGTGTGAAAAACTTTGTTTTCTTGGTAAAGACAATAAAATTCTATTATTAAAGATTGTTTTACTACATAACAGTGTTACTAGACAAGTAGATAACCCAATTCCTAATTCCCACATTTTAAAAATACATATAGAATTTACTGCCACCTGATGCTGGGAAGATGGCCGCCTAAGAACAGCTCAGGACTTCAGCTCCCAGTGAAAGTGCAGAGGGCGAGTGAACGCCGCATTTCCAGACGAACTCTTATTGCCCACAGACCAGGAGATACCCAGGCAGAGGGGTCGCCAGCGTCGCAGTCCCAGCCGGTGCTGCTGTTTTGGCCCCCGTGGGGCTGATTCCGCCCGCGCGGCTGCTGTAACCACTCCCTGTTGCTGCGGTTCTCCGTACAAAAGCCACTGGTCTGGGAGCCTCTTAGCTGGCGAGCAGAGCCCTGAGACGGCAGAATAGCCCATTCATCTGAAATAGCGAGTCAGGCCAGGAGATTCCTAGGCAAAAAATCCGCCAGGAGCCGACTCCGCGGTTCGAGCCGACTCCGTGAGTCGCAGCACGGGAGATCCCGGCGCCTTTTCAACAAGCGACCGGAACGCGGGGTCGTTCAACTTAAAAGAAAAGACTCTGAGTCAGGGAGCCAGGTGATCAGGCTCGGTTGGTCCCACCCCTCCACCCCCAACAACAACGAAAACAAAAACAGTAATTGGAAACCCTCTGGGTTGAGCCCTTCAAACCAAGCACAGCTGAACCGGGACGGTCCGGCTCCGTGGGGGAGGGGCTTCCGCCATTACTGAGACTCTCCACCGCTACGGAGGCAGGCTGCCGTTGCCGAGGCAACCCGCCGTTGCCGAGGCAACCTGCCACAACAGAGAGTCCGCCAGAACAGAGGCGGGGCCACCATTGCCCAGACAGTTCTAACTACGCCCATATAAAAAGGACTACAGGGAAGAGCTCAGGGCAGCTGGGCGGAGCCCACAGCAGCTCAGCAAAGCCCCTGCGGGCAGGCAGAGGCTAGGCGTGCTGCTAGCTGGGCGGGTCCGACCTGAAAAAAAAAAAAATCAAAAAAGGCAGTAGTGCAACGGAAACTCATAAAGCTCCAACTCCCTGGGACAGAGACAGACAACAGGTGGATAAACCCACAAAAATGGGAAGAAACCAGCGCAAAAAGGATGAAAACTCCCGAAACCAGAACACCTCTCCTCCTAAAAGGGATCACAACTCCTCACCAGCAAGGGAACCAGACCGGATGGAGAAGGAGGGTGATGAAATGACAGAATCAGACTTCAGAAGGTGGGTAGTAAGAAACTACAGTGAGCTAAAAGAACATGTTCTAACCGAACGCAAAGAAAAGAGGAACCTTGAAAAAAGATTGGACGAACTGCTGACGACAATGGACAGCATAGAGAGGAGTATAAGTGAATTGATGGAGCTGAAAAACGCAACACGAGAACTTCGTGAAGCATGCACAAGCTTCAACAGCCGAATTGACCAAGCAGAAGAAAGGATATCAGAGGTCGAAGATCAACTCAATGAAATAAAAAGAGAAGGCAAGTACAGAGAAAAAAGCGCAAAAAGGAATGAACAAAATCTTCAAGAAATGTGGGACTATGTGAAAAGACCTAATCTACGTCTGATAGGTGTACCTGAATGTGATTGAGAGAATGAAACCAAGCTGGAAAATACTCTTCAGGACATTATCCAGGAAAACTTCCCTAACCTAGCAAGGCAGACCAATATTCAAATCCAGGAAATACAGAGAACACCACAAAGATATTCCTCAAGAAGAGCAACCCCAAGGCACATAATCGTCAGATTCACCAGGGTTGAAATGAAAGAGAAAATGCTAAGGGCAGCCAGAGAGAAAGGTCGGGTTACCCACGAAGGGAAGCCCATTAGACTCACAGCAGATCTCTCAGCAGAAACCCTACAAGCCAGAAGAGACTGGGGGCCAATATTCAACATCCTTAAAGAAAAGAACTTTCAACCCAGAATCTCCTATCCAGCCAAACTCAGCTTCATAAGTGAAGGAAAAATAAAATCCTTTGTGAACAAGCAAGCACTCAGAGATTTCATCACCACCAAACCTGCTCTACAAGAACTCCTGAAACAGGCTCTACACATATAAAGGAACAACCAGTACCAGCCACTCCAAAAACACACCAAATGGTAAAAGACCATCAACACAATCAAGAATCTGCATCAACTAACCAACAAAACAGCCAGGTAGCATCAAAATGACAGCATCAAATTCACACATAACAATACTATCCCTAAATGTCAATGGACTAAATGCCCCAATCAAAAGACACAGACTGGCAAATTGGATAAAAAGCCAAAACCCATCAGTGTGCTGTATCCAGGAAACCCATCTTACATGCAAGGATACACAAAGGCTCAAAATAAAGGGATGGAGGAAGATCTACCAAGCAAATGGAGAGCAAAAAAAGACAGGGGTTGCAATTCTAATCTCTGATAAAATAGACTTTAAAGCAACAAAGATCAAAAGAGACAAAGAAGGACATTACATAATGGTAAAAGGATCACTGCAACAAGAAGAGCTAACGATCCTAAATATATACGCACCCAATACAGGAGCACCCAGATACATAAGGCAAGTTCTTAATGACTTACAAAGAGACTTAGACTCCCACACAATAATAGTGGGAGACTTTAACACCCCATTGTCAATATTAGACAGATCAACCAGACAGAAAATCAACAAGGATATCCAGGACCTGAATACAGACCTGGAGCAAGCAAACCTAATAGACATTTACAGAACTCTCCACCCCAAATCCACAGAATATACATTCTTCTCAGCACCACATCACACCTACTCTAAAATTGACCACATAGTTGGCAATAAATCACTCATCAGCAAATGCAAAAGAACAGAAATCATAACAAACAGTCTCTCAGACCACAGTGCAATCGAGTTAGAACTCAGAATGCAGAAACTAACTCAGAACTGCACAGCTTCATGGAAACTGAACAACTTGCTCTTGAATGTTGACTGGATAAACAATGAAATGAAGGCAGAAATAAAGATGTTCTTTGAAACCAATGAGAACGAAGACACAACATACCAGAATCTCTGGGACACATTTAAAGCAGTCTCTAGAGGAAAATATATAGCAATGAGTGCCCACATGAGAAGAAAGGAGAGATCTAAAATTGACACCCTATCATCAAAATTGAAAGAGCTAGAGGAGCAAGATCAAAAAAACTCAAAACCTAGCAGAAGACAGGAAATAACTAAGATCAGAGCAGAACTGAAGGAAATAGAGACACAAAAAACTCTTCAAAAAATCAATAAATCCAGGAGCTGGTTTTTTGAAAAGATCAACAAAATAGACAGACCACTAGCCAGATTAATAAAAAAGAAAAGAGAGAATAACCAAATTGATGCAATAAAAAACGATAAAGGGGATATCACCACAGATTCCACAGAAATCCAAACCATCATCAGAGATTATTACAAACAACTCTATGCACATAAACTAGAAAACCTGGAAGAAATGGATAAATTCCTGGACACCTGCAACCTCCCAAGCCTAAAACTGGAAGAAGCCGAAACCCTGAATAGACCAATAACATGGTCTGAAGTCGAGGCAGCAATAAAGAGCCTACCACCCAAAAAAAGCCCAGGTCCAGATGGGTTCACAGCTGAATTCTACCAGACATACAAGGAGGAGCTGATACCATTCCTTCTGAAACTATTCCAGACAATCCAAAAAGAGGGAATCCTTCCCAAATCATTTTACGAGACAAACATCATCCTGATACCAAAACCCGGCAGAGACTCAACAAGAAAAGAAAATTTCAGGCCAATATCCATGATGAACATAGATGCAAAAATCTTCAATAAAATACTGGCAAACCGATTGCAACAGCATATCAAAAAGCTCATCCACCATGATCAAGTAGGATTCATCCCGGGGATGCAAGGCTGGTTCAACATACGCAAGTCCATAAACGTAATTCACGACATAAACAGAACCAAAGACAAAAACCACATGATTATCTCGATTGATGCAGAGAAGGCTTTTGACAAAATTCAACAACCCTTTATGCTAAAAACCCTCAATAAACTAGGTATTGACGGAACGTATCTCAAAACAATAAAAGCTATTTACGACAAACCAACAGCCAATATCATACTGAATGGGCAAAAACTGGAAGCATTCCCTTTGAAATCTGGCACTAGACAAGGATGCCCTCTCTCACCACTCCTATTCAATATAGTACTGGAAGTTCTAGCCAGAGCAATCAGGCAAGAAAAAGAAATAAAGGGTATCCAAATTGGAAAGGAGGAAATCAAATAGTCTCTATTTGCAGATGACATGATTGTATATCTGGAAGACCCTATCATCTCAGCCCAAAATCTCCTGAAACTGATAAACAACTTCAGCAAAGTCTCAGGATACAAAATCAACGTGCAAAAATCACAAGCATTCCTATACACCAGTAATAGACTTCAAGAGAGCCAAATCAAGAACGAACTGCCATTCACAATTGCTACAAAGAGAATAAAGTACCTAGGAATACAACTAACAGGGAACGTAAAGGACCTCTTCAAGGAGAACTACAAGCCATTGCTCAACGAAATAAGAGAGAATACAAACAGATGGAGAAACATTCCATGTTCATGGTTAGGAAGAATCAACATCGTGAAAATGGCCATACTGCCCAAAGTAATTTACAGATTCAACACTATTCCCATCAAGCTACCAATGACCTTCTTCACAGAACTGGAAAAAAACACCTTAAACTTCATATGGAACCAAAAGAGAGCCCGCATAGCCAAGTCAATTCTAAGCAAAAAGAACAAAGCAGGAGGCATCATACTACCAGACTTCAAACTATACTACAAGGCTACAGTAATCAAAACAGCATGGTACTGGTACCAAAACAGAGATATAGACCAATGGAACAGAACAGAGGCCTCAGAGGAAATACAACATACCCACAACCATCTGATCTTCGACAAACCTGACAAAAACAAGCAATGGGGAAAGGACTCCCTGTTTAATAAATGGTGTTGGGAAAACTGGTTAGCCATGTGCAGAAAGCAGAAACAGGACCCCTTCCTGACACCTTACACCAAAATTAACTCCAGATGGATTAAAGACTTAAACATCAGACCTAATACCATAAAAACCCTAGAAGAAAATCTAGGCAAAACATTTCAGGACATAGGTGTAGGCAAGGACTTCATGACCAAAACGCCAAAAGCAAGGGCAACAAAAGCCAAAATAGACAATTGGGACCTAATCAAACTCCACAGCTTCTGCACGGCAAAAGAAACAGTCAGTAGAGTGAATAGGCAACCAACAGAATGGGAAAAAATTTTTGCAGTCTACCCATCTGACAAGGGGCTGATATCCAGAATTTACAAAGAACTAAAGCAGATCTACAAGAAAAAAGCAAACAAGCCCATTCAAAAATGGGCAAAGGATATGAACAGATACTTTACAAAAGAAGACATACAGGAGGCCAACAAACATATGAAAAAATGCTCATCATCACTGGTCATCAGAGAAATGCAAATCAAAACCACATTGAGATACCATCTCACACCAGTTAGAATGGCGATCATTAAAAAATCGGGAAACAACAGATGCTGGAGAGGATGTGGAGAAATAGGAACACTTTTACACTGTTGGTGGGAATGTAAATTAATTCAACCATTGTGGAAGACAGTGTGGCGATTCCTCAAGGACCTAAAAATAGAAATCCCATTTGACCCAGCAATCCCATTACTGGGTATATATCCAAAGGATTATAAATCATTCTACTACAAGGACACGTGCACACGAATGTTCATTGCAGCACTGTTTACAATATCAAAGACCTGGAACCAACCCAAATGCCCAACGATGATAGACTGGATAGGGAAAATGTGGTACATATACACCATGGAATATTATGCAGCCATCAAAAACGATGAGTTCACGTCCTTTGTAGGGACATGGATGAACCTGGAAACCATCATTCTCAGCAAACTGACACAAGAGCAGAAAATCAAACACCGTATATTCTCACTCATAGGCAGGTGTTGAATAATGAGAACACATGGACACAGGGAGGGGAGCACTACACACTGGGGTCCGTTGGGGGGAAATGGGGAAGGGAAGGCGGGGTGGGGAGGTGGGAAGAGATAGCATGGGGAGAAATGACAGATACAGGTGAGGGGACGGAAGGCAGCAAACCACACTGCCATGTGTGTACCTATGCAACATTCTTGCATGTTCATCACATGTACCCCCAAACCTAAAATGCAATAAAAAAAAAATTCATCACAAGACTTCAGTAACACCAAAACCAAAATTCAGAAGTGATCTATGATGCTATGTGAATAGATCTCATGAGTATAATGAACATAACTACAGAATAAAGGCCAAATACCAAAGATATATACATTCACTCATGTGAATTTTAAGAACAGGCAATTGTAACCTATGGCAAAAGACATCAGAATAGTTACTAACTAAGAGGACACAGGGTGGGAATTGCCTGGAAACGAGCTCTACAGGCCTTTCTCAGATGATGACAGCTTTTGTAACTTGAGCTGGGTGGTGATTACATTTACCAAAATTAAACAAATTGGACTAAAGTCTTGTGCACTTTATGTGACCTGCAGTTCAATAATTTACTGTTCTCATTGCTTGAACCCAAGAAACGAAGGTTGCAGTGAGCCAAGACTGAACCACTGCACTCCAGCCTGGGTCACAGACCAAGACTACATCTCAGAAAATAATCATAATAATATTAATAATAATAATAGTTCTCGTAAAAATCAGCCGACAGGGAATGGAGGCGAGCCGGTGTAGTCACGACAACTAGTGTAGATTTTATTGTAAACTCATTAAATCTCTTTCTCATTTTGTGTTTTTAAAAAGTCCCACTGATAGAGCTGTTTTCTCTACCAGAAAAGACTATAACCGTAGTATTTCATCAGCGAAAGCCATAGAAAAAGGGTCCTTGAGAGGCGGCCTCTTCGCCTGTGGGGTTAGCGGACAAACGGCACGTCCAGGATTTCCTTCTGGCCAGGCCGCCCCTGGATTCCGCGCTCTGGGCCGAACTCCTCTTCCGACGGCGGCGCGCTCCGGGCTAGCGGTTTCCTCTGCTCTCTGGGGGTGGCTGCGATTAAAGGCAAAGCAAACTGCAGGCCTGTTGGCCACAATCGCAGGGTAGAAAACACGACTGTGACTTGGATTAGAACCGAGGCTGCGGCAACCACAACCACAGGTATTAACAACGACACGACCTCAAAGCCCGCTGACAACCATCGCACTTCTTATCATTTTTAATGTAAAAACACACACGATTTTCTCTGCTTTACTCCTGACGTCTGCAGATTTTCCTGCTTTTCTCTCTTTCATGCGCCTCTCCGTTTCTTTCACCCCATTCTGCCACATAATTTCAAAAAAATCTCACCTCTCAGGATCTGGCCACGGCCTCGACGGCAAGCCTCCTGGGAGGTCTCCTTGTCTCATCTACACCTCCGCCTTTTTGGCTCCTTTTTTGTTTCTGTTTGGACGGAGTCTCGCTCTGTCTCCAGGCTGGAGTGCAGTGGCGCGATCTCGGCTCACTGCGAGCAGCCTCCACCTCCTGGGTTCAAGCGATTCTCCCGCCTCAGCCTCCCGAGCTGCTGGGACTATAGTCACGCGCCACCACGCCCAGTTAATGTTTATATTTTTAGTGGAGACGGGGTTTCCCCATGTTGTCCAGGATGGTCTCGCTCTCTAGATCTCGTGATCCGCCCGCCTCAGCTCCCAAAGTGCTGGGATGACAGGCGGGAGCCACCACGCGTAGCCTCTTTGTCTCTTTTTCAAGTTTCTCCTTTGGACAAAGTCGGTTTCCTGGCTCCTTTCCCACCACCTGCACCGATTGCAGCGACCGCACCGACCGCAGGAGAGATGGCGAGGGGAGTGCAAGCTGCCCCTCGAGGCTCAGGCACCGGCGGGCACAGATCCGATTATCTCAGGGGGCGCCGGCTTCGGGAGCAGGAGGGAGCAAGGCCGAAGGCTCTGCAGGTCAGGCTTACTGAATAGCGTTTGCTTCTTCTTGGGATCACACGCAGCAAGCATTCTCATCTCTGTGGTGCCATAGGTTAGCGCGTTTTTCGTGTGTTTTTCTTTGTTTGTTTGTTTTTGAGTGGCAACTTCACCACTTTTATTTGCGGTGCCTGTGCTTTATCTCGAAAATACCTTCTCCCCCTGCCCCGGACAGTGGGCGGGGAGGGGGCAGCAGAAATAGAAGACGTCCCTCCCTATTGCACATGGACCCTATACACAGGCCCACCTGGCTGAGGCCAGCGGGACTCTTGGCACATTCCTGGATCCCCGCTCGGGAGGGGAGGGGTAATGGGGTGGCATCACACCTGAGACGGGGACCTCCAGGCAGCCACTCTGGTCCTGGCAACTGGTCCTGGCACTTCTTGGTCTTCAGTTCCTTCCTGGTCCCGTCTCCGACCCTGGTCCCCTCTGGCAACGTCCCCCTACCTGGCTCAGTCTCCCACCTCCATCCTGGCCTCGGGTGGCCCCCTTGGCTCCTGGGGACTCTGCTCCCCTCCCAGTCTCGAGGTCTCAGGGGGGCTATGGCTTCTCTGAGACTTCCCTCGGAGCCCTGTCACTTGTGTTCCCATGGGGGAAGGGGTGCGTGTGGCAGAAGCAGCTGTGGAAATACGGGTGCGGGAAAGTCCCTCCAGGTCACTTGCAGGGTTTGCTGAGGACGCGGATCAACGCTGCACTCTGGTCTTTGAGGCGCTGGTTGTCAGCGCGGAGGTCAGACAGGGCCTTCAGCTCCTCCTCCAGCTCCGTGGCCTTGCGCTCCAGGGCCCTGCGCCCCAATCTCTGGCTCCCGAAGAGCTGGCCTCTCAGCGAAGCGTTCTTGCCTCTGCTGAGGACACAGGAAGCACAAAGATGAGCCAGGGAAGCCAACACTACTCTGAGGAAGAGGTGTGGGAGTGCTGACTTCAACTGGATGGATCCTAAACTTTTGGCTTCAGGTTCTGATGATGCAACAGTGAAGCTGTGGTCCGCCAATCTAGACAACTCAGCGGCAAGCATTGAGGCCAAGGCTACTGTGTGCTGTGTGAAATTCAGCCCCTCTTCCAGATACCATTTGGCTTGCGGCTGTGCGGATCACTGTGTCCTCTGCTATGATCTCCTAACACTGAACAGCCAATCCTGGTATTCAAAGGACACGGAAAAGCAGTGTCTTATGCAAAGTTTGTGAGTGGTGAGGAAATTGTCTCTGCTTCAACAGACAGTCCGCTAAAACTGTGCAATGTAGGGAAACCATACTGCCTACGTTCCTTCAAGGGTCATATGGATGAAAAAACCTTTGCAGGCCTGGCTTCCAGTGGAGATGATACAGCTTGCGGAAGTGGGAATAACTCTCTCTACCTGCACCATAAAGGACTTTCTAAGACTTTGCTAACATTTAAGTTTGATACAGTCAAAAGTGTTCTGGACAAAAACCAAAAGAGGATGATACAAATGAAGTTGTTAGTGCTGTGTGCTGGAGGGCACTACCAGATGGGGAAGTCAATGTGCTGCTTGCTGCTAACAGTCAGGGTACCATGAAGGTGCTAGAATTGGTATGAGGGGTTTACTCAAGTCAAATTGTACTTTATCCTGCTGAAATACATCTGCAGCTGACAATGAGAGAAGAAACAGAAAATGTCCTGTGATGTCTCTCCCCAAAGTCATGGATTTTCAATTTGTTTTGAATATTTTTTCTTTTTCTCTTTTTCCTCCTTTATGACCTTTGGGACATTGGGAATACCCAGCCAACTCTCCACCATCAATGTAACTCCATGGACATTGCTGCTCTTGGTGGTGTGACTGTCTAATTTTTGTGATAGGGAAACACATTCTTTTGAATAAAAATAAATTTAAAAAACAATAAAAGTTTACTGAGCCACAAAACAAACAAACAAACAAACAAACAAAGTTGGTGGTTTGAGCCCACCCAGGAATGTATGCTGCTCGTTTAGATAAAATTTCTGCCTGTTCATCCTAATATCTCTAAGGCAGAGAGGCTCCCTGGAAGGGCCTAATTATCAGCTCACCCTTTGTCAACTTGGCATCCAAGTAGAAACAATAGCGAAGTCACTTTTTCTGCTTACCATTTATCCTATATATAAATGGAGAACAGGACCCGAAATCTTCGTCGATATGTTCACTGTTCTTCGTGGTCTCCTGTAAATTACAGATGTTCTAAGGTATAAAATTGTATACCTTATTTCAGATGAGTAAGGAGATAAAGAATGAAGAAGGAACGGCCGGGCGCGGTGGCTCAAGCCTGTAATCCCAGCACTTTGGGAGGCCAAGGCAGGTGGATCACGAGGTCAAGAGATCGAGACCATCCTGGTCAACATGGTGAAACCCCGTCTCTACTAAAAATACAAAAAATTAGCTGGGCATGGTGGTACATGCCTGTAATCCCAGCTACTCAGGAGGCTGAGGCAGGAGAATTGCCTGAACCCAGGAGGCGGAGGTTGCAGTGAGCGGAGATCGCGCCATTGCACTCCAGCCTGGGTAACGAGAGTGAAACGCCGTCTCAAAAAAAAAAAAAAAAAAAGAATGAAGAAGGAACGAGTTTATATATACATATATATATATATATAAACATAAGGAGGAAATACCCATAACGGCTACGTTCCTCTTTCTGCACCTGGCCTCTTGGCAGCAGCTGGTATTTGTAACCAACCGCCTTCTTTCGTTACCATTGCACATTCTGCCTGCAGCAAGCACCTCAGCTGGGTGTGGTTCTTCACCTGGTGAGGGGACATAAACCGGTCCTAAAGGATCTGCGGTGTATCTTTTAGCACAATGAAAACTTAAACACACACACACACGCACATGCACAAAAACATACAAATAGATATAGGTTTATCCTGAAGAATTTCCAAGAAATTCATATGAAAAAAGAAATGACCTGCTTTAAAATCAGTATTTTTTCCCATGGCTTCCTTCACAATCCACAGCTTCTCTTCTTTTGTCTCAACCAATCTTTCCAATACAATTCTCCCCCTGCTTGTGCCTGCGAGATCTTCCCCCTATCACCTGCCTTTCTTCCAGCTTCTTCACTGCAGTAGAAGAAAAAACCTGACTGTGGTGGATGCACTTCCTAAGTCATGAGAAGATAAGGCATAGAGTCAAAGCGGATATTCTTCAGCAAAGTCATAAGATATTTTTGAGACTCTAAAGTCTGAACTTTTTGCTGTAAGGCATAAGTAATTCATCAATTTCCTTTTCATCAATTAGGACTTCTACATTTTTCTTTCCTAATGTCTGATCATGGTTTAGAGTTAAATAAAATAAGGCATTATGGGCCAGGCTCCGTGGCTCACACCGGTAATGCCAGCTGCAGTGAGCTGTGATCACACCACTGCGCTCCACCCTGGCTGAGAAAGCAACACCCCCATCTCTAAAACAAAAACAGAAAAACATTATGTATTGCAGTTCAGAATTTCTTCATGAAAGTCAGAGATTCCCCAAAGAGTTTTAAATACGAGAAAATAACACGCCAGTTAGTTCTAACCTAGTATCACCACTATCTTATACACAACATGTAGAAAGGCAGACACACTTAGAACACTTTGCATATTGAATAAATTGAAGTTCACTTTTGAAACAGAAAGAAAAAAAAATTCCCCAAATGTGGCTGGTCTTCGATTTTAAGCAATTGTTAAATAGGGAGAATATTTTCCAAAAATCTTTGGAAGAAAATGTATCACCTGTAGTCATTGGCTGTGTCTCTAATGCAGTAACATCCTCACAGCACAAGCAGATAAATACTTCCCAGATTCAGTTCTTTGCTTTCCTGTATCACAAAGATTTTTTGGACCAGGCATGGTGGTTTAGCTGTAATCTCAGCTACTCCAGAGGCTGAGGCAGGAGCATCACTGGAGCCCAGGCATTCCAGGCTACAGTGAGCTAGGAGTGTGTCACTGCAATGCAGCTTGGGCAGCAGAGCGAGACCCTGTCTCTTAAATAAATAAATAAATAAATAAATAAATAAATAAATAAATAAATAAATGTGTAATTTTCAGGCCAACACGTTTTGTATTTTTTTTTGAGACAGAGTCTTTCTCTGTTGCCCACACTGGGTGCAATGGCCTCATCTTGGCTCACTGCAACCTCTGCTTCCCGGGTTCAAGCGATTCTCCTGCTTTAGTCTCTCAAGTAGCTGGAATAACAAGTGCACACCACTACACTGGGCTCATTTTTGTATTTTTAGTAGAGGCGTGGTTTCACCATGTTAGCCAGGCTGGTCTTGAACTCTTGACTTCAAGCCATCCATCCGCCTCAGCCTCCCAAAGCGCTGGGATTACAGGCGCCAGCCACCATGCCCAGCCAAATTCCAGGCCAACACCTGTTGACACACACTGCCAGACACAGATTCCAGAGTCCCTCCCGGAACACCAGTGGACCCACAAAACACTCGGAGGCCCCGGTAGCTGACGATGTTAGCAAATTGGGTTCTCGGTGTCTGGCGTCCAGTCCCGAGGGTCCCCTGCACAAGTACCAGTCTCTGCCGCTCCCCTCATCTCCACGCAGATTCTTCCCCACACACTTCCCCTTTCTTTGGGACACCGAATCCTCCTGGACCCCCGAGGTGACTGCCCCGCCCACAGCTTCTCTCCTTCCAGGAGCTTCATTGCTTGATCCTCACCATCGTGGCTCAGCGGGAAGCCCAACGTCCAGCACGCGAATCGGGAACCTGACTTTTTTTTGGAGTTGCAGGGATCCGCCGAGAAAATAGATGAAAGTAACAGGTAACAATAGCAAAACTGCGGTGACTAACCAGACACGCTTCGTATTTGCCACTTTGCTGAGTGGTTTGTGGGGTCCAACAACTGGAAGCGTCCCGGCTTAGTCTCCTGAATGTCTTTTGGCACGACCTTGGTGACTATCCCCATCAGTTTACCTTGTGGTGGTGGAGTATTTAAATGCACTATTAGGCGATGCAGTATAATTTTGCAGGGCAGAAGGGTAAAGGAGCAAGAGGGAAGTGAAGCTCAAAAACCAACTGCATTGGCCGGGAATTGAACCCGGGTCTCCCGCGTGGGAGGCGAGAATTCTACCACTGAACCACCAATGCTTCCGTCTTACTCGGCTCTGGGGACCAAGTGAAAGGAGTAAACAGAAAGACTTAGAGAAACTTACAAGAGGCTTTGTCAGGTGTGGACTAAAAGCTAACAAAGACATCCAAAACAAACATTTTATATAAAAGTTTTACTAGAAAGTCATAAATATTAAAAGAGCTTATTCTTCAGATCAAACTGTTAACTCTGAAAAAGGTCTTTCTACTTGCATTACAAAGCCCTGATAATAAAACATCAAAAATTCATTCATGTTTCTTTTTTTTTTTTTTTTTTTGAGACGGAGTTTCGCTCTTGTTACCCAGGCTGGAGTGCAATGGCGCGATCTCGGCTCACCGCAACCTCCGTCTCCTGGGTTCAGGCAATTCTCCTGCCTCAGCCTCCTGAGAAGCCGGGATTACAGGCACGCGCCATCATGCCCAGCTGATTTTTCTATTTTTGGTAGAGACGGGGTTTCACCATGTTGACCAGGATGGTCTCGATCTCTCGACCTCGTGATCCACCCGCCTCGGCCTCCCAAAGTGCTGGGATTACAGGCGTGAGCCACCGTGCCCGGCCCAATGTTTCTTTTTTCTAATCCTAAATCCTCAATTGTCAACCTCAAACTGCCGCCTTGCTTCTGAGAAGGTAACATAGGATTTGTGTTTATAAAATCGTCGATTATCTAAGCCTCCGGGGAGTGGTTTGAACACCTACCGGTTTTCCGAGGATTGGCGGGGAAGGGATATGCATGCGAATATGTATATATGTACATAATTCGTGTGGTTTACAAATATTGACTCTACAAGTTCCAGATGCAGATTTTGAAACTTTTCAAAAAAGATTTTGTTTTTGCGCTCTCGCCAATCAGTCAGACCTGCAACTTTATCAGAGTAGAGCGGAGCCAAGCGGGACGCTCAGGAAATGCGCTAAGATGTCATCCACTTTCAGCGTCTGCCTGTGAAAATTCAGGCGATCGAAGAGAACCTTAAGGAATTTCTGGAACCAAAGCTAGTATTAAGCAGGCCTGCTGCGACGTTCCCGGTGGCCATTGTAGTCTGGTCGACAATCTGTCTAGATTGATGAGGCCTAAAACATACGCACACGTTCAACTAGTTCTGTGTGTTTCCCAACCTCCATTATTTTTTCCCCTAAATTAAAATCTTCCTGTTTCCGCCCGGTTTCGAACCGGGGACCTTTCGCGTGTGAGGCGAACGTGATAACCACTACACTACGGAAACCACACGTGTACCCAAAAAGGCAAAAGATCATCATGAAAACCTCAGACCAGTCATTTCCATTACAGCGTCTAACATAAGAAATCCAACCGCATTTTGAAATTTGACTGAAAAAAGCCCAACAAGCACCAGCCGTTAAGGAGACTATGGCTTCCAGTAGGGCCAGGCTTAGCGTTGCGCGCCTATCCCCAAAAGGAAGACCATCGGGAGCCACGCCCGGGCTGTAAACCCGGGAGGCCGTGGGGTTTCCAGCTCCAGAACTGAGCCCCCGGGTGCAGGATCCTCCCGGCGGACACTCTCCAGCTCCCAGAAGCTGCAGCGGCCGGTGCGTTTGGAGCGTCAGAGCCCCGGGCGCCCCGCACCTCGGAGGAGTGTGGACCCCGCCTGTTCAGGGATGAGGACCGCACGTCGGGGGCTTTTCCCCGGCACCGGCAGTCAGCGTTCGTGGCTCTTCGCGTCCTCCCGGGAACCGTCGGATCGTCCCTGCCCGCCCTTCTCCAGGCCGAGTGGCCCGGCCTGCGCGCTCTGTCCCCGCGGGCCCTTGGGCCTCAGCACCCGGACGCCTTCCTCCCAGACGGCGTCCTTCACCGCCGCTGTCACTCCGTCTACCCGACTCCATGTAAGCAACAGCTCGTCACGCTTCCAAGTTTTAGCAGGTGCTGTAGCCAAGGCTGTGTCTCAGGGCACTCGGCTGTTGGAAAATATGAGCGCATCGTATTTCCCTTTATTTCTCGTGTTTATTTCACGGAGGCCAAGCCGCGCCTTCCTAAGGCCGAGTGTGAAACGCTGGAGACAGGGCAGCCCGCTCCGCTTCAGCTCGCACCCCTCTCCTTCGTCGGTCTTCTGATGCCTCTTGAAGGGCAGTTTCAGTTTACATTTTACAATACTGAAACGTCTTCTATTTGCTTTGTGTAATTTTCCTGTTCAACGGGGTTACGGGGTGCGGATTTTCACCTAAGGGGGACAACGAGGTTTTCACTGAAAGCGTCTGGATGGATTTTCACGTTCACCTCGCAGAAGAGGGCAACAGGCAGAGAGCCCCTTTTTGCTTGAAGATGTTAAAATCGCTCTCTCTCTTCTCTCGTCTCTTTCTTCCCCCATCCAAAAAAAAGAACTCAGTGACTCGGGGGGCTGAGGCAGGAGAAGTGCTCGAACCCACGAGGCAGAAGTCGCAATGAGCCGAGATCGCGCCACTGCACTCCAGCCTGGAAGACAGAGCGAGAGTGTCTCAAAAAAAGTTTGGAGAAGGTGCCATTTTCCCGTAGTCACTTTTCTCACTGTAGTGGTGACCGCGTTTCCTTCACACCTGCAGTCCAAGCGCTTCCGCCCGGGGGGATGTGCAGACCGCTCAGTCAATGACGCCAGGCCCAGTGCCGGCCTCCTTCTGCTTTGGGCCCGAAATGCAGCCGGGGACAAGACTGGACCTCACCAGATACTGGTGGGACGTTACCCTCCCCAGAGACTGGAGGGCCACGCTCCCAGAGGCCTACTTCATGACAGCCTTCAATCAGGAAATCCCGTGGGATTCCACCCCTCTACCGCCCCATTTCCATATTCTACCTCCTCCTCTGCACACTCCGAGAGGATTCTCCACCTTTCTGGACCCTTTGGAGTCCCACGTGGACAAGACAAAAGGGGCATTGCCTTTTCCTGCAGGAGCGGGGAGCAGTCACAGAGGAGGAAAGGGGGACTCACCGCGCTCACCCCCACATACTTGCGCCCTGCCGGGTTCCAGAAAACCCAAACAAGCACTCTCTGAAGCTTCTCTGGAAAGGGAAGGACTGTGAGGTTTCTGATGTGGCCAGAGGAGCCAAAGAGAGAGGACCCAGTCCTTCCCCTGGCTCTAGAGAACGAACCTAGGAAGAGAGGCAGATCCAAAGGAAAAAGGCAAAGGCGGCCCTGCCCCACGACCTGAGTCAGCCAAGGGTCACCCGTTACATTGCCTTGATCAGAACAGTTGTTTGCTCACATTAAGAAATCCCGGAAGAGGCATCGTGTAAGCAATCTGAGCGTTTTATTCACGAAAGGGTATTGGATGTTGCCAGCGCTTTTTCTGCCTTAAGTGGTATAATCATGTTCCTTTCCTTTTTAGCTTGTTGAATCGTGGACGACGCTGATGAATTTTGGAATGTTGAACCAACCTTGCACACTTGAAATAAATTGTGCTTTGTGATGGTGTATGATTTTCTACGCATTGCTGGATCTGATTTGCTAATATTTTGATGATGATTTTTGCATCTAAATTTAAGAGGGATATTGGTTTACAGTTGTCTTTTGTCCGGTCTTTGCCTGGTTTTGGCGTCAGGGTGATGTTAGCCTCATATAATGAGTTGGCAAGTGTTTCCTCCTCTGATATTTTCCCAGAATAGATTGTGTGAATTGGTGTTGATTCTTCTTTAAATGTTAGTAGAATTCTTCAGTAAAACCATCTTGGCCTGACCATTTCTTTGTTCAGAGTTATTTAATTACAAATTTAATTTTTCGGTGTTTTTAGGACTACTCAGATTGTCTGTTTCATCTTGGCTGAGTTTGCTATTTTGCAGTTTCTGAGAAATTTGTTCATTTCTTCTAAGTTGTTGAATCAAGAATGTAAAGCTGCTCTTATTATGCATTTATTATCAACGCAATGACTGCAGGCCATTCCCTATTTTGAATGTTATCTCCTTCCCCATATTTTTGTCATGTGTTTATTATGGCAGTTCTCATGCAATGCGGCCATTATTGACTACTCACCTGAGATCCCCTTGAGTTTATATAATGTTTTGTTGATCCCTGAATCCATGTATTCAGTGCAGGGCCAAGTGTTAAAGAAGGTTCTTAGTAACATTTGTTCAGTGGCTGAACGGAGAAATGCTTGCAACCTCCAGTCCTCTCAACTACACAATGTCCCAAGTTTCCTCTCAGGGATACTCCACATTTTCCAAGGAGGCAACAATTTCCCTTCCCTAGAAAGAACTCTGCTTTATACCATTTGGCCCATGAGTAGTCAATAATGGCCGCATTGCATGAAAAGTGCCATAATAAACACATGATGAAAATATGGGGAAGGGGATAACATTCAAAATAGGGAATGGCCTGCAGTCATTGCGTTGATAATAAATGCATAATAAGAGCAGCTTTACATTCTTAATTCAACGACTTAGAAGAAATGAACAAATTTCTCAGAAACTGCAAAATAGCAAACTCAACCAAGATGAAACAGACAACCTGAGTAGTCCTAAAAACACCGAAAAATTAAATTTGTAATTAAATAACTCCGAACAAAGAAATGGTCAGGCCAAGATGGTTTTACTGAAGAATTCTACTAACATTTAAAGAAGAATCAACACCAATTCACACAATCTATTCTGGGAAAATATCAGAGGAGGAAACACTTGCCAACTCATTATATGAGGCTAACATCACCCTGACGCCAAAACCAGGCAAAGACCGGACAAAAGACAACTGTAAACCAATATCCCTCTTAAATTTAGATGCAAAAATCATCATCAAAATATTAGCAAATCAGATCCAGCAATGCGTAGAAAATCATACACCATCACAAAGCACAATTTATTTCAAGTGTGCAAGGTTGGTTCAACATTCCAAAATTCATCAGCGTCGTCCACGATTCAACAAGCTAAAAAGGAAAGGAACATGATTATACCACTTAAGGCAGAAAAAGCGCTGGCAACATCCAATACCCTTTCGTGAATAAAACGCTCAGATTGCTTACACGATGCCTCTTCCGGGATTTCTTTTTCTTTCTTTTTTTTTGAGACGGAGTTTCGCTCTTTTTTTTTTTTTTTTTTGAGACAGAGTTTCGCTCTTGTTACCCAGGCTGGAGTGCAATGGCGCGATCTCGGCTCACCGCAACCTCCGCCTCCTGGGTTCAGGCAATTCTCCTGCCTCAGCCTCCTGAGTAGCTGGGATTACAGGCACACGCCACCATGCCCAGCTAATTTTTTGTATTTTTAGTAGAGACGGGGTTTCACCATGTTGACCAGGATGGTCTCGATCTCTTGACCTCGTGATCCACCCACCTCGGCCCCCCCAAAGTGCTGGGATTACAGGCTTGAGCCACCGCGCCCGCCGGGATTTCTTAATGTGAGCAAACAACTGTTCTGATCAAGGCAATGTAACCGGTGACCCTTGGCTGACTCAGGTCGTGGGGCAGGGCCGCCTTTGCCTTTTTCCTTTGGATCTGCCTCTCTTCCTAGGTTCCTTCTCTAGAGCCAGGGGAAGGACTGGGTCCTCTCTCTTTGGCTCCTCTGGCCACATCAGAAACCTCACAGTCCTTCCCTTTCCAGAGAAGCTTCAGAGAGTGCTTGTTTGGGTTTTCTGGAACCCGGCAGGGCGCAAGTATGTGGGGGTGAGCGCGGTGAGTCCCCCTTTCCTCCTCTGTGACTGCTCCCCGCTCCTGCAGGAAAAGGCAATGCCCCTTTTGTCTTGTCCACGTGGGACTCCAAAGGGTCCAGAAAGGTGGCGAATCCTCTCGGAGTGTGCAGAGGAGGAGGTAGAATATGGAAATGGGGCGGTAGAGGGGTGGAATCCCACGGGATTTCCTGATTGAAGGCTGTCATGAAGTAGGCCTCTGGGAGCGTGGCCCTCCAGTCTCTGGGGAGGGTAACGTCCCACCAGTATCTGGTGAGGTCCAGTCTTGTCCCCGGTTGCATTTCGGGCCCAAAGCAGAAGGAGGCCGGCACTGGGCCTGGCGTCATTGACTGAGCGGTCTGCACATCCCCCCGGGCGGAAGCGCTTGGACTGCAGGTGTGAAGGAAACGCGGTCACCACTACAGTGAGAAAAGTGACTAGGGGAAAATGGCACCTTCTCCAAACTTTTTTTTTTTTTTTTTGAGAGGAGTTTCGCCCTTTTTACCCAGGCTGGAGTGCAATGGCGCGATCTCGGCTCACCGCAACCTCCGCCTCCTGGGTTCAGGCGATTCTCCTGCCTCAGCCTCCTGAGTAGCTGGGATTACAGGCACACACCACCATGCCCAGCTAACTTTTCGTATTTTTAGTAGAGACGGGGTTTCACCTTGTTGACCAGGATGGTCTCGATCTCTCGACCTTGTGATCCACCCGCCTCGGCCTCCCAAAGTGCTGGGATTACAGGCTTGAGCCACCGCGCCCGGCCAAACTTTTTTTGAGACACTCTCGCTCTGTCTTCCAGGCTGGAGTGCAGTGGCGCGATCTCGGCTCACTGCGACTTCTGCCTCGTGGGTTCGAGCACTTCTCCTGCCTCAGCCCCCCGAGTCACTGAGTTCTTTTTTTTGGATGGGGGAAGAAAGAGACGAGAGAAGAGAGAGAGCGATTTTAACATCTTCAAGCAAAAAGGGGCTCTCTGCCTGTTGCCCTCTTCTGCGAGGTGAACGTGAAAATCCATCCAGACGCTTTCAGTGAAAACCTCGTTGTCCCCCTTAGGTGAAAATCCGCACCCCGTAACCCCGTTGAACAGGAAAATTACACAAAGCAAATAGAAGACGTTTCAGTATTGTAAAATGTAAACTGAAACTGCCCTTCAAGAGGCATCAGAAGACCGACGAAGGAGAGGGGTGCGAGCTGAAGCGGAGCGGGCTGCCCCGTCTCCAGCGTTTCACACTCGGCCTTAGGAAGGCGCGGCTTGGCCTCCGTGAAATAAACACGAGAAATAAAGGAAATACGATGCGCTCATATTTTCCAACAGCCGAGTGCCCTGAGACACAGCCTTGGCTACAGCACCTGCTAAAACTTGGAAGCGTGACGAGCTGTTGCTTACATGGAGTCGGGTAGACGGAGTGACAGCGGCGGTGAAGGACGCCGTCTGGGAGGAAGGCGTCCGGGTGCTGAGGCCCAAGGGCCCGCGGGGACAGAGCGCGCAGGCCGGGCCACTCGGCCTGGAGAAGGGCGGGCAGGGACGATCCGACGGTTCCCGGGAGGACGCGAAGAGCCACGAACGCTGACTGCCGGTGCCGGGGAAAAGCCCCCGACGTGCGGTCCTCATCCCTGAACAGGCGGGGTCCACACTCCTCCGAGGTGCGGGGCGCCCGGGGCTCTGACGCTCCAAACGCACCGGCCGCTGCAGCTTCTGGGAGCTGGAGAGTGTCCGCCGGGAGGATCCTGCACCCGGGGGCTCAGTTCTGGAGCTGGAAACCCCACGGCCTCCCGGGTTTACAGCCCGGGCGTGGCTCCCGATGGTCTTCCTTTTGGGGATAGGCGCGCAACGCTAAGCCTGGCCCTACTGGAAGCCATAGTCTCCTTAACGGCTGGTGCTTGTTGGGCTTTTTTCAGTCAAATTTCAAAATGCGGTTGGATTTCTTATGTTAGACGCTGTAATGGAAATGACTGATCTGAGGTTTTCATGATGATCTTTTGCCTTTTTGGGTACACGTGTGGTTTCCGTAGTGTAGTGGTTATCACGTTCGCCTCACACGCGAAAGGTCCCCGGTTCGAAACCGGGCGGAAGCAGGAACATTTTAATTTAGGGGAAAAATTAATGGAGGTTGGGAAACACACAGAACTAGTTGAACGTGTGCGTATGTTTTAGACCTCATCAATCTAGACAGATTGTCGACCAGACTACAATGGCCACTGGGAACGTCGCAGCAGGCCTGCTTAATACTAGCTTTGGTTCCAGAAATTCCTTAAGGTTCTCTTCGATCGCCTGAATTTTCACAGGCAGACGCTGAAAGTGGATGACATCTTAGAGAGCGCATTTCCTGAGCGTCCCGCTTGGCTCCGCTCTACTCTGATAAAGTTGCAGGTCTGACTGATTGGCGAGACCACAAAAACAAAATCTTTTTTGAAAAGTTTCGAAATCTGCATCTGGAACTCGTAGAGTCAATATTTGTAAACCACACGAATTATGTACATATATACATATTCGCATGCATATCCCTTCCCCGAACAATCCTCGGAAAACCGGTAGGTGTTCAAACCACTCCCCGGAGGCTTAGATAATCGACGATTTTATAAATACAATCCCTATGTTACCTTCTCAGAAGCAAGGCGGCAGTCTGAGGTTGACAATTGAAGATTTAGGATTAGAAAAAAGAAACCTGAATGAATTTTTGATGTTTTATTTTCAGGGGTTTGTAATGCAAGTAGAAAGACCTTTTTCAGAGTTGACAGTTTGATCTGAAAAATAAGCTCTTTTAATGTTTATAACTTTGTCTAGTAAAACTTTTATATAAAATGTTTGTTTTGGATGTCTTTGTTAGCTTTTAGTCCACACCTGACAAAGCCTCTTGTAAGTTTCTCTAAGTCTTTCTGTTTACCCCTTTCACTGGGTACCCGAAGCCGAGTAAGACGGAAGCATTGGTGGTTCAGTGGTAGAATTCTCGCCTCCCACGCGGGAGACCCGGGTTCAATTCCCGGCCAATGCAGTTGGTTTTTGAGCTTCACTTCCCTCTTGCTCCTTTACCCTTCTGCCCTGCAAAATTATACTGCATCGCCTAATAGTACATTTAAATACTCCACCACCACAAGGTAAACTGATGGGGATAGTCACCAAGGTCGTGCCAAAAGACATTCAGGAGACTAAGCCGGGACGCTTCCAGTTGTTGGACCCCACAAACCACTCAGCAAAGTGGCAAATACGAAGCGTGTCTGGTTAGTCACCGCAGTTTTGCTATTGTTACCTGTTACTTTCATCTATTTTCTCGGCGGATCCCAGCAACTCCAAAAAATGTCAGGTTCCTGATTCGCGTGCTGGACGTTGGGCTTCCCGCTGAGCCACGATGGTGAGGATCAAGCAATGAAGCTCCTGGAAGGAGAGAAGCTGTGGGCGGGGCAGTCACCTCGGGGGTCCAGGAGGATTCGGTGTCCCAAAGAAAGGGGAAGTGTGTGGGGAAGAATCTGCGTGGAGATGAGGGGAGCGGCGGAGACTGGAACTTGTGCAGGGGACCCTCGGGACTGGACGCCAGACACCGAGAACCCAATTTGCTAACATCGTCAGCTACCGGGGCCTCCGAGTGTTTTGTGGGTCCACTGGTGTTCCGGGAGGGACTCTGGAATCTGTGTCTGGCAGTGTGTGTCAACAGGTGTTGGCCTGGAATTTGGCTGGGCATGGTGGCTGGCGCCTGTAATCCCAGCGCTTTGGGAGGCTGAGGCGGATGGATGGCTTGAAGTCAAGAGTTCAAGACCAGCCTGGCTAACATGGTGAAACCACGCCTCTACTAAAAATACAAAAATGAGCCCAGTGTAGTGTTGTGCACTTGTTATTCCAGCTACTTGAGAGACTAAAGCAGGAGAATCGCTTGAACCCGGGAAGCAGAGGTTGCAGTGAGCCAAGATGAGGCCACTGCACCCAGTGTGGGCAACAGAGAAAGATTCTGTCTCAAAAAAAATACAAAAGGTGTTGGCCTGAAAATTACACATTTATTTATTTATGTATTTATTTATGTATGTATGTATTTATTTATTTATTTATTTATTTATTTATTTATTTTTTAAGAGACAGGGTCTCGCTCTGCTGCCCAAGCTGCATTGCAGTGACACACTCCTAGCTCACTGTAGCCTGGAATGCCCGGGCTCCAGTGATGCTCCTGCCTCAGCCTCTGGAGTAGCTGAGATTACAGCTAAACCACCATGCCTGGTCCAAAAAATATTTGTGATACAGGAAAGCAAAGAACTGAATCTGGGAAGTATTTATCTGCTTGTGCTGTGAGGATGTTACTGCATTAGAGACACAGCCAATGACTACAGGTGATACATTTTCTTCCAAAGATTTTTGGAAAATATTCTCCCTATTTAACAATTGCTTAAAATCGAAGACCAGCCACATTTGGGGAAATTTTTTTTCTTTATGTTTCAAAAGTGAACTTCAATTTATTCAATATGCAAAGTGTTCTAAGTGTGTCTGCCTTTCTACATGTTGTGTATAAGACAGTGGTGATACTAGGTTAGAACTAACTGGCGTGTTATTTTCTCGTATTTAAAACTCTTTGGGGAATCTCTGACTTTCATGAAGAAATTCTGAACTGCAATACATAATATTTTTCTGCTTTTGTTTTAGAGATGGGGGTGTTGCTTTCTCAGCCAGGGTGGAGTGCAGTGGTGTGATCACAGCTCACTGCAGCTGGCATTACCGGTGTGAGCCACGGAGCCTGGCCCATAATGCCTTATTTTATTTAACTCTAAACCATGATCAGACATTAGGAAAGAAAAATGTAGAAGTCCTAATTGATGAAAAGGAAATTGATGAATTACTTATGCCTTGCAGCAAAAAGTTCAGACTTTAGAGTCTCAAAAATATCTTATGACTTTGCTGAAGAATATCCGCTTTGACTCTATTCCTTATCTTCTCATGACTTAGGAAGTGCATCCACCACAGTCAGGTTTTTTCTTCTACTGCAGTGAAGAAGCTGGAAGAAAGGCAGGTGATGGGGGGAAGATCCCGCAGGCAGAAGCAGGGGGAGAATTGTATTGGAAAGATTGGTTGAGACAAAAGAAGAGAAGCTGTGGATTGTGAAGGAAGCCATGGGAAAAAAAACTGATTTTAAAGCAGGTCATTTCTTTTTTCATATGAATTTCTTGGAAATTCTTCAGGATAAACCTGTATCTATTTGTATGTTTTTGTGCATGTGCGTGTGTGTGTGTGTTTAAGTTTTCATTGAGCTAAAAGATACACGGCAGATCCTTTAGGACCGGTTTATGTCCCCTCACCAGGTGAAGAACCACACCCAGCTGAGGTGCTTGCTGCAGGCAGAATGTGCAATGGTAACGAAAGAAGGCGGTTGGTTACAAATACCAGCTGCTGCCAAGAGGCCAGGTGCAGAAAGAGGAACGTAGCCGTTATGGGTATTTCTTCCTTCTGTATATATATATATATATATATATATATATATATATATATATATATACATATGAACTCGTTCCTCTTCATTCTTCTTTTTTTTTTTTTTTTTTTTTTTTTTTTTTTTTTTTTGAGACGGAGTTTTGCTCTCTTTTCCCAGGCTGGAGTGCAATGGCACGATCTTAGCTCACTGCAACCTCCACCTCCTGGGTTCAGGCAATTCTCCTGCCTCAGCCTCCTGAGTAGCTGGGATTACAGGCACGTACCACCATGCCCAGCTAATTTTTTGTATTTTTAGTAGAGACGGGGTTTCACCATGTTGACCAGGATGGTCTCGATCTCTTGACCTCGTGATCCACCTGCCTTGGCCTCCCAAAGTGCTGGGATTACAGGCTTGAGCCACCGCGCCCGGCCGTTCCTTCTTCATTCTTTATCTCCTTACTCATCTGAAATAAAGTATACAATTTTATACCTTAGAACATCTGTAATTTACAGGAGACCACGAAGAACAGTGAACATATCGACGAAGATTTCGGGTCCTGTTCTCCATTTATATATAGGATAAATGGTAAGCAGAAAAAGTGACTTCGCTATTGTTTCTACTTGGATGCCAAGTTGACAAAGGGTGAGCTGATAATTAGGCCCTTCCAGGGAGCCTCTCTGCCTTAGAGATATTAGGATGAACAGGCAGAAATTTTATCTAAATGAGCAGCATACATTCCTGGGTGGGCTCAAACCACCAACTTTGTTTGTTTGTTTGTTTGTTTTGTGGCTCAGTAAACTTTTATTGTTTTTTAAATTTATTTTTATTCAAAAGAATGTGTTTCCCTATCACAAAAATTAGACAGTCACACCACCAAGAGCAGCAATGTCCATGGAGTTACATTGATGGTGGAGAGTTGGCTGGGTATTCCCAATGTCCCAAAGGTCATAAAGGAGGAAAAAGAGAAAAAGAAAAAATATTCAAAACAAATTGAAAATCCATGACTTTGAGGAGAGACATCACAGGACATTTTCTGTTTCTTCTCTCATTGTCAGCTGCAGATGTATTTCAGCAGGATAAAGTACAATTTGACTTGAGTAAACCCCTCATACCAATTCTAGCACCTTCATGGTACCCTGACTGTTAGCAGCAAGCAGCACATTGACTTCCCCATCTGGTAGTGCCCTCCAGCACACAGCACTAACAACTTCATTTGTATCATCCTCTTTTGGTTTTTGTCCAGAACACTTTTGACTGTATCAAACTTAAATGTTAGCAAAGTCTTAGAAAGTCCTTTATGGTGCAGGTAGAGAGAGTTATTCCCACTTCCGCAAGCTGTATCATCTCCACTGGAAGCCAGGCCTGCAAAGGTTTTTTCATCCATATGACCCTTGAAGGAACGTAGGCAGTATGGTTTCCCTACATTGCACAGTTTTAGCGGACTGTCTGTTGAAGCAGAGACAATTTCCTCACCACTCACAAACTTTGCATAAGACACTGCTTTTCCGTGTCCTTTGAATACCAGGATTGGCTGTTCAGTGTTAGGAGATCATAGCAGAGGACACAGTGATCCGCACAGCCGCAAGCCAAATGGTATCTGGAAGAGGGGCTGAATTTCACACAGCACACAGTAGCCTTGGCCTCAATGCTTGCCGCTGAGTTGTCTAGATTGGCGGACCACAGCTTCACTGTTGCATCATCAGAACCTGAAGCCAAAAGTTTAGGATCCATCCAGTTGAAGTCAGCACTCCCACACCTCTTCCTCAGAGTAGTGTTGGCTTCCCTGGCTCATCTTTGTGCTTCCTGTGTCCTCAGCAGAGGCAAGAACGCTTCGCTGAGAGGCCAGCTCTTCGGGAGCCAGAGATTGGGGCGCAGGGCCCTGGAGCGCAAGGCCACGGAGCTGGAGGAGGAGCTGAAGGCCCTGTCTGACCTCCGCGCTGACAACCAGCGCCTCAAAGACCAGAGTGCAGCGTTGATCCGCGTCCTCAGCAAACCCTGCAAGTGACCTGGAGGGACTTTCCCGCACCCGTATTTCCACAGCTGCTTCTGCCACACGCACCCCTTCCCCCATGGGAACACAAGTGACAGGGCTCCGAGGGAAGTCTCAGAGAAGCCATAGCCCCCCTGAGACCTCGAGACTGGGAGGGGAGCAGAGTCCCCAGGAGCCAAGGGGGCCACCCGAGGCCAGGATGGAGGTGGGAGACTGAGCCAGGTAGGGGGACGTTGCCAGAGGGGACCAGGGTCGGAGACGGGACCAGGAAGGAACTGAAGACCAAGAAGTGCCAGGACCAGTTGCCAGGACCAGAGTGGCTGCCTGGAGGTCCCCGTCTCAGGTGTGATGCCACCCCATTACCCCTCCCCTCCCGAGCGGGGATCCAGGAATGTGCCAAGAGTCCCGCTGGCCTCAGCCAGGTGGGCCTGTGTATAGGGTCCATGTGCAATAGGGAGGGACGTCTTCTATTTCTGCTGCCCCCTCCCCGCCCACTGTCCGGGGCAGGGGGAGAAGGTATTTTCGAGATAAAGCACAGGCACCGCAAATAAAAGTGGTGAAGTTGCCACTCAAAAACAAACAAACAAAGAAAAACACACGAAAAACGCGCTAACCTATGGCACCACAGAGATGAGAATGCTTGCTGCGTGTGATCCCAAGAAGAAGCAAACGCTATTCAGTAAGCCTGACCTGCAGAGCCTTCGGCCTTGCTCCCTCCTGCTCCCGAAGCCGGCGCCCCCTGAGATAATCGGATCTGTGCCCGCCGGTGCCTGAGCCTCGAGGGGCAGCTTGCACTCCCCTCGCCATCTCTCCTGCGGTCGGTGCGGTCGCTGCAATCGGTGCAGGTGGTGGGAAAGGAGCCAGGAAACCGACTTTGTCCAAAGGAGAAACTTGAAAAAGAGACAAAGAGGCTACGCGTGGTGGCTCCCGCCTGTCATCCCAGCACTTTGGGAGCTGAGGCGGGCGGATCACGAGATCTAGAGAGCGAGACCATCCTGGACAACATGGGGAAACCCCGTCTCCACTAAAAATATAAACATTAACTGGGCGTGGTGGCGCGTGACTATAGTCCCAGCAGCTCGGGAGGCTGAGGCGGGAGAATCGCTTGAACCCAGGAGGTGGAGGCTGCTCGCAGTGAGCCGAGATCGCGCCACTGCACTCCAGCCTGGAGACAGAGCGAGACTCCGTCCAAACAGAAACAAAAAAGGAGCCAAAAAGGCGGAGGTGTAGATGAGACAAGGAGACCTCCCGGGAGGCTTGCCGTCGAGGCCGTGGCCAGATCCTGAGAGGTGAGATTTTTTTGAAATTATGTGGCAGAATGGGGTGAAAGAAACGGAGAGGCGCATGAAAGAGAGAAATGCAGGAAAATCTGCAGACGTCAGGAGTAAAGCAGAGAAAATCGTGTGTGTTTTTACATTAAAAATGATAAGAAGTGCGATGGTTGTCAGCGGGCTTTGAGGTCGTGTCGTTGTTAATACCTGTGGTTGTGGTTGCCGCAGCCTCGGTTCTAATCCAAGTCACAGTCGTGTTTTCTACCCTGCGATTGTGGCCAACAGGCCTGCAGTTTGCTTTGCCTTTAATCGCAGCCACCCCCAGAGAGCAGAGGAAACCGCTAGCCCGGAGCGCGCCGCCGTCGGAAGAGGAGTTCGGCCCACAGCGCGGAATCCAGGGGCGGCCTGGCCAGAAGGAAATCCTGGACGTGCCGTTTGTCCGCTAACCCCACAGGCGAAGAGGCCGCCTCTCAAGGACCCTTTTTCTATGGCTTTCGCTGATGAAATAATACGGTTATAGTCTTTTCTGGTAGAGAAAACAGCTCTATCAGTGAGACTTTTTAAAAACACAAAATGAAAAAGAGATTTAATGAGTTTACAATAAAATCTACACTAGTTGTCGTGACTACACCGGCTCGCCTCCATTCCCTGTGGGCTGATTTTTATGAGAACAATTATTATTATTAATATTATTATGATTATTTTCTGAGATGTAGTCTTGGTCTGTGACCCAGGCTGGAGTGCAGTGGCTCAGTCTTGGCTCACTGCAACCTTCGTTTCCTGGGTTCAAGCAATGAGAACAGTAAATTATTGAACTGCAGGTCACATAAAGTGCACAAGCCTTTAGTGCAATTTGTTTAATTTTGGTAAATGTAATCACCACCCAGCTCAAGTTACAAAAGCTGTCATCATCTGAGAAAGGCCTGTAGAGCTCGTTTCCAGGCAATTCCCACCCTGTGTCCTTTTAGTAACTATTCTGATATCTTTTGCCATAGATTACAATTGCCTGTTCTTAAAATTCACATGAGTGAATGTATATATCTTTGGTATTTGGCCTTTATTCTGTAGTTATGTTCATTTTACTCATGAGATCTATTCACATAGCATCATAGATCACTACTGAATTTGGTTTTGGTGTTACTGAAGTCTTGTGATGATTTTTTTTTTTTTTTTTTTTTTTTTTTAGACAGTCTCACTCTTTCGCCAGGCACCAGGCTGGAGTACAGTGGTGTGATCCTGCCTCACTGCAACCTCCTCCTCCTGCTTCCAGCAATTCTCCTGCCTCAGCCTCCTGAGTAGCTGAGACTACAGACATGAGCCACCACGTCCAGCTAATATTTGTATTTTAGTAGAAACAGGGTTTCGCTATGTTGGCCAGGGTGGTCTTGATCTCTTGACCTCCTGATCGGCATAACAGTCTTTTGTGCACTTGAGATTCATGGAAGTACTTCAATTGCTGGGTCATGACCTGATTATAAGTTGAACGTTAGTATAATTTGTCAATCTTCTACAGTGGTTTTTCACCAGCAGTGACAGTTGAAGTGGCACCCAATTCTTGTCAGCATTTGGTGTACTAACTTTGTTAACTGTAGCTATGCTTTCAGAACAGTCTGGCCAACATGGTGAAATCCTGTCTCTACTAAAAATACAAAAATCAGCCAGGCATGGAGGCATGCATCTGTAGTCCCAGCTACTCAGGAGGGGGAGGTTGCGGTGAGTGGAGATGGTGCCGTTGCACTCCAGCTTGGGGGATAGAGTGAGACCTGTCTCAGGGGGAAAAATGTAGCCGCACACGGGTGAGTGTTTAGTGCTATCTCAATGTGGAATTAATTTGTACCTGCCTAATGAGTGATACTATCAGGCATATCTTCTTATGGCTAACAACATATAAGAAATTCTCCTTTGCGAAAGCCTATTCGAATATTTTGCCTGATTCTATTTGGCTTAGCTCTCTAATACTGCTCTGTGGAAGTTCTCTTATGTATTCAGAAATTGAGTCATTTATCAAATAACTATATTGCAAATGACTTTCCCCAGTCTGTGGCTTGACTGACAACTGAAGATTGTCAGCTGAAAAATTACACAATTTATAAACTTAGAAAGGAGATTTTATTTTTCATAAAGCATTCAAGCATGCAAGGTGGCCATTCTGACAGACTGGGAGGCATACCCTCCTGCTGAGACCGGAAAGTAGGTTTCCAGGGAGGGGAGAGTGGAGCAGGTATTTATGTTGATCTGGCTGGCCACATATACATATTCGACAGGGAATAGGAGAGCTCTGAATATTCATGAAGGGATCCTGCTGCATGTATGCTGAAGAAACGTGCATGTTACATGCAACCCATGTTGACCTTGGGGTGGAGACAACATTTAAATACATTATAATTAGGCCTCATGCTTCAAAAGGTGAAGGAGGGACGCAAAGACAATCAGGTGCACAGCCTCTGTGAACTGGCCAGATCCTGTCCACAGCCAGAGGTCTCTTATCAAGAGAAAGTGGCTGAAATCAGTCTCTTGTCCAATCCAAGCTGTAGTTACGGCTTGTGTGTGTGAGGCTCAGTCAGTGTGTGGTAATGGGTGAGCTGCGAGGGCTTCAGCATTGCTTATCTCACGGCCAGTGCTGGTGTAGCTGCTAGAGAAGAAAGGAAGAAGAAAAATACCTGCAGCAAGCAGAACATAGTTTCTTCTTTAAGTTGAGGGATGCACGGTTTAACCTTGCCCGGCATGGCCTTACAGCTTGTGTATAATGTGGTATCTTCCTGCTGTAAACAGTCTGCTCTGACAGTCTCATGGTCTCTATTTTAACATTAGTACTGGTTGGTTGTGTCTAAATCAATAAAGGGAGAGAGTCCAAGGACAGGTGTCTGATCTTCCAAATACTGGCCAGGAAGTCAGTACTTAAGACTTCTCTGGTGTCTCCTTGGCAAAGAGGTCTGTCTAGTTGGTTGGGTGGCTTCAGAGTTTATTTTTAGTTCTCAAAGCATTTAATTTTGATGAAATTTTGCCTCATATTTTCTTTTTTTTAAAGCTTGTTATGTTCTATAAGAGATCTTTCTACTCAGGATAGTGAATGTATTCTCTTAATTTTATCTCTCTATGGGTTCCAGAGTTCTAGTTTTAATTTTTAAATCGATGACATCTAAAATTCTACTCCTAACCAAAACATTCTTGGGGGTTACCAAGGACAATTTCAAAAATCTTCCGTAAATGGTCCTTAAAGAATGTACTGGGATCCTGGCTGCAGGGCACAGTGGCTTTAGTGCACCTCTGCTCTTAAGACTATTCAGAACCTGTCTTTGTGAACCCAACAGGCTGTTTAAAGATCAGCAGCTTAGGGCTGGCTTGCAGCTTGCAGTTACGCGGCAGCTGTTTTCTGGATCTCATGAACGTCTGCACGCATACTTCTCTGGGAATTTTCTAACTGAATTCTTAAGGTATTTCCAGTGGCTTAGTTGTCTCTTTCTTTTGCTTACTGCCACACACATACCACCGAAACCCTGCACTCCAAGCTCCTTCTGCACCCTGGACTCCCAACTTCCAATTAGTCCGCATCTTCCCGCACCTGCCTCAAGCTCCGTCAGGCCACTGTGCCTCCCGCAGCAAGCAGGCCAGGTGGAATGTGCATTCCTATTGCACTTCTGAGGAAGGTGGTCGGGGGTGTGGGGGATGTGGGCGGGAGGGGTAATGTTGTCGGCAGGGGTACACTGCGGGCTTCTGTCTTCCACCTCACTGGCCCACGTGCTGCTCTCTCTCTGGTTGTCTGCCTTCAGCCCTGCGTGGGAAATCAGGTTTGCACCCTGATCTTGCTGACTTCTCATTTCACGAGGAACCTGAAGGGATGAGCCGTCGCTCTTGTTCCACACATTCTGTCCAAAAGGTGCCATCCTCTCTACTTGCTCCGGGGCCTGCCCGCTGAGCTCTGGCGCTCAGGCTGGGACACCGCCCAGCACAGAGGCTCTGCAGCCCTGCGGTTCTGACTGCCCCTCAGCAGCAAGACAGAGGCCGCAGGGCACGCTGTGCTGGAGCAGAATTCAGAGGCGTGGGCCAAAGGCCTCTTTTTCCACAGTCCCTTTGCAGACCCCGTGGAAGCAGGCACCCCTTTGAGGAGCAAGGTGGCCCAAGCCCTGGCTTCACATGCAGGCTCCTGGGTCCAGTGGGTCCTCTCTGTGCCTGGTATAGCCACCTGCTTCACACTTCTCACCTGATTTCCTCTCCTCCACCACCCGAGCCCCTCCTCTACTCCCTTGCTCTGCTGTCCTTAACACAGCAAGATCCCTGGTCCTTGGAAAAGCCCCATCCCCAGTGCTGGGGGAGGGAGTTGGGTCCAGGTCGTCTAAATCCCAGAAGAACGGAGATCTTGAGGCCGGAGGAATGCTTTCCCTTGCGGGGTCTCTTGGCACAGCCCATCCAGGGGCCTGGATCAGGGTCCAGATGTCCTCTACCCTCCTTGATGACCTGAGTTTTCAGGCCCCCAGGGCTGGTCAACGTGGAGTCTTTCCCATCGTTCATCTGGGAACTGTAGGAATATCCCACGGGGCCCTCTCCTACCCATTAGAGACACCCAGAAAATACTTCAGCAGAAACTGGGTGCAGGGCACTGGACCGCTATAAGGATAATTACAAGGTGAGGAAGTCAGACTTTAATTATAATTACAAGGCGTGGCGGTCAGATACATTTTGTGACTGTTTTCACTCTGTCTGTGGCTTGCTGGCCTTTCCACTTTCTTAGTAGTATCTTTTGATGAGATGATATGGCTAATGTTGATGAAGTCGAATGTATCCTGTCTTTTTATATATGTATATTTTTTCCGTGTCCTACTGGTTGGTAGTTAATCTTTGCCTTCCAACAAGACTCAAAGTATCCTTGAAATGCTTTATACCGCGAACTTTTCAGTTCTGGTATAAAATTACGTCTGTGTGTCGTGTGAGGGAGAATAACACTGTTGGTCTCCTCCACCTCCACAGGAAAGTCCATCAGTTGAAATGATTGATTTTCCTCGATTGAACTGCTTTTATTGAAAACCCGTCTATTGACCAGTATGGATCAGTTTCAGGCCCCTTAACTCCATCTATTTATCTGTTTGTCATTCCTGATGCCTTGTCTATAATAGCGGATAGTAAGCCTTAAAGTCGGATAGTGCGAGTCCTTGTTTAGTTCTTTTTCACGCAGTGCAATAAATTTTGAAATAGGTAATAACTCCCGAAACCCCCACACACATCAGGATATGCTGCCACCTGCTCCCTCTTTGATATGGTTTGGCTGTGCCTCACCCAAATCTCAACTTCAGTTGTTTCTCCCAGAATTCCCATGTGTTGTGGGAGGGACCCAGGAGGTGGTAATTGAATCATGGGGAGGTCTTTCCCGTGCTGTTCTCCTGAGAGGGAGTCAGTTTCACTATCTGACGGGTTTACCAGGTGTTTCCCCTTTTGCTTCTTCATTTTCTCTCGCTGCTGCCATGTGAGAAGCGCCTGTTGCCTCCCACCATGATTCTGAGGCCTCCCCAGCCACGTGGAACTTAAGTCCAATGAAACCTCTTTTTCTTCCCAGTCTCAGGTATAGCTTTGTCAGCGGCGTGAAAATGGATGAATACGTTCTCACTTCAGAGTGGGACTCACGCTCTCACTCACATACGCTGGTCGCTGACTTGTGACCAAAGACTGTCTGTTGTCCCCTCTGGTGACTCTGGATCTCCAGGTGTCTGCAGGAAGGATGAACGTGCAGAAAGCCCACGACACTCAGCACAGAGTCTGGATTTAGTCCCGTTAGTCTGGATGGGAGTAGTACTCTTATAAAAGGGACCCGAGAGAGTTCTCTCACGCTCTTTCTGCCCTGATGATACAATGAGAAAGTGGCAGTCTGTAACCAGAAAAAAGTCCCTCACTATGATCCTACCATGTTGGCACCTTGATCTCAGACTTCCAATCTCCAGAACTGTGAGAAATACATTTCTGTTGTGAGTTAGCCACCCAGTTTATGGTACATTGTGATAGAAGCCTGAACTGAGACAGAGGTGGAATCCCATGGAGAGTCTCTAATGTGCTAAGCTGGCCATCAGGTGGGATGTTGCCAGCTGGAAACAGGAAGAGCTGGCATTTTGTGCATAGGAAGGAAGAGAGGGGACAGACCCATGGTCGTCGGCTTTGTCTGCTTGGCAAGCTGGAGACGGGAACTCAGCTCACCTTCACCAGCCGCGGGAACACTGGCGGACCTCCAGAGGAGGTTAGGTCAACTCAATGGTAACTTTAGATCCTGGAACCTCATAGGATTTTTTTCTCTTCCCTTTGATCTCCCTTCTGCCTAACCAATATGACAGGAGTCACCGCCTTTCTTTCCCTTCAAAAAGGGATCCCTTTCGGACAGGACCGAAGAGACCTGAAGCTCCAGGAGAGGCGGGTGAACCCAGAGAGACCTGAAGCTCCAGGAGAGGCGGGTGAACCCAGACATCTGCCCGGCTGGCCCTGGTCAACAGGCTCGGAAGAGGCCAATTTGGAGGACAGAATGGAAGGAAAGACCTAAAGGCAGAATCTCGTGATGTCCAGATGTCAAAAGCCTCAAATCCTAAGGTCCTACTGTGCGGGGGAGGCAGGGGTTCTGGAGCTGGATGGACCCCCAAGCCTTCATCTGAAGAGTTATCTGCACAAACTCAGAGAGCAGGACTATGCGCATCAGTGGTTCTCAACAAGGGGGCAACTTCGCCCTCCCCCCCCTCCCCCATGCCTGCGGCGACACTAGGCGGCGACTAGGGGAAGAAGGGAGGGAGAATGTCAACTCCCCGGAGTCTGTCTCCTCATCGGAGGCCAGGGATGCTGCTAAACACCCAGATCCACCCGAGGGCCCCTCCCCCACACCGAAGCAGCTATTTCGCGGAGTTGGAGAAACTCGGTGTAGATCAGTGTCCACCCACTTGGCCGACGGGAAATCACGAATTGGCGACCAGTTGGATCTTGGATCTGAGGCAACAACTCCAGCGTCAGAGGAAACTCTCGGGTTTTGCCCGAAGCGTATGGAAGGGTGGCGTTGCTGTTGCCTAAGACGGAAAATGGCAGTTGTCGCAGGTTGCAAGGGGAAGGTCAGAGACCAGCTCAGGACCCCGATCCCTCCTGGAAAGAGCTTTCCATCCAGCCCGCCTCAGTTTCTGCATCTGTCTGCGTCCTTCATGATGTCGGGGATGCTGGAGTCTGAGTCCTTTATGATGCTGAGGGTTTTCTGGTCTCACCACGGGCACCTCCCTGCTCCCGCCTCCTCCAGGCAACCTGGTGCATGGCTCAGGGGCCTGCAAAGGTGCATCTCTCGGTGAGTGGTCAGGTGCAGCTGGGATGCCGCACCTCGCTCAGGAACTCGGGACTTGTGGCCTTGGTGGGCCTCACTGAGCACTCATTGCATTGCCTGTGTGCTCTTATTTTGGAGAAAAGAGAGAACGGCCTTATGAGATGATTTCAGGAGCCATCAATGACCCCCAAAAGGCCGAAGTCCTCCCAGAGCACAGGGAAATTGTCACTTGAGACCAAAGACAAGAGAGACAGTACGGTCTTGCGTCTCCCTGGTGGTCTAGTGGCTAGGATTCGGCGCTTTCACCGCCGCGGCCCGGGTTCGATTCCCGGTCAGGGAAGTTTTTGGCACCAGCCTTCTTCCCATGGAAATCTTCCTACTCCGCTGTCAACCACCTGCTCTAAGTGCCAGATGCAGAACAGTCTCCGCTGTGAGGTGCAAACCCTGGTAGGGAGGGAACGTCCTGGTGGGCTGCCTCTCCAGACACCGCTCTGGATGATCTCCGTGTCAGTTATCCGCTGAAGTAGCTTTAGGGAGTCACCGAGCGTCTCACTCGGGTGTCCCCAGCCGTGCAGAGATGCCAGCCCCTGTGGACTGCACCCAAGAAGCAAACCCCATTTGCTGCCGCCGCCCCGGAGGCGTTGATGGGGCTGAGCTGTGAGCTAAGAGAGAGGCCAAGCCCAGTCGCGGTGTTTGTGTGATGGGCATGAGGCGGTGGTCGTCAGCTGAGCCTCCCCGCCTCGGTTTGCAGCTACCGTGCTTGTTAGGCCTTTGGAAGGGGTGACAGGAGGGTGGGAGGGGAGCGAGCGCGGAGTCGTCCTCCAGGGCCCTTGCGTTTGGAGACGGGCGGTGGAGGAAGACGATGTTCGCTGACCGAACCAAGGCAGCCGGCGGAGTAGGCGCACGTGGAAAACCGCTGCCGGCGTCCTAAGCAGAAGGCAGGAGTAAAAATCAGCTCCAGGATGTCCAAACAGTGGCACCACAGTCGGATCGCACAGTGTCTGCACTCTCCCAACCACGTGCGCAGCTTCCCCTTTTCCATGCAGAACCCCACGTCCGCTGTAACCTCAGGGGAGAGCGGGAGCCTGGGGGGTGAGTGCACGGACTCGGGGGGCGGCGGGCGGAGCGTGGTGGCTGCGGGGCGGAGCCGCTGCTGAAAGGAGGCCTGGGTTGTCGCGTCGGGGACTGTGGGTGGAATCTTTGGCGGAGGGAACGGCGGAAGCTGCCATCTTTGGTGGAAGAATGGCGAGGGGTGAGCACACCGCCAGGGGCGAGGAGGCTGTGCTGTCCCTGCAGGTTCTGTGCTCTTTCCTGCTTACCCGGCAGGGGAGAGACCGCGGTCAGGAAGGGTTTCTCCCAGAGTGAAACTTCCTCATCGCGCTCTAGATTTGCTGATCGAGGTGATTTCCTCAATGTGGGAAACGGTGTTTGTGCTGGTTCAAGACTGACAGCGCCTCATGCCCATCAGAAAAGGTTTATGGCTTCCTTCTCTCTCTCTCTTTTTTCTGTCCTAAAGTCGCCTCATCTTCACACCCCGTCATTTTTTTTCTTCCACACTCAAGAGTGTCTCTCATTAAAAGCCCCACTAAATACTTGAAGTATCTCAACCAGGAAGACTGCAATGACTACATTATTCATTCGTGGAAGCTGCAGGCCAGCCAGGTTGAGAGTCGCTTCATAGTTTCTGCTGAGCAGTGAGACACAGCACGTTGAAGGTTTCTCTTTGGCCCCTTGTTGGTGAACTATTGCCTTCTGGCTTTCTGGCTTCAGATAAAGGCTGCGGCTGGTGGAAAAAGTAAAAGCAAACCAAAAGGCACGTGGGTTCACCCCAGTGGGTCCAAGTTATAGCCAGACTGTACCAGGATTAGGATTCGAACCGCAGTTGCTGCTTTCCGTGCCGGGAGCGCTCACACCAACGTGGTGAATGTTAAAAACCCGCCGGACTTTCTGTGAGAGGTGTGGCAGGCACCAGTCCCACAAGTGACACAGCACAAGAAGGGCCAGGAGTCTCTGCATGCCCAGGGAAAGCGGCATCATGACAGGAAGCAGGGTGGCTATGGTGGGCAAACTAAACCGATTTTCTGGAAAAAAGCCAAAACCACAAAGGAGATTGTGCTAAGGCTTGAGTGCCTTGAGCCCCACTGCAGATCTAGGACAATGCCGGCCACTGAAAGATGCAAGCATTTTGAGCTGGGAGGAGATAGGAAGAGAAAGGGCCAAGTGATCCAGTTCTAAGGGTCATCTTTCCTTTTATGAAGACAATACAGTCTTGAGTTTATGTTCAAAAAAAAAGAAAGACCGGAGGTTGCTGCAGGCAGGCGGAGTTCTAACTGCGGTAGAACCCCAGGGCGCCCCACACCTGCTGCCCGTCCTTCTGCTTCCTTCCCGCCCCCGCCCCCGCCTCTTTCTTTCTGTCTTTCTTCTTTTTTTTACTTCTCTCTTTTGACAGAGTTTTGCTTTGTCGCCCAGGCTGGAGGGCAGTGGGGAGATCTCGGTTCACTGCTACATCTGCCTTCCAGGTTCAAGCGATTCTCCTGCCTCAGCCTCCCGAGTAGCTGGGACTGCTGGCGTGCACCACCACGCCGGCTAATTTTTGTATTTTCCGTAGAGACGGGCTTTCACCACGTTGCCAGGCTGGTCTCGAACTCCTTACTTCAAGGGAGTGATCCACCCGCCTCCAGCTCCCAAAGTGCTGCGATTACAGGCTTGAGCTACAGCGCCCGGCCCCCAGTTTTGTTTTGTTTTTTGTTTTGTCTTGTTTCGTTTTGTTTTGTTTTGTTTTTACATGCAACCATTTACGCTATTTTTACTTCTTTATTCTTCGACAGCTACAGGTTCTTGTGACTTTCTCTCCCGTCTTCCCCCTGATTCCCCTCTCCATTCTCAGGCATGTCCCGTCTCCTCGGCATCCGGCCGGTGCCCTCTGCACAGGCATCCTGGGCGGTCCCGTCGTCTCGTCCTGGCCCCCTCTGCTTCTCCCTCCTCCTTCTTACGTTTCCCCTTTTGAACCCCCTGTCTCGTTCTCACTCCCGCGCCTCCGACCCCATCTACTGCAGCCGAGCTGAGTGAGGGGAGAGCAAGCGGAGCAGACGGTTTCCTGAACGTGGCGCACGAAAACCAGCAAGAGACTCGAGGAGTCGCTTCCCTTGAGCCGCACTGGGCTGAGGCTGGGGGCGCAGATCCAGGCATTTCCAGAGGCTCTGGCTTCTGAAGCAGGAGCAGGGCAACGCAGGGCAAAGGCCATTTGACCGCCCTTCTGGCTTCAGAGTCACACAGTGCACGGTATGCTAACGTGGGAAAAAACGATTCGTTAACTCAACCTCCTCGGTTTTCCAAGGCTTTGAAGTCTGCACACTCGTCCTGCAGAAAGAGAATGGCAACCCCTAGAGTTTAGCGATTGCCTAATCTATGTTGAGATGAAAACAAAAGGTTTAGGTTGTCTCTGTGGTGCAATCGCTTAGCGCGTTCGGGTGTTAACCGAAAGGTTGGTGGTTCAAGTCCATTCAGGGACTGCTTTTAAATGTTGGCAGTTGTGCACAGATAAATGTTGGCATTTGTTCCCAGATGTGGTGACTCCTGCCTGTAACCCCAGCACTTTGGGAGGCCTAGTCTTGAGCTCAGAAAAAGACCAATGAGACTCCCATCAATTTAAAAAAAAAAAAAAAAAGGCGGGCGTGGTGGCTCACACCTGTAGTCCCAGCACTTTGGGAGGCTGAGGCAGGTGGATCACCTGAGGTCAGGTGTTTGAGACCAGCCTGACCAACATGGAAGAAAATCTGTCTCTACTAAAAATACAAAACAAAATTAGGTGGGCGTCATAGCAAGTGCTGGTATTACAGACACCAGCTACTCAGGAGGCTGAGGCAGGAGAATTGCTTGAACCTGTGTTATAAACCCCATAATCCATCTAGATCACTTTTGGTTAAACAATCAGATGGGGTTTTTTTGTTTGTTTTTGTTTTTATGACGACTCTCACACTAATCGCCAAGCTGGAATGCAGTGGCACCATCTTGGCTCATTGCAACATCCACCTCCGGGGTTCACGTAATTCTCCTGCCCCAGCCTCCCGAGTAGCTGGGATTACAGGTGCCTGTCACCACGCCTGGCTAATTTTTGTGTTTTTACTAGAGATGGAGTTTCATCATGTTAACAAGGCTGGTCTTGAACTCTGAAATTCAGGTGATCCACACGCCTGGGCTTCCCAAAGTGCTGGGATTACAGACGTGAGCCACCACTGGCCATCCTCTCTGCTAATTCTAATATCATGTTAGGTCTCTTCAATTTTGATTAACTGACGATTTCCCTCTCTATGGGTCATCATTTCCTGGCTCTTTGCATACTTGGTGTCCTTTAATTGGCTGCTGGACATTGTGAAATTTAGCTTCTTGCATAGTAGCTATTTTTAAATTCATTTTTTGTCCTTGCCAGGAAGAAGTCATATTTTATAATTTCTATAAATCGTCTTGAATTTTGTTCTGGGATGCACTGAAGTGGCATGTAAACAGTTTGATCCCTTTGGATCTTGCTTTTATGAACTTGTAGGTGGTTCAGGAGCAGTGCTCAGTCCAAGGCTGATTATATCTCATTACTAAAACATTATGAATGATGAATAATTCCATTCTGGTTGGTGTGAACAGATACTGTTTTCTGCACTGTGTTAGTAGCTGGGATTACAGGGTTGCGCTGCCATGCCTGGCTACTTTTTGTATTTTTAGTAAAGATGGTGTTTTGCCATGTTGGCCAGGGTGGTCTCAAACTCTTGACCTCAGGTGATCTTCCTGCCTCCATCTCCCAAAATGCTGGGATTACAGGCGTGAGCTGCAGAGCCAGGCCTAAAAATATATACTTTTGCTGGGCACAGTGTCTCATGCCTGTAATCCCAGCATTTGGGAGGTGGAGGCGGGTGGATCACTGGAGGTCAGGAGTTCGAGACCAGCCTGGCCAACATGGCGAAACCCCATCTCTAGTAAAAATACAAAAATCAGCCAGGCATGGTGGCTGCATGTAATCCCAGCTACTTGGGAGACTGGGACATGAGAATCACTTGAACCCAGGAGGCAGAGTTTGCAGTGAGCTGAGATCATGCCACTGCACTCCAGCCTGGTTGACAGAGCAAGACTCTGTTACAAAAACAAACAAACAAATAAACAAACAAAACTTAAGAGTCAATGTATTTACTGACTGTGAATCTGGGTTCCTGGTGCTCCATGCTCAGGCAGCCACAGGGAAGGAAAGGGGACTGTCAACAGCTAAGGATCCCACGTTCAATTTTATCCAGATCTTGCAACGTTTAGTGCTGTCCGGCTCCCAAAGGAAATAATAATTATTCACCACAGGGGACACCAGAAGAGAGACACCTTTATTATTAGAGGAGATGGCCTGCTTGAAAGAGCAGCTAAGGCCACAGCTAAGGCTGGTATTCCAGGCTGCTGTCCTACCAGCAAGCGCTCCATCCATATCAGCGGCACCATACTGCTGTACCCTTAAGGAAATTAAAGGGACTGAGCACAAGGCTTCCAGTGGGACCCCTCAGATGGTTGCTAGAAAATAAACTCTATTCTTTGCAAGGGCATAAGAAGGTGAAAAAAAGAAAGGAAACTCTATTCCTGAGGCTGAGAAATGGAAAATGATGAAACATTTTCATGACTCCTCACATTTGGGATAGGATTCTCCATTCAAACAAATTTCTCAGATATTCTTGGAGAAGGGATTGTTCCAGACTATAAAAAGGGTTACAACTTGGAAAGTTTGGTGGCTCTCTGGAATAAAGTCGCCTTCCCTGCCCCTACACCTTGTCTCCTCACCTCAACCACCTCTTTCTTCCTCCGTTCCCTAACATACAAGGAGCCTGAAATTCGTATTAAGATGGTTCTTTAGATATTAGTTCACCGTCTGCTCAGTTTGGTGACTTTCTGGAATAGAGTCACCTTCCCTGCCCCTACACTTCGTCTCTCAACTTATTGGCTGTAATGCAGCAGGAGATATGAGCTTTGGACTCAGTTATAAATTAAGTAGGTAATATCTTTAGAAGGGAATTCATTTTTATGATTCTACAAACCAGAAGACTCAATTATTCCACTTAGGATGCCTGGGTAAATATTTTTAGATATCATCTAACATGTAACACTATCATTCTCTATTATATGTCAGCTCAATTTAAAATTTCACGATATATAGTTAATTTAAAAATTCATGATGAGGCTGGGCTCGGTGGCTCAAGCCTGTAATCCCAGCACTTTGGGAGGCCGAGGTGGGTGGATCACGAAGTCAAGAGATCGAGACCATCCTGGTCAACATGGTAAAACCCCATCTCTACTAAAAATACAAAAAAAATTAGCTGGGCATGGTGGCACGTGCCTGTAATCCCAGCTACTCAGGAGGCTGAGGCAGGAGAATTGCCTGAACCCAGGAGGCGGAGGTTGCGGTGAGCCGAGATCACACCATTGCACTCCAGCCTGGGTAACAAGAGCGAAACTCCGTCTAAAAAAATTCATGATGAATATGAAATAGAGTTGACGCTTTCGATTGCCTTTGGTTGTCTCTTACTTCATTGATTTACTTGGAGAATACCACTGCTTGCTGGGTTCACGTAGATTTCTGCATGTCGTAGGCATGCTGCCAGTGCTGTGGGAATTCTTATGTGTTCTCTTAACTCTTGGGAATTTTGTGAGCGTTCACTCAAGTCGTTTGTTCTTTTTTTTTTTTTTTTTTTTTTTTTTGAGACAGAGTTTCGCTCTTGTTACCCAGGCTGGAGTGCAATGGCGCGATCTCGGCTCACCACAACCTCCACCTCCTTGGTTCAAGCAATTCTCCTGCCTCAGCCTCCTGAGTAGCTGGGATTACAGGCACGCGCCACCATGCCCAGCTAATTTTTTGTATTTTTAGTAGAGACGGGGTTTCACCATGTTGACCAGGATGGTCTCGATCTCTTGACCTCGTGATCCACCCGCCTCGGCCTCCCAAAGTGCTGGGATTACAGGCTTGAGCCACCGCGCCCGGCGTCGTTTGTTCTTTTTAATATTTTGACATTTTAAAAGAATATGCCCCGGTGTTGTGCACCTCATAGCGTCTCAAACACTCTCAAATGATTACCTTTGCTCTTTGTTACATATTGATATTTTTATTTGGCACTAGCTTCTTAATCAGAGCTACCAGCAGAAGCCAGCTTTGCAAAGATAGATGTCATGAAAACAATGTGTGTAACATAATGCTGGTGGATTTTAATTATACCTCAATAAACTTGACTTTTTTTTTTTTGATAGAGTTTCACTCTATTGCCCAGTCTGGAGTGCAGTGGCACTATCTTAGCTCTCTGCAACCTCCGCCTCCCGGGTTCATGCGATACTCCTGCCTCAGCCTCCTCAGTAGCTGGGATTACAGGTGCATGCCACCATGCCCGGCTAATTTTTTTCTGTGGTCTGCCCGCCTAGGCCTTCCCAAGTGCTGGGATTACAGGTGTGAGCCACCGCACCCAGCTAAACTTGACTTTAAAAAAAAAAGCCACATTCCCAAATTTTGGCCGAATGAGAGCACTGGAATCTCCTACTTATTCCCGGCAGAAGTATAAATAAGTTCAAAAACTTTGGAAAGTCGGTTGGCAGTACCCTGTCATGACAAAGAACCAGGCAGGCACTGGTGGTTTCACTTTATGTAGCATGTCTTCTTGAACATTTGAACTTAGCTTTTCATTTGTGACGAACTCCTGCTAGTTTTTAACCCTGAAGAAAAGAAGTGATCTGCTCCCGCTGACCCATTCAGGTGACCGCGGACTCTGCATAAGTAACTGTCACTACTCACCATGTAAAGGTGGCTTCATGGGCACTCTCCATCAGGAGAATATCTTTATGAACCCCCTTTCCTGCTCTTCTGGGATGGTATACGTGGGACGGTCCCCCATAGCATAGGCATTCTGTGGCCACCTGGTGGTTAGAAACAGTGGGAGCCACTGAGAGAAATGACTCGGGTGACATCTGTAGCAGTGACTTCATAAGCTGTGATCCAAAACACATCTCGGGCCTTGGTCATCTTTGAAAAGCTCTGAATTATGGAAAATCAAGATTTAAATTCCGAGCACGCTGTGAAAAAACAACCACCTTTAGAAACACCAGCTGGGTTTATGTATAACACTTATGAGGCGTCCTCTTATAAATATCCAAGAAACTGAATCTGCCTAACCAGAAAAAGTCATGAGCAGAATGGAGAAAATGGGGATCTTTTTGAAATCCCTAAAATAATTTATTAGTGATGACAATTAGAACTATTTGGTTACAGGCCGAGCTTGCTGACTCACACCTGTAATTCCAAAACTTCGGGAGGGCAAGGTGGGTGGATCATTTGAGGTCAGGAGTCCAGACCAGCCTGGACAACATGGTGAAACCCCATCTCTACTAAAAGCATAAAAATTAGCCAGGCAGTGGTGGCATGTGCCTGTAATCGTAGCTACCTGAGAGGCTGAGGCAGGACAATCACTTGAGCCTGGGAGGCAGAGGCTGCAGTGAGCCAAGATCACATCACTGCCCTCCAGTCTAGATGACACAGTGAGACACTGTGTCAAAAAAAAAAAAAAAAAAAAAAAAAAGGTTTTAGAACCAGACAAATTAAATGGTTGACTTACTCCCAATGATACCTAGAAATTTCTAAAAGAACTGAGAAAATGGCCTCCATTGAGGAGTAAACTGAAGGAGGTCAGCAGACTTTTTCTGAATTGAGAAGTACTGAGGAGGCTTTGTCTCTCTCGCCTCCACCTGCTCCTTCTCCTCCGGCCCCTGCATCTGCACAGTCTCCCCCACCTGAGCCCTCCTGTCCTGCCCTGCCTCCTCTTCCATCACCATCACCTGCGGAGAGTCCCCAGGGCTCTGGCCCCTTCCCTGAAACTTCTGTTCTGACAGCCCCTTTCAAGGTAATACCCACAGGAAGAGGGGAGCCTACCGCTGTGTATTCTGCTTCACCATAATGTGAATTTAAAATATTATGTAAGACTTCCCTGATCTAAACGTAAATACATGTTCCCCTTCTGTTTCTAATGCAGGCACCAAGATACTATGGAGTCTGGGAGAAAGCTGGACTTAACTGTTGAAACCTTTGAGCCCAGATATTCTAACCTTCATCGGTTAAGTCACACACTGGTGTAAGAAGGCAAGGCCACTATACTGGATACAAAAGGCAAAATGGAAGGATTTTCAAAAACAGACTGAAGCAGAACATGAAAGGGTCTGCATTTTGGCCAAATAACTTCATGTTGCCCTTCCCCAGGTCCTTCCTAAAAACGTAGATTGGAGGATAATTCAGCAATGTCCTAAAAGCCAGACAAATGTGTCTTTGCTTACTTAAAATGGCAAATCTGTCTTTGCTTACTTAACATGGTGTGAGAGCCAGGTGTGGTGGCTCATGCCTGTTATCTCAGCACTTTGGGAGGCCAAAGCGGACGGATCACTTGAGGTCAGGAGTTTGAGACTAGCCTGCTTAACATGGTGAAACCCTGTAGCTACTAAAAATACACACATTTGCCGGGCGGCTGAAGCAAAAGAATCGCTTGAACCCAGGAGGGAGAGATTGCAGTGGGCCGAGATCCTGCCACTGCAATCCAGCCTGGGACACGGAGTGAGACTGTCTGAAAAAAAAAAAAAGAAAGAAAGAAAGAAAGAAAGAAAAACAAAAACACCATTTATAAACGTTTATAGTAAAATGGTTCGAGAATCTGTGTCTTTATTCGGGCAGGGTCCCACTCTGCCTTCCAGGTTGGAATGCAGTGGCAGGATCATGGCCCGGCCCAGCCTCGATCTCTCGACCTCAAGTGATCCTCCCACCTCAGCCTTTGCCGTAGCTGCTGTGACCACAGGGGAGCACCATCAGGCCTGGCTACGTTTTTTGTTTTTTTTTGTAGTGATGAGGATTCGCTCTCATCTGTTCCCCAGGCTTGTCTTGAACTCCTGGGCACAAGAGATTTTCTTGTCTGAGCCTCTCAAAATGCTGGGATTACAGATATGAGCCACCACATTTGATGGAGAATTCTTTTTTTTTTTTTTTTTTTAATAGATACATGCTAATTTATTACAGGGGTAAAGTGGTCTCTTGCGGGATAAATTGAAGAGGAGTTGAGAATGTTTGATTCCTTTATGATCCCTTTCCAGGAAGGAAGGATAGCAAGATTTAGGACAAGCTAAAATCATCCCCTATTGAAAAAAAGAAGTCACCCTCCAAGTAGTCCTGAACAGGAAGACAGAATTTAAAAATCCATATCTGCAATGATTCCTAATGGTTTTTGAATACAGAAGCTTGGGAAGGGGTTTCCGGCAGTTTCCTGAGGAAGGCACGACATCCAGGTCGTGTTGGGGAAGGGGATAAGGTGCTATGCGGGCTGGCCCCAAGCCCACAGATGCCAAAATGATGTCTACTGGCAGCTCCTCCAAACTTCTGGCTGTCGCCTGCATTGTCCCTGTGTCCAAAAGCAGCAGCTGAGGGCGCACCAGGATGTCACGACCACCCCAGAACACACCAGCCAGGAGCAACGTGTGGGTGTCCTTGTCATCCAGCAGCTTGTCTGACCTCTCACGAGGGAGCATTCCCGAGAACTTCACCACGTTATCCACAGCCTCTCCGAGTGTCTTGATGGTAGACGAGGCGGACATTTCCTCCTTCCCGAATTCATCCCCTGCCTCATCCCAGGCTGCTTTTAAGTTCAATTTCATGACCTTCTGAATGTGGTCAGCTGCAGTGTTGGGGACCGTCCGGGACGGGCAGGCACGTCTGCCGGGGGTCTCTCGACCTGCAAGAGGGTCCCAATACCTGGAAGAGAGAGAACGCTTGGAAAGATAGAGAGAGAGAGAAAGCGAGGCGTCTGGAGGGCTGATAGGCTGTGCCTAAACAGCAAATTTTATTTTTCAAAGGCCAGGAATAAATACACTTTCTTCTGCTCTAGTTTACGTCATAGCAAGAGGAAATGCAAATGTATACCTTACATGGCCTATACAATAGAGAAGTCAGATATGCAATCAGTGGTTGTAAAAAGTAACAGAATTTCCTGTGATCACAAAGCTTGTTTACATCCAGACATTATTCCTCCTGGTTGCAGGTATCTCTGGTTTGATCTTGTTTTAGAACTGAGATGTGAAAAGGTTTTTTGGTTTTGCTCATCAGAATATCTTTTATCCGGATTCTCCTTTGTCTACTCCTGACTCAACTTATCTCAACTTCCCCATTCAGGAGTCTCTGAGTCAGAAATCAAAGCCATCCCTTATGGTGGCATTTGCTTTGCAAATATCGACAGTTAAACCATTATCTAGGGTACAAGGCAGTCAGGTAAGTAAAGAAAAGGTTTAAGGCTTATTCTTAAAGAGTCATAAAAAAGTTAAAAGCGGGAACCGGTAGCTGGCAGGGGGTCACTTGGTCTAGCAGCAAAGCATAGTTTTAGTCCCAAACGATATTGTGGTTGATATCAGAAACTGATCATCCATCTTTCAGATCCTTTTTCCGGATAGCTCGACTGCCTCCAGTGGAAACTGTGTTTGGGATCAAACTCACCGTAGAGTGAGACTCACGCCTTTTAGGGGTCTCACACGGGAATGTTCCCCACACTGCAGTAACTCCCAGATCTTCCAGCACATACTCATCCTCACAGCCTTCGTCATCGGCCTCCCCAGTGGTGGGAGCACAGTCCTTGACAGTGAACTTCAGCATGCACCTGAATGTGCAGGCCACAGCTGTGGGGTCGCCTTTGGGCAGGGCTACCAGAGTGTAGCAGGTCCCAGGCTGGTTGTAGGGCAAGCTCTGGGCAGGCACGTAACAGAGCACCTCATAGGCCTCGGTGGGCTCATCTGCATGGTGACATTCTTCGGGGTCTGGTCACTGAGTGTGTTTGTGCAGTCACACTGAAACACCATGTGGTCGGTGAAGGTGTGTTTGGTGCCGCCGATGACATACTCGGTCTCTGACTCGGTGAGGGCCACGGGCTCAGGCGAGGACTTGAAGAGGGGCCCAAGTCCCTGGAACTCTGGCACTGCCACCAACTGGTCCTAAAGATCTCCTGGTAGCTGCCACCTTCTCAGGCTGTTTGCAGTGATGGGGGTGCTTTCCGTTGTCTGCTCTGCCGTGGGCGCAGTGGTGAGGGGCACAGACTTGAGGTCTAAAGGCCTTTCTGATGGTTCTAGCGTGTACTGGTGCAGAGCCCTCCCAGACCAGGATGAACACAGTCAGGCCATTAGGATCTAGCCTGCATTGAGGGCCTTCTGCTGTGCTCCAGGACTTTTAGATAGAAGGCGGCTTAGTCCCTTATTTCATTGTCATCTTCCATCACATACCTCTTCAGCAACACCAAGATACTGGGTAACATCTCTTCATTCTGGGCTCCAGACCTGGCCAGAGCACTCTCAGCACCTGCCCGGACCTCCTCAAGCTCCAAGACTGCTCGGCCGTAGATAAAGCGGTTGGTGGTCTTGGGCCCCTCCTGGCCCAGGAGACGCAGAACACAGATGGCCGGCACTGTGAACTCGCAGTCCTCAATGAACTTGCACAGATGTGTCAGCCCCGTCTCCTTGGTCTCTGAGCTCTCCTCAGTGGTGCTGGTGATGCCGTCCACAGTGGCACGCTTGTACCCACAGCCACCCTCTTCCTGGATCACAGTGAGCGGGAAGTTTATGAGGATGGCATGTTTGTGAGGATACTTCTGACACGGGGCACTGACGGCCTGGACAACCACCACCTTGACTTCATCGGAGATCTCTGACGCGAAGGAGGACATCTGCTTCATAAGGCGGTCGATGCTGCTCTCACTGCCTGTCTTCAGGAGGGTGGTGACAGCCAGTGTGGCAGTGCTGCTGTTTTAATCTGTGACCAGGTTCTCCAGATCCAGACTGCAAGCCGTCACAGCTGACGGATGCTTCATGGCAACCTTATTGAGAGTGTGAACAGCTGCATAATGGAGAGTAGCCTTGGGTGAGCTGCAGAAAACCTGGAGCACTGGCACAGCCAGGGCAGCTCCTTGGCACTGCAGCCTGGCAGTGCCAATGGCCGAGGAGCTTCGCACACCATCATCTCATGTCTGTTGCACAAGCAGCGGTCGATGAAGTCAAACAGTGGACGTCATGGCTGCCATCCTCCTCCTCCAGCGGCTTGCTGGCCACCTGGATCATCATGCAGGAGGCAAAGGAAGACTTACGGCCATGCCGGGTGACCTTGCTGATTATGTTATTGACAGTCAGGCGGTCATTCTTACACACGTGGTACAGGAGCCCTAGCATGTGGTGCTGGACCACGATATTATCAGTGGATGCCACCTCCTGAGCCTCATTCACCCAGCACTTGACCACGTCAAAGCTGCATTTTAGCAGGTGCAAGGAAGACTCAAGGGCAGAGCTGGAGACACGGGCACCTTGTATACAATGGCCTGTTTCACGCGGCGCTCAGTAGCCTGCAGCCTGGTGTTGTCGGTGATCTGGCAGAGGCTCGCACAGCCGGGCCCGGTAGTTGTCTCCTTTCCCAGTCATGTCTTCTGTTAGGCTGCTGGTGACAATGATGACATCTTCTGTGATGCGTGACATCTCCTTGATGGTCAAGTAGCACATCCGATGGAGAACCTGGTCATGGCAAAGAAGGCCTCAGTCACTTTTGTGGTCCCCGGATGTTCCCCCTGGTTTATGAGATAAAGAATCTTGGTGAGGATGTGGGCACAATTCCGAGGATTGATGGGAGTTTCATTACATACACGAGCCTCTTGGAGTATGGCACCCTTTGCAAGGTGCTGGAATGGGCTGGAGCCTCCACTTGACTCCTCGTCCTTCTTGTCAAATTTCTTCAATGTGGTGGAGCCAGTGGGATGCAACACAGCAATGCGATGCTTCCCAGGCGGGGCATGGAGTAGCGGTGCAACAATGGTTCTACAGGGACCCTCGATGGAGGATTCTTTAAACAGTATTCTGAAATGGCTGACACTAGCCTTTAAGATCACTAGAATGGCTTGTAATCCCAGCGCTTAAGGAGGCCAAGGCAAGCGGATCACGAGGTCAAGAGATTGAGACCATCCTGGCCAACATGGTGAAACCCCGTCTCTACTAAAAATACAAAAATAAGCTGGGCGTGGTGGCGTGCACTTGTAGTCCCAGCTACTCGGAGGCTGAGGCAGGCGAATTGCTTGAACCCGAGAGGCGGAGGTTGCAGTGAGCCGAGATTGTGCCACTGCACTCCAGCCTGGCGCCTGGCGACACAGTGAGACTCTGTCTCAAAAAAAAAAAAAAAAGATCACCAGAATGATTCCCTTATAAATTGTGATTTTCTCAATGGCTTAAATAAAGACTTAGTTACCTTAGTGAAAAGACACTAGCTTAGGCCAGGCACTGTTGTTTATAACTGTAATCCCAACACTTTGGGACACTGGACGCTGAGGTGGGTGGATCCCTGAAGCTTAGGAGTTTGAGACCAGCCTGGGCAACATGATGAAACCCTGTCTCTACAGAAAGAAAAAAAAAAAAAAAGAAATAGCAAGGTAGTAGAAATATAATGCACACAAGAATGATGATCTGTATTCCAGAAGAGTAAGGGATCCTGTCCTTTAGGGAGCCAGCTAAAACCTCAGATCCCAGTTCACACCCCAGGGTGGGGTGTCACACGCTCGCAGTCCCAGCTACTTGGGAGAATGAGTGAGGGGATTGCTTGAATTCGTGAGGTCAAGGCAGAAGTCAACCCTGATCATGCCACTGCACTCCAGCCTGGGTCACAGTGAGACCTTGTCTCAAAAACAAACACACGAAACCCACAGAAACAAACAGCAACATCTACAGATTGTCACCTCCCTCTGGAATGACTGTGGCAAACACCACTGTGCTATTGGGAAATTAAAAGGAACACACTCCCTCCTGCTGTCCACCTGCCCTCTTGCTCTAACGTGTCTGACCCATGGGTTAAAATGCGCAAAAGCTGATGTACTCAAGTGATAATACGCTTTCCTGTTCTGCGGTAGCATTTATTTTTGTCTGGAGGAGATCACCACCCAGGTCCTATAAATGTCTAAGGACATGGAGTGTGAAGGGCAGTGTCTTTAGGATATTTGAATATATACATGGCTCTGAAGAAACCCAACATTGGGCAAGTTTCCTCAAACTTTTCACTAGGCCTGACCACCACTCTATTTTAGATAGAGATTCTATTGGGGCAAAACCAGAGAATTTTGTGCCTGGCCATCAAGAAGATAACTCCTTGCATTTTGTGGGGAGAACACTTTTGCTTGAAGGGAGTGTTTCTTCCCAGGATTACAAATCTTTCTGTAACTCAGGAAACATTGCTGATGAAAACCAGACATGGTGGCTCTGGCCTGTAATCCCAGTGACTCGGGGGCTGAGGCGGGAGAATCTTAAACCCAGGAGTTCGAGGTTGCAGTGAGCTATGACGGTGCCACTGCACTCCAGCCTGGGCTGTCTCAGAGCCAGACACGGTCTCTGAAAGGAAAAGAAAGAAAAATATGGCTGATAAAACTGCAGCCTCTTTTGCAGCTCAACAAAGAGCTATTTATTCACTGGCTAAGGTTGTACGAGATAATCGTATCGCTTTGGTGATACATTTAGCGGAGCAGGGAGATGTATGTGGTGGCAGATACCTTCTGTTGCGTATACATAAATATTTCCCATGAAGTAGAACCGTGTGTTGAAAAAATCAGAAAAGAAGCCACTTGGCTGTAAGAAAGCACCGAAGAAGAACTGGGAGTTGGTGTTTTCCCTGCTGTTTTCAGCTGCTGCTAATGGAGCAGGTTCGCTTCCTGTTCAGGCACACAGATTCTCTTTGTCATTATCAATCTTGTGCGCATTCGATTTCTACTACTCCAATTGTTAATGCTATGTATTTCTCATTTCTTTCTTCTTTGGAGAAACTAAATTCATGGTCCTCTGAAGACTAGAGATGATTCAACAACTGACAGCAACTGTAGAATTGACGGAGATCTCTCTTTTTTATTCTTTATTTTTTTTTTTCGTTCTGTGATGCCACAGCATTTCAGCTATTGGGCGCTGATAAAACCTCATCGGTGAGAGGACTCCCGTGGGGGACCGGACTATCTGGGAATGAGCCTTTCTGGCAAGGAGAAACACCTTGACCCAGCTTTTGATCGTCAACGCTTTCAAGAAAAACTTTCATCTAAAGGGAGAATGAGGAAAGAAGAGAACGTTTATGTGAGAAATCTGAGCCTTTTCAAATTCTCAGGCCCAGAGAGGCATTACACTGAGACTGCAACCACGCTCTGCTTTCTTTTTGTGCAATACTGTATTTGAAAACAAAAACAAAACACCCAACCTACAAGATTCACGAAGTTGGACGATTGTCTTCATGACACTACTGCTGGTAAAATCGGGAACACGGCTGGGGTGCAGTCATCTGAGCAGCCTCTCCGGTTTCAGAGAATGTTTCTCTCTGATATTGAAGGACTTCCGATTTTAAGCGCAATGCTACTTCACAAAGATAACCACGTTTGAAAGGAACCGGTTTTCTGTAATCCCAAACATTCTGGTTTGCGAATTAAAAGCCGTTATTTGAAGACTGGTGCACAGGCTTCCAGCTGGCCGCCACGGGACACAGGTGAAGCAGTCGCTTGTTTGATGATCAGCTGTGGGGTCTCAGCGCACCTCCCCGGCGGACACGGCCGGGGGGACGGAGGGAGAGGCGGAGTCCCTTCCCCAGGCCTCGGGCGGCGGCCGGTCGGCTGAGCGGCGGAGGGTGGAGCGGAAGAGCAGCCCGCCACCGGGAAAGGCACTGTCGGTGACATCACGGATACGGTGGCTTCTATGCAGATGAGGCGGCGCAGGGGCTGCTGCTTCACCACCAGGGATTTCTGGTGCTGTGGGAGCAAGTCCAGGACCGGTGTCGGACTTGAGAATCCCGGCTGTGTGTCCGGGCTAGGAGAGCTCGGGGTGGCTGGGTGCGGAGAGGATGCGCCGGGCAAGTGACCGTGCGTGTAAAGGGCGCGGCGTGTGAGGCTCCGGCGGGGCGGAGGCGCGTGTCCTCATACTTACCTGGCAGGGGAGATTCCATGATCACGAAGGTGGTTCTCCCAGGGCGAGGCTGATCCATTGCACTCCGGATGCGCTGACCCCTGCGGTTTCCCCACATGTGGGAAACTCGACTGCATAATTTGTGGTAGTGGGGGCTGCGTTCGCGCTTTCCCCTGGAGTTTGCTGGTCTAAATGACAGACGAGAAGTAATGATTTCGGTGGCGGCAATTATTTCTTCACTTTTACGTTTTGTGTTATTGTGTGTTTTTTGGCGTTAGACTTAGGGGTTTTTTTAATATACATTTGGGCGGAACTTATTCACTTGTTTTTCTTGGGCGTTTAGCTTGGGCCTGCTTTGTCCATCAGCGGTTCTCCCCAGGGATTTTAACGATTTTCCGTTTTTGGAAGACCTGAGTTTCGCTCTCCGTGCCCAGGCTGGAGTGCAATGGCGCGATCTCGGCTCACTGCAATCTCCTTCTCTTGGGTTCAAGCAAATCTCCTGCCTCTGCCTCCCGAGTAATTGGGACTACAGGCGTGACACCACCGTGCCCAGCTAATTTTTGTACTTTTACTGGAGACGGGGTTTCACCATATTGACCAGGATGGTCTCGATCTCTTGACCTCCTGATCCACCTGCCTTGGCCTCCCAAAGTGCTGGGATTACAGGCGTGAGCCACCGAGGGCTTTTAACAATCCTTAAAACTTTAGTATTTTCCCGCCATCCCAGAAGTTAGCTCTTAGATGTCCACTGCTGGAGCAGTGGCACCATCTCGACTCGGGCCATCTTCCTATCCCAGGCCTCCTGAGTAGGACGCACACCCGGCTAGGCTAATTCGTGCTTTTTGTGTTTTTCTCCCTCCCTCCGCTCCCCTCACCTGCCCTCCCCTCGCGCCTCCCCTTCCCGTCTCTCTCTTTCTCTCTTTTCTTTTTTTGAGACGGAGTTTCGCTCTTGTTACCCAGGCTGGAGTGCAATGGCGCGATCTCGGCTCACCGCAACCTCCGCCTCCTGGGTTCAGGCAATTCTCCTGCCTCAGCCTCCTGAGTAGCTGGGATCACAGGCACGCCCCACCATGCCCAGCTAACTTTTTGTATTTTTAGTAGAGACGGGGTTTCACCATGTTGACCAGGATGGTCTCGATCTCTTGACCTCGTGATCCACCTACCTCGGCCTCCCAAAGTGCTGGGATTACAGGCTTGAGCCACGGTGCCCGGCCTCTTTCTTTCTCTTTCTTTTTTCTTTTTTGTAGAGGTTTCAACATGTTCTCAGGCTGGTCTCCAACTCTTTCTTGGGCTCAAGCGACCCGCTCAGCCTCCTAAAGCGCTAGGATTACAGGTGTGATCCATCGCGCCTGGGTAGCGCCTGCTTTTCACCACAGTATTCACGGGAATGTGTAGGATTTCTGTGCTCAGCTAACAGAGCTAGGTAGAAGTTGTGCTCAGAACTGGTGATTTTCTTTGGAATAAAAGCAGTGCATTTTGGGGGCCGTTAGGGTCCTGGTTTGGTTGTAGATGACACCCTTAGGGGAAGGACTGACCGTGCCCTGGCGCTCCTGCGCAGGGCGTGGAGGCCTGCAGGTCAGAACAGCAGTCCACCCTGTGTCTTCGTGGAGTACCCTATTTTCCGTGGAATCTAAGATGGGAGTTCTTGCGAGGAGATTTCTACAAGTAAGAAAACAAATTTTCATGGTTTTTATTGAAAATTTTGAAATGATGGTAACTGAGCCCAGCCTCTCAGATGACAAACGTCTTTTGCCTTGAGATCCGGAACTGCCGCTTCCCTCAGCAGGTGCAGGTGCAGCCCTCGCTGCCCTCCACACTTTCTCCACTAGAGGGAGACAGCGTTCCGCGGGACCGCAGCGCTCGCGGCCTCCGGAGCCCAAAATCGCGGAGCGGGTGGCCCGGTCCTGGCTGCACCGGGCAACTGACCTAGAAACGGCCTTTGCTGGGGGCAAAGTGGGGTGACATGGTGGCAGAGCTGGGGCCTGTGCACTGGACCAGGTTGACCCACGGGAGGGGAGGTCTCCAGAGTCAGAGGGGGGCCAAGCACTGAGACCTCCCTATCCTCACTCTCCAGAAGGACTCAGAGAGATGCAGAAACGGAGACAGGCTTCCTTTTTCGCGGAACGAGGAAACTCTCCAGGAAGGTCCAGGGGCTCTGAACCAAAATCCAGATTTTTTTTTTAACCTGCAGCCTTTTGTTTTTGTTTGAGAAGGTATCTCGGTCTGTTGCCCAGGCTGGAGTGCAGTGGCACAATTTCGGCTCATTACAACCGCCATTTCCCAGGTTCCAGCAAAAGTCCTGCCTCAGCCTCCCTAGTAGCTGGGATTACAGGTGTCCACAATGACGTCTGGCTAATTTTTGTATTTTTATTAGAGACGGGGTTTCACCATGTTGGTCAGGCTGGTCTCAAACCCCTGATCTCAAGTGATCCACCCACAGCCTGCCAAAGTGCTGGGATTACAGGTGTGAGCCACCACATCCAGCCCACACCTGCAGCTTAATCCCATGTAGTTGTTGCAGCTTTAGCATTCCCTATGCTCAGTCCAAAAAGCAGTTCTGTAGGGTGGTCTTTCTTTGACCTCATACATCCTGTTGTTCAGAAAATGCTTTGGTTTTCTATTTGGTTAACTGCGCTGCGATCTGTACAATCTTTCTCTTGGTCTGAAACCAAGAAAATGTAGATTTGTTTGGTAAACATAGAAGGCTTCTGATCTTAAAGCTTGAAACTTAATGTTTGTTTTATTTGAGTTCCTTCAGGCCTCTCAAGCTATCAAAGAACTGAAAGTCATCCAGACAGTGAGATGCTGGACACTCATGCACTATGATTGCTTCCTTGCCCTCCCTAGTTCCTGTTTTCTTATACATCGTTGCATTTCTTCCCTGCCATCTAAACCTCTGGTTTTCGTTGGTCAGGGAGATGGATTTGAGACTTCTCATCTCCCCGGCTGCAGCACCCTAGTAAAACCCATTCCTTGGGAATAATCATCTCAGTGATTGGCTTTCTTTGCTGCAAGCAGCAAGAATCCCAGGTCTTTGAATTTTGGCAAAGGCGTCTCCTGATAAAGGTGGGAAAGATTGTACTGACCAACCTGGAAAAGATCAGACATTTGAAATCCTTAAGCTTGGGGTTGGACTTTGGGCTGCCCTTGAGCCTTTTCTTTGGGCCTCCCGGTCAAAATCAGCCTTGGCCAGGCCTGTCTTCAGGGCCCAGGGGGTAGGGCCAGTTCCTTCCTAGGGGCTTCTCCCACTGGGTCAGCAGCTACCCTTCCTTTCCCTGTGACTTGAAGAGAAGCTTCAGGGGGAAGCTTCAATTTGCGAAGAGCCGGGAGGCGCAGGTGCGCGGTGACTCTGTGGTTCCCACCGCATCCGCCACCCTCCTTGGTCCTCTCGCTGTCTCTGGTGGGCAGTAAGTTTCAGGGTGATCTTGGGCTGGGAAGACACCCAGGCAGGAAGGGTCCTGTAGGGAAGGACACTGCCCCCTTAGGTCCTGGGCAGGAGGGATTCGAAAAAGGTCTTGGAGAAAAGAGTTGGAAGTAGATCAAAGAGAAAGAAAGAAATCCTAGGGGATTTCCTCTCTGAAGGCCCCTGGAGAAGGAAGTCCGCCTCCTCTGGGCCGGGTCCTCCCGTCGCGGGTGAACCGAGTTCTGCTCTGCACTGGAGACCAAAGCAGATAACTTTGCCCTGAGTCCTAGTGAGGAAGCCACGCTTGGTCCTCCGCTGATTAGTGCTCGCTTCTGTAGCACTTGATTGTCTCCCCTGGATTTTCCGTGGATTCCAGGGATGCAACTGAGAAATAAATTTATTTTTTTTTTCTTTTTCGAGATGGAGGCTGGAGTGCAACAGTGCAGTTTCGGCTCACTGCAACCTCTGCCTCCTGGGTTCAAGCGATTCTCTTGCCCGAGACTCCCGAGTAGCTGAGACTACAGGCATGTGCTACCATACCTGGCGTTTTTTGTTTGTTTGTTTGTTTTGTTTTTTTAAGAGATGGGGTTTCTTCATGTTGATCAGTCTGGTGTCGAACTCCCGACCTCAGGTGATCTGCTTGGCTTGGCCTCCCAAAGTGCTGGGATTACAGGCGTGAGCCACCACGCCCGGCTGAGAAATTCATTTTTTTTTTTTTTTTTTTTTTTGAGACGGAGTTTCGCTCTTGTTACCCAGGCTGGAGTGCAATGGCGTGATCTCGGCTCACCGCAACCTCCGCCTCCTGGGTTCAGGCAATTCTCCTGCCTCAGCCTCCTGAGTAGCTGGGATTACAGGCACGCGCCACCATGCCGAGCTAATTTTTAGTATTTTTAGTAGAGACGGGGTTTCACCATGTTGACCAGGATGGTCTCGATCTCTTGACCTCGTGATCCACCCGCCTTGGCCTCCCAAAGTGCTGAGATGACAGGCTTGAGCCACCGCGCCCGGCCGAGAAATTCATTTTTAATGCACTTACTTGAAGTAAGAGTATTTTGAAATCTTTTGGCCAAGAAAATGATTTCTGACAAGTTTTACACTGAAGGCATTCAGGTGTGAGGAAACCACAAACACCGCTTGGCTAGGGAAAGCAAATGCTGTTGAGAATGTCTCACAAACACAGATGGCAAGTCAGCAGGTAGGTCCGCCCCTCAGGGTGGGCACATTTCACTTTAAGCGATTGTTGGAGAACTTAAGATGAATCTAGGACTTATATATCCATACATAGGGTAGAGAGAGGGTCTTGATATCTTGCCCAGGCTGGTCTCCAACTCTGGGCCTCAAGTGATCCTCCACCTCCCCTTCCCAAAGTGCTGGGATTACAGGCATGAGCCACCTCACCCAGGGCCTTTTGGTATTTTAATTTAATATTTTTAATTTAAAGACACAATCCAAAAAACATATAACAAGTACAGGAAGCCCAGTTTATGCCAGTTTTACAAAAACAGGAAAGATGATGTATCAATGGCAAAGTGTCAGAGTGGCAACGTCATAAAGTAGTGAAAGAAAGTTTCCTTAGAATTCTATGCCAAATTGGAAACTCTTTCAAAATGTGACTGAAATAAGGACATTTAAAGATACAGCAAAAAAGGCCAGGTGCGTGGCTCACGCCTGTATTCCCAGCACTTTGGAAGGCTGAGGTGAGCAGATCACGAGTTCAAGAGATCCAGACCATCCTGGCCAACATGGTGAAACCCCATCTCTACTAAAACTACAAAAATTAGCTGAGCGTGGTGGCTCACGCCTGTAATCCCAGCACTTTGGGAGGCCGAGGTAGGTGGATCACGAGGTCAAGAGATCGAGACCATCCTGGTCAACATGGTGAAACCCCGTCTCTACTAAAAATACAAAAAATAAAAATTAGCTGGGCATGGTGGTGCGTGCCTGTAATCCCAGCTACTCAGGAGGCTGAGGCAGGAGAATTGCCTGAACCCAGGAGGTAGAGGCTGCGGTGAGCCGAGATTACGCCATTGCACTCCAGCCTGGGTAACAAGAGTGAAACGCCTTCTCAAAAGAAAAAAGAAAAAAAAAAAAAAACAAAAAACAGAATTCACCAAACCACACTACAAAAGATGTTAAAGGAGTCCTCCAGGCCTAACGATAGGGATACCAGGCAGAAATCTGGACCCATACAAGGCAATGGAGTTGACTGAAAGTTGCTATGCATGTAAATTTATTATTTTCTTATTATTTAAATACTTTTAAAAATTGGACAGATTAAATAAAAGCAAGAATAATGAATTCTGCGGTTTATAACATGTCTAAAATCAAATTACATGACAGCACTAGCATAAAGACCAGAAGGGGAGGTACAATGTCACTTGATGGCAGACTGATCAAGATGTAGTCTAGAAACCCGAAAGCCATCACTGACATAACAAAAGAAAGAGTAACAGCTAATAAGTTAAAAATAATTCCAAAAATTGGAAGGGTATAAAAACCACGTAATTACTGGGCGCTGTGGCTCACACGCGTAATCCCAGCACTTTGAGAGGCCGGATCACTTGAGGTCAGGAGTTTGAGACCAGCCTGGACAATGCGGTAAAACCCCATCTCTACTAAAAATACAATAATTAGCCTGGTGTGGTGGCTTGAGCCTGTAATCCCAGCTGCTCAGGAGGCCAAAGCAGGAGAATCACTTGAAGCTGGGAGGCAGAGGTTGTGGTGAGTTGAGATCGTGCCACTGCACTCCAGCCTGTGACCCCAGGTCACAGAGTGAGACTCTGTCTCAAAAATAAATAAATAAATAAATATGCAAAAACCATGTAGACTGGGCATGGTGGTTCATGCCTGTAATTCCAGCACTTCGGGAGGCCAAGGCAGGTGGATCACGAGGTCAGGAGTTGAAGACCAGCCTAGCCAAGAAGGTGTAATCCCATCTCTACTAAAACTACAGTAATTAGCCAAGTGTGGTGGCAGGTGCCTGTAATCCCAGCTACTCGGGAGGCTGAGGCAGGGAATTGCTTGAACCCGGGAGGCGGAGGTTGCAGTGAGCTGAGATCGCACCACTGCACACTCCAGCCTCAGCAACAGAGTGAGACTCCTTTTCAAAATAAAACAAACAAACAAACAAACAAACAACAACAACAACAACAACAGCAACCCAGGTCATCACTCTGCGGGAGCAACTGCTCTCCAGGCCTCTACCCTGCAGAAATGCACAAGCGGCCAATGAGGAGTGTACAGAATGAGGACTGCAGCATTGTTTGTCATCACAAGGTAATAGAACCAACGCAGTTTCAAAGATACATGAAAAGGGTTTTATTTATGTAACAAACACAATTGAACAAACAATGGAAGCATGTCCTTTGCCTAAAGGAACGCAGAGGGTCCGGGTGATGCTACTCCTGCAAGGATTTTAGCGTTCCTAGTTTTGGGCCTCGTTCTTCTGGAAGATCTGCTTCTTGGCAGCTACAGCTTCTCCCATTTGGGGTCTTTCAGGTTCTATCTCCGTTTTCTCTTCAATTCCTCCTCGTTCTGCTACAATAAAAAAAATTCTCTGCCAGGTGGGATGGCTCAATCTGTAATCCCAGCACTTTGGGAGGCTGAGGTGGGCAGTCAGGAGTTCCAGACCTGCCTGGCCAACGTGGTGAAACCCCATTTCTACTAAAAACACAAAAGTTAGCTGGGCGTGGCGGCGGGCCCCTGTAATCCCAGCTATGCAGGAAGCTGAGGCAGGAGAATCCCTTGAACCCAGAAGGCGGAGGTTGCAGTGAGATCATGCCACTGCACTGCAGTCTGGGCGACAGAGCAAGACTCCCTCTCGAAAAAAAAAAAAAAAAAAAAAAAAAACAAAGACCAAAAGCCAACAACACAAAACAAAACAATTCTTCTCCCGCCCGTGCCTCTGCAGGAACCTTTTAGGAGGTGCGGATGTCTGGTCCAGCCCTCCCGGCTTCTTTTCCCGCTTTTCTCTTTCCTCGCTCCGCATTCCCGTCCATGAGCGACCCCCGCCCAGCTGAGCCCCGGCGGCTCCACCGCGCAGCAGGTGCACGGGACGCCCTGCTCCTGGCCTGGGGGCCCCGCGGGGTGCGAGAAGTCAACCTGAATAAACGCTTTGCGAAAAGAACTTCCCCTTGGAAAAACCTCTCTTGATTTTCAATCCCAGGGCTGTTCAAAGGACTAAAAGCTAAAGGCGACGAATTCATTCAACAAGCCCTAGCCGTGCGCCCCGCTGAGTGTCAGCCCCTGCTCCCGGCCAGCGACCGTCACCCCATCCCTGCCCTGGGGAGCACCCCTGCGCGGCACAGATTCCCACAGGATCCGAAGTCGGCAGCAGCAGCTCTGCAGCGCCCCGAAAGCGACGGGGCAGGGCGGACACAGGCTCCCTCACTGGGTGAAGGCGGCGCAAAGAACGGGCAGAGCCATCCCGGGAGCCCGCCCGGCGCTCAGCTTCCCTTGGGCCCCCAGGCGGCTCGGGTCGCCTACGGGGGCGTTTCCGCGGGCTGCAGAAGCAGGTCAGGGGCAGAGCGAGCAAAGGCCATTCGGCTGTCGTCAGGCTCCAGAATCTCCCAGCGCGGGTGTCCTACGTGACCAGCGCGACTCACCGCTCTCCAATCGCTCCGATTTCCCCAGACCTTGTACAGTCGTCCTGTCGGGCGGGCCTTGAGGCGGAAAGGGATGAGAATTTGGTGAGTGCGCCGTGCCTATAGTGCCCCGTGGAGTTATCCGTAATCGTCTCTGTGGCGCAATCGGTTAGCGCGTTCGGCTGTTAACCGAAAGGTTGGTGGTTCGAGCCCACCCAGGGACGCCTCCTCTAGCTTTTAAAGCGCTCCTGTATTGTCAATCACTAGAGAATCTTCCCCGTTTGCTCCCACAGTCCTAAGTCCGAAAGACTGGTGGTTCCAGGCCGGCCTGGTATCCCCATGGCAGGGAGGGTTTTCTCTTCCCAGGGTTCTAGTTACAGTTAACAGGGATCCTTGTCAAGCCGTGGCCCCTGCCTCGCCAGGTCCAATTCTGCTAGAGCACCTCCTAAAAAGTCCGGTTGTCTTGTGCCTGTATACAGGAAATAGATGAAAGGAGTCGCTTCTGATGCAATAAAATCCTCATGCTGCCCCTTATAGGCTTGGAAGGGTTATATACCAGCTTCAATATTTTCATTTTTAATAGGAGGCCTAGAGAGGTGTCCTATCCCCAGGATGTGCCTGGATTTACTGATTGCTCAATCCATAATGTGACCAGTGGAATCATTCATCATCATCATCATCCTCTCCATCATTTTTGAAAACAGCATTTTTGGGCCTCAGTTTGTGCACGATGTATTTCTCTTTTCAAAATGTGTTTGAAATGAGGTTGGCTTCTTGGTTTTAGGATTACAAAGAATCCCGAAGTCATCATTCTCTTACACACATCTGTGGCCACTGATATTTCTATAGTGTAGAGAACTGGATGTGCCACTGCCATATTACATTTAGTTTTTGTGACAGGGTGTCATTCTGTCTCTCAGGCTGGAGTGCAGTGGCCTGATCACATCTCACTGCAGCCTCGACTCCCCAGGCTCAAGCGATCCTCCCATCTCTCACCCTTCCCAGTAGCTGGGACGACAGGCATGGGCCATCATGCCCTGCTAATTTTTGTATGTTTTGTAGAGAAGGGATTTCATCATGTTGCACAAGCTGGTCTCCAAACTCCTGGGTTCAAACAGCTGGGAGGCCTCACAAAGTGTCAGGATTTATAGGCATGAGCCACTGCATCCGACCTTATATAATGCCTCAAACTTCAGCACATTTAGCAAATTTATCTTCTGTGGGAGAGGCACCTTTACATGATTTCAAGAAGAAGCAAAAGTAAATCACAGAGATAGAAATCAGAAGGGTGACTACCTAGGTGAGGATGGCGTGAGGATTGACTGGAAAGAGGCTGTAATGACTTTTTGGGCTGGTGAAAATGTTCTGTAACTTGATCTAGGTGATGATTTCTTTTGTCAAAATGCACTGAGCAGCGTTGTTAAGATTAGCACACTTTGGTCTGTGTGGTTTATACTTCAGTCATTTACTGATAGCAGATAAATAAAAACAAAATTAAAAATTGGGGTTGTGGAATGTCATTAAGTTTACATTTATTGTATTCTTTAGGTTTCACTTAAAATACCCGGTTGGAGTGTGAACTCTCATCTTCTTTTGTTCATTTCTGATTTGGCCTGAAAAGGCCCTACGGATTTTTGAAATATCTGAGCTAAAGAAACAGGTAGGGCCACATCCTGTCAACAGTAAAAGATTCCTGAGGTTGACTGAGAGGGAGCTCCTCAGCTTTTAGGTGTTGCACTTGCTCAGAGAGGGGGCAAAAGTCTAGCCTTTCAGGATGACATGATCCCCGCGTGCAGGTTACGGGTTCCTTGCATTCCTGCCGCTACAGAGAGCTCTGAAGCCACAGGAAGTTGTACCCTCTCTAATCGCAGGTAAATGGCGCAGCCCAGGCTGAGGTTGGAGGCTAAAGGGAAAGAAGAGCCCGACACGCTAGAAGGGGCACTGCAGTGACTCCGATTCGAGCCGAGGTTGCTGCGGCCACACTAGGATCACAGGGAGCCACAGGAGCTGAGCGGCCGGACTCCTTTGAGCTTCATGCAGCGCCGCTTCCGTTTTGGAGATGGAAGGCTCCTCACAGATTTCCTTCTTTCTTCGTGTCTCTCCGTTTCCTCCCTTTCTTCCCCACTCTGCTGCAATAACAAACCACTTCTCGTCTCTCCCTGCTGCAGTCCTCACCGCTGCACAAAGCTACTGCCAAGTTTTGACTCTGGGTCCCGACTCTACCGACTACCGGCCCTCCTCCTGGCCATTCCCTGTGGGACCCACCCCCTGCCCAGCTCCCAGCCTCCTGCCCCAGGCACGCACCCAGAATCAGCGCGCTGAGCCCCTCAGCTCCACCTCGCCAAGTGGCAAGAGAGGGGCAGGACCCTTTTCTTGCCGCTGGCCCCTAGCGGGCCTCGCCCCTTGCCCTCTTCTGGGGATGCGGAGGAATCAATCGGAATCAAAGCTTTTTAGAAAGAACTTACTTCCCCTTCGCGACCCGTCTGGGCGACGTGGCGAAATTCTGTCTGTACAAAAAATACAAAGTTAGCCGGCATGGTGGCGCGCCTGTCGTCCCAGCTGTCTGGGGGCTGAGGCAAGGAGATCGCTCGGCCCCGGGAGGTGGAGGCTGGTGGAGGCTGCAGTGAGCCGAGTTTGCACCACTGCACTCCGGCCTGGGCCACCGAGTGAGACTCTGTCAACAAACAAAACAAAACAAACTTCCCCATGGGAAAACAGTTCGTGATGCCTATTTTCCGGGTTCTTCAAAGGGCTGAAAGCAAAAGGCGACCACGGATTCGTTCGACAAGTCCTCGCCGTGGGCCCTGGTGAGCGCCAGACCCTGCTCCTCCCGAGAAGACCCACCAGCGACCCTCACCCCATCCCTGCCCTGGTGGAGCCCGCGATCGGGGCACAGGATCCGAAGACGGCAGCGGCAGCTCCGCAGCGCCCCGAAAGCCACTGAGCAGCGTGGGCACAGGCTCCCTCACTAGGTGAAGGCGGAGCAAGGGACGGGAAGAGCCATCCCGGGAGCCCGCCGCGCGTTCAGCTTCCCTTGGGCCACCGGGCGGCTCGGGCAGGTTTCGGATGCGGGCGTTTCCGGAGACTTCTGAAGCAGGCCAGGGGCAGGGTGGGTGAAGGCCACTCGACCGTCCTGGCCCCAGAATCTCCCAGCGCGCGGGTGTTCAACGTGACCAGAGCGACTCACCGGTCTCTAGCGTCTCCGGTTTTCCGAGGCCTCCTCGGTCATCCTGAGGACGGAAGGGCTGGGGGCCCTTTGGTGAGTGCGCCCTGCCTACAGCGTCCTGTAGAATCGGTAGTCACGGTCTCTGTGGCGCAATCGGTTAGCGCGTTCGGCTGTTAACCGGAAGGTTGGTGGTTCGATCCCACCCAGGGACGCCTTGTGTTGTGTTTTAACCCGTTTCAATCAACCAGGTTAACCTGTTCCTGTTAATATACAATCCACCAGGTTAACCATGGGACATTAGTCCTGAGACACACGGGTCCTCTTCCTGACCTCCTTACAACTGAGGCCGTCAGAAGGACCAACAGCAGCTTGTACATGTCAAACTCAGGAATCCCAGAGAACTTAGTGATTCACTTCTGGATAAAAATCTTTGCTGCCATGGAAGGCTTGGGTGAGCAAAGTGCATCAAATTTTTCATTTACAAAAATAGGAGACCTATTACAGTAGCATCCTCTAGCCAGGATGTTCCTGGGTTTACTGATCGCTCTGTCAATAATGTGACCAGTGGAATCAGTCATCTTCATGCTGATCCTCACTATGCTTGGTGAAAACAGCATTTCTTTCTCAGTTTGTGTAATTTATTTAACCCTTTACAAATGTTTTTCAAGGCTGTTCTTGGTGGCTCATGCCTGTAATCCCAGCATTTTGGGAGGCCAAGGGAGGCGGATTACCTGAAGTCAGGTGTTTGAGACCAGCCTGGCTAACATGGTGATACACTGTCACTACTAAAGATACAAAAATTAGCCGGGCATAGTAGTAGGTGCCTGTGATCCCTGCTGCTTGGGAGGCTGAGGCAGGAGAATGGCTTAAACCTGGGAGGCAGTGGTTGCAGTGAGCCAGGATCACACCATTGCACTCCAGCCTCTGGGACAAGAGCGAGACTTGGTCTCAAAAAAATAAACGTTTTTGAAACGAGGTGGGTTTCATGGTGTTAGGATTACAAATGATGCTGCAGTCCCCATCGATATTGTACACATTTCTTTGGTCACGTGTGCAGGTATTTCTATAGTGTAGAGAACCGGATGTGCTATTTCTACATTCCAGTATTCATTTAATGCTTCTAATTTGAATGCTTTCTACAAACTTTTATCTTCCGTGGGAGCAGGACCAAATCATATTCCAATTAGTTTCCCAGTTCCATCCAGGTCTCTTTTGTCACTTACTTGCCGGCACAGCAACTTCCTACACGTGGATGTATGATATTCCACTGAGGGGAGAGGCGCCCTCCTGGCTTCACCGCGGGGTGGACAACAGAGGGACACGGTGGACATCACACACGGACACTCTGCGGCATACGACGAACGCTAAGCTTCTAAGATATTTTAAGGTCCTCCAACATCTGTAATTGTTTTCTGTGGTGACCAAGTCACGTGGGTCTGGAGAAGACAGGCCACAGTGACCTCTTTGAAAGCTGTCTGTCAAGTCGCTCTTCCAAGGGGAGCAAAATCACTAAGGTCCCAGGTGATATGTTTCTCCTCCCCTTTCCTCTTTTCTTCACGAATCCTGGTTTTGCTTTTATTTGATGTAACCAAACTAATGCTTGTGCTCTCTCCTAAAAATGGTAAATTAGCATGTAAATTGTTATTCTTTAATAGAATTTTGTAGGGGTCATGTCCATAACAATTAGTGCATTTGAGATGCACTGTTGGAGCCCACAGAACCCTGCACCCAGCAGCGCCTTGTGCAGACGTGGACCCTTAGAGCTATTGGCTCATGTTCCTTCAATTCTTCTATTGAATATCATGATGGAAATGAAGCTCTTTTGGTTTTTACCCACTGCTATGGCTATAGCACAATTTCTCTCTCTCTCTCTCTCTCTCTCTCTCTCTCTCTCTCTCTTTCTCTCTCTCTCTCATTTTTTATCATGATTTTATTCCATCAGTGGCATCAGTGTGGGTTTCTGGTTTTGATGTTATAGATTCACCGCAGGGTTTCCGGCAGGTTGGATTGTGGTGCTGCTGTTTGCGTTCCAAAGAATTGGTGTGTGTGTGTGTGTGTGTGTGTGTGTGTCTCTGTCTGTCTGTGTCTGTGTCTGTCTGTCTCTGTGGCTTCTTAGATGATCTCATTTGGCATCCTCTCACCCAGGAGTTAAGCAGGACATTTGGAATGGTTTCCTCGCTTTCCTCCTGTCTCTTGCTGGTAAAGCTGCTTCCGACAGTCAGTCTTCTCCTGCGGTGCCGTCTTTTCTTGGGGTTACACTGCTGTCCATCCGTTCTTTGCGGAAGGAATGACTCCCAGGGCTTGACGAAGTTAAAGTGATCTGCTGGGAGTTTTTAATCTCTGATCTGAGCTGTTATGCGTTAGTTGCTTTCTTTTTGTTTTTAAATTTTACTACTAAAATTTCACCAGTCAACCTGAAGCTCTTTTTTTTTTTTGTATTCTAAAATGCTAGCTTTAAGATTTCTGAGAACTTTGTGTCAAAGAAATCTTTGAAAAGTTACTGAAGTATACACAAGAAGTTCACAATTTTAAAAGTGCAGGTGGTCTGGGAGCAGTGGATCACACCTGTGATCCCAGCACTTCGGGAGGTCAAGATGGTCAGACCGCTTGAACCCAGCAGTTGTCCAGACCAGCCTGGGCAATGTGGCAAAACCCCATCTCTACTAAAAATACAAAAGTTAGCTGTGTGTGGTGGTGTGTGCCTGTAGGCCTAGCTACCCCGGGGGCTGAGGTGGGAGGATCACCAGAGCCCAAGAGGTTGAGATTGCAGTGAGACACGATCATGCCATTGCACTCTGGCCTGGATGGCAGAGGCTGGGCATGGTGGCTTATGCCTGTAATCCCAGCATTTTGGGAGGCCAAGGCAGGTGGATCACCTGAGGTCAGAAGTTTGAGAAGAGCCTGGCCAACATGGTGAAACCCTGCCGCTTAAACAACAACAAAAAAGTACAGGTAATGAATTTTTACTAAGTGAACCAGCACAGACCAAGAAATAGAACATTACTAGATTGGAGTATATATGTAGGAGTGGCATTGTTGGTTTTAGAGGTATATGAATGATAAAACTTTAGTATGAGATATTGTTGAACATTTTCCCAAAGTGGTTGGACCATTTAGCAGGGAATATTCCGGTTACCCCACATCCTTGCTGATGCTTGTCAGTTCAAAATTATTTTGCCATTCGAGTAGAGGTGCAGCAGTATATCAGTGTGGTTTCATTTTTATTTTCCTGGTATTGAGATTGAGTATTTTTTATTGCCATTTATTTATATGTCCTCTTTTGTGAAGTGTCTGTTCAATCTTTGTATCCTGTTTTCATTGATATGCTTGTTTTTCTGTTGATTTGTAATACTTTATTCTGGGTATGTGTCGTTTCTAGAATATATATGTATTGCATTTCTCTTTTATCAAACTGTAGCTTCCCTTTTCACTCCTTTAATGGTGTTTTTACATGAATGGAGATTCTCTAATTGTTTTTCTTCTTTTTGAGACAGGATCTCACTCTGTTGTCCGGGCTGAGTGCAGTGGCAGAATCACAGTTCAGTGCAACCTGGACCTCCCAAGGCTCAGGTGATCCTCCTGCCTGAGCCCCCAAGTAGCTGGGACCTACAGGGGAGCACCATTATGCTCAGCTCTTTTTTGTATTTTTAGTGGAGATGAGGTTTTGCCACGTTGCACAGGCTGGTCTGGAATTCCTCAGCTTAAGTGATACACGTCCTTGGCCTCCCAAAGTGTTGGGATTACAGGCGTGAGCCACTGCACCCAGGCTGAGTTTCTTAATTTCAATAAAATTATACTTGATCAATCTTTTTCTTTATGGTGACTGCTTTTTGTGTCCTGTTTAAGACATCAATGCCTAACCTAAGAATATGAACACGTTTTTCTGTGTTAGCCTTATAGCAATTTTATTTTAGTTTCTGCATTTATTTTTCAGACAGGGTCTCACTCTGCTGCCCAGCCTAGAGTGTGGTGGCATGATCTCAGCTCACTGCAGCCTCCACCTCCTGGCTCAAGTGATCCTCTCACCTCAGCCTCCTGAGTAGCTGTGACTATAGGCATGTGCCAGCATTGTCTGGCTAATTTTTGTATTTTTTGTAGAGATGAGTATTCGACATGTTTCCCAGGTTGGTCTCGAACTCTTGGGCTCAAATAGTGTGCCTGCTTCAGCCTCCCAGAGTGCTGGGATTACAGGTATGAGCCAGCCCAACTGGCCATGATTCACTTTTTACTAAATGGATGTGACTGCTTGATCCAGCACAAGACCATCCTTGCCCTTCTGTACTGTTGGGCACTTTTTTTTCATAAATTGGATGGCTATATGGTCATCTGACTTATGAAATTAGTGTGGGTCTGCTTCTGGACCAATCTGGGCAACACAGTGAGATCCCGTCTCTACATAATAGAATAAAATAAATCATTTTTAAAAAGTGGGTAGAGCAGGTGGAGTCATAGGTGATAAGTTGTAAACGATTGTCAATTTCTTAGCTACATACAGGTGTTGGTAAGTCAGATCTGTTGGGTGTTCAGGCAAAATGTATTAAGGGAATTATATGGTGTTCAGAATGATTGCTGGATGTTCATTGTGACTTGAATTAGATGTTATTTGGGCCTTACAGAGCTACAGTTTTGACTCTTTTATTTATTTGTCTTTTTAAAATGTTTACAGTCTTCCTGTCAAGGCAGTAACTCTTTTCTACTTAATTGTTCTTAAGTGTCCTTAATTACCAGGAAAACTTTAGGGATCAATACCTAAATAAATGTTAAGTCATTTAAAGGGCCGATGTGATGTGATGTAGACAATAGTATTCTACATAATAGTTTCAGGACTACATTCATTAAATTGTTTCTTTTTCCTCAAACGTTTTTTTATTTTTCTTGAGGCAGGGTCTCGCTGTGTCACCCAGGCTGGAGTGCAGTGGTGCAGTGGTGCGATCATGGCTCAGTGTAGCTTTGAGCTCTCAGGCTTAAGCAGTCCTCCTACCTCAGCCTCCTTAGTAGCTGGGACTACAGGCATGCACCACCATGCCCAGCTCATTTTTTATTTTTTGTATACAGGATCTTCCTTCCTATGGTGCCCAGACTGGTTTCAAACTCCTGGGCTCAAACGATCCTCCCACCTTGGCATCCCAAAGTGTTGATGTTACAGTTGTGAGCCCTCACACCTGGCCATTTTAGTTTTAATAATTTATATCTATTTCTAGTTTAAAATATTTACTAAAATCTGCTATTTATGAATGTGGTATTCATTATTGTTCTGTTTATTTTGTATGTGTTTAATTTCATTTTCAGTATAAGCTCTTGGAAATTAGAAATCTTATCCCTTATTCACTACTTTATTCTCAGTACTTGACCTTGCCTGGTATGAAACAGGATATTGAATAAATATTTGTTAGATGAATGAACGAATGAACATACGGATACCACATTCAACAATTCTCCAAGCATCACAGCATTCACCGTCTCACAAATAAATAGCTTGTATAGAGCAGAGCCACAGTCAACCTGCCATAAAAGGAAATGTTGATGGAAATCCACCTTTGTATGTGCAGCTGCTAAGATTTGGGGCTTTTGTGACTGCAGCATGAACTCGCAAAGCTCAGTGAGACAGCAGGTAGAATATACACATATAAATAGACCAGATAGACCAGTAGATGAGATTCCAAAGATAGTTGAATCAGCATTAACTAACTACACCCACACTCTCCTCCTAACAGAAAGAATGGAATTCCTGTTCACTGAGATCTGCCTCAAATAGTACTTTGTGAAAAGTAAGCACTTTGGCTACTCAAGTGATCAGTCAGGACTCTTTTTTTCCCACCCCCCAGGTTGGAGTGTGGTGGTGCCATCATAGCTCACTGTAACCTCTAACTCAAGGCTCAAGGAATCCTCCTGCCTCAGCCTCCAGAGTAGCTGAGACTACAAGTGTGCGCCACCGTGCTCCGCTAATTTTTTTTTTTTTTTTTGAGACGGAGTTTCGCTCTTGTTACCCAGGCTGGAGTGCAATGGCTCGATCTCAGCTCACCGCAACCATGCTCTGCTAATTGTTTATTTTTTATTTTCAGAGAGAGGGTCTTATTGTGTTCCCCAGGTTGGTCAGGACTGTTGATTGCATATTACAGAAACCAACCAACTCTAGTTCCCCCACTTTCAATCTGCTTCTTTCTCCGTCTTCCCAGTCTCAGTAAGTGGCGGTTCCATCCTTCAAGTTGCCCAAGCGCTGAATCTCGATGCTAACCTTGATTTCTCTCTTTTATGTCACAGCCCATATGAAGGCAAATCATGCTCAGACCCAAGCGAAGGTTCCTGCTGACCCAGGCTCTCCCCGGCACGTTGTCCTCTACTGTCCTCCTGAGGGCGTCTGGAGCTTCAGTGCTGTGTGCTCTCGGCCTCCATGCTGGGGCACCACCGACTCCCGCCGTCCAGGGCTTCCAGTGGACTCTCCGAGGCACTGATGTGGAATCTTCCCCATTCGGTGCGCCAAGAGCAGCCTCACAAGGTGTGGACTGACATGAAGAGCTGCCAGATCCAGCAGGTAAAACTCGTGAGGTCAGAGTCCTGTCTCTATTATGACTTAGATGCGAAGGGAAGATGCCATGGACCCTAAACATCGCAGCATGACCAGCGTGTGCCACCACGACCTGCAGCGAGTGGTCAGGTGGAAGTTATTTGACTTCAGGAGAGTACAGTGTTCTCTTTAGGCCTTTTTCTCAGTGGCTGGATCTGCGTCCCTCTCCTCTCTCTTCCCCTCTCACCCCCAGTCTCCATCCCCATTTCTCTCTCTGTTTCCACCTTGCTGTTCCCTTTCACCTGCTTTCTCCTCTTCAGCTTTCATGGTTCTCCCGTCCACCCGCATTTCCCAGGCTAAGGCCCCTGCACTGGGTGGCAAGATGTGTGTGGATTTAGGCGGTGCCCTCTAGATGTGTCCAGGATGGGGGAACATGGCTCAGCTGCCAGTATAATGGTTTCAGAGAGTGGCCACTTTTGAAGGCCTTTCACAGCTCCCATTCTAGAATCGTGTAGGACTTAAAACTGATGGGCCACCGTGGAATTCTTGGTTCCTCAGGACCTTGTGGTGGACACCTTCTTTCACTGAGCATTCACAGGGTGGCTATTAGGTGCCAGGCCCTGCTCTGGGCTAGGGGCACCATAATGAGTAAATATCAGGTCACTACCCCATGGAACCCACCACTGCAGGCATCGAGAGTGGGACAAAGAAAGCGGCGTGGCCTGTTTGTGTCCTTCTCACGTGGTCACCTGCCAGGTCCTGGGGGAGTGGGAGCCAGTGCAAGGAGAGAAGCCCAGTGAGCAAGGCAAAGGGACGATATCAGACCCAGGGCCTGAGACCCCCTCCTGCAGCCGGGCAGCTTCTGGAGTGGACAAGGAGCAGCAGGGAAGGTCGTGGCCTGGTGTTCTGGGGTCCACTGTCCCATCTCATTCCTGTGGGTGCCAGAATTTGCCCAAAGGGAAGACTCGGTGTCTCTAACGACAGCAAGCCAGAGACAGAAAGTGTTTCAGAGAAGCAGAAAGGATCATACGCCATGGAAACAGTATATGGTTTTACAGTAGTGCGTCTTTCTCTAATAACTAGTTAGCGTGTTCCTGTTAATGGAAAATATTGCTGGTGTAAGTTCCCCTGGATCTTCTCATCTTCATGTAAGTTTTTCTGTTCCCCTCTCCCTCCCTTCTTTCCTTCTTTTTCTTCCTTCCTGAGGTTTCTGATCAGGGTCATGTGAGGCTAAAATCCAGGAATGGCCTGGGTATGCTTTTTCTCTAGAGCTCAAGCTTTGATTCCAAGTTCACTGCAGATACTGGAAAAAGGTTCTATTCTTGTTGATGAGGCACTGAGGGCCCTATTTCTGTGCTGGCTGTCAGTCAGGAGATACTCTGCCTTCAGTGGCCACCTGCTTTCCTCACCTGTCTTTTCCATTTTCAACCAATCACAACTCATGGAGTCCTTCTGAAGCGCCTCCCTTCTGTGACTTCATCTTCTCCAACCAGCCAAAGAAAGCTGTCACCTACGGAGTGATATGATTTGATCCACTTGATGCAGTTAACCTCACCATCTTCATGTCATGTAACTGTCATATAACAACATAATCACAGGAATCATGTCTCATCACCTTAACAGGCTCCAAGACAAGGGTATGGCATGTTTGGGGACCGTTTCAGAAATTCCGCCTGCCACAGTTAAACACTCACATTTCCCCATCTGCAAAATACTTTCACCCTCTTCTCTAAAGTTTCCAAATTTCAGGTCATCAAAGCATTAGTTTGACGTGAAAAATGTCGCATACCACATCACATCCAAAGTTTACAATCTCATCTAAAACCAGGTGTGGACGAGGCCTCTGAGGGTGTCCATTAAGTACAGATCCTTGACATCGTTTCCTTACCTCCGTCGACCTGTGAAACTGAACAAACTGCTTATCTGCTCCTAATGCTGAATGGCGGGACAGACACAGAATGACAACTACGGTGATTCTAGTTCAAAAAGAAGGAACATGGAAGGGAGAAAGAAGTCACCGACCCACAGTCGTTTGGAAATGGAGCTGGGCAAAATCCAGCAGGAGGTTCTTAAGTAGGATCCACAGCCTGGGACTGCCCCTCCATCCCGTGGGACTTCGCCTCTGGGATCTTTGCTCTGCATTTCTTGAAACCATTGTCTTTTATCTTATTTTTGCCCCCACTCCTTTGGTCTTCTCCTTTCTCCTCATGGCATCATCTTCCGCTTAATCCTTGGTCCGTCATCCCCGGCAGAATTGGTCAGATAGTGCCCGTGTCACAGTGCTGACCGTGTCCACGAGGGGCTGTCCTTGTGAGCCCGTGCTCCTCTGGGACCGTCTTCACTGACCTGACCTCAGTCATGATTGCTTTCAGCTGCCCTGGCTGGCTTCGGAGAAAACTTAAGACTATGGAGACCCAGAGCCATTCTCTGCCCTCTCTATCTCCAGGAGAGGAAGAAAATAACAGGGATCTTCATGGAGAAATGACCCCCGTGAGGGCCTGGACTCTCCAGCAGTCACAGCAGAGGAAACGCCCTGAGGAAGCATGGAGGAGCTGAACGCCCGGACTGGGAAAGCAGGTTTGTGTTGAGCACTATTTAATTCTCATGTGCTCCCTGCCCCAATCTAGTAGCCAGCAAATGACAACACACTGAGAATAAATAATAGCACTATAGAACCATGCTAAAGAATTGTCCAAGGAAAGGCCCTTTTACTCTGTTTGCAAGGTGACATTGCTGTATTTAATCCAAAGTTTTCTGAAAGGCAGCAGTGAGTTTCTGGAGAGTGAGTTACCTGCTTTGCACAGGGAGGCTGAGGCCAAGGCTTGCGTGGTGGATCTGCTGCCACCAAGTGGGGAAGGAGCCTGGGAGAGTTTTAGTCTTTCTGGACTTGAGTTTTCTCATCAGTAAGGAAGGGGCTTAGTGTATCTCTCTGAGGTCCTTTCCTGCTCATTTTACTCTGAGTCCTTGAGGGACTAAGAAGGTTTTTAGCTCTGCCTGGACCTGTAACCTGCCTCTCACCTCTCTGGGCCTGCCCCTATGTTTCTCCTGCAGAGCTTGAGCCGAGTCCACACCGTGGAAGCCCAGAACCAAGGGAACAGATGGAAGAAAGAAAGTCAGCAGGTTTCAGAAAAGAGAGAAGAACCTGCAAAGGACACGTCAACGCTAGAACAGGTGAGAACCAAAGCAGGGGAGAATAAGCACAAACGGGGCCGCAAGCCTCAGCGAAATGGGCAATGGGACTGTCATCATTCAGTCACTCCAGGAGCAGCGCAAGCTGAGCAGCGGGGACTGAGAGAGAAACTAACTCCACGGAAGTCTCCTGACCCCGAATAGGGAGAGCCAAAGGGTGGATCAGAGCTGGTTTATAGTGAGGGGCAGCACCACTCCAAGACGGAGAGGATGCGACCGTGAGCCCCACCCCAGACCCCGGAGCCTCGACCTCGGGGCTGCTGTAACGGTGGATGCTGTGGCTTAGAGGGAGTAACCATGCTTGGAGAAGGGTTGGAGATGTCTATTCTTAAATTAAACAGCTCTGCCCTAGGTCAGGTGCCAGAGTCAGTGATTCTTGCCAGTATACGAGGCAGTGATACTTCCACTATTCCTCTGTACTTTGAGTTGAGGAAGGTCTCTATGTGATGAGTATTTACTGGGTGTTTAATTTTCTCTATACCGTGTTAAGCACTTGGGGTTCAGATAGAAGTTTCCCCAAGGAACTCAAGCCCATGAGAGGAAGAACACAAAGACATGATTTCAAGAAAATAGGGTAGTTCTCCGAAAGTGAGGTGTCATGGCAGCCCAGAGGATGGGAGTGTAGGTGAAGACATTGCTCCTAAGGACAAGGGGAACCATAAGAGGAATTCTTCAGAGTAGTCTCGTTTTTCCTCCAGTGTCCCACAGAAGGAGATCCTGACGCATGACTGGTCCGTAGAGCAGGGTCTACAGGTGTAGGAAGGAGGCTTGCTGCGTCTTGGGAGAAATTATAACATCCCTGGTAGGACATTTTGGAGAGGAATGTCAGTGATCGGATTGGATCTGTGTAGTCAGTTTTATTCTATCTTCAGTGAACACTGCTGAGAACTTCCTTAGTGCCAGACCCTAAGCTGGGAATCATGAACACAGAGATGAGTAGAATCCGATCTCGGCTTTCACAGAACTCTCAGTCTAGTGACTAGCGAGTTATGAGAAGTGTAGTGATGGTGACTTCATTAGAGCAAGTGGCTCATGCTGCATGGAGATGACCTCAGTGGATGGCCTGGTCCCCCTTGTGGTTGTTATCGACAGCTGGATGACTGGCTTTGGGCCAGTGACCCTAGACTTCTCTCAGGTGTCAGCATCTTAGGTACAAGCAACACCTCAGTTTCCTGTTGGGTCAAAACAGTGAAGACTGCCAAGGTGATCAGAGGACACTAGTGACATCAGTAGCTACTGATGAGGTCCTGGCCAGCTAGGGAAATAAAGATGTAAGTGTAACAATGATTCTAAATTTATTCTGAACATAATGAGCAGAGATTATCTGTCTTCTAAGTTAAATACTTTTTAGACTTCAAGATTCACCCATGTCCAAAGTAAAACATATATCGGCCATATTACTGCCCTGAGATGATTTCTCCCTGTCCTTACCAGAAGCCTGCACTATCCGGAGCACTGCGTCTGTCTCAGGCTCACTGATGTGTCCTCTGGATTCCAGGAACCCCCACAGAGCCAGAGGTTGAAGGCACAGGCGTTAATGTCTCCGACTGTTCTGACTCCAGGTTGGTGCACCTCAACACCCAGTATGAACCACACATAACAGGATACCACCACAATTTTGATTTGGGACAGTTGCATCCTAACTTTAATAAAATGTAATCGACATTATTTTTTAGAATAATTCTAGATTTACAGATAAATTGAGCCAATAGTACAGGGAATTCCCCTATTCTCTCTTGGCCACTAGCACACAATTTCTTCTATCATTAGTATCTTGCATTCATGTGATACATGTTTACAATTGATTAATCAATATTGACACATTATTATTAACTAAATGCCATAGTTTACATTAGGGTTCATTCTTTGAGTTATACAGTTCTCTGGGTTTTGACAATTACCTCATGTCCTGAATCTTCAGTACAGTATCACACAGAAGTTTCACTGCTGAAAAGCTCCTTGTGTTCAACCAATTCATCCCTCCTGCACGCTTGGCAGTCACTGATCATTTCACTATCTCTACCATGTTGACTGTCCTGGAATGTCTTAGTGTTGAAATCATACAGTGTCTGGAGTCTTTAGACTAGTTTGTTCCTAGCATTCTGTATTTAAAGTGCCTCCATGTCTTCTAATGGCCTGATAGCTCATGTCTTTTTATCATTGAATCATATTCTCTTGTACAGATAAACAGAGTTTGTTTAGCCGTTCACTTACTGAGGGACGTTTTGGTTACTTCCAGTTTTTTTTTTAAATTGCATTTTAGGTTTTGGGTTACATGTGAAGAACATGCAAGATTGTTGCATAGGCACACACATGGCAGTGTGGTTTGCTGCCTTCCTCCCATCACCTATATCTGGCATTTCTCCCCATGCTATCTCTTCCCAACTCCCTGTCCCCCTCCCGCCGCTGTCTTTCCCCTATTTCCCCTCAACAGACCCCAGTGTGTGATGCTCCCCTCCCTGTGTTCCACTGTTCTCATTGTTCAACACCCACCTATGAGTGAGAACATGTGGTGTTTGATTTTCTGTTCTTGTGTCAGTTTGCTGAGAATGATGGTTTCCAGGTTCATCCATGTCCCTACAAAGGACATGAACTCATCATTTTTTATGGCTGCATAATATTCCATAGTGTATATGTGCCACATTTTCCCTGTCCAGTCTATCATTGATGGGCATTTTGGTTGGTTCCAGGTCTTTGCTATTGTAAACAGTGTTGCAGTGAACATTCGTGTCTATGTGTCCTTCTAGTAGAACGATTTATAATCCTTTGGATATATACCCAGTAATGGGATTGCTAGGTCAAATGGAATTTCTATTTCTGGGTCCTTGAGGAATCGCCACACTGTCTTTCACAATGGTTGAACTAATTTACACCCCCACCAACAGTGTAAAAGTGTTCCTATTTCTCCACATCCTCTCCAGCATCTGTTGTCTCCAGATTTTTTAATGATCACCATTCTAACTGGCGTGAGATGGTATCTTAGTGTAGTTTTGATTTGCATTTCTCTAATGACCAGTGATGATGAGCATTTTTTCATATGTTTGTTGGCTTCATGTGTGTCTTCTTTTGTAAAGTGTCTGTTCATATCCTTTGCCCACTTTTGAATGGGCTTGTTTGTTTTTTTCTTGTAAATCTGTTTTAGTTCTTTGTAAAATCTGGATATCAGCCCTTTGTCAGATGAGTAGATTGCAGAAATTTTTTCCCATTCTGTTGGTTGCTGATTCACTCTAATGACTGTTTCTTTTGCTGTGCAGAAGCTGTGGAGTTTAATTAGGTCCCATTTGTCTATTTTGGCTTTTGTTGCCAATGTTTTTAATGTTTTGGTCATGAAGTCCTTGCCTATGCCTATGTCCTGAATGGTTTTGCCTAGATTTTCCTCTAAGAGTTTTATGGTGTTAGGTCTTATGTTTAAGTCTTTAATCCATCTGGAGTTAATTTCAGTGTAAGGTGTCAGGAAGGGGTCCAGTTTCTGCTTTCTGCACATGGCTAGCCAGTTTTCCCAACACCATTTATTAAACAGGGAATCCTTTCCCCATTGCTTGTTTTTGTCAGGGTTGTCAAAGATCAGATGGTTGTAGATGTGTGGTGTTGCCTCCAAGGCCTCTGTTCTGTTCCATTGGTCTATATATCTGTTTTGGTAGCAGTACCATGCTGTTTTGATTACTGTAGCCTTGTAGTATGTTTGAAGTCTGGTGGTGTGATGCCTCCAGCTTTGTTCTTTTTGTTAGAATTGACTTGGCTATATGGGCTCTTTTTTGGTTCCATATGAAGTTTAAGGCGTTTTTTTCCAGTTCTGTGAAGAAGGTCATTGGTAGCTTGATGGGGATAGCATTAGATCTGTAGATTACTTTGGGCAGTATGGCCATTAAAAATATATTTCTTTATTAAAAATTATTGTAATCTATTTCATTCCATTTTTACATTTAACTTTCAACAACATATATGCATGTAATATATCTTAGTTTCTCAACATGTTAGAGCTCCAGACATTTCTCACATTACCATGATGTAATGAAAATAATTCCAAAGTGATCACATTGGCAATCTGTGATGATGCAGTTTGTAACAGCGATTCCCCCATTGGCCTAAATATTTGTTGGTTATGTAACTTTGGGAAATTCGTCTATTAACTTGCTCATAAATATAAAAACTTATATTTCTACAGTGATTTGGAAGTACACTCTGTAATGTGTACAACATATACTTTCACATGTATTGAATCACTTGATTACCTGAACATGCAGATGAGTGCTTCTTATTATCCCCCATTTTACACAGAAGAAATTAAAGCAGTCTCTAGTTAAATTAGAATCAAACACTCACTTTTTTTGTCTTTTAGCACTCGTAGTTTTGCTGGAGTCCATTGTGGTCTCTTTTAGCTTCAGTTGAGGCTTAGGAAAAATAACAAGCCTTCAGGTTTGAAATTTTGCATTTTCAAGATTTCAAGTCCCCTTGAAATTTATAAGGACAGGGAGAAATCTTGCAATTTCAAGGCCCCAGTGTGTGATGTTCCGCTCCCTGTGTCCACATGTTCTCATTGTGTATGAACAATTTCTATGGCTTTGGCTCTCAAAATGTGGTCCAAGGCCCATCTGCATCAGTATCACCTGGGATGCTTGTGAATAATGCAGAATCTGTGGCCTGTTGATGATCTGCTGAATCCAATACCCTGAGGTTCACGCACACTAAGGTTTGAAAATGACAACCTCAAGTGAAAAATCTTCACATCACTGGCTTCTCTGCTGCTTACATTACCAGTTGTAAATGCTACCTTGAGGCGATTTACTCCAAGCATATAAGTGAGGCAACTAGCAGACACCTTGTAAGAGCTCAACTGGTATTCAGTGGTTTGATTATACTATATCATAATATAGATAAAAATGGAAAAATCATCCAACATGAATAAAATACCTGCTGAAGCGTAGGACTCTAAGAAGGCTAGATAAATATTTATTAGAAAAGAATTGTAGTTTGCTTTTTGCAAACTGTGTACATGTACATAGCAGTCTCCCGAGACTGACTGATGACTATTTGAAAGCAATTGGTTCTCTACAGTTTTTCAAGAATGCGTCTTTAGAGATAGCATCTTTACAACAGCAAATGCCAGGTTTACATCCACTACCAGTTAGTTGTGTTGCCCTTCCAAAAACAATACCAGAATTGAGAGTCATCTAAAGGTTCTACTTTTCCCTTCAATCAGCAGTTTTCAACCTGGTCTGCACATTGGCATCACATGGGAAGTTGAATGTATATCAACAGCCAGGTTCCATATCCTGAGAGTCTGATTTAAGTGGTCTGTGGTTGTGCCAGAGAATCTTTATTTTTTTATTTTTTTATTTTTTGAGACAGAGTCTCACTCCACCGCCTGGCACCAGGCTGGAATGTAGTGGCGCAATCTCAGCTCACTGCAACCTCTGCCTCCCAGGTTCAAGCAATTATCCTGCCTCAGCCTCCCAAGTAGCTGGGACTACAGGCATGTGTGACCACACCCAGCTAATGGTTTTTGTATTTTTAGTAGAGACGGGGTTTCACCATGTTGGCCAGGATGGTCTCAATCTCTTGACCTCGTGATCCGCCCTCCTCGGCCTCCCAAATTGCTGGGATTACAGGCTTGAGCCACTGCGCCCAGCTGAGAATATTTATTTTTAAAGTACCTGGAACAATTGCAACATGCCAGCAGGGTTGAGCACCGCTGCTTGAAAGAGAAGTTGCATTCTATTTATACATTATTAGTTCTTTGCCTCATCAAACATATGGGGGAAATACAAATAAAAGGCTTTATAGAAAATTCTGTAAACTATCCATGAATTTATTATTTTTACAGGCTAATTATTATAATCCATATTCTGAGATGTGTCCCTACACAATAGTAATCTAATCTTTTCAGAGGCTTGCCGAGTTTCACATGGTGATTGTCTTTGGTGGTTATCATCACTGGCTACTTTTGGAGGTTTTATAAAACCACTAAATCCTGGGACCCATTCTTAGAGATTCTAATTCGTTTGGGTTAGAGTGATAATTAAGAGTGAGAACCACTATGTGTAAGGAAGAAGAAGACATGCAAGACCCGAATTGTGACATTTATTCATTAATTGTGTTATTTATTTATTTATTTATTTTTTGAGACGGAGTTTCGCTCTTGTTACCCAGGCTGGAGTGCAATGGCGCTATCTCGGCTCACCGCAACCTCCGCCTCCTGGGCTCAGGCAATTCTCCTGCCTCAGCCTCCTGAGTAGCTGGGATTACAGGCACGCACCATCATGCCCAGCTAATTTTTTGTATTTTCAGTAGAGACGGGGTTTCACCATGTTGACCAGGATGGTCTCGATCTCTCGACCTCGTGATCCACCCGCCTCAGCCTCCCAAAGTGCTGGGATTACAGGCTTGAGCCACCGCGCCCGGCCAATTGTGTTATTTATTATTCAACAGGATCTAACCAATCAAGAAATGGTTCAGTTGTATAATAGGCTATGAATTGGACTGAGAAGCATCTGAAATTCTCTAGTTCTCGATTAGTCATATAGCTCTTAAGTGGCATTCAAACGGTGTTTCATGTAAAATAGAAACCCATGAGAAATGAAAATATCTGCAAAGAGCTCACAGGATCTGATTACAAACTAGCCCCTGAACTTTTCTAGGAAAAGGGAATAAAGCAAGAAACAGGGCCACAGGCTGCCTTCCACTCTCTTAGCCCCATGGAACACAGTTGGATGAGAGGAAGCGGAGGAAGAACGTGGCCGGCACCACCTACTTCCAACACCTCTTCAGCACCCAGCGTTGCCCTATCTTCTTCTCTTTTCCTCTGACGCACACGTAACCTCGTCCTTATCCACATTTTGTTTTTCCTCTCCTGTCTGGTTTTCTCCCCATCACATAAGACAAAATAAGCCCATAGAGGCATCACGGGGTATTGAGTAAAACATGGTCTCTGCTCTGCCTGCCTGAAAATAAACGCTGGGGCTACCACTTACTCCCTGCGTGACTTTGCGTGTGGTTGCTTTAGTTGTCGACGTGCAAAATCAGGATAAGAGTAGTACCTATCCCACCTGCTTGGTGTTCGGTTAAATGAGATCATATTTTAAAGTGGTACAAATATTGCCAGATGGTTCTCCAGGTGGCCTTGAACCAACCTAGTTCTCTCCCTTTTCTTGCTCGTAGATCTCACAAATGACTGTTGAAGTGCTGGGAAAGCTTCATCCTGAACTAAGAAGGAACCTGCTGGAACAACATGGTTCTGTTCCAGTCCCTCCTAGAAACAGGACAGCCTTCAAGGCTTTGTCCCAGCAATGCATATAATCCCCCAGGATATCAAACCCAGGGCAGACTTCTTTCTAGGGTCTGTCGGCTGTGATGCAGGTGGGGTGGGGCATGCACAGACAGTACTCCACCCAGCCTGGGAAGCTTTCCTGAGCCTCGGGAGACTGGCTTCTCGTGAATCCGAGCCTTCAGTGGCTCCTTTATAACTATCTGCAAGTAATAAATCAGCTGCATGGAATTTACAGTGTATTTGGGTGTTCTACCTCACCAGACTGACAGATTGGTACCCAGGGCACAGGGTAACTCTTCACAAGCGCCTGACATATATTAAGGGTTACTTAAGTGTCTGGTAAATAAATAAATTCTCTACCCACTCTAAGGTTATGGTCTGCATCAATTTTCCATCAATGCATTTAAAACAGCTAAGACTATATGTTTCCTTTATCAAGCATTTGTTTATTGAAGCACGGACAGTATGCCAGGCCCTGTGGCAGTCTCCCTGGTTTCATACTGATTCCACTCACTATCACTGGTAATTACTAGGAAAAGTAACAGCCTGGTTAAACTGTCATAAAGTGATTCACTGGGTCTTCATCTTGTTGTTGTTGTTTGAGATGAAGTCTTGCTCTATCTCTAGGCTGGAGGACAGTGGTGCAATCTTGGCTCACTACAACCTCCACCTCCTGGGCTCAAGCGCTTCTCCTGCCTCAGCCTCCCAAGTAGCTGGGATTACAGGTGCGCACCACCATGCCCAGCTAATTTTTGTATTTGTAGTAGAGACGGATTTTCACCATGTTGGCCAGGATGGTCTCAATGTCTTGACCTCATGATCTGTCTGCCTCAGCCTCCCAAATTTCTGGGATTACTGACATGAGCCACCGTGCCCAGCCTGGGTCTTCATTTTTTAAAATAATAGGCATGAGAGACTTTATTTTCAAGATAACGACTGCAACAATATATTCTATCTTATGTGCTCCCCAGCAATGTGGCCTTGTCACTCCTCCATTCAAAGGGGAAGTTTAAATCTCCTCCATTTCAATTTAGTCTGGACTTAATGACTTGCTTTACCAATGGAATGCAGCAAAACGTATTTGGTGGGACTTCCACAATTAAGCCTTCCACTTCTGCTTAAGTCTTTTGATGCTAACACTTAGAATCAAACTTTCATACTTTGAGAAACTCAGGATACATGAAGAGGTAACATATAGGCACTCTAACCCTGAGTTGCACTACTAGACGATAGCTACCTTGAACTGCCAGCCGTATGATAAGCCATCTTGACCTCCAGCCCAGGAGCCCCCTATGATGATTGTAGCTACAGGAAAAGCCTGACTTCAACAGCATGCTACCTGGCTATGTCAATGCAAAGAAACATGAGATACCAAAGTAAATTGTCTTTTAAGCTCTAAATGTTGATGTCTTGCTAGATAGTAAGACCTAGTTGGAACAATGTATCAAGTTGTTCCTTTCAATGAAACATGCTCAATATATGGAAGGAAAGGAAAGGAAGCTATCATTTTATCAAGTCAACTGAATTATTTTATGCCTTTTTATTGGATTTTCTAATAAGCTAGGCAATTATGTAATTCTTAGTAATCCGAAGATATAAAATACATCAATTACTGGAAAAATGTTTACTCGTGTCCTGAATAAATAGAAGTCAATCCTCATTTCAGGTCTTAATCAGTGTTCTAGAATTTGAAGTCACTGGGGGACACAGAGGATGTGAAGTTCTAAGTATCAGAAGAATCTGAAAAACTTTCAGATAATTTTAGAGTTGTGCAAGGTATAGCATGCGTTTCTGGAATGCCTTGAAGAAGACAAACATGAACGTGAGGACCAAGAAAAACTACTTGAATAATACAAGAATAAAGCAATGCCCATCTGAATGGTCAAAAAGTCCTGAAATAGAAATGATTAATATTTGAGAAATTAAAGAGGAAGGAGGGGAGAGAGAAGAGAAGAAGCAGGAGAGGAGGAAGGTAGAAGTTTACATAAATGCAAACTACTATGGACTGCAGAATGCATAGATTGAGAGCAAAATTTATATGGGATGGTCGTAAGCATATTTTAAGGAATACGTCTTGGGGGGCAAATGGGTGGATCAGCCTGCTCTGTAAGAGGAGTCATGTAGCCATTCAAACTACTCAGAGGCCCATGGAAACCAGATTCATTCTTTGTTTTTTTTTTTTTTTTTTTTTTTTTTTTTTTTTTTTTTTTAGTTTTAGCTATATCTGGAAGAAAAAAAATGCTCTGAAAAAAATTTTAAAAATAAAAAACTTTAAAAATGCTCTGAGCTGAATATACTCATGAGAAGATAAAGTTGACCAAGAGTAAATCAAGCTATTTTATAGAAAATCATTCGTAAATGTAATTATTTTGTTATAGCAGTGATGCTTGTTTTTTGTTTGTTTGTTTGTTGTTTTTGAGACAGAGTCTTTCTCTGTCACCAGGTGCCAGGCTGGAGTGCAGAGGCACAATCTCAACTCACTGCAACCTCTGCCTTCTGGATTTAAGCAGTTCTCCTGCCTCAGCCTCCCGAGTAGCTGAGACTACAGGCGCATGCCACCACACCCAGCTAATTTTCGTATTTTTTTTTTCTTTTCCATTTTTTTTTTATTGCATTTTAGGTTTTGGGGTACATGTGATGAACATGCAAGATTGTTGCATAGGTACACACATGGCAGTGTGGTTTGCTGCCTTCCGTCCCCTCACCTGTATCTGTCATTTCTCCCCATGCTATCTCTTCCCACCTCCCCACTCCCCCCCTCCCCCATTCCCCCCAACGGATCCCATTGTGTAGTGCTCCCCTCCCTGTGTCCATGTGTTCTCATTGTTCAACACCCGCCTATGAGTGAGAATATACCGTGTTTGATTTTCTGCTCTTGTGTCAGTTTGCTGAGAATGATGGTTTCCAGGTTCATCCATGTCCCTACAAAGGACATGAACTCATCGTTTTTGATGGCTGCGTAATATTCCATGGTGTATATGTACCACATTTTCCCTATCCAGTCTATCATCGTTGGGCATTTGGGTTGGTTCCAGGTCTTTGCTATTGTAAACAGTGCTGCAATGAACATTCGTGTGCACGTGTCCTTGTAGTAGAATGATTTATAATCCTTTGGATATATACCCAGTAATGGGATTGCTGGGTCAAATGAGATTTCTATTTTTAGGTCCTTGAGGAATCGCCACACTGTCTTCCACAATGGTTGAATTAATTTACATTCCCACCAACAGTGTAAAAGTGTTCCTATTTCTCCACATCCTCTCCAGCATCTGTTGTTTCCCAATTTTTTAATGATCGCCATTCTAACTGGTGTGAGATGGTATCTCAATGTGGTTTTGATTTTCATTTCTCTGATGACCAGTGATGATGAGCATTTTTTCATATGTTTGTTGGCCTCCTGTATGTCTTCTTTTGTAAAGTATCTGTTCATATCCTTCGCACATTTTTGAATAGGCTTGTTTGTTTTTTTCTTGTAGATCTGCTTTAGTTCTTTGAAAATTCTGGATATCAGCCCCTTGTCAGATGGTTTCAAAGAACATCTTTATTTCTGCCTTCATTTCATTGTTTATCCAGTCAACATTCAAGAGCAAGTTGTTCAGTTTCCATGAAGCTGTGCGGTTCTGAGTTAGTTTCTGCATTCTGAGTTCTAACTCGATTGCACTGTGGTCTGAGAGACTGTTTGTTATGATTTCTGTTCTTTTGCATTTGCTGATGAGTGATTTATTGCCAATTATGTGGTCAATTTTAGAGTAGGTGTGATGTGGTGCTGAGAAGAATGTATATTCTGTGGAATTGGGGTGGAGAGTTCTGTAAATGTCTATTAGGTTTGCTTGTTCCAGGTCTGTATTCAGGTCCTGGATATCCTTGTTGATTTTCTGTCTGGATGATCTGTCTAATATTGACAATGGGGTGTTAAAGTCTCCCACTATTATTGTGTGGGAGTCTAAGTCTCTTTGTAAGTCATTAAGAACTTGCCTTATGTATCTGAGTGCTCCTGTATTGGGTGCGTATATATTTAGGATCGTTAGCTCTTCTTGTTGCAGTGATCCTTTTACCATTATGTAATGTCCTTCTTTGTCTCTTTTGATCTTTGTTGCTTTAAAGTCTATTTTATCAGAGATTAGAATTGCAGCTCCTGCCCTTTTTTGCTCTCCATTTTCTTGGTAGATCTTCCTCCATCCCTTTATTTTGAGCCTTTGTGTATCCTTGCATGTAAGATGGGTTTCCTGGATACAGCACACTGATGGGTTTTGGCTTTTCATCTAATTTGCCAGTCTGTGTCTTTTGATTGGGGCATTTAGTCCATTGACATTTAGGGATAGTATTGTTATGTGTGAATTTGATACTGTCATTTTGATGCTACCTGGCTGTTTTGTTGGTTAGTTGATGCAGATTCTTGATTGTGTTGATGCTCTTGTACCATTTGGTGTGTTTTTTGGAGTGGCTGGTACTGGTTGTTCCTTTATATGTATAGAGCCTCTTTCAGGAGTTCTTGTAGAGCAGGTTTGGTGGTGATGAAATCTCTGAGTGCTTGCTTGTTCACAAAGGATTTTATTTTTCCTTCACTTATGAAGCTTAGTTTGGCTGGATAGGAGATTCTGGGTTGAAAGTTCTTTTCTTTAAGGATGTTGAATATTGGCCCCCAATCTCTTCTGGCTTGTAGGGTTTCTGCTGAGAGATCTGCTGTGAGTCTAATGCGCTTCCCTTTGTGGGTAACCCGACCTTTCTCTCTGGCTGCGCTTAGCATTTCCTCTTTCATTTCAACCCTGGTGAATCTGACGATTATGTGCCTTGGGGTTGCTCTTCTTGAGGAATATCTTTGTGGTGTTCTCTGTATTTCCTGGATTTGAATATTGGTCTGCCTTGCTAGGTTGGGGAAGTTTTCCTGGATAATATCCTGAAGAGTATTTTCCAGCTTGGATTCATTCTCTTCATCACATTCAGGTACACCTATCAGACGTAGATTAGGTCTTTTCACATAGTCCCACATTTCTTGAAGATTTTGTTCATTCCTTTTTGTGCTTTTTTCTCTGTTCTTGCCTTCTCTTTTTATTTCATTGAGTTGCTCTTCGACCTCTGATATCCTTTCTTCTGCTTGGTCAATTCGGCTGTTGAAGCTTGTGCATGCTTCACGAAGTTCTCGTGTTGCGTTTTTCAGCTCCATCAATTCACTTATACTCCTCTCTATGCTGTCCATTCTCGTCAGCAGTTCGTCCAATCTTTTTTCAAGGTTCCTATTTTCTTTGCGTTGGGTTAGAACATGTTCTTTTAGCTCATTGTAGTTTCTTAGTACCCACCTTCTGAAGTCTGATTCTGTCATTTCATCACCCTCCTTCTCCATCCGGTCTGGTTCCCTTGCTGGTGAGGAGTTGTGATCCCTTTTAGGAGGAGAGGTGTTCTGGTTTTGGGAGTTTTCATCCTTTTTGCGCTGGTTTCTTCCCATTTTTGTGGGTTTATCCACCTGTTGTCTGTCTCCTCTGCACCTTCACTGGGAGCTGAAGTCCTGAGCTGTTCTTAGGCGGCCATCTTCCCAGCATTCCTCCTAATTTTCATATTTTTTAGTAGAGATGGGGTTTCACCATGTTGGCCAGGGTGGTCTGGATCTCTTGACCTCGTGATCTGCCTGCCTCTGCCTCCCAAAGTGCTGGGATTATAGCCTGTTTTATAAATGAAACTTTATAGTAGCTGTTTGTGGCTGGCTTATTAGACTCTGCATAATGTTTCTGAGATTTATCCATGTCATCTTGCACCATGAGTTTAATGAATTTACTACCACGCAGTAGTACATTTTGTGAAAATGCTACAGTTTATCTATTCTCCTGATGATGGGCATTTAGGTGGTTTCCAGTATTTGGTTATTTTGAATAACGCAAGTATAAATTTGTCTTTCAGTGGACATATGCCTCATTTCCCTGTTTTTTTTTTTTGTTTGTTTTTTGTTTTTGTTTTTTCCTTAATAGAGAGCAGTTGCTATATCATGGGGTAAACAGAGTCAATAGCATAACTAGCTTATTTGACAGATGTAGTTGATAATTTCTTAACATCTCCTTTATAATTCAAAAATATTCTCAGTAATAATCAGAAAATTTAACAAAGCAAATGATCAGAAAAAGAATGCAAACAATTAAAATTTTCATTTTTTGACTTCATATTATGCCAGTAAAAATTTTTTAAATTATACTATAAACATGAAAAAGCAACAGATTAATTCCTTTAATTACATTTATATTTTAAAAAGAAAACTAGTACATTGACATTTTGATCTGATGATTAATATTAGTTTGTTTTCATGTCTCACTTTTGCACATTCGTCAATGATTTTTCCAAAATGTATCTTCTTTATATATTGACATATAATAAACCCTATAACTAGGTTCATCAATTTGCATTCTAGTTGGCTATTGTAAATTTTAAATGCAAATAACATTTCAAGTTATCCTATACAATGAAAAAATGAAAGTAACTCGAATTCCATTTACCTCTAAAATCAATGTGCTATCATTATTTTTATTCTAATACGTAATGTAGGAATATTTAATACCAAAGGTATTGGAGACACAAAAATGCAACCAAAATAATTCTAAACTGTTACGGATTTACTCTTTTTTTTTTTTTTTTTTTTTTGCAGTACATGAATGTTTTAGTCTTCATAAAGTGCTTAAAACATGAAGAACAAGCTCTTTATAAACAGGATGTACAACTAGGAAGACAAACAGCAAAGCAGAACCATGCCTGCTCCCTGCCCACTCTCCTCCAAGTGTGGCTAAAAGACACATCAACAAGGACGCTGGGCTTCGATTCAAAAACTCCTCTGAAGACCCATGCCCTGGGCATTAGGGAGGCCCACAGTCAAAGGTCAGGGCCAGGGATGGGACTGAATAAAGCCCAGATGAATACCCAGTAGGGGGGTGACTCCCCCTCGCTCAGAAAAGATACTTACTTCTCTAATGCCCAATGACCCCCAAAAAGCATGACTGAAGCCCTGGGGACTAGTGGACACTTTTCTCAGCTCTAATGAGTGGAGTTTAAGGTAGGTAACATTACAGGGGCTTTCCTCCATGTGTGACGCTCCTCGGCTTCATCCTCGCGGCAGACAGACATCACCCACAGGGCTCGTGTCTATCCAAGGCCTTCCATGCAAGCCCACTGGCCCTCTCCTGAAGAAGCGGTGGTCACAGAGGAGCTCTTGCCTCCTCACTAGGCCATAAGTAACCTCCTTCAGTACCTCATCGCCCCCCATTTTTGCTAATTCAGGATGGCCCAAGCCGCAAAGTTTCCTTACAGATGCCTTGGGGAAGCCTGCCATATTTTCTACAAGCAAACTAGGGGCAGGGCCAAAGGACAGACACTTCATTTCAAAGTGCACTGCAGCCAAGCCAGGCAAGGTCCTGGGACAGAGGGACAGGCTGGGACAGCAGCTTAGTGGAGGGATGGGAGGGCAACAGAGGCTTTTTCCTAAGTGGGTGTCTCCCAAAGGCATAGTGGGACCTCCCACTTACAGGCAAGCTGACCGGTCTAGCATGGCTAAGTTCTGAGGCCAGACAAAATGAGAGAGTCAGCAGGGCAGCCCTAGGCCTGCCTGCCCACTTGCCCAGCAGTAGTTTTTATCCTGGGATCCTCCTATTGGGGTTGAGGGATGGGAAGATGGCAGGAAGTTTGAGTGAGCAGTAACTTGACCAGACCAAGAGATTAACTCTAGGAGAGGGGAAGAGCGCACAGCAGGGCCACCCATTCTCCTTCTCAGGGCCCTGAGAGAGCCATCCGTATGTATTCAACAGGTGGGAGGGGACGCCACACGGCGGGAGAGGTCGACATCCAGGGGCTCTTGACCCTGCCCACAAAAGGCACATTTTAATTGGTTTCCAAAAGTTCAAACCCTGCAGCAACACAGAGTTTTGGCATCTGGACAGGCAACAAGAATAGACACAGAAGCTTGATTCCCCAAAACGAAAGCAGCCCCAAGCCCCAGACTGGAGGGGCCTACATGTTGGAGGTGGGCAAGAGCTCAAAAAGCAAGGAGGAGCTCTTCCTGCACCCACCCCTGCACCCCACACATTCCCATGTGACACCTGTGGAAGGTCAGAGGGGGTAGGGAGCAGCCTAAAGAACACACATCATCTACCTCTGTCCACATGGCACTCGCCCGACAGACAGCTCGAGACTGAAACAGACTCGGGACAGAGCAGAGACTGGTCCAGATCACACAGGCTCCTTGCCCTCAGGGGAATAGGTCTGAGGCTGAAGAGCAGGCACCCTGGTTGCCCATAACTCAAAAATAGGCAGCAAGATCCTTGTCCCAGTAATACTAGAAGCCCCTCCAGAGACTGGAGGAAAATGAAGGGGATGGGGGTTGGCTGTGGGAAGAAATGGCTGACTATCCTTGTGGTGTAATAAAGTATGTGCTAGCAACCAGTCTTGTCCCAGATACCGCATCAAGCTACAGCTTACCCCTGCTCTGTCTTGGGGGGAAGAGTTCCAAAATAGGCAGGTGGGAAAGACTCAGGGCTCCCAAAGACAAGAAAGTTGTGCACAGAACCTGATGCCTCCAGAGGGAGTCCAGAGCGCCCCCCTTCCAGCAGCCCCAGTCCAGGCAGGAGAGAGGGGGGCAAGGAGTGATAAGGCGGGACAGATGATGCCCCGCCACAGGTTAGAGTTCAGCAGGAGGGAGGGCAGGCGGCAGCAGGTCCACGCCAACCCTCCTGGGGTGGGGTGAGGAAGGCTATTTGGGGGGGTCCGGGGGGATCTGCAGCAGCGTGGGTGAGGTCTCCATAATCCGCACCAAAAGCCGGTCAACGTAGCTCTCCAGCTCCTGCACATGCTCGTCCCGCTGGCTCAGCTCCCGCTCCCGCTGCAGGAGCAGGCTGATGAGCTCATCATGGGTCAGGTGGTAGTACTTGGCCGACTGGTCCAGCACAGCTGAGTCCTTTAGCCTCTTGTTGTCCACCGTCTGGCCAGCCTGGGGGCCCTGGGTCACAGGCTGAACGCTCCCAGATGTGACTGTTTTGAGCTTCTCCAGCCCACTACTCAGGGCTGTGCTCAGACTGGAGCGCGACTGCTTCCTTTCGGGGCTGCCCTCCACAGCAGTGGCACTGAGGGGCTTCACAGGGTGGGGACTGGGTTTCTGAGTTGGTTCCTTGGCTTCTCTCAAGCCAAACTAGCTACTCTTGGCCTTTTCCTCCCCACTGGACGAGTGATGTGGGGAGGCCCCTAGGGCAGGACCCCCCTTCTCCCCCAGAGAACTTCGGCGCCCCAACTCGCTCCGACTTAGGCCCTGGTGGTGGTGGTGGTGGAAGAGGCCCATCCGAGGCTTGCGTTCCTCCTCCAGGGATCCTTCCTTCTCTGCCACAGCCTCAGAGGAGGCCACTATGGGTGTGGCGACCTGGACAGGCTTGCCCTCTGACAGCTGGGCCCCCGCCTCCTCTCCAGGGCGGCTGGCCCCAAGGGCCAGGACTTTGGCCTGAGCACTCGGCTCCTCCTGTCCAAGCACTGCCTCTGAGCTGCTGTTGCTACGACTGCCTCTGGCCCAGGAGTCATCTGTGGAACGAGGCCCCTCCTCGGAAGCCCGGAAAGAGACACCTTGCAAGGAGCCAGAGGATGGAAATGAGCCCGAGATGGAGCTGCGGTGCCGCACAGGGGCCTGGGGCTCCTCGTAAATGTGGCTCCCATTGACACAGAGCGAAGAGCGGGAGGCAGCATCTAGGTGGCCCTGAAGGTCGAGAAGGGCCCGAGGAGGAGCCGCGCGCATCTGGCTGGCCTCGTCACTGTAGGTCCTCTTGTGGGTGAACAGCTTGGGGGACTGTGCGGTCTCCCTGCCCCCCTCAGTGGACAGCCAGCTGCTGGGCTCGGTGAGCGGGTGAGGAGCTCGGCGCCAGGCCCCTGGTAGGCCAGGCTCCCACTGGCTGAGGACAGGGTGCTGTCCGCGCCTGAGAGGTGCTGGACTGGGTCAGGGACAACATGCGCAGCTTGTTGCGGAGGAAGAAGCCTTTGGCTTTGCCCACCTTGCCCAGGCCGCCCGGGTCAGGATCCTCTATGGCGCCGCTTGGGAGGGTGGCCGAGGCAGATTCCGGAGCATACTTCTTGCCCTTCATCTTGTCCTTGATCTTGCTGAAGGGCGACCTCGGCTTGTCCGTCATGGACAGGTCAAACATGCTGGCGCTCAGGCTGCTGCGTGTGAACTGGATGGTGACTTCGATCTCGCCGCGTTCCTTCTCCTTGCCTGCCTTGGAGTGCGGTTCGTACCACTGCGTGTGCCGGGCACGGCCTGCGCCGGGGACCTCGTCCAGCGCCACCGTGGCCTGGCCCAGGAACTTGCCCACGCCGATGAGTGAGCGGTGCCTGGTGGTGAGCACCGGCTCGCAGGCGGCGGCGGAGCCCGCGATCCAGGGCGCCTAGCCTGTGTCTGCCTCCTGCACCTGCAGCAGGTCGCCCAGGGCGCCGGGTGGCAGCTCGAAGGAGCAGTCCTCACGCCACTCTGGGCAGCCGTGCGTCTTCTCCACCACCCACGTGCTGTACTCTCGCGGCCCACCTGGATCACCGTGTACGCGTCGCTGGTGCTGCCCGCGCCCGAGCTCTTGCCCCGCAGCCCGCGGGCCCGCAGCACAGTCACCTGGACATGCGTGGGAAGCAGCGGGAAGGCCCCGCCGCCGGCTCCGCGCCGCGCACCAGGGCCATGGCGGGGAAGCGGCGGGCGAGGGCGGGCCGAGTCGCTGTAGACCCCGGGACCTGGAGACAAACTGGAGGGCGGTCTCGGATTTACTCTTAAAAGGAGTTCATATAGTTGAATTCCCATGAAACTAGAGAAAATGTAAAGCTGGGAGTTCTGTTAATAAACTTCTAAATTGAATGTAATGTTTACTAATATGAAATAAAATATTCAAATTTGAAACAATACATATGAGTAATAATAGGAAGTTTAGCAATTTTTTGAAACTTAAACTAACAAAATACTTTTTTAGGGAAGAGTATTTTATTACTGATTTTTTTAATTGCTAGAAGTTGATAAAAGTCAGGACTACTTTTGATCAACTTTATTATACTTTTTAAATTTCCCATAAATAATGAATCCTCCTTATACCTCCCACGTAAGATAGATCAATTCCACAATGCAGCCCTTAGTGTATCACTGCAAGAAGTTTAATTTTAGACAATACTAAGCGAGTGTGATTTTTAAGTTATCGTCATAAAAGATGATAACACTTGTTACTTCTAGCCACTTGGCCCCAAATGCAGGTGCACATAAAATAATAAAAGGCCCAGTTTTCTGGCCACAGAAAAGAAAAAAGGTGTCCAGGAATTTGGGAAATAAGAGGGAGATCTCAGAGAGGGAGGAGGTTGGGAAAGCAACCCCATTAAGTGGTTGACGAACTCCTGGCTCACCTCCAATCTTCGTGTGCATGGATCGGATTTTAAACATTCAAAACTGAATTAAAAGACAAACTATCGCTCAGATGCCACAAGGGCCACTGGGTGGCACAAAGTAAGATAGATCCGAATAGAATTGCAAAGTCTTTAAAGATTGAACTGATATTGAACCACAGCCCACAGGAAGTAGATCAGAATGTGTGACCTGAATTAATCAGGTTAATTGCTTGCTGAAAAAAAGATAACATTCTCCACAGGATTTCAGCAAGACCCAGCCTCTTCTATCACAATATTCAAAATGACCAGGATACAACCTAAAATTATTTGGCATATGAAGAACAAGAAATTTTCAACTCGTATAAGAAAAGGTAATTAATAGGTGTTGTATTGGTCTGCTCAGATATTATAATAAGATAACACAGACTGGGAGGCTTATACCACAGATGTTTATTCCTCACAGTGCTAGAGACCAGAAGTCTAAGGTCCAGGTGCCAGCAGAGTTGGTTCCTGGTGAAGCCTCTCTCCGCGACTTGCAGTTGGCCGCCGTCTCACTGTGTCCTCATACGGCCTCTCTTCCAGGCACATACAAAAAGAGGACTGTGATTTCTCTTTCTGGTTTTGTTTGTTTGTTTTTTGGTTTTGTTTGTTTTTTTGAGACAGACTCTTGCTCCGTCGCCGGGTGCCAGGCTGGAATGCAGTGGCAAGACCTCTGCTCACGTCAACCTCTGCCTCCCTGGTTCAAGCAATTCTCCTGCCTCAGCCTCCCGACTAGCTGGGACTACAGGCACGCACCACCACGCCTAGCTAATTTTTGTATTTTTAGTAGAGACACGGTTTCACCATGTTGGCCGGGATGGTCTTGATCTCTTGACCTCGGGATCCTCCTGCCTCAGCCTCCCAAAGTGCAGGAGTTAGAGGCGTGAGCCACAGCGCCTGGCCTCTCTTTCTGTTTTTATAAGGACACCAGCCCTATCAGATTAGCCCTGCCTCCACTTCACAACCTTTGACATCATTTAACCTTCATAGTCTCCTTCAATGTCCCAGCTCCAATTACAGTTAAATGTAGATTCAGTACTCAATACATGAATGAGAGGGGCACAATGCAGTCAATACGTAACGACGCCAATCGCAAGGTTACAGATGTTGGAATATTTGAGAAACATTTAAAAACAATTATTATAAAAATTTCCCAAGAAGTAAAGACACACACTCTTAAATATAAAGGCAGAAATCTGACACCAAAGATCCCAGTAAAGATGATCACTAGGGTCTCTTCTTAACCAGTGTGCTTTAGTGCTTCCTCAGGGATCTCAAAAGTCACCTACATGCATCTGCTTAATGAATACAGAACAGAAAACTGAAGTCCAGGAAGTTTACGAAGCTTTGTAAAGATCATTCAGGAAGTTCCACATGCGGTCCCGGAGCCATGTGCCCTGGTGCTTTATTTAGTGTCCTTTGAAACATATAACAGGCACTGTGCTCTCACAGAAAGCTTATTTTTCTCTAATGTTCACCTCTGTCTCTTAGCTTTCCCACACGTAAAATGCTGTTCTTAGGTGTAGGTAAAAACTGAAACCTTAAAAGTAAATTAGGGTTCAATCAGAGAAACCAGTAAACCTCATTCATCAATTAATTACTCAAGGTAAATAATTGCATTTTCCTCAGTAAGGGGCTTTGTGGGGTTTTTGTCTGATTCATTTGGTATTATATCATTAATTTTTTCATTTCATTCTGGCGGTAGTTAAGTGAAAAATATTCGCTACAAGTGCTGAATAATTTGCATTTACCAAAACCGCGCAAAGCAGCTTTTCCTCCAAGGAAGCACACACGAGGCGACAGCGTGATTTGGATGAGGATGTGTGTCCTGTGCTTCCATCTAGTGGTGATCTTGCGCGGTTACACGGTGGTGAAGCCCTTTGCTCTAAGTGCCATCCGCTTTCCCGTAAAACACAGCGACAATTCTCCAGTGTCCTCACTCCCGTCACAGCTGACGCTGCATGTCAGGAAGGATGTGATAAGAAAATGAAGCGAGGGTCGTGGGAGGAACGATGGTCTACTGGTTATGGAAAAACGATGATCTGCTTGTTCTCCTGTAATTCTGGAAACCCGAGGGGAAACGGGATTTCTGAGTGAGAGCAGGGTTTTGGGGAGGGATAGCCAATGCCCCCACTGGCTGCTCTAGGCATGGCCGATTATATTTCCAATGCATCAAAACGAAAGACGGTTACCGCAATTTGATGACGGGACAAGCTCTGAGAAATATGTTGTTAGGTGATATCCTCACTGTGCAAACATTGTAGCGTATACTCACACAAGCCTATGTGGTCCAGCCTACTACACATCTGTGCTGTATGATACTGCTCCTTGGCTACAAAGCTGTACAGCACGCTATTATACCATATACTGTAAGCAATGGTCACGCAATGGTACGTATTGTGTATCTAAACATATATAAACATAGACAAAATAGAAAAGATTAACTGTGTAGGGCACTTACCATGAATGGAGTTCACAGGACCGAAAGCTGTTCTGGGTGAGTGAACGTGGAAGACCACTTACAGTACACCACTGCAGACTGTACACTTAGGATACACTAAATTGATGCCAAAGGTTTTTCTTTCTTCAATAATAAATTAACTTTAGCTTATTGGATGACCACAGTCATATATGTGGATGCAGCACGTGACTGTAAATAAGAAAACTAAATTAGTTGATCACTTAACCTCTCTGGTCCTAGCTCCCTCAGCATAAAAGAGAGCAGGAGAGGCATTAAGTGTAGTCTGAATGATTTCCAGAAGTCTTTCCCTATCAAGATTTTATGACTCTACAATTTACAGCTCAAGATATTTTGCCTAGATGACATCTTGCAGACACATTGGGATATTTCTAGAAGCTTGGAATTTGTTGTTATTGTTGTCAGATGTGCTCAATCCAGACTAAATAAGACCTTGGCTTTTGCTTTCTCTTTGCAGGCAAAATAATGGCTACATACCCCAAGATTGGCGATACGGCCATCCTTTTCCAATTTTCTCTTTATGTGCCTGCCAAAGAAAGAAAAACTGGCTGGCTGGCATCATCAGAGTGGAGGAAGATTGAACCGGAGGCAATTTATGCAAGGGAGAGCTTAAACTATTAGAAAATTCTCCAGTGACCCTGTGATTCATTTTGTTTCCTGGGAGTTACCACTTTCTAGTTTTGACAGACGTGCTTTTCTGCTTTTTTTTCTTAAGAAGCTTACTGAGCTTGCAAAGGAAAGCTCTAAAGGAATAAGGCTAAAGAGCTAACTCAGCATCCACAGAGACAGATGCCTTCTTGTAATTGAACGGAAACCCTTAGACTTTCTATAAGCCAACTCTCTATAGTCTAAGCAGTTGCCTTAGTCTTATTTTTATGCAGACCACTTCCCACTTAAAATTTATCATAAAAAACTGTTTTTATTACTTCCTTAATGTTTATATTGGTAAAGATAGTCTAGCAAAGATTATTCAATAAAGAGGTCAGACAGATTCTCATCATGATTCACTCCTGCCATGCAGAAGACGACCCCAGGGCATCCTAACATAATTTAATTGACAGTGAGGAGGTATATGATCTGACCCACGTTTCTGAAAAATGTAGGTGCCCCAAATAGCTCCACTGAGTCCTGTAAAGTGGACAACTTCTACTCTAGTGCTTCATTCCTTCAGATCAAAGACCACGTCATGAAATCTCCTCTTAAATCTTGCTTGTTCTTTATCAGCTACCAACCAATATTTCAGTGTGAACATAAAAGTTGAGCAGCCATCAAAGGTTGTCTCAAGATGATAGGATACAAAATACTGGTAAGGAGAATGTGCAGAGCACTGACTTAGCTATAAATGAGAATCTCCCAAACTGGCTATCATGGAATACTATTTTGGAAGAATGTTAAGTATCACGGTTTTCTTTTGTTTTGTTTTAAAATGGGATCTGAGATCAAGTAAGTTTGAGAAACACTGAATTCAGCAGAACTAAACAGGCTTTTTTCTTTTTTCAACTGAAGCCTTGAATACATTAATATTCATTCATTATTTAAGCAATATTTACTAATGCCAACTATATTTCAAAGATAGTTATAAGTGTTTAGGATGCCTCAGGGAACAAAGATCACTTCTTTGCAGAGTTTACATTCTAGCAAGATTAGACAGATTATGAACAATAAACATAACGTAAATTACCACATGCTAAACAGGATGAAAGGTAGGTTGGTAACACAGGTTGGCAGAGAAAAGAAAGAATATGGCATTTTATAAAAGTGTGGTCAGGGTATGCTTCATTCAATAAATGACATTTGAGCAAACATTGAAAGTTAAGGAGTTAGACATACAGATATCCAGACGAACGGTGTGTCAGGTAAGGTTGACAAGCAGCGCCAAGACCTGGGATTAAGGGTGAGACCCCTAACAGAGTAATAAAATGTGTAATGCTTCCCGAACTCATTTAGCACAGAACAGTTTTTCACAAATCATCTTCCGTGTAGCCAAGAAGTAGTTCAGGAAATGTTAGTGTAGCTATTGCTTACTAAGGGAAAAGGGGTCCTGGTGATAGAGAGTGGGTCAAGGGGTTGGTGCCCTGGATCTCATAAGAGCACTGAGGTGGAAAGTACTGAAATAAACTTTGATCACAGTGCAGTTTTCCAACAACCAACCTGACAGTAGCTTAAGATGAGTGACTTTTCTTACACTCTTCCATTGGCTCTTCAAAGCAGGCTTACTGGCTCAGGAATACCTGAAGAAAATGCGTCAGCATTTCTAAACATTACGGAAATTAAAATTACAGCAATACCCATTGGATTAAGTAACACCTAAAAGCCTGATAATACCGATGTTAAAAAATATTTTAAGAAATAAGAACTCTCATTTACTGCTAGTGGGGAAGTGAATTGGTACAAGCACTTTGATGAGCAATATGATCGTGCACAGTACATTGGAAGGTGTGAAAGTTATTCAGCCTAGTCATTTTACTTCTAGGTATTTACCCTAAAGAAACTCTTACATGTGTGTACAAGAAAATATTTATTAAAAAAATGATTACAGGATTGTTTATCATAGAAAAATAAGAAACAATGCCCATCAACAAAAATGTGAATAAATATAATGTTATGTATCCACACTGAAATACCACATAGCAGATAAAATGGATTAACTAGAAATATATTCATTAACATAATAAATCCCTAAGAGTATTGTTGAAAGAAAAAGTAGCTTTCAGTAGTAAAAGTAGAGTATGACAGCATTTACATACAGTTTTAAAACGTGAAAGTTTGTACATTATTTATAGATGCACACATATACAATAATAGTATAACTGCACATAATTATAAACACTAAATCAAGGCTAAGAAAAGAAGCAAGGATTTATTACATCATTCTATATATTTGTAATATTTTTCATTAAAATATATTTTAAAGAGGAAAGACATGCTTAAGAAATAGAGGAGGAGGTTTTAATGCATGGGCTAAAAGAAGAACTTATACCAAAATAAATAATTGTGACAGAGCATTAACACCGCATACAAGGGGTCAAGGACACAAATTGATTTGAGGAAATTTAAGAATTTCTCTCACAACACTGTGTTTCTGGGAAGAAAATGGTTTTCTTCCTGAGTCCTAGTAAAAAGGTCAGCTGTTGCTATGCGGCTCACCTTGTGGTATTCCAGTTAAGATTAATTTCAAGAACACAACCATTTATTGGTGCTTTGCATATGTGAAGTAGAAATAGTTTCTTAAATATTTTCTCTATGTATGCAAAGCACTTTGAGGAGAGTGTGTGGCCACAATTTAACAGTGACTTTGTATGCTTTGCACACTAACCAGGATTAAGATTATTTTTATTAACTGGGTTGCTTGCTATTAAATAAAGCTTAAATTAAACAACTTTTGTTATCAATGAAATATCCCATCATCTTAAAATATGATTATTTACCTAAAAAAAAGATAATTTTATTTTGTGTCTGTGTTAAGGCAGTCTGTATGCATTTGGGGAGAAAAAGATTCCTTTCTGGATTAAAAGGAACCATAGGGTAAAGGAATCTTCAAATGTGTAATTAAGATTAAATTAATCATCTTTTTTCCCAATAAGTATATTATTTTGCTGAGTCACTAAGTACATTTAAATGATATTGCATTGGGTTAAGAGGATTAGTGCCTAAGCTCACTTCTTTGTTTGCAGAGGACCGCAGCTGAGGGCTTACGGAGTATGGATTGAGCATCACACTAAAAACCATCCTGAGAAAAGGGACTGAAGGATGTAAACTGAAAATTTTAAAAATCTGCTTTGTTTTCCGCAAATTGCTGAAGATCCAGATAGATAGTTGCATGTAAGTGACGTGGATCAATTTAATCTACTAACACAAATTACGGCATTGAAGACGACGTCTTTTTCCCCAATACATTTTCCCTGGCATGCTGTTTGTTTTTCAAAAGACACCTAAAGAAGACATCGTGATCACTGTGTTAGCTGCACCCACCGGCATCCTTTTTGTTTTTTTCGAAGAGATGGTCCTGGCTTTCCAGTTGGTCTTCTTCACCTATATCTGGATCACATTGATACCAAATGTTTGCGCTGTTTCTAACGTCAAGATGGCACACCAGCGGTGCTCCTCTTCAATGAAACAAACCTGGTAAGATGATCATAGTGCGGTCCGTGGAATTACTGCCCGGTTCCTCTCACCAGCTGCCTCAGGGAACCTAGAAATGCATCTTTCATGAATGGTAGCACATGCTTGTGACCATGTCTGTCTATAGAGATAGCATTCATGCATCGTCATCAGTTACCTCTGTTTGACATCTGAAAGAGCAAGATCTTGGAATTTGCTGACATTTGTCAATTTATTTATGCTTATTTATGGAGAAAACAAAGGGTTCATGTAAGGATCCTCTTTCAGGGAAAGTATTTCTTCAATTGGTAATCCATTTATTATGAATACATTAATTACTTGTTTAATGTTTCTTCAAATTTATTTTGAGTAGAAATTAGTCCAAGCACCACCTTCTCTGAATGCCAAGTACTTGTAGGGTATATAGTTTCATGGACTGATGAAATAGTATCAAAAGGCATTAAGGCCATTTGTCTTTCAAGAATAATTTTCATATGTTTGACATATCCTGAATATCAACACATCATCATTATCTTCCCATCAATAGTCAGGAGCATGTTTGGATGTGCCACTAAGACAGATAGCTCTCTGTGACAGTGACCTGTTTATACACCAACTTGCCTAGGTTTTGGCACTACAAATGCCAGGAATCCCTTCAGCCTGGGTATACTTGAATGATTTGTCTAATACCCATATACTTTTAATGACCAAAGAATGCCTTTGAGAAAGTCTTCCCTTTTCAACAAGCACCAGATTTCCAGAAAGACCCAAAAGGAGAAACTGAGGAACGAAGATGCGAGTCTCGTCTGGTCCACCCTGGCAGCCAATGGGGTGACAGATGTTTTAGCTACATTTCCCTCACATCCTGAATACGTATTATGCATTCACCATAAGATCAGGAAAGAGAACACAACATTTTAATAAATATCTTCTGAAGTCTCCAGTTTAATGACCAAAACCAAAAGAGGTGTGTTGCTAGATGACTGATTCCTGCTCTGCAATTAAAAGTCAGGGACCACCTCTCACACTTGCCTGCCAGGCTTCTGCTCCCAGGCCAAGACCTGAGATGATATGAAGTTTTGTTCCATGTAACAACTTTCCCAGTCTTCTTAGCGATTAGCTAAGGAAGTATTTGGGTACTGGAAGATGATACCACCAGACTCTATATTTTTTTCAGATAGCTTATTACATTTTATAGTATATTTTATCTAATTTTAAAAATCAATGGACACAGCTTAAAATATTATCTGTCATCCAAAGAGTAGACTTGTACAGTCTGGTGGATGTTCAGGTGAGCAGAAGAGAGATGATTATGGTAGGTAATTCATCACACCAGCCCACCATCAGCAGCAGAGTTGCTACAGAAAAAAATCTACCATGTGTATTTTTTAGGTGACATTGAAAGAACAAGAGAAGAACATTGGTTCTTTGAGGTGAGGTGGAAATTTTTTTCTGATGTTAAATGCCTCATTTTTAGATCCTATGTAAAGGAAAAGAAGAATTTTAGAGCCTACGCAAAGCAGACTTCCCTCATAGGAAACACCAGGATTTCAGCCATGTGGGGGCCAATCGTATTTGTTTTCACTTCCCTGTATCCTAAATGAAATGCTTCTTTGAGTCACAAGCAGAATGGGATTCATTAAAATTTGTATCTGCTTCTTTTGTTCTTAAAAGAAAAACCCTCTTGGGCACTGGAGATTGCATAAACCATCACACTGGTCCAGAAGTAGCCACTTAGAATGAAACCCAGGCGTTTTCCCTGAGTGAGCACAATAATACAGCCAGCCAATTTCTGAGCTGTCACTCAGCCACCCTACCATGCAGATTTTAGGGCATTTGACCAAAATATAGTAATTACTGTATGCAATCATTTTTAGAGTTAGGGACCAGGAGTCTTCCTACCTTACTATGTGAATAGATACTGTGAGGTTCTTTGCCCAACACCCAACCTGATTATCAGCCAATAATTAAGTAATGAATGAATGAATGAATAATCCACTCTTCTATAATGCAAGAGAACTGACAGAGTAAACATGAAAGGAGACATGATCTTTGAAAATTATAAGGGGCATTTATATATCCATTATTTTGAGCCGATCTTCATACAATAAGGCTCTTAAATGTTTTGCTTTTAGTTGTTTGTGTTCAGAATATAACCTCACTTTTTAATCCAGAGTTTCCCTTCTTTCAAAATCTAAAGACTTTAAAAAATATATTTATTCAAAGATAACTTTTGTTTCCTAAAAACAAAGTAGGGAGGGGTGTGAATAAAGTTAAGTTACGGCAGGTGAAAAATGTTCCCCTTTTGCCTAGAGAAGAAATTTTGCTCCCGGATGATGCAAAGAGAATTAAGAAAATAGAATCATTAAATATTCATTCATTCTGTCAACAATTATATTGAGTGATATTTACATGCAAGTGCTGAGTTGGGGGTAAAAATACTATAGGAGCAACACATTGACTCTGGCCTTGAAAATAATCAGCAGAGTGCTGGAGTCTGCTCAAACTGCCTTGCATGCACCAAGCAGGAAATTTATCAGCTGGCTGTTTAAAGTACACATTGTTAAAAATTAAATTATATAAGCCTGCAATTAAGTTAAATAATTTCTAAAATAAAGGTAGCAAATACTTAAAACTCACCACTTCCTAATGATTTCTCTACATTTTACTATCATCTGTTGTTCTTGAGGTTATTTAGGGCTATTCTATCTGCATGGTGGAAATACTACAAGACACCATACTATGCCATTTATACTATGCTATACTATACTATACTATACTATACTATACTATACTATACTATACTATGCTATGCTATGCTATGCTATGCTATGCTATACTATACTATACTATACTGTGTGCTATACACATCTCTGCCATGCATGTTGGTAGCTTGAAATCAGCCATGATGGGAGTATTTACACCATGGAAATAAAACACTATAAACAGGGGCTTTTTTTCCCTGAAGAGGGACAGAAGAGAGTGGCAGAGACTACGACTACAAGGTATATGCTTCTCAGGGAAAACGGCTGGTCAGGTTCAGCCTTCTCTGGGTTTTGTTTGTTTTGTAATTTTTAATTTTTTTCTGAAACAAGGTCTTGTTCTGTTGCCCAGGCTGGAGTGCAGTGGTGCGATCATAGTTCACTGTAATCTCCAACACCCGCGCTCAAGTGGTCCTCCCACCTCAACCTCCCGAGCAGCTGCAACAGCAGCCGTGTGCCACTACACCTGGCTGATTTTTTTTTTTTTTTTTTTTTAAAGATTGGGTCTCTGTATGTTGCCCAGGCTGGACTCAAATGATCCTCCAGCCTTCGCCTCCCAAAATGCTGAGATTACAGGCATGAGCCAGTGTGCCCACAGCCTTCTCTCCTTATAAGAAACTTGAGCCTCGTGTGGCCAGATTTTCTGATTTTTTCAAAAGAAGCAAGAAATCCAGGCTTTTATCTGAAATTGTCCAAGTTAGTATACCATGTGGACTATTAAAAAAAAAAACATGTCTGCAGACCAGCTGCTAATTTGGTCCGATTTCCTCATTTCACAGATGAGGAAACTGAGGCCTCATCACGGAGCTCGTGATCTGACAGAGACCCAAGTGAGATGTAGGAACTGTCATGTTTCAATTGAAGCATTCTCTCTGGCTGGCTTTCCCACAGAAATGTTCATCTGCCTATGTATTTTCCCTTTACAAGAGACAGGCTATTGATAAAGTCAGGGATGTGTTTCCAGAGTTCAGGAGTTAGGCGTTCAGTCAAAGCCATAAGATTCACTACATCTAATGTACCACGTTTTCTCTAAGACATTTCAAAAACATTCGGAGCATGGAAATAAACACCAGATCAAGAATTAGGAAGATTTTCTTCGTGATGAAAAATTGGACCAACTGATTTTCTCACTACTCTCCCTTATTCTTTGGATTTGCATCTATGTAGGTAGACTAATGGAACATTTTTGCTTCATTATATATATATATATATATATATATATATTTTTTTTTTTTTTTTTTTTTTTTTTTTTGAGAAGGCGTTTCACTCTTGTTACCCAGGCTGGAGTGCAATGGCGCGATCTTGGCTCACCACAACCTCCGCCTCCTGGGTTCAGGCAATTCTCCTGCCTCAGCCTCCTGAGTAGCTGGGATTACAGGCATGTGCCACCATGCCCAGCTAATGTTTTGTAGTTTTAGTAGAGACGGGGTTTCACCATGTTGACCAGGATGGTCTTGATCTCTTGACCTCATGATCCAACCGTCTCCGCCTCCCAAAGTGCTGGGATTACAGGCTGGAGCCACCGCGCCCGGCCATTTTATATTTTTCTAAAGAAAAATAGTAAGTCTGTAAAACATTTTTAAATTTTGCCTACATTATTTGGAACAGTTAGCTGAGCTTCAGCGTGCACTGGTCCACAATAAAGTTTGACTGAGAAAAACGTCCATGTTATCTAGAGGGCATGCTTCCAGAATGACAAGGAGGATGGAGTGAGAAGGTGGAGAGCTTTGACCAGATTCCTATTGGGAAAGAATTCTAAACGGCAAGTCCAGTTTGGTCTAGATAACTTATGATACAAATAACAATAGTAATAATGGATTTTTATGTGGAAAAAAAATACCTAGAATCTCAATTATGCTTTTATTTTTCCAAGTTCATGCCTAATCCTTATTTATGAAATTACGTGATTTTTTTCATGTTTAAAATCATAGCATAGCAACCATTTTGTATTTTCTTCACTTAACATTTCTCACATTGCTTCGTAGACACCATAATGGTATTTTTAATCATTTCATATTATTAATTTGAATTAAAGAACAAGAATTATCTCCTTTGTTTTTGAACATTTATTTTCAAGTTTGCATTATTATAAGTAACACCAATACATGTTTTCACGTTTTCCTTTACCAAGAAAATTATAATTTTTCACATTTTTTCCTTTACCAAGAAAATTATAATTTTTCTGGAATTGAATAATTGAGTCAAAGCATATGAAATATCCTTATAGTTCTTGAGATGAATTTCTAGCAGAGTTTATCAATATTTAAACTCCCACCTGCAAACTAGAAATATTCACATTTCATCATATTCCCTTTTTTTTTTTTTTTTTTTTTTTTGAGGTGGAGTCTCACTTTGTTGCCCAGCCTGGAGTGCAGTAGCACAATCTTGGCTCACTGCAACCTCCGCCTCCCAGATTCAAGTGATTCTCCTGCCTCAGCCTCCTGAGTAGCTGAGATTACAGGTGCCTGCCACCACACCTGGCTAATTTTCTATTTTTAGTATTGATGGGGTTTTGCCATGTTGGCTGGGCTGGTCTCGAACTCCTGACCTCAAGTGATCCACCCACCTTGGCCTCCCAAAGTGCCAAGATTTAGCATCAGATTTAGCTCAGAATGTTCTCATCTTATTCTACACATGTATCATTTTAAACTACTTTGTGTCTTCTACCCTCTCCCCCAATCTAGAACAAATGATACAATGTTTAGCAGTTGCTAAACATTATAGACAGGGATTGCAGACAGGAGCCATTGCTCCTGGCCTCGTTACATCCTTCACAGCACGGGCAATAACATTATTTTTTGTCTTTTGCTAATTTAATAGATACAAAATGACAGTTATGGCTTCAATTGGTATCTCACTCTTGACCCCCTCCATTAGATATTTTTTAATATGCTTGTTAATTATGTCCTCCCTTGGATAAATACTCTCCATGTCAGACCTAGTTCTTTTCAAGTTCTGATTCTAGTTAATTCATCAAATATGTAGGCCTCCAGGCTCAAGGGAAAGCCGTTTTATAAGGCAGTCAACCTAGTGTTTGTGACTGAAGTCAGATGATTTTTTGTCATTCCACTTATAAAACTCCAATGCAGCCGAATGAGTTAGGTGTATCTTCTTTTCCTCAACCAGTTCTAGTTTTTAATTCTTTGGCTATTATGTCCTCCTCAAAGACCCTCTTAGTCCGCCTGAGACCACTCAAAATCCGGCCTTTCCTTCGTCCCAGACCTCTACTTTCGTCTTCACACAATTAGAGTTTCTGCCACTGAGAAGAGGGAGCATAAAAATAAGTTTTTCTGTGTGTGATCCAGGAAGGAAAAGGCCCTCATTCAATGAGAAAACTCACACCTATTACCAAGATTACGGCTCTACTGTTTCTCAATGTTCGTAAGGCTTTGTAGGAAAGGACAAAGATGAAGAATGCTGATGAGAGGCTCTCCCGTAAACTGAGATTTCTTTGCTTGATCCCATCAGGACTCAGACTCCTAGAACACCCTCTCCTCGGACAGAAGAAATCCAAAAGCTGCTTCTCTGCAGCTGCTAAACATTGTATCATTTATTCTAGATTGGGGGAGAGGGTAGAAGACACAAAGTAGTTTAAAATGATACATGTGTAGAATAAGATGAGAACATTCTGAGCTAAATCTGATGCTCCATTATATAGTGATCCTTTATTAAGCATATTTCCTTCTGTCTTGGTTTTATTTCATCCTTCATTTTATTAACCTTTCTATGTATGCATCAGAGGCCTTCAAACCAGGGTGCCTATCCTCCTGGGGTATGATGTATTATACCTCTAAGGGTAGATGTGAAGTATTTGAGGGGCATGTAGACATGAGCAGTTTTAAAACAGTTTTTGGAACTTTAATTCCTTCTGACCTCTTTCTTAAAGTTGATCTATTCAGCACATGCAGGCTTCTTTATTACCACCTTTTAATGATTGCTCTGTCCCACCTGGCAATATGCAGGCATCCCTCTCCCTCCTTCTGAATCCTACAAGTATTTCCGGTGTGAAAGTTGCTGGGTCCAGGCCAGGTGCTGTAGCTCATGCCTGTAATCCCAGCATTTTGGGAGGCTAAGGCAGGTGGATCACGAGGTCAGGAGTTTGAGACCAGCCTGACCAACATAATAAAACCCCATCTCTATTAAAAAATAAAAAATAAATAGCCAGGCGAGGTGGCAGGCACCTATAATCCCAGCTACTCAGAAGGCTAAGGCAGGAGAATTGCTCGAACCAGGGAGGCAGAGGTTGCAGTGAGCCGACATCGCGCCACAGCACTCCAGCCTGGATGACAGAGCAAGACTCTATCTGGAAAAAAAAAAGTTCCTGGATACAAAGAGATCATTACAAACGTGTAGAGATAGTGGATGATGCTACACAAAACATCTTTTTCTAAATGGCAGTTCTCTTGTTGTTTGCTTTTAATACAACTGAAGGAAGAACCTAATTAATTTGTCAGGTTATAAATCATTAAAATAATTATTCAAGATAAATTCTACAGTGTGAGTTTTGAAAAATAAGTAAGGAGTTTAAATAAGTTACATTGTTAAAAGAATACTGAAACAACATTTCTTCAAATTCCATGTACTTCCACATATATGAACAAACTTTCTCAACGTTTTTATCTATAAAGGTTTTTAAAAAAGAAGAGAATTCCCAGTTTTATTCCAGCAATTACTAATATCCATTTGCTGATACATAGAATAATTGGGGAAAATGAATCATCACTTCATTTATAAATACACTTCTAATAACATTTCATTCTTAATTTTAGTAAGTATCAATGTTTATACAAATTATGTTTTATTCCATTTGTGGTTGTCATAGAAAACTAAAAAGTTATTTCAATGTTTATACATTTTTCTTATAACAATGCATGATGGAATGATAAAATTCTATGAAGTAAATAAAATGGAGATACAAGTTTTTTTTTAAATGATAAAAATTTCTGATTTTTAAAGAGCTTGTTCAGGTATATTTAAGTACATAATGTGTGTATTTAGATTCATTGGATACACTTAAAGGAGTAATATGTTTTATTTGAAATCATCAATATTTGGATAATTTCAAAATTTATGATGAAGAAACATGTCGATTTAAATATGTGCGAGGGGAATACACAGATTTTCAAAATTCTTTAAAAGGGTGTTTAAGCAATGGATGCTTTTTGAGAAACAGAAGATACAAAAAAAAAAAAAAAAAAAAAAAAAAGGCAAAAGCAGATAAATACAGAACATCTCATTGTGCACCTGAAGAGCTCTCAAGGTGATGTGCTTTTGATGCTGCCAAGAGAGCATTTCATAGCGGGCTCTGTCTTAAACCTTCTTGGGATTCTTAATTAAGATTTGTCCTTTCCAGTCTAATGGAGTGGTATGATTCTGAGCAGACACGTTAGTGACATGCCATTTAACTGTATTAAAAGATTATTACCAAAGAGCTTTACAAATTTTCATGAGTTTTCACTCTTAGTTACATTTCCATTTTTCTTCAAATAGTAACAAGTAGCTAGCTTTTATTAAATGTCTACTGTTTTCTAGGCCAGTGACTCTCTTGAGAAATTATTATACATGCAAATTTTCATACCCCAAACCTATTGAATCAGAAACTCTGGGCGTGAGGCCCAAATAGAGCATAATTAGGATGTATGCCAAGGAAGATAATATTTATTTTGGCTTGGTGCCTTGAACATAGTAGGCATTTAATAAAAGCTAGCTGCTGTTTTTTGTTTGTTTGTTTGTTTGTTTGTTTTTTAATAGTTCCTTCTAGCTCCTTGGAAGAATTTTTCTAGTTAATTCTAGATCCATAGAAAAAATAGTAGTAATGTGTTCAATTATTCATAGGCTATAATGGCTTAACATGTTTAAAATAAAACTCATTGCCTTCTACCAAAACAGATTTCCCAACTTCCACATTTCTATCAATGATAAAATATACTTATTGTTTTTTTTTTGAGAAGGAGTTTTGCTCTTGTTACCCAGGCTGGAGTGCAATGGCGCAATCTCGGCTCACCGCAACCTCCGCCTCCTGGGTTCAAGCAATTCTTCTGCCTCAGCCTCCTGAGTAGCTGGGACTACAGACATGCGCCACCATGCCCAGCTAATTTTTGTATTTTTAGTACAGACGGGGTTTCACCATGTTGACCAGGATGGTCTCGATCTCTTGACCTCGTGATCCACCCGCCTCGGCCTCCCAAAGTGCTGGGATTACAGGCTTGAGCCACCGCGCCCAGCCTGATAAAATATACTTCTATAAACCTCTGATGGTTTCAACCAGAAAGTTCTTTATTGAAAGGCCACACTCAGTGATCTCAGATGCCCATAAGCCTGGACTTATTTCTTCTAGCAGCTGCTCCAGGTTCTGAAATTCTCCCCATCAAAGTCATTTAATTGTGTCAGAAAGTTTACCCGCATGTCTTATATTAAAATTCACATCAGTTTCCTGGAGAAGACAGGTATTAATACAAAAGCATATCAGCTATTCAGAATGACTAGGATTCACTTAGTAGAGCCCTCAGGGTCTTGTGTTATTGCTCCAGCTGCTGCTGCTGCTGATGATGGTAATGATCACAGTCACCTTTTTCTGGAAGAGGATCTGAGCCATCATGGCAGAAAACAAATCAGGAGGTCTAGCAACTTGCCCAAGCTCACCGATGCAGGGAGAGACAGGGCCTTATTCCCAACCAGGACACCTAGTGCCAAGAGGCCACTGCCCACTTTCCTTTGCCCTAGAGAACTGCAAACAAAACTGGACTTCACCCACTTCACAATTTGACCTGGCATCAGGTCTAAATATTGCCATCCCTCAGGCTCTAGAACCCCCAGTGGGAATTCTGCCTGGTACAGGATTCAGCCTGTACCCTGTATTTTCTGCTCATTGTATCTTTGTAAAACACTGTCTTCATCTGTTTACAATCTTGCTGTCTTTTTATTTTCTCACTGTCTTAGCGCAGAGATCATTCAGCTTCAGTGACCCCAACGATCACTTAGGTAGCTTGTTCAGGTGCAGAGTCCTAGGCTCTGCTTCCTAGGGGACTGATACAGTTGATCTGGGGCAGGAGTCTGTGAATCTGAGTTTTGATCACCTCCACTCAGGTAATTGGGATTGTCCAGGTCTAAAAACCACATTCTAAGAAACAATGCTAGTTTGTGCATTAAATCCGAACTGAGTTTGTGACTTAAGGTGCCCCAAAATTTGGTTTACCTTATTTGCTCCACACTTATATAATAAAGAACAAATGTTGACAGCTCTTTGGCTTAATATGAACTGAGAAAATGAGCTTTTATGTATGTATTTCAGAACATGCTATGTTGAGCACAGATGGCTAACCTAAATCAAAATATCCAGAAGCATATGTATCTCAAAAGTATTTTTCTTCCCTTTGGGGGAACAGCAAACAAGAAACTAGAATGAAGAAAGATGACAGGACCAAAGTGGGGCCTCAGAAATACGAGCAACTTCTCCATATAGAAGACAACGATTTTGCAATGAGACCTGGATTTGGAGGTAAGTTCCATCCTCAAAAACTCATGTCAAAACCCACCGTACTGTCAAAATGGAAGTCAAAAGAACTAAAACAGATTTACAAGAAAAAAAACAAACCCATCCAAAAATGGGCAAAGGATATGAACAGACACTTTTCAAAATAAGACATATATGAGGCCAACAAACATATGAAAAAATGCCCATCATCACTGATTATCAGAGAAATGCAAATCAAAACCACAGTGAGATACCACCTCACGCCAGTTAGAATGGCGATCATTATAAAATCTGGAGACAACAGATGCTAGAGGGGATGTGGAGAAATAGGAACACTTTTACACTGTTGGTGGGAATATAAATTAGTTCAACCATTGTGGGAGACAGTGGGGCGATTCCTCAAGGACCTAGAAATAGAAATTCCATTTGACCCAGCAATCCCATTACTGGGTATATATCCAAAGGATTATAAATCATTCTATTATAAAGACACATGCACACGAATGTTCATTGCAGCACTGTTTACAATAGCAAAGACCTGGAACCAATCCAAATGTCCATCGACAAGAGACTGGACAGGGAAAATGTGGCACATATACACCATGGAATACTATGCAGCCATAAAATATGATGAGTTTGTGTCCTTTGTAGGGACATGGATAAATCTGGAAACCATCATTCTCAGCAAACTGACACAAGAACAGAAAACCAAACACCCCATGTTCTCACTCATAAGTGGGTGTTGAACAGTGAGAACACATGGACACAGGGAGGGGAGCATCACACACTGGGGTCTGTTGCGGGGGGCAATGGAGGGACAGCGGGTAGGGGGTAGGGAGGTTGGGGAGGGATAACATGGGGAGAAATGCTAGATGTAGGTGATGCGGGGGATGGAGGCAGCAAACCACATTGCCATGTATGTACCTATGCAACAATCCTGCGTGTTCTGCACATGTACCCCAGAACCTAAAGTACAATAAAAAAATATATAAATAAATAAAAATTAAAAAAATAAAACAAGTAAGACCAAAATGCAAGTACAAACCATCAGTTTAGAACAAAAAAAGATTTTTGTGATTATCTTCTCTTTAATGAGAACAATTGATGAGTTATCCATTTTAAATAGATCAAAAACCTCATGTTTCTACTCTTTACACTCTGGTAAATAGTATGTGTTCCATACATAGTGAATGGTTATATGTTGCCTATATACCAACTTATTCTGACTAAAATCCTTAAGTTGGATACATGTTATGTATAAAATCTTATTGAATCTTCTTATGAGCTAGAATGCCTTGTTTTTGGGTAGGAACTATTATGACCAGTGCCATGGCTCCCTATGAACGTACTCTGCTGAACTGTCTTTTAAAAAATTGTTATCCCTTCTAACAATTAAGATTGATCCAGTGTTGGAACACCCTTTAATGCACGATCTTATTCCATCCTCACAGTGATTCTATGAAATAGGCACTATCATGATAATATTGCAATGTGAAAACTTGGTCTCAGAGAGGTTAAGAGATTTGCCCAAGGCCATGATAGCAGAAAGTGATAGAACTGAGTTGCGATGGCAGGTGAAGAAGACGGAAGTTCATATTACAGGTACATAACTGGAACAAAGATTTTCTTCTCCTCAGATTGCTTCATGTACACATAGTTGCACCCCTGAAGGCATCAAGTTTTCCAACAACACACAGAGAATGGTGAAATCATCAGGTTAAACTCTCTGGCTTACTGCTAAATCCATCCTGATTCTTCCTTCATTGACAAAACCTCCAGTTTCCACAACTGACAACTTTTGAGAGTCCTAGCGATGCGGAGATGAAGGAAGTATGGAAGAGGGTGAGAAGCAAGATCCTCAGGCAGTAGAACATATACAGCCTTCTGATGAATAATCCCATAAGTGTTCAGGGTGGGGAAATACTCTTCTTATAATGTGGTTATGACCAGGGAAAGCACTGTAGGCATGTGGGTACTGCAGATAACTAATTTGTTAACAGGCAAAACCAAAAAGTGTGTTAAATATTCTTATGTTGAGGGTTGGGGGGTTTTGGAGGGGAGTTGTTTTTTCTATTTCCTGAAATCCATTTGGTTCCAATTCTTTTTTTTTTTTTTTTTTTTTCTTTTTGAGATGGAGTCTCACCCTGATGCCCAGGCTGTAGTGCAGTGGTGTGATCTCGGCTCACTCCAATCTCCACCTCCTGGGTTCAAGCAATTCTCCTGCCTCAGCCACCTGAATAGCTGGGATTACAGGCACGGGCCAGGACACCAAGCTAATTTTTGCAGTTTTTAGTAGAGCTAGGGATGCATCATGTTGATCAGGCTGGTCTCAAACTCCTGACTTCAGGTGATCCGCCCACCTTGGCCTCCAAGAGTGCTGGGATTACAGGCGTGAGGCACATCACCCAGCCAGTTCTAAGAATTTGACCTTGATTTCATCACGTTTGTGACTCACACTTTGGTGAGCATCAGACTCACCGGCGGGGTGGTGGGGCGGGGGGGCGGGGCTGGGGGAGGTGCTGAAGGCACAGCTTACTGGGTTCCACCCCCAGAGTCTCTGATGCACTAGATCTCGGTGAGGCCAACGATTTGCATTTCTAGCAAATTCCTAGGTGATGTTGCTGGTCTGAGAATCACGATTTGAGAGCCACTGATAGGTGATCAGCCTCAGATTAAATCTCGGCGAGTTTAATTTTTTGTTTCCCAGAGCATTTTTCACACTTGTTGAATCATAATTTAAGATTTCAGAAGCCTTGAGATTAAGCAGGTTTAGAAATGTGTTGGTTTTTTTTTCTCCTGAGACTCTACGTTTTTAATCTTTTTTTTTTTTTTAACCTTTCTTCACTGCTTATCTCATGTATCCATACAACGGTTCTCCCAAGCACGTTTAAGCCAGCTACCGTTCTCAACAGACTGTGTTCCCCCACCGAATTTTCCCACAGTTTATATAATAGACTCTACAACTACCACCAGATGATATTCTGTCCCGTGGTCCTTGGGATGCTGTAAAGGATCTTTCCAACATTTCCTCAGCTTGCAGCAGGAATCCTCAGCCGAGAAGCTTGCCCGGCGCTGGGTTTCCGCCACGAGGAGGCGCCGGGCGCACGGGAACGGCTTGGCACTGTCCCGGGGCAGCCCGGTGGGGGGAAGCCCTGCCTGATGGATTTTCAACACGCATCCGAAAGGCTGCCCTAATGCCTGCCGGGTTGGATTCCTCAATTAAATTCGTTTCTGTCCTAGAGGAAAGGGTTTTTATGGAGATCATTTGAGGCCATGGAAAGCCAGAGAGATTGAGAGAAGAATGACCGTCCTTGAGTGCAGACCTTGAACCAAGCGGTCTAGAGGCTTTTACAGCAGAGTGGTCACCTGGGAGTTAGAAATGCAGATGCACGGGCCCCAGCCCAGGAGTCCAAATAAAAATCTGCAGTGATTCCCCTAAACCCTGCAGTTGAGAAGCACTGCTGCAGAGGACGAAGAGCAAACTCCGCTCTTCTCTTTTATCTGAAAACCCGTCCACCTCCGTTCTCCATCCCAGCCTTGTCCTCACCACCCGCCGCCCCGCCACAGAAAAACATGATTGAAATTTCCGCTCTGCTTGATCTGTCAGAGATACATTTTAAGATTTGTTTTAAATGAAAATGCATTTTAAAAAATTCTTTCTTTCCCGAGACGACTTTGTGGTGTTATTAAAAATGCAATTGAAATGTACTACTTAGTGGCAGGTAGCAAATCATCCCATGATTAAGAAATTTTTCAGAGAATCATAGACTGGGGAGAAATGGCATCCAAATGGCTTGCGTGTTTAGTCCGTTGGCGCAGAAAAATCCATAAATTGAGTCAGAAGTGTCAGTCCGGTAGCTCCATGAAATGCAGCCCTTAACTTTCTCTTGCCTCTCTTGGTCGGAACAGCTTCTTACACCAGTGGCCCATTTCTCTGTTCTCACAGCTGCCTTCCTTGGGGAAATCAGACTGCAGGATATAAAAGACAAGCTTTAATTTATCTTCTTTCTTTATGCTTGTCCACAGCACAAACACATGCACGGACTTCTTTCCTCTAGAGCTAAATGTAACTTCAGCACTTCTCTTGACTTAATGTGTTTTCCTAATTAGCTTTAACATTAAAACCAGCTGCTACTGCAGTGTTTTTTTCTTTTATAAAGCATTAGAAGATTAATTGACTCATTATGTGGAAACAGGAGGATATAAATTTAGGGGAGCTTTTTGTTTAACTTGGGTTATAAATTGCAGCTCATTTTCTTTATTTATGTTTTCCCTACCTTTTATATCTCCCATAACTAAGGGCTTTTTTTGTTTTAGTTTTACGGATGATAATATCTTTGCTTCTTCAAAGTGAAATCATTTCAGCATGCAGATGCTAGCTACAGAGTCAACCCAAAAGTTAATGTTATAAAAGCTACGTGTACCGTCTTTGCCTGTCAAATGAGAGGACTGTACTGAGAGTCAGAAGGATCTGGCTACTTTCCTGTCATTAACTGGGTTTCAGGCACAGGTTGTCACCTCGCTGAGTATGCACTCCCTCATGTCAAGTGGAGCTAACGTCAGTTCTCTCTAGCCAACAAAGCAGCTATAATGAAAACATTAGATAATATATTATATAATGAACTTTAAATGCATTATCCAAATCAGATGCATAACTTTTATTTAGACCTCATTATTCCAGCCTGCATAAAAACCAAATAGATGCTCTATCTTTGCATATGCAAAAAGGATTATAAATGTGTGTGCTCTACCTAGTGATCCCGGGAAATTAATACCATCATCGTAAAGGTTAATATTTATTTAATTTTTATTTTAAATGCTTTAGGTACTGAATTAATAAAAGTATCTAAACATTATTATTTACACTGTTACTTTTATTACTGATCCAATAGATCAGGCGTCCCTAAACTTTGTACACAGGGGGCCAGTTCACTGTCCCCCAGACCGTTGGAGGGCCGCCACATACTGTGCTCCTCTCACTGACCACCAGTGAAAGAGGTGCCCCTTCCTGAAGTGCGGCGGGGGCCGGATCAATGGCCTCAGGGGGCCGCATGCGGGCCTGCAGTAGATAATGAGTAAGTTGGTTTTAACACACCTGAATGGGGTTAAGCTAAGGACTTGACAAGCTTTCTTTCACATAATCACCGCAACCCTATAAAGCAGGTACCATATGCTTAGTTCTGTTTTGCAGATTCCATGAGGAGTTTGACACTAATGCGGGTTTATATGGCTACAAATTCCATGGATTTTAATCCACATGCTTTATTACCACCTTCTGTCTGTGACTCAGCTCCTTCTTTGTAAAAAGCAAGCTCTTTGGAGCGTTTACCCAGCTTGCAGACTCGGACGCTGCGCCCTGGCTTCCCACGCTGCTCCCTCTCTACTCCGCACGCTAGAGCCTAACGCAGCTCCTCAGACCCACGAAGAAGGGACAGCGGGACAGGAGCTCCGAAGAGGCAGCAGTGAGGGCCGGGGGCAGTGGCTCGCGCCTGTCACCCCGGCCCTGCAGGAGGCCGAAGTGGACGGATCACTGGAGCTGAGGAGTTCGAGACCAGCCTGACCAGCCTGGTGAAAGGGTCTCTCTACTAAACACACACAGACACACAAAAACGGCCGGGGGCAGTGGCTCGCGCCTGTCATCCCAGCACTTTGGGAGGCAGAGGCTGGCGGATCTCGAGGCCAGGAGATCAAGACCTACTAAAAAATACCACACATAAAAAAAAAGGAGCCGGGCACGGTGGCGCGCGCCTGTCATCCCAGCTGCTCGGGAGGCTGAGGCAGGAGAATCGCCTGAGCCCGGGAGGCGGAGGCTGCGGGGAGCCGAGATCGCGCCATTGCACTCCAGCCTGGGTAACAGAGCGGGACTCCGTCTCAGAAACAAACAACACACACACACACAAACAAAAACACACACCCCCACACACCACACACACACCACACACACACACACACACCACACACACCACACAGACACCACACACACCACACACACACCACACACACACACACACACCACACACACCACACAGACACCACACACACCACACACACACCCACACCCACACACAAAAACACACACACACCACACACACACAAACATACCACACACACACACCACACACACACACAAAAACACACACATACACACATCACACACACCACACAGACACCACACACACCACACACACCCCCACAGCCACACACAAAAACACACACACACCACACACACACACATACCACACACACACCACACACACCACACACACACCACACACACACCACACACACCCCCACACCCACACACAAAAACACACACACCACACACACACACACACACATACACACATCACACACACCACACACACCACACACACACCACACACACCCCCACACCCACACACAAAAACACACACACCACACACACACAAACATACCACACACCACACACACACACCCACACAAAAACACACACACCACACACAAACACACAAACACATCACACACACACCACACCCACACACAAAAACACACACACCCACACACACCACACACACACCACACACACACACCCACACACAAAAACACACACAGACACACCCACACACAAAAACACACACATACACACATCACACACACACAAACCACACACACCACACACACACCACACACACATCACACACAGACACACACAAAAACAAACACACACACCACACACCACACACACACTCCCACACACACATCACACACAGACACACACAAAAACAAACACACACACCACACACACATCACACACACACGACGTAGCGGCGCAGGCCTGGAACCCCGGCTGCCCGGGAGGCTGACGTCAGACGTCGCCCGGACCGGAAGTGGAAGCTGCCGTCCAGCCAAGATGGCGCCGCTGCCCTCCAGCCTGAGGGGACCCGACTCAGAAGAAAGAAAGGACAGAAACGAGGCCAGACAGCGCCCGAGGGCATACATTTTCCTCGCAAATGGAGGAGCGCCTCCTCACCAGAAACGGTGTCAATCTGGAGGCCGGAAGGAAGAAGCGGCAGGTGTTCCGGAAACCCGTTCCTGAGGGACTGGACTGTTTGAACCCCAGCTCGGCTCAGCCTTCCGGCCACGCGGAGGCTCCAGCGCGTGGGCAGCGCTGGCAGAAATATGTCATTGGAGGGTAGTTTTATTAGTGTCCCCAGGCTGGCGGACTGTCGTCAGCAACTCGGATCTACTTATAAATCGGGGGGTACTAACCGCAGGTTGCTCTCTGCTTTTTTTTTTTTTTTTTTTTTTTTAGTAAATGATGAGAAGCATGGTATCTTTTTCTTTTCCTTTTTTAAAGAGAAGATTGGACTGATTATCTAAATGTACGTAGGATTGGGAGTAGTGGCTTGCAGTCCTAAGGGGCAGGTTTATATTTTTGCTTAATTGCAGTAGTGTTAACATTTATGCCATTTGTTGACTGACTACCAATTAGGTTCAGTAACTGTATTTTGTCTAGTCCTCAAACAAGTCTCCAAGGTATTACTAGACAAATTTTATAGGTCAGGTAGACTAAGCTTGGAGACGGTACTTAACGCTCGTCTACATAACAGTTGTGGAACTGGTTTCAAACTCTAGCCTATGTGACTTTAATGCTAGAACTTCATTCAGGACATTCTGTCACTCTTTTCGAAATTTTTTATTCCCTTGGAGTTTTGGAATTATTGGGAAGATTTACCCAATATGAAATACCACGTAGAGCCATGACAAAGATATTTTCATGAATTGTCATTTTGATTATTCTACTAATTCAAGAAAAAAGGCACATCCACATAAAAAAGCAACAGAGCAGAACCCTATGAAGGAATAAGAGTGAGTTGTTCCCAAGTTAATGCTTAATCAAAATTACCGTTAAACATTATTTAAGAATTGTCATAACTTGGCCAGGTGCAGTGGCTCATGCCTGTAATCCCAGCACTTTGGGAGGCCAAGGCAGGCAGATCACCTGAGGTCAGGAGTTTGAGACCAGCCTGGCCAACATGGTGAAACACTGCCTCTACTAAAAATGCAAAATTAGCTGTGCGTGGTGGCTCATGCCCCTAATCCCAGCTACTTGGGAGGCTGAGGCACAAGAATCACTTGAACCCAGGAGGCAGAGGTTGCAGTGAGCCAAGATCGTGCCACTGCCCTCCAGTCTGGGCAACAGAGTGAAACTTTGTCTCCAAAAAAAAGGTCAAAATTAGTGTTATATATAGTAATTCATATATCAATTATATATAAAAGATGTATAGTAATATGGCAGAAAGAAGATAGTAGTTAAGATGCGACTGAGGTATGCCAGAAACCTGAGGCAGGAATATGTTTGCATGTCAGTTCTGTGCCTGGCCAATTGAAACCCTTCAAAGTAAAAAAAAAAAAAAAAAAAAAAAAAAAAAATGACATTGAGGGCATGGACTTGAGGAACCAAAAAAGGGAATTTGTTAATAAAGTGAAGGTGACATCAGTTAATTACTGGGGAAGTCACAAAAAAGATACAGGGACTGGCAAGACATACCTTGGGTTTCTGAATGGATACAGTATTATGCATTTAAAAGGCTATTGAATTATATGGGTACCTGTCCCATGTAGCATATCCAGGCATTACCTATCCTCAGCCTCAGTAAGGAAGCTTTGTCACCCAGGCTGGGGTACAGTGGCACAATCTCGGCTCACTGCAGCCTCCGCCTCCTGCATTCAAGCGATTCTTGTGCCTCAGCCTTCCGAGTAGCTGCGATTACAGGTACACATCACAATACCCGGCTAAATTTTTGTGTTTTTAGTAGAGATGGGCTTTCACCAATGTTGGTCAGGCTGGTCTTGAACTCCTAACCTCCAGTAATCCGCCCACCTCAGCCTTCCAAAGTACCGAGATAACAGACGAGAGCCACCATGCCCAGCCTAAATCTTTGAATCTTGATTAAAACAACCAGCTTGGATCCATTTAGGCAGGATTTATATTTTCTCTATCATAATTGAAAGCATTTTTTTAAACAAAGGACTATATAGACAATAAGGTTTAATTGAGAATGGCTTATATGGAAAGAGAACATATGAAAGACTGCATATATAAATATAGGAATTATTTTAACACATAACTACATAAAATTCCCGTCGCAAAACTGAATGTTGATGTTACTAACCAGTTTCACCTTGCACTGGAAGTGGTGACATCATTTGTTAGGTGGAACTAGGAAACATCAGTCTAGTCTGGATTCTCTTGGGTGGTCATTCAGGTTTTCTGGACCCATGAACCTGATTCCGTATCACCCTGGGCTCCACCTCCAGGGTGATACAGATGCTGTAAGACAGAAGGTCTTACAGCAGGAATGACATGCCACTAAACATCAATGTTGAAAGTCTTACTCCTCCAGTGGCCTTAGTGAGGTCAGGTCCATTTACCTTAATCCTGCAAAGCTACCCAGGTAATTCCTACCAACAACCTTATGAGAACAATGAGTACCCTCTAGTGAGATTTCTCCGCCAACCAATTTACATGGAAGTGAGAGTCCTAAACAGGGATGACCCCAACGTCAAGTTGGTCTTAGATGACTGCTGGGCAACATCCACCATGGATCCAGAATCTCTCCCCAAGTGGAACGTTGTCGTGGATGGCTGTGCGTACAGCCTGGACAACTACCTGACTACCTTCCATCCAGTCGGCTCCTCCGTGACCCATCCGGATCACTATCAGAGGTTTCACGTGAAGGCTTTTGCCTTTGGATCAGAAGCCCACATGCTCTCTAGCCTGGTCTACTTCCACTGCAGTGTCTTAATCTGCAATCGACTCTCTCCTGACTCCCCTTTGTGTCCCGTGACCTGCCCTGTGTCATCTAGGCACAAGCGAGCCACAGGGACCACTGAAGCAAAGACAATGACAGTCGGTCTCCCGGGACCCATTCTCCTGTTGTGAGATGACTCCTCATTGAGAGGTGTCGGCCCATCTGATCTGAGGCTGCTAAAAGCAAGTGGGAGCCTTGGGGAGAAGAGTAGGAGTGAAATAAGTCACCTGTACGCGTGTCAGCAGCTCTCTGTCTGAAACTGCCCCAGTTCTGAGTCAGTATTTTCTCATTGAATGCATTTCTAAGGAGATTTTCTTCCCAAATGCAGCCTGTGGAGCTGCTGCTGATGTGCATTTCCGAATCTGACCTGTGGTGTCCCTGTGTAGCACTGCACTTTCAATCTCAATAAAATTTCCCCTGTGTTCCTCTACTCCACCAACCACAGCACAAATGGAAAAGGCTGATTTTTTTTTTGACAGCAGAGAAAAAGTTCCAAAACTGTCCAGTGTCAAGGATTCTAGGACACTCCCTGACTATGAGATATGACCATTACCATATAGAATACCTAATACTTTCAGATGTGTTTTCAGAACTGTTTTTCTTTTTAAATCACTAGCAGCTAAAAAGAATAATTTTTTTTTTGAAAAACTGGAGACACCACTCTTATACAATAGAAGGAAAATATTGACATATTCCCAAGCATATGAGTAATGATTATTGGAATTCCTTTTATTTGCACATGTGTATTTGCTATAATAATTGAGTATATAATAACTGATTCAATGAATAATGGAGAAATGTGTCGTTTAAAAAACTTTAATTCACCGGGCGCGGTGGCTCAAGCCTGTAATCCCAGAACTTTGGGAGGCCGAGGCGGGTGGATTACAAGGTCAAGAGATCGAGACCATCCTGGTCAACATGGTGAAACCCCGTCTCTTCTAAAAATACAAAACATTAGCTGGGCATGGTGCCTGTAATCCCAGCTGCTCAGGAGGTTGAGGCAGGAGAATTGCCTGAACCCAGGATGCGGAGGTTGTGGTGAGCCAAGATCGCGCCATTGCACTCCAGCCTGGGTAACAAGAGTGAAACTCTGTCTCAAAAAAAAAAAAAAAAAAAAAAAAACAACAAAAAAAAAAAACTTTAATTCATTTGCTGTCCAAGAGCATTAATCTTTTCGTTTTGAATGGTTTTTAAATAATTATAATGCATTTCTCAACATATTACCCATTCTTCTTTCTCAAGGGTCCCCAGTGCCAGTAGGTATAGATGTCCATGTTGAAAGCATTGACAGCATTTCAGAGACTAACATGGTAAGTTTCTTTATGGGTTATTCTTGTTGTTCTCAGCAGTGTCAAAATCACTAGTGTTTTAATATATCATTTAAATTATGTATGTTATTTATGTCTCCTACTTTGCTTAATAATAGAGTTGTGATTGCTGTGCTCTCTTCTATCCACTTCATTCTGCCCTCGATTACAATTCTCTTTCCTTATCGACTCTTCCATTTTCCTTCTAATGGTTTTCCAGTGGTGGAACACTGTAGAACATCATGATATATTTACCTGTATAGCAAGAATTGAGAGAATAATTGTATAAAAAGAAGGATGACCATACTATATGTGCGATACGAAATCCCAATCTTGAGTCCTTACCCATAAAACAATAAACAGTTGAACCGACATTGATAGACTGCTTTCACATATGTCAAATGATATTAATTTTGCTTATCTGAAGACAACCAGTAGCGAAGCACAAAGGATTATTCATGGGACTAAAAATTTAATTAAAGTTTTGTCTGTTTCCTTACATTTTTCCAGAAATCTAAAAGAGACTGACATTATTTAATTTTGTAATGAAACGTCTGTATTTTCATAGATGATTATTTGTTCTATGAAATAGCCGTAAACTTGAAACTGATCCCTTATCTTCAAGCTTCTTGTTAGCCTGTTTCTGTCTTTTATGACATAGTGCATGCCTTGCTTTTTTGTTGCTTCTTCTCATCCCTTAACCGCTTTAGCTGTTTTTATGTTTTAATATTATCAACTGTAATTTTCCATCTCGTTTTCTCTATTCCCAATTTAGGACCGCCTTCCTTGTTTACATAATTACCAGAGCCAAGTGATTTTAAGTTTTTCAAGTTTTTTGCTCTAAGAAAGAATAGTTAATACCATGGCTACCTTATACATACAAGCACCTACATATCTATTTTCAGATATATTTCCTTTTTACTTACTCTTGTTCCATTAATTTGTTAATGTAGTTTCAGTTTGGTTGAGCCCCCTTTAGTTTGTTTTTCTATCCCAAATAGAGTGCCTTTTTTAGCTTCAAAATCTCAACGTCTGTGTCCTTTTTGTCTTAGTCTGTTTGTGTTACTGTAAAGGAATACCTGAGGCTGGGTACTTTATAAAGATAAGAGGTTTGCTTGGCTCCTGGTTCTGCAGGCTGTACAAGAAGCATATCACTACCCTCTTCTCCTGGTGAGGGCCTCAGGAAGCTTCTGCTCATGCTGGAAGGTGAATAGGAGCAGGCATCACATGGCAAGAGAAGGAGGAATGAGGGTGGGAGAGATACTAGGTTCTTTCAACAACCACCTCCTAGTGGCAGGGTGAGGAAGGAAGGGGACTGTCATGGGAAATAATTGAGAATTTATTCATTACTAAGAAGATGGCTCCAAGCTATTCCTGAAGGATCGATCTGTCCCCAAGAGCCAAATACCTCCTGATATGGTTTGGGTCTGTGTCACCACCCAGATCTCATCTTGACATGTTGAGGGAGGGACCCTGTGGGAGGTGATTGGATCATGGGGGCGGTTTCCCCCGTGCTGTTCTTGTGATAGTAAGAGAGTTCTTATGAGATCTGATGGTTTACGAGTAACAGTTGCCCCTGCACGTGTTCTGTCTCTCTATCTCCGGCTGCTTGTAAAGAACGTGCTTGCTTCCACTTTGCTCTCCACCGTGATTGTAAGTTTCCTGAGGCTTCCCCAGCCATGAGAACTGTGAGTCAATTAAACCTCTTTTCTTTATTAATTACTGAGTCTCAGGTAGTTCTTTATAGCAGTGTGAAAATGGACTAATACACCTCCCATCAAGCCCCATCTCCAACACGGGATCAAATTCCAACACACGATTTGGAAGGAACAAACATTCAAACTCTATCACTTGTTCTTACCTAATGGCTATGTGTCCTTATATTTAAATTGCTTTTTCCATCTCATTTAATTCTCCTCAGTTGCTATCTTCTCCATCATCTTCTTTAGATCCACCTCTTTTGTTCTCTGTCAATACTACGCTACCTTCACGTGTTAATGACAAAGGCCCTAACTGGAACCTACTAGTAAGATGCAGCTTATGAATATGTTTTGTTTTGGTTTCAATTGTGGATTTGGTTTAAATTTTAGTTTTTTTCCTCCATTCTGCCAAAAGTACTGAATAATTTAATGTTTGGGCCAGGAGCAGTGGCTCACATTTGTTATCCCAGCACTTTGGGAGGCCACGGTGGGCAGATCATTTGAGGTCAGGAGTTCAAGACCAGCCTGGCCAACATGTTGAAACCCTGTTTCTACTAAAAATACAAAAAAATGAGCTGGGCGTGGTGGCACATGCCTGTAGTTCCAGCTACTCCGTAGGCTAGGCAGGAAAATTGCTTGAACCTGGGAGCTGGAGGTTATGGTGAACCAAGATTGCACACTGCACTTCAGCCTAGGTAACAAAGTGAGACTGTCTCAAAAAAAAAAAAAAAAAGGAGAAAAATCAGTGTTTGAGTGTCTTTAGATGGGGCCTGTCCCCTCCAGGTTGTCCTGCAACCCGTGTCTTGCTTTTCTTCTCTTGATTCAGCCTGCTTCTTTGACTAAAGTTGCCCACCCGGTCCTTGGAGTCATTTGAGATTGCAACTCTTACCTGGTTGCTTATTATCCTCTGTTTTCTACTTTAAAGATGGCAGGCTGCTTTTCTGTTTGTTTTTTAAATAAAACCAACAGAGCACCTCTTCCATCAATTGGGAGAAGTTATTTTGTTTTCAAACTTCATTTTCCATCTGAAAAGATTTAGTTTGTTGTTCATCCAGTCTGCTCATTTGGTGGCTATTTTTATGTATATGAATCCTTGAATTTCATTCCATTTTCTAGAATATTTTACATGTGTATTCTTAGAAACCTTTCAAAAGCTTTTATATATGCTTTGGAATAAGTATTGTTGATATATAAATTGTAGCATATATAGTAATTTTCAGTGTTAAATTTTAAAATTTAGATTCTATGTATTATTTTTGTAATAATGCAAATACCACAATTAAAGATAAAATGAGAGAGACAGAAAGTGAACACACAGGGATCTGCTAACGGAGCAGGGCCTGGAAAACATCAGTCGCTAAAATCAAATCATCTTTTCATCTGTATCCTTAATTCATATTTTTATTTTTAGTGATTCCTCCAAATCACTAACTGAAAGAAGTTCAGGACACATAAAAGTTCTAGAAAGGTCTAAACACAATCTTCTGTGACTCATTACACCTTGTTTCAGTCTGTGAACTCTCAGCTAATGGTCTGCCTAGTCCTTATCATTATCTAATTCAGTATTTATTTCAGTTCAACATAGGTCTTAAACCAGGCATCCCCAAACTTTTTGCACAAGGGGCCAGTTCACTGTCCCTCAGACCATTGGAGGGCCGCCACATAATGTGCTCCTCTCACTGACCACCAATGAAAGAAGTGCCCCTTCCTGAAGTGCCACAGGGGGCCGGATAAATGGCCTCAGGGGGCCGCATGCGGCCCTCGGGCGGGCCGTAGTTTGGGGACGCCTGTCTTAAACATTCATTTTGCCACTCTACACCAAAAGGGAATAGTACTCACAGGACTCACTACTCAAAAAAGACTGGTTTATTAGGTTCTGATCCTTTCCTACCCAAAGTCAGCTCCTACCGGTACTTCCACCAAGCCTGTTGTGCTCTGAGAACAAGCTTTTATTTCCCCTGCCCTGGCATCATATTGAAGTCATTTATGAATGACCCAGTTTGCATCTAAAATCCTTATTGTCTCTAACCAGCAGCACCCAAAACTGGCTATCATCTTTACTCCCTGAATAAGGTTAGCTTTGCTAGTCTGTATCAGATAAAACTGGACTGGGTTCACATGCCCAGTTTGAAAATGCTTTCTCATTGTCAGTGATTCCCTCTTTTTCCCTAGTGTGTGTTTGTTTGGTTGGTTTTGCTTCTCATTTATCATCTTTCTACTCTCTCTTGTCCACCCTGACTTCACTTTCGATCCGTCTAAGTTTTCTCTCATTCTCCTTCCAGAATGCTGTTCGGTTTGCTCCTGGTGATTGATAGTGCCAGCAAGTAATGACTTGCTGTATCACAAACACGCACCCACGTCTGCTGTTTGACTCCATAAACTCAAATGTTTGCCTAGTAACCTTCAGATCAGACCAAGCATCTAATTCTAAGTATATGCTTATTAAGGCACTCTGTGCAGTAACCCACACAAGTCCCTGTATTACGTTAACGAATGAATCATTCTGTTTATTTGCCCTCACCCTAATCCAAAGTTACGCATGGCTAATGTTCCCAGATTAATCCAGAGCCATAAATCAAAATATAGCTCTATTCTGAACCTAGAACAAACTAGCTCATAATTAATTGGTGACTCATTCAGAGTTTACTGAAATGTATCCTTTCTTTGTATAATAAATGCCAGAGTTCTAGCATATGCACTAGTTCAAGAAAAATTTGATTATCCTTGGAAAATAAAAGATAGAAGTAAGCAATTGTGAAATAGTAAGAAGTTATTGTGGTTGTCCAACAGCCAACAATTTGGATGAAGCTAGGGGAGTTTCTATTCAAACAACCAAATACTGGAACATCTAAGAGCCAAACAAAACTCATATTATTAACGGAATAAACTTTTTTCCTACTGTAATGCTAGTACAGTTTTTTCCTCTCATCGATACATTCTTACAATATAAAAATAAATATTAACGATTCAAATCCCTGAGCCATACTGAATCAGAATCTCTGGGAACTAACTTCTGGGAAATGTGCCATTTCTAGAAACTTCAAAAATTATTCTTTGCACACTAAACTTGGAGAACCACCATTTTACAATATGCTTTCTGTCTCTCAAGCTGAGGATGATTCCTGATTCTGTCCTAGGACTTCTGTCAGCTTGCTTTACACGAATAGCATTAATAAACACTCGATCCACATTTTTATGGGACTATAGTTTATTCGATTTGGGAAAACTTCTTTAACAAAAGGAACATGAGCATCAATACAAAATCAATTTTAAAAGTGAATATTTGTTTATAATGAAAAAAGGAATCACAATAAAATAATAGACAGTAAAATAGTAAAGTTTCAGCTTCCTTTATTCTGAGATCTCTTTAGGTGATTTACCAAAATGCTTGCACAGAAATGCTGCCCATTTATAACCTGGTTCCCTTTCCCCAACTTGAATATTCTATTATAGCTCCCAGAAATTCTCAACATTGACCAGAGTTCATGTGAAAGAGAAGCTGAAAGCATAACCTCCTTAGCTTCATCCTAGGTCTACCTGAAACTACAGTGTTAGCCATTCACTTCTAAGTCATTAGCACCCATGAGAATGAGTCCTGGGACTAACAGTGCTGAGTGGTCATCCGGAACCATTTTCCTACTGGTTTTGATTGGTCTCTTCTTCTCTCTGTCCAGGACTTCACAATGACTTTTTATCTCAGGCATTACTGGAAAGACGAGAGGCTCTCCTTTCCTAGCGCAGTAAACAAAAGCATGACATTTGATCATAGATTGATCCAAAAGATCTGGGTGCCTGACATCTTTTTTGTCCACTCTAAAAGATCCTTCATCCATGATACAACTATGGAGAATATCATGCTGCGTGTACACCCTGATGGAAACGTCCTCCTGAGTCTCAGGTAAGGAGAGCTGCCTATTGCCTTTGGCCTTCTTGTACTGCTACTATCTGCACCAAAACTGATGACTGGCGCTTCAGATGAAACTCACGGTGTTGCTGTCTGTTTAATGTTTCTAGAGATTGGGACACAAGCATACGATGTGATTTTCCCCTAGTTCTAACATCCAGATTAAAATAAAAATGATTTGCTGTTCTGACTATATCCACCTTGGGTATATGTTGGTTGGACAAATAGTGAAGCTGAATTATGGAAATCCTAAAATCTGGCACACGGTTTTACAGGCAGACAAGCCCGCTTTTCCTCCTCACCGACTCCATGTGAACGCTGCACCCCACCAAGCAGTTTTGGAACCTTGGATTAGTTATACAATTTTTCTTAATTATCTCCTTCATTTTTCATGGGAAGGCATAGCTGTCATTCAAGCTAACACCAACTTGCTTTCTTTTACTTTGCTTTTAATTTAAAATGTGCATTCCAACACTTTGCTGTAACAGCGCTTCCTTTTAAATGTTCCATATTTTCTTTTAGTCACATGAGTCCTGTGCATATTGAGTGGCTTATCACAGATTATTACTATAAATGTTTGGTAAACCCAAGCAACTCAGCTTTTTTTAATGTCCTACTAACCTTAGAAGCATTCTAAAGTAGGCTGAACAAATGATAGATATCCCTGTCCTAACTTCTGGAAACTGTGAAGCTTACCATATATGACCACCAAAAAATAAATAAATAAATAAATAAATAATAAAAAAAGAAAGAAAGAAAAGGAAGGAAGGAAGGAGTGAAAGAGAAAAGGATCCTTGCAGATCTTGAAATAGGTAAGTTATCCTGGATTATCTAGGTGGGACTTAAATGCAGTCTTAGGAAGACAATGTAGTCGTAAGCCAAAACATGCTGGCAGCCACCAGAAGCTATAGGACACATGGATTTTCCCCCAGAGCTGCTAAGAGAGAAGGGCTTTTATGACACTTTGATTTCAACCCCATGATACTGATTTCAGAGTTCTGGCCTCCAGATCTGTGTGAGAATAAATTTCTATTGTATTAAACTACAAAATACGTGGTAATTTGTTATAGCAGGAATAGGAATCTTATGTAGATTCTTTTTGCTCATTAAAATACCTCAGCACAGAGCTGTTGCCAGGCATTGTATATGTGCTGTCAATTATTTTAAAAATGTGATTAAAGGAAAATATCACTTTCAATGGCTTTTGTTTGGGGCGGTATGGTAGGGAAGAACAGGGGTCTCACTGTGTCATCAGGCTGGAGTACAGTGACAATCTCAGCTCACTGCAGCTTCTGCCTTCTGGATTCAAGTGATTCTCCTGCCTCAGCCTCCCCTGAGTAGCTGAGATTACAGGCACCCACCACCATGCCCAGCTAATTTTTATATTTTTAGTAGAGACGAGATTTCACTATGTTGGCCAGGCTGGCCTCGAACTCCTAACCTCAAATGATCTGTCCACCTCGGCCTCCCAAAGTGCTGGGGTTGCAGGTGTGAGCCACCATACCCGGCCTCAATAGGACTTTTAAATCAGGAGTAGCATAGGACTCGTAGGTACTGGAGTCAAGCCTCGGTAGGAATTGGGAACAGAATGGCACTATCTGGACAAAGAATCACCCATTTTAAATTAATTTTGGTGGGGGGAGTAAAGAATTAACTCAGTCAATTTTTCTTACCCTGCACATTCCAGGAAATTTTTGGCCCTTGCCAGGCTCCTGTGGGGTAACCTGTAACCCCTTGGAATATCCTAACTGATAAGAGTATCTTTGTTTACTTGGGGGCTGGGGGCTGAGCCCGATAGTTTCTGCTAACGATGTGATTTATAGTGGAGGCTTTGAGCCACTGGATATCAGCTTGACCTCTGGAAGGGCTGGAGACTGAGGTCAGCCGTGTGGGTTGGCAGTCAGTACTATGTGGCTACTCTCCATTAAAAGTGTGGATATCAAGGCTTGGGTGAGCTTCCTTGGTTGGTGATGCCCCAAGGGTGTTGTCACGTATCATCGCTGAGAGAATTAAGCACCGTGCATGTAACTCCATTAGGAGAGGACAACTGGAAATGTGTTCCTGGTCTCTCCTGGACTCTGCCCTGTGCTCCTTTTCTACTGTTGGTTTTCATCTGTATCTTTCCATTATTATATAGGTAACCAAGAGCACAACAGCTCTGCTGGGTTCTGCAAGTCCTTCTAGTGAATCACGGACCCTGAGAGTGGTCTTTGGAGATCCTCTAACACAGGAGGAACTCAAAATTTTTGTCAGCACAGCTCTTCCAGCCAACAGCAGAGCCAATCCAAGCCCAGAGCCAGATCCCCCGGTTCTGGGATTGGTTCTGACACCACTTAGCCTCCTAGCCTCTTTGGTCATTAATTCATTCACATGTACTATGATGGACTGAAACACCTCAGAGGGGCCCTTCTAGGTTTCAAGTACTAGGAATATGCCAAAATGAATATGTTTTGTGACACAAAGTAATCCTTGGCTTGATGTTTTGTTGCATGACTATTGACAATAGACTTAGCCCACAGAAGATGAAATGGTCCTGCTCCTCTGATTAACTCAAGGGCACCACAGGTAGGAGCATCTGTTGCCTTTGTTTTCTGCAAACCTGCTCAGGGGCCTTTTACGAACCTTTGATCTGCTGTTGTGGGTACCAAAATTTCTACTTTGAGGCAAGATCCTAGTACAGCAGCCTCTGCCTGAAGCCGGGAAAATCTAGGAGGATATAAAATTTGAAAAAACAGTTATTATCATATCTTTTGGCTTAATAGCACCTGAATCATGCATTGTACACATAGATATATAACTAAGAATGCTCCAGGCTTTTCACTCACTACTGGAAAGAGGATTTCCTCAGGTAAACTTTCTTTGTAAAGGAAACCTTTACCTACAGGTTTTTATTGCCACCATCTCAACCCTTCGTTACTATAGGTATAGGCTATTTATGTGGGAATCTTCCAGAAAGCAAAAAATGTTCAAATCTGTTTAAAAGTCTTCTTACTTTAAAGTGTGTTTATCTAGAGACATCAGAGCCAGAAAATACAGAGGGGGCTGATCAGGAAATGATGAGCTCAGAAGCAGGTATGAGAGCTGAATTCACTCATTGAATCTGTGGCTTAAACAAATCATCTACCCTCTAGAGTTTGCTTCCTTACATATTATTTGGACAGAAGATAATACTGTGCATTTTGGATTATTCTTGAAAGATACACAGAACAGGCAAACAATAAGAAAGTTTCAATGTTGCATGCTCATTTGGCCAGATGGTTAAATGATCTGCAGTATTCTTTTTCTCGTTCTTTTTGTAGGATAACGGTTTCTGCCATGTGCTTTATGGATTTCAGCAGGTTTCCTCTTGACACTCAAAATTGTTCTCTTGAACTGGAAAGCTGTAAGTCTCACTTCCTGGTGGAGTGAGTACATCATTTGAACACATCATCACATATTTACATGTAAATAAGCATGCTCTTAACAAGCATTTTAAAATCTTGATATATTTATCCAAAATCAAAACAGTTGCGGGGTTCTTCTTTGTTTTTTGTTTTGTGGGGTTTTTTTTGGTTTCTGTGTTTTATGAAGGTTGTGATGGCAGTTTGTCTGTTAAAGAAGATTCGGGGGGAAAGTATTTTGATAATTGTGTATTCTGCAGTTTATACAATAAAGGAACAGCTCCCTAAAAAGGTCTATTCTTGCTAATGTTACATAGATTAACACAGACTTTCCACATTTGGAAAGCTCTGGAATTAATGTTCCCAGATGAATCACAATCCTTCATTAGGTAGACTTGGATTCCCTAGAAAAATCTAGCTCTAGACATAGACACCCTTTATCAAAACCCCATCACAGGGTATCTGAGCTGTCAATCACTTTTACCCATCAGCTATTTTTGATACAAGATCTTAAAAGCTGACTGCAGTTTTTGAAAATGTGTCTAAAATGCTGAGAATCTCAATAGATGTCTATTCCACGAATGCTCCACCCCAAATCCATTAGAAACTTTTTGTACCACTATTTGACTTTAGAAAATTTCTTATAAGATTGGCCCATTTTGGAATTTCATTCAAAGAGACGAAAAACAAAGAGGGACCAGCAGGCTGGAGTCAGGCCTGTGACAGTGAGGGGATGCTATGGTGTCGCCCTGAGGCCTGGCTTAATACTCTAAGAGAATGCACACAAATATAGGAGCAGCTATCTGGAGAGTTTTAGTTCATTGTGTGGGCACAAGATCCACACTATACTAGTCATCAGGGTCTAACTTTTAGAGATTATTTTCCCTCTTCCTAAAAGTGTGTGTATGATCAGTTCATTGGCAAACATATTTTTGTCACCTAATATGTTCCATGTCATTGGACTAGGCACTAGGGACACAGAACCACATAAAACATGGTTATAGAACGCATCGAGCTTACAAGAACTTACTCCACTTACAAGTATTTTCATGTTTTAGATGCCTACAATGAGGATGACCTAATGCTGTATTGGAAACACGGAAACGAGTCCTTAAATACTGGAGAGCATATTTCCCTTTCTCAGTTCTTCATTGAGGAGTTCAGTGCGTCTAGTGGATTAGCTTTCTATGGCAGCACAGGTACAGCATTTTGCGTGGGTGATTCATCAGCACGTATTGGACATCTACCGTTTGCAAAGCACTACAACCTGTGAAAAGACCGGAATCCAAGCGAGTGTCCCTTTGGCCAAGACCATCATTCCTGTCCTTTACAGGGAGCGACCTCCATCTTTCCATACCTCATTTCTCTCCCCCTCTGCCACGCCCCCCCTGCCACCATGCAACCACCTCTAACAAGATGCCTTTCTTCCATTGTTGACTTCTCCAGTCTCAATACAGCAGACTGAGTAATCTCTTTGGAACATGAAGTTCAGAATTCTTTCCTGTTCTAAACTTTCCAGTGTCTTTCTTTCCTTTTTTTTTTTTTTTTTTTTTTTTTGAGACAGAGTTTCGCTCTTGTTACCCAGGCTGGAGTGCAATGGCGCGATCTTGGCTCACCGCAACCTCCGCCTCCTGGGTTCAGGCAATTCTCCTGCCTCTGCCTCCTGAGTAGCTGGGATTACAGGCACGCGCCACCATGCCCAGCTAATTTTTGTATTTTTAGTAGAGATGGGGTTTCACCATGTTGACCAGGTTGGTCTCGATCTCTTGACCTCGTGATCCACCCGCCTCGGCCTCCCAAAGTGCTGGGATTACAGGCTTGAGCCACGGCTCCCGGCCTCCAGTGTCTCTCTATCACATTTACAACAAAATTGAAGTTTCTCAACGTGATCAGTCTCCTGCCTAACTTGGGACTCACCCACTCACCCTGCGCCTCACCACCTGCTTCTCTCCTGACACTGGCCTTCTTGCTTACCCACCTAATTCCATCAGCAGGACCTCTGCCTGGCCGTCTCCTCCCTCTGCCTGGAAAACTTTCCCCCAATATTCTCATGACCAGCTTCTTCACTTCAGTCAGTGCTCTGTTCAGATAGCTTCTAAACAGTGCTTTCCTAACCAAACCAACCCTTTGTGAAACAGGATTCCCTTCTCAGCGTTCCCCGCCTCAGTCATCACAGCACCTACCATCACCTGAAGTATGCATTTGACTGCTGTATTGTCTGAGTGCCTCACCAGGAAAGGGGCGGGGAATCTGTCTGCCTTGCTCCCTGTTTCTTCTGCAGCACCTGGAGTGTGCTTGGCACATGATAGATGCTCAATAAAAACCAGCTGAATGAATCCATCCATAAAGTGCATCGTTGCCCTAAACGAAAAACCCATCCAAAACTGGGCCTATAGAGCACTCTTTACTATGCCAGATGTATTTCTGAATTGACAAGTTTTATCCAAGAAACCTTTTAAAGTTATTTCTGATCCCCACCGACTGAAGTTGGAAGCAGCCTTCTGTTCCCCTCGACCCTCCTCACCCTCCACTATCATTCTCCTGCTGGATAGTAATGATCTGGGTCATTTTAGGGCGAATCCATATAAAATGCCATTTCAGATTCAATGAAGCCATGCTTGGACCAGCAGCCCTCCCTGGGTTTCAGAGCAGTCCTGGCTAGAATGTTTTTATCTCCTCTGCCTTGATGGTGGTTCCTTTTCTCCTCAAAGATTCTCCTCTCTGTTCTTAGATCTTGGAGAGTAGTTATCAAATTTGTATCTAAAAACCTGCATCTTTAAGAGAGAAGTCGAAGTTTACATTGCAGAGAAGTTAAATGATTCTCTAGGAGCAGCAGCTATTTAGCTGTTTAGATCTAGAAGAAATTCTCTGTTTTACCCCATTATTTGTCTACATTGCTTGCGATTCAGCAAATGATGCCATCAATTTTAATCATGTTTATTGCCTTTTCTGATTATATAAGTAACACATATTTATTTGTTTTGATCACTGATATATCCCTGGCTTATGGTACATGCTCAAAGGCTAATTATTGAATGAATGAAAAAATGTTAGACAATTTGAGGAGACCTCAGAAAAATTTAAAGGAAAATCTCTTTGTAATCCTACCTCATAGAGATAAACTGTATTATTATTTTGATATATTTTTCTGATCCTCCTCCTACTCCTTTTCTCACTTTGCCTTTCTCTATATGAATAAATATAAGCATATGTTTATCAGGACTTTAATGTTCTTCATGAATGCTAAATTAAATTAATATTTAAATAGAATGTATGCAATGAACAACCATGATATATGTAAAGTATAATTTATAGGATTTTTAAAATTTTACTATTGCTATGATATAACTTTGGCATATGATACATTATAAATAGATATTTGTAATGTTTAATGCTAATATAATGTACTAGATATGAAGCATAGAAATCCAAAAGAATTGTCTCCTGCACAGAACATATACAAAATATGCAATAATAACAATGGCGTTTCTTAACTTTTGAAGCACGGTTATCTATTAACATATATACAACCATTTTCTTAACAAGAAGTTAAATTTTACTTCAAAATTCTAACTTTACCACTAAGTCATTCCATTTGCTCTCCTGCAATCTTATTTGTGCTTGTCAGACTTTTTGAGCTCTACCAGGCAGGTCCAACACTAGTTGATTTTTATCTTTTTCTGGTCATGTTTTAGAATCTCTTCTCTCCAAAGCCAGACAAAATATTGGCATTGGAAAACTTGCTGCTCACAAAGATGCTTGCATTTTAAAATGTAATGCTTACATTTTAAAATGAACTTATAAATCCTTAACATTCAAATGTAGTTATATTTTTAAGAAATAGCATTTTGGTTCCTTAGAAAATGAAAAAATATATATAATTAGGTTCAAATGTACATGCTTTGTGTAGCATGAGATGGAGAGTTATCCATAATACGTTGCAATTTTTTTAAAAAAAGCAAGTTACGGAAGAATACATTTTAAAATTCCCATACTTGTTATTGAAGAAAGTATGTATACATATTTATGAGGGTTTATATACGTATGTGTGCATATCGTGTGTGTGTATATGTGTGTGTGTGTGTGTGTGTGTGTGTGTGTGTGAAAAGCCTAGAAAGATTAACAATAGATACCTCTGAGAAGTAGGTATAAATTGGGGAGATTTTCAACACTTGTATTTTTTAATTTGTTACAATATACTCTTTTTTTATGACAGAGATTTAAATAGGATCTGAGAATAGGAAAAATGCAGAAGGGAAGCATTTTGGAAGTTGTATTCAAATATCAAATTAATAATCATATTTGGGTTTATTTAACCATCCCTTAGTTAGATTTCAGAAAGATTGCCTTTAGAAACTTATTTTAGTTCGTCAGCATGTGATAGTTCTGCCTCACATCATCCATGAATCATTAATCTTCTGACCGTCAAACTCAAGTGTCTTTTTGAGACTGGTTTCCTGTTTCAGTATTTTAGCTTCCTCAAAAATAATTTTTGATTTTTTTTCACTCCTATTTTTTTTTTGAGACGGAGTTTCCCTCTTGTTACCCAGGTTGGAGTGCAATGGCGCGATCTCGGCTCACCGCAACCTCCGCCTCCTGGGTTCAGACAATTCTCCTGCCTCAGCCTCCTGAGTAGCTGGGATTACAGGCACGCACCGCCATGCCCAGCTAATTTTTTGTATTTTTAGTAGAGACGGGGTTTCACTGTGTCGACCAGGATGGTCTCGATCTGTTGACCTCATGATCCACCCGCCTCGGCCTCCCAAAGTGCTGGGATTACAGGCTTGAGCCACCGCGCCCAGCCTTCACTCCTATTTTACAAGTACCAGCCACAACCACCACTCCCAAATCAGCTTTATGGAAAAACTATACGCCTGACTCTGGCTATATGAGGCAGAAATACAGTTACAGGAGCTTAGTTACCATTTTATAGCTCAACAACAGGGTCTTTGCTTTTTCATTTTCTTGGTCTTCACCACTGCCATTGCCTCTGTTCAAAAATCACCATGACCTGGCAGTATTAACGAGCAGGCGAGGAATTCTGCCTCCTGATCTCTTTCTCAAAATCATGCACTATAAATTTACAAAGAAAAAAGAAGTGACCCCTGCCCCCAAGGGATGCATTGAATAGTTATTCTTTATCATAGCATAGTCTAGTGGCTGAATGTGTGAAGTACTATAAAGAGACCAGGGAACCAAAGAAAAGAAAAAGAGAGAGAGAAAAAGAGACTGCCTAAGTTCAAACCCTGTCTCTATCATTTATTAGCAATGTGACCTTGGACAAGTTGCTTAATCTCTCTAACCTTCTACCTTCTCATCTTTAATGGGTTTCATAATACTCTCTACATCATAGGATTGTGAGGATACATGATGTCATATAATTAAGTACCTTAGAATGTTGTCTGCCGTATAGTAGATGCTCAATAAATATTAGTTAGTAGCTGTCATCACCACTCTATTTTCATCCACATTGTCTTGATCCTTTGTATTAAGGCCTAGTTTTTTTGTTTTGTTTTTTTTTGTTTTTGTTTTTCCCAAAGGATACTTCAGTGCTAAAGGCCTAGTTTCAAAGGGCCATTGAAGGTGACTATCTCTAGGTATAAAAACCTACTTTATTCTTGTCTCGGGACTCACTCCTCAGTTACTGGCCCAGTCCGCCATTTCCCTGGCGACCAACTCTCTAGCCCTTTTCTCTCTTTTATTAACTCCTCTTCTTTCTACTGTATGGCAAGCTGATGGAGGCAGATGTCCCCGCCCCCATCCAAAATTTAGTTCAGATGCAAAAACAGATGATGCCATGCACATGACAAATGGGTCTAAAGTGCCTTATTTCTCACATAGTGAGGCTTTCTCGAGAGAGATGGTCAGGCTCCCAAGCAGGTCTGAAAATGGCTTGAGAGAACACGCAGGGGCTACTGGCTTGGGTTTTTGTGGTAGCTAGGGGCTGCAGCTAGGGTGAAGGCTGCCTGTTAGAGGACAGGATGCATGCTTTGAACTTCTCACAGGTGCCAAAAAAGAGAGACCTAGGCTTTTTATTAGCTTGTTTAGCTGTAGAGCAGAAAGAGAAGTTGGGTTTCAGAGCTTTCAGCAGTCAAACATCAAAAATAGAATCAGACTCTTTATTGTACTACCCAAAATGAAAGCTTCTTGTCTTTCCAAGAAAGCACCACCTTTCCCGATAGAGAAATGGATTCCCCATGACCTGCAGATTCAACTTCCTCAAAAGAACCCCAAGGCAGAGCAGCAGTTTTACTTCCTGGTTACTCCACCCCATCCCTACCCCACCAAAAAAAAAAAAAAAAAAAAAGGACAACTGGTTTTCAGAAAATTATGAATAAAGGATGCAGATAACTAATTTTGTTTCAAGTTAATAATGAACAGAAAACCATATACATGAATACTGTGTTCCTTTTAAATTGCTTTCACAGATTTTCCTTATTTTAACCTCACAATAATTACATGAAGTAGTAAGTTCAGATAGCTGTTATTGTACTCTGCAACCATCACGGAAACTCTCAATTGTACACAGAAATGAACTGGGGCTGTGACACAGGTGATACAAGACAATGAGAAGCTTAAAAAAAACAATTTGCATTTTAACTTTATAATGTACTATGTGATGTGATTTTATTACTCCTGGTAATAAAATTGTTTGGTATTCCTGAAGCATATATCAGCTGACAGAGGGAAGCTTGGAACCAGGTAAAGAAAAGACAGATAATGAGCATTTAATTGAGAATAGGAGTCTAGAAGTAGAGTCTGCCAGTTCAGTGTGGGTTGGCTAGATGTATTTCTTAGGTCAAATGCCTAAGTACTTAACGTGATCCATCTAATACATTTGCCATCTTAGGCTTTTAGCAAATGACTGCTGAGACTAGTAGAAGGGTTTTCCAACTCTGCAATACCTGTGATTTTTCTTTTATAACTTTTGACCTATAGTCCCTGTGTTTTGAATAATGTTATCTGAAAGTAAACAGCATTTATCACAGAAAAAATAATCCTACTTATTCCTAAAAGATGTATTTTCATGTTTCCTCATTCATTGCCTTATTTTAGTAAAGATTTAACAAGATTGGCACATAATTATTGTGAAATAAAGCAAAGTGATATAAATCAGAAATGTATTAGGAAAAAAAGCAAAAACCAGGCTGGGGTATTACATGTAACCTGGTATGTGGTCATTAAAGTATGGTGCTCAGAGAAGTCCTGCGGATGTCTGAAAATTTGACTTTAAACTTCCTAGTAGTCAATGGGAAAGGTAAACCTGAGCAAAATATGTGTGTGGATGTGACCACAAATGGTGCTTTTAATTGGCACAATTAATATTACCAAAATGAGTTTATATAATTTAAATAAGATGCAAAGAAGCATCATCATATGGCTACTTTTTTGTAGATTTGTCATACACAAATCATGGTACTCATGAGACTTTCAAATTATAAAACTAGCTTATGGATGCCGTTTTCTTTTTCATTTGAATCCCTAGCTTTCTCCATCCCAGGTCAAAAGCTAATGACCTGCCACCTACTGCGAATCTTGTCATTCAGATAAATGTTTCTTTTCATTTGTTACAGCTAAGAAATGGTCTGTTGGCTCCTTTATGCCATCATTAATCGTGTATTGAGGACTTTCCTTCTTGCAGAAATGCCACAACCCAAGATGTTGTGGAGAAAGGTCTTTAGAGGCCATCCCACAAAATAGAACCACTATTCATCCCAGAACTGTAGGTGTGGAAATTAAAGGGGATCTTTGAGTCGCATAATTAAGCAGACTGTAGTTCAGCTGGTTTAACACTGATGGAGTGCCAGGCCCGAACATGGAGATGACGATATCACGTTCCATGTCCCCAAGAGCTTGGAGTCTAAAGAAGCAGGTCATTTCACTAAGTGCAGTGTTTCTAAGAGGAAGCTTGCTCTAATGAAAACTTTGGCTTTTTTCCATAGGTTGGTACAATAGGCTTTTCATCAACTTTGTGCTAAGGAGGCATATTTTCTTCTTTGTGCTGCAAACCTATTTCCCAGCCATATTGATGGTGATGCTTTCATGGGTTTCATTTTGGATTGACCGAAGAGCTGTTCCTGCAAGAGTTTCCCTGGGTAAATCTTTCCCCATCTTTATAAAATGTTAACATGGAAGAAAGTTCAAGGGAGGTAAATAAAATGGGTAATACATGGAGAGGAAAAGAGAGTGGTGGTTTAGTAGGGATAGTCAGAGATGAACATCTATGTATCTTTGACGTCTTCAAGAGCAAATTGTAATTGAGTTATTTCCTTGGGAACCCAGATTTTAAGTATGAAGGCTTTGCTGACTGACCTGCAGCTGGATGAGAGTAAAGAAAGAGGTGAAATTATGCAGCATGAACAGCCTCACTTTGAAATCTTGTCTCTTCTAAGAAAATCTCTCCATGCATTATTTAAGTCCATTTAGCGTTTCATGACAAACCCTTACATCACAGAAAGGAAGACCTTCAATGTAATTCACACTATACTGTTAGTGTATTAATAATAAATTGCCTTGGTGGGTTAACAAGAACGTGGAGGGGATGCTTGAATTTGAAAATATGAATACTGATTTAGAAATCAGGACTTAACCAAAAGGCCAAAATCAGAAGCAGCCACAGGGGAATTTCAGGTGCAGTGGCACATTAGTTGGCAAGAGATTTTAGGTGGAGAGACGTGGCCAGCCTCATTAAGTCACTACACAGGGGTGATGATCTACACCATCTAGCATGCTGTATGCCTCTGTTGCACACGCTGATTTATGGGAACCATTTCAGACCCACTTAGCAGTTACTGAGGTCTTAGAAAGCAGAAGATGCTGAGCTGAGAACTTAGATGACATGTTACTTAATGAGAACCCACGAGATAATTCCACTTGCCTGGTCAGGGCTGAGCCCCCTCATTTTATCTGATGTCATTCTTTCATTTGTAGTGCTCTATCTAGAGAGAAGATTGTTATTATTATAATAATTGGTACAATGATTGTAATTATCACACAATTCACTCCAGAAAGGGTGGTTTGTAAGTTAATGTTCACAAATCATATGCATGCTTCAAAAGAGCATTTGAAAGACATAAATTATTAATATTAACAATTTGCTCACCTCCTTTCCCTATTAAAAGATCGAATTTACAAGCATTTGAGACTTGAATATCTTCAAGGAAAAAATACCATCTGAAGAAGCAATTAAATTATTTGGACTGTTTCTTCACACCAGAGCGTGTGCCTGACCTCAGTACTGCAGTGTGGCAGCATAGACCCAAATACGAGACGGAGGGCACATTTCCAGCCCTCGAAACACACGGAGAAAAGCACTCAGTGTAAAATGGTTTATGAACATGATTTTCAGTCAGATTTCTGAAGTTGACTGCTCTGCTCTCCTATACTGTGAAAATGACAGCAATAAGAGCTACTTCCATGGAAGGCTGGAGTGAATTGAGAACAGTAAAACACTTTTAAGACACCCTTGAAATTACCTGCTTCTTGCAACCACGTCTGATCCCTTAGGGTTAGGAAATTGCTATGCAGATTTATGTAAAATGCATGTAAATCAGAAGTGGCCCTCTTCCTCTTTTTTTTTTTTTTTTTTTTTTTTTTAAGACGGAGTTGCACTCTTGTTACCCAGGCTGGAGTGCAATGGTGCGATCTCGGCTCACCGCAACCTCCGCCTCCTGGGTTCAGGCAATTCTCCTGCCTCAGCCTCCTGAGTAGCTGGGATTACAGGCACACGCCACCATGCCCAGCTAATGTTTTGTACTTTTAGTAGAGACAGGGTTTCACCATGTTGGCCAGGATGGTCTCGATCTCTTGACCTCGTGATCCACCCGCCTCCGCCTCCCAAAGTGCTGGGATTACAGGCTTGAGCCACCGCGCCCGGCCCCCTCTCCCTCTTTTTAAAAAAATTATTTTAATAAGAGAACAGCACCATTCCTATAAAACTGTGACCCTCTCAGGCTTTTGCTTCCTACCAGCCTCACATTTTTTTTCAAAGATACTTTGCTCTCTGCTTCCCTAGCTCTTTGCAAATACTGTGCTACCCCATTCTCTGGAAGGTCCCTGTGAATGTCTATTCATCTAGCCCACTTGCCTTTTCTCATCTGCTTCCTCCCTTCACCTTCTGTGCAACATTTAACATTATTAGGCTCGTCTGCAAATCTAGGACCAACTTCAGTGGTCAAAAATTTCAGCCTGATCGTCCTCATCTGCAAAATGAAATTATTAATACTACCTGTTAAAGGTCATTATGAGAATTAAATGGGAGAATTAATTAATTTAATCATGTCAACTGCCTAGCTTGATGCCTGGACAAAACCAACCACATACACAATGCACTAGTTTCCGCTACTCTCCACCAGTCTGGTTTTCTCCTCCTGAAGACTTCCCTTTCCTTTTCTCTGTCCTGCCCTTTCTTCCACTCCTGAAGTATGAGTAACTCCCTCCCAAGGGTCTGCTCACTTTTGACTCTTTATCTAATGGAAGAAACTTTTTTATTCCAACTTCTGTCCCTATATAAGTATATGCTATCTGGGTGCTTTCTGTTGTATGCTGCACTTCACCGGCAGGTGCTACAAGCATTCAGCCTGTTTAGAATCGAGTCTTACCTTGGGAACCCAGACTTCAGGGATGAACGATGTCCCACCTGACCTGTAACTGGGTGACAGTAAGGAAAGAGGGTGAAAGTATGAAGCACAAATAGCCTCACTTTTCAATCTTATCTTTTCCCTTTCTAGGTACTCTCCCATGTATTACCCAAGTCCGTTTAGCTTTTCCTGACAAACCCTTACATCGCAGAAAAAAAGAACCTTCAAACAAATTCACACTATATTGTTGGTTTCTTCATAAGAACTTACTTTGATGGGTTAGCAGGAAAGCCACTGACTCTCTTCACTTATTCTCTTTACCTTCCTCATTCTCTTCAGGGCCTCCCGGTTTCTTGAGCCTTTCATATCTGAAACCTCAATTTCCTTCTTAATCTTTAACAGTGATTCTCAAACTATGGCCTTAGGACCCATTTATACTCTTCAAAGCTAATGAGGACCCTAGAGAGCTTTTGTTGCTGTGGGTCATGTCTATCATTATTAGCCGCATTAGATGTTAAAATAGAATTTGAAAACGTGTTAATTTACTTAAAGCTAGGAATAATCAACTCGTTGTAAGTTAACATAATAACATATTGTATGAAGGATAATTATTTTTTCTAAAACAAAGTTTAGTGAGAAGAGTGGCATTTTAAAACATTTTTGCAAATCTTTAATGTCTACCTTTATAGAGGGCAGTTGGATTTTTATCTCGTTTCTTCATTTATGCTATTGCAATAGGTTTTGGTTGAAATATAGAGAGAAATCTGACCTCATCAGATATATAGTTTGAAAAAGGAGTAGTATCTTAATAGTCTTTCCAGATAGCCTCCCTTCACGTGACAGCAAAACTCAGCAAGTGATGGTTTCTTAAAGTTTAGTTGCAGTGTGCTATCTGAAACCACGTCAACAAATATTTTCTACTCTGTTAGATTAGAATCCATTGGTCTACCTTACACTTTGAATAGATTTTTCCCTGATGCATTGGTCGTTTGGAAAATATTGGTTCACTGAGTTATTCAGATCTTCCAAATGTTTACATAATTCATTATACTGGTTTGGATCATAATCTCAAAAGACACAATACCAAATGCCATAATCCTGAACGTTGAAATCCTGAAAGATCAAAATCCCTCAAGTCTAAATCCCTCAAGTCTAAAATCTCAAAAATCACAATCACAGGATAATTGCACCATGTGAGGCCAGTCCTTGGGCAATATCTTTATGCAATTGCCTGTAACTTATTGCTGCTTCATGCATGAAATTTTCTTTTTAGTTTTTGGTCTCTTTTTCTTTCTTTCTTTTTTTTTTTTTTTTTACTATTTTTAATTGTCAGAATTATATTACTTATAATTTGCTATGCTATGTATTTTATCTTTGCATCATTTCTAGTAGTGGAGATATAAAGTTAGACTATTAAGGAGTTCTAATTTGTATTATGCCTTTTTGCAAATTTAGCTCCCTGGAAGTGCATTATCACATTAGCTTTGTAAGTATTGTGCATGTATGTAAAAATGTTGGAACTTTCTCAATAAATGAAGACATGTCATTTTTGTACATCTGCATTTGTGAAAGATAAAATTTCATGAGATCTCAGCTCTTTGGGTGACTGCATATATGGTTTTTGATCAATCCTCAGAGACTTAGGTTGTCCATCACGGTGTTTTAGATGACCACAGTTACAAAGCCAGGTACCCACAATGACCCACCGGGGTGATACGCGTTTATATGATTCCCTTTTGACCTATTTCTGCATCAGTATGGTTCATCTGCTTGTAACTGCTATACCTCTGCAACTGTAGTCAGTATACCTGAGTGTTTATGCTTACAGAAATACGCGTTTTATTATTGCCTATTTTACTGAGTAAAGTGGCTTATGAAGTGTTATATCATTTTTTTATATTTCTCGAATAAATTAACCTTTTTAAAATATAAATGTTTTACATTTTTCAAAATTATTTTTTAGAACAATATTTTCAGGATTTCGATCTTTCAAAGATTGTGATTTTTAGTATTTTAGACTTTAGAGATTTTGATCTTTGGGGATTTCAGCATTCGGGATTATGGAATCCGGAATTGTGTCCTTTGGTATTGTGATTGGTTCCTCCTCCCCACCTGTATTTTTCTGTCAAAATCCTTCCATCTCTACATGGCCGAAAGCCTTTAGTGATGACCCCAAGCACACATGGTCTCTCTCATCTTTGAACACACAGTTCTTTGTGTATCTCCTAAGTAGCTTACTTCCTCTATTTCATGTTTTGCTGTGGGGCAGGAGTGGCTTGTCTTTCGACCTCTATTAGAATGTGAGCTCCGTAAGGACAAGGATCACTATTACCATTTTTGTTGTTCCTTCAGTGAGTAGCGCAGCGTCCTCCCGCACGGACTTCCTGTTCAATAGTAGTTGTTAAGTTGCCGGTGTTTAGTCCAGCATAGTTTTAGTTGCTAACTGGAAACAATAAAGGATGACTCATTTGCTGGTGAAGACCCTCCCACATTTGCCATGTTTCAGGTAAAGAACAGTAGATGGTGCTTAGCATTTAGAAGTATGCACTGTGATTAGGCAATTCTTGGCCGGGCGCGGTGGCTTACACCTGTCATCCCAGCACTTTGGGAGGCTGAGGAGAGCGGCTCACGAGGTCGGGAGATCAAGACCATCCTTGAAGCTTAATACCGTGAAATCCCCTCTCTACTAAAAATACAAAAAATTAGCCAGGCGTGGGTGGCACATGCCTGTAGTCCAGCTACTAGGGAGGCTGAGGCAGGAGAATCGCTTGAACCCAGGAGGCGGAGGTTGCAGTGAGCCAGGATTGTGTCACTGCAGTCCAGCCTGGGTGACAGAGTGAGACTCCATCTCAAAAAAAAAAAAAAAAAAAAAAAAAAAAATTAGCTGGGCGTGGTGGTGTGTGCCTGTAATCCCAGCTGCTAAAGAGGCTGAGGCAGGAGAATCGCTTGAATAAAAGTTGACAGATGAAATATCTGTTGGAGGTTGCAGTGGACCGTGATGGTGCCACTGCACTCCAGCCTGGTGACAGAGTGAGACTGTCTCAAAAAAAAAAAAATTATGCACTGTGATTAGGCAATTCTCATAAGAGATAATAGCTACCATAACTTGGAATGCATGATGGGTCAAAAATACTATTATGTCTCTCCATTCAATTTGGTATGGAGAGAATGTGAGACAATTATGAAGTTGTTCAAGGATATTTAAATATTATACTTTCTCCTCCTTTTCTTGCCTCCATCATTCTTGCTTGATCCCTATGCATGAGGTATTCCATTCTCTATAGAATGCATTAAGTAATGGGCTCATTTACTAGAAAACAGATATGGCAGAGGAAGCTCTCAGACCTGTAGTATTCTCAGAGAAAAATCATCTCCTAACAGAGGATATGCCATATATGCTTGAAAAAGGGAATACTTACGGAACTGGATAGGAGAAGGTCATTTAACCATCACAGAGATACCAGAAGTTCTAATGACACTTATTTGTACTCTTACACCACCTTCCTGGGAAAATGGTTATCAGTTTCTGGTCATAGAGTAATGTTGGAATGTCAGGCGACTTTCCTTTCCTTCATATCATGTAACGTTTTCTTTCTGCCTAAGCCTATATGAAAAATATTTTTACTCACTTGCAGGTGAATATAACACCCCCTCCCTTCAAAAGAACTACCTGCAACACAGTTACTGAGGGGTGAACTCAGAGGTGTCGTAAGTGATGCCTCTGCCCTACCGCTATCATACCAGTCAATGAAACTCTCCACCATGCATGGCTAAAAATAGCCAATGAAACGGAATGATCAGTCATTCTCCCCAGACTAAAGTGTTCTTAAGACCCCATACATGTCTTTAAAAGTTAATATGGTGATACTGCAAGAGCTCAGAGGAGTTGAGTCAAAGGGTCAGACTAAATATTTTCTCATAGCGCTTTCCTAACTATGCGTAGCAACATCAGTAGCGGGGAGAAGATAATTTTCTCATCCAAACACATGAGCTTCCTTCGGCTAAATGGTTGCTCCATATAATTCAAAACTCCTTTGCTGGGATGTTAACTTTCATGGGTTTGGAAGGACTACTATTTGTCAAGATTGATGTATCTTTGAGGGGTGGCTCAAGACATAATAAGTGGATTTAATGTAGCTATAATACTCCTGACTTCAAGTTCTATTGCTTTAGGAATTTATATCTCAGTTTTCTCATTATTCACTCCCCCTACCTAAAAATCACTCCTCTCCTCTCTAGTCGTTTTTTTATCGCTCATCTTAAAGAAGGAACATCCAGAATGCTGGTTTTAAGATAAATAAAGCTGTAATAAATTAGTTGGACTAAGTACCCTTTTAAAGAAAATGATTAATGGCTTCTTGCTCTCTGGCAGATATAAATAGTGCAATTCCTTTTTATTTGTAGTTGCCAATTTCAGATACATGACGAGACCAAACCCAAACTTGTGTGTTTGGTCTTAACCCTTACTTTGTCCACTAAGCTCCATATTACTGTACACTGAGGAAAACGTTCAGTTCTCTTTTATATCTTAGAAAACCGGTAAGAGAAGACATTAAAAATTTTTCAAACAAATGAGGTTAGCACTAAGTGGGAATATTAGTTCATGATTCCTTCACTTCCTGCCAGTGAAATCTTAAAGACAGTAAGGCATTGCCTCTTGGCATAATTCTGCACTCTGAACTGAATTTGCATTCTGCTCTGACATACGAGGTAATTCCTTCGCCACTCTCGGCTTCTATTTCTTTTCTGCAACGTGTGCCTAATTATTTACCTAGATGTGTGATGGGTAAATATTCGATAAAAGCAAGCAGGTTTTATTTAATAATCTTGGCTTCTGCTATACCTGTAATGTTAATAAAAATTCCCTGCTTAATAACATTCCATGCTTCAAGTTCATTCCTTGCTTCGTGTTTATGTAGCAAGTACGTTTTAGAGCCAGAGATTGCAGACATCGCCCTCTGATATGCAGACTGTTGCTCGTACCATTGTTGGGGGAGACCTGGGACTCGCTGGGGTAGTGGCCTGTGTTCAATGTTAAGAGCTAGAATAGCATTTAGGTTTCTTATTCTGGAGTTCAAATCGGTGTGAAGGTGAGAGTCCAAGTTTTCCCATGGGATTGTCAAATTGCCAAGCTGTGTCGATCTTGATCATACAAACTAAAAACTTTGAAATAGAATGACTCTATAGAATTGTTACTGTGTTTGATATGGCGCGCTCTCAGATGAGAGCTTCACAGAATTATTACAGAAAGGATAGAATGTGTTGGTGAAAACAGTCCACATGCTGTGGCTGTACATTTAGGAGTAAATCACAGTGCTCTTCCTGCTGTTTGGGACTCTGTCTGTTGGCATTAAAATGTCCTCACAACTTATAAAAATCATTAAGGATTCCATTTGCACCTCCCTGGTGGGAAATTAAGAAATAAAACCCGGCCAGCCAGTGTACATTTCAGATATTTACAATAGTATGCTTTCTCTCCAGGCGGCACTCTTGCGATATCCCTCTGAGAACTAAATGTAGACACGGAATGGCCCTCCCCATGGCCAGCATTTTATTAAGGAAATCTCAGAGTCACTTATTCCTCCATTTCCCCCCAGAACCTTGATCTTCTTAGCTCTGATGATCAGGCCAGAGAACAAAGAAGTGAAAGGAAGAGGGAGAAAAAACGAAAGGGAAGGGGGAAGGTAGCAGAGAGAGAGAAGAAAGGAAGAGAAGAGAAGGGAAGTGGGGAGGGGCAGGAGGAGAAAGGAGGGGAACGGGGAAGGGAGTGCAAGGGACAAAGCGATTGGAATTCAGCAGTTGCTCAGTAAATGTTTACGATGAACTGAACCCCCACTAACACGCTTACACTCAGAATCAATGGAACTGCAGTTTCATTAACAAAGGACAAAGAGAATAACAATGACTTTTAAAGTATTCTCTGTGAAAGGATAATATAGAGAATAGCAATTTTGAATGCTACTAAAGATCTCCCGGAAACATGAAATATTAAAGGTAGACATAAAGACAGGTTGTGAACAGTAAAAATTGTGAAGGAATGGGAGAGGTTAGAGAAAATGATTTTAGAGTTTTTTTTGGTTTTTTGTTTGTTTTTTTTTTTGAGACGGAGTTTGTTGCCCAGGCTGGAGTGCAATGGCGCGATCTCGGCTCACCGCAACCTCCGCCTCCTGGGTTCAGGCAATTCTCCTGCCTCAGCCTCCTGAGTAGCTGGGATTACAGGCACGCGCCACCATGCCCAGCTGATTTTTTGTATTTTTAGTAGAGACGGGGTTTCACCATGTTGACCAGAATGGTCTCGATCTCTCGACCTCGTGATCCACCTGCCTCGGCCTCCCAAAGTGCTGGGATTACAGGCTTGAGCCACCGCGCCCGGCCGAGTTTTCTTAATTGAATACATGTTTTCCTCTCTGGGATGCTTAGAAGAGGCCCATCTGAGGATAGAAAATAGAAATGTCAGAGTCTGGTCTCTGTGAAGTCTTTAAATGGAGGGAAAAAATGTTTCTGTAAAGGTGAGGGCAAGATAAAGCGACAGAAAAAAAAAAAATCCCATGAGACTGCCTTGTTGGCTTGAGATAGGTACTTGGTCAGTGTACACACACCTTCCCTCCTCTTGGATCCCCAGGTTGATACTGTCCTAGAAAAGGCACCCCTGGTGTAATTCAGCACCAGATCCTGGAAGTGAGTGGTTGTGTCACTAAGCTTGTCACTGTTCTCAAATGGCAGGAATCACCACAGTGCTGACTATGTCCACGATCATCACGGCCGTGGGCGCCTCCATGCCCCAGGTGTCCTACCTCAAGGCTGTGGATGTGTACCTCTGGGTCAGCTCCCTCTTCGTGTTTCTGTCCGTCATTGAGTACGCAGCTGTGAACTACCTCACTACAGTGGAGGAGCGGAAACAATTCAAGAAGACAGGGAAGGTACAGCCTTGCTTTGACGATCAGATTCCTTGGGCAATGTAGAAAAGACTACCCTTATCAATCGCCCTCTCTTGGCAGTGTGGTAAGCCTTTGTTTTAAGTGCATATGCTTGGCAAGAGGCACGTGTACAGTATGATGACAATCCAACATTGAACCTTACTCTCTGTTCTGTGCTGGCTGGTTTTCTCATCCTCACTCACCCTCATCAGGAGTTTGTGTGTGTGAAGAATTTCTCTCAATATGCTCCTTTCTCCCAACTGTACACTTTGAGTAGAAGGGGTTGACATACAGACCACATTCTTTGAAGTGGATAATGGTGATAATGATAATAGCTAACGTGTAATGGGGGTTTAGCAGATGTTGGCATCATGCCAAGCATCTCACCTATTATGTTGGTTAACTCCCATAGTAACCCCGGGGGGTCCGTAGTTTATTGTCCTTGTTTCATGGAGGTGAAGTAAACACAGCCAGGTGGTAGCTTTGCCAAGGTCACACAGCTGAAGAGGATCAGGCTTTGCTCCTGGATCTCCTTGACTTCAAAGGCTGTGTGTGCCCTCTCAACCAATAAACGATAACGATTCTCTCCGCTGAGAGCCAGCGTTTATTTTTCTCTTCTTGTCACTCGGGAGAGTGGTAGAGCATAAAGGGAGGTTCTTCCCCCACGGTATCCTAGAAATGAGGTGCTCTCTGGACTCTAAATGTTGTCCGTGTTTTTTGTGACATTGTTTAATACATGTAGATAGATTACTCTCTACCTGCTCCATTTCATAGAGGATTTGGGCACCAGTTTCTTGCTCCTACAAGAACTTACATAATTTATTGAACTTCAGAAACTTAACTGATAAGAGTCATTCAATCATTTTCTAGTCTACTCTTGAGAGAATAAACACACATCTGCACACATACATATGTGCATATAGTATATATGTATGCATATACATCCTGTATAGAATATCTATACACATACACCCATAACTTCAATGAAATGCATTCACATTGGTTTAAGATTATTTTACATGAGCATTTATACACACCCAAACATTATTAATATTTTTATACTTCTGAGAGCATCTCATACTTTCAGAGTATTTAGTTTTGTTTTGTTCTGTTTTTTTTTTTTTTTTTTGAGATGGAGTCTCACTCTGTCACCCAGGCTGGAGTGCAGTGGCATGATCTTGGCTCACTGCAACCTCTGCCTCCCGGTTTCAAGTGATTCTCCTGCCTCAGCCTCCTGAGTAGCTGCAATTACAGGTGTGCACCACCATGCCCAGCTAATTTTTGTATTTTTAGTAGAGACTGGGTTTCATCATGTTGGTCAGGCTGGTCTCAAACTCCTTCCCTTGTGATCTGCCTACCTCAGACTGCCAAAGTGCTGGGATTACAGGCGTGAGCCACCACACCCAGCCCAGAGTGTTCTGATATCCTCTCCTCACACCAAACCTTCACATCAACCCCCAGTGTAGATCTTGCCGAGACTATTATCTCTATTTCATAAATGAAGAAGCAGAGTTCTAGTGAAATGAAGTGATTTGCTGACAGATTCTCAGCCAACAGAACTGCAATTGCAATTCCGATCTGGAATGCCCGCTTCATCCTTTGATTTTACACCCTTTGAGTCAAAGCTCTAATAAGAGCTGATTTTCTTTTCTGGCAGATGCTTTCATTTCTTTGCTGGCAGAATGTGACTATGTTTGCCTGTCACGTACACACCCACAGTGAGTGCTATGCAGGTGTAAGGAAAGCAGGAGCACTTAGAGCAGTATGCGCCCGTGGTGTGTGGGCATCACCTGGGTCCTCGATTAACTCTTAATTCAGGAGGTCTGGGGTGGGACCTGAGACTTTGAATTTCTAATAAGCTCCAGGTGATGCTGATGCTGCTGATCTATTTCCCACACTGAATAGCAATGATTTAGATCATCTGTGAAGTGAAAGGTGACAGGAAGAATGTGTAAGGAGGGAAAGAATTTTCTTCATGTTTTATTTTGTTTTTATACAAGGAGTGGCTAACACAAGAAACAGGCACTGAGTACTTCTGGCCCGCCCCCGTCTAGTCCTTTGACTCAAAATATCTACAACTCCCTGCCCCCATCTGCCACACAACATGTGTTCACACTGCCTGATTGTTTTTTGTTTGTTGATAATTGTACACAATCTTTTTGTACCGCTATGCAAAGTTTCTTTTCTGGTAATAAGCATCCTCCATTTAAAAAATTATTTTTCAATTTTTAATTGTAAAATTACTATAACTTAGATTTGACAGTCTAAACTGTTTTTAAGTGGGTAGTTCAATAGTGTTAAGTATATTCACACTGTGGTGCAACAAATCTCCAGAGCTCTTTCATCTTGCAAAACTGAAACTCTATACTCATTAACAGCAACTCCCCATATTCCGCTCCCCCAGGCTCTGGAAACCACCTTTCTAATGTTCCTCAATTATCTCAGAGAAATGCAGTTATCTCAAAGGAATGTCCTATTTGGCATTCATATCTTTGTGGGACAAAATGAAGAAATGATTGAAGTCAGAAATGATGGCAGGCCAGGCACAGTGACTCACGCCTGTAATCCCAGCACTTTGGGAGGCTGAGGCGGGTGGATCACTTGAGGTCAGGAGTTCCAGACCAAACTGGCCAACATGGTTAAACCCTGTCTCTACTAAAAATACACAAATTAGCCGGGCGTGTGGTGGGTACCTGTAATCCCAGTTACTCGGGAGGCTGAGGCAGGAGAATTGCTTGAACCTTGGAGGCGGAGGTTGCAGTGAGCCAGGATCACACCACTGGACTCCAGCCTGAGCAACAGAGTTAGACTCTGTCTCAAAAAAAAAAAAACAAAAAAAGACATGATGGTAAACCAATCCCACCACATCGCACCACCCAGCACTATTCACCCTCTACCACCATCTACCAACACCACTACCCACCACCCACTACCACCACTAACCACCCATCATTTACCACCCACCACCCGCCTTCTACCTGTAACCACCATCCACCAACACTACCACCCACCACCCACCACCTATCATTTACCACCCACCACCAGCATCTGCCCCTCCACCAACACCACCACACACCACTAACTCACCCACTGACCACTACTTACTCCCAGCCACCACTCAACACCTACAGCCACCACATCCCCACATCCACCACCACCATGCCCACCACCCAACACCATCATCAACCACTGTTTACCACCATCCACCAATACCACCACCATCCGCTAACATCACCAACCACTACATCCTATTACCCACCACCATTATCCAACACCATCTACTGCCATCACCCACCATCCACCAGTACCATCACCACCACCATCTACTACGACCACTCACCACCCACCACCCACCACTACCATATACCCTCACCACCATCCACCACCTACCAACACCACCAACCATGACCACTACCAACTACCACCCCCACCAATACCTACCACCACCACCATCCCCACTCACCACCACTACCACCACTCACCATCCACCATCAACATCCACCACTACCACCATTCACCACCTACCACCCACCACTCACCATCATCCATCACCATCCACCACCCCCACTTACTGCCATCCACCATGACCAACTCCACCACTACCAAACACCACCATCCCCACTCACCACCACTACCATATACCCTCACCACCATTCACCACCTACCACCCACCACTCACCATCATCCATCACCATCCACCACCCCCACTTACTGCCACCCACCATGACCAACTCCACCACTACCAAACACCACCATCCCCACTCACCACCACTACCATATACCCTCACCACCATTCACCACCTGCCACCACCACTCACCATCATCCATCACCATCCACCACCCCCACTTACTGCCACCATGACCAATGTCCACCACTACCAAACAACACCATCACCACCAACACCCACCACCACCAGACACCAATACCCACCACCACCTTTCACCACCAGTAGTGACCACCACACATCACTGCCACTCACCACCATTTACCACCACCAGCCAACCACCTGCCACCATTCAGCACCTCATCATCTACCACCACCATCCATCTCACGTTATTACCATCTACCGTCACACACCACTACCACCCAGTACCATCATGTTCATATACACGTTCCAACCACCTCCCTCCCCGAGATACTCAGATGGGAAGAACAGCAGGTCTATGGAAAACGGATCCCTAATGTTGACCGTTGCTCAGAAAGATGAAAAATAGCTACTTTCTTTCTTGGCCAGGTGCGGTAGCTCATGCCTGTAATCCCAGTACTTTCAGAAGCCAAGGCAGAAGGATTGCCTAAACTCAGGAGTTCAAGACCAGCCTCAGCAACATAACAGGACCTCATCTCTACTAAAAATAAAATAAAATACTATCTCTGAAGATGTACCTGTTATGTGCCCATCTCCAGGGGGTGATAAGACACTTTACTCTCCAGGCCCCAAGGTTTGGCTTTCATGCTCTCCATTGCCCGAGCATGGCAGGCCACTCCAAGCCCCTCCGGGCTGGAACTGGTGTCAGGAGAGCCTCGGATGAATCATATGCCCTGGTGCTGGGACTGCGTCACTCCTCTGAGCTCTTCTTTCTGATCAAGCCCTGCTTAAAGTTAAATAAAAGAGTATGAATGATTTTAAAAAATCAGCTCGGTATAGTGGTGTGTGCCTGTAGTCCCAGCTACTCAGGAGGCTAAAGTGGGAATGATCACTTGAGCCCACGAGGTCAAGGCTGCAGTGAGCTAGAATCACAACACTGTACTCCAGCCTAGATGACAGAGTCAGACCTGTCTCGATAAATTAAAACAAGAAACAAATTTTAATTTAAAACTTAATAAAAAGGGACAACATAACTCAAGTATGGGTCTTTGATTAGTTCGCTGACTGCACAAAAGAGTCTTCATGTCTTTTGAATTCAGTAAAATATTAGGTTATAAAATCACTATGAACCAAATACATGTTTTGGCAGAATTTATTTTGCAGCTTCCAGTTTGAATTGTGAATAATCTCATCCAGTAGTAGCCTCTATTTGTTCAATTTTGAACTTATAAATCAAGCAGTGATTTTGTGTTCTCCAAGAGCAGTTAGTAACAGCTGCTTTGTAGACCCTGCTCCAAAGTAGTGGGAACCGCTGTCTTCCTCAGAGTAAAACGTTAAAGAAAATTTTAGTTTTGATTCAGTCAGGCACTGGAGCCAGAAAACGTTGATAATTTGCTCCTTCAGAAAAATAAACCAATTTTATGTTGTTTAATTGGGCTCTGTTAGGATCATTTATAGGTGCTCTTAGGCAAAAATGGGAAGGCCTGGCTAATTTGCATTTGAACGGAGCAGCTAAAATCTTTCTCTTTCCCATCCCCAATTTAAGCATAAATGGATTACCAGATGACATGGTAATCCAGTTTTGAACCAAAAAATATATCTCCTGACTGAGAATACTGCTATATTTTCTATAAAGAAGAAAAAAATCATTGAAAAACAAATCCAATTGGCTTTTATTGCTGTTTTGATAAATCATATTTAACTTTATTAACATTATTTATCATAATTCCTATTTGTGAAACCATATTCAGGACCTACCTTAAAAAAGTTTTTTTGACAGATTTCCAGGATGTACAATATTAATGCAGTTCAAGCCATGGCCTTCGATGGTTGTTATCACGATACTGAAATTGACATGGACCAGACTTCCCTCTCTCTAAACTCAGAAGACTTCATGAGAAGAAAATCGATATGCCGCCCCAGCACCGACTCATCTCGGATAAAGAGAAGAAAATCCCTAGGAGGACATGTTGGTAGAATCATTCTGGAAAACAACCATGTCATTGATACCTATTCTAGGATTTTATTCCCCATTGTGTATATTTTATTTAATTTGTTTTACTGGGGTATATATGTATGAAGGGGAATTTCAAATGTATACCACTTTAAAGCCAGGCAATGTTTAAAAACAAAACTCTTGAATATGAGTTGGACAATCCTAGGTACAAGTGGGAAAGAGGCAGTCACGTCTCCTGCCCTAAAGAAAATTTGAAATCTGACTGATTTATATCTAGGAAATAATTTAGGTCCTAGGAAAGTTTGACTCCATAAATGAGAGTCACAGGCATGTATACGGCAAGAAAAAGTTTTCCATTGGGAAGGGCTTTGTAACTACTTCATCTGAACCCTCCTTCTTTCTTAATGAAGTGTTCTTTATTTAACTAGGGAAGAAAGCTGGATTGTAACAATAATTCAAGAATATTTTGTTTCTTGGAGTGCCAGTCAAGTGACAGATTACCTACCAGAGCTCCACCGTCCTAGGCAAGAACATCGACATCCAGGTGGTATCATCCACACTCACACAGTGGAGAATCCTCTGAAGGATCTCCAATCTCCTCCCATCTCCAGTCAAGTCTTTACTGTTAGTTAAATGTTGTTTCAGGCCAAGCGTGGTGGTTCACGCCTGTAATTCCAGCACTTTGGGAGGCCCAGGCAGGCAGATCACATGAGGTCAGGAGTTCAAGACCAGCCTGGCCAACATGGTGAAACCCCCTCTCTACTAAAAATACAAAAATTAGCAGGTATGGTGGCACATGCCTGTAGTCTGTGCTATGGGGGAGGCTGAGGCAGGAGAATTGCTTAAACCTGGGAGGCAGAGGTTGTAGTGAACCAAGATCGCACCACTGTGCTCCAGCCTGGGGTACAGAGCAAGAGTCCATCTCTAAATAAAATAAGTAAATAAATAAATATTGTCTCCTATATTTTTGAGTATAAGTGGAGGGGGAACCTAAATTTCCACTCATTCTTTCCATTCTAATGTTAATACCCCAGTCATCAATAATAACATCTTGTATTTTGTAGATGATACATTGTTTTCACAGCTTTTTAGAGGTATTTATTTAATCACTTTGTTCAACAAATGTTTATTGACCACCTACGTGTGCCAGGCACTTTGCTAAGTGTTATGCACTGAAAAATGAAGATGAAATAGCATTTCTGCCTTCTCTGAGTGCACAGCCAGTAGGAGCAGTTAACTGGAGCTATAAAACATGCAACAAATGTTAAAATAGATGTATGCACACTGTCTTGGGTGAGTTCTGAAAGGGGGAGACCAAAGAAAGAAAAAGAACATCTGCAAAGGGATGTGGATGCTCAATTTATAAACAACTGGAGATGCTTCCAGATATTGTATTGAGTGAAAAAAATTGAATGAAATTTATTTATCCCATAGTAATCTTTAATAACTTTGGTTGAACTAAGTAAACCAGGTCAAGTGGGTATTAAATAAATGTTTGTTAAGTAGAAAAATCTCCTATGATCAATGTTCATTTTGCAGATTGGCAGTGTGCATGCTTTGGTTTTGAGTATTTTCTGAACAAGATTCAATTTAAAGAAAAGCCCTTGGCAGGAAATAATGAAATACTCCCATACCTATTTTGATTGCTGGGATTGAATTAAGAGAAACAAATTAAATGGTGTATTAATTTCAGTGTATTTCCTTTTATTTCACCATAAAGTAAATAAAAATGATTTGATTTTTTTTTTTTTTTTTTTTTTTTTGCCAGGTGAAGAGACAAAAACTTTCTGCCTTTTAAACCAGTAACAGTGGTTTTGGTTCTGTCTTGTGAATCATGAAGGTTCTAGAAAAGTATCTTCCTCCTGAGTGCAAAATATTAAAAGGAAAATTACTTTTCTATTATGACTTCCCTCACAGGCAGGCTAATTCTGGGATACTTCATTCTGTTTTCTTAATACAACTTTTCCAATTCTTTTGAAACTTCCCAAGGATTATATTTTTATAGAATACTCTCCAAAATTGAGCTAATATAATGTATTAAAACCCTTTTCCATTTCATTGTAGGTAGACCATAAATACACTTAAAAAAAACTATTTATTGAATGATTTTAAGCTTGATTTAATAGTAGTACTTTGGTAGGATTCTATTTTCAAAATACAGAACAGATAGTTATCCTAGATGGCCAAAAATTTGTAGCTATTATTTAGCCGAGCATTAGAGTTGTATTGCATTCCTGATTTTGACAATACCAGATGTTTTAAAAAGGGACAAATATAAAATGAACAGAATAAATATATACTGTTCTCTTCATCCAGTACTCAGGTTATTCGGGCTTTTGTGTTTTTTCATATACTTTGAAGTGTAACATTCAATATGTCGAATGCTTCCCCTGGGCATATTCATTTCCCTGTTTTAAATCAAACGCCTCGCTGAATACATTTGGCAATCTGGCCCGGGCGAATGGGTCTCTATCACACCCACACACTCAGCGTTCCTCTGGAGGAGCATTGATGCATGGTTGTTAGCCAATCAAATATAACTTTTGTTAATAGCTAGCAGTACAGGCATTGCATTCTTCAGTAATATATGTCTAACACTAAGCCAGAAAATATGTTTACTGCTCAAGGGAATGATTAGAGCATTTGGAATGAGCTCCTAGGAGTTTTGCCAGTTTTCTTCTCTTGAGATTGGTGGCTTAGGAGGGCTGTGAAGAGAGGGCTGTTCCCATTAGCTTCATTTCTCCTAGGGAGCAACAAGATTTCTGCTCGGTTCTTACTCCAAGAAGAATGAAACCATGGTTTAACGTGAAAAATGTGAGAGTGAAGATAGTATATGATAGTTACCTCATTTTGATTTTCAGTTCATTTACTCATCACAATCCTGAACAGACTGCATGATTGTTCACTGAGGGATAAGCCTGGATAAAATGCAAGGATTTCCGAAAATAAGCTGCTTTGTAAGATTAAGAAGAAGCCAGCTAGCTCTGTAAACTGCCTAAATATAGAAATGGGCTATTTTATAGAAACTACTTTGAAAATCCCATGAAATAATATATTTTAACTTAGTTTTATTGTTTCCGTTCTGGTTAGAAAATAAAGCTTCATTATTAAAAAAAATTTAAAAACCAACTTGCAAAAAAATCATCTCAGAATTAAAAAGTTAACATTTTAATGTATATTCTTAGAGAATTTCTATACATAACTGACATTTTTTTCAAATGGAGCCCTTTTGTAAACACTTGTGTTTATTATTTTAAGCACTTATATCAAGCACTGTCTGCTGGGGATACCGTAATGAAGATGGACGTGGTTCCTCGCCTTATTGAACTTACATTGTGTTGGGGAAAGTGTCCATTTGTAGCCAGATTCTCTTCTCTGCATTATAAACAACTTCCCGTGTCTCTTTTCCTGAAAACCGATTTCTGTATGCTGCAGAGCTGTCCACTGAATGGGTGTACCACAGTTCATGGAACGCATCTCCTCCCGTAGGACATTGTTGTTATTTCCTGTTGTGTGCTATTACAGGTAGGTTGCAACTAGCAATGTAAAGAACATTTAGAAGTAAAATTAGTTTAGATACAAATGAAATGTCTAGCCATATTGAAATTTCTTCACTTCTTTCTTTCTTTCTTTTTTTTTTTTTTGAGACGGAATTTCGCTCTTGTTACCCAGGCTGGAGTGCAATGGCGCGATCTCGGCTCACCGCAACCTCCGCCTCCTGGGTTCAGGCAATTCTCCTGCCTCAGTCTCCTGAGTAGCTGGGATTACAGGCACGCGCCACCACGCCCAGCTAATTTTTTTTGTATTTTTAGTAGAGACGGGGTTTCACCATGTTGACCGGGATGGTCTCGATCTCTTGACCTCGTGATCCACCTGCCTCGGCCTCCCAAAGTGCTGGGATTACAGGCTTGAGCCACCGTGCCCAGCCCACTTTTTTCTTCTAGAAAAATCCCCATTTGCAACTTAGAACCTGCCATGTCAGACTCACTCACAGGTCTGCCTAGAAGCTCTGAGTTATAGATTACTGTAATTGAAGAACCTTTTAAATTTTTAGTTCATTTTCCCCATGAAGCAGAGCCTTCTTTATATATCTGCTGGCATTCCCTTTTCATAATGGAAGTTTCTGCATTGTCTAAAATAATTAGAGTAAAGCAGTCCTATGCATTGAAAACCTGCTTCTTTCCATGACTGCTATCACCACTACAAGCCTTTGCCAGCTTTCTAAGTAAGACAGTAACTGAGATTGCAAATACTTGTATATGATTTGCTACAGAATCATAACTTGTGACTACATTGTCTTAATCCTTGCAGGTGGGTTAGTCTTCAGGAGTAAGGTCTGTTGTTCCTACTGTGCCACCTATAAGCCTGCTCAAACCGCACACACACTCACACAAACACATCCCTGTACATACAATTTTTTTTTAACATGGAGATGAATGAGAGAAAGGATTACATCTATTTATATCTATTTCTGTAATTACTAAGATCAAAATTTCAATGAGCTTAAACAACACCCTCCAAGAAGGAAGAGGAAGAAGTGGCATGAAAACTGCTACTTCAAGTCCAAGTCTGTACTGGTGCCACTGCCGTTTCTTGGCAAGGCCTTACGCCAAGCAGTCAATGTTATATTCCAACTACCCAACTACCTCATTGATGGAACAGAGCCTACCTCATCTTTCTCCGTAAACGCTGCTTTAAAACACTCTATCACACTACAGTGTCTTGCTTTTCCAACTGCAAATTTTTGTTTCCTGGATTTAACAAAGAACTTAACCGTGTTTTTCTTCTCTTTTAAAGAAACTGTGAAAAACAAAATGCACTGGACATTTAAAAAGATTATTTTATTCAGTGTATTGCAATAGAAAGGGCATTTATTAATGAGAAACACCTCAAAGAGAAGGAATGGGGGTCAAGGGCTTCAAAGAGCCAGGTGTGCAGGTGAGTCACATTCACTGCAGAAGGGTAGAGGTGGGTCTGATCTCGGCATATGTGAGAGCAGAGTGGTCATTTCTCAGAATACAAAGTGTGGCGGGGATTTCCAGACCTTTGCTACTTTCCAGGAACACACGGGCTCAGACGAAGTTCAGCATTGTCAGAACCACAATGTCAGCTGTTCCTCCCTTTCAACCCCCGCTGAATCATAACACTATTTTTGGTCAATGAAGGGGCCAAGTGTAGAAAAGAGATTTCACAAAGTCACTGAGAAAAAATGGCAATAGTTTTCAACATATTGATACTTAGTTTGTCATAGGAAAGACTAAACTACATTTTATTATCAGTTGAATTATTTGAAGGATTTGGTACTACTCTTAATCCTAGGATCAATGCAATTCATTATAGAAACCTACTTTCTGCAAGAGTGTTTCAAAGGCTTTCCACAAAACTGTGCTGCTAGTTGACCACTCCTTACCTTAGACAATCAAAATTAGGTGAAATTATAATGTCATTAGCAACTCTTTTGAAACACATTTTGTATCGTGAAATGAGACTTTCTGAAGTTTGAGGTACAAGCCAGTGTCCTTTAAAAGTAACATATGTGTTCCAGTATTCCAAAACTAGCTAATTCAACAAGGCATCCTAAGTAAGGAAGAAAGTACTTAACATTTACATAATTTCTTTTACTTCAGCGATCATTAAGGCAGGTGTTTCAACAGTTTGCGCTTCAAAGAAGTGTTATAAACCTAAACCCACACATCAAATAACTTTTTGGAGCAATTACACCACCCAAAGTAACTTAAAATATATTCTTAAAATTAGATTGTATCTTGGGCAAGGTCATATCTAAATTAAATCATGGATCAATGGGAAAGTAGCCTTAGGACCAGTTAAATTGCTTTTAAATAAATATGCAGCTCAGGTAGACAAAAGAGAATGAGAAGGTTTTGTGAAAATGAACTTTAATAACTGAATATAATTTATAAAGATAATATGAATTAGAAGTAGGTAAGAAAAATACGGCAAAAGAAAGACAAGGACAGAAGTTTAAAATGTGCTGCCCTGCCGGGCGCGGTGGCTCAAGCCTGTAATCCCAGCACTTTGGGAGGCCGAGGCGGGTGGATCACGAGGTCAAGAGATCGAGACCATCCTGGTCAACATGGTGAAACCCCGTCTCTACTAAAAATACAAAACAAATCAGCTGGACATGGTGGCGCGTGCCTGTAATCCCAGCTACTCAGGAGGCTGAGGCAGGAGAATTGCCCGAACCCAGGAGGCGGAGGTTGCGGTGAGCCGAGATCGCGCCATTGCACTCCAGCCTGGGTAACAAGAGTGAAACTCTGTCTCAAAAAAAAAAAAAAAAAAAAAAAAAAAAAAAAAAATGTGCTGCCCTGCGAAATGATGTCCTGAAAGTCCCTTAGCGTATATCTTGGGGGAAGATTTGAATTTGAAAATAGAATAAACGGTATTTGATTATTTGGGATACTATCCTGGTCTATATTAATGTAATCAGATTATTATTGCTTATTTGTATAAAAAATAATATGCCTCTATGCAATAACAGCAATGAATTGCATGTTGGTCACTAAGTATTCAATACAACCTGCCATCCTGATTATAATAATTGGCCCATTTCAAATTATTCAAGTTATTTGAATTACTTAATTCCATCATGATGTTATCATTTACCCCTTTGATGTAATGGTTATACTGATGGAATTCCTGGTGGGTTCTACTTTGTTCATGTGGGTTATACGTTTATTATATTGCTGAACCATTTTTTATCTGAATAACATGAACCTGTAGTAGGTGCAGACAGAAAATGGCTTTATTTTTCACCAACTGCTGTCAAACATACTCTATTGGGTACTCTTTCTCTGCCTTTTGCCGACATCGCAGGCAGATCCCACAGCTTTTGGGATACCGTGAGTTATTTATAAAGACTTGTCTGACTTTCATCTGTCTTCCCTACCCTCCAGCCCCCAACTAGTTCAGACCTCAACCCAGGACTGAGTACAGTCTGCTCTTTAATATGTACCTCTCCCCATCCTTCTTCATTCTACCGGGTTTGGAGTAGGGACTCCATGGAGAGAATTAGGGAAATCACTGGAAGAAGTCGCTTTACCTAATGGGATGTCCTTCAGCTCTCTTGGTTTGTTGCTGTTCTCAGCGGCAGGCAGGGCTGAGTATGCAATTCACCAGGGGCCCTTGGGGTTTAATGCTTTGGAGTCACCATCCTGAAACTCATTTTTTTTTTTTTTTTTTAATTTTTGAGACGGAGTTTCGCTCTTGTTACCCAGGCTGGAGTGCAATGGCGCGATCTCGGCTCACCGCAACTTCCGCCTCCTGGGTTCAGGCAATTCTCCTGCCTCAGCCTCCTGAGTAGCTGGGATTATAGGCACGTGCCACCATGCCCGGCTAATTTTTTGTATTTTTAGTAGAGACGGGGTTTCACCATGTTGACCAGGATGGTCTCGATCTCTCGACCTTGTGATCCACCCGCCTCGGCCTCCCAAAAGTGCTGGGATTACAGGCGTGAGCCACCGCGCCCAGCCAACTTTTTTTTTTCTTTATTTAGCAGCACCCAATGGCCCCGCAGGGTGCTGGGTGCCCATGAATGTCTGCATTCGCCTTCCTCCTCCAGGGTAGAGCACAGCATTTAGTAGCAAATAGAAGATCACCACCCTGATAGTGAAGGAGAGACGAAAGAAGGGAATGGTTTAATCTTTCAGCACCTTTCATGGCACTCTTTTGAAAAGGGGCTCTACATTTTCATTTTGCAATGGGACCCACAAATCATGTAGCAAGCCCTGGCGACAGCTATTCAAATGTTGAAGCTTTCAAGGGATTCGGGGTGTGAGAGAAAGTACGTATATCTGCTTCTGGCCAGCCACCTAGCCCTTGCCGTGAAGAAGCAATGTTGGCTCGTTCTGCTTGTCAGCCTACCTTCAGAAACCCCCGACTCGGTGACAAGCGCAGCCCCCCGGAAGAATGCCTTGAAGATGATAAGCAGGGCAGAGCACAGATTCCCACATCTCTTCCCGGAGTCACTGCATTTTTAGAAAAGATAAGCTCCGTGATCGAGCTCTTGCCTCTTCTTGTCTGTAAGATAACATCTGACAGGATTAATAATGATGCCTCTGGGATCTATAACCAGATGTACTCTTGCACCAAACTTTGCTGAGATTTTGCGCCAATGTAACTTCTGAGTACATTGGATGTAACTTCTGAACACACACAGAACCTCCGCCAGTTAACGTGTAAGTTACGGGTTGAAACACTGCTTTGGAGCAGTCTAACAGAAATTCTGAAAGGCTCTCCCTAGTTGCAACTGTCAGTAAGACTCTGAAGGAAATTAATTTTAATTCTTTGAAAGTCTAGCTTTTTCTTTAGTTGACAAGGAGAAGGTTGATTTGGAGGCCCTGGGTTTCTTGACATTAACCTTGAGATCTCTGACACACTGCCTGAGACCTTGTGTTTCTTTTTCTGTCTGGGCCGATGGACCCCAGTGCCTCCCGGTCCCCGACGCCCCTGTTTGTCACTTTTCCACACCAATCACTCAGCCCAGAGGAGGCTCAACGGTCCTTGATGTGATCATCTGTGTGAGAGCAGGCTGCCCTCACACTGCCTTTTTGCCTCAGAGTGCTATGATGAGGTCACCAGCCAACTCCTCCGTGACGATGCTCCGGGTGAGAAGCAGCCTCCACATCCCCAGGGCCGTATCTCCAGACTGCAAGAACTTTCCAGCCCCAGTAGGATATTCTCTGACAGCAGGCCCAGAGCAGACCAGCAGATTCCGCAGCTCAGCAAGCATCGTGTCAGATACCCTCTTACAGAGAACCCTTCCCTGCCCGGGCTCTGGAATCCCTCTCACTTGACTTGGGGGAGGAAGGCACATGCTACGGAAATGTCAGCTAGCCTGAAAATCTACGATGCCCAAAACTCCCTACTTCCATAAATTTCCCCTAACTTTCCTTGTCTTTATATAGCCTGAATGTGAGTGATGGTCACAGGACTCTCTCGGGCCTTTTCAAGTAAGCCCTACAGGTCAATATCTAACATCTCCCCTTGAGAATATATTTAAAAGTGCTGTTTAACTGCAGTATAGTGTGAGAGTAAGAGCTGGGGTAGAAGGTACTCCCAGGAGGAATTCCGTAATGTCTAGATAAATTTAGGCTGTTTTAACTAGGGGTGGCAGCACAATGGGCATTTGGGGGGTGGAGGATAGGGATGCCATGATACATCCTGCAATGCATGGGACAGCCTCCCACACGAAGAATGACAGACCAAAATGTTGATATTGCCAAGGCTAAGGAACCCTGTTCTAACGCCAGGTGGCACCAATGAAAATATTGGTTCTCTCTCCATTACTCTGTGACCTTTGGCTAATAACTTAAAAGTTTCCTAGGGCCTCAGTTTCATCACATGTAACATTTGGACAGCTATAGTATCCTCCTTTTAGATTTTGTGTGTATTAACAAGTCTGTGTACTCCGTTTTCAAAAAGAGCCTGAAAAATGAAAAGTGGTGTTGAACAAATAAAAGAATAATAAAATTGTTTCCAGTTTTTGGAGATTCATATGAAATTTCAGGTCAAAATCCCACAGACGTTATTTCACTAAAAGTTATGCCTCTAGGTTTTTGGTTTTTTTTTTTTTTTTTTTTTTTTGAGACAGGGTCTTGCTCTGTCACCAGGCTGGAGTGCAGTGGTGCGATCTCGGCTCACTACAACCTCCGCCTCCTGAGTTCAAGCGATTCTTCCACCTCAGCCTTCCGAGTAACTGTGACCACAGGCACGCGCCACCACACCCGGCAAATTTTTTTGTTTTTTTTAGTAGAGACGGGTTTCGCCATGGTGGCCAGGATGGTCTCGATCTTGACCTCCTGATCTGCCCGCCTTGGCCTCCCAAAGTGCTGGGATTACAGGCTTGAGCCACTGCGCCCAGCCGCCTCTAGGTTTATAAATAATATTTGTCTGTAATTTTCTTTCAGCTGTTTTCCTTTTCTATATTCAGAAAGTTTATATGAGGTATATTTTTATCTTTCTTGAAAATTTTTAAAAAATTCATCAGCAGACCCATCAGTACCTGACTAGTACCACCTTACTTGGTCATTTTTTAGGTCATTATGATAAAATTTTAAAGGAAAATAAGTAAACTAACGTTGCATCGTGATGCTGGGGGCTCCTCATCCACGTATACCCTCTGTTAGTCTCCTAGGAAACATTTTAAATAGGTGCTTGTTTACCTTTTAGCAAACCAAGCCAAAGAGTGTGAGCAGAAGGCACTTCTGCAGGAGTATATATTTTTATAAGAATCATGGGCAAGTCTACTTCAAGATTTATGATAACATGTTAAGTGAGAAAACATCTCTGTAAGGAAAAGTCATTGGAAAATCCTGAGGCATATTTTTTCACCTGCAAGTGCTGGGTTGTTTGAGAAAGGAGGTCTGCAGAATCTTTAATTTAAGAAAAGTCATGCAGCCTAACACCAACTTTCCTATAGGCACAGGCTGTCAAAGAAATTAGACTCTAAGCAAGAAAAGAAATGGGGATGCTAACCCAATTCAATTTCGTGAACACTGAGTAACTGCTCTGTGAAGAACGCTGTTTCAATTCTCAGAACTAAAGAAGGCATATTTCCTGCTCCCAAGGAGTTTAAACCATAGTTACATAAATATGCAAAATATAATTCCAAACATTCATGATATGCTTGTTATCAAGTTAAATATATTGAGTTCTATGAGCTGTATCATAATGAATATAGTCTTAAAAGACCAGCTGGGTGCAGTGGCTCACGCCTGTAATCCCAACACTTTGGGAAGCCAAGGCTGGCGGATCTCGAAGTCAGGAGATCAAGACCACTCTGGATAGCATGGTGAAACCCAGTCTCTACCAAAAATACAAAGATTAGGCAGGCCTGGTGGCAGGCGCCTGTAGTACCAGTTACTCAGGAGGCTGAGGAAGGAGAATTGCTTGAAACCAGGGAGGTGGAGGTTGCGATGAGCAAGATTGTGCCACTGCACTGCAGCCAGGGCAACAGAGCGAGACTCTGTCTTAAAAAACCAACCAACCAACCAACCCAAGACCAAAATAAAATACCTCAGCCTGGGTCATTATTAAACAAATTTGACTTTTCTGAAGTACTAAGAGACCAAGATTATCCCATGGTGATATGACATCAATTTGAAGGTGCCCTTCTTGATGAGTTGTGTAAATTAAGTGAAGTATGCATGTATAAAAGGCATTTAATTCACTCTATGGAATCATGCATTTAATTCATTCTATGGAATCATGTTCAAGATATCATACCGGATTTAACAATAATGCCTCTCACACGGAATAGCATTTTACAGTTATGAAACTCTTTGGCTTATTCCGTCTCACCTGAAGCTCACAGCTTCTTTCTGAGTTAGATGAAGTTAGTCACTTTTGGAGAAGCATAAACAGAGGTCCAAAGACGATTACTTGGTAGGCAGCAAGGCGGCTATGGTCTGAATGTTTGTCCCCACCCTGGATCCATACAATGAAACAGAATCATCAATGTGATTAGGAGGTGGGGCCTTTGCGAGGACATTAGGTCATGATGGTAAAGCCTTATAAATGCGATAATAAAGAGGTCCCACAGAACCGCCTTGCTGCTTCACCATGTGAGGATGCTGTGAACCAGAGAGCAAGCCTCCAAAACTGCGAGAAATCCATTTTTGTTGCTTATAAGCCACCCGGACTAGGGTATTTTCTTACGGCAGCCCAAACAAAAACAATGGGCTGTCAAATGACTGTGTAAGTTTGAGCAAATTACTTAACCTTGATATGTCTGTTTCCTTATATTAAAAAGTTAGGTCAATATAGTGGTATCAATATTAAAAGTCATATACAAGAAAGACATTATTTAGCTCTCTTCCGGACCAAAGTGAATACAAACACACAGGGTGCAGTACTCACACAGTTTAAAGCAACGTGTGTTTCCTGGAGTTGTACAACACTGTGGCATTATAGAATAAAGCTTTAAAACAAAAATATGAACATTCATCATTTTATAAGTTCAATGTTCATAGAATGATAAATCCAATCAGGCTGATTTTTTTCTTCTAATGCCCTTTGAAAATTGGACCCCAAACCCTTAAACTTGTGCCAATAGGTTTAAGGTGCCACTAGGCAATAGTGCCAATAGGTGTCAATTGGCAATCCAGCACTTTGGGAGGCTGAGGCAGGAGGATGCCTGAGCCCGGGAGGTGGAGGTTGCAATGAGCCGAGATCGCACCACTGCACACTCACATACCAAAAAATTTTGATGAAAAAAAAAAAAAGGCCATTTATTTCCTTCCGTATGCGTCAACACGGAACACGGCCAGGAAACCAGGCCCCAGGGCTCCCACCACGTGCAGGCTGGCGTGGGGTGGCGGGCAGGGGCGCGAGAGCGGCCCGGAACGTGCCCACGGCGCCCCGCCCCCGGCCCCCCCGCGCCCAGCCGCCCCGCCCCCAGCCGCCCCGCCCCCGGCCCCCGCGCGCCCAGCCGCCCCGCCCCCAACACCGCGCGCCCAGCCGCCCCGCCCCCAGCCGCCGCGAGCCCCGAGCCGCCGAGCGCCCAGCCGCCCCGCCCGCAGCCCCCGCGCGCCCCGAGCCGCCGCGCGCCCAGCCGCCCCGCCCCCAGCCCCCGCGCGCCCCGAGCCGCCGCGCGCCCAGCCGCCCCGCCCCCAGCCCCGCGCGCCCAGCCGCCCCGCCCCCAGCCGCCCCGTCCCCGGCCCCGCGCGCCCAGCCGCCCCGCCCCCATCACCGCGCGCCCAGCCGCCCCGCCCCCAGCCGCGCGCGCCGAGCCGCCCCGCCCCAGCCGCCGCGCGCCCAGCCGCCCCGCCCCCGGCCCCCGCGCGCCCAGCCGCCCCGCCCCCAGCCCCGCGCGCCTAGTCGCCCCGCCCCCGGTCGCCGCGCGCCCCGAGCCGCCCCGCCCCCAGCCCCCGCGCGCCCAGCCGCCCCGCCCCCGACCGCCGCGCGCCCAGCCGCCCCGCCCCCGCCCTCCGCGCGCCCAGGCGCCCCGCCCCCGGCCTCCGCCCGCCCTGCCGCCCCGCCCCCGCCCTCCGCGCGCCCAGCCGCCCCGCCCCCGGCCTCCGCCCGCCCTGCCGCCCCGCCCCCGCCCTCCGCGCGCCCAGCCGCCCCGCCCCCGGCCTCCGCCCGCCCAGCCGCCCCGCCCCCGGCCTCCGCGCGCCCAGCCGCCCCGCCCCCGGCCTCCGCGCGCCCAGCCGCCCCGCCCCCGCCCTCCGCGCGCCCAGCCGCCCCGCCCCCGGCCTCCGCGCGCCCAGCCGCCCCGCCCCCGACCGCCGCGCGCCGCGCCGTCGCACAGTGGGCTCGGGGCCGCGCGCAACAGGCCGTGCCGGGTGAGTGAGGCGCTCTCGTTGGCAGCGCTGCGCGCGGACAGGCCGTGCCGTGCGAGATTCCGCGGGGCGCGCGCCGCTGCCTTAGGCACCAGGGCCAGGGTGCGGGTCTGGGGGACCTGCGGGACCGGCTGGAAGCCTCGGAGGCCGGCGCTGTGGTTGCGGGCCGCGGACGCGCGCCCGGGCGCCCCATCCCCCGGAGACCTGGTTGGGGTGGGTGCGGCCGGGTAGGGGTAGGGTAGCGGAAGCCTTGGGCACAGAGGGTCGCACGAGTGCCCTGCTAATGGTCCCTAGGCCGGTGACGAGCGCACGCAAAGTCTGGAGGCTTAGCACGGAGGGTGCTGCCGGCCTCCGCCCGGTGGCGGCAGAACCGCCTGTGCGAGCGCGGCCTCCACGTGGGCCGCGCCGCCGGCCGTGAGATCGGGCCTAGCAGACGCCCTTTACCGCTGGGAAACCTGGGGTTCCGGTGTGTGGGAGGAAAGGAAGCTGCGTTACATCCATGCTTTCAACTCATTTACCAGCAAATAATTCCACCGTGATTGGCCGGCAGCTGGGTCGTCCAGCAGGTTACTGAGACCAGGGTATTCACAGTTTCAGGAAGGGTAGACGGAGGAAGAGGATCTGATCTCACCACTCATTGGCTGTAAATTTGGTGCCTCAGTAAATTTCATTTCACTGGGCTCGTCTTTGAGCGGAGGAACCTGATTTACCCAGCTTATTCCGCTGGTACTGGTTTTTGCCTCCTGGACATCAAGCTTTGTAACCTCATGGTCACCAAAATACATTGAGGTACAGTCCGTTTCCTCTCTAAAATAAAAACATAACAGCTGATCACCCCTTTATGTCAATAGGAGAACCAGTTTTCCCTCTCCGGATTAGCATATCTCTGAGCCAAAAAGAAATGTTTTAAGGTCAGCCTAGGTAACCTTGTTCCAAGCAGTATATAATTTCTGACAGCCGTGTGTGTTTAACTGAGCTGCGTTTGACTCTTGTCCTTCATTAGTGGGCCTGTAATTCATCTAGAGAGCGTATTATGTTAATGCGGCTTTCTGGGCCCCAGCCATCAGAAGTGGCAATCCAGTGGGCTTGATAAGGGACCCAGAAATTTGCATGCTGGCAACCTTGCTAGTAACTCTAAACTACATTCTGTAAAACACTGCCCAGGGGATGTAGACGCTCATACTTCCCTCCCTGCTTGAGTAATAACTACTGATGTCTAAAGCGCCTTTTAGCTCTTTCGATACTGTTGAATCCTGAAGTGACAGCTGCCATCAGAAAACTAATCCCTACTGCACAAGCCATCTGTTTTCTCCGTAACTGTTTTGTGTAAGGCCTTTGTGATCTGTCTCCAAAATTGTATGCAGACAAAAGATGCAAACGTGAAAAATTCAGCACACATTTCTTGAGGCCCTCCTACTTCCCACACCTTGCTTGCTTCCGGGGATATGCAAATCCCTTCCTTCAAGAACTTCCTTATGTCTTCGTGTCCTCAAATGTTATAGAAAACAGCTTAGGATAACTTACAAATATAGTGACTATCTGTTGCCCGTAGTATGGTTGTCAACACTGATTTTTCTTATAGGGTTTATCTGTGGGTAGTCACCAAAGTGTGAACCACAAATCTTTTAATCTTTTTTACATTTTAATGCTTACAGTCAACTCAAATGGAAAACAGTTGCTTTTCAAAAACTTTCTGTTACTTTATAGAAATATTTACTCTTATTAGGGTGGGCTCTGAGGTTTACGGGCAAGCTTGTGTTGGCTCTACTCTTCTAGATATTTTTGGATTCTAAGATATGTGATTTACTTTTTGCTGTTTCTGAAATTGTGATATGTACCTTAGTATTTTATATGTTTAATGTGGTAGGATGCTTCATCTCTTCTCCCCTCTGCTCTAGAAAGCTGTTAAAAGCAATGGTTGTCTTACAGTGTGAGTGGTGTGAGAATCAGAGAAATAGTGTGTTTGCCCAGAAACCTCTAAGCTAGGCTCCAATTAACTGAGCCTCAAATCATTTCAACATGAACACAGAGAAAGAAATGGTGTAACTTTTGGCAGTATGGGTAGTGAAATTTATATTCTAACGAAGGCAATTGTTATGCAGTATTGAGGTTTATTTTGTTAGTGATCGTAGATGGGAAAGATTCTTTAACTGATTTTATTTTGGCTTAAGTGCTTTGCATTCTTTGCTTAGCCAGGTTTTCTGGTGAATGTGTTTATACTGCATTCATATATTATGCTTGAAACAAGCTTTTGGTTTTCATCTTCCTGCTGCTTAAATTTTAAACTGCCCAATTGTGAGAGATTAATGTTTGGATGAATATAAAATTACTCTATAGGGTGCCTTTAGTAATACAAACCTAATAAGCCAATCTAAGTTTTTAAAAATTAAACGTGAGCAGTGGGCTGTGGTCCCCAAGACCGTCCTTAGTTCAGCAATTTGCTAGGAGGACTCTGCTGATTTATGACAGGGAAGGGACACCGGGGAAAGGACTTCCAGCAAAGAGAAGAGGCACGTGGGGGAAGCTTGGGGGAGACCAAGTGCGAGGCTCTAGGTCTTCCGGCGGTTGCACTGGCTGTGCTCAGTTGCTTCAGCCACTGGTTGTCTTGACGCTTGTGAAATGTTGCCGACCAGGGGAGCTGGTTAGAGGCTCAGTGCCCAGGGCTTTTACTTGGGGCTGGTCACTTAGGCCACCTCTACCTGGCACATTTCGGCGTTTCCAGACTCCCAGAAGGAGAGCAGGTATTGGTATAAACTGAAATGATTGTACGTTTTAGGTATCATGAGCCACTCCTGTCAGTTAACGGTAGTGGAAACTCCCAAGATCCTTTTTTTTAATTATTATTATTTTTTATTATTGCATTTTAGGTTTTGGGGTACATGTGAAGAACATGCAAGATTGTTGCATAGGTATACACGTGGCAGTGTGGTTTGCTGCCTGCCTCCCCATCACCCGTATCTGGCATTTCTCCCCATGCTATCTCTCCCCACCTCCCCACCCCCCCATTTCCCCCCAACAGACCCCAGTGTGTGACGCTCCCCTCCCTGTGTCCATGTGTTCTCATTGTTCAACACCCGCCTATGAGTGAGAACATGTGGTGTTTGATTTTCTGCTCTTGTGTCAGTTTGCTGAGAATGATGGTTTCCAGGTTCATCCATGTCCCTGCAAAGGACACGAACTCATCGTTTTTGATGGCTGCATAATATTCCATGGTGTATATGTGCCACATTTTCCCTGTCCAGTCTATCATTGATGGGCATTTGGGTTGGTTCCAGGTCTTTGCTATTGTGAACAGTGCTGCAATGAACATTCGTGTGCACGTGTCCTTGTAGTAGAATGATTTATAATCCTTTGGGTATATACCCAGTAATGGGATTGCTAGGTCAAATGGAATTTCTATTTCTAGGTCCTTGAGGAATCACCACACTGTCTTCCACAATGGTTGAACTAATTTACACTCCCACTAGCAGTGTAAAAGTGTTTCTATTTCTCCACATCCTCTCCAGCATCTGTTGTCTCCAGATTTTTTAATGATCGCCATTCTAACTGGCATGAGATGGTATCTCAATGTAGTTTTGATTTGCATTTCTCTGATGACCAGTGATGATGAACGCTTTTTCATAAATTTGTTGGCCTCATGTATGTCGTCTTTTGTAAAGTGTCTGTTCATATCCTTTGCACACTTTTGAATGGGTTTGTTTGATTTTTTTTCTTGTAAATCTGTTATAGTTCTTTGTAAATTCTCGATATCAGCTCTTTGTCAGATGGGTAGATTGCAAAAATTTTTTCCCATTCTGTTGGTTGCCGATTCACTCTACTGACTGTTTCTTTTGCCGTGCAGAAGCTGTGGAGTTGATTAGGTCCCATTTGTCTATTTTGGCTTTTGTTGCCAATGCATTTGGTGTTTTGGTCATGAAGTCCTTGCCTACACCTATGTCCTGAATGGTTTTGCCTAGATTTTCTTTTAGGGTTTTTATGGTGTTAGGTCTTATGTTTAAGTCTTTAATCCATCTGGAGTTAATTTTAGTGTAAGGTGTCAGGAAGGGGTCCAGTTTCTGCTTTCTGCACATGGCTAACCAGTTTTCCCAATACCATTTATTAAACAGGGAATCCTTTCCCCATTGCTTGTTTTTGTGAGGGGTTTGTCAAAGATCAGATGGTTGTAGATATGTTGTGTTGCTTCCGAGGCCTCTGTTCTGTTCCATTGGTCTATATCTCTGTTTTGGTACCAGTACCATGCTGTTTTGATTACTGCAGCCTTGTAGTATAGTTTGAAGTCCGGTAGTGTGATGCTTCCCGCTTTGTTCTTTTTGCTTAGAATTGACTTGGCTATGCGGGCTCTCTTTTGGTTCCATGTGAAGTTTAAGGTGTTTTTTTCCAGTTCTGTGAAGAAGGTCATTGGTAGCTTGATGGGAATAGCGTTGAATCTGTAAATTACTTTGGGCAGTATGGCCATTTTCACGATGTTGATCCTTCCTAACCATGAACATGGAATGTTTCTCCATCTGTTTGTATCCTCTCTTATTTCGTTGAGCAATGGTTTGTAGTTCTCCTTGAAGAGGTCCTTTATGTTCCTCGTTAGTTGTATTCCTAGGTACTTTATTCTCTTTGTAGCAATTGTGAATGGCAGTTCGTTCTTGATTTGGTTCTCTTTAAGTCTGTTACTGATGTATAGGAATGCTTGTGATTTTTGCACATTGATTTTGTGTCCTGAGACTTTGCTGAAGTTGCTTATCAGTTTCAGGAGATTTTGGGCTGAGACGATGGGGTCTTCTAGATATACGATCATGTCGTCTGCAAATAGACACAATTTGACTTCCTCCTTTCCTATTTGAATACCCTTTATTTCTTTTTCTTGCCTGATTGCTCTGGCTGGAACTTCCAGTACTATATTGAATAGGAGTGGGGAGAGAGGGCATCCTTGTCTAGTGCCAGATTTCAAAGGGCATGCTTCCAGTTTTTGCCCATTCAGTATGATTATTGGCTGTTGGTTTGTCGTAAATAGCTTTTATTATTTTGAGATGCGTTCCGTCAATACCTAGTTTATTGAGGGTTTTTAGCATAAAGTGCTGTTGAATTTTGTCAAAGGCCTTCTCTGCATCGATTGAGATAATCGTGTGGCTTTTGTCTTTGGTTCTGTTTATGTGGTGAATTACGTTTATAGACTTGCGTGTGTTGAGCCAGCCTTGCATCCCCGGGATGAAGCCTACTTGATCATGGTGGATAAGCTTTTTGATGTGCTGTTGCAGTCGGCTTGCCAGTATTTTATTGAAGATTTTTGCATCTGTGAAACTCCCAAGATCTTAAGTTCTCAGACGTTGGCTACCAGCTGCCCTTTCAAAAGGCCTCTGTGGGACCGCCTCTGCATATGCAATGCTCCCTCCCGAATCCATTTCCTATCTGTTTGTGTTTCTGCAGACAGGAAACATCACTTCAGAGTTCCATGTACTAGCAATGCTGTGTCTCCACGAAGGCTTAATTCTTTCATGGAGAATTCAAGCTGGTCTGTTTCACTTAAAGGAAAAATTTTCAGAAAATTTGTCTTAACATACCACCCATCCTGAACACTAAAGTTTATTTTTTCTCCAAGTGTAAAGCTTTACACCTCTTCTGTAGGATTTTAGTATCAATTTGTATTTTCCACCATGTCCTATGTTTCCTTATCAAAAGCACTTGGTCTTTTGAAGGAACTGAGCTATTTAGAGAGTTTGATATTTTGACATTTCCTTTCTTTGTTTAGTTTACATCTGGGTTTCATTCTAAAATTCTTTTATAAGTTGCAACACATCACACAGTATGTGACACATGGTTCAGGAAGCTTACTTCCCAGGCCAGAACACTGATTCCACGTAGTCTACAGCATAGCTGAAATACCGCTTCGTTATAATGACCAAAGAGCAGAAAACAGTATTTTTGCAATTCTGATAACTCGCCAAGGTAGGAAACTATACCACTTATAAATAACAAGTCTTTGAGGAATTTTGGTTTTTATAAGTACAATCCTTCTTAGCCTTTTCCGGGGGTAAGGACTCCTTTAAGAATCTGTTGAAAGCAATGGAGACCCTTCCCAGGGGGAAATGAATGAGCTAGCATTTTGCAGTCTCGGGAAATTTAAATAATTTGAATTACAGTTCTTGGAAACAGATGAGGGAGACCTGCTTTATAAGTATCAATAGTTGTGGTTTGGAAGCAGTTCTGAGGGAGCTTTGCAAGGTTTGGCCACGTGACTTCTGCCACTTAGCAGTGTCCGCAGCAGAAGCATCACCTGGGAGCCTGTTAGAAATGCAGAATCTCGGGGTGCAGTGGCCCACGCCTGTAATCCCAGCACTTTGGGAGGCCGAGGCGGGTGGATCACAGGTCAGGAGATCGAGACCATCCTGGCCAACATGGTGAAACCCCATCTCTACTAAAAATACAAAAAATTAGCTGGGCGTGGTGGCGCACACCTGTAGTCCCAGCTACTCGAGAGGGTGAGGCAGAATTGCTTGAACCTAGGAGGCGGAGATTACAGTGAGCTGAGATCGCACCATTGCACTCCAGCCTGAGTGACAGTGCGAGACTCTGTCTCTCCGCTCCACCTTGAAGGTAGTGAATCATAACCTGAATCATAATCATTGAGATGCTCAGGCGTTCTGTGTGCATCTTAAAGAAGTGCTGTTAGAGGTTAATGATACTGGTATTATTTAATATCTTATTTCAGTTAAAAATTTAGTTTTTTCAAGACTTTAGATATAACTACTTTTAGCCTTCACTTTTTAGCCTTTAGGGTTTTTGTTTGTTTCTTTAAATGAAGGGGAGTTTCTGATCAAAGTGGCGGCTTTCAGGAATAAGCTCAGAGCTGGGAGTGAGGAGGTTCAGGTGGTTAGTAAAGAAGCAGGAGAAGGCAGTGGCCTGCTCCAGCCACCTGGTGGCACCGTGGGTCCAGGGCTCCTTGGTTGACCTGCGCAGCAGGTGGGTGGTGCTGTGGGGAGGAGCACCTGGCAGTGCGTGGCTGTTAGCTGTTCTCTAGTCAATTGTTTGTAACTCAGAGTACATCTAATTAGATGTGGGCCCTGATGCTGATGGGAGCCAAATCCAAGACACTTGATTTTGCCGTGTCAATGGCCACAGGCTAAACCGACTAGGAACTGCTGAGACAGCTGAATAGTTTTGTCTAAGATAATTATACTGCCTAATAAATAATGAATACCATGACATAGTGCTTGTGTAAAAGGAAAACACATTTTTTCTTTAGACGAATATGTCATCTGAGTGGTAGTTGAGGCTGAATCATATCCTAGAAGAAATGGCATTGGCTTAAGGCCGTCTCCTATCCTGGGGGAAGTAGCTTTGACCTATGAAGAGTTCTCATGAGGTGTCATGGTCATTCAGCTGTGTGTGGGGGTGATCCACTAACACCAATGCTGACACGCCTTGTAAACCTAACCATGTGTGTTTTGTTCTTTTGATAGGTTTGCATTTCCTTACTGCTTTATCTTGAAGACAGAACAATGCCAAAGAAAGCAAAGGCTGCCGGGAGTAGGAAGGAAGAGGGGCCAGTTCCCTGTAAGCAGATGAAAGTAGAAGCAGCTGGGGCGCCTTCAGCTTTAAACTTCGACAGTCCCAGTAGTCTGTTTGAAAGTTTAATCTCACCCATCAAGACAGAGACTTTTTTCAAGGAATTCTGGGAGCAGAAGCCCCTTCTCATTCAGAGAGATGACCCTGCACTGGCCGCATACTACGGGTCCCTGTTCAAGCTAACAGATCTGAAGAGTCTGTGCAGCCGAGGGATGTACTATGGAAGAGACGTGAATGTCTGCCGGTGTGTCAGTGGGAAGAAGAAGGTTTTAAATAAAGATGGCAAAGCACACTTTCTTCAGCTGAGAAAAGATTTTGATCAGAAAAGGGCAACGATTCAGTTTCACCAACCTCAGAGATTTAAGGTAACTAGTTTCCCCACTGCAGAATCCTCATACAATTTAAAGTACTAGCATTTGGCCACAGATCAACTCAAGGGTGAATATGTAGTTTGATGATGGTTAGGCTCCTGCCAGTTTGAGAAGGAGTGGCACCTCTTTGATCTAAATGCATTCTAACTAGGGTTAAGAGTATGTGTTATGTTTTGGTTAAACTGTTAGAAACTGCAACGACTCAGGGTAGACATTCTTGGGTGTCATCAGGCTGTAAAAACAATTATATTGCAAGTTTCTCAAGTTATTAAAGTTGCATTACAACGGCAGAAGTATGTTCTGTGAGCCAGTTTATGTTTTTCTGTATGATGGACATTTCTATTTGGTTTGTCACATCACTATAATTTAAGGCATGATAGCCTCAAGGTGACCATTTTTCCCAAAGTTGCCTCCCTTTACTGCCTACATCTAAATAGAGCCTTCAGAGCCATGACCGGATCACGGACTAGATGCAAGTTCAATAAAGAGACTTCACCCTTAATTACACCCAAATGGATGGCTTAAAGGTACAGGGTGCTGGAACTGTTCCTGGTAAGGCTTCGTTGATGGAGGAAATCTTTGCTTTGTGAATGGAGAGGACTGACAAATATTTTTTTTTTTTCTATATCAGGGATTGACATTTGGGAAATAATTTGCCTCTTCCATGCTTGGTTTCTATATTTATAAAATGCAGATTTAGTATGAGCTAATCTGTTTTCCTCAAGGTTTGAGATCTGTATCTTATCTCACAACAGAGGGCCCAGAACAGGTGAGGGCTGTTCTGAATTTTAGATAAACTTTTATTTCCGTTCAGAAACCCCCTTAATCCTTTGTTAAATCAAAATGGCAGCATGGGAGGAGAAAGAGAGGGCTTTATGCGGCTCTTTATTGAGAGGAATGGATTCTAGCATCATTGATGGCTTCTAGGGCTCTGTCATCAGTTACCAATAGTGTTTCCAGTGATTTAATTAGAGGTGGCCTGTTATATCCCACTGGGTCTTCATATGGTGAATGCCCTTCCCTTTCCTTGTCTAAAAGGTTTTGAACCTATTCATACTCTAAATGAAGTATAAGTACTCTTAGGTTTTTCATGACAAGTCCTGATTCCAGTTATTCCACAAGCAATCCAACAAAGTTGAAGTGTCCCTGAAATGCTTACCTTTTGGCCTAGGCACTCAAAAAGAATTTACAAATCATTTGTCAGACCAAGTTAGGGTTTGAATTCAGAAAATATGGATACCATCGATAAAATGCTTCTCTCTGAATTAGTCCTGGACCAAAAGTAGCACTTTTAAGAGTGGTTTTTAGAAACCTGAGAACTCTAAACATAAATGAAGTGAATTTGATTATGTGTACTTTGGTTGTAGACCAGCAGAGAGATGATATTTGGCATATGTGTGGTGTCCACTGTGGTTGTAATTTCTCTACTTTAAAATCATCTCGGCCGGGTACGGTGGCTCAAGCCTGTAATCCCAGCACTTTGGGAGTCCGAGGCGGATGGATCACAAGGTCAAGAGATCGAGACCATCCTGGTCAACATGGTGAAACCCCGTCTCTACTAAACATACAAACAATTAGCTGGGCATGGTGGCATGTGCCTATAATCCCAGCTACTCAGGAGGCTGAGGCAGGAGAATTGCCCAAACCCAGGAGGTGGAGGTTGCGGTGAGCCGAGATCGCGCCATCGCACTCCAGCCTGGGTAACAAGAGCGAAACTCCGTCTCAAAAAAAATAAAAAATAAAAAAAATCATCTCCTCCAGGGCTTTTCTCTGCTCATCCACTTCAGCCCTGCACATTCCTCGTCTGGGATTCCAGTGTCAAAGAACCTGTTTCTTTTTACCTTGTTGACTAGGCTCTGGCTGAGTTTATTAAAGCAGGAAGGATGAGCTTTCTCAGCCCAAATTCAACCCTCAGGCTAGACTAGGATGTGCCCTTTTTTAAAAGAAATCTCTACCACCATTACTGGAGAGACCTGTAAGCCATAGGAGCTCACCCTCCTACACTAGAGTCTGAGTTCTAAATACTACATTAGGAGGAGATTTGGTGTTGTGTTTCTCTAATAGCATCAGAATAGAGAAAGTCTAGAGGCAGTTTATCCCTGGCCAGGTTGAGAGACTGTTAGAGTGAATGCAGCTCTTTGTTCATTGGGTCTCAGACTGTGCACAGCTTATTAGTATAGTTAGTTTAAAAATGAATAAGGAGGTAACCAGGGAGGCATAATAAGTTGTTTTCATTTGCTTTGGGTAATCTATATATTAACAGTTCTGGTGAGAGAATTATTACAATTATTTGCATTTGGCTTAGCAGACTAGAGTTTACCAAATAATTGTATATATTTTAACTAATTATTATTATTATTATTTTTTTTTTTTTTTAAAGATGGGGTTTCACCATAATGGCCAGGCTGGTCTTGAACTCCTGACCTCAGGTGATCCACCCACTTCGGCCTCCCAAGGCCATATTGAATCTAACTGAATCCAATATGGCCACCGTGCTCGGCCATATTTTAACTTTTGAACTTTCTAATCGGTATTTGAAATTGGGCAGCTTTTGGGGACTCCATTTTCTTTTTCTTTTCTTTTCTTTTTTTGAGACTGACAGTCTTGCTCTGTGGCTTAGGCTGGAATGCAGTGGCACGATCTTGGCTCACTACAACCTCCACCTCCTGGGTTCAAGCAGTTTTCCTGCCTCAGCCTCCTGAGTAGCCGGGACTACAGGCACATGCTACCATGCCCAGCTAATTTTTTAAATTTTTTAGTGGAGATGGGGTATGACCATATTGGCCAGGCTGGTCTTGAACTTCTGACTTTGTGATCTGCTCACCTCAGCCTCCTAAAGTGCTGGGATTACATGTGTGAGCCACTGTGGCTAGCCGTAGACTCCATTTTCTATGTGAAAAAACTGGAGTTTACTGATGTGACCTTTCCATAGCTATTCCAAGCTGATAAGGGTTTCTGACTCCAAATGTAACGCATTTTCCTACCATACTTTGAAAGATGTAAAAACTGAAATTTAGTAGGGCTTTTTGTACATTTGCTTCTGCCTTTCATTAGGCATATACATGGGCTTCTGTTTTAACCATGGCCTTGAGTTTTGATTCTGAGGGGTAAGTCAATGAAGAGAGGCAGTCATAGCCAACCAGGAGAGAGACTGCCACCTTCTCCTTTATGTCAATGGAGAGAGGAGATCATAGTCAACCAGGAGAGAGACTGCCACCTTCTCCTTTAGGTTAATGGAGAGAGGCGGTCATAGCCAACCAGGAGAGAGACTTCTGCCTTCTCCTTTAGGTCAATGGAGAGAGGAGATCATAGCCAACCTGGAGAGAGACTTCCGCCTTCTCCTTTAGGTCAATGGAGAGAGGAGATCATAGCCAACCTGGAGAGAGACTTCCGCCTTCTCCTTTAGGTCAATGGAGAGAGGAGATCATAGCCAATCAGGAGAGAGACTTCCGCCTTCTCCTTTAGGTTAATGGAGAGAGGCGGTCATAGTCAACCCGGAGAGAGACTTCCGCCTTCTCCTTTAGGTCAATGGAGAGAGGAGATCATAGCCAATCAGGAGAGAGACTTCCGCCTTCTCCTTTAGGTCAATGGAGAGAGGCGTTCATAGCCAACCCGGACAGAGACTTCCACCTTCTCCTTTAGGTCAATGGAGAGAGGCGGTCATAGCCAATCAGGAGAGAGACTTCCACCTTCTCCTTTAGGTCAATGGAGAGAGGAGATCATAGCCAATCAGGAGAGAGACTTCCGCCTTCTCCTTTAGGTCAATGGAGAGAGGAGATCATAGCCAATCAGGAGAGAGACTTCCGCCTTCTCCTTTAGGTCAATGGAGAGAGGAGATCATAGCCAATCAGGAGAGAGACTTCCGCCTTCTCCTTTAGGTCAATGGAGAGAGGAGATCATAGCCAATCAGGAGAGAGACTTCCGCCTTCTTTAGGTCAATGGAGAGAGGAGATCATAGCCAATCAGGAGAGAGACTTCCGCCTTCTCCTTTAGGTCAATGGAGAGAGGCGTTCATAGCCAACCCGGACAGAGACTTTTGCCTTCTCCCTTTCATTATTCCAGGCCCTCCTTGGCCTCTCCAGATACCGAGTCCTGCGGTAAAGGAGAAGACAGGTTTCAGGAGCCTTGTTTGTGCTTGAGTCAATGTTAGTAAAGCAGTATTGCTTTTATACTGCTCTGTAATTTAAATAGGATTTGTGATAAGTTGTTTTATGCTGTTCACCACAGCATTTGAGTGTGAGTGGTAATATCTTTATCTTTAAAAATCAACAACTGAGGTCACCTTGCCTGTAATTATAACTTGATCCGAGGTAGTTTGGCTCCAGATCGCTTTCTAGTAGGCCACAGCTGGCAGATTCAGAAGCTAAAGGTCCAGGTGAAATAGAAAAATTGTGCCATTGGTAGCATTTTTAATAACCTTTAAGAAGAAAAGAGGCATATTCATTAGTTACAGATAGTTGGGAACCCTAAAACTATTTCCACAGTCCCGAAAGACCTCTCATACCATGAGAGAGAGAGAGGCCCTGGTTTTCTAGTGGTTCTAGTTACTGTATAAAAATAATTACAGAACCAGCTCCTGCTGGCCTTTCCCTGAAAAAATCAGGCTCCTTTGGAGCTCCGTTAACTCTCTGGAGCTATTCAGATAACATTAAATTATTTTTTCTGTGTTAAGTAGGAAGTCTGAGATCTGTAAATAGAGAAGCCCAGTGGTCTGTATGAGGATGTCCTTGGCTGAGTCCATGGCTCACACCTGTAATCCCAGCACTCTCCGAGGCCAAAGCAGAAGGATCACTTGAATCCAAGAGTTTAAGACCAGCCTTGGAAACAAAGTGAGACCCCCATCTCTATAAAAAAAAAAGAAAAAAGAAATAGCTAGGCATAGCGACAGGCGCCTGCAGTCCCAGCTACTTGGGAAGCTGAGGTGGGAGGATCATTTAAGCTTGGGAGGTCAAGGCTGCAGTGAGCTGTGATTGTAATCACACCACTGCACTTCCGCCTGGCTGACAGAGCAAGACCTTGTCTTAAAATGAGTATTTTTTCATATTGACCCAGTTCTTCCCAGTTCTTTCTTACTTGATATTTCTAATACAGTGGATTCTCTTTCACTCCTGTGGTAGAAGGGACTCCCAAGTTGTGGTCATTGGTTTGCTCAGCCAATATTTAAATATGTTGTAAGAGGGTGTGTGTGTCAGGCACTGTACCTTCATATGTTTAAAACTTCAGTCTCTTTGGTGTCCTTTGTAATTTGTCTTTTCATAAATGATCTGAAAGGTATGGACTCTGGAGGCATGCTGCCTGGATTTGAATCCTGACTCCATCTTTTCCTGGTTGCATGTTCTCATGCCTCAGAGTCCTCATCTATAAACTGAAGATAATGATAGTCCCCTCTTTAAACTGAAAGTAATGATCGTACCCTCTTTATGAGCAGGGTTATCACGAGGGTTGCATAATTAGTACGTGGAAAGCACTTGGAGACAGTGCCTGGCACGCAGAAAGTGCTAATATCTACATGGCCTGATTGCCCCTCCCCTTCCGCATCAGCCTCGGCAAACTCAGGCTTCTTTCTCTCTCATGGGAACATATGGGCCATTTCGAGGCCCCTCAGTCTGATGTCTGCTCTGAAGAGTTGACTGGTGGAGAGAGGGAACATTACCCAGCCTGTTATTCCTTCTCTGTAACTTGTTTCTGTGTTATCATTTATGTTCCCATTGCTTTAAATATCCATTTTGTGTAGGCAATTCGCAAGTGTAAATCTTCAGTCCTTAGTTTCTGCCAGAACTTCTGACTGACTTAAAGACGTTTCCATGGGGGGATGGTCTCAGCATCGCAAACTTAACATTCCTCATATGAAATTTCTTTTTGTCCTGAAAAGTTTTTTTTAGCAAGTCGTTCCCATCTCATTCAGTGGAAGGGGGAACTGATTGCCCAAGTCAAAAACCCAGGAGTATTTTTTTACGCCTCTGCTTTACATTGAGTCCATCAGCACGTCCTGTCTGTGCCACTGCAGAGCGCGTCCCACGCCTTTCCTGCCACCCCAGTCACTTCTCACTAGAGCTGCTGCCTGAGAAGCTTCCTCACTAGTTTCTCTGACCTCCACTCTTCTACAGTGTGTTCTTCATACAGTAGCCAGGGTGAGCTTTCAGAAATGTCAGCTGGGTTGGATCCTTCCCTGCTTCAATCCTCCTGACTCCCAGGCGCCTGCCTCCTGAGTCTCCCCTTTATCTGCTTACGTCTGTTCTATGGCGTTTCTGCCCTGGAATGGAAGATTTTTGAGGTCTCGGGTATTGGCTCTATCATTGCTTAATTTCCAGTATCTGGCATCTGTATAATAGTTGTGCACTAAAGACTTCCTAAGTGAATGACGTGCTCTTATTTCTAATACATTTTTCGCTTCCCCCCTTTCTGTTTCCTTTTCTGTAAAGGATGAGCTTTGGAGGATCCAGGAGAAGCTGGAGTGTTACTTTGGCTCCTTGGTTGGCTCGAATGTGTACATAACTCCTGCAGGATCGCAGGGCCTCCCACCGCATTATGACGATGTTGAGGTAAGAGAGGAGAAAACTGCCCCATATTGGGAAGAATGAGTTGCTTAGCCTGGTTTTGGATAGTTGTCAGGGTGAGTTCACATTATTCTCTAAAGCTCTTAGATCTGTCTTTGCTCTTTCTATACAGTGTCTGGAGATACTGATTTCATTTAGAGGAAATCCGTATCTCCAGACACTGTACAGAAGTAAATCCAAAGTAAATCCCACTAAACTGGTTTCCCACTTCGTCTCAAAGGGTGAGATGGTTTCCACCCTTACTAATTTAAACAGCCATACATTCCTTTGAAACAAGCATTTATTGAATATATCTACAGAAAAGTGTGATTGGCTTTTCCTTTAATTTAACAAAGTATGGTCTTTAATAAGGTGAGGGCACAAGCAATCCTTACATCTGCTTTCATTTTGTTCTTTTTCAGTAGCTGCCAAAATTATGTCTATATTTTCCATTTGTGAAAATCTTGGGGCAGCTTGAATGAGGGTCATGGTTTCATTTAAGCATTGGCATCTTGACAAGTATTGATTTCAGTCTGATGTGGCTTCCAAAAAAAATTTAACTGTTTGGCTTAGTAATTTTATTTTTGTACTAATATAAGGTGTAAACACAGAATTGTTAGTAAGAAGTCCACTTTTTCTCCTTTGGTAGCAATTTGACATCAATACATTTTCCCAAAATGTTATTTTTAATGTTTTTTTTTTTAATAGAATATTGAAATATCTTTGACTGAATAAAGAGTAAAAAACTTGAAGTTTTCCTACCTGCCCAGGCCCTTTCAACATTCAGGATTTAGACATTCAGTAATACCTGAAGCTTGGCTTTTCCATCGGAGATGATGGGCTTTCAGCTGTCTGATAGAAGATTTAAAGGAATGAGATAGTGGGATATAAAAGAACTCAGCGAAGCTCTAAGAAAGTGAAAAGAATAAATATCCAGTGTCAGGATTCATGATTCCCTGTTTTTAAAAATAAAATCCAGTAGTGGCAACTTTCATGTAAGTGTTGAATGACATGCATTTCTCATTTTTTATTTTTTATCCTAACCTTGTACAGTTGACCCTTGAGCAGTTTGGGGGTTAGTGGTGCCAGCACCTTGTCCAGTCAGAAATCCGCTTGCAACTTTGGACTCCCCCAAAACTTACCTACTAGTAGCCTACTGTCGGCTGGATACCTTACCGATAGCATACGTTGGTTCACACCTATTGTGTATATTATATGTGTAATATACTTCATTCTTCAATAAAGTAATCTGGAGAAAAGTTATTAAGAAAACTAGAAAGAGAAAAGACAGTACTGTGCTGTGTCAATACTGTAAGTTTCAATCATTTGTTTACAAGCTAAATCCATCTGAAATGGTGGGCAGCAATCCACAGTACACATCAAGCGATGCAACATTGTCTTCTACTGTTAGGACCTTTTTCTGCTTCTCAGGAGGACTTGCAGGAGTACTAGTGGTTCTTCCTGTGGGTCCCTCGGTGTTATTCAAGGTTTAAGGTGTTGCACTAAACGTGATGAAAAATACACCAGAACTGGGAGAGATCACTTCTTACTGTGATACCCAATGCACTGGAGAGAGGAACTGCTCACGTGGCGATAATGAGTATCACACCTGAGTTCATGCAATGGCAATAGGAGGTAGCACAAAATTATTATGGTAGTACTACAGTTAATTTTATGTAGCTATTCCATATTGCGTCTTAAGTTCGTTTACATTTCTTGACTGCAAATGGTGCCATGTATTGTCTGGAAGTATTTGTATGGGTAAGTTTTGATAAATTTTAACCTTTTATAATTTGTGTGTATTTTATGGTAGTAGATGATAGACTAGTATCTACATAGGTTTCTATATTTGATGCATTTCTGCCATTCCTAATTCTTTTGATATGTTTCATTTTTTTCAAATTGTTGCAAATCTCCCCCAAATTTTCCCGTATTTATTGAAAAAAATCAGCATATAAGCAGACCTGCACAGTTCACTCCCAGGTCGTTAGGCCAGGCGCTGTGGCTCATGCCTGCAGTCACTTTGGGAGACCGAGGCGAGAGGGTTGCTTAAAGCCAGGAGTTCGAGACCAGCCTGGGCAACAAAGTGACACCCCATCTCTAGAAAAAAGATAAAGAAATTAACTGAGTACTGTGGTGTGTGCCAGCTTCCCAGCTATGCGGGCAGCTGGGGCAAGAGGATTTTTGGAGCCCAGGAGTTTGAGAGGCTGCAGTGAGCTGTAACTGTGGCACTGCATTCCAGCCTGGGCAGCAGAAGGAGACTGTCTTTAAAAAAGAAAAAAAAAGCCTGTATTGCTCAAGGTTCACCTATAGTATTCATCTGAGCCCTTAGAGGGCTAACATTCCAGAAGCACTTTGTGAGTTGTCATGAAGCTCTCTGATGCTCCTGGGCCTTGTGGATCTCTAGGTTTTCATCCTGCAGCTGGAGGGAGAGAAACACTGGCGCCTCTACCACCCCACCGTCCCCCTGGCACGAGAGTACAGCGTGGAGGCCGAGGAAAGGATCGGCAGGCCGACGCATGAGTTTACACTGAAGGTATGTGGTGGTCATTGTGGGCACCTCATGTGGGAGGATCGTGGTTTTCTCTGTTGCTAAGACAAGTTCAGGCTCAAGGTTTGGAGTTCGTGTGATGGTCCCCGTGGGAATGTGTCCCCGGGTCTCAGGGCAGGGTGGCTCTCATTGCCATCAGCCAGCACATGCAATTTCTGAAGGTGTCTTGGTTTGCACTTGGAGAAGTGAGCTAAGGAAGTATTAAGTTCACTTCCCAAATAAGCTGTCTTCATGTACAGTTCAAGTTCAACAGGAAGAAAGAGAATTCAGTGAACCACTGACTCTAGAGGAGAAATGGAAATGCTGGCCTTGGGCAGCTTCTCCACACCAAAGACGATGGTCAGCACAGGGCTGGAAGTTGCTTAGGCAGAACATAGCCATGGATCCCTTAGTTTTGTAGTTATTCAAATTCCAGTGTGACTTATTTTTATTCTGGTTATATGGCAGACTGTCTCTGTACCTGGCCACATACAGTTATCAGAACAGTAGTAATCAGGAAGGCTCTGAGGATTCCTTCTTCGGGGATTCTGGTGGCTTGATCATGTGCAAGTTCCTTGACATCTTGCTGCTGAGAAAATCTGTCTTTGAGCAGTGAACCTCGATGGGAACGTAGCCAATCCCCGGTGGGAGAGGTCGTCGAGGAAAACCGTAGGGGGATAGGAGTAGTTTCGTAATTCAATCTTATATTCTTTCTTAAAACATGTAATTTAATTTCCTTTAGCAATAAAACAATAGTTATTTTCAACCATTCTAAAGAATCTACCAACCCAACACATCTGCATATACTTATTGTTTTTCTTGTGTCTCAAAGTTGTAATTAGTCTGTTTCTTACTCAATGCTTTGTGTGTTTTTGGATTTTAAAATCCTTGCCTGCTTCCTAGTAACCAAGGGAAGCAAACTCGCTTTTTAAGGTGGGTGACTGTATTATCGGAGACTCAAATAAACAACAGTAAAGGTAACCTTACTGGTTTTTATACTTTTAGTCAGTGGTCATGAAACTATGGCCCATGGGCCAGAAAATCTGGCCTGCTGCCTGTTTTTGTAAATAGTTTATTGGAACACAGCCACTCCCATTCTTTAACGTACTGTGTTGATGCTACCCCAGCTGAGCGGACTGGTTGCCACAGAGATCACATGGCCCACAAACCAAAATTATGTGTTGTTTTTACGTTTGGCTCTTCACAGAGTCTGCCAGCTTCTGCTTTTGTTGGTTTGTAGAGATTCATGGTTGGTTATCTTTAAAGACTAAGCCATGTATGGTCTCGGAGGTCAGGGCCGAGATACTCAGGCTGATGAGCTGGCTACTTGCTCTGCCGGAGAAGGTCAGGCTTCACGGTGGCCTTTAAGTGTACAGGATGTGGACTCTTCATATTGTTGCCACGCCCACTAAATACTCCGTGGACACATAGTTCATAAGAGACGCCCTGAATCTCCTGGAAGGAGAAAGACCGTGTTGTGCAGGGTTGTTGAAGTGTGTATGGGTATGCACGTGTGAGCTTGTACCCAGCGGGCCTCTTGAGCGAAATCTTGTTTCAGTGCCCAAAGATGAAATGGACTTCGTGGCTGTGGCGGAGGGCAGGGCGGTGGTGGGCATGGGAGAGTGACGGTGGGGATCCCGGAGCCCTTATCTGCCTCTTTCCTTTACACCGGTGGCGTCCTGTGCAGGTCATCTGCAGACCCAGGCTCTCAGGATGAGATCACTCCTGTGATGGAAGCTCCGCTCTGTGGCTCAGGGATCTGACAGATCTGAGTTTGGATTCAACCACTTCTTAGCCACATGTCTTTGGTCAAGTCATTCATCCCAGTCCCAGTTTCCTCTTTATTAAAATGGAGATCATGATATTTACCTTGCAGGCTATGAGGGTTGAACCATATTATTTTGGTGCCTCCTTTAAAATAAAATTCTTTAGAGGAAATATCTGTATGTCTGTCTTAGTTTTGCCATTGCTACTTGTCAAATGACCACAAACTCAGTGGTTTAAAACAACATAAATTCATTATCTTATGCCTCTGGAGGTCAGGAGTCTAAAGGGTCTCACTCGGGTGGCTGTACCGCATTCTTTCAGAAGGCTGCAGGGGAGAATGTTTACTTGCCTCTTCAGCCAGGATGGCGGGGCACGTGTGTATGAAATGAATGAAACACAGCCATGTGCCACTTGACATTTTAGTCAACAACAGACTGTGGATGTGACAGTTCTCCCATAAGGTCATAATGAAACTGAAAAATTCCTATCACGTAGCATTATCGTGGCCATTGTAAAACGTTGTAGTGCTACTCATTACTCACGTGTTTATGGTGATGCTGGTGTAAACAGCCCTACTTCTCTGCTAGTCGTATAAAAATGTACAGTGGGTCCCTCGGCTTCCACATTCATATACCATCACTGACGGACTCGCCCAGAGTGAATTCCAGTCCTATGTAGTTGTTCCACTTTTTGTTGTTTATACTGTATTTTCACTTGTCCTTGTTGAGGTACATTTAAGTACATAAACACCATGTTGTTACAGTTGTCTATTGAGTGCAGTCACGTGCTGAATAGATTTGGAGCCTGGGAGCAATAGGCTATACCATGTAATCTAGGGAGCAGGCCATCTACCTAGATTTGTAAGTACAGTTTGATGTTTGCACAGTGACAAAATTACTTTTCTCAGAACATAACCCCATTGTTAAGTGACATGTGACTGTATATGTGAGAGTGTCACTCGGGCTGGCACAGACACACTCAGTAAGTGATAGTTATAATTATCACTTGAAGTACTGTCAGTTTGCCGGCATTCAGAGGAAATTTGCAACCAGGATAGCTTTTATGAATATATATCATGATATAGTCTTGCTTTGAGGAGAATCTTAAACATTTTTTAAAAGTTGATGTTTCTTGAGCTCTTTCGCCAGGGCTCATGGTCTTAAACATTGCACTAGACTGCTGCTTGTAGCTGCAGAGAGAAGATGAGCTACCCTCAAGATTCCCTCTTTTCTCTGTGGGTAGCCGCTGTATGGAATGTTTTGGCTTTAGGGGGATTACGAAGCAGGTAGCTCCGGGCAGGAGTAATTTAGGGAGAATGTTTTAATCCACTCACTTGGAATAGGGTGGAGGAGATTCAGCTGCCCGAGAAAATGATGGATCTTTGATTACATCTGATTTTTAGTTTAAATAAGGATTGTATAGTTTTTCACCCATTCATCCCAACATTCATTGAGCCTGTGTTGAGTGCTAGGTGCTTTGCTAGGTGCTAGGTTCTGGGGAAGGCAAGATGGGCAAATACAGACCCTACCTAGAAGTACTCAGAAATTATCAGAAGGTGGGGGACTGGCAGGTAAAATAATACAGTTCAGTCACATGCCCATCATTGCCCTAAGAGCTTTGGAAGCAGCATCTCTAATCCTCAAGCTAATCCTGTGAGGTCTGGGGCTATGACCTTCATTTTACATATGAAGAAACTGAGGTTTGGGGCAGGTAAGTCCGTTGCCAGATGAGCGGCCAGTGAGCGGCAGTGTCTGTGTGACTCTAAAGGAAAGCTCCTACTCTCAACCACTGAAGCGTGCAAGCGGGAGGACGCGGGCTCCCCAGACACAGGCCGTCACCTTCCTTGACCCCTACGTCAGGGCGGGGTGGCTTCAGGTGAGTCTGGTCTCAGCTCGAGAAGGAAAAGAAAGTGACTTCCGGCACTGAGCCTCTCGTGGATTGTGGTTCACAGTGACAGGCTCACGGACACAGACACGTGAGCCCAGCATACAGACTAGATGGCAGTTTCTAGGATGGAGAACTGAGACGCAGAGTCCATACGTATCTCCTTGAAATAAAGAGGACTGACAGGGAATACTCGTTACCCACTTCTCTCCCCTTGCCTGTTCCTTCCTTTAGCCAGGTGATCTGTTGTACTTCCCCAGAGGAACCATTCATCAGGCGGACACTCCTGCGGGGCTGGCCCACTCGACGCACGTGACCATCAGCACCTACCAGAACAAGTAAGCACTGGCTCCGGGCCGCACGTGCAAGGGCGGCTCCGAGTCCTGGCCCACAGCAGCCATGTTCACGAGGGACAGGAGGGAGTCGGCCCCTGCTTCCCATGCAAACCCCAGGGTTTCTGTGTCCTTTGCTGGCTTCCACATTCCTTTAATATCCCATGTGTGTGACTGGCCCCTCCAGACTTGCTCCTGGGGACATCATGAACCTGACTCTATGTAGGACATGAGGCATTGCCCAAATAGAGAGTCCTATAGTTTGGAAACAAAGTGACTAGCTGTGGGTGTGTCAGTGTGTCAGTGATGCCAGGCTGGGGTCGGACTTCCTCTTTTGTTTAAATATGATAAAATATATATAACATAAAATACGCCATTTTTTTTTTTTTTTTTTTTTTTGGAGACGGAGTTTCGCTCTTGTTACCCAGGTTGGAGTGCAATGGCGCGATCTCGGCTCACCGTAACCTCCGCCTCCTGGGTTCAGGCAATTCTCCTGCCTCAGCCTCCTGAGTAGCTGGGATTACAGGCACGTGCCCACCTAATTTTTTTTTGTATTTTTAGTAGAGACGGGGTTTCACCGTGTTGACCAGGATGGTCTCGATCTCTTGACCTTGTGATCCACCCACCTTGAAAATACGCCATTTTTAAACATTTTGAAGCATACATAGTTTGACATTAATTACATTCACGCTCTTGTGCAACCATCACCACTGTTCATTTCTTTTTTTTTTTTTTTTTTTGAGACAGAGTTTAGCTCTTGTTACCCAGGCTGGAGTGCAATGGCGCGATCTCGGCTCACCGCAACCTCCACCTCCTGGGTTCAGGCAATTCTCCTGCCTCAGCCTCCTGAGTAGCTGGGATTACAGGCACGCGCCACCATGCCCAGCTGATTTTTTGTATTTTTAGTAGAGACGGGGTTTCACCATGTTGACCAGGATGGTCTCGATCTCTTGACCTCGTGATCCACCCGCCTCGGCCTCCCAAAGTGCTGGGATTACAGGCTTGAGCCACCGCACCTGGCCACCACTGTCCATTTCTAAAACATTTTCATTCCAACAGAAATTCTGCCCATGGAAATCTCTTGGTCTCTTAAGGGTTTCTCTTTTTACAGTCGGTGAAATTAAAGGAGGCCAGGCAGTCTGGAAGAGCGGAACTGAAATGCACATGCTGACCGCACTTCATGTTTCATTTCAGCTAGCGCCTCCTCACTGGGTGGCGGTGCTTCCCCAAAGCAGCAGCCTTGCTGGTCCAAATCATGTTTAAAACGACTACTCATGGCCAGGCGTGGTGGCTCACGTGTGTAATCCTAGCATGGTGGGAGGCCAAGGCAGGCGGATTGCTTGAGGTCAGAAGTTTGAGACCAGCCTGGCCAACATGGCGAACCCCCATTTCTACCAAAAATACAAAAATTAGCCAGAAGTGGTGGCGTGCATCTGTAATCTTAGCTACTCGGAAGGTTGAGGCAAAAGAATTGCTTGAACACGGCGGGTGGAGGTTGCACTGAGCCCAGATCATGCCACTGCACTCCAGGCTCAGCAACAGAGATACTGTCTCAGGAGAAAAGAATACTAGTCATGAACTCTTGCATTAGGCAAATACGTACTAGACATTGTGTTTGTTGCTGGGAGTTCGAGGATTGAATTGAAGGGGCTTTGAGAGAGCTTATACTTTGGAAGTGGTTGTGAGAGAAGAGATAGTGTGATACATTCTGTGGTAGGTTTGCGGAGAAGCCTTAGAGCATAGAGGAATGTATTTGGCTAAGTAGGGACGGTAGAGAAGGCTTCAGAAATGACTTGACACCAATGCTGAGTGAGTCTTAAAGGATGAGTAAGTAGGGGTGGGTCAGCAGATCCGCGGAGGAGAGGACACTCTAGGTCTAAGGGACAGCAAGTCCTCTCTTACCGTCAAGGCCAGAACTTGCAGAACAAGTTAGTAGGCATACCTCCGTTTCTTCATCGGACTTTTCGGTGTGAATTTCACCTCGGTGTTTAAAAGACACTGGAAGAACTAGCCGAGGCCTGGCCTGAGTTTGGTGCTATCTTTGCCCACAAGTAAAAGGCCCAAGCTTGTATCAGGCTTCCATGAATGCCCTCATCACTGTAGCTAGGTAGATTCCTTGCATCTTAACGGACAGACAGTCACCAAAGCCAGCACAAGAAGAGCAAGGGCATCGGAGGGAGTAAATCCTAGAAACTGTGGAATTGCCAGGCTGCAGAGAGGCTGGAATCAGAAGTCCATTCTGGATTCAGAGCAGCTCTGGACCACATAGTTTGGCCCTGTGAACATCCGTGCATCTGCTGGCGTCCCGTTGTTAATGCTCCTCAGCTATTCTCTCTCTGTAATTCTCTTTTCCATTTCTCTTGCTGCCACCAACTGGTTTTCTAGTGACTGGTGTTTTGCTCCCTCCTATTCCTTCTTCAGCTTCTGTTTACTCTTAACACAGAGCCATCACCAGCTACTGCTCGGACCTCCCTCTGTCTCACTGACCCTATTAGTTTTTGCTTCTGCTAAGGACCTGACTGTCTGTTTCCCAATCCCAAGAGTGAAGGACTGGCTGGCTGCCCCTGGGGCCTATCCATTTCTTCTCCATTCAGCTGGGGCTGGGGAAGAGCTTTCTAAATATAGATGTTTCCTGCTTAGGGCTTTGGGTGGTCACCATGATCAATGTATCTAGGCTGGATTTTGACCTGTGTCTTGGTCAGTGATGCTGGAGCTAGAATGGGAGGATATGACTTGAGGATCATTGCCCCCCAGAAATGATCCTGTGCTTTGAGCCTAGTGCTCCTTCAGGTACCACAGAAAGGTGAAGATTTGGGGCCTCTCCTAAAACCTGTCAGGGTAGCATCATTGGGGTGTTTTGGGGACTTGCCGTGTGTCATCGATTTGGTTGTTTTACCAAAGTGAACCCTTAGAGATATTCCTAAATTTTGGGAAGTCCCAGTATCTATTCTGATTCTTAGAAGAGTACTTTTTTTTTTTTTTTTTTTTTGAGCCAGAGGCTCGCTCCATCACCCAGGCTGGAATGCAGTGGCACGATTTCAGTTCACTGCAACCTCTGCCTCCCAGGTTTAAGCAATTCTTTGGTTCAGCCTCCTGAGTCGCTGGAATTAGAGGCATATGCCACCACACCTGGCTAATTTTTATATTTTTAGTAGAGACAGGTTTCACCATCTTGGCCAGGCTGGTCTTGACCTCCCGACCTCGTGATCTACCCACCTTGGCCTCCCAAAGTGCTGGGATTACAGGTGGGAGCCACCGCGCCTGGCCAGAAGAGCACTATTTAACTTCTACTCAAGTCTTCCATGAGCTGTTGCTGTCTGACTTCCACCCACATAACCCTGCAGAGGAAGTACGTATTTTATGCTGCTGACAGAGCTGCATGTGCCCTCCAGGTTAAGACTCAATAAAATATGCAGGGTTGGATATAACATTAAGTCACAAAGCAGTGAGGCCGCCAGGTAGTAGATGTCTTGGGAAAAGTGTCTCTCACGTGGTTTTTGTCCTTCTTTGCAACTTTTCTGGGAGGGAAGCATAACAGTGTTAATTTTGCTTAGTGAGTGAGAGGTCAAAGTCATACTGTGAATTTCCACTTTCCACTAGCCGGCAAACTGGTGTTGGCTCCCTCCTATTCCTGAAATCTGCTGGTGACACAGGAAAATTTTAAATAGCTAAGAAATGTTTAAAGAGAGCCTCCCCACAGAGAGTGTTGCTTCTAACCGGCACACACTTGGGAATGAGCCAATTCCAGATACCCCAGAGAAAGCAAAGGTCATTGAATAGGGATGCTGGTCCCTAGATGTCATTTTTAGTCACTGGCTTCTATCCCCTGGTAAAACCATTGCTAGAAATAATTGTTTTAGAATTATTGATGGTAGATATTCAGGAGTAGCATCCCTTGTTGTGACAAGGAAAACGTAACATACAAGGGTTCAAATAATTACGCAGTCCAGAGATCTTGCTGTTACCCTAACTTTCTGTTACATTTATTGCATATAAAATGTGGTTTTAGGTCCTATAACGACTGTGTAAATTTCGTGCAAATCTTCCCTCATAGACACCGTTGTTAAAAATTGGGTTCGTTGAACTTCCCGTTTTACGAAGTCTATGATGATTTTTCTGAGAACTTTTAAGAGAAATCCGTATTGAAGCCTAGCTGCCCGCTTAACTTTGCAAGCGAGTGTCTGGACTGGGGAGGGACGAAGCAGGGGGGTTGATGAAGGTCTTAGATTTCCATGCTGAGTAACGTCCAATGAATGGAACTCAGAAATGCCTGAACAGGGAAGCCGTCATCCAATTTGTAGCTCTTGGCTTGACTAGTAATGAGTATTTTATGTATATTTTGTATGTGTTCACGGTTTCGGCCTTTTTTTCCCCCCCCTTGGTGCATATCCTAGTTCATGGGGAGACTTCCTTTTGGATACCATCCCAGGGCTTGTATTCGATACCGCAAAGGAAGGCGTGGAGTTACGGGCTGGCATACCCCGGCAGCTGCTCCTGGTGAGTAGACAGGTAGGAATGAAGGATGGTAGCTGCAGCCCAGGCCAGCTGAAGTCCTACCTTAAGGACCCCAGGAGACTTCTTCCCACATGAGCCAGGCTTGTCTCCTGTGCTGCTGCTGAGCTGTGTGACTTGGAGAATGAACGGAGTCCCGTGTGATCAGAAGAACTGTGATGCTGTATGGGTAGCTCTGTGTTTCACAGCGGCAGCAGCAGGCAGCGTGAGAATGTTGGTTGAATGACTAGTACAGCCAGGAGAACTGTAGATTTAGCACCCGTAAGATGACTCGTTAAGAGAGACCCACCGTACTGGAGATCCTGGCCTCGGCGTATATGTCGGCTTTCCTGTTCTTTCATGACATTTTGAAACGGGAATGCTATTTGATTAGTTTCGAGATGAGTGGATGAGTGCTGAGTCCAGCGAAGGTTGCTTTCTCTGTCAGAAGCGTTCATCTTAGGACAGTGACTCGTTTCCCAAAAGGCAGGGCTCAGGCTGTACCATATTTCCAAGGATCTCTATTTCTAGGCAAAATTCTGAAAATGTTTTGCAAACAATAGGCAGCTTAGAATGAACAGCGTTTATAAGGAAATGATGAGAGATTCTTAGGGGCTCAGGTTGCCTCTTCCGCTTTGGAGTGACATGTGTTAATGTCTATACCAGCTGGTTGGCAGTTTTGCAGCCTACTGTGGAGACCGAGCTGGGCAGTGAGTTCTGCTGGGCATCTGGGCCAGGACTCACCTCTGTGTTTCCAGCAGGTGGAATCCACAGCTGTTGCAACAAGACAATTAAGTGGCTTCCTGAGGATGCTTGCAGACCGGCTGGAGGGCACCAAAGCACTGCTTTCCTCAGACATGAAGAAGGATTTTACTATGCACAGGCTGCCCCCGTACTCTGCGGGAGATGGAGCTGAGCTGTCAACACCAGGTGGAGCTTGCTGCTTTCTTATGGGTGGTCAGAGGCTAACGTGGGAGGTTTGAGGTTTTTCTAGGTAGGCTTGTCTTTGAACAGATGGAAAGTGTGAAGTGCTTTTGTGTTAATGCGGACCTATCCATCCTTAGTAAATACGGCCGGGCGGGATGTGCTGCCCTCATCCTGTAGCACCCTGCCTCTTAGAAGTCATTTGCAGAGAACTTGTATTCCAGCATGATGGGAAATAAGAGCCCTGTCCTTTTGGGTGAGAAATGCGTCTATTTGTAGGTACTGTGGTATTCGTAGTCTTTGAGAAATTTTACAAATTTGAACATCAAAATAACCTTGTTGGAATTAAGTCAGGGATGGGTGTTTGTGTGGCTTAAAGGAATACCTGAGGCTGGGTAATTTATATAGAAGTTTGTTTGGTTCATGGTTCTGCAGGCTGTACAAGAAGCATGGTACTGGCATCTGCGTTTGGAGAAAACCTCAGGCTACTCACAGTTGAGGGGGAAAGGGAGCCGGCATTTCCCCAACACGTGGTGAGAGAGGAAGCAAGAGCGAGGAGAATGCCAGGCCCTTTTTAACCCCAGCTCTCGTGGGAACTAGTGGAGCAAGAATTCACTCACTGACCCCCACCCGAGGGAACTTATCTCTTCATGAGGGATCTGCTTCCTGCAGTGTGACCCAAACACCTCCCCTTAGGCTGCACCCCACACTGGGGATCAAATGCGAACATGAGATTTGGACAAACATCCCAATCATAGCGTGGGTAAAATGGTTACCATCAGCCAGTGAGATTCAAGAAACGGCCAAGATTATCATCAACCTTCTCCAAGTTACAGGTGCCTAATTTATGACAAATTAGGTTTAGGCTGCACATGATAAAACATACTTCTGGGTGTCATTGATGACTTCCAGATGGATATGTCAATGTCCTATAGCAAAGATCACCAAGAGTGTACTCCTGAAATCAGACAACAGTCGGACGTATTGACTTGCTGCAGTGGGAAGACCACATACCGTTGGGGACCACAGGGCATCTCAGGAAACGGTGCTGGAAAACATTGACAGGACTTAGGCGTAAGTTAGGTGGCATTGGAGAGGGTTCAAGGAAGCAGGGCTTTGCTCTGGACTGATGTCAGAAAACGGAAGGATTCTGTGATGAAGTCTCCTAAACGTTATGTGGTAGGCAGGAGCAGGGTATGAGGCTGAAGTTACCAGTGGTAAAGCCGAAGCAGCCATTCATTAGCCAGACTAGGGGGATGCTTGGTCAGTGTTGTGGTTTGGAATATGTTCTTACCTTGCCCGAGTTCAGACGTGAGTATGTATGGAGTGGTGGTGTTTTGTCTTGACCTATGATGGTCACAGAGTGATCCCTGATGTTAGTATTCTATGGAATTGCCTATGTTTACCAGGACAGCACCAAGACCTAGCTGGGACCTGCCAGACCGGCTTTTTGGCTGCTGTGGGTTCTCAGGGTTGAGTGAAGGGAATAGTTCTTCTTTTTTTTCTTTTTTGGAGACAGTCTTGTTCAGGTGCCAGGATGGAGCACAGTGGCACAATCTCGGCTCACCGCAACCTCCGCCTCCCAGGTTCAAGCAATTCTCCTGCCTCAGCCTCCCGAGTAGCTGGGACTACAGGCGCGCATCACTGCACCCAGCTAATTTTTTGTATTTTTAGTAGAGACGGGGTTTCGCCATGTTGGCCAGGATGGTCTCCATCTCTTGACCTCATGATCCGCCCGCTTCGGGCTTCCAAAGTGCTGGGATTACAGGTGTGAGCCACCACGCCCAGCTGAAAAGAATATTTCTTACTAATTTTTATAAAATTCTTTATTATGACCAAGTGAGAACCACTGAGATAGATAATCTGTAAGGTCCCTTCCAACACTGATTGTATGTTCACTTTTATTATAGTCTTTGGAGGAAGCTTAGAATTTGTTTTTGATTGCATCTATTCAAAATAGTCAATGTTTTACAACTGCATTGTTAAATCTTTAGCAGAACAGTTTGCTGGAACACCAGCTTATGGCCCAGACTACTTCAGAGTTATCCCTGTCTTAGCTACTGTAGTCACTAAAGTGACTCTCCCTGCTTGGATGACCTCGTAAAGCTAACCTGTTTTTAGTGGCTACTGTTCCACGAAGTTAAATCCAATTTGGAAGAAAAATTTTTTTTTCTCTGTGGACTTTATTACATGGCTTTTATAGGATACCATGCTTGACCTACAAAGACTGAAGAATTTACCAGGGCCTCACACCTAGTTATTGGTGGAGTAGAGCAATTTTGGTCTCAGGTAGCTCTTCCAGAATCCACATGTTGAGCAAGAAGCTTGTCGAGGACAGAAACTGTGGAATGAGTGTTCTGTGCAGAAGGCAGCACAGTCTCCCATGCTGTGTTAGCTACTGTGCTTTGATGCTATTACTGTTATCCATTTATTGTGCTTCCAAACTTACATTATTATTTATCTGATTCTATGTCTGTCTTCACTGTAAGAATGAGCTCCATGCCGGTGTGAACTATGATGTCAGTGCAGTGTTGGGGTGAGCAAATTCTTCAGCTGGAGAGCGTGCCCTGTCTGGAGTTAGCTGTAAATTGTTAGTAAATGTGTTTCCTATGTGATCGTGTCTGTAAGCAAGTTTGCATCTGCCCGTTTCCTTTTTTGAAGGCCAGCTCTCTCTCTTTGGGATCTTCTAGGTGGAAAGTTACCGAGGCTGGACAGTGTCGTGAGACTGCAGTTTAAAGACCACATTGTCCTCACAGTATTCCCAGATCAGGATCAATCTGTGAGTATCCAAGAGGGAGGAGATTGCCTTTCTTCTCAGGGTAGTTTTCACCAGAGGCCTCAGGTTATCAAACCAACCACTGGTCTCTGCCCTTCTCCTTCTAGGAACCCACCTGCATTCGGTTTACTGCCTTTTCTTCGGGTCAGCTGATGACCAGATCGCACAGTTGCAGTTCCGTATTTTCCTGCCGTCATCCCCACAGAATCTTCCTTCATTCCCTTTATGTGGTGATTAATGTCTGGTCTTGGCTTCCCATCCTACTTCAGGCCTTATTGTTCTTGCTCGGACAGCCACAGACCTCATTCCTGCGTTTCCCAGCCTCAATCCTCCACACTGCGCACATCCGTCTTTCTGTGTGGTTTTGTGGATATTGCGTCCCCTTAAACGCTGTCCTGTAAATTATGGAGAAGTCTGCGTTCTGGAACTTTGCCACCTAGCCCGGCCATTCCCTAAACTGGCTAACTGATCATAGAGTCAACTGGAAAGCTTTTTAAAATGAAAAATTCCTGGACTTCATCTGGTCTTGGACCCTTTGCATTTAAGTTTTCATAGAGCTCCCCACACAGTCCTAAGGACCTTGAAACAATCGCGTACCATCTAGCTTCACCCCATTCCTCCTCATCGGCTCTCTGAGGAGGTATCCCATGAATGATCAAGGAGTTGAGGGGCACTCGGCTTTTCCCTGTAACCAGATTGTTCCGGCCATCAGGGCCAGATTTGGAATTTACACACACACACATATATCCCTCAAAAGTACACATTCTTACATTCCTGTTTTTTTTTTTTTAATTCTGATAACCAATTTGAGACATAGTACACTAGGCTAAGATTTTATTGCCTTTATTTAAGAGGTGACAAAGAATGGCTAAAGGCTCTGGAAGAGACGATACATTGCACTGTGTAAAAGGGGGAGTGAAGGGAGGTAGGGACCATTTTGGAGGAAAGCGTCCTGTAATTGAAATGGAGTTTTTTTTTTTTGTTTTTTGTTTTTTTTTTTTTTGAGACGGAGTTTCGCTCTTGTTACCCAGGCTGGCGTGCAATGGCACGATCTCGGCTCACCGCAACCTCCGCCTCCTGGGTTCAGGCAATTCTCCTGCCTCAGCCTCCTGAGTAGCTGGGATTACAGGCACGCGCCACCACGCCCAGCTAATTTTTGTATTTTTAGTAGAGACGGGGTTTCACCATGTTGACCAGGATGGTCTCGATCTCTCGACCTCGTGATCCACCCGCCTCGGCCTCCCAAAGTGCTGGGATTACAAGCTTGAGCCACCGCGCCCGGCCTGAAATGGAGTTTTTTCTAGATCACACAGCTGGTATTTCTCAGGAGTTAATGCCTTCGTGATGTTCATAAATTGTCAGTTTATACCTAGGAATGTCCGATTTTTTTGATTGAAAAAAGAGAGTGCAGGTATGATTAAAAAGAAACTGATCGTTTCATTGATAAGTCGATACATAAATCATTGCTTTTTCATTAAATCCTTGAAGATGCTCTTCCAGAGAGGACTCCAGCCGTTTTAACAACTTAGAATGCCCATTAATTGCCACATACAAATAGTAACCTGTGGTGACTAATGAAGTATAGACGTTGTGTGGATGCACACACCCATCACGTTTTGCCAAAAGGATTCTTTCCAGTATTCAATACATTTCACTTGAGCACTTTTAAGGCTTTTAAGACTTTTCTTGGTGTTGACCTATTGGGGAACCTTCCTAGTACTGACACCCTCAATGATGGCCCTAATGCATTTTTTCCCCCCAAAGGATGAAGCTCAAGAAAAGATGGTTTACATCTATCATTCCTTAAAGAATAGGAGAGAGACACACATGATGGGATACGAGGAGGGATCAGAGGTTTGTTCCAGCTGAAAACAAATGTCTTTCCCGTGATGTGGGTGGTTGCTGGGAAGAACGGATTATTTTTGATCTCTAGGTCATATGCTTGTTTTTGAGACGGAGTTTCGCTCTCGTTACCCAGGCTGGAGTGCAATGGCGCGATCTCGGCTCACCGCAACCTCCGCCTCCCGGGTTCAGGCAATTCTCCTGCCTCAGCCTCCTGAGTAGCTGGGATCACAGGCACGTGCCACCACGCCCAGCTAATGTTTTGTATTTTTAGTAGAGACGGGGTTTCACCACGTTGACCAGGATGGTCTCGATCTCTCGACCTCGTGATCCACCCGCCTCGGCCTCCCAAAGTGCTGGGATTACAGGCTTGAGCCACCGCGCCCGGCCCAGTAATATGCTTTTTATGGCTGCAGTGTGGACTTACCATTTTGCACTACTCACAGAGTTCTAGCATGGGAATGATTAAGTCAGACACTTCTGTGATACAAGCATACCAGTTTTAAAACATACTAGCTGGGACCTGTAGCCTTAGAGGAATGGTATAATGTAAGGCATTTCAAATGACTAATATCACTTACTACATAAATTAGGATGCCTTTTATTATAGACGTTGGCATCTTTTATGTTATCAAATGGTAGTGTATCATCTAAAATACTCATGAAAGGGTATCAAAAATAATGATGTATTGAGAATAAATTTACAGGAAAATGCCAGTTCAGTGACATAAAGTAGTATACGTATGTTTTGACTAATTAATTTATCCGTTTTCAGTCTCATGGACTTCGCTTTCCTTTGTCACATTTGGATGCACTGAAGCAGATTTGGAACAGTTCGGCTATTTCTGTCAAGGACCTGAAACTTACTACAGATGAGGAAAAGGAAAACCTGGTCTTATCCCTCTGGACGGAATGTTTAATCCACGTAGTTTAGTGCCTTTGCAGAATCAAATGCCTACTATTTTATATGCACATATTAAAAGCAAAGACCTGAGCCGAGGAGAAGAGGAATTCCAGTTTCTCTACCTGCTTTTCTACTAACGTAAAGCCTCCCTGTTCCAGGTGGTCCGTTGGCCCGATGTACTAACAAACAGGGGCACAGAAAGAAAGAGCAGCAAATTGCCAAGTGTCTCAGAAAAATGACAAAACTAGATTTTGACAAGTTTATTTAGTCCAGTGTGGTAGAAAAGGCACAATTCCAATATATCATTTAGAACTGAATGTTGTTAACCTGGCTTCGTTCTTTGGAAGAAACAACTTTAAAGAGCTTTGGCTCTAGAAAAAATTTAAACAATTAACACAACGAAGAAAAAGTTTAAATTTTTTTTTTTTTTTTTACAATGAAAATATACATACCTTTGTGTATAGACAAGCCCCCACCCATTAAAGTTATCCTGTAACATAAATTTTATTAAATACTGCCCCACAGATGAGAGGCACTCAACACCTATGGACAAAAGTGAGTTACAGAGGCTGCTTACAAGATGGAGAAAAGCCTGAGATTGAACGAGGAAAAAACTCGATATTTACATGGAAAGACTAAGTCTATAAAAAATAAAATAGTGGGTCTTTGAGTTTAAAATAGTCACTGTTATTTTACATTCTAAAGTGCATAGAGGTTGATATTTTAAAAAATATCTTTGGAGAATTTAATCTTTTTTTTTATAAAAATAGAGCATTTTTCTGCTTTCTGGTGAAAGTTGGGATAAAAGGCAAAGTTGTCCTAATGGAAGTTTCACTCCAATTCAGCAGGGAAAACTGCTTGTGAATTGTGCAGTAAAAGGTAGTAATGACTACTGGGTGATTTCCTACCTGATTTTACTAGCGTAAAAGTTATTTAAAATGGTAGTGAGAAACTGAGGTCTCTATTATTTAGTAGATAAATCAACTCGACATTTACTTGAAAAGATGGTAAGGTCAAGGTTCAAATGCTACTTTGTTTTAATTTGGACATTTGAAATTTCTCGAGGCCCCCCCCAAAAAATGATGCTTCTCCTCAACTCTAGCATAGAGACAGGCCACCACGGTTGTAGAGTCTCGTCACCTAAAGGGATGTCTTGGTTCATACATAAGAGTGCAAGTTCGGCCTTAGGTTATTTGTACTTTTTTTTAGTTTGAAGGACTGAGGAAATAACGGCTGCAGAAAATACTTTACTACTTGTGCCTTATTCCTAAAGAAGCTGAGATCCCTGCCTGGGGTTAGTTACAAATATAAATACTTACACTTACAGTGCGCTAGTTATAAAGCCGCAGTATAGAAACCTTAAAGTTTATGTAGGAAGGCTTAATACGTTTTCAGATGTTACTAAAAAAATTACTCATCTGTTTGCCAAAGTATGACTCGACCTATAGGAATCTGTTTCCTTATGCTTTGTACTTATACAGGCATCTAGGTAGGCTATTAATAAACAATACAGGATAACAGCATCAGCAGGGTCCAATCACGGGCCATCAGTTTGGTGGACAGGAGAGAAAATACACACTTCAGGAAACTTGCTCACCACAGCTAGAGATCACGAATAGAACCTTTCCCACGCATCAGCATGTTTTCTTCATAGGAACACTGAGTAATGGCAAGAATGTTTTGAGTTTTTTCCATGGTTAAGAGCAATAGTCTCAGAGGTTGGAGAAAAAGTTCATTCTGCTCAGTGATCCAGGCGTGTGAAGACAGTAGCTTCCTTTCCACGTCCGCAAGACAATGACAGATGGGAGTTTCCTCCTCCTTTGCTCTTTCTAGGGATGTTGATTCTCTCACAGTATTTCAATGTCCCATTTCTGTGTTTCTTCTCCCTCCAGGGGCTGATTTACAATTACGTGAGTCTTGTCACAATAGTTTCCTCCTAAAACAGAAATTCCAAAAGGAAAGATTTATTTGTTCAGGCCAGTGCTTAGCAATTTCACAATTTTCACAAGCTTCTGTTCTGCTCTCACCGTTTCAGTGCATTAATGTGCCATTTACAAAGAAGTCTGAAATGGGAAGCTGAGTTTCAACAGGCTTAGCCATTATTCGCCTCAAATTGGACCTTATTATGACTCAAACTGAAATACTAAAAGGCATAATACATGATTGTATAAGTGCTGTGCCTTAACAATGCAATTCTTCAGAACAAAGTGCTCTGAGAGAACTCTGGCTGAATGTCAGGTACTGTGTTTTTGTTTCTACACCACCAAAACTGTGACTAACCCAATTAAAGCAACAGCCATGAATAATATTGGCCCTGACCTTGCTGAATTCAAAAACAAGGTTAATTGATACCTGCCATAAAGTCTAGCTGAGGGTTTTTAAGGACCATAGCAATTCCTGGCAAAAAACGAGGTATGTTTCTAAGAAACAGATGACATTCATTTTATGGTTTACGGTGCTTCAAATTTAGAACTCTTCTGAGTTCCTGTAGCAAATGAAAGTTTTACAACTGTACTAATGAACAAAAACCCTAGGCTTTGTTGTTTGGGTTTTTCTGCTGGTGGTTTTGTTTGTAAAACTGTGTATCTTAACTTTTTTCAAGCATAATTTTAAATGACTTAACATTTCTCTTATAAGGATGTCCTTTACCCAGAATGAGGAGATCTGGAACTGAAACTAATATCCAGGGACACAAAATTGGGTATCATCAAAGGCCCACCTTTAACATCGAGGACAAGGTGATCACTGAGATAAGAGCTGATAGTTCCATTTCTATTCAGTCTCCACTTCTGCCGGAACTGCCCATGTTCAGTCCATAGAGCTACTTTAGCTCCAGGTGTGTCTCGGCCACCAATCACATCAAGACATGTATCACTGGCCTAAAGGGGTTAAGACATGATTAACTGGCAGTACTATGTTTGCTAAAGTTGAATTACATCCCTTTTCTTTTTAGGTAAACAAATCATAGACATGAAGTGTGTGTGTCTTATCTAAAAAAAAAAATACTAAATAGTATAATTTCAGTAAGTCCTTTTGAATGTCTTCTTTATGGCTGTGGGGAGGAGATGGTACAGAAATAAACCTACTGAAATAGAGGTACTTGTTTTTAATAGGATGTCTACATCTGACAACAGATGTTGCATAAAGATTTGCTGAATTGGAATGAAATGTGAAGTCCCTGTTTGCTTACAATGTATTATGTTGAGCTTGGTTTTCTTACGAAAACATTGCACGATGGGCTAAAGATATCCAGACAATTACTTTTCAATGCTTCTCGTTTTTGAAGCATGAGAGAAAGTAGATAATCCATGGGTGATACAGTAAAACACAGACTTAATGTTTTTAAACTAGGGTTCTATTTCCAGTGCATTAAACGTAATGGAGGGGTCACAGAAAAGAACATAGATTTCCAGTAACAGCTTTCTTCTTCTGCGACTTCATTGTGTATTTTGAAAATGGAAGGGTTTCCACGTATTGAGAATCACAGAGACAGCTGACTGTATCTGGGCCATCAAGTAAGGAGCATCTTACAAAAGCACATTGTCCAATATTAGATCTGGTGACTTATACCACTGGTTGTAAAAAGTCACTTAGTTATATCCAGAGTATGTGATAACCTTTGTGTTTACCTAAAAATTGAAACGATTTTCTAGGTCAAAAAATTAAGTCAATTTTATTTGAATATTTTAGTAATACATATGGCAGTTTTTTTTTTTAATAAGCAACACCTGTTTCTATGAAGTTGCAGTGTTATATCATGCCAGTTTGGCAAAATTCTAGTTTTCAAAAGAAACTGAACGCAAGGTGACATACCATGTCAGCGGGATTGCTTACCTTGGATTTAAAGATACCTCGGCAGTAGTGCCAGATCTGAGTGTTCTTTCCACTGTAGGGAGAAATGCACACCGATGTTGCCCTGGTATCTGCTAGATTTCCAGTGACTGTCAGATATTCATCCATGGCACGGTTCTTTATTCTGATGTACACTGCAGGCTATGACGGGGGAGAAACAGCCATTTAGAAATAAACTTTTGAATCTGGAAACGAATCTTTCTAGAGGAGGAAAGCTGCGAGGCAAAGTGAGAAATAACTCTCTTAGTTGTATCAGTTTCACTCTTACTCCCTTTTGTAAATATGCAGACATTAATAATCGTAAATTCTTAGGCCACGGACCACAACACTTACATTGTACAATCTCTCTTATACTTTTGGAAAAGTGCCCTTTTGAATGACATAAAGTAAAAGTTTCTTTCATTAGAATCCCACGTGGCGAGGAGTGGGGCAGTAAAGAATTCGGGACTTGATGAGTTTCATTCAATAACTAGTGTGTCTCAGCTGTGCTGAGGGAGGTAGGGGAGGTGGAATAAGCGTAAGGTGTTATCTACAAGGATTTTAGAACAACTTCAGAAAGACAAGTAGTTAGACATACTGTGAAGCGATGCCTAAATGCTGGAAGTTGGCTCTGGGAGGTGTTGAAAACCCAGATAGCAGGGGGCCCTAGTAGCTGTAGCTGTGATTACTCTGTTTACCTAAGACCTTTATAGTTCTTCAGAAGTAGAGACCGTATATGTTTAATGACTATACTCAGGTATTCAAAAATTGGGTAACAAAAGACTTCATCTCCTTGGCCTGGAAGTTTTAAGATACATTAAGAAAGTATTAAAATATTACACCTGGGACCTGCCTCTAAGAAGAAGAGCGAATATTTATTGTACACATGGCATGTGTCAGCAGCATGCTAAGTGTGTTCTGTGCCATTATGTCACTTGTCAGAACAACCACAAAAACCTTTTAAGAAAGTACAATTATGACCCTAGTTTTGCAAATAAGGTGAACACAGATGTAAAGAAGCCAGATTCCTGGTAATCAGGATGCTCTCAGACCTGTGTTGAAATGCAATAGTTGCTCTTAGGCACAGGGAGTAAAAGACAGTTTGGAAGGTGGCGGTGTAAGACAATGACAGGCAGGGCACGTAATGGAGGCACAACAGCGGCCATGATTTCAGCCCTATGACGTAGGCCTCCAGCCTTAACGCAATGCAGTACAGGACACCCAATATCCTCACCTTTGGTCATCTCATTACCATCCCAATTAGAACCTTGGCTGAGTAATAACAACAAATGGTCACTTCAGAGAGCACTTTCATGCCAAAAAACCTAAGTGCTAGGTAAACGCAATATGGTCATATGGTAAGAACACCAATGAACAGTCTACTGTTTTTGAAACTTTTGATAGATCAACATGAGGCCAACAGAATTTTGGTAAGTAAGGCTTCCTAAGGAAATACACATTCTCAGCACTTAAATAAGCCAATAGAAGAACAAATTATCTGGCTATTTAAAGTAGGTGAACGAGACCTCTACTTGGCAAAATGTTTTAAGTGTTTCAAGTCTCTACTTCCAACATTAACAGTGCAGCAGTACCATACTTAAATGTCTGTAACTCGGCCTGATCTCCCACTGCAATTATTAATTCTTGAGACTTCAGTATATTTTTATTACATTTTCATTACCTTGTACATATAAGAAAACAGGCATGACCTTCACAGATGACAGAGTTCCAATTACTTTAGGACCAAACATCAGTTTTAATCAATTAACTCAAGCAAGGTACTAATTACCCTTATTACACATTTGTAGTCTGACTCCTCTGTAATTACACTTAAAAACACTGATATTTATTTTAAGTACCTTAGTGACTTCCTAACTCCCAGCCTCAAAGAGGATCACATTTTAATTAGTCCCGAGTTTCTAAACAAGAATATGAACTAAAGCAGTACCAATAATCTTACCACAAATTTAAATGTGACCCACAAACTACTGTTTTAGAAACTCAGAATTCCTTTGTTGGATTGCAAAACTGTGACCTAAATAAACAGGAAAAATCTATTAAAATATTATTTTGAAATTAAATGGTTAATCAGAATAGGAATCAGGTAGTTCCTAAAGCACAATGAAAGAAAACAGCATATTAGTCTGGTTAAAAAAAAAAAAAAAAAAAAAACAACTTCCTTGTAAAAGTAGAGGTGGCTTTTTTTTTTTTTTAATTGTACTTTAGGTTTTGGGGTATGTGTGCAGATCATGCCGGATTGTTGCATAGGTACATACACGGCAGTGTGGTTTGCTGCCTCCATCCCCCCATCACCTACATCTGGCATTTCTCCCCGTCTTATCCCTCCCCGACCTCCCCACCCCCGCAATGTCCCTCCCTTGGCCCCCTGCAACAGACCCCAGTGTGTGATGCTCCCCTTCCTGTGTCCATGTGTTCTCATTCAACATCCGCCTATGAGTGAGAACATGTGGTGTTTGATTTTCTGTTCTTGTGTCAGTTTGCTGAGAATGATGGTTTCCAGATTCATTCATGCCCCTACAAAGGACACAAACTCATCATTTTTTATGGCTGCATAGTATTCCATGGTGTGTATGTTCCACATTTTCCTTGTCCAATCTATCATTGATGGGCATTTGGGTTGGTTCTAGGTCTTTGCTATTGTAAACAGTGCCACAATGAACATAAGTGTGCATGTGTCTTTATACTAGAATGATTTATAATCCTTTGGGATTAGCAATCCCCCAGTAATGGGATTGCTGGGTCAAATGGAATTTCTATTTCTAGGTCCTTGAGGAATCACCACACTGTCTTCCACAATGGTTGAACTAGTTTACACTCCCACCAACAGTGTAAAAGTGTTCCTATTTCTCCACATCCTCTCCAGCATCTGTTGTCTTCAAATTTTTTCATGATCGCCATTCTAACTGGCATGAGATGGTATCTCAATGTGGTTTTGATTTTCATTTCTCTAATAATCAGTGATCATGAGCATTTTTTCATAATGTTTGTTGGCCTCATATATGTCTTCTTTTGAAAAGTGTCTTTTCATATCCTTTGCCCACTTTTGGATGGGTTTGTATTTTTTCTTGTAAATCTGTTTTAGTTATTTGTAGATTCTGGATATTAGTCCTTTGTCAGATGGGTAGATTGCAAAAAATTTTTTCCCATTCTGTTGGTTGCCAGTTCGCTCTCATGATTGTTTCTTTGGCTGTACAGAAGCTCTGGAGTTTACTTAGATCCCATTTATCTACTTTGGCTTTTGTTGCCAATGCTTTTGGTGTTTGAGTCATGAAGTCCTTGCCTATGCCTCTGTCCTGAATGGTTTTGCCTAGATTTTCTTTTAGGATTTTTATGGTGTTAGGTCTTATGTTTAAGTCTTTAATCCATCTGGAGTTAATTTTAGTGTAAGGTGTCAGGAAGGGGTCCAGTTTCTGCTTTCTGACCATGGCTAGCCAGTTTTCCCAACACTATTTATTAAAGGAATCCTTTCCCCATTGCTTTTGTCAGGTTTGTCAAAGATTGGATGGTTGTAGATGTGTGGTGTTGCCTCCAGGGCCTCTGTTCTGTTCCGTTGGTCTATATCTGTTTTGGTATCAGTACCATGTTGTTTTGATTACTGTAGCCTTGTGGTATAGTTTGAAATCAGGTAGTGTGATGCCTCTGGCTTTGTTCTTTTTGCTTAGGATTGTTTTGGCTATGCGGGCTCTCTTTTGGTTCCATATGAAGTTTAAGGTGTTTTTTTCCAGTTCTGTGAAGAAGGTCATTGGTAGCTTGATGGGGATAGCACTGCATCTATCAATTACTTTGGGCAGTCTGGCCATTTTCACGATATTGATTCTTCGTAACCATGAGCATGGAATGTTTCTCCATCTGTTTGTGTTCTCTCTTACTTCCTTGAGCAGTGGTTTCCAGTTCTCCTTGAAGAGGTCCTTCACATCCTCTGTTAGTTGTATTCCTAGGTATTTTATTCTCTTTTGTAGCATTTGTTGATGGCAGTTTGCTCATGATTTGGCTCTCTGTTAGTATTGGTGTATAGAAATGCTTGTCATCTCTGCACATTGATTTTGTATCCTGAGACTTTGAAGTTGTTCATCAGTTTAAGGAGATTTTGGGCTGAGATGATGGGGTCTTCTAAATATACAGTCATGTCATCTGCACATAGAGACCATTTGATTTCCTCTTTTCCTAATTGAATACCTTCTTTTTTTTTTCCTGCCTAATTGCTCTGGCTAGAATGTCCAATACTATATTGAATAGGAGTGGTGAGAGAGGGCATCCATGTCTAGTGTTGGATTTCAAAGGGAATGCTTCCAGTTTTTGCCCATTCTGTATGATATTGGCTGTAGGTTTGTCATAAATAGCTTTTATTGTTTTGAGCCATGTTCCTTTGATACCTAGTTTATTGAGAGTTTTTAGCATAAAGGGCTGTTGAATTTTGTTGAAGGCTTTCTCTGCATCTATGAGATAATCGTGTGGTTTTTGTCTTTGGTTCTATTTATGTGGTGAATTACGTTTATAGACTTGCGTATGTTGAACCAGCCTTGCATCCGTGGAATGAAGCCTACTTGATTGTGATGGATAAGCTTTTTGATGTGTTGTTGCAGTTGATTTCCCAGTATTTTATTGAAGATTTTTGCATCTATGTTCATCATGGATATTGACCCGAAGTTTTCTTTTTTGTTAGGGTCTCTGCCGGGTTTTGGTATCAGGATGATGTTGGTCTCATAAAATGATTTGGGAAGGATTTCCTCTTTTTGTATTGTTTGGAATAGTTTCAAAAGGAGTGGTACCAGCTCCTCTTTATATGTCTGGTAGAATTAGGCTGTGAATCTGTCTGGAACTGAACTTTTTTTGGTTGGTAGTCTATTAATTGCTGCCTCAACTTCAGCCCTTGTTCCTGGTCTGTTCAAGGTTTCAACTTCTTCCTGGTTTAGGCTTGGGAGGATGCAAGTGTCCAGGAATTTATCCATTTCTTCCAGGTTTACTGGTTTATGTGCATAGAGTTGTTTGTAGTAATCTCTGATTGTAGTTTGTATTTCTGTGGAATCAGTGGTGATATCCTCCTTTATTATTTTTTATTGCATCTATTTGATTCTTCTCCCTTTACTTTTTTATTAATCTGGCTAGTGATCTATTTTGTTGATCTTTTTCAAAAAACCAGCTCCTGGATTTGATTTTTTGAGTCTCTATCTCCTTCAGTTCTGCTCTGATCTTAGTTATTTCTTGTCTTCTGCTAGCTTTTGAGTTTTTTTGATCTTGCTCCTCTAGCTCTTTCAATTTTGAAGATAGGGTGTCAATTTTAGATCTCTCCTTGCTTCTCATGTGGGCATTTATTGTTAAAAATACCCCTCTAGACACTGCTTTAAATGTGTCCCAGAGATTCTGGCATGATGTGTCTTGGTTCTCGTTGGTTTCAAAGAACATCTTTATTTCCACCCTCATTTCATTGTTTATCCAGTCGACATTCAGGAGCCAGATGTTTAGTTTCCATGAAGCTGTGCAGTTCTGAGTTAGTCTTAATTCTGAGTTCCAATTTGATTGCCCTGTGGTCTGAGAGACTGTTATGATTTCCGTTCATAAAGCAAGTTCTTAACGACCTACAGAGAGACTCAGACTACCACACAATAATATTGGGAGACTTGAACACTCCACTGTCAATATTAGAGAGAGCAACAAGACAGAAAACTAACAAGGATATCCAGGACTCCAACTCAGATCTGGACCAAGCAGACCTAATAGACATCTACAGAAATCTCCACCCAAAATCCACAGAATATACATTCTTCTCAGCACCGCATGGCACCTACTCTGAAATTGACCACATAATTGGAAGTAAATCACTCCTCAGCGAATGCAAAGGAGGTGGCTGTTTTACCCTTTACCACAGAATCTTGAATAGGCAGGGACATCCTTCTTCCCTAACAAGCAACCACCATTCAAAAATGAGGAACGCATTTTCAGTGTTGAACTTGGCTACTAAAGTCTCTAACAACAGAGGGTCAGCATTATTATGTAGTTAGTAAAAGCTACACTGAATTCCTACCTCTGCTTCGCTTTTTCCAATGGCTTTTCCAATGGGCTTACTCCCCATCCCACATGATAGGAGTAGGGAGTAAGCAAGATGTAAGTAAAGGTCATGAGATGCTGTACCACACACTCTCTGCCAGGAAAGCCACTGAAGTTCAGAATCCTTCAAATGAGCATCTCTGATTCTTTAAAAGGACATTGTGAATTAAAAAAAAAACAAAACAACTTTCAAAATGAGTGTATTCCCACAGTAATATGAGCCAGTGCCATATTAGACTGTTTGTATACATTATCTTCGTCAACTGTTACAGCAATGAGATGTAAGCAGTGTGATCACTGCTTCACCAGTGAGAAAGCTGAGGTGCCAAGAAATGGAGGGACTCACCAAGGTGCACTGCTTACAAATGGCAGAGCCAGGATTTGAACCAACAGAACTCACAAGTGGTGGGATGAGCATGGTGTGTGCGCACGTGTCCATGTGAAGAGGGCTAGAGAAGACCACTTCGGTTAATATTTTATTGCGACCATTTATTTTACATTTAAGTAAGGGTTAAACAAGTGTTAGGTCAGAACATCGGCACCAGCATTTAGATCCACTAGGCTATATTCAGCTCAGTGCCTGAAATAGGTGGTACTCTCTAAGTGCTGATCTTAGGCTGAAAGTAGAGTGTGGTTACTTAAGAACACAGATTTTAAATCGTAACAGATTTGGGTTCAAATCCTGGTTCTGACACTTGGATGGCTTTTGTCAATGTACTTTTATTGACAGGTAGGAATCTATCCCCATTTTCTAGTTGGAATCGTATTCTCTCAGAGCCTTGTTATTCCAACTAGAAAATGGGAATAATAATTCCTACCTCAAAGGACTGTTGGCAGAATCAAGCAAGAAAGTGTTCTAAAGAGATTAAAGAGAGGTACTAATGGCATATCCACGGGCCGTCACACCTGAGAGTCTCATGTAGGCTTTCCACCTTCCATGAAACCTCCTCGCTACTACACATAGTGATACTTCCCTTCTCTGAACCAGGGACGGCCTGTGGCTTTTGGATAATTATGCATTGTTTTGCATTTCATGTTACTGCTTTGAGTTGGACATGTTTTGCCCAACAAAAATGTAAGCTCTAATAATATCGGCAGAAATCACATCTATCTTTATATTTTCCATTATACTTTGCATAGTACCATTGATCCATCCACTAATGTATTCATTCTTTCATTAAACAAATAGTTCCTGAGTACCTACAATATTCCAGACATTGTTTCAGGCACTAGTGGTGGAGCAGTGAGCAAAACATGCACAGCCCCTGGCTTCGCAGGGTTTTCTCTAGAGTGGGAAAGGCGCTGATCCAACCATAAGGCTATGGTTATAAACTGCATACAGTGTTTTTGTCGAAAAAGAGCCCCCAGCCGGGCGCGGTGGCTCAAGCCTATAATCCCAGCACTTTGGGAGGCCGAGGCGGGTGGATCACGAGGTCGAGAGATCAAGACCATCCTGGTCAACATGGTGAAACCCCGTCTCTACTAAAAATACAAAAAAATCAGCTGGGCATGGTGGCACGTGCCTGTAATCCCAGCTACTCAGGAGGCTGAGGCAGGAGAATTGCCTGAACCCAGGAGGCGGAGGCTGCAGTGAGCCGAGATCGTGCCATCGCACTCCAGCCTGGGTAACGAGCGAAACTCCGTCTCAAAAAAGAAAAAAAAAAAAAGAAAAAGAGCCCCCAGGTCTTTTATGGCCTAATTTAGATTGGGAGAGGAGGTGGGGGAGGCATTCTTGAAGGCCTGACACTTAAGTAGAATTTACAGGGATGACTAATCAAAGAATGAGGAAGAACACCACACAGAGGGCGCAGCCCGTGTTAAAAGCCTTAGTGGGAAAGCAGCTCTACTTTGATGTATGTGACACAGCCACGCGAGAGATGAGGCTGGAGAAGCCAGGGCGGGTGAAGGGTATATTGTATTCTAAGTGCAGTGGGAAGCTTTTGAACAGAAGACTGACAAGCAGTAGGTGTGCAATAAATACTATTTTAATTAAATTGCCAGGATCCATCCTGAGTATTATATAAGTAGGAAGGGGAATATCCAAATGCTTAGAAAGTAAAACTAGTATAGTATCATAAAGTTCATTCCTGTTACCGACGTTTGCCACAGAACTGACAATATCTTAGTCTTCCATGAAAAGGAAACGTGGCCAATGAGGCTTTGGACTGAAAACTGAAACTCAATGTTGAGTTTAGAAAAAAAATCTTACAAATTGGTCAAAAGGTACACGAGATGCCCATCCTAATTCACTCCCCCTGCCATGTCAATGGAAAGCTAAATTAAATGGTCATTACTTCAGATGCTGTGGTTCACGACGTTTCCACCACCAAGGCAAGCTATTTAGAGTCTTACGGTTCTTTTCTCCTTACCTGCTTCATAGGACGGAGGGAACCAATGGTTTTCCAGCTGCTAAATGCTGTCCAGTTTGGGATCTCATTCGGCCTTAGTAGGATTTGTCTTCCCAAGAAATTGGATCCTTCATAAGCGATCCACCTACGAGAACAAGAAAGAAAAAAGTAGTGTACTTCAAAACAAAAAAGTAGTACCTCATCAAAGCTATCTGCACTTTGCCTTAGAGGGTTCATAAACGTGTAGGTGTGGAGAGTTTTTAAACTGCACATTGTTCCCTAACGAAGACCAGGGAGGTGTAGAAAGCTCATTGGCCTAGACTCAGGATATCTGGATTCCAGTGACAATGCTGGTTTCCTTTCTTCCAAAATGAATGCAAGGTTTCCTCCATCTCTGGAAGTCTGTATTCCTCTGAAAACACTGTTTTGTCACAGCATTTTAACATTCAAAGGCAGACCATAACCTCCTATTCACCAGCAGAAAAACACTCTGCTGCCCCTACAGTCATCATACGTCCTTCAGGGGCTCTAGGTGTGGCTTCAGTAAACTCTCCAGACATACCTTCTTCCATTCCTCCCTCCACAGCTTCCCTGAAGCCACCAAGGACTACTTTCAATTGTCAGCAGAAGTTCCCTATCGCACTCTCACTTCCAGGCCCAGCTCTGTGACAATCCTCCCCAAGCCCTTGCCCTCAACTCTGGCTGCACTGGAGTGTGTGAAAGGACACTGCAGGCGTGTTTATCTAAGGGGACACGTCCTGCCGACTGCTTTAAGGCTTGGCTACGGCCGTTCTTGTACTGCCACAGCAACTTCGGGAGTTACAGCACAGACAGATGACCCGCAAACTGAAAAGACTATCTGGCCCTTGACAGAGACAGTTTGCCGAGCACCACTTTAGATGATTACTAAGCTCGATCACTAATGCGCTGAAGTCACGAAGAGGACCGGAAATGCTCAACAGGACGGACTCAAGGTCCAAGAACACGGTGCTTTAAGCAGGTGTGTGGAGGAGGAAGGATGAGGGGCTGCCTTGCTTTGTTCTGCTAAGGCACCTGGAATGGTGGCAGAGGTTGTCCCGGCTGGCACCAAGGGAGGCATGACCCTGTGGACGAGGCAGAGAGCACAGCAGCGAGCAAGGCAGCCTGCCGGTCAGAGGAACCAGGGCTCGGGAGCAGAGCCATCCGGGGTTTCGGGCAAGCTACAGAGGGCGCTTGTGCTGCTATGGCAGCAACTTCAGCCCCTCGATTTTACAGATAAAAACTTCTAAAACTTGGCAAGTGCAATATTTATTCCTGAGGGACTAGTACTTCAGGTAATGCAGGAAAAGATACCAACTTGTGCATAAGTTGTGGGGAGGAGGGAAGAGCTGAGGAGAGCTTGACGGATTAGAACTACGAAAGCGTCGGTAGAGACGACTGGCTCAGCCTGACCGCCGCTAAGAAACGTTCTTGCTCCCACAGCTGCGATCAGAGTTGGCCAAATGATGGAGACATGAACGATGAATGGCCCATTCTTTGACCCCATCCTTGCCTACACAAATCTAAAAAACCAGACGGTGCAGAGGCAGGTCAGCATGACCACGGACAGCCTTAGCCGCCTCTCTAGCCGCAGAGTCTTTAAACAGGCAGGGAAGTTTCGGTTATAAAATCTAGGCAAGATTTTAGGCAAATGTACCTAATTATTTATTGACTTAAATGAATTCCACAGTTGGAAAACTGTGTGGGATGGTACATTGAAGCATGGCTGTCACCATCGCAGTTCAAAGACGTGGCACAGCGTGGGGATTAAAATAAACGAAACCCAACTTGTCACTAAGGGAAGTGAGCTGTACATTAAGTAGCATCCTGTAACCTAGGGAAATCCTTAGGCAGCCTTCACTGTTCTCTTAAAGAGAATTTGGAATAGTAAGAGTAGGTGGCGAATAAGCCAAAGAGAAGAACTAAGAAAGTCAAGATAAAATGGCACCAGTATTCCAGAAAAAAAATAAGAAGTTTTCAGAAGTGAGTCAAATGTCAGTTTCACTCAGAAGTGTAAAGGAAAGAAATGTATTATGTGAAAGATCTATATCACAGGGATGTAAAATTCAGTTCAAATGGATTTAGTTAATTGGTAAATAATGTACTGGAATCTTATGCTTAGATAGAATAAATCAATTTGATTGAATAAACATCAAACCATTTAAAATGCTTTGCAGAAGAAAATTTAAGCTATTATACATGTGTGTAATATAAAAGCCATTTACTGTAATAGTTTAATTTTCAACTCCACTTACAGTACTGGCTTTTTCTTTATTCTCAGATACTTAAACAAGCAGAGCTGATTATCACAGAATTTCAAAGCCACAGAAAAACTTTTAAAGCCATTTTTGTATTCCTCATCACGAGTTACGTGTGTTGTTTTACTTGGTGTGTGGTACCAGAACACTAACAGAGCAGGAGGAGGGGCTACTTCACATGCCAGACTCTTCAGAAATGGCTTCAGAGGCAGATTTTCCAGGAAGCAAACAGCTTCAACTTCACGGCCCCTCACTTGCAGGCTTCTCACCATTTCTGTCCTAAATATTCACATTCAGACCTAATATTTGTATCACAATTTTAATGTTTTTCTAAAGGCAGCTTTCTAATTTGTAAAAGCACAGACCCGTGGATCTATCCTGACTGATAACCTAAACGAAAAACAGTACTGGTCGGCAGGTTAGGTCAACCAGTGTAGTCCACAGAAAAGTGAGTACCCCGGAGGGAACTGCTCTGGAACACACAAGCTATTAAATCAAAAAACACCACCACGCTTTGTCTTGTCAGCTGTCACCTGCCTAAGTAGGAAACTGTCTTAACCAAAGTTGAGGAGGTACTGAAATTTCTTCTGAAAAGAAAGTCGGTTCAACTGGCAAAGTCATCTGCTTGACCCACTCTATGCCAGCGCTCTGCTCATCTGTGTTTACCCTTCTCTCCCAAAGCGCTCTTCGTCACGGCCACCTGAATGCATGCGACTCCACGGTGCACTTGGTTTGCAACTGTGCAACTCTGTCTGAAACCAGTGACTGAACCAGACCGAGCCCTTCTCCCGTACTTACAGTCCACTTTTGACCCACACGGACTGGGTGTAGAAGTGCAGGTCCTTGTTCAGAACAGAGTTCACAGCCTCTTCTAGATGTAACTCTCTTCCCTCACAATGTTCCAGAGCAAAAAGGCTGATGGAGGGTTCTTCGAAAACCTATTAGCACAGGAAGAAAGACCATCATACAGAGTGGCCATATGTCAGTGACATCCCAGTCTGAACACTGGGTACCCTGGACCCACTGTATTCTCAAATGCACGCAGTTTGCTGCGCTACTCTCTAAGGTCGCTATAGCCAAAGCGTCACTGGAAAGGTTTGATTATATTAATAATTTTTACTCACTTTTTTGTAAATCAAAATTCAAGTTATCAGACAAGCAATCAATCTCATAATGAAAAGAGACACAATAAAAAGAGACCCATGATTCCAAATCACACATTAAGGTCTTGTGGTACTGTAATATGAACCATAGTTAGTCCTGCCAATGCTTTTAGCTAGGAACAGAATAAATATGGAATGGAATAGCACCCTCATTTCTAGGAGGTCACAGGAGCAGCCACTGGGAAGGCAAGACTTTGTGGTGGTAAGCTCTTATAATATTCCTAGGAGGAAGAATAAAGGCATTTTTAATGTAAAAAATAGCTAAAATGCACAAGAATGGTGATTTCTGCGTTAAAAGTATTTCTTCAACCCACCATGTCATGAAAGAATAGACTCAATATTGTTCTTTTTCACTCATTGCAAGACACCACCTTAAGAGACTTTTGGGGGGATGACAAGACAAGGCACCATCTATCCTTGTGTCTGGGGCATTACTAACGAGTAGCTAAATTAGAACTGCACAGACATTGAAATGCAATCCAGCACCGAAAAAGATATGCTGTGTGAGAGTCCTCAGTAGAAAGCTGGATTATTTTTGGCAGAAGGGAGCAGGAATCAAGGAAGCTTCCTGGATGTGACGGCTTGTGAGCTCCGTCTCAAAGGATGCAGTGGATCTGGAAGGAAGATGATGAACAAAGGGAAAGCACTCTGTGCAAAGCAAGGCAACAGAAACACGTGGGGTGTGCTGGGGGAGCAGCTGCAGGTGCTCCCACAGTTTGCTGTGGTGAACCGCACCGCCTGCTCCTCCCGCACGATGGGCAGAGACAGATCTACTCCCAATGGAGAGTCCCCGAAGGCTTCTAAACTAAGGACTAAGAGTGGGCTGAAGCAACTGCAACGCCGTACGTTAAGCAGCAAAGCCCTGGCACAGGGGCAGTGGAGGGTCAAAGAACAGTAAATGAACAGGCAGAAAACAGCAGGCTCTCACAGTGACCCTTACAAGTGACCTGCTTATACCTGCATCAGAGCAGAGTGACTTGTCAGAGAACAGTGAAGGATGGGGAATGATTCAAATGCCCATCAAGAGAGGACTGGTTACATAAATTATGGTGCATGCACAGAAGAATCTTATACAGCTGTGAAAAAGAATGAGGAGATATATTCTTTAGAAATACATGCAAAGGCTAGTATAAAAAACATTTCATATACTACCATTTGCAGAAAAGGAAAATTTCTGTGCATATAACACATATATGGGCTTGTACACACATAAACATTTTTCTGAAAAATACAAAATGCAACTGGTAACCATGCCTACCTGCTGGGAAGGCTGCACGAGAGAAGATGAAGGGCACAGGTGGGAGCACAGTTTCTTGACTAAGTGCCTTTTGGTATACTTTGACTTTTGAACTATGGGAATATTTATTTTAAATTGGTATTATTAATTTTAAGTTGGTAATTATTACAAGTTTGCATCGTGTATATGTATTTTTTAATGGCCTTCAGGAAATCTGTCTGGCAACAACGCGCGTGAAGAATAGAAAGAATGGAAGTAACAGCACCAGGACTGGGAGAATATTTGCGGTCAAAGAATAATAGTTGCAGACCTAAAACAGGGGTCAGAGGGAAGGTCAGGAGTAAGGGGTGGCCAGGAAAACTATTCATATCACAGTGATAAAACAGACATGCGCGCTAAGGCCAACAAATGGAATCAGTGAGGAAAAATGCGAAAAGTCGCGGTTTGGGACATGCTGGTATAATGTGTCGTATATACAGAAATAAAGGAAAAAAGCATGCCCAGGTATCTTAATGTTGAGAGGGAGGCAGGATAATCTTAACAGAGATGTCCAACACACACTGGACCTTTGGATCTGGAGTTCAGGGAAAAGACCAGATTGAGAGATGCTGAATTTGGGAATTCTCAGAATCCGGGTAACACCAGAGCCACGGGTAACAAAATGGGAATGTAAGGAAAGCAGAACTGCGCTGCCACTCACAGCGGGCCAGGCTGAAAGACGGGAGGCGGAAGTGACCGCACAAACCAATCAGGAGAACACAGCCGAAACAGGGCCCCTTGGCACTGCACAAGTGAAGGAGGCAGAGAATCACAAGGAAGACCTTCCCCACGGCATCAAACTCTTTCCATGCCGAAGAAAACGGTGACTGAGGTAGGGCTGTTTGGGTTTGACACTCAGAGGGCAGCTGGCAACCCTATGAGCGCCGTTTCGGCACGTCCGAAATGAAGTTAAAATCCAGGTTATACGGGCTGGAGAGTAAGTGGTGAGAAACTGTACGGGCTGTAATAGGTGTACAGGCTGTTTACTAGAAAAACTTGGCGAGGAGCAGGAGGGAAACAGGGCAGCGGCCTGCGAGCCTGCTTTGTGGAAGGCGGTGGTGCAATAACGCAAGGCAGAAAGGACGGTCCAGGGAAGGAGGCCGAGGTATGATCCACTGCTTCCCGTCAGTTTATGAGCAAAACGATCACTTTGGAGAGGATGAACTCCTCGGAAATAAAAGGAAAGTTAGAAAAGGGATGCCAAGAAATTTCCATTTAAAATCGGGAAACGTGTGGGAAGTTCCTGCCGGGACAGGAATGTGTACCTGCACTCTCTGATATGGCGGCCACTAGCCACATGTGACCCGTGCGACCAAGGGACTGAATTAATTTAATTTAAATAACCACAGGTGGCTGGTGCTATGGTGTTGGATACTACAGATGTAGGGGTTACAGGATACTGGCAAAGACTGTAACGACTGCTGTGTGCAGTAAGGCCGTAGGCTAAGATGGAAAGCCTGCCTAGAAGCACTGATTTTCCCTCAGTAGACACCACTGACCGCACCGGAAATAAAAACTCATCTCTAATCACTGACTGATTAAGTGGCCACAGGCAAGGCTAGCCACCTCTTTTGCTGTCTGCAAAATAAAGTGGAAGCATCCCAACAGTTTATAAAAACAAACTGAAAGTAAGCAGACAATAAAATCCATAGCCCTGACTATATGGTGGGTTGTTTTCAACATCTCCACCCTGAAGACTTTTAGAAAGCATTCCACCTTAAGTTTTACCACACATTTCCTTGTTGAGTTGCCGATGAGTGAGGAAGAGCAGATGGTAAGGAGCCTGGCCAGGGCTCCAAGTCAAACATCAGCAACACTGTCCCAGAGAAAAGCTTGCTGGGGTAAGAGCAACCGACATCGACATCGAAGGCATTTACTGCTGGCACGCTGTTAACTGTTTTATATCCCAGAGGAAGAAAACATTTAAAAGCCTTTTATCAGAGTGTAATTTTAATGCTAAGCATTTTTCTAGGAAAAATAGATTTATGTACATTTTTCGTCTTCCTTTTGCAGGATGCCCACAAAGATATTTTTCAAAAGGCTGGCATTGTCACCGAAACTCCCTTAAATTCAATCTCTTGATTCTAGCAATTCTACCTCTAGAATGTATCTCAAGGAAAGATGAAAAGCTTGATGGAGGGAACAAAAAATGTGTAAACGTCTATGTTTTTAAAAATAATGATCCAGGGATATTGAGGCAAAAAATTGTGTAAGATGACAGGCAATATTTTAAACATTGTAACAGTTTATATAAATTAGTAAGGGTACTCTAAGAGACCTGTTGGACAAATGAGCAAAGAAGGTAAGCCGATAGCATTACCCAAAGAAGAGCTATGACTGATAAATCAATACGGAAAAAATCCCACCTCTCTATTAACAACAACAAAACGCTATTACTATGTGGTCCAATTATCAAATTTTACATTTGAGAACATCTACTGTTTTGAAGCTTTGATTTTTTTTCTACTTTAAATTACTTTATTTAATTTATAAATATACTTGAATTATATATGTATTTAAAGGTTAGGAAGATTAGGAAGGTCAACACAGTGCTAATCTGGACAGGATGATGGGGGCTGGTTAATAATCTTTTGGGAAAAAAAGGGTGCTAAGTAACTATTAATATCTTAAAATCATATTTTTCTGATACATTTCCCTAACATGAGAATAGGAAGAGAGAGAAACTATTAATAAGTCTTTAAAACTGAAGATGACACAGTAATCTGAACGTTCCAAACATAAAAAAAAAAAAACCCAAATTTGATTACAGTTGATTACAGCTCTACAAATGTCTTGGCTTTGGTCCATGTTAACTTAGAAGCTGGCCAACCATTTGCGGCTAGAGGCTCTTCTTAGATGTCAGCAGTTAACAAGACATTGCTGCTGGATTAAGTCTAAATCATGTAAAGAGGAAATAAGTTTCTAAAAAAAAGATGTGGTTATGAAAGAAAAAGAATACTTGACCAAATTGTATAAATGAAAATTGCAATAAGAAAAAAGACAAAACTCGCTGTTCCTCCTCATCCCATCAACTAAAATAATAATTTAAGTGACAAAAACAGTAGAAATTAACATATCTAGCACTTAATATGTGCTGGAAATTATTGATCTAAGTTATATATCTCTATCGATCCATAGATATATATGCTCAATACCAACTCATTGGTCTTTAATCCAAAAAGCTTTAAAATCAAAATTTTTTTCCTAGTCAACAAAACTCAACCAGAATAAACTGACGTCTATTTATTATATTACCCAATTTGCGCAGGTGTGCATAACTTTGACTATAGGAATCGAAATATGCTTAATTAGGGTATAGCCCAGAATCCTGCTGGGCGTGTTTCCTTACGGGCCATAGATGAATCATATTACTGATTAAGATTTGAAAAACTTTAAATCCTAAAATACATTGTTTACGGATTGTAGAACTGTGTTTTGTCATTTATTTTTTCCTACCAACTTTTATTTTCTGTTCCGGAGTGTATGTGCAGGGTTGTTACATGGATAAATTGCATGTCATAGGGGTTTCGTGCATAGATTATTTCATCACCCAGGTAACGAGCATAGTACCCAATAGGTAGTATTTCGATCCTCATCCCCCTCCTGCCCTCTCTGCTCAAGCAGGTCCTGGTGTTTATTTTTCCCCTCATAGTGTCCATGTGTATTTCACGTTTATCTTCTACTTAGAAGCGAAAACATGCCATATTTGGTTTTCTGTTCTTGTGTTAATACGCTTCAGATAATGGCCCCCAGCTGCATCCGTGTTGCTGCAAAGAACATGGTATCTGCTTTTGTATGGCTGCGTGGTATTCCGTGGTGGCTACGTACCACATTTTCTTTATCCAATCCAACATTGATGGGCATTTCGGATGATTTCATGTCTTTGCTATTGTGAATAGTGCTGCCCTGAATATATATGTGCATGTGTCTTTATGATAGAATGATTTATATTCCTTTGAGTATATACCCAGTAATGGAATTTCTGGGTCAAATGGTAGTTCTAAGTTCTTTGAGAAGTCTCCAAACTGCTTTCCACAACAGATGAACTAATGCACATTCCCCAAACAGTATAAACATTCCATTTTCTCCACAATCTCACTAGCATCTGTTATTTGTTGACTTTTTAGTAACAGCCATTTGGACTGGTATGAGATAGCATCTCACTGTGGATCTGATTTGCATCCCTCTACTGATTAGGGATGTTGAGCATTTTTTCATGCTTGTTGGTCAGATGTGTATCTTCTTTTGAGAAGCGTCTGTTCATGTCCTTTGCCCACTGTTTAATGGGGTTGTTTTTTTGCTTGTTGCTTTGTTCCTTATTAGACTTTTGTTGAATGCATGGCTTGGGAGTATCTGCTCCCATTCTGTGTATTGTTTACTTTGTTGATAGTTTCTTTTGCTGTGCAGAAGCCCTTTAATTAGGTCCCATTTGTCAATTTTTGCTTTTGTTGTAATTGCTTTTGGAGGTCTCCTCATAAAATCTTTGCCAGGGCCTGTGTCCAGAATGGTATTTCCTAGGTTTTCTTCTAGAGTTTTAACACTTTTACGTTTTACGCTTGAGTCTTTAATCCGTCTTGAGTTGTTTTTTTGCATATGGTGAAAGCAAGGGGTTCAGTTTCAATATTATGCATAACGACTAGCCAATTATTCCAGCACCATTTACTAATAGGGAGTCCTTTCCCCACTATTTGTTCTTGTCAACTCTGTCAACGATCAAATTTTTGTAGATGTGAGGCTTTATTTCTGAGTTATCTAGCCTTTTCCATTGGCCTGTGTGTCTGTTTTTGTACCAGTACCATGCTGTTTTGGTTACTGGAGCCTTGTAATATAGTTTGAGGTTAGGTGGCATGATGCCTCCAGCTTTGTTCTTTTTGCTTAGGATTGCATTGGCTATTTGGGCTTCTTTGGTTCCATGTGAATTTTAGAGTAATTTTACCAAATTCTGTCAAAAAATGTTGGTACTTTGATAGGAACAGTTTTTAATCTATAAATATCATTGGGCAGTATGGCCATTTTAATGACACTGATTCTTCCTTGATTCTTCCTATCCATGAGCATGGAGTGTTTCCCTTTGTTTGTGTTGTCTCCGAGTTCTTTCAGCTGTGTTCTGTAATTTTCATTGTAGAGATCTTTCACCTCCCTGGTGAATGGAATTGCTTTCTTGATTTGGCTCTCGGCTTGAACATTACTAGTATATAGAAATGCTACTGATTTTTCTACATTGATTTTGTATCCTGAAGCATTATTGAAGTTAATTATCAAATCTAGGATCCTTTGGGCCAGGCGTTCCCAAACTTTTTACACAGGGGGCCAGTTCACTGTCCCTCAGACCGTTGGAGGGCCACCACATACTGTGCTCCTCTCACTGACCACCAATGAAAGAGGTGCCCCTTCCTGAAGTGCAGCGGGGGGCCGGATAAATGGCCTCAGGGGGCCGCATGCGGCCCGCGGGCCGTAGTTTGGGGACGCCTGCTTTGGGCAGAGACTATGGGGTTCTCTAAGTATAGAATCATATCATTTGTGAAGAAAGATGGCTTGACTCCCTCTTTTCCTATTTGGATGCTTTTCACTTCTTTCTCGTGTGCTCGTTCTGGCTAGGACTTCCAGTACTGTGTTGAACAGCAGAGGTAACAGTGGGCATCCTTCTCATGTTCCAGTTCTCAAGGGAATGCTCCCAGCTTTTCCTCATTCAGTATGATGTTGGCAATGGGCTCATAATGTCTCTTCTTTTGAATATGTTCTTTCAGTGCCTAGTTTGTTGAGTGTTTTTATCATGAAAAGATGTTGAATTTTATTGAAGGCCTTTTCTGAATCTATTGAGACAATCATTTGGTTTTTGTTTTTAGTTCTGTTTATGTGGTAAATCATATCTATTGATTTGTACATATTGAACCAGCTTTACATTCCAGAAGTAAAGTCTACTTGATTGTGGTGGATTAACTTTTTGATATTCTGCTGAATTCAGTCTGCTAGTACTTTGTTGAGGATTTTTACATCTTTTCTCATCAGGCATGTGGGCCTAAAGTTTTGTTTCTTCGTGTGTTTCTATCAGGTTTTGGTATCAGAATGATGCTGGCCTCATAGAATGAGTTAGGGAGGAATCCCTCCTCCTTTATTTTTGGAGTAATTTCAGTAGGATTGGCACCAGCCCTTCTTTATATGTCTGGGAGAATTCAGCTGTGTAGCTGGTTGGTAAGTTTTTTACTACTGATTAAATTTACCTACTTGTTATTGGACTGTTTAGGGTTTTAATTTATTTGTGGTTCAATCTTGAGAGGTTGTATGTTTCCAGATATATATATACATCTATGTTTTTTAGTTTGTATGTATAGAGGTACTAGTCTGTGAGGGTTTTTTTTTTTGGTATTTCTGTGGGGTCAACAGTGATGTCTCCCTTGTAACTTCTGAATGTGTTTATTTGGACCTTCTCTACCTTTTTCTTTATTAGTCTAGCTAGCAGTCTATCAGTTTTATTCTTTCAAGAAACAAAACTTCTGGGTTTGCTGATCCTTTTCACGGTTTTTCACATCTCAACTTCATTCTGTTCAGCTCTGATTTGAATTATATCTTATCTCCTGCTAGCTCTGGGGTTGGTTTGCTCTTATTTTTTTCTAGTTTTTCTAAGTGTCATGTTACTTTGAGGTCCTTCTAACGTTTTGATGTGGGTGTTTAGCCCTATAAACTTTCCTCTTAACGCTGCTGTAATTGTGTCCCAGAGATTCTGACATGTTGTATCCTTGTTTCCATTAGCTTCAAAAAATTGCTTGATTTCTGCCTTAGTTTCATTATTTACATAAAAGTCATTCAGGAGCAGATGGTTTAATGTCCATGCAATTATATGGTTTTGAGAGACTGTCTTGTATTGATTTCGATTTTTATTGTACTGTGGCCCAAAAGTGTGTTTGGTATGATTTTGATAGATTTTGTTAAGAACAGGTTTATGGCTGAGCTTGTGGTTGATTTTAGAGAATGTGCCATGTGCGTATGAGAATAATGTGGTTGTTGGGTGGAGTGTTCGGCAGATGTCTATTTGGTCAAGTGTTGAGGAGTTTAGGGCCCAAACATCTTTGTGGGTTTTCTGCCTTGATGATCTGACTAACACTGTCAGTAGGGTGTTGAATTCTCCCATTATTATTATGTGATGAAGTCTCTTTGGAGGTCTCTGAGAACTTGTTTTATGAATCTAGGTGTTCCTGTATTGGATGCATACATATGTAGGACAGTTAAGCCTTGCTGAACTGAACCCTTTATCATTATGTAATACCCTTCCTTGTTCTTTTTGATCGTGTTGGTTTAAAGTCTGACTTGTCTGAATTAAGAAGAGCAACTCCTGCTCTTTTTTGGTTTCCATTTGCTTGATAGATTTTTCTCCATCTTTTTACTTTGAGCCTATGGGTGTCACTGCATGTGATATGAGTCTCTTGAAATAGCATACAGTTGGGTCCTCTTCACCCAGCTTGCCACTCTGTCACTTTTAAGTGGGGCAGTTCACCTGTTTACATTCAAGGTAACATTGATATGTGCAGATTTGATCCTATCATTGTGTTGTTAACTGGTTGTTATGTAGACTTGACTGTGTAGTTGCTTTATAGTGTCAGTGGCCTATATGTACTTAAGTGTACTTTTGTCACTATACTGTGTCCAGGTCTGTCAGTCAACAAAGGCCAAAACAATCTGGAGCATGGCAAGCCTTAAGGGATGGAAACGCTCCACTGCAGCTGTTCGCACTGCAGTCCTGGCACTGCCAACTCTTCAAGCCGTTCTCCCAGCCAGCTCAACTTTGGTGCAGGCTGTGGCGTCTCCTGCAGGTCGCCTTCCGGAGTTCCATGGCAAGAGTGGGTCACTTCACACCTTTTTGAATCACTCCTTCTTCAGAAGCCACACAAGTAATGGTGCTTGGCAATCTTGCACAGGGTTCCCAGCTCCCTCCTGTGAGTCCAGGGCCTACGTCTTCTCCCTGGCCACTCTCGAGGGCTTATTTCCAAAGATCTGCTCAGTGAGTGTTGGCCTTATTTATTTTGGGGGGTACACAGTAAGTGTACCCATCTGTGAGATACATATTTTGATACAGGCATGCAAATGTAAATAATCATATCATGAAGAATGGGGTATCCATGTCCTAAGCATTTATCTTTTATGTTACAAACAATCCAATTGCAATCTTAGTTATTTTAAAATGTGCGATTAAGTTATTATTGATTATAGTCACCCTGTTGTGTGATCAATCACCCTACTGTGTGATCAAATGGTATGTCTTATTCATTCTATCTTTCTGTAACCATTAACCATACCCCCCCACGCCCGCCCTAGCCTCTGGTAACCATCCTTCTACTCCCCATGTGGATGAGTTCAATTGTTTTGATTTTTAAATCCCACAAATAAGTGAGAACCTGCAAAATTTATCTTTCTGTGCCTCACTTATTTCACTTAACATAATGATCTCCAGTTCTATAAATGCTACACATGACAGGACCTCATTCTTTTTTGTGACTGAATAGTAGTACTCCATTGTGTACATATAAAACATTTTATTTTTATCACATCCACAGATGAATCTGTGGATGAATAAAGAAAATGTGTGGATGAACACAAGATGAACAAATGTTCCATAGATGTCTGCAACACAAGATGAACAGATATTCCACAGATGAAAAAGAAAATGTGTTACATGTACAATTGGATGCTTCCCAATCACAGCTATAGTGAACACTGCTGCAACACACATGGGAGTGTGGATACCCCTTTAATATGCAGTTTTCCTTTCTTTTGAGTATATACCAGCAGTGGGATTGCTGGATCATAGGGCAGCTCAATTTTCAGTTTTTTGAGGAACCTCCCAACTGTTCTACATAGTTCCTGTATTTATTTACATTCCCACCAACAGTGTAAAAGGCTTCCCTTTTCTTCACTTCCTCATCAGCATTTGTTATTGCCTTTTGGATACAAGCTGTTTTAAGTGAAATGAGATGATACCTCATTGCAGTTTGTTTTTTTTTCCTCCAACACAGAGTCTTGCTCTGTCGCCCGGGCTGGAGTGTGGTAGTGCAATCTCGGCTCACTGCAACCTCCGCCTCCCAGGTTCAAGTGATTCTCCTGCCCCAGCCTCCCAAGTAGCTGTGATTACAGGCATGCACCACCATACCCAGCTAATTTTTGTATTTTTAGTAGAGACGGGGTTTCACTATTTAGGCCAAGCTGGTCTCGAACTCTTGACCTCATAATTTGTCTGTGTCAGCCTCCCAAAGTGCTTAGATTACAGGTGTGAGTCACTGTGCCTGGCCCCACCTCACTGTAGTTTTGATCTGCATTTCTCTGATGATCAGTGATGTTGGGCCGTTTTTCATATGCCTGTTTGTCATTTGTGTGTCTTCTTCTGAGAAGACCCACATATGCCTATTCAAATCTTTTGCCCATTTTTTGATCAGATTGTTAGAGTCTTTCCAGTTGTTTGAGCTCCTTACATATTTTGGTTATTAATACCTTGTTGGATGGGTAGTTTGTAAGTATTTTCTTCCATTCTGTGGGTTGTCTCTTCACTTTGTTGACTGTCTTCCTTTGCTGTGCAGAAACTTCTAACCTGATGTCATCCCATTTGTCCATTTTTCCTTTGGCTGCCTGTGCTTGTGGGGTATTGTTCAAGTTTTTGCCCAGATCAATGTCCTGGAGATTTTCTCCAATGTTTTCCATAGTAGTTTCATAACTGGAGGTTTTAGATTTCAGTCTTTAATCCATTTTGATTTGACTTTTTGCATATGGTAAGAGATAGGGGTCTAGTTTCATTCCTCTGTGTATGGATATCCAGTTTTCCCATATGCTGTTCTTCTTGATGGCCTAGACTCTCAGTAGACGGAGCTGTAACTAGCTACATCTAATAGGCCATCTTAGCTCTTCTCTGCTCTGTACTTAACTCATTTAGTCCTTATAAGTTACCTTCGATGTGGGGACTATTATTATCCCTGCTTCACAGATGAAGAGGAGAGGCACAGTTGACATTTGAATCCAAGACAGCAGAGATTGTGTTCTTAACCCCAAAGCTACTGTTCTAAAATGCTCTAAATACCATTATCTTATCATGTAGAACATCTCTGGTTGGCAGGTGTGCTATTAGACGGGACCCTGACTTCATCTTGCTTAGCTATCATCTATGACCCATTCTTACTTATTCCATTGCTAAACAAATGTGTCCGCTATCTAAATTTGAAGTGCTGAGACCTTAGTACAAGTACTCTACTAGGACTACATTTACATCAACATCTCCTCAAAATAACTGGATAAAAATTTAAAAATCTATATAATACTATTTTTTTTCCCATTAAAAAAAACTAAACAGACTTGCACTTTGGCACTGTATAGTTCTTTAGGGTTCAAGTCATCATTTGTACTGAAAAAGTGTTGATCGTTTCAAGGTTACATTAATTGGTTAGGCCCTAAATATAACATATACTTTTAATTTAGAAATATTTTGCAATCAGCCACTGAGAACAGCCCTATTTGTATAGCCCCAAAATATCAATGCACCCCAATCTTTGCCAAATGAACCAATGCTAAAAAAACTAAGTGGAATTAGACTGAATTAAAGGAAATTAACCATCATGCATACCTCAAACCCTTCAGTTCCAAAGAAATACCAAACAGTATGCTGACGAAAAAAGTATTTGAAATGATAAAAATTGAATTGAAGGCTCATAGATCTCCAGTAAGACTCTAATCCAGAATTTTAGACTTGGCCTACTTAAAATCATATAAATACCTCAGCCTTTCAAGACTCAGTGTTGAATAACAAATATTAACTATTGTCTATGAGCTATTATAATATTGTTGAGTGTATATCATGGGCTAAATAAAGGTGTCACATGCACCGGTTCATTTAACTCTCATGTTTTCCTCAATGAGAATGTCGAAGCTTAGAGTGGTGAGAAACATGCCCCCACAGAGGCTGGGAGCAGTCGCTCATGCCTGTAATCCCAGCACTTTGGGAGGCCGGGGAGTGCGGATCACAAGGTCAGGAGATCGAGACCATCCTGGCTAACGCAATGAAATCCCGTCTCTACTAAAAATACAAAAAATTACCTGGCCATGATGGCACACACCTGTAATCCCAGCTACTCAGGAGGCTGGGGCACAGAATCGCTTCAACCTGGGAGGCAGAGGCTGCAGTGAGCTGAGATCGCGCCACTGCACTCCAGCCCGGTGACAGAGCAAGACTCCGTCTCATAAAAAAAAGAAAAGAAACACACCCGGGGTCACTCAGTTAACAGTTACTAGTGGTAGAGTCAGGACTTGAACCGAGAAGGTCTCTAAGACACTCAAACCGAACTCTTCACCAGTAAACTCTAACCCTTCTCAGAGCCTCTCTCATTTGGTTTAGAAAATCAGTTTCAATATGGATTTATCTTTCTTACTGGTCTTTGTTTCCTTCTTTTTTAAAAAAAAAACTATGATACATTTCAAAAAGAGTAAATAACACAGATGACCATGCACTTAAAATCCACACATAGTACATTTTAGTTTTACTGTATTTGCGTCAAAGTTTTAAAATAAATAAAACGTAACAAATACAGATGAATTTAAACTCCCAACTCCCCAAGATGACCGCTATGCTCAAGTTGTAAATTTTTTCAGCTTATATTTTTATATTTCTATTAATGGTTATGCATCTTGTTTTTAAAATTTACAGAAAATGTATTCTACTGTAACATCTTTAGTAGCCTGCTTTTCTTGCCTACTGTGTTTGAAATTTGACTCTTCATACATGTAGCTCTCCAAATCATTGTACCTATTATGTTTCACTCCCTTACAGGAATGTGTGGTTATTTGTTTCATCCACCAGAGCTGCAACAGATGTCCTGAGTCCCCCGACTACTGTAATGAACACTTCTTTCACTAGCTGTGTATGAATAATCTTACTTCCCTGCAACTAAGCCAAATCTTAGTATTTTCAGATTTTAAAATGTCTGCAACTAGAGTAAGCTAATGTTACCTCCTCATTGTTGTAAATTTTATTTCCTTGATCACTAGTGAGGATTAACATCCTTTGGATGTCCTGAGCCATTTTTCCCTCTTCTATAAACTGCCTATTTATATCCTCTGTTGGTTTTTGAAATGGATTTTTCTGAATTGGTTTAAAAGAGCTCTTCTAATTATTTTATTTATTTATTTATTTGTAGAAACAGGGACCAGCCACGTCCAGGCTCGTGTGGAATACCTGGCCTCAAACAATCCTCCCACATCAGCCTCCCAAAGCACTGGAATTACAGGTATGAGCCACCACAGCCAGCTAAGAGCCCTTCTTATATTCGTACACTAAACCATTGCAGGTTATATAGAATGTAAACATATTCTGTGGCTGCTGTGGCAGTCTGAATAATTAATGCCTCTCCCCACCCCACCCCAAATGTTCACATCCTAATTCTTAGAACCTGTGAATATGTTACCTGACATGGTAAAGAGGCACTTTACAGATATGATTAAGAATTAAGGACCTTGAGATGGGGACAATCACCTGGATGGCTCAGGTAAGCCCAATGTAACCACCAGGGTCCCTGTAAGAGGAAGGCAGGAGGGTCAGAGATAGAGAGCAGATAAACAGCAAAGCTTGGAGTGGTGCACACTGAAGATGAAAGAAGGCCATGAGTTAAGGAATGCTGGTGGCCTCTAGAAGCTAGAAAAGGGAAGGAAATGGGTTCTTCCTTAAAGCTGCCCAGATGGAATGACTGCTGACACCTTAAGATTACTGCAGTATGACCAATTTCGGCCTTCTGGCCTGTGGAACTGTAAGACTGTGAATATCTGTCATCTTAAGCTACTAAGTTTATAGAAATTTGTTACATCAGCAATAGGAAACTAATACGTCTGGCTTTCACGGTTTACTTATTCATTTGTGCTTTTTCTGTTTCAAGAAAGCCATCCTACTCCAGTATCATCAGGATAGATTCCTACATTTTCTTCTCGGTTGTAAAGTTTGCTTTTCACATTTAGTTGTTATTAGTCCACCTGGAACTTATTTTTGTGTATGGAGGAAAGCAAGATTCTAACTATGTTTTTCCATGGAATAGGTCAATTCTCTCAACATTATTTAACAGTTCATCATAGCTCCATTGAAACGCTGTTGTCTTCCAAATTCTATTATTATATAGGTCAGTTTCCATGCTACCCTATTCCCCTATCCCATTTGTCTCTCCTTGTACCGACTCCCACTAATTAATACTGCTGTATAAACCAATATATATTTGGTAGGATAAGTGACCCTACATGTTGTTCTTAAAAATTATCGGGGCAATTTTGGACCCATCATCTTTTTCAAATTAATCTTAGGATAAGCTTGTCATGTTTTACTCCCCACCTCCACCCCCCAAAGGGACAGAACACTGTTGTTTTGCCTAAAAAAACATTAATTTGGGGACGACCATATCTTTACAATATTGAGCCTTTTTACCTATAAAAGATCGTATCTCTCCAAAGTTTACTTCCTTTAACAGGTTTTATAATATTCCTAGGAAAAAACTTACTGCCTTGTGTTAGATTTATTTCAAAGTACCCTTAATTGCTATAGTTTAATTGCTATTTATCTTATACCCTGCAACTTTTAAAGATATGCTTTAGCCCTAACAATTTATCATTTATATCATAGATGCTCTTGCCAGTCTTCTTTCTTCCTTTTTTAAATCTTATTTTTTAGATTAAACTTTTTTTATTAGCTAGAACTTTAGAATACTGAACAGCAGTGGTGACAGGGAGACCTTTGCCTTCTGCCCGAATCAAAGAGAGTTGTTTCAAATATCTCACTGGGAAGTGTGATGTCTACTGTAAGTTTTTGTTGGCTTTCATTTTCAAAATGTGCATAATAGTTGATACCATTAACTATGGGTTCAGCTAAAAAGTTTAATAGTAACCAAATTCTTCTACACTTTATAAACTCATTCCAACGTTTCATTCTGAGGCTGGATTTATAGTCTCTCTCTATTTGTAGCTGTGCCTCTTATTCAGTATCCTTCCACAGAATGAATCATTGTCTTGCCAATTCTTAGTCTACATCTTAAGATCATTTATGTCATCGCAGTGTTAATTTCATCTGAAGTTTTTCTACAGCCTCTTGTTATAATGGTTCTTTGGTTTTGCCTGCTTGGAGCTGCCAGGGCCGGATTATTATTTCAAAGCAGCCAAACTTCCATTCCAAGCCCCAGTGGAGAAATTAGAGAAGCAACCAGCTAACACTGCTCCCATGGAAAGGTAATAAAACAGGTTAGCCCACACGCTCCTGGTGCAGTGCTTAATGTTTTATGCAATAGTCTGAAAGTTGCAGTTATGTCCATCTTTGATCAATCAACAGTTGCTCATGTATCTTGCTCCTGTCTATATATGTCATTATTCTTTTAATACCCAGTCTGACTTTAAAGCATTTCATTAATAGCTAGCAGCTGTAAATTACTTTTTTTTTTTAAACTTAGGTTCCCTGCCAACCCCCAAATTCTAAAGCTACTAATACAACACTGTGAATGGGTAAGACACAAACCTATAGTAAGACCAAAGTACAACCCCTCTTATGGATGAGCTGAAGTAGAAGAATGAACTTCACACAAATACTGCCTATATATTTTAGGCATGAATAAATTAGGTTATTTAGTCCACTTATTACATAATGGACTCTTGATATTTTTATAGCATTGTGCTAAGTAGTGGGGACATAAGGGTGACAGAATTCAAAGCTACATTAACTATTAATCATGCCCTCAATAGCTTTACAGTTTCACTAAGTGTGATGAAAAGGAGAAAAGTGAAAAGCATCTTAAAATGCAGAGAAAGAATATTCAGGACAGACAAAAGTCACTTTAAGAAATGAGGATCGTTGAAGGCTTCCTAGAATTGAGGTCCTTTAAATTAGATATCAAAGAATTTAGAAAGAAGAGAGAAAAACTTCACTCTATGTTTCCACATACAATAGAGAAAGTTTAAGGAAGGTACTGGGAGGCGAGAGGGAAAGCTTGTAAACAGATCTGTGAGCAGTAATATTGGCAAAGCAGGACCTGATGTCAGGTCTGGGCCTTATGGGAAGGCTACATGCTCAAAGCTGCAAAGAAGAAAAACTGAAAAAGGCAGAAAATTAGTTATGTACCCATTACAATAGCTTTAGAAAGAATAAGGCACTCAACTTAGTCATGGTGGTGGAAAGGGGATAAGAGGAAAAGCTTAAGACGCAAATGGGGCTGGGTGTGGTGGCTCACGCCTGTGAGCCCAGCACTTTGGGAGGCCAAAGCCAGCGGATCACTTGAGGTCAGGAGTTGGAGACCAGCCTGGCCAACATGGTGAAACCCCATTTCTACTAAAAATACAAAAATTAGCCCGGAGTGGTGGCATGTGCCTGTAATCTCAGCTACTTGAGAGGTGCTGAGGCATGAGAATTGCTTGAACCTGGGAGGTGGAGGTTACAGTGAGCCGAGACTGTGCTGCTGCACTCCAGACTGGGTAACAGAACCAGATTCCAACTCAAATATAAATAAATAAATAAATAAATAAATAAATAAATAAAGACATATTATGGGGTAGAATAATACTGAGAGCTGCTGATTGGATGATTTAAGTCATGAAGTAGGGAGAATCAAAGATGAAGACTAACCGTAAGACCAGATGATGGGAGGTAATGATGATGGCTTTCAACAGAAACAGGGCAGAAGAGAAGAACAAGTCTGTGAGGGAAAATGGGATGCAGGCAAAACCTACTGAAGACCCATGTCGAATCTGGGAATGGAGCTCAGGGAATAACCAACTGTTGCTTACTCTAGATATTTTGTGAATCATCTACACTGATGGAGGCAAGAGCTGAGGTTACGATAATGAAAATTTCTAAACACAACAGAGAAAAGGCCAAGAATAGGTATCTGAGGAACACTGCACTTGAGAGGCCAAGAGGAAGATAACATTTGGATTTGATGATGAGCTTGTTATGCTAATTCTTCTTTTATTCAATATTCAGTACTTAGCACAGTATTTAGTAAATAGTAGGTATTCAGTACTTTCGAGTGAATAAATATAAAATGCATCTTCAGCAGTGGTTTTATTATGCCACATTTTTGATATTTATATAAAGAATTCGGCTGGATGGTGCAGTGGCTTGCACCTGTAATCCCAGCACTTTGGGAGGTGGATCGCTTGAGCCCAAAAGTTTGAGACCAGCCTGGGCAACACAATGAAACCCCATCTCAATCAAAACACCAGAAAAACTAACCAGCATGGTGGTGAACACCTGTAGTCCCAGCTACTTCAGAGGCTGAGATGAGAGAAAGAATTCAGCCACCCTAAATATTTTCCTTTGATTAAAGCAAAATGAAATACCTTTAAACTTTCTTCTACAAAATTACTAATCAGATGTGTTTTACATTCACAGAACTCTACACTAATGCCCCAAGCATCATCGTAGGTCCTTTTACCACCTTACTGCTCTTTCACACCCAGTATGATTATTTCTAAATACAGAAAGCTTTGGTTTCGGTCCCCACAAAACAATTAAGCTTCGTTAGTGATATTCAATCTCTTTCATCTTAAAAGGTCTTCTTGTAATCACTGCTAAGCAATCAAACTATTACCAAACCAAGGCTGCTGAAAATCTTAAAGAAAAGTCAATAGAAACCCATTCCACTATGGTTTAAGATAGGTATTTAGGCATATTATTAGACACGTAATTTTTCCAGATCTATATCTTTGTGAAGAGCCTATGAAAACCCTGGGTTTTAGTTCACTTTCCTAATTCTAGGCCACTTAATTTGTTACTATTTTTCTCAAATGATTATACAGAGCTATCTTAGTGTGATTAAATCTCCCTATATTAAATGAGTTGATGATTTTAGAATTCTAACTGAATTTTCAAAGAGAACTGGGGACCGTATTCTGAGGCAGACTTTTCTACTTGTCTACCATATACTTCATTTGACAGACACCAAACCACCTCCAGACTGTCACTAAAAATTCATCTCAAGTTTTTTCAAGGAAGTTAGCTCTGTTACAGTGGCAGGCAGAAATTATTAAGATTGCATCTCCTCTCATTTTCTCCAAAATCTAGTAACAGAGAACACCTCTGTGAGTTTACACATCTCTGGTAGACTGTATTACTGTTTGAATATACTTTGTCAACTTCATCCCTTCCCAGGTGAGAGTCTATTCCCCTGCCTATTTATGTCAGGCTTGTTCCTATGGCTTGCTTTTGGAAACAGAATGTGCGTGGACACAATGATGTGTGCATGGACACGATGAATCTGAGCAGAAGCTTCAAATGTGACTCTGTGATTGTGCCCTCGCTCCCTCTTTCCCACCGCCATCCCTACTTGGTCCCAGTGCAAAGCATATACAAAAAGTGTATCTGAAGCCAACTCATAAGCCTGAAGTGGAGGCCAAACAACTGTCTTGCCATTTCTGAGACAAAATATGAAAATGAAATGAACATTTGTTTTAGACCACTAAGGTTCTGGAGACTGTTGTGAAAGCTCATACATGACCTTATTCCCTCTGACCTTGTGAATCCTAAAGCCAGATAAATTCTTTTTCATATCCAATTAGAAATATGAAGAGGATACTTATTTGAAACAGAACTGGAGGCTGTCCATGATTTGAAAATACCTGTTCTAACAGTTACTTTACAGAAAAATTAACTGAGATACAGATAAATTAAGAGATCTGCCTAAGGTCATATTAGTTAGAAGCAGAACTATGACAACTATGCTCGCAGCCCCATGCACTGTAAAATGACTGCAACACTGCAAATATGTCTTAGTGGCCCTCTGGAATGTAACCTTCACCTGTACCAACAGAAGTTAGCCTGGAGCAGCAAACTGTCATTTTCAAAATATACCGATCTTCTATAAAGATGAAGTCTTAAGACTCCTCAATATTAATGACACGTAAGCACCAAGCCATAGCATGTCTGGGAATACCAACTGCAGGCAACATCCTTAGAATTCTGAAGTTTTAACTAACAAAAGCAGAAGCAAAGGATTAGCTCATACTTATATAATGTCAACTTAATTACACAGAAACCTTTCCTAGAATGAATCCAGAATTACACTGGATTGTGGCACAGACATTACGAAATCCATACACACACAAAAATGCGTATCAATTCCTAAGTAAGAATATAGCGGGGAGAATCACAGAAAGAATCAGAATGAATCAGAGAAGCAGCATAGGTAGGGTACCTAGCAGCCTCCAGGGAAAGGACACAGAATCTGGAGGATGTGAGCAACTGGGACCTAGAGAGTGAGAGAACTCTCTTTTGAGAGGAACGTTAGCCTACAGACTAATCTCAAGACATCTACCTTATTTTACACAAATCTTATGCTCAACAAATAACCTCCTGATGACTAATTCAGTTTCTCTTGTTCTTCCACAGAGGGGGAAAAATGCCAAGGACAGAATTCTCGAGCATGCCAGTCACAAGAATCCACTTATTACAAAATGCTAAATTGACCTTCTGGTTTACATATCAATCTTCCTACATCTGATCAACTTAAAGCTTTGGGACCTCTGTTGAGGTGCCTTCATGGTCAATCTGCAGATCTTTGTAGGATATCCAAACTCCCTCATACTCCTCCCATTTCAACAGCAAACCTGCTGTCATAACACATCTTCGCAAAAGATGTTTCAAATATTTTCAATATATTGTGAATAGGCCTTAAGATAACTAACATGCTACCCTTACATAAACTGAATATACTCTTTAAACCATTCTTGAAGTGAAAAGTCTATAGATTTCAAGTCCTTCCCAACAGGCACTTTCGCTTATGCTGCCTGGAGTCCACAGGACCAAAACTAAAGACTCGCCACTGCACAGGACGACTCACGTGAAAATATTTCTTTCTGCTTATTTTCACTCCCCAATTTTTCATTTTACACTTCAAGAATCTAAAGGAATTATGCCTCTTCACAGAAAAATAGTAACACTCATTAATTCTGACCCTGTTTCTAAAATGCCCTCCCTAGACATTTTGATAGTTTAGTTCACTGAATTAAGAGTTGTCCAAAACCCTTTCAAGATGGTACTTTCAAATTTAGGCCTCTATCTTTTGCTTTTAGAGTTAATACCAAATAAGTATCGGTCTACTGATTTGGCCACTGAAAATGGTTTAAAAAAATTACTTTCCAGTACATGTGGACCATCTTCCAATGTCTTTGCCAGCATTGTCAAAGCCTGCAGAGACTTGCCAGACCACATTTTCTTTTTTTTTTTTTTTTTTTTTAACCAGTTTTCCTCCAACCCACAAAAAGTATTAGTAGCCACTTATTCTTTGCTAGTTGGTATCTGAGAGCCATTGAAAGAAACCCAGAACACTATTTATAAATTCTTGTTCTTAGCCAAGACTCTATAATTAGTCTGATACCAAGAATACTCTATCCAGGAATGCCTTGTGAAATAGGACTACACTGCTTAGGTTGAGATCAAAGATCCTGAGTATGGCCATTATCCCTGGAGTCAGCCCTAACAGAAAGGTCTGAGTCACTACTACTATTATGTAGAGTTTCTAGTCAGCTCTGTGTAAAACTTGAGCTTTGACCAAACATGTCCCCAAGTAACTGTCATAACTAGATATCTTAAAAGTACCCCAGATCCTCACTAGTTCCTCTGCACAGATCCTATTGACCAGGGGCCCAGAATTGATGTCCTGGAGTTGTGGTCGTTTTTCTCACATTTTAAATTCTAAATAAGTGTGGTGAAAAGGAAAACCTACTTACTCTATAAATATGGGCCTCAAGGTGACCCAGATCATTCTGCTCACATCAGACAGAAAAGTCCTGGTTCCACAAAACAAGGTTTGAAATTACTGTCTGTGGTGGCCCATGTCTTAAAAGTAACATAGTTAACCTTAGGAGCAGACAAATTGTCACGTGACTTACCTAGAATAATAAAGTAGTTATTTTTATATTTAAGCAGCTGTAACAATAACAACCATAGTGCTAATAGCTAACATTTAAATGAGCACTCACGATATGCTGTGCACTTTATAAGCATAATCTCATTTAATACCCCAGTGGCCTTGTAAGTACTGTTATTTTATTTTTATTTTCATTTTTACAGATGAGGAAACCCAGGAACTGTGCCAATGTCACTCAAATTGATTAAAGTATCAAACTGGAAGTTAAGTGGAAGTCTATATTGTTTCAGTTCTTGAGTTTTATACCCCTGCTTTTTTTTTAAAAAAAGTAGAATATCAATATTACATTTTGGTTGGATTTCATGAGTGAACCTCAGTTTTATAATGACAGATGAATTATTCATATTATGAGATTTTTTTTTTTTTTTGAGATGGAGTTTCACTCTTGTTGCTGGAGTGCAATGGGGCTGGAGTGCAATGGCACGCTCTCGGCTCACTGCAAACCTCCCCCTCCCGGGTTCCAGCAATTCTCCCTGCCTCAGACTCCAACTTCACATTATTATCTGTGGTAATTAAACTGGACAAGAAAAGGGGTCTCATAAGTATGCATTTGGCAAAGTACTTACATAGTCAATGGGCTTGAGAGATTTGACTTTAGATGCTGGGCAGCCGCAGGAAGTAAGGTCAGCATAGAGGCCTTCTTCTAACACACAGTGATTAACAAACATGTCTTCTTGGTAATAGAGGAGCCAGCTAAAAGCCAACCAGTAAGACATTCAGTCAAATTGCATTCACTTGGCAGTTGAGGCTCATTATCATGCTGTGGGAACTGGGCTAGGGGTAGGGCACAGTATAGGTAGCACAGAGCAGGCCCACACCAACTTTAAAAACAAAACATACACCAGCTACCACTATCACTCCCTCACTGCTTCTGATGTGCCAGGCATGAGGCGAGGCACTTTACATTTACTATTTCACAGTGCCCTTAATAATCTAAGAGTTCGGAACGTCCTCATTTTATAGGCAACAAAAGTAAGGATTAGGAAGGAAAGGTGATTTTCCCATGGTTCCTCAAACTACTCAGTGATAGAGAGGAAGTCTGAAATAAGACAATGCCTGCTTTAAGCTAAAGACATTCTTTTTATTTAGTGCTTTCAATACAGCACTCTGGGATTCGATTATGGTGATTATTAAGTACCTGAACAGATTGTAAGTTCTTTTGGGGAAAAATTAAAAATTTTTTTGTATTCAGTTTAGATGAGAATAGAAGACAGGTATTTTAAAATCACACAAGAGTATATAAATCCCGTCACCTACAAATCTGACAACTAATGGAAAATTTTCAAAAGAAATAAACCCCTTAGAATCCTCAATGGGGAGTTATCTTCAGTACAGCATTCATCAAAAGATTGCTTAATACATACCCTTTTGAAAAGAAGGAGCCTAAGGGAAAAATTAAATGGCTGTTACTAAATTTAGTTTTGGTGTGGTTAAGTTCTAGCCCCGTATTTTAAGATCACCGGGACTGTACTCTTGTTAGACCAGTTCAACTTTGCATAACCGTAGAAATGCTGTGTGACATTATAACTTACTGTCATGTCTTCTACTGTAATAAGCATTTTATAGTCAACATTTATCAAAGGTTTCTAATGTGCCAGGCATAAAGCTAGGGCATTATTTTTTTCGTCCTTATATGACTCCTTTGAGGTGGGTACTATTATTACCCATCCTTTACAGATGAGGAAGCTGAGGTTCAGAGGTGACCCATTTTGCCTAAAATCGTATAGCTAGAAAATGGTGGAACGGGGCTCAAATCCAGGTCTCTCACACATTCCAGGTGCTTATACAATTCCCATAGTTCTTGTCTTTTTATTATCCTGCTGTTGTATATTTCCTACATGAAAAGATATGTGTGACTAGTGTGTCCTACAACACAGTGTCAAGAAAAATACACTTTCCTCCAGAAAATCTTCAGTGCTTCTCATGAACAGACGATGATCCTAAATCTTGTAAGAGATTTTCTTTTATCTTAGTGTAGAAGAAACTCAGAACCAAATAATAGTAACAAAATTATTTCGGGTCGTTGGTATGTATATTTCTTATTAGAGTTGCAGATTTCTATTTAACTCACAGTGCCCTACTTTGTGTGTTTTAATGTTGTAAAACTCTCATTTCCTTTTCAGAGTTAAGTATGTAAACAAAAACAAATACAAGGAGGCTCACGGCAGAAGAGCTATAGGAAACAGGAGAAGGAAGGGACTGCTTGATTTCGGGTTAATCAAGAAGATTAACAGAAAGAATGGGGTGGACTGAAACCTAAAGGATATATCCGAATTATTATTAAGCAGGTGTCACAAACTTACATGACTGCAGGAGACCACAGAGGTAATGAAATGCAGTAACAGGTGGAAAAAACTTGGGAATGGTGGTGACTATGGCAGGCTGGAAAGCACATATGCAGTCGGTTCAATCACTGACAAAGGCAAAAGCTTTCCCCAAGTCTTAAAATCATCTGATTTTTAAAGAGAAGGTGGAAAACAGCTTCTTCTGAAAAATATCCTAAACATAAGTATTATTGATACAAATGTTTTTAACTTGGCGTACAGGCCAAGCAAACGACACCCGCTGGCTACATTTACCAGAGACCTCCAGCCTTGCTATGAAGCAGCCCTCCGCAAGCCGCAGCATGTGGGCCAAATCCGCTCCACTGCTTGTTTTCAAACAGCCCGTAAGCTAAGACTGGTTTTCACAGTTTCAAAGGGCTTAACAATTTAAAAGAAGACAATTTCATGGCATGGAAATGGTACACATAATCAAAATGTCAATGTCCGTAAGTAATGGTTCATCGGAACGCAGCTGTGCCTACTGGTTTGTGGACAGCTGCTGTCGTGCTGTATCTACCAGCAGTGTTGAGAGTAGCTGGGACAGAGCCTGCGGAGCTCACAAAGTAAAAAATATTCACCATGTGATTCTTTGTAGTCAAAGTTTGCTGACCCCGGGGATCCAAGGGGCTTTGGAAAGCGAATATTAGAAGAGAGGAGACTAGGACGGGAAGTGGATAGGGAAAAGGGAGCTAGTTGATGCCAAGGTCTGGAAAAGAAAGAGTTTGAACTTGATTGGACTGGTACTAGAAAATGGCTGGGAACTAAAGCATTAGTAAAAATATTAAACTGGATTTTGGGACAAATAATTGGACTATGATTTGTTTGGGGTAAACACCAGAAATAAGATGACGCTGAAATACAGGGTAATTAACATACTGAAGTGTTTCCAAGTGAAAAACAGAAGGCTCAGGTCTCTCATGGTTCAAGGGAGAAGGGAGGAAAACTGACAAACCCAAGATATTTTAATGGAAGAAAAGACAGACTTCGATAGGTTATTAGGAAGATGTTTGATACACAGAGATGCCACAAACTGTACAGTTAAAAATAGTTAAAATGGTAAATTTTGTTATGAATATTTTAGCACAATAAAAAAATGGTAGAATATATTTTAGCTGTGTGACTCACATGCAGTTTCATATACATATGAAAAATACATAGTATGTTGTTGCAATTGGAAGAATATTAGATTCAGAGATAAAAAGAAAAAAACCCAAAGCAATCACAGGTCTGAAATTTGGTATATAATCTTGGAAAACGCTAACTCTGAACCTGGTTTCCACATCTGTGAAATGGGGATGATGAATACTTTGTTAAAAGTTTAAAAAAATTAGGATTAACATGTCTTACTTGGATAAAAACACCAGGTATTTTTATAGCATTCCACTATGCTAGACAGTAAATACACAAAATAAACATTCAAAATATTTAGGAAATAATGTAAGATCACAGTGAGAGACAAAATCAAAATGCTCCCTAAGTTGTTTAACCAGCATTCTGTTTTTCGGTATTCTGTCACAGCTCAAAATACAAATTAAGCAAAATTAATATAGACCAGTTAGCAGGTAACCAATATCTGTTGAAGAGAAATTTTAAAGATTCGCTGTGCATGCAAAAAATAAATTTATATAAATTTTAAAAATTAGTTATTAAATAACAGCAGAAAACACTTAATAAGCACACTTACCAACCTCGAAGAACTTTAAAAGAACATGGCATGAGTGAAGTCAAATCAGCAGTTTCTTCTGTAAAATCTAAACATTCACCTTGGAACCCTGGTTTACTGAATGCTTTGAGCTACAAGAACAACAACACGACAGTTAAATTTAAAAAATGGTCTTAGGTGATCACAAGCAAATAAAAACCTTTAATTTCATGAATTTATAAAATGCAGCAACATAGTAAACTCATTTTTAGTCTATTTTCAATGAATTCACGTTAAGGATGATGATATGCTCCTTAAACCTGCTTTCTCACGTTTCCAGGAATGGAATGTCACTGTTTATCATTTTTCTTGCCTCTCTTCCACCAAATTGTGGGTCCAGAGGCCTAGAAAACAATTCTACCTGTAAGAGTACATCGGAGTCCTTCTTCCACTAAAACGTGGTCCTTTATTCTCTCAAACAACCATTATGCCCTATGCTGAGACTAGATGTATAAAATAAGAAACAATTTAGTGCGAAAGAAAGAGGCTTCGATTAGTGTGAGGCTACAAGGTATGCTGCTTCTCTCCCTCGCTCTTCCTGATCCACTGTTAACAGGAGGAGAAGAGAGCACGAGCGCATGCCCATGGGCAAGCAAGAAGAGTGCCCATGAGAGCACGGGGCAGATGGCGGAGGAGGTAATAATGACGGGATTAGTGGAAGATTTATGGTGAAGAAAGAAAGATATCTGTGTCATGTATTTCAGCTTACAGCCTTCGGTTTTCTGATAAGAATACCTTAAATGTACAGCTTACAGTTACATATAAATACATTTCTACTTTAGTCCTTTTTGTCAAAAAAAAAAAAAATCCATGAAATCTCAACTATAATTCCCTTTAGACCAGATATATAATAATTTGCAATTCCAGTAGCCTGGAATGTACAATAGGAATGAAAAAAATTAAAAGCCCTGCAAAAATTTCATAGCACACTGGAGACCTGGAACAACATGGCCACAGGTCCACCCTGCACTGACGGTCCTGCACTGGGGCACAGAACGCATCATAACAAACCATCTGCAGCATCGCCCTGCCTTCTGCTCATGCTGTCATCAAGGATACAGCTTTTTTGGGCAGCCAATGTTCACCTCCCTCGTCTTCCAAAAGGCCTTTTCTTAGAAGAATTGTTTCTTGGCTATCTCATTCTGCTCTGACCTTACTTGATCTGTTAGCAGAGATCAGTCCAAATTAGGGTGGTGAGAAAACTAATTCCCCCTGACCATCTGTGGCTTGCATAACACCACTTCCTATTTGGAAATCACACTGTATTTGGAGCATTAAAACACCAAGGGACTTCTTGCCTTAAGGAGATGTGATCCAGCAAGTTTCTGTTGTAGTCCTTCTAGAAAATACAGAGGATAGCAAGGAAAGGAAGTCCAAACCAAGACATACTTATGTCTCATGTTTTATCTATTATCATTAAAGAGGCATAAAATGTGAAGCTAAGAGGCAAATAAATCACTTTTAACATCTAAAAACAGAAATTTCTCCTGCATGGAAATACTACCTTACTAATAAAGTCAGAAAAGCCATATGAGAAGAGACACATGTTGTCTTGTTCACTACTTGCATTCCCAGTTTAATTAATTGTATACTGCTGAGCTGAAGATTCATACTTCAACATTTTCACAATGAAGCCATGAAACGTCAAATCCTGGACTACTGATAATGCCAGTTAAGCACATTTCAGATGGTACATACAGTAGCTGCCTTCATTTTTTTGTCTCAGTCTTCATACCCAGAAAGTTATTTAAAATTCACATATACATGCAGAAATAATGTTATCAAATATCTCTTGATGGGTTAAAATAGTCTTTGTCCAAACTTTAAAACCTGGCTTAAATGCTTATCTGAGTTTACTAAATGAGATATAGTGTGTGATTCACCCAGAATTAGACCAACTCTACAAAAACATGCATTTTGATCACCTTATCAATCCTCAAAATAGAACAATTCTCAGAATAATAGCCTGAGGAGCATCCATACAGAAACCAACTCTGAGCTTACTGATTATAATAATTAACTTGTAGTTTCTACACTTGGTGCAATTAAGTGACAGACCCTTGGAGAAATTAAGTCCTAGGAAAAACTAGCTGGATAAACGACCATGTTCACTTCCTTTACAGATCCATGGATAACAAGTATACAAAATAACTCTTAATACTAAGGCAAATAGTCAGACAAACGAGAGATGAATTTTTTGCAAACTATACCCATCCTCTGTACCATGCAGGTACGGCTCAGACCCTACCAGAACCCCCACTGGAAATGTACGGAAGCAAATTTAAAAAGTGTCCCTGTGGTTTGCTTTTCTTAGAACTACCATTTGTAGTTCTTTCTTAGAACTACCATTTGAGCGAAATTATCTCCACTGTATTAAGAAGATTTTATGGAAATGCTTTTTGCTATGTAATTTTCATTTATAGTATATGCTAATGATATGTGGTAACAGATCTTTAATATGGCAAACTATTATAAAGTGTAATGAACTGACAAAACACAGAAGCTGTGCTGACTTATTCTACAATATCAGCGTTATTTTTAATGTCATTTTATTCCAATACTAAAATAATTTCTATGAGAAATTTTCATCCCCGTCTAAGTACGACTTTCTCTAGCCCTTTGGGCCTCCCTCATACAGATATGTTGATTATTAAGGAAAAGTCTTGTTTCCATTCTTCTATTACATCACACCTTTCTCATACTGTCGTGTTACATATTTCTTATATCGGTTATATTTTCTATAATGATTTCATTTCCATTATTAATCATAAAGGCTTTCTTTACTGAAATAATTCTTCCTAAGTAGTTGTGACTTGGCTCCTATAAAAATGATCTAGTTAAAGTGCCACAAAGAAGTAAACTGCTCGTGAACCTTACTGAATCTTACTAAAGCTGTCATTTTCCTATCCCCCATACATGAAAACAGTAGCAACAATGATTACAGATCCTGTGATCACTTTAAAATTCAGTGAGGCTAAAATATCCAATATAAAAAATATGCAGTTGCTTTTCTTGTTGAGACTCATGCATAAAATGGAACAGGGGTCAATATTTAAGTAAATCCAAATTTTTAATTAAATCTGGAAATGGACTTTAAAAAGATTCTAGAAACAAAAGGTACTTGGCTGAGTCAAAGGGGAGAACTGGTTAGATTTCCAGAGAATGATGCCTAACTACAACTTCCTCTGAAAACTAAATTCACTGTTAAAAGATTTAATTTAGTTCAAGATTTCAGATAGTCAGGGCTTGCACTAAGAGAGATGATGAAAATATGAAGATAATACATATTCTCTTTGGTTTCTGTTTTGTTTGGGGGGAAAACAAAAAAATAAAATGTCACTTGCTAATGGTGAAGAACTCTATAGCAATCCTGCATATCTTGAGTTGCTAATTAACATAGTGACCAACCTTCAGCCTTTGGAGAAAAACAATCTTCTCAATAAAAGGTGGTGTTCTCTGCATGTTCTCACTCATAAGAGGGAGCGGAACATTGAGAACACGTGGGCACAGCGGGGAACAACACACACCAGGGCCTGCTGGGGATGGGGGGGTGAGGGGAGGGAACGTGGAGCTCTGACAGGTCAATAGGTGCAGCAAACCACGATGGCACACACATACCTACGGAACAAACCTGCACGGTCTGCACATGGATCCCACTTATTTTTTTAGAAGAAATAAAGACAAAAAAATTAAAACAAAACTTCCCTAATCTCAAAACAAAAAATAAAATTAAAAGGTGGCGTTCCACTGGTATCTCAGATAGGCCGTATCTCATCATAATATATTTCCAGAACAGTCAGCAACAGTGTTTTTATCACCATACATTCACAATGTATATGAATCCCTATACACATATACTTTCTGGCTTTTCCCCTCTTAGGTTGCTTAAGGTTCCCTTTAAAATCACCAGCATAAAAAAATTCCTTCTCTGACTTGAGCTCTGAAATGAAACTTCCTCCTCACTCCTCAGAGAGGGAAAAATCAGTACCCCATTTGAACACAGCATCTGTATTGCCAATCTGACTGTTGTAACTACTGCCTGTTGAAGAGAAAATTCCTTTCCTTACTGAAAGGAATCAGTGTGTCAGCCAAGATTCATTTGTTTAAATAAGTATAAACAAGAAAAATGTCTGAAAATTTGGTCCACTGAAAATAACAAGAGCTTTGAGAGTAGGTAAACAAAGAAGGCTTTGTTCAATGTGTTACCAAATATCCAGCTATCATATACCTGTCAGAAATGCTTATTTCGCAAGGCAATAACTGAGCCATACCCAGAAAAATGAAGTGGAGCTGATCTCACTGGGCGTTTTCTGCTGCTTCCTCTCTTCAAGTTAGACTGGAAATACTATAAAGAAAATCCTCCCAGCAATCTGCCCCAAACAAGGAAGTCCATAAAAAAAGAACAAGGAGGTAGGAGCAGAAGAAACAGAGATTTTAAAAAATGGGACTTTTTATCTGTACTTAGAAATAAAAAAACTTTCTTTCATGTATCTACTCGTTATTTTCATTCATGTGAAAAAATACTTTTAAAATCCACAATTGGGAGTTTTCAAAACTTCAAAATAAAGATCTGGCAGGAAGTGTCTCTAAATACAACAACTTAATTATATTCACAAAGGAAATGTTCCGAGTAGGCCTGAGCTAATCAGAAAATGATAAAACCTGAAAGCACTGTGAATGAAAACATGGTTAAACTAAGCTGGTCTGAAATAAATACTGATATGAATACAGAAAATATATACATTCAGAGAAAAACACTGAGCATTATGTAAAGGCAGCGAATGCTAAATATTTAAGAGTAATTACTATATTTGGCTTTCTGACAACAATTTTTCTGAATCTGTAATTTAAAATAAAACAAAGGAAACAATGCCTCTCACCCCCTCTTCCTTCTATAGTTGTACTGCTCATTTCATGGTTATGTCTGTCTTTGATTTAAAACCCTGAAAATGTGGTTTTGTCAAGTGCAGTCCACACTAGAAATGTCTCTTTTGCTACTTCTAGTTGTGTGCTTAGCACTTACTTAAATTATGAATCTCAGATTTATTGTGTATAATTGGGAGTAATACTGACCTCATCATGGACTTATCAGAATTGTTAAATAGGCACAATTTCTAGCCCTCAATAGAAAATGAACAATTGTTAGGCTCCAAAGTATTGCCCAGTCCTCTTCAAACCATTAATACAGAAGAAATGAATATAGAGCTTCAAGTTCACTAGCTCAGAAACATTTGAGGTCAGTATTAGAAATACATGTACATAATAAGCATGCTAAGACAGTGACTTCATGGTAAGTTTGCTCTTCCAGAGATAAATATAATATTCTAAGAAGAATGTGATGCTGAAGAAAGAACGGGCAATGGGCAACAAAGAGTGGCAGAAGTTCAAAAAGTGGTCAGAGCTACAGCTCTGTCAGGAGAAAACAGAAGAAAGTATGACAAACCCAGGCTATACACACACTGACAGAGATGTGAATTCGTCTGCTCATAGCTACCAAGTACAATATACTCCGCTCTGCCAGAGACAAAAAGGTTATCTGCAGAAAAGAGAAAGATTTGATAGAAAGGGTATAAATGCTTTTAGTAAACCATTTAACAATTATACGAATATTTTTAAACATACCAAATGTGGAGGTTCATTTATCCCAAGTGGTTCCTGAAAAACATTAAAGCATTTTCAAAATTGTAATCACATAATCTTAGTTGTCTTTTTGAAAGTTCTGAAAAAATCCTTTGAAAAAAAAATTGCTTTTCTTTTTCATTGTTTTTTTTTTTTTTTCTTTTCTTTTTTGAGACAAGGTATTCATCTGCTGTCTAGGCTGGAGTGCGGTAACACACCTTCAGCTCACTGTACCCTTGATCTCCAGGGCTCAAGCGATCCTCCCAGCTCAGCCTCCCAAGTAGCTGGGACTACAGTCATGTGCCAAAACGCCCAGTTAATGTTTACTTGTTTTTTGTAGAGATGAGGTCTCACTGTATCGTTCAGGCTTGCCTCGAACTCCTAGGCTTTAGCGATCCTGGACCTTGGCCTCCCAAAATGCTGGGGTTGCACACCTGAGCCACTGCACCCAGCTTGAAAAAATATTTTGATGGTTTGATCTGTTTATGAGACTCTTTGAACTGGCTATTGCTTTCAAATAACCTACTGAATTCTCTTATAATGATTTTAGTATTTATAACTAATTCATTTTTAGTAATAACGTAGCTGGAAGACAAATATGGCCCAGTATCCATTACAAAGAAGGAGTGTGCATTTCTGAACATTGTCTCGTGGGCACTCTTATTGTTTGGCAGCATTTGTTATTATCCAAACTGAGCACACTCTTCTACAACTTCATGAATTTGCATTTAAGGAGATTATTCCTTGCTTGTGAAATGCCCTTTCTGCCTAGAAAAACTGCTTTTATCCCTTAAGCTATCAGTCAATTCACCCAAACATCCTCTTCTGTGGCAAGCTCTTCTATTTCCCAGCTACTGGGTGTTCCCTTTCCCCGCTCCCCTGCACTGCCTACACACCTCCTTTTCTCAGTGATCATACTGTCATTAATTGTCCATACATCTATCTCCCCTAAGAGACAGAAAGCCAACAGGACGGTCTTACTCAATCTCTATCGCCAGTGATTAGCACAGTGTCCAACACATCAGAGACACTAAATAAATGCTGTTGAGTGAATGAACTGATGAAATCACGGAGCCTTCTTATTCATGTATTAGTATCTACTAGCTCTCTATGGACTCTATTGAAATTCAGAATAATTTTGCATTTTCTTTCTATAAACACACATGATGTTATTCAACAACTCCATTTTTAAAAAGTGTTTTCCACATATTCAGTTGCATACTGTTACATAACACAGCATTGGCTATATTCATACTTCACTCACCAGTTGGATGGGTCGTATCGACATGATGATGTTATTTGATCCTCCCCAGTCAAAAAAGCATTTGTATTTCCCTTTTTCTAAAATATATTGTTCTCCACAGAAGAACTTTTGCTGGTAGGCAACCCATCTAGTAGGGAAAAAAGAAAAAAAAACAAGAAAAAGTGATATACAATCAAGCAAACAACAATTTTAAATACCAAAGAATCCCTCAAGGTTCTTAGTTTAGGGGGTAACTTACACTCCACTTTTAACATGAATGGATCTTGTTTTACTGCCAAAGCCAATTTCTTCCAAATCAGAAATTTCCTGATTTGTAATGTCAATAAACTTCCCACTTTCTAGGTCAGATTGAAACAGTGTGACAGAAGATTCTATAAAATTCTAAAAGGAGAAAGAGAAAAGTTTAGGGAAACATACATATTCTGTTTTATGGACTGCTATTATCTTAGTAAAATATCACATACTCATGGGGTAATTTTCACACAAATTACTCCAAGAAGAATTTTAAATGGCCCTGGAATCATTTTATAGCTATTACTCCCATGTAGTTTAAAGGAAAAAAATCAGTCTGAATTTACTTTAGTTGGGAAGATACTACATTTTTATACAAAGCAGTCGTGAGTAAATTTCTGAGGCTTACAGGCTATCATATACAACACTAACTGCAAAGGAAACTAGTCTCACTTGTGCCTAAGGAACAAACACTACATGAAACAAAAGTAAATAAATAGTGTACTGTGGCAATGTATGACAGGATTTTATGAGCTTAAATATAATAGGAAAAATACAATTTCCTTAACAAAAAATGCTCATTAAAAATTAAAGGATAGGAAATTAAAAAAAAAAACATCTGAGTCAACACATTTAAAACAAAGATATCTTAGAAAATCTCTATGACTCAAATAGATAAATTGGCAAAAGACAAAGACAATTCATGAAAAAGAAAACAAATATGCAAGTGTCTAATTTCATGAGTAAATCAAAGAAATGCAAACTAAAACAATTAGATACAACTTTCATTTCTTAAAGAAAGATCTAAAAGTCCAGTTTTGTCACACTATATTGCAGTGGAAACAAGAATTAAACATCTATTTTATAAAATGACTTAAAAAACAGACTAAAAAGAAACTGTTCATGCTCTCTGACCCTGAAATTCCTTTTTGAATTAAGAAAAGTCTCCTAAGGGAATTAAATGATGAGCAATTTATATGCAAAAATGCACTATTCACAACAGTGAAGTTTGGTAAACTATGTAAATGTCCAAAAGACGGTTTAATAAACCTTTTACTTCATCTGTCACTTGGTGGAATATTACTAAATATAATTAAGAGTTTTTAATAAACTAGCAGAACAAAGTCCAGGGTAAGTCCTATAAGGTTCTTAGGTTACTGCCATTGCTGCTTTTCCACGCAATTAAGTAACTGCCAAAGTCACCTAGATTTAAGAGCAGCTCTTCTGCTTGAGAATAAGGAACAATGATGGAACAACCTTAAAAGTGTACTCCATTTTACATTTTAAAGCACTTGGATAGTTAGTAGTTAGTAAAATCTCAGGTACAGTACTTCCGACTATTTTTTTTTATATTGTACTTTAAGTTCTGGGGTACATGTGCAGAACGTGCAGGTTACATAGGCATACACGTGCCACGGTGGTTTGCTGGATCCATCACCCCATCATCTACGTTAGGTAGATGGCATTTCTCCTAATGCTATCCCTCCCCTATTCTCCCACCCTCTACTATGCCTCCCCTACCCACCCACTCCCCAACAGGCCCCAGTGTCTGATGCTCCCCTCCCTGTGTCCATGTGTTCTCACAGTTCAACACCCACTTATGAGTGAGAACATGTGCTGTTTGGTTTTCTGTTCTTCTGTCAGTTTGCTGAGAATGATGGTTTGCAGGGACATGGATAAAGCTAGTACTACGTGCTATTAAGAGAACACTACTGAGCAACTGCTTCAGATCCAAAGATAAGTCATAAGGATCAGTAATTTGATTACTTTTAAATTCTACAAAATCCTGAAGCTGAGTCCCTGCATTACAATCTCCAGAGGGCAATGTGATATGAGACATTGGTGGAGATCTCATGTATCCATTAATTTAGGAGAAAACATGGTCTACCATTTTTTCTGCGTACCGACCTGACATTAAAGGTCTGAAAAGAGGCCTAAAGTCTGAAAATCACAACAAAAGCAAATATAAAGTTAATCTTGTATAGAACTGAGGAGAAACAAGCACACCAACAAAGAGTTATTGAGGACATTAAGGAATAAAAGTTCCTTAATCCCTGGCGCCTAAATACTGTTATATTCCTTTTGGTCCTCTCCTTAAAAAAAAAAAAAAAAAAAAAAAATCAACTCCAGTGTATTTGGATGACTCATTTGGAATTAGGAACACATTTCTGGTTGTCCTCTCCAACGCACTCCATGATACACATCACATTATCCCTAAGGAACATGTCTGGTATTTGACCTTAGTAGATCCAGGGTGTTCCATATACTGGAGCCAGGACATTTTAAAATTGTATCATGCAGCTCTTCTTTCTGTCCTCTAGTGTAGTTTATATTACTTCAATGGATAACGTAAATGCAATGCTTCCCTGTTTCCCAGGCTGCAGACATCTGAGCCTCTGCATGGGGTAACAATGTCTCACATCAACTCTATGTATTATCTCATAGAGGGCTGTCACAACTACAAGAACATTAAGAACTCCTTTCCAATTAAAATGCTATGTCTGGGGAATATACAATTTTTAAGTATAATTTGATAAGCAAGTTTTTGAAGCATTTTCACAATATGTACATATTTTATGTTGTCTAAATACATGTAGATTTTTTTAGTATATTTCATCTGAAAATATTTTAGTGAACTTAAACGTAAATGAGAAAGTGTCTAAAAGTCATGCATTTATTATATATGTATATTGGTCTGTAATGTGACCCTATATTTATAGCTACAAATAAAGTGCTACTAAGTCTTTGACTGAATGAAATCCAGTTTTTTATTGTTAAGATAATTTTTAAGCCTAAGCATTTTGGAACAATAAAAAATGGATAATATGACATGGGCTGTAGAGTGAGACAGACTTACTCTCAAACCACAGGTCTACACTTGGGCACAATACCTAACCTCTAGATCATCGGTTTCTGTATCTCTAAGATAGGAATCATAAGAGCCTCCAGTTCACAGTCTTTGTGAAGATTAGTACAAATATGCATATAAAGCCATTAGTAAGTACTTGATAAATGTTAAGATTATTATGAGGATTATAATAACATCTTTAGCTACTAGGTAACAACTCATAGTTTAATTTTTTTAATATCTAATTTAAGGAGAATAGAAGAGAAGATGTTCCTTAAGGGTATTTTTACTTATATATTAAAAAAAGAACCTATCATTTTTGTACAGTCCCAAAACTTCTGTTTGCAGTATTAATTAACATGTTCATTTCTGCTATTTTTTCTATTAGGTATTATAGCCTCTGTCTATATCAAATATCTCCTAATTATTTAGCTATGTGTTTGCAGTATTTATAACTTTTCACATTTTCTACTACTGGGGGATTTCAACCAGTGAGTGACCTGGGGTTTTGGTCTTTTGTTATATTGTTTTAGTTAAAGTCATCTTTAGAAGACACCATCAAATTCAGTGCTGAACATCTAGCATTAGCAATACTCCCACCCAACTTTTTCTTAAATAAGTTGGGAGAAAATTTTTAATTATTCAATACTGGGTAGACGGTGCTTTGAATCATGACCCATCATCTCCTCAGTGTACGTGGTCACCATGATCTAAAGTGTAAAGAAAGCTCTGTCTTGCTTACCTTTTAGATATCAAGTAAGACATGACCAAGTAAAGAAAATCCATGGTCCTTGTGTGTTAGAACGGTGGACTAATCACTTCACAAATCATTTATCTATAGCTCAAGAAATCCCAGTGCCCAATCTTCAGTAGACTGTTCTATTTTTTTTTTGCAGGTAGAATTGATTTCCAACTCATTTGGTACAGTCACCAGAAAGATCTTTCTAAGCCATTAATGTAATCATGCTTATTAGGACTAAAATCCATCAGCAGTTCATGGTCAACTCAAGATAAAAAAAAAAATCTAAACTCCTCAACATGGCCCTTCATTATCTGGCTTTAGACTGTCTTTCCAAAGTTCTCCCTAACATCCCAACTTAACCACATTTCCCTAAACATACCAAAATTTTGCTTACATGAGGGTTTCTCGACCTCACTACTGTTAATATTTGGGACCCTGTAATTCTTTGTTGTTGAGGGTTGTCCTTCACATTGTAGGAGTTCAGCAGCAACCGCTGCCTCCACCCTCTAGATGTCAGTAGCACCCCTGCTCCAGATAGGACAATCCAAAATGTCTCCAGACACTGCCAAAGGCCCCCTGAGGGGTAAAATCACCCCCAGGTGAGAATCAACAGCTTACAACCTTGACTTTACACATTAACGTGTTAATCTCTTGCTAAACAGGCGCCTATCTTTTTCCTTCACCCTGTTCTAGAACTTCTTCACTTGGTTAACTCTTTTGAACTTGAAATTTCAGCCAGCTGACATCTTTTCCAACTGACCTGCTGGGGACTCTGAGTACTTTGTACTTTATACAGTCATAACCAAACAATACCGAACATTTATGTAAGTGCTATCTTTCTTACCAGACTGCCTGCTCTGTGAATGTGGGGGCTGAGTCTGGCCACTCCTAGCACCTAACAAAGAAGGTACTCAGAAAATGATTATGGAAACAATGGATAAAATGTTAAAAAAAAATCCATAATAATCATGGCAGTTAAGAAAAATAGGCAAGTTGGAGAGGCAGTTCAGGTTAATGCTCTTGGTGTTAGAAATATTTTATAATCTCATATTTTATCAGGAGTCATGTTCAATTTTTGTGAAAAGATTTTTTTAAAAGGTAGAAAATTAAGGATAAGGAAGTTAACTCACAGCTTGCAAGTACCGGAAAGACAAGATAGGGCCATTTAATGCACCACAAGCATTACTGTCTTCAAAGTCTCCTTCTTCAAGCAGAAACTGCTGGCCTTTAAAATGTTCTTTTTCATAGGCAACCCACCTAGAAATAGAGGGGATACCAAAATGACCCATTAATAAAACTCTAGTCAAGAAAGCAAAAGAGAGACAATCAAGATAAAGCTCATAATGGTTCATCTCCATATTCGAAAAGCAACACATTTGTTTTGTTTTCATTTACAAAGAGAGACAAATGGTGTGTGCTTCATAGATCAATTTTTATAATTTGGAGACTTTTCCCAACAAAAGGTTAATTATAGAACTGCAACACAGCCATGCTTTTTAAATGTTTGTGGTGTGACTTATACTACAGTGCAAGGTGGTCGGAGAACAGTGTGCCAAGTAAATACAACACAAAGTGTATATAGCCAATGAGAAAGGATACTAATTTACATAGAGATCCAAAGGTAATCATCTTTATTTTACTAATTAAGCCATTCTGGAATGACAGAATGACTTTTACATGAAACATTTATTCAGGGTTTAAATCAAGAGAATCTGTCACCAGGCTTCAGTTCAAAAACAAAATACAAGATGGTTTAGCAAAGAGGAACCAGGAAATTTGACTGAGCTGCTGTTAGCCCCAGGCCCTACTTGTATACAAGGACTTCTGTAAATACTTACCGGTGGGAAACGTTGGTCCCACACTTTCTTGACTTCTAATCTAAAACTATCAGTACAAGATACTGATAAACACCATTAGTTATTAAGCTCCTCCATGAAACTTACCTTTTAATAAAGTAGTCCACGGTATCTAATGCAGTGTGGCCATCGATGGCTCATAAAACAAGCTGGCCTTCTCAAATCTGCCTTTAGCCACACAGTGTAGTTAGGCTGAGATGCCCTTCCACAGTGCTGACTCTAAGGATGACTATTTCTGAGCTCCAGGGTTGGAAACTTTGGAATTCAGGAGCTTGACAAAATAAAGCTTAGGAGGGCTACCTACTACTGCTTTTTCTTTCTTCACTCCTATTGTGGTTGTGAAGATATCGAAAATATTCCAAATAATTGTTTTCATAGGGCACAAATAACAGCCATTAATTGTTACTCCCTCTACCCTTTCTGTAAGTATAGGTATGATAGTGGGGCAGAGGGTCCACGTGAATTGGAATAAACCTATAAACCTATTTATACATCTCAGTGTATCTGTAATATGTAAATCAACTAACATTATTTTATTCTTAAACTATTATATAAAAATAAATTCCACAAAACGACTTGTAAATTCTAAGCTTTCTTTTATGTAAGTGTGGCTACTCAAAACATGCTTTTATTTATATCTGAATAGGAAAAGAAATAAAAGGCATAAAAGACTTTAAAGGATAGATTAGGATTTATAAATTTATTATATGACAGTCCAACAATTACGTATTCAGTTTTTCTTGATAGACTAAGTTTTGAGTAAGATTCCATTTACATATCCATCTGATATATTTAAAGGTAGGTATCATCTAAGAAACCTTAAGAAGCATCAGCTTTACCTTCCCCACATTCCTCAAGATGGCACAAGGATGGGGTCCATGCTACCTGCAGATACAACTGAACAACAAAACCAAAAAATGGTGGAAGTTGTGAAAAAATAATCAGCTAGTCCTCTTTAAATGGGGACATCACATCTTTCTCCTGCAGTTTTCAGATAAAAATGAAAGTGCGTTTCCTGCATTACAAGTCATGTTTACTTAGGAGTTTTACAAAATAGCTATTAAAAAAACCCTTGGAGAATAGCAATGCACATCACACACAATTTTAGCAGATAATTTTCTATGCAGCAGAAAATTAGTTTTACCCTATGTCAGTCTAGTTAATAGGAAAAACATTTAGACCTCAAGCAAAAATATGTTACAGCAGGGTTAACAAGAAACATGTGTGTTCACAAACCAGACGGTACTACAAACAAACAGTAAAAATGTGTTTATCCAAACCATATTCGTTAAGACCCAAATTTATTTAAATTGAAAGACAAGGAAGTAAGTGATTAATAATATGTCAGACCAGGCCAGGTGTGGTGGCTCAGCCTGTAGTCCCGGCACTTTGGGAGGCCAAGGTGGGAGGATCGCAAGGTCAGGAGATTGAGTGCATCCTGGCCAACATGGTGAAACCCTTTCTCTACTAAAAATTACAAAAAATTAGCTGGGCATGGTGGCATTGCCTGTTGTCCCAGCTACTCAGGAGGCTGAGGCAGGGGAACCACCTGAACCCAGGAGGTGGAGGTTGCAGTGAGCTGAGATCGCACCACTGCACTCCAGCCTGGCATGAGAGCAAGACTCCATCTCAAAAATAATAATATGTCAGATTAATAATTGATATAATCTACATATCCAGCCTATATAATCTCTTACATTTTTATTTTGACTGGTATGGCTATCACTTAATTTATTGCCTGAAATTGCAAAGTATATTAATTATAGACACTTGAGTGGTCTTAGACAAGTCACTTAACTTCTGTGAATAAAGTATCTTAGTAGCATCTTTTACTAGAGTAGCTATTAACAAAACTATATGACGTTACTGCAAATATCAAGAGATACTGATACTTAAACTAACGTTCCAAAATAACCACTGTATCAACATGGATCAACAGACTGTTTCTAGAGGGATTATAGCATTGGGTTGACAATGATAAATAATGAGGACAGTTTCTTCTTCATGGTTTCACCTGCCAGGATACGAATATGAAGGTACACCCTAGGCCCATCATAGATTTGGGGACTTTCTGGCCCAGTAACTGCTAAGACTGGGATGGTAGCAAAGATGGTTACACTTGGGTTTGTATCCAGGGGTTCCTAGAGAGCTTCCTCAAAAGCAGTTCAGGGCCCGGGGGCAACCAATGTCAAAAACACTCGACTTTGGAAACACACAACCCAGATCCTTTTTTAACAAGGGAAGGCTGACCTTTGCTGACCTTCAAAAATAGACTACTAGTGAAAATATTAAAAATAGGATACTCACACTCCACCAATGACACGAATTGATCCAATTCTCTGAAAATCTCCATCATTTTTCAAAAAATTAGGAACAGAATCTATATGTTCACTAAACTCTTTAGTCTGTCCATGGAAGTGAGGTTTTTCATAAATAATAACCTGAAAAATTATTTAACATGTTTATATTTTAGTACATATATATATATATACACTTAAGTTGACACCAAAGACAACAAAAGGTACAGTGACGACTATCTATTTTTTTTTATTGATACGAGGATATTTCAAAAAGTTTATGGAAAAGGTGTATTATAAAAAACTATGCATGGATTGCAAATTTTCATGCACCAAAATCAACTCCTACTAACTTGTTATAACACATTTGAACAGGACCTAGTTTAAGTTACTAAGAAGAATAAAACATTAGTTTGAAAAAAGCCCCTATAAGAGCAATTCAAATTCTGCTAAAATTGAAGCAATAATAAACGAATTTATGGTGAAGCTTGGGTAGAAGAATGATGAAATCATTGATGATTTATAAAAAGTTCATGGAGACAATACGCCAAGGAAATCAGAAGTTTACATATAGATAACTCATTTAAGAAGGGACAAGATGATGTCGAAGATGAAGCATGAATCAGCAGACCATCCATGTCAATTTGAGAGGAAAAAAATTCATCTTGTTTGCACCCTAATTGAAAAAGACTGACGATTAACAGCAGCAACAATAACCAACACCACAGATATCTCAACTAGTTCAGCCTGCACGATTTCAACTGAAAAATTAAAGTCGAGCAAACTTTCCACTCTCTAGGTGCCAAGACCATTATGCTCCAATCAGCTGCAAACGAGAGCAGGGCTTTCAAATGAAAATTTAAGCAAGTGGGATAAAGATCCTGAAGCACTTCTTCAAAGAATTATAACAGGAGATGAAACATGGCTTTGCCAGTAGGCTCCTGAAAACATTGCACAGTCGAAGCAATGGCTACCAAAAGGTGGAAGGGATCCCGTCAAAGCGAAAGCAGACGGATGGCAAAAGTTGTGGCAACAGTCTTTTGGGATGCTCAAGGCATTTTGCTTGTTGGTTTTCTGGATGGCCAAAGAACAACATCTGTTTATTATGAAAGTGTTTTTAAAAAGCCAAAGCTTTAGCAGAAAAAAACCCAGGGAAGCTTCACCAGAGAGTCATTCTCTACCACAGCAATGCTCCTGTTCATTTCTCTCCTCAAACAAGGGCAACTTCTCAAGAGTTCCCATTCAAAATCATTAGGTATCCACCTTACACTCCTGAACTGCCTCCTGCTGGCTTTTATCCCCTAATCTTAACAAAAACTCCAAAGGGAACCTATTTTCCTTCAATTAGTAATGTAAAAAAGACTGCGTTGACATAGTTAACTCTCAAGATCCTCAGTTCCTTAGGGATGGACTAAACAAACAGCTGGTATTACTGCTTATGAAAGTGTCTTGATGATGATGAAGCTTATGATGAAAAATAAGGTCTATATTTATTTTTATATTTTAATTCCATTTAATTCCGTTTTTTCCATGAACTTCCCCTCATATATACGTACAGTATAGCTGAATGTTGAATATTCACAAAGAATATGTGAGACTTTATTGCCATAAAGGTAAAATATCTTATTTAATAATAAGTTTCTCTTATATTATAATAATATACTTGAATGTGATTACATTATTTTGGTCACCCAAATACTAGGACCATCTCACAGGCAAACTGCTTTATAACTGATTCTTGAATTATCTTTGTCAGTATATCCCTGTGTTTGGAATTTAATTCCTTCTACTTACTGAATTTCCTCTAAAGAACTCTCTTTAGTTAGAGTCCAGGGTATAAAAATAAATTATCTATTGACTTTTCAGAACACATACTGTTTCTTACAACACTAACTGCTTCTATAGTCTACTATTCATTGAGAAGAAACAGACATGCAAATTCTGGAATTAAAATATAAAACTTCCAAAAAAATAAGAAATTACTGAAATATATTATTTCTAGAGATTGGATATTTGATTTAAATCGAGGGGATGCAAGACGTATTGTCAGAAACTAATTTCTGGCATTTAATTAATACTTCAAATTTGGATTGGAATATTATTTCTCTTACTATTTTGCTGGGTTTTTTAACTCCTCAAAGACCATCTGCATTAAGTATGTGGAAGCGGTAACAGCATTTATCTATCCACATTCTCTCACTTGGTCCTATTTGTGGGTAATAGAATAATTGGTGCACAAATGCCAACTCAATATCCTGGCAAATAAGACCCCATGCTTAAAAACACTAAACCAAAAAGATTATAGCTTCCTTACGACGAAAACAAACTGCCATCAGGGAAACAGTATATAGTACTGATCCCGCACTTGTCCGTATGTTAGGTTTGCACGGGGTACTGTATTTGAAATGACAAAGTTTTATTTGGGTTTATTCAAACTCAGTTAAGAAATAAAAATTCTTTGGTGAGTTAGCCACAAATTAGTATCAAACACCTTGTAAATTGTGATTAACCATCCATTCGCATACATCTAGAACCGGTCAAACTGCAAACGTCCAAGGAAGATCCAGCCTGTCAGCACTGAAGTTCTGATTCACCGGACCAGGAAGCTGGCACAAAAGGCATTCAGACAGCATCACAGCTACTTCTGTGTCTTTTGTGGCTTGCAACCTTGACTGCACATGGAACCACCTAGGACTCTTTGGAAAGTGGTGACCACAGCCCAAACTAATATAGTATCTCTGGAAGTACAGCTCAGGTCTAAGGCTTTTTAAAAATTCCAATATATATAATTCCACCATACAAAGTATATTAGATACGCTCAGATACAGAAGTTTTAAAGACTCCATCTATGTGGTTGAGAGAATGGAAGTCAGTTCCATAAATCAGAAAGCCCAGAAATGGGAGAGTTGAAGGAGTTGTGCCTTATTTTAGAGAAGAGGAAGACAAACGAATCCCCGCTTCCACCCTTGCCTCTTAAGGTTGTGTAACCTAATTACAGGGAGGCCTGTTTGCATCTTTTCTCACTGCACTGATTTTCCTTTTCTCTCTCTCTACACGTATGTTGTAATTCTGTTTCCTCCTTTCCTTCCCCAAATGTGCTTGATCCTGGCGCCACTGCCACCATGTTCATCGCCTCGCCTGTACGCTTCCCTTTGAATACGTACACTTACAACCTGCCATCTGTCTGATAAGAGCTACCTACACCTCCTTTTGGTCAGCACTGATCACCTTCCTGAGCATCACTCCCAAATGCCTGCTAGACACGTCCACTTGAATCACTAGCTGCTATCTCAAGTCCCCTCCCCTTAAACAAAAGTCACACCTATCACCTTTCCACCCCGTAGCAGACATCAAATGAGTCTGACTGATTTGTTGGTACAAACCTCCAACTTTGCAGACTGATCCCACTCTCCATTCACAGCCATAGGTTGAGCCCTCAGCAAACATTTTGTGCGTTCACTTCCCACCACCCCAAAATCCATTAGCTAAGTATTATCACATGTGAAGGTACTTTTTATTCCAGTAATTTCAAAATACTTAAATATTAATACTGAGACTCTTTAGCATTCTACAAAAATCAGTTCAAGACTTACCTTTAAGTTCATGGGCATTTCCACTTTCAGTCCACCCTAATGACAAGATAGGTTAATATTAGACAGGTAAATATTTAAGATATTTGAATGTAATATCTGAAAGTGATACATGTAGGCTATATAAAAATGTAATCAAGGAAGATTACACACCAGTGAAATTTTAAATTGTGGTAAATTTTAAATACAGAACTCGAGAGCAGTCAAAACCAAGTTATACTGTTCCCTGTCAATGCATATGGGGTAAGAAATCTTAGGGAGACACTTTCCAGATCACAGCCACTATGAGGAAGGAAACAGCTTTAGTCCCTGAGCACACTTGACCAGTTAAGATTTAATCCCACTTCAGAGTGCCCCACAAAGAAGACTGGTGTTGCTAGTAAACTCAGAAATCTTTCGGCAGAGTAGACTTCTTAGCCAGCTAATCCAAAGGTTTTCCCTACAGTTATTTGGGCTTCCTAAATTAGAACACTGAGCTAACCACACTAACCGTTCCAAGTTCTACCAACTTTTTTTTATCATATGCACTGTCTTTGTGATCTCAAGGTTGTAAGGCATAAAAAGCAACTATCTTCTTACAAAAACCCTAATTCTATAGTTGTTTGGTTTTTTGTACTGTTTCTAGTCCTACTCTACATTGTGATATTTCTTGAAATGTTTTAGTTTGTCCGAGTGGCTATGTTTATAAAGGGCATGGATTAATCAAAAATGGTTTATCACATAGCCAATATATAACCCAATAGCTTGCCACTCAAATAAATGTTTGCAACAAAAAAGAAATAAATACTGAAGGCACTACAGTATAATAACAGTTTGCCAATTCAGTAGTACACATATTCACTTCTTGAAACTGAGATGCATGAGCAACCATCATGGTTATTTGTGATTCATGGGAAAAGGAATAGTTCTTTTTAAATTTGCTTACCATCTGAAGCGGATGTAATGATTTCATTTCTGCTGTAGAAATCTCAAACAGTCCATGGTCTTCCTCCAGAACTGTAGCTTGCCCCTTAAAATTAATATCTGGGTAGGCAAGCCAACTATATAAAAAATAGATAAAGTATAATAGTACTGCTTTAGTCTGGTTCTGTAAGTAAAAAGGACTACCAAAACAAAAAACAAAAAACAAAAAACAAAAAACAAAAAACAAAAAACTCTCCATCACAGAATTACACTAGTAAAACACACTCAAAGTGAGAGCCAGACATTATATAATGATAACAGTTACCATGTTATTAAGTATTTACATTCACATATTATCTATCCTACAAGTCTAATGTTTTCCAATCATTAGGCATGACTTTTCTTATAATTTTCCTATATCTAAAACATGTGGCAACTTTAATTCAAGTGGAAAATAGTTAGAAAATCTAAACCAATTTCACTATATTTCATTTTTTTTTTAAACTGGAACAATCAGAGGTAGGGATTCCACCAGATATTTTACATTTTGACCCAAATTTTTAGAATCAATATCAGTTCTACTGGCTGCCTAAGGAAGAGTATTTGCAGTAAGATTCCCTAAGACCCATCTTCCAGCCAAGCTTGATAATTACAGACATTTCTCATGGACAGGACCAATTACCAGCCTACCCAAGAGTTCTTTTTTATTATTTTTGAGATGGAGTTTCACTTTTGTTGCCTAGGCTGGGGTGCAAATGGTGTGATATTGGCTCACTACAACCTCCAGCTCCCCGGTTCAAGAGATTTTCTTGCCTCAGCCTCCCAAGTAGCTGGGATTACAGGTGTGCACCACCATGCCCAACTTGTTATTGTTGTATTTTTTTTAGAAGAGATGGGGTTTCTCCATGTTAGTCAGGCTGGTCTCGAACTCCCAGCCTCAGGTGATCCGCCTGTCTCAGCCTCCCAAAGTTCTGGAATTACAGGCGTGAGCCACTGTGCCCGACCGGCCTGCCAAGAGTTCTAATTCACATGTAGGGGAGACAAAAAAGTTATCCTATAGTGACCCCCAAATTGTATGCCAACCAACATCAGAGTAAACAAAAAGAGTGAGAGAACAGAGGGCTCCATGTTGAGCCAGATATTCACAGGCTTTGCAGTCGAGTCAATCTGGGAATGAACTAAGACTGAACTTAGGCCCATGGTCCTACAGCTACCTCTGGAACTAGAGAGGCCTAGTATCAAATCCATGCTTACCAGCTACTACCCTGGGACAAATCACTCATCTGTGGGAGTAACACCATCTGCCTTGCAGGAATAGAGGAGTCATAAACAAAAAAAAGCCATATGTGCTTGATACCACAGAGGCATTCAGTGACTATTAGAATGCAGATACTCTAGAAATAGTTCAGGCTCCAGAATGTTAGGCCAGGGACATGCTTTTATTTCTCAATCACAGGATTTGGTGGATGAAAAGACAACGGATCCATATATCAAGAAGTGTATCTCAGAATTCTGTACCTGCTACTGTGAGTCACATATCAAAGCTCTAATTAGATTCAAAGAAATAATCTTTTAACCCCTGCAACAGTCTTTCTTGGGTAGCTAAGAGTATAAGCAACATTAACTAGAAACTTTAGAAATATGTATGTCATCTACTGAAATACGAAACAAAAAGTTAACTCTGGTAGCCACCAGTCACTGTAATAAAAAGGAACTGATACGCACACTCCTGACTTCACAGTGAAGGACACAGATCTAGACATATTCAGTTCTTCCAAATTGGGGACTGCTCTCTGTACGTAGATAGGACAACAGGCTGGGTCCGACTGTGGGCAAAGCTCTATCTCTGGAATGCTGCAGTCCTGAAAAAAAAAAAAATTTGGCTTTGAAATCATAGACGGACACACAGTCTAGTCTTCTGAATGCCCTGGACATACAGTTACATTATTCTCATTATTGAGTTGAATTTCTTCATAAAGAAAACAAAGGAAATATTGTTTTTCTCAAGCTTCTTTTTAAAAAAAATAAGTTCTTCTAAAAAGTTATGTTGATAACATGAAAATTACAAATTTTATGGAAAAATTATTGTCCCAATTTTTCTGCTTTGGTTTTTAAATATTTGTTCTATTGAGCAATGCTTAGAGTTACCAAACTATCTGAGTTCAGAGTTACCAAAGAGTGCCAAATATCTGTAAGCCTTCCTTCTTAGAAGGATAACGAAGACATAAGGGAGGAAGAGAGTTAAATAAAAGGTGATCTCATGGGGGATATAAAAGAAAAAATCAGTAGAGTAGCACTACCCTCTTCAGTGTTTATCTAATTTACCTTGACAAAAGAAATCATAATTAGAGGTGAAGGTAAAGGAAATCTGTTTTCCTCCCTGTAGGACTCCATTTCCTATTGTAAGTAGGTTTGAAGAAAAGCATCATGAAATTGACCCTTTACTCCATCACAGTCTTAAAAAATTACACACCCATTGTCCTATGAGATCTTCCTTTAAAATTTCCCTTGTGCAGATCTCTTCTTACATATGTCCACTGTCACAGCCCTTGGTTAGACGCAAACTTTGATTACAACACCCGCGGCTACTCTTTAGACAGCTTAGCTTGTTAGAATATCACTTTTCTCATAAAACTCATTGGCTTTAGACCCAAGCACATTGAATTCATGTTTCTGCTTGTCTTTCTATAACAGGGCACCAGACTAGTGATCCACACTGACTTCCCACAGCGCTGCAGTCCTGTTGGTCTCCATGCTACCCCCACTTCCACTCCAGCCTCAACTTTGCAGATGTCTCCCCATCTCAACTAAACAAAGAATACTTTGTATTCTTACTTTCAAAAATCTCTCCTGATAGTCAAGGTCTAACTCAAAAAAAGGCCTCATCCTTTCTTAGGGAATCAAAATTACAATTATTTTTTCCCTTCTCTGAAATTACAGATACACTTCTATCTGAACATACTATCTCAATACTCATGACTGTTTAAGGACACAACTCACTACAATTCAAGTTTTAGTAATTATCCTCTATGACATGTGAGATTCGAATGCATATGCTTTAATAAAATAGGTAAATGTAATAATGGAGGTGGCATTTATAAAACACTGAACAATTCTATTTAAGTTTTGCAATTCTAAAAGTGTAATATTCTGATTTTTCAACCTTTCCCCAAACTGAATTCCTTAATCATTCTTATTAATATACAAAAGCAAGTGACTTCATACATCTTGTTTACAGAAAATTGGTTCTAAAATGCAAAATACTAAAGAAGCGAAATCTAAAATATCCTTTAAAGTATAAAAGTATGCTTTGTGCTAAAGTTTCATTTCAAAAATAAGTAGAAATATCTAGAACAGTCACCTGTCAATCCTTAAGGCTCTTTTGTATGCTATTAATAATAGAGTTCTACTAACATTATTTCAAATACTGCCATATTAATGTTCCCCCAGGGATCTGAGTTACAGTAACAAAATACATAACAAACTGTCTCACACAAACAAGTTTCCTCTGCATTGTGTTGTACAAACAATGTTTGGGTGGTGTACTCTAAAAAGGAAAAAGCTAAGAAGCATTCAAGTCTACAACCACACAGATGGAAACAGCATAATAGCAACAGTTTAGTGATCACTAAACAAATGAAAATAAACAAAAATGAGAGGGCATATGTTCTCAGCTATCTTTACTAGAAACCTAATTTTTGCTCTAGTTGACTGAAAAAGATTTCACTGTTAAGTTCTATCTTGACAGTGGCTATTCACAGAAATAGCATGCTTTGCAAAACATAAGCATAATTCTTGATGGACAAAGAAAGTCAAACACCAGCAACTGAAGGGCACTTTATAGTAACGTGGCAACAATAAACAATTTAAGTTTATATGGCTTCCTTGCTTACTTTTGTAGTCCTGCTACAGTTTCCAAATATATTAATGAAATTTACAAACTTATACTATTATGGCAATTAGTAAGAATAAACACAGTTTTATAGTTATAGTTAACAAAGTCACACTTAACACAGTAAGAAAATCTATTTGTTTCTGCCTTAGATAAGATACCTCAGTCCTGGATCTAACAACAGATCTTGCCATAAGAAAAAGGTCATATCCTTAAAAAATTTTTTAAATACACAGTAAACGTAGTAATTTGCAGTATTCATTTATTCTAATTTTATAAAAGAAAGCATTTGAATCAAGATTCACCACACCACTGCCTTCACCCCCAACTTATTTTCCCTGGGGACAAGGATAACCCTTAACTGGAGTCTACAATTACTGATAACTAAAGGAAGCTGCTATATCTGATTACAGCAAAGTGAAGACATCACAAAAGAGTTATCTTTAAAGGACATTAAAGTCCTGCCTGCACCGATGAAAGCGACTAATATAAAGATGATTTCAACAAGGTATAGTTGGCATAGGATAGGCAGAAGTGAATCCGGCATGGAAACAACCACCACGAAAGTGAAGCAGCAACAGGCAGCATTTTGACAACACTGGAAGAAGGAAGCAGTTTGATGGCTAATTATTACTTTGTAAAATACTTAAAACAATGCTTTTGCCTCTTCCATTCAATGCTCAATAGTTTTATTTTCCTTCCTCACTAACGGTTGTTAACCTGTTGACACATGGGCACTAACACTACACTAAAAATAACGATTCTGAGAACAAACGCTGGAAGGGGAGAAAAGTACAAGCCTGACTTACTCTTTTTTATAATATATTCTAAGCAAACGGTGGACGTGCAAATAGCCATTCAAATATCTATGCTCACCAGATTGAATCTGTTTGATTTTATTGTTTGATTTTGGAGGGGGGGGGTTGAGAGAGGTGGCTGTTTGCCATATATTACTCGTTTTTTTTTTCCACTAGGCCTTGGCATGATGCCTGATTCCATAAAGAAGGTACAAAACCACGTTATATAAATCTTAGAATGAGTCCAGTTACGAACTAACTACTCATTTGTTTTTTTCAATTTTCCAGTGAGTTAATCAAGTGACCACTCAAATTGTTATTTGCAGAACTGAACTGACTGCAGTTAAATCTGTTAATACAAACAGACAGTGCTCTCTCCACTTCAGCCATCTGAATCTCCTTGCAGTACCCTAGGCCACCAAAGCTCACCTCTGCACCTGACAAAACTGTCTCTGCCAGGCACTCGCTCGTATCTCCCAGACTGCTTCACTCCCGTTTGTCCTTGCAAGATTCTAACCAGGTGTCACCTCGTCCAGGTGACATACCTCTTCCCAAAAGGTGAGTTCCTTCGTCTGTGTGCCCAGAGGGCCCTGGAGAACATTTCTCACATCATATAATCATGTGACTCAGCTGCTCTCCCCCAGTCTTTAAGCAACCTCAAGTAAGGAACCATATCTCACTTGTATTTCTATTCCCTGTGCATACCACAATATTGGCTCAAAAGCAGACACAAATATTTGTTAAATATACGTTTGTTTACAGTTTTGCAGACGGTATTGAGGAACATAAAATACATGCAGACACGCTTTATGAAAACTTGAGTTTTTCTATAGGCTATATGTAGTTTCTCTGAATGCTATAAGCCACCATCAAGAGTTTAATAATAATCCAAATCATCATGACGGTGTTAATCTCAGTTTTTTCTTTCATGTATATATATTAAATCTCCATAACTTGAAAACTACACATATCCATGACTGTCACATGAGTAACTGTACTATATCACCTACTGTGTTCCTGTTGAAGGAAATCTTAAAAATACATGTGAGGAGAATTCTGTCCTTATCTGAGATGCTCTTCTCACTAACTAACCTCTCCTCTATACTACCACAGAACTTCTTACAAAATATTGTATTATACTGGAAGACTTTCTCATCTTAGTATTAATATTTTCTAAACAGAAAAATAAAAAACAGTACCTTCCCTTCCTATTCTAATCCTCCTTTTTCTTCTTTCCTCTAACACACACACATGCATGCACACACATGCCTATACTAAGCAGTAGCAATCTACACTTGAAACAAGATATATCTGGAAATAATGGCTCTAAGATTCCTGAATAGCATACTCCTACTTAGGAACAGTGTATACTAATTAGGAGTATTCTAGAATACTATGCTATTATTATTATTACTGAAACAGAGTCTTGCTCTGTCACCCAGGCTGGAGTCCAGTGGCATGATCTTGGCTTACTGCAACCTCTGCATCCCTGGTTCAAGTGATTCTTCTGCCTCAGCCTCTGGAGTAGCTGGGATTACATACCCAGCTAATTTTTGTATTTTTAGTAGAAACAGGGTTTCAACATGTTGGCCAGGCTGGTCTCAAACTCCTGACCTCAAGTGTTCCACCTCAACCTCCCAAAGTGCTGGGATTACAGGTGTGAGCCACAGCGCCTGGCCAATACTATACTATTACATACTACTATAGCAAGAGTATTACAGTAGGAGTAGTATTATACTATTATAGTAAGGTATTATAGTAGGAATATACTATTCCTATTAGCATATTTTAATAGCAATAGTATACTCCTATTAAAATATATATATAGTGCATTATGCAACTATATATATATATACACACATATACACATGTTTTTTTTTTTTGAGACGGAGTCTCATTCTGTTGCCCAGGCTGGAGGCTGGAGTGCAGTGGCGCGATCTCGGCTCACTGCAACCTCCACCTTCTGGGTTCAAGCAATTCTTATGCCTCAGCCTCCTGAGTAGCTGGGATTACAGACATGCACCACCATACCCGGCTAATTTTTGTATTTTTACTAGAGACAGGGTTTCATGATGTTGGCCAGGATGGTCCTGGGCTCCGGATCTTAGGTGCTAGGATTACAGGCATGATCAACCATACCTGGCCCATGTAACATTTTATAAACTAGATTACCTCTGGTTAATATTTTTTTTTTTTTTTTTGAGACGGAGTTTCGCTCTTGTTACCCAGGCTGGAGTGCAATGGTGCGATCTCGGCTCACCGCAACCTCCGCCTCCTGGGTTCAGGCAATTCTCCTGCCTCAGCCTCCCGAGTAGCTGGGATTACAGGCACGCGCCACCATGCCCAGCTAGTTTTTTGTATTTTTAGTAGAGACGGGGTTTCACCATGTGGACCAGGATGGTCTCGATCTCTCGACCTCGTGATCCACCCGCCTCGGCCTCCCAAAGTGCTGGGATTACAAGCTTGAGCCACCGCGCCCGGCCTGGTTAATATTTTTAATTACCATTCACTCTACATGCATACATTCAAAGATTATCAATATGATAACGAAGATTAGTAACTGCACGAAAATTAGCAATCATTTGTAAACATTGCCAGGCCACAGCATAGCTTTATTATATGACAAATAAAATCAAATGAAAAATAGAAGAAAAATCTGCAGTTGTTACCTTTAAGACTCGTTTGATAGAACCCAATACGAAGTTTCTTTGTGGATGCCTTCTGTTCTGAAGAATCCAGTCACGATTTAACACTTTTTCCCCTTCTTCCAGCACACATTTCTGACCTCGGAAATGTGGTTTCTCATATAAAATCCAGCTAAACAAACAGCAATGCCATGATAAGTTATATTTAATTTTCGAAGAAATAAGGCATAAGATAAATGATACTTGGTATGTCACAGACCATTTTACCTACTTAAATTTTTTAAGCTGGTATATCGTCCATTATTAACATATAACCCTATTTTTTGAAACTATGATATATGCTAATTTAAGTATGGGTGAATAGTAAAGAAAAAATAAGAGTGCATATACCTTGGAAATAAAAATATTTTCTGAACATAGTACCACAATATATTTCTATGTCTATATTTATGTAAGCATGTTCTTTATAGATGTGGTCTATATAAAACTATACAGCTGTATTAAAAACAATACTGCAACAATTCCAAATTACACTTCTAATTCTCCTGTTGCTGAATAACACAGGACACATGTCCCATTTTGTTATATGAAGACGAGATTACACCTTATGATTTAGTACATGAATACTGACCTGGGTAGCATAAACACTGGATAGATAAATTCTAGCTTCAGCATGTCCATGAGACATGGTCCTTAATAAATAAATGAGGTTGCCCCTCATTCTCAGACGATACAAAGATTCCTTCACTTCTTGACCAAAGCAGCTATACAAACAACTTTAACTATGTGGCCTTCGCATTCCTCAGCATCCCACAAATTCTCAACTCATTTTCAAAGCTATGCTTCATTCAACTGAAGCATTCAACCAAACTTGCCAAATCTATCCTGCTAATAACGCAGTTACAGAATGGCATTGATTGTACAGATTAGCTCTTGCAACTTACTGCTGGCTTAAGCACTAAAAAAAGATAGTATCTTATGCCATAGTAAATAAAGAGAACAATTAAGTTATAACAGAATAATAATAATGTTTTAAAACATTCAGTCAAAAAGTAGAGGAAGGAGAATGTGACTTTAATAAAAAATAGAAAAGAAAAGCATGAACAGGAAGAAGACACATTTAATTTCAGAAAACATGCTATAAAATTTTAAGAGACTTCTTACCAGCCCCTTACAACTTTTATTAGAACTCCATTTGGAAAAGACCATGATGTAGCATCAGGAATATTACAGTAGACTTCTTGTTTATATTTACTTTCATGGAGATCATAGATAACCATCTGCAACACGGTAAATAGCGGTAAGTAGTTACATTAATTCATTTTCAGAAAGTATTTTAAATTCTAAAATGTCCTAGAACATAGAAACAAATATCTTAAATATATAAAAGCAAGGGTTACTTTAGATGTTAAAACCTCGAATAAAATCATTTTCTAAGTCACTTAAAAGTATACTAGGCTGGGCGCGGTGGCTCATGCCTGTAATCACAGCACTTTGGGAGGCCAAGGTGGGCAGATCACAAGGTCAGGAGACAGAGACCATTCTGGCTAACACCGTGAAACCCCGTCCTACTAAAAATCTTTAAAAATTAGCCAGGTGTGGCGGGGCGCACCTGTAGTCCCAGCTACGTGGGGGGCTGAGGCAGGAGAATTACTTTGAACCTGGGAGGCAGAGGTTGCAGCGAGCTGAGATTGCACCATTGCACTGAAGCCTGGGCGACAGAGCAAGACACCATCTCAAAAAAAAAAAGTATTTATATTAAATTCCTCAAGCCTAAAAGTTACCTAATCTTTATCTTAGTTTGAGAAAATTACGCTTACCTTCCCAGGTCTTGGGTTACATCTCAGAGTTTGTTTGTCAACATTCTGAAATAATAGAAGTGGAAACGTAAGCTTTTAGAAACATCGGTGAAAAGATGAATAATTCATTTTCTTAACAGTCATGTATGGAATTTATCACATATTTAGTTAGTGACCATTATGAGTGAAGTGCTTCTCTAGACACAAGGGATATAAACACAGATATACAGGAAATTAACATGTTGTCTCTGCCCTCAAGATTACACAGCTTAGAATGGGTAAACAGATAATCACATACATATAACTCTTCTAAGCAGGGGACTAAGTTAAATCCACAGGTAAAACACAAGTAAAACACAAGGTTATGGAAATGGCACCGGCATCGACGTGCGGGCACAGAGAGGTTCGAAGAGGCTTTTCCGAGGAAGCATTATTAAGAGACCTTGAAAAACAACATTTCAGTGAGGGAAAATGTGGCAGGTTGTGATGAGATAGTGAAGAAAGAAATTGTAGGAACAGAATCATACTGGGGAAAAGTATATTGGTAGGAAACACAGAGTGTGTACCCAGAGTGTGGGGAGACAAGGTTGGCCAAAACAGTATTTGGGGGCCTTCCATAATGCAGAGTTAAATCACTTTCCACTGGATTTGGTAGGCAATGGAGAACCATGAAAGAAACATTCTTCAAATCCCATCATTCCTTTCAAAATGACTTTGCTTTGCAAGGTTTGGTTGGCCTTCAAGTATTACTGTTTGCCATGAAGTCTGTTTAAGGTAAAAACGCAGGCCTTGGACATCCTGTATCTTTATCTTGAAAGTACCATGATCTTGAGAATGCCAGAAAGGAAAGTCCCATATATTTAATAAATATTCTACATTGAACATTTAAATATTTCCAAATCAAAGAAAAACGCAATTGAATTTCAAAACATTTTGAATTTCAGCTATAATGTTTTCAGTTCTTTTTGTTTGATTTAGGTTGCTCATTGCCCTGCCTTGCATGAACAACAATGCGAGTTGTTGTAGTGACAGGCTGCTGCCGAGCACTTAAAAATTTTACTCAACAGAAAGATTTTTGATGAGACTAGTAAGCTAAATGCAAAGTGACAATTTTGCCACATAGAGTACCTTGAGAAATTTATGGTGTCACCTAATTTAGTTTGAAAAATATTAGCAAAAGACTTCAAAATAACCTTTCTCCGGTATTATGCTTTTAAAATTCTGACCAAGCAATTTTGTTTTCTAAATAGTCCAGCTAAAATACATGAGTGATGATGTATTTCAACCAAAGAATAAATCTGATACATTATGATGTATTTCAACCAAAGAATAAATCTGACACTTTTATGAAACAAACTTTATACAACCTCTACAACCTCAAAACACTGACTTTCTTAATAAGCCTTTAGATAGCTTCATGATCCAAAGCTTTAATAATTATTATAAACAAAATCACTTACCTCTATGAATGGGCTCAATCTGCCTGGACTGTCTTGAACACGGAAATGCTTTGACACGGGTTCCTGGAAAATCCCACCAAATCTGGCTCCTTTTTCTGAGGAAGTCTGCAGATACTGATTATAAGCACTCTTTAAAGAAGAATGTAGTTTAGAAGTAAGGTCAGATTTCTGAAGGAATGAGGTCTTTTCTGGCCACAGACCAACTTGCAGATTGGAGGTAGTAGGTTCATTTGGCAACACATATGAATTTTTAGAAATTCGAATGCTTTCCTGGTCATCAGGGTAAAATGTGATGGAAGGATCTGGCAACTGGAAGGTAACATGCTCTCTCCTTCCCGCCCTCAAATCTCCTTTATCCAATGCTGCTGCTTCCTCCTCTTCCTCCTCCTCCTCAGCTGTCTCTCGGTCATCTTCGTCAAAGTTCATCTTTAAACGCTCTGACACTGACTGGAGAAGGGATAACACAGACGAGGACTGGTTTTCACTCTCTCTTGATTTCCTGGGGCCATGGTGACCAGGTGAAACCTCACTGGAGAGAATGTCCTCCTGTGAACTGTCATCCTCATAGATGGGAGACAAAGCTAAAGGATAAATTTTGTACCTTTTGGCCTCCACTGATAAGAACATTTCTGAACTGTCACTATCAAATGTCTCACCTAATTTAGTCCCTTTTTCAAAGTGGTGCACAAGGTCAGTTCTACTCTCAGACCTTTCGCATGCCAGAACAGGGATGCTGTCGGGGGATGTATCAGGGAACAAGACAGGCTGTGCTCGTCTCGCTTCTGCGGAAGCATACGTGTCCTCCTCTTGAAGCGGCTCTTCATATAATATAGTAAAGGAAGAACTTTCTTGCTCATCTTGAGAAACAAAAGCTAAATTATATTTTTCACCACTGAAATCTGGCTCTCTCCTCTTGTCATATATTCCAGTAAGAGACATTCTTTTGTCTAGCCTTCCTAGGGTATCCCCAGGCTGAAAATCTGGCATTGGTGGGGCTGGGTAGCCCTCATAATCCTTACTTAATGTAGGTGATTCATAGCCCCTGAAATGTGAAGCAAGTCTATTTTCATGTGCTATCAAGCCTTCTTTTATTTCAGTAGGCTCTTGCTTTGTTTCTCCAACACTTCCTTCCGCATACTCTTGTGGTGGTGTACTTTCAAATGCAGGAGGCATGGCCTCCACTTGTGTAATGGTCAATCCCAGTCCTGTTCCATGTATTTTCTCAATGTCTACCACTGTGGGTAACACTTGGTATTTCTCAATATTCTCACCATCATCTTCTGGGGATGTTTTTGCCGTTTCTCTCACAGAGGGTATGGACACAGTTGTTCCAGTAGTCTCTTTAACCTCTCTCTTGCATGCTTTTTCCATTTCTAAGGGGACAGGTGTTACCTTGTGTGCCTCCTTCACTTTTAACACACACGGTACTATTTCAGTATTCTTAACGACCTCTTCAGCGGTCTTTGGATACGTAGCTTCCGTTTCCAACATAGGTCTGTCGGTGTTACTGGTAATCCCTTTGGCGTTTTGGGGGTAAGTATTTGCTATTTCTAATGCAATGGGCATTTCTAACCTCACAGGCATCACGTCGGCCTTTGCAATATCCCCTTCAGCATCCTTCTGGCAAGCATTTTCTATTGCTAATGTAACGGTTATCACTTTAGCCTTTTCACTAATCCCTTCACCATCTTTTTGGTAGACATTTTCCACTTCAGACATGGACACCGCCCCAGTCTTGCCAATATCCCCTTCAGCGTGCGTTTGGTAAGTATTTTCCGTGTCTATTGTAACAGGTGTCATCTCGGTCTTTACAACATCACCTTCAGCATCCTTTTGGTGGATTTTTTTCACTTCTGGCATAATAGGTATCACCTCAGTTTTGCCCAAAGCCCCTTCAGTATCCTTCATCATGTAAGCTTTCTCCTTTCCTAAAATGACAGGTGATCCCTCGGTTTTTCCAATACACCTCTCTGCATCCGTTTGGTATACTTCTCCCATTTTAAAAACATTAGCTTTTGGCTCAGTTTTTGTGACATCCAGTGCAGCATCCATTTTATGCGTTCTTCCCATTTCTAACATAGCAGGGACTGCCTCATACTTCACAATATTCAATTCAGCATCCTTTTTGTTTGCTTTCCCCGTTTCTAACATGGAAGGCATAAGCTCAATTTTCCCCATATTTATTTCATTATCCTTCTTGTGTATTTTCCCTACTTCTGATGTTGCAAGGGGTGTGTTTTTACTGTGTCCTGGCAAGTTTTTTTCAGATATACATACTAGGCTATCAGACAAACTGCTTTTAGATGTACTAGGTGCATGGATGTCGTCATTCACAAGCGGAGGCCATTTGAAATTTAATACAAGAGAGCTTCCGCCCTCTGTCGCAGTTTCGTTATTATCCACATACTCTCTTTCCATTGTCTCATCATAGTCCTCGCTGCAAAATAAATGTGTTTTTACCCCATCATCTAACTGTTCATGTGACATGTCTTCAGCTAGTAAAACCGTATCTGATTTCTGCCAATTTATACTATCAGACAGTCCAGCTACATTTCCAGAAAATGGGGATTTTTGGTAGAGAACAATTTCTCTTCCCTTAATTGACTCTGTGCCACTAGCTAAGTTACTTATGGAGAATAATTTACTTAATACTTTATTGTCACTAATTTGGGTGCTTTGATTTACTCGCTGTTCTGATACCAAGAACTCTCTAACTACATCATGTGGCTTAACACTACCACTGTTCAGAATTTGTGACGTATTAGCCTGAAGTTCAGAATCACAAGTATCCTCAGTATCTTCAAAAGCATCATTTCTCAATTTTTCTTGAGCTACATAAATAATCTCATTAACTAATTCCCTAGCTTTATCTTCTAACAAACAAGATACATTTATACTATCAGGATCAACAAGAAGGTTCTTCTCACCAACTGCCGGTGAAACACAGGGCTTCTCTTCGACTTCTGACTTGTTTTCCACGCCCTGCTCTTCCAAACTCTCTGTCTGTTGGATCTCTGTTAGTGTCACTTCTGATGGGTTTTTCTCAGAGATGTCTTCTTTCAGGATATCCAGATTCATTATACCTTCTATGGCTATATGCTCCTGGCAGGTACTCACGGTGCGTTTAAATATTAGTTCTTCCCTGACAGAATTAAAAATCTCATCAATCAATGTATTGGCCTTTTTCAGTAAACCACTTTCGACATCTGAAAGTTGGTCACGTGCTCTTCTCCGGGCTTCTATGTGCTCAGTGGAGGCTTCAGAACACTGTTGGTCTGAGCTGTTAACTGACGCTGCAGGCCCAGCAACTGCTCCAGTCTGTGCTTCCGTGGGATTGTCATATTGGGCAGCGGTTAGGAAATCAGGAGATATCTTCCCAGTATAAATCCCCGAATGTTCCTGAATCGCGGTCGCTTCTGCCCAAATTGAGATAGGTGCTTCAAATTCCAAATGAGCAGAGTTAGGGCACAACAGGTTAGTTAAGGAGGTACCTTCATGTGTGAGATCTTTGGTAACTTGTACAGAATCAAAATTACTTTGTGGCTTATGTGAATTTATTATGCTAACTTCTTCAGGGTAACTAGAGGAAGATAACAGACTATCAATACCACCATTTAAAAAATGAATGTTCTCTTTCTTTCTGCAAGATGAGGATTTCTTTTCTGATCTCAGCACAGAAGGTACATTAAGAAAGCTTGAGTCTTCAGATGCAGAAACATTTTTTTCCAAGCTGGTATCAGAATCGAGAAAAGGTGAATTAACTTTTGTGCTGCCAGTTTCTTGGAATTTAGGGGAAATATTAGTTAAGTTGAGTTCTGCCATTTCTGAGTGACCAGAAATCTTTTTAGTCCCACAAATATCCAAAGATTGATGAATCATACAAGTGCTAGCTTCACAATTCTTTACCATCTGCCTACTGACTTTCTCATCATGAACAGGTGGTAAAATCCCAGATACATTACTTTTGAGAAGAGCAGGAGGAGAGCCTAAGGCATCAACCTCTGTTTCTCGTATATCTTCATATTTGGAGGCAGCAGGAGAAAGCTCCACTTGGCATTTCTCTTTAAGGCCAGCATCTAAACACTTCTCTTCAATCTCATTATGACTAACTGATTGAAAACTTTCGTCTTGTTTAACTTCTAGAGATGTTAATTCTGATAAAATAGGCTTTTCTGGCACATGGGTAATTCTCAATAGAAAAGAAGACATTTTATCCTGAGAAATGTCTCTTGACTCTGCTTGTGAAAGAGATATTTTAGACGATACAGTTTTTCCTTTTCCAGAATGTGACTCAACAAGAACATTGTTCTGATCATCAATTTCAGCTTTTGATGCAATTTTAGCAACGTTATCAGTTTTGGCTTCCAAGGAAAGAGAATGAGACTTCTCTGTTATGGTTGTATTTGCTTTTGTGTTTGAGGACATTAACTCTACTCTGTTAGGGTCTTGAGATAAAATGGAACTGCAGTCCTTAGAGAGGCTTCCAGAGTCAAAGCTCAACAGCTCCATCCCAGTTAAGTCAGGGCTACTGGCTTCAGAACTTGGAAGAACCTGCCATTTTTCACTATTAGAAAGAACTTCCTTGGATTCAAAATTTGCAAATGTATATTCAAGGCCAAAGGAAGGGGGAGGACTCTTCCTGCCTACAGCCTCAACAGGATTTTTCACATTTTCTTCTTTACATTTATTAGGCTGATCGGAAATACCAATGATGTTGACATTCCCAGTTTCAATGGGCACAAGAGAAGCCTCGCTCATTAAATCAGGAATATCCAACATGTTCAGCATCTCATCTCCAGAAACAAAGGCAGGAAGTGAAATATTGGAATTTAGATTTTTACAGTCAAGGCTAAGAGATGTTTTAGCATCAGGTGATACTTTGGCTTGCTGAGGACTCTTCGAGTCAAGAGGAGTTTCTGAAATGTGACTTCTATTAAGTTCAAATTTCAACTCAGATGCATTTTTATTTCCTAAGCGTGCTGCAACTGCTGATTCACTGATGTAATTTACAGAAGCAAGGTCTTTTTTATTCATTCTAGTATAAGGAATTTTACCACGTGACCTAAAATCAAGCTTTTTGGCTTCAGTTTCAAAGAACTGGTCAGTATCTTTGGGTAATGACTCAATTTTATCTACTGGAGCTTTTAAATGAGTTGAAGCTATGGGTTCACCAGCTGAGGCACTTTCTGTTTCTTGCCTGATTTCTCTAACAGCCACATTTTTCTGTGAGTCTTGGGCAGATAACCCCTTTCCTTCATTTACAAATTCTGTGTCTGTCACAGCATGTCTCTGAAGAGCAATGATATTGGTGTGAGTGGCAGCTTGCTTTGATGAGTTATCTACGGGCTGCTTGTCAGAACAGTCACGCTCTGGCAACTGCAGATCTTCATGCCTAATTGATTTATTTGGACTTGGCAAATATGTACTTTCCTGTTCAGCAGTGTCACTCCCATCAGATTTACTACAAGAGAAATCAGAAATAGCGGGGCCCTGGGGCTCAACAAGCTCTTCTCCTTGCACCAATGTCCTATTACTCATCACAGAGCTGTTTTCTTTTATTGTATTTTCTGTTGTAGTTACTCTCTGAAAATCTGGGCTGCAAGGGACTTTGCTACTGTTACTTCCTGTAAACAGTGCTGAACATACCAAATTTCTGTTAGTCTGAGAAACTGGTTCACAACTTAAATGGTGCTGTGAGTCAGATTCTCCATCATAGCTGGAGCTCGTCAGAGAAGAAGGGGGTGACCGATTTCTCTCAGTATCCCTCCACGCATTTTTATTTAAAAGATTATTGGACGAGGAAACAGTCTGCAGTTCTGGGTTATTTGTCAAAGAACTGTCTGTATTGAGACTTGTTTCGCTACAATCAGAGTCTTCTAATGGGCCTTCAAGCAGATTTCCATTCATAGATGAGTCTGTACTAGCCGATGACAACACTGGCAGTACCCCAGCCTCGATCTCACTTCCAGGGTCAATGTGCGTGTTTGTACTAGAGTCAGAACTTTCATTTTCTCTGTCCAAGGTATTCACAGTTGCCAAGCCCATCTGGTGCCTTAAATGTTTCCTAATGTGTCTTGGGCCTCGATACGTTGCATATGTTACTGAAGGTTTCTCTGGTTTACCATCGATTTGTCTGTAAAAAGAGAGCATGAAGAGTATCAAGAAATATAATAATACTTCATACTAATCCCAGCAACTGTGGTAAAAGTACATCTTTTAAACGCTACTTCATTTAATATGTAACAATTTGGGGAGTGAATCCTAGAATGCTTTAAACTTATCTTTATTAAAAATAATAAGAATTTAACAAGCAGCACCTGAATGTCAGTGCAGCATGAAGAATGTCTCAGCTCCTTAGAACTGCTCCTGCTTACCTGATTACATACACGCCTCTGACTGTGGTTCAAAGAATATGGCCTGATGAGTCCAAGCCTTGGGTTCCAGTTCTACCTCAAAGCAGTATCTGACTCTAAGTAACCAGATGGACTTTGGGCCTCATATTACTACCAGTTTATGGATACGTCACTGATTTCTCCACCACATTAAAGCATCATTATAATCTTCTATTCCTTTACTCTGAGAGGCGAATTTGAACAGCAATGTTTAGCATGTTAAGTTGGAAACGTTTTAAAGAAAAACAGATGGCAAGATACCTAGACCATAGTAAGCACGCATTTTGTCAATAAATGACAAAACTGCATTAAAATTCTCTGTGTTCAGTTCTTCGAATATTCAATTAGTGTAGTGAGTATTAAACTGCTTGGACAAATGCAAAAATCAAAACAGATGTCTAGAGAACCAACCAACCCCAGTAGAAAGATCCCGATCCTCTCAGCACCCAGTTTCCTTTGGAGAATCTACTTCTGGGAGTTCTCACACTGTGCCATACCATCTTGTAGCCAAGTACACACACTGTTCTCTGCCCTTAATGCCAGAATCAGTAGGAAACTCTAATGTCCTCTAAGACTCAGCACACAAATCATGTCCACTGCAAACCTATCCCTCTACTACTAAGATGGACACTTAGTCTTTGATCTGTGGATGCACAGAGTACATTTGCCACATTAAGCATAAAGATCTGTGCACTTATTTATCTTCTCCACTAGCCTGGTGGCTATTTGAGGGAAGGTACTGGGTCTTAATCATCTTTCTAAGTGCCCCACACAAGATCTGGCAAATTGCATATGCTTAACACCTTCTCGTGAATTAATGAATAAGTAAAGCAATGATGCTTAGTGCTAAGAAATCTATTTCAAACTAATGTCTTAATTCTTATGTGATCATCAAAATGTTTTAAATTTTGAACTCTAATTACCTTTCAGTTTCCTGACTATAAAGTTATGGCATGTACTTGTATGCTCATTGTAGCACTATCCACAATAGCAAAACTATGAAACCAACCTAACTGCACCAATGATAGACTACATAAAGCAAATGTGGTACATAGATGCCATCAAGTACTACGGAGCCACAAAAAAGAAGAAAATCATGTCCTTTACAGCAACGTGAGTGCAGGTGGAAGCCATGATCCTAAGTGAATTAATGTAGGAACACCAAATCCCGCATGTTCTTACATTTAACTGGAAGATAAACGTTGAGTACAAATGGACCCAAAGAAGGAACAATAAACACTGGGGCCTACTGGAGTGGTGAGGGTAGGAAGAGGGTGAGGACTGAAATACTACCTGCCAGGTATCATGTCCATTACCTGGATGATGAAAGAATCTGCACACCAAAGCCTCACAACATGCACATTATCCATGTAACAGACCTGCAGATGCATCCCTTACTTTAACAGTTGAAATTATTATTTTTTAAGTATGGTAGAAAAATCTGATATGTGTTCTACTTGATTTTTTCTGATTAGACATATGATTAACCAAAATATTACTATGAAATACATATAAATACATTTTAAAATTCAGTTATCAGTATTCCAATAGCTAAAAAATACATTTTATTGACAACTTTAAAGCAGTTACATTAAGAATTCTGTCTAATTGATAAAAGAGAAAGTACATCTCTTTTGACATGTGAAAACTTCATCAACTGTGTCTCTTAAACACATCTTGACTTCTAGCTGAAATATTTCATCCTATATATCTCCTGGCCCCTTAAAATACTGACACACCACTATTGTCAAAAACGATGTGAGTTACATTCATTTATCTTCTGTCCATTATAGAGAGTCCATTATTTACTGTCCATTATAGAGCACTAAAGCAGATGCATAAAGAAGAGTTTTATCTTGCAAAAAATGGGTCTTAGTTGCTGCATAAATTTCAGGCTACATCAAGCACTGTTACGAAACAAAATCAAAAGTTGAATGAGACAGCATTATTTGACATTTGGGTCTTTCCTCATTGCGTTTTTTTTTTTTTTTTTTTGAGACGGAGTTTCGCTCTTGTTACCCAGGCTGGAGTGCAATGGTGCGATCTCGGCTCACCGCAACCTCCGCCTCCTGGGTTCAGGCAATTCTCCTGCCTCAGCCTCCTGAGTAGCTGGGATTACACGCACGCGCCACCACGCCCAGCTAATTTTTTGTATTTTTAGTAGAGACGGGGTTTCACCATGTTGACCAGGATGGTCTCGATCTCTTGACCTTGGGATCCACCCGCCTCAGCCTCCCAAAGTGCTGGGATTACAGGCTTGAGCCACCGCGCCCGGCCCTCATTTTTATTTTTAAAAAATCTAATCCTTATGAAGACACAGCCCAATGCATTGTTTTTATTAATCTATGTAAGCCTCTTACACAAAACCAACTATGACATAAATAATAAAAATGTGATGGTAACTTCTATGTGTAAAAAAACTAAGTACAAAATTGTGTTCTTACCTATGAATCTTCCTATTGTTATATGCAATATAAAAAAAAGTTTTGTACCATTTTCTGTTTCATAATGTAGTGAAACTTCATACCAATTTAAATGATGTATCATGTTTTACTCAAAGTAAGCTCTATGATAATAGGATCATTAAACACTTAATTTGTAACTACCAACACAATCCCAAAAGTTAAATGAATGAATGGTGAATATATAAATAAAACAATGAAATAAAAATGTTGGATAAGGCAACCAGTCCCTGAAAACATGTAAGAAGAAAAAAATAGGTAAATGAATGCTATTACTAAAATACCGTATCAAAATATATAAGTTATTCAGAAAATACAAAAGCCTTTCAGAACAACATATGAAGATACAGAAGCCTGAATAAATGACAGGTTTTTTTCTCCAAAAGTTTTAACATTTCATACCTAAAACCTACTGTTAACAGACTGCAATGTTTCTTTTTGCAAAAGATCACAAAAATAATTCTGAAGAAATAAATACCAAGAAACGCTCATGGTCAATGGAAATAAGAGATAAGGATCAGAAATTTATTCTAATGTAGTAAACGTAGGTCCTCTTACTACCAACTCTGTCTTAGCCAAATGTCAAAAGCGTTTTATCCTGCTTCAATGCAACTTTTGATCTAAAAGGACTTCAAACAGACTACAGAGAAGTCCAGTAAACTTCAACTCACTATAGTAATAATACCTTTTGGTATTGGGGTCTTTTGCAGGGTAGGTGGTGGGAATCACTGTTTTATATTTTTTAAAGCTTTCTAATTTCAACAAAGTTGATTAAGTTAATTTATATTACTTTACATGTTTAAATTTCTAACTAACATGCAGCACCGGAAGTGGAAATATTATATACTTGTCATTAACATATACATTCTTTAGACTAAACAACTACATTATATTTAAAGAATGGGAAATCAAAGTTACAAGTTCAGCTTCATATATTACAGTCAGTCCCTTCAGGTACTAATGAGCTACACTCCTCTGCCTTTTTTTTTAAGTCCCCATTTTTAAAAGGTTAAGTCATGCCACAATTATTTTTTAGATCGTTCTTTCATGGAGTGTAGTTGAGTCCACACAATTAAATAATAAGAACATGAAGTTGTCCTTTAACTTTTAATTTTTCCTGAGTAAACAGAAATGCCAAAAAGCCTATAGCTAAAAATAAGCTGAAGATGGAAAACTACAAATTACAAAACTTTTTTCCACATTGTATTTAACAGTAGGAGGATTCATACGTAAGGATAGAATTTTGTACTTAGTTTTCTTTCATAAGGAAGTTACCATTGCATTTTTATTATGTATTTATATCATTTGTAGTTTCACAAGCTAAACAGAGAAAAGGGAGTATCACTTCATGCATGCTGTAATTATACCTATGCTCCACAGCTTATGCTACATACCAAAGGGACATAATCCCAAGAATAGTAAGAAAAAAAGTAAAATATCTAAAAATTTCAAATACTTAGGGAAGTGGGTATACATGTTGAAAATCTGAAAAGGATTTACAGATTTTAGTCCAATACATAATTACTCATTATGTGAGGGTTTATTTAGCCTTTCAGTAATACATACAGCTATGATCTATGCTAGATAAATTTGATACACTTGACACTACAAAGGTCAATCAAAGGCATGTATCATTCTTCAAGGAAAATTTCATAATAGCAGCCTGAAAGTAATAGCTAGACTTACAGTAAAAGTACCTAATTCACTTTTAGGAAAATATGACTAAGCTACTTCTTTTTTTATTTTTTTGAGACGGAGTCTTGTTCTGTCACCCAGGCTGGGGTGCAGTGGCACAATCTCCGCTCATTGCAACCTTCACCTCCCAGGTTCAAGTGATTCTCCTGCCTGAGCCTCCTGAGTAGCTGGTATTACAGGTACGCACCACCACACCTGACTAATTTTTTATGTTTTTGGTAGAGACGGGGTTTCACCATGTTAGCCAGTCTGGTTTTGAACACCTGACCTCAAGTGATCTGCTCGCCTTGGCCTCACAAAGTGCTATGATTATAGGCATGAACCACCAAATCGGGCCGACTAAGCTACATTTTTTTAACAGTAAGATTTATTTCCTTTTAAATTACAAGGAATATCTTTTTGCATAATAGAAAAAGCTTTTTAGCCTTTCTATGGAAAGAAAAGCTGCAAATCCAGCAAATTTAAAAAAAATCAGAAGATAGCTTTCAGAGAAGAGTTCTTCATTATGCATATGTCCCTGTGAAAAACAGAAATAGAACTTAAAAAAAAATTAACCCAACAATAAAATAGCTTCCTATGTAAACTACATCAGAAACATGAATTAATAGGCAGAAAACAATCTAAAAAGGTTGCCAAACAGGTTTCATAAAGGTCTTACGGATATTAAAAATAAAATTTGTACAGTCAGTTATATAAAGAAACAATGACAAAACTATTAAGTGAAGATCAAATCACTTACATTGACTTTTCGTGAGGATTTTTTTTTTTAATTCACTTTACATAATAGGTACAGGCTGAACGTTCCTAATCTGAAAATCTGAAATCCAAAATGCTCCAAAATCCAAAACATTTTGAGCACCAACATGATATCACAAATGGAAAATCTATCTTTTTTTTCTTCTTTCCAATGTTTATTTTAGGTTCAAGGAGTACATGTGTGGGTTTGTCAAATGGGTAAACTGCATGTGACAAGGGTTTCATGTGCAGATAATTTTGTCACCCAGAAAATCAGCATATGACCCAATGGGTAGTTTTCTGATCCTGATCCTCTTCCCGTCCTCAAACAGGCCTCGGTGTCTATTGCTCCGTTCTCTGTGTCCACACGTATTCAATGTTTAGCTCCCACAGAGAAGTAAGGACATGCAGTATTTGGTTCTTCTGTTCCTGCATTAACCCATTTATGCTGGAGTCTGCAATTTTTCCAGTGTGAAAAAATCAGACCTTGGCAATGACCCTGAGCAGTAGGATATAAAGAATTCTCACATGCTTAGCGTTCCAATAATGAAACACTAGGCACAAAGGAGTTAATTCGATTAGACAATGGACTCTCACTTTGTCTATGTTGCTACAAAGAACATGATTTAATTCTTTTTAATGGCTGTGTACTACTCCATGGTGTTTATGTACCACATTTTCTTTATCCAGTCCACCACTGATGGGCATCTAGGTTGATTTCATGTCTTTCCCATTGTGAATATTGCTGCACTGAACAGACAAATGCATGTGTCTTTATGGTAGAATGATTTATATCCCTTTGGTTATATACCTAATAATGAGATTGCTGGGACAAATGGTAATCTAAGTTTTTTGAGGAATGGCCACACTGCTTAACACAATGGCTGACTGAGTTTACACTCCAACCAGCAGTGCATAAGGGTTCCCTTCTCTCCACAACCTTACCAGCATGTTGTTTTTTGATGTTTTGATTAACAGCCATTCCAACTGGTGTGAGATAATATCTTACTGTGGTTTTGATTTGCATTTCTCTAATTATTAGTAATACTGAACATTTTTTCTTATGCTGTTTGGCGAAGTGTGTGTCTTCTTTTGAGAAGTGTTTGTTTACGTCCTTTTGATAACTGCCAGCCATATGCAGAAGACTGAAACTGGACCCCTACCTTTCTTTCACCATATACAAAAATCAACTCAAGATGGACTAAAGACTTAAATATAAAACCTAAAATTACAAAAACCCTGGAATAAAACCTTGGAACTACCATACTGGACACCTGCCTTGGCAAAGCCTTCATGACAGACTTCAAAAGCAATTGCAACAACAACAACAAAAATGACAAGTGGTACCTAATTAAACTAAAGAGCTTCTGCACTGCAAAAGAAACTATCCACAGAGTAAACAGAACCTACAGAATGTGAGAAAATATTTGCAAAATATACATTTGACAGAGGTCTCATATCCAGAATCTATAACTCAAACAAAGCAACAAGCATCTTTGCTTTCTGATGGTTCAACGTACACAACTTTGTTTCATGCCCCAAATCATTTAAATTACTGTGGTTCCCTATAATAATTCAGGCTATGTGTATAAGATGTAAATGAAACATAAATGAATTTCGTGTTCAGACTTAGCTCCCATCCTCAAGATATCTCATTATATCTATGCAAACATCCCCCCCAAAAGTCTAAAATCTGAAAAAAAATAAAAAACCTGACGCATTTCTGGTCCCAAGCATTTTAGGTAATGGATACCTAACTTGCAATAAGTTGTCTAAATTCTAAAAACTGTAGTAATGGTAATAAGAAAAATTATGTTTGATTACAGTATAGTCTGCTATACAGTATAGGATATTTTATTATCTTGTTTAAGCTATTAACCTTTTATAATACACCTTGATTCACTTTTTTTTTTAAAGTAGGAACATTCATCCATGAGAAAGGCAATGAAAAAATTTAAGTTAATTCATTCCTCCTTATATTAAAAAATGGAAATGTTTTTATGTGACATTGAAATCTCGTAACTGCAAAAGTATAGGCTCTTTTATTTTTTAATTTATATGTAATAATTGTATATACTTATGGCATACAGAGTGATATTTTGATACAGGTATATAATATGTAATGATTAATTCAGAGAAATCAGCATATGCATCACCAACATTTACCATTTGTGTTGCGAACATTCAGAGTCTTCTCTACTAGCTGTTTGATAATATATGATCAATTATTAACTATAGTCATGCTATAGTACTACAGAACATTAGAACTTACTCCTTCTATGTAGATCTAGCTATAATTTTATATCCATTAGCCATCCTCTCCTTATAAGCTCTTTATTTTAAATAACATTTTATATTTGAAATATTCTCATGATCATGAATAAAAAACTTAAATATATCATTGCTTTTAATAATTCATATCACAGAGCCAAAAATAACTTTAAAATATAATCCAGATTCTCAAAATTATCATTAATAAATAATTTTCTACATAGATTATAAAATCAGTTGTAAGTTGTAATCCTACTGTCAAAATCAACTATTGCCAAAATGCTATTCACCTCTTAAATTAAAATTCTTAAGCATGTGACAGCTCTCAGGAGGAAGTTACTGAAACTGTAATTCTACGCCTGGTAAACTGTGGGATTTTCAAAGCTAGGCCTAAGGAAACTGGCATCACAGTCAAACTGGCAGTCAGGTGGCTTTTTTCCTTTCCTCCTAAATGAAGGAAAGGAAAAAACATTGGTGAAGACAAAAGAATGGTGAAGGAACACCATTCCTTGTTGAGGAGATTCTGAAGAATTGCCTTAAGCAATTATTCTATTAATAAGGAGAGCTTTAATAACAAGAAATAAGAGCCAAAGTATCCTCCCCACCCCCTTTTTTTAAAAATCAACTAGTACCAAATAGAAAAATCTGACCAAACTAATCAAAATCAAAGGAAAGGAAAAAGTACAAACTCCCCATTCTACCCAATTCCCATAATAGCCTCAAAATTATCACCATTTTAAATTACTTTAAAATGCTAGATGTCAAAAGTGAGCATGCAAAATAGTTATCTAGGGAGGTTGTTAGAATACTGCTGGGCCCCACTCCTGCAGAGATTGTGCTTCAGTGGATCTGATGGATAATGTGCATTTCTAATGAGGTCCCAGGTGAAGCTGCTGCCGTGGCTTCAAGGACCACACTTGGAATCCTATTCACATGCTATGGATGCAGCGCTACTGAGCCACTTTTCTGCTGCTGGACATTGATTTCCATTATAGGAACATGTGTTCCTATAATGTCTGAATGAAAACTGTATATTACCAGAAATGACCCACAAACTTAGGGTTCTTGACATATATTGCCAATTGAATTTCGAAAAAATGCTACCAATTTATACTAAACTCCTAACACTGGATACGAATGCCATATACCCTGTTGGTGAGTTGGTGTCTAAACTGCTTATCAGTTAAAGCATTCTCTTTCATTTTTTTCCTGCATATAATTGTCTCATTTTTCATTTAAATTTATTATTGCTTACGTTATTTGACATAAAAGAGTTTGAAAACTGAGAATAAGTTTTAATCTACTGATCTCTTTCTTGATATCTTCCATTGCTATTATGTTTAGAAAGTCATTTCTCACCAAAATAAAAATGTACAAATGCTGCTTTTACTTTCTATGATTTGTAACATTTGTTACTCCATCTTAATCTACTTTCATACAAAGATGAGGAACACATAGCGCCATCACATTCTAGATATCGTTACATACATGAGAGTCCGTTTCTAGACTGTCTACTCTGTTCCATTTAAATGTCTACCAAATATGACATCAGTATGACATTGTTTCAAATACCACAGCTTTATCAATACATTTTAACTTCTGGTGGAACAAGCCCTGCCACATTATTCTTGATGGACAAACTCTAATCTAGTTTCGCAGAGCCGTAAGATGGGTCTATGCCTGTATCATAAGCTTGCCATGAGGAATTAACAGAAAGCACCTAAATGAAGACACCTGGAAACTAAAAAAGAACTGCATAACTAACTATAAGGTACTACTTACACCTGACCACAGTATTACTGATGGCTTCTTCAAATAATAAATTCTCAAGCAGAGGTATAAGTAAAATCGGTAAAATGGAAGCTTACTAGTTACAAATGAATACTTTTATGTCACACAAATACCAAATGGACACAACCATGTTATAAACATTCCATAGGTACAAAATATTCCTTCTAGCTCATTTGAGAGTAAAAGGAAAAACCAGCTGGTGTGTGTTTGCTAAACAAAAAAGAAAAGGGTAGTAAAGTGCTTCTTCAAGCAAGATTTTAGTTTCTTAGAGCTGTGTAAAGGTTCATAAAGCTAGTTTCATGAATAGAGTCCATTTAATTGCGTTTCTTAACTGCTTTAATTAAATTGTACAGAACAAAGATATTGACAGAATAAGAATACAAACAAGAGGACCATTTCCCCCCGCCAAAATGCACATATTAAATATATTGCCTGTCCAGACACAGGAGGAATTCCAGCAACAGAAAACATTACCATTCAGGGAAAAAATAAATATTTTACTAAGACCAATTTAGCAGGCCCTAGATTACCTTTAATGATTCTCTGTACCATGATTGATTACCTGTATGGTACAGAGAATCATACAATTTTTTACCCAGTAGTAGGGACATTACAGAGTATCTTTTCCAATCCCATCAATTGGATTAAAACTAAAGGTCAAAGCTAGGTCCAAAAAACTCAGTTTTTTTTTGGTTCAATTAAATTTTAAACTTACTTTAGCAAATTAGTGGTTTCTTGTTCACTGTCTTGAGTTGTATCCAAAGAAAAAGCATCTGAGAGTTCGGATGAGTTGGGGTCTTGTTCTTCTATTGGATGTGTCTGGGTTCTCAGGGAGCCACTGAAAATCTCTCTCTCCCTTTTGATCCCTTCTTCATGATGCTCACTGGGATTCTGTAAATTTTTCTCAGTTTTATCATGGTCATCTTTGAAAGAAGACTGCTTAGCTTCTCCTAGAGACGATTTTCCCGAGATATTGAATAAGTTACCAAGAAACTGGAAAAAGCTTTCTTTTGGCTGTCTGTCACTTTCTCCTATTTTGGTATCTGACGTGGAACTGGAAAGATCACATGCCTTTTTGGGATCTTCCTGAATTGGAAAAGTGACTGGCTTCTCAGTATGGTTCCTTTTTTCCTCACTTTGGAGAATCTTTGAAAACAAAACAGACAATAATAAGCATCATTATTTAAATAATAAAGCAGACTGAGAACTATTACAAAACACAGGGTAGACACCAGGGATACATTTGTGAATAAGACTAATGGCTTCCATCCTTTGGGCAGTTCACAATCCACTGAAGAACATTGTAAGCATGACCGTTAAAAATGCTATATGGGAAATGGCATGAGGGAGAAGTACTGCATACATGGGAACCCAGAAGAGGAGTTAACTAGTCCAAACTAAGGTAACTTGGGGAATGCTTCCTAGAGAAAGTGCACTCTTTGAAGGGGACAGAAAAAGTGACTATGTGATGCTTATGCATCTGTGTGTGTGTTTAGTGAGGTGTCAGCTCCTAAGGGAGTTTAATACGACTGGAGGTTAGGATATGAAAATGACAAGAGTGAGAGGTAAATATGTAGAGAGAAGAGACCACAGTAGACCTTATGTGTACTTAAATTCAGCCTTTATTATTACAGAGCTAAGGGAGAGTATTTCAAATACTTGGTACTGTAGATAAGAACACCTCGACAGACCTCATCACTTCCACATTATGTTAACCCATGAAGCTGGCACAATATGTAAAATTATTCAAGATGAGGAAAAGACAGTAACGCGGTACTTCAATTCAGAGAAAGAGCCCACTTGTGGGCCTTCAAGGTAAGATACTAACATTACGTATCAAATCCTGATACATAATGTTAATACAAACCATGGATCGCATCGGGCATTCTTGAAGACAAACACTTCCAGAAGTCCATTTTGCCTGCTCATAATTAAGTTACTGGTAAAACAAACTCACATTAATGCGTACTTTGTGTGAGGAAAAATGGAGCTGCTATATCAAAGAGCATGGTGGCATTCCACTTTGTGCTATTTCCAGATTCTAAAAAGCTTTAGGCCCATGAGCCAACTCACCCTGCCTTCCAAACATGCTCACTCACATCCTTGTAAAAAGAATGCCCACCTTACAGCATCTGTCACCTGTTATGCTCACTAGCCCTTATAAAAGGAAAGCTCAAGTGTGAGCCAGAAAACAATCAGAACACCAAAGCAAAACCACCTTAGGGCACTGTAGGTTCACATGACAATATTTTATGAGAAACTGATCTTCAAGAAGGCAAGAACATCAAAGTTATAATGTTATTTTTTCACCTCATTCCATGTTTTGATCCAAGTTCAAATTAGTATAAAGAAGTATTTAACTGCTAAAAAAGATTCAGCATATGAAAGGTTGAGAATATGTTTAGAACCTATTACCTCAGCAAACTGATTGCAAGCAAATTATCTATATCTATATGCATTTATTTATTTATTTATTTATTTTTTTGAGACAGAGTCTCTCTGTCACCCAGGTTGCAATGCAGTGGTGCGATCTCAGTTCACTGCAACCTCCACTTCCTGGGTTCAGGTGATTCTTCTGCCTTGGCCTCCTGAGTAGCTGGGATTATAGGCATGCGCCACCACACTTGGCTAATTTTGGTATTTTTAGCAGAGACGGGGTTTCACCACGTTGGTCAGGCTGGTCTCAAACTTCTGACCTCGTGATCTGGATTACAGGCGTGAGCTGCCATGCCCAGCTCACAAGGAAACAATATTTTTAAGTTTGTTCCCACCTTCATGTCAAAGGGGATTTCTGAGTAAGCACATGGCATTTTTTGATGTGTTCGGATTTAATATACCTTGTGAGCCTCTACATTTAGAATATCACCAGCTTTCTACAGACACTACAGGCCTCAGGTCTCACCTCTCACCAGTTTCAACTACAATTTAATTCCACTTGTCTCCACTTCACCTGTCCAACCTTCTGCTCATTCTGAGAGTTGACACTATAAGTCACCTGTGCCCTCTACTCATATAAGCAGCATAAACGACCTCTCAGTTTGGCAGCAGAAGATACACTAGCTGACATTTTGAAAATGGTCCTTTATACGAAAGATACATATTTTTTGTTAATAATTTGATTTATAATTTTTAGCCACAGTATTTCTCCCTGGGTCAAAAAGAACACCGGAACATGATAAGAACAGTGTTTAGATCTTTTCTGTAAGTAGTATGAAGTGGCTGCTCATCTTATGTAGCCACTTGAAGAAAGCAAACTACAGGCTGCTCATTAAAATACTCTTAAAATGCTTTAGAAATTTGCAAAAGAGTCTTATATAATCTAGGCAATGGTTTAAAAGAAGAAAAATGAACAAGATCACCATTTTCAACTTCATTAAAATGTCAAAACAGTAACTTTTGTCAAAAAATGTATTTATCTCACTATTACTTCTACTTGCTCATTCCTTTCAAAGTGTAAAAGGTTGCTTTCCAAATGAGAAAGACATATTTTGTGAAATTAATAAAATATTTTACATTTAACCTTTTAAAGTTGTATACGATTTTTTAAAAAAAATCATGTTTCTCCTTCCCCTCAACTGTCTGCTTCCTTGCTATTCCAGAATCCCTGTAAGTTTACTAAAGAGTATTTTTAGTTCCCTTAAATATTTTAGTTGATTAACTTTCCCTCATAATCTTCTGAGAAATGTATATTAGTAGTTAAAACACCTTCAACAAAACAAAAAAAAGTTTCTGCATTTACAAACAAAACCAGAAGAAAAAATACACTGCTATTCAAAGTAAACACCTGCAATAAATTATGTATTTATAGAATTAAAATTTTAAGTTTGTTCCAAAGAAGCTATTCTTCACCCTTGACCTGGACAAGTTCAGCCTGCCTACCGGCCCTCATTATGTGGGCCCTATATCTGTCTGCCAACAAGACTGTCTACCATTACAACAAGGAGTGAGCAGGATGAAAGCACTCAGGACTCAAGCAATCACTAAGAAAATATTCATTCTAGTTGCTCTCCAAGATTTTGGTGTAATATTTATAACATATGAATGCTACTGATGAAGGCATATGAATCTTTGGAATTTTCAATGTTTTTCCTTCATGTTCAATATGTTGTAACATAGTACCCTTAGTCCAAATGCATTTATCTATCTACTCTCTTTGTTACATTGGGTCCCAATACAACAAAATACAGAAAAGCATTATGGATACTGATTAATAAGATTTAGCTGTGGTCTTCAAGGAGCTTACAATCTAGGAGAATACTCATCATTATATTAGTATCACTGTGGGGGGCTTGTAAGAGATATGTACGCAATGGGAACCATAATTAACTAGTGGGGATGTAGAGAAATGATCTTCCTTGCACAGAAGAGAACATTTTAGCTTAATTCTCAAGAGTGTTAAGAGCATTCTAGACACAAGCCATGGTGCGCACAGAGACACAGAAGTTTGAAATAAGTTTACTATAGCATAGATGTGACTGAAGAAGACTGGAGCACAGAAGATAAAGAGTTTGATAAGATACCAGTTAGAAGTGCTGTAATATGGTCACAGATAACTGAGTTATCTAAATTGGACAATAATTTGAGTAGGTAAGCAAAAAAAAAGGACACGGAAAATACAAAGGGAGGCGAGAATCGGGGCTCCGGGTGAAAGAAGGTGGGGCAACAAACTATTTAGTTGTCAGACGTGAAATCTTTGATCCCTTGATATACAAGTTGACAGGTCTGATATAAACAGACATACAATTGAAGAATGCAGTTTACAATGCATGCGGGGAAAAAAGAGTAGTCACCAAAAGAGCCCTATGGAAAAAAAAGATTCATAGGCAAAAACAGTGAAAAGAAGAAACCAGTGAAAGAGATGGAGGTCAAAACCAGACCAGGTTAGTCCCTCTAGAATAGAATACCACACATCTCCAAAGAAAGAAAGAACACTTCAAAAGGCAGACGGGAGTAAAGAATGCCAAATGCCACTGTGAGCTCAAGAAAGATGAGGAGTACCTTCCTAATTGGTCTTCGAGAACACCAGCCACACAGCCACCTTGGGAATTTTGCCTTTACTTTTCTCTCTTCTTAGAATATTCAGCCCCCAGATACCTATATGACTCGCTCACTCTTACCTCCTTCAGACCTTTACTTGAAAACCATCTCATCAATGAATATTCTCTCAGCATTATCTAAAATAGCAGACCCCTCCACTGTAAAACTGCCTATCCCCCTTCTGTTTTATTTTTTCCCTTTGTACTTACTATTATAGTAAATACACATCACATACCTACAACATTTAATATGCGTTTCTTCCTTTAGGATGTAACATCCACAAAGGCAAAGATTTTTGTCTGTTTTATTCACTGCAGAATCTCTGCCACCTTGAAACATGCCTGATAATAAGAGGTGCTCAATTGTTTCTTAGTGTAATAAAAGAAGAAATTGAAAAGCCCTAAGAATGCAGGAGAAACAGTCATAACAGTTCAAGAATTCATAAGTGCAATCCAAAACTTGAGGTGCTAAATAGTGAGTAGCTAGCAAGGAAATAGGAAGAGTCAGAAGTAGACAGGTAACCTTTTCAGAGATTTTATATTAGATTTTGTCAAAGGTGTTTTAAGATCCAAGACAGAACTTACTGTTTTGTGCATCAGCTACGCTTGTTGGAAAGGGAGTGACTATGGTATAAAGGGATGGATGACAGTTTCCAGAAGCAAAGGCAGGAGGTGATGATACGAAGAGAACAATATAATTTCTAATACTTCTAATAAAGACAAAGCATTAGCATTGGAGAGAAGGACATTTTCTCTACCAAGTAAAGTGGCAGGGAGAGTGGCTAAAGCCTTATCAAGTCTGTAAGTGAAAAGACAGGAAGGTCCAACAGATGGCTCTGACCTCAGTAAAGTGAAAGGAGAGAAAAGCTGAAGGAGAAACATAAAGGTAGAGCCAAGATTTGGGTTCTCAAAATTTAGAGGATTTGAAACAATGTTTCTGGGGAATCCAACCCCAAATGCACAGGTTAAAACTATGTAAACAAAAAAGCAATTAGGTTCAGTGTAACTTTAAAGCATTTATTCATTCTGTAAATAATCACAAGACACTACTCTAGGCATTTAGATGCAACTGTCAGAAGTGTACCAAAATCCTTTCTTTTATGGAACCCACATTCTAGTGATGTCTGAACTTTTTTGCAGGTCTAATTAGCATTATTTTGTCACCTCCTTAAGCAGCTTCTGGCGTGTGATGGGTGTTGTGGCAACCGGTATAGTAAACAAGATCGCGTGTAGACAACGCTGCCCTACCCTTTGAGCAGTGAAACTGCTAAGCATCACACGTGCACTATTCCAACAGGGCCCAAAAACAGGCTGCCAGGAGCCCGACATTACCAGTGACTGTGGCCTCTTCATCAGTAGAGCTGAATGGCATACACGCACCACCCAGAAACTGGTAACAGGCCTGCCAGGTGACTACTGTCACTCATGATACTGCCCCCAGCAAAACCAAAGCCATTTCACTGCCTCCACAGACCCACATAGTCTAGGCCACTGAGGCACTCACAGATGTTGATGACATCCAAAAAAAAAAAAAATTAATGTTGTGACTACTCCATTGTGCCTATCTGGAACCAAATCCAAAGCCAGACACCCTGTATGACATCTACCAGAAAAAAAATCTTTCCCTACAAAAGCTACTCCATAAAATTGAAGGAGATACTCATTCCACCAGATATAACAATGCAGGGACACATGAAACATGAAAAAGTAACAAATGTGACACAAAAGGATACAATAATTCTCCAGTGACAGACAGCCAAGAACAGAAAATCTATGAAATGCCTAAAAAAGAATTCACAATAATGATCTTAAGGAAATTCAGCAAGATAAAAAAAAAAAAAAAAAAAAAAAAAAAAAAAAAAATGCAGATGGACAATTCAATAAAGTCAGAAAAACAATTTATGATATGAATGATAAAGTCAACAAGATAGGTATCATAAAAAAAAAAAACAAATCTTCAAGCTGAAAAATCTAGTGAATAAAATACACAATGGAGAGTATCAATAATAGATTAGATCAAGCAGAAAAAACTTCTGAACTTGAAGAAAGGCTTTTTGAAATACTCCAATCAGACAATAAAGAAGAAAGGCTTTTTAAAATGATCCAATCAAACAATAAAAAGGAATAAGGAAAGCCCAGGAAGAAAAGAGATAGGAAAAGGCATAGAAACCCTGTTTAATGAAATAATAGCTAAAAAGTTTCTAAGTCTTGGAAGAATATAGACATCTAGATCCAGGAAGCTCAAAAGTCCTCAAAAAGATTCAACCTCAAAAGGTCCTTCCCGAGGCACATTATAGTCATAAGTCGAAAGTCAACAGAGAATTCTAAAAATAGAGAAAAGTGTCAAGTCACATACAAACGAATCTCCATCAGAATAACAGCATATCTCTCAGCAAAAACCTTATTTGCAAGAAAAGAAAGGAATGATATATTCAAGTTGCTGAAAGAAAAAAAAAACTCAACTAAAAACATCTAAGCATTTGTACAAAAGAAACTTTGGAAACTGTACAAATACATTTACCCGGCAATGCCATCCCTCAGAAATGAAGGAAAAATAAAGTCCTTTCCGGATAAACAAAAACTGAGAAAATTCATCACCACTAGGTAGACTTTAAAGAAATGCTTAAGGGTGTCCTACATTTGGAAGCAAAACAGTAACTACCAACATAAAACTATAAAAGCATAGAGAAGAGAAAACTATAAAAGCATATCTTCTCTATCTTCACTGATAGAGAAGATACATAAATGAGATAAAGTAATCAAACCTTATCATGATGGAAAACCACAAAGATAAGCAATAAGGAACAATGTATATATATAAAATGATCAGAAAATAATCAACGAAATGACAAGAGTAAGTCCTTATCTATCAATAACAACCTTAAATGTAAATGGTTAAATTCCCCAATGAAAAGATATATTTATGTGAATGAATAAACAACCCAGGACTCAACTATATACTACCTACAAGAAGCTCACTTCACATATAGAGACACACACAGAATGAAAGCAAATTGATAGAAAAAGGTATTCCATACAAATGGAGGCCAAAAACAAACTACATGTCAAAAACTACAAAAAGAGACAAAGGAGGTCATTATATAATGATAAAGGGATCCATTCAGCAAAAGGATGTAAAACTTGTACATATATATGCACTCAAGACAGGAATACCCAGATATAAAAAGCAAATAGTATTAGACCTAATGGGATAGACCCAATATAATAATCGTTGGGAACTTCAAAATCCCACTCTCAACTTTGGATGTATCTAGACTTAAAAAAAAAAAAACGTAAGGAAATAGCAGATTAAATTTCACTATAGACCAAATAGACCTACCAAACATTTATACAAATAGCTACAGAATACACAGTTTTCTTATCAGCAAATGGAATATTCTTCTGAACACACTTTGAGGCCACAAATTAAGTTTCAACATTTTTTTTTTAAATGAAAATCATACCAAGTACTTTTTCTGACCACAATGCAATAAAACTAGGAATCAGTAACAAAAGAAACTTTGGAAACTGTACAAATACATGGAAATTAAACAATATGCTCCTGAACGACTAATGAATCGATAAAAAAGAAGATAATTAAAACATTTGTTTCAACAAATGAAAGCAGAAACACAATATACAAAAACCTACAGGATACAGCAAAAGCACCAGAAGAGGAAAGTTGATAGCAACAAACATCTACACCAAAAAATATTTTTTTATTTCAAATAAACAACCTAACAATACACCTCAAGAAACTAGCAAAGCAAGAATAAGCCAACCCCCAAATTAGAAGAAATAATCAGAGCAGAAATAAATGGCATTCAGACTAAAGTATAATAAAAAAGAACAATGAAACATAAGGTTGTTTTTTTATAAAAATAAAATTGATAAACCATTAGACTAAGAAGAAAGAAAAGACCCAAGTAAAAGCAGAATTGAAAAGGGAGACTGATGACTGATACCACCATAATACAAAGGATCATCAGGAATTTTTATGAATAATGATACGCCAACAAATCAAAAAAACCTAGAGGAAATGAATACATTCCTGGACATATACAATCTACCAAAATTGAAGCAAGAAGAAATAGAAAACCTGAACAGACCAATAATTAGTACCAGAGTTGAATAAGTAATAAAGTCTCCCAACAAGGAAAAGCCCTAGACTGCACAGCCTCACTGCTGAATTCTAATAAACTGTTAAACAGCACCAATTATTTGCAAACTGTTTCAGAAAAATGAAGGAGACAGAATTTTTCAAAAATTCATCATGCAAGACCATCATTATCCTGATACCAGAACCAGGCATGGACACACACACACACACACACACACACACACACAACGGGCCATTATCCTAGAATAACAAGATGCAAAAATCTTCAATAAAATACTAGCAAAGCAAATTCAACAGCACATAAAAAAGACTGTGTATCATGATAAAGTGGAAATGATGCAAAGAGAGTTCAACATACACAACTCAATAAACATCATATCAACAGAATAAAGGATAAAAACCTTTTCATCATCTGACACAGAAAAACATTTGATAAAATTTATTATCCCTTCACGATAAAAACTCTCAACAAATAAGTATATAACGAATGTACCTCAATGAAATGAAAGGCATATATGACAAATCCACTGGTAGCATCATAATAAATGTGGAAAAGTTAACACTTTTCCTCTAAGATCTGGAATAAGATAAGGATGCCACTCTTACAACTTTTATTCAATATAGTACTGGAAGTCCTAGCCAGATAAATCAAACAAGAGAAAGAAATAATGGACATCCAAATTGGTAAAGAGGAAGTCAAACCATCACTGTTGGCTGATACGGTCGTATTTCTAGAGAACCCCAAAGACTCATCCAAAAAGCTCCTACATCTGATATGTGAATTCAGAAAAATTTCAGGATATAAAATCAATGTATACAAATCAGTAGCACTGCTACACCCCAACAATGACCAAGCTGAGAAACAAATCAAGAACTCAGTCCATTTTACAACAGTTGCCAAAAACAAACAAACAAACAAAGAGCCTTAGGAATATACCTAACAAATGACATGAAAGATCTCTACAAAGAAAACTACAAAACACTGCTGAAAGAAATCATCGATGACACAAACAAATGGAAACACATCCCATGCTCATGGACGGGTAGAATTAATATTGTGAAAATGTCCATACTGCCAAAAGCAATCTACAGATTCAATGCAATTCCCATCAAAATACCATCATCATTCTTCATAGAACTAGAAAAAACAATCTTAAAATTCACATGGAACAAAAAAAGAGCCTGCATAGCCAAAGCAAGACTAAGCAAAAAAACAAATCTGGAGGCATCATGTTACTTGACTTCAAACTACACTATAAGGCTATAGTTACCAAAACAGCATGGTACTAGTATAAGATAGGCATGCTGACCAAAGGAGCAGAATAGAGAACCCAGAAATAAAGCTGAATACTTACAGCCAAATGATCTTCAACAAAGCATACAAAAACAAAGTGGGGAAAGGACATCCTATTCAACAAATTGTGCTGGGATAATTGGCAAGCCACGTGTCAAAGAATGAAACTGAATCCTCATCTCTCACCTTATACAAAAATCAACTCAAGATGGATCCAACACTTAAATAAATCTAAGACCTGAAACCATAATAATTCTAGAAGATAACATCCATAAAACTCTTCCTGACATTGGCTTAGGCAAAGAATTCATGACCAAAAACCCCCAACAGCAAATCCAACAAAAAACAAAGATAAATACATGGTACCTAATTAAACTAAAAAGCTTCTGTACAGCAAAAGAAATAATCAGTAGAGTAAACAGATAACCCACGGAGTGGGAGAAAGTCTTCACAAACCATGCATCTGACAAAGGATTAATATCTGGAATCTAGAAGCAATGCAAACAAATCAGCAAGAAAAAACAAATAATCCCATCAAAACGTAAGCTAAGGACATGAATAGACAATTCTCAAAAGAAGATATACAAATGGTCAACAAACATATGAAAAACTGCTCAGCATCATTAATTATCAGGGAAATGCTAATCAAAACCACAATTGTGATACCACAATATTTAACTATGGCAAGAATGACTATAACTAAAAAATTAAAACATCATGGATGTTGACATGGATGTGATAAAAGGAGAACACTTTTACACTGCTGGTGGGATTGTAAACTAGTACAACCATTATGGAAAACAGTATGGAGATTCCTTAAAGAACTAAAAATAGATCTACCATTTGATGCAGCAACCCCAGAACTGGGTATCTACCCAGAGGAAAAGAAGTCATTATATGAAAAAGACACTTGCACTTGCATGTTTGCAAAAGCACAATTCACAATTGCAAAATTATGGAATCCACCTAAATGTCCATCAGCCAATGAGTGGATAAAGAAAACGTGTGTTGGGTCGGGCGCGGTGGCTCAAGCCTGTAATCCCAGCACTTTGGGAGGCCGAGGCGGGTGGATCACGAGGTCGAGAGATCGAGACCATCCTGGTCAACATGGTGAAACCCCGTCTCTACTAAAAATACAAAAAAATTAGCTGGGCATGGTGGCGCGTGCCTGTAATCCCAGCTACTCAGGAGGCTGAGGCAGGAGAATTGCCTGAACCCAGGAGGCGGAGGTTGCGGTGAGCCGAGATGGCGCCATTGCACTCCAGCCTGGGTAACAAGAGCGAAACTCCGTCTCAAAAAAAAAACAAAAAACAAACAAACAAAAAAAGTGTGTGTGTGTGTGTGTGTGTGTGCGTGTGTGTGTGTGTGTGAGTGTGTGTGTGTATACACACACTCCATGGAATACTACTCAGCCATAAACAGGAATGAAATAATGGCATTTGCAGAAACTTGGGTGGAGTTAGAGGCCATTCTTCTAGGTGAAGTAACTCAGGAATGGAAAACCAAACATCATATATTCTCACTTACAACTGAAAGCTAAGCTAGGAGGATGCAAAGACATAAGAATGATAATAACGGACTCTGGGGCCTTGGGAGGAAGAGTCGGAAGAGAGTAAGGGATAAAAGACTACACAGTGGGTGCAGTGTACACTGCTTGGGTGATGGGTATACCAAAATCTCAGCAATCACCACTAAAGAACTTATCCATACAACCAAACACCATCTGTGCTCTCAAAACTATTAAAATAATTTAAATAAATAAAAATGGGCAATTAATCTGAATAGACATTTATCAAAAATGACACATAGTCAACAAGTATATGAAAAATGCTCAAGATTGCTAAATATCTAGGAAATGCACTTGAAAACCACAATGAGATACCACACCCCAGTTAGAATGGCTATTAACACAAAGACTAAAAATAGCAAACGCTGGTGAGGATGCAGAGAAAAAGGAACTGTTATACACTGTTGGTGGGAATATAAATTGGTACAATCATTATGGAAAACAGTATGGCGGCTGCTCCAAAAACCAAAAATAAACTACTATAGGATCCAACAATCCCACTTATAAATACACATCTAAAGAAAAGGAAATCAGTATGTCAAAGAGTTATCTGGACATCCATGTTTACTGCAGCACTATTTACAGCAGCCAAGTGTGGAATTAACTTGAGTGTCCAGCAACAGACAAATGGAAGAAGAAAATGTGGTTTATGCACACACAGTGAAATACTATTCAACCATAAAAAAGAAAGAATCTCTATCATTTGCAGCAATGCAGATGAGCCTGGAGGACATTATGCCAAGTGAAATAAGTCAGGAAGAAAAAGAAATACTGCATGGTCTCACTCACATATGGAAGCTAAAAAAGTTGATCTCGTAGAGGTAGAATGGTGGTTACCAGAGGCTGGGAAGGGTAGAGGAGAGGGGGATAAAAAGAGATTGGTTAATGGTTACAAAATATAAGCTAGATAGAAATAAATTCTAGAGTTCTATAGCACTTTAGGGTAACTATAGTTAACAATTATTTATTGTGTATTTTTAACAGCCAAAAGAAAAAAATGGAGTGTTCCTAGGAAATGATACATGTTTGAGGTTATGGATATGCTAATTACCCTGATTTGATAATTAAACATCACATGCATGTATCAAAATATCACTCAGTACAGCATGGATGTGTGCAATTATTTCTCAATTTTTATGTGTCAATTTTTTCAAAGCACCTGAGTAGAAAACACAGAATGGCCGGGTAATTCTTCCTTTACTGTCTCTAGCCCCTGGCTTGGTCCTCCTTTCTACCCCAGACTTCGGCTTCATTGTGCACAACAAAGGCATCCTGACTCCCCGCCCCACCTGGGTTCCTTGGCACTCTCAACTCAAATGCCCTCCACTTCCACTCCCCACCTCCCTGTCCCTTTCACTAACCCTCGCCTTCGTCTTGACACGTAACTGTGCCACCTTGAACTCTGCGTCTCAGGCATTCCCCAGTTTCCACACCTGCTCATCTTTCCAGCTCCTTTACCCAACTGTCCTGGGTGTACCCATCACACCAGTTCTCCTGCCTCATCACAGCTTCTGTCCTGATTTTTACTCTGTCCGTTTCAGTTCCCAAAAATGTTCCTATCTTTTCTATCCAGATCTCAAATATGGCCAATTCCCTCAAAGCCTCTTCCTTTTGCTCCTTGGTCATGCCTATCAGGAAAACTCCAGATTTCTCCTTTCCAAATAGGTGAATGAGTCTCACTTTTAAAACGTGCAGGGATATGCAGAGCTATACAGATTCAGGATGCCAGTCATTCATGATTTACAGCTTCAGCACAAAATCCGTCTGCAACCCCCCATTTTTCACAGCAGCGATTTCAACCCTTTCTCATATTCTTTTAGCCATCCCCTCAACTATCCCATTCATTCGCTCAGAAAACTATCAGAAAGAGTATGTCAGAAGAGTATCAGAAAGAGTATCTCAGAAGAACTCAGGAAGTCTTGTTTTTTCAGAGACCCTCCCTCACAGTCCTGACTCCACCTCTCCTCTATCTACATCACAGCAGCAACAGCAGCAGCAGCATCTAGCCCACTTCCTTCACTGGCTGTTGCAATGAAAGGAGGAACGATTCCACCTCCCAAAGCTGATTCCTCCACTAGGGCTCCAGTTCATAATCCTTGGTGTCCCTCAGGAACCTCAGTTGCTGATCTGGCCCTTCTGCAAGCTTCTACCATTCAAAAGTATATCGAGGGGCAGCCTTTTCCTCTGTCCTCATTACTCACCGCCTTAGAAAGGAGTTACCAACCCTCCCCATCTTCGTTCCCTTTACTCCCAATCACTTCCTAAGTCCCAACAATCAGGCCGTCTCCCCAATAATGCTAACCATGACTTTTCAGAGATACCATTCTAATGACTAATCAATCCAGTGAACTGTTCTTCTGTCCTGATCGTATATGATGCGTCTGCAGAATGCGAGACTGAATCTCTTCCTGAAAACCATTCTTCCTTTAGAGTCCATGGTATCACTCGGAGGTTTCCCTTCTGAATACTCTCTCCATCTCTTTCCCATGCACTTCTTACAGGTACCCCTTATGTAACACGCTCCTCTAATTTCCAGCTTAGACCAGCTTTTCCTGCATGTTCTTTTGAAATCTATTTCCCACAGACTCGAATATTTAGATGATCCTCGTATTTGTATCCCCAGCTCAGACTCCTAAACTGTCAACCAGACATCTGTCTCCACACCTGGATGCTTTACTGGACCTCAAACTCAAAACATCCCAAACTGAACTTGACCACGCTGTCTCATTTTTTCTTCTTACAGAAGGTATAAAATTCCCACTTGTTAAAGTCAGACAAAACATCAGGACACCATCACCAACACCTTGCCCCTAGAATAGTGTTACCAGTGGTCTAACTGATAACATCTGTTAATGTTATCAGTTCCACATCTGTTATCCCTCATGCTATTCTCCAGACAAAAGCCACAGCAATCTTCTAGAAGCCAAATATGATCATTCTTAAAGCCCTCGAAGCCAGGCGCGGTGGCTCATGCCTGTAATCTCAGCACTTTAGGAGGCCGAGGTGGGTGGATCACCTGAGGTCAGGAGTTCAAGACCAGCCTGGACAACACGGCCAAACTCCATCTCTACTAAAAATACAAAAATTAGCTGGGCATGGTGGCAGACACCTGTAATTCAATTACGCAGGAGGCTGAGGCAGGAGAATCGCTTGAACCCGGGAGGCAGAGGTTGCAGGGAGCCGAGATCTCCCCACTGCACTCCAGCTTGGGCAACAAGAGCAAGACTACGACTAAAAAAAAAAAAAAAAAAAACACCCTCCAACGGCTGAGTTTTGTCATCAGAATAAAATCCAAGCTCCCTGGCACTGCCCTCAAGGTCTTGGTGGATCTAGCCCCCGCGCCTTACTCTAATTTCATCTCTCACCACGTACAATGCTTGCAATACCTACTGTCTTCATAAACATTACTATTCATTCTCTTCTCCTTCCTCTCTCCCTTCCTACCTTTCTCTTTCTCACATTATCTTTGCACAGTGCTATTCCCACTCCTGGGACTTATCCCTTGCTCTCTTTGCCTGGAAAATTCCTTCTCCAATTCAAGTTTTTCAGGATGGAAATTACATTTACGTTCTTCCAGTGTGTAGCTGTAACATCCTATGTCTTCCTTGACACTACAGGATATAGGGAAACAATAATCTTACATACGTTCACTGTGAGTAGGACTATTAGCTAAATTATTAACAGTTACTAAAATTTGGCATTCATAAACTAAAACCCACTCCTTATTAAAGAATTCTAGTTAATGTTCTACTAAGACATCTAGCTGCCACATATTACTTGGAAAAGTTGCCAAAAGTTGAAATTCCACCACCAATACTTGATATTCCCAATTTCGAGAAAAATGCTTTATCAATTTATTACTGCTACTATCTTGAGTTATAGCTTAAATTATGTTTTTTGAGACAAAGTCTTGCTCTGTCACCCAGCCTGCGATGTACTGGTGCAATCTTGGCTCACCACCTCTGCCTCCCAGATTCAAGTGATTCTCCTGCCTCAGCCTGCCAAGTAGCTGATATGACAAGCACACACCCACCATGCCTGGCTAATTTTTGTATTTTTAATAGAGATGGGATTTCATCCATCTCCTGATCTCAAGTGATCCATCAGCTCCAGCCTCCCAAAATGCTGGGATTACAGGATAATGCGAAAATCTTAACATTAGTGCCTTTAATAACGGATTTCATTTGTGGTGGACTGTCTGATCAACTCCTTAGTGACTACTGATACATATTCACGTCAATATTTTCCAATAAATAGATTTTACAAGTTATGTTAAGGTGTAAAGAAGAACTGTTTATACTCCTATTGTTAAAGTAATGTTGCTTCAAAGATAACATCAGCTCGTTATCACAGAATTATTCTTTTCACTAGAAAATGACAACAGGCAAGGTATGTGGGCAACCACTTTGCCTAAATGTAGCTGGTTATGGTTTAAAACAACAAGCTATTTGTAACTTTTATATCATCATGCATCAGTGTTAGGATCAGTTCTAAGATGTAATTAATAAGTTATTACTAAGATTATTTTTAAAGCTAAAATTTTACCTTCTAAAAATGTTCTGATATACAATCAGAGTTATATCTGGGGTGTTACCTTCTCTGTTTTCAAATCCATATAATTTTTGATAAAGAGACATAGTTATATATAGCACACTAAGTGTCCTTAACCACAGGTGACCCAAAACAGTTACCTCTCATGTATTTCAGAGAAAACATATGGGTGAAAATTGCTGATCTAAATAAGAAAAGAATGAGTTATACCACATAAATGGGTATGAATATGAAGGAAGGGCTGTTGATGGGCCTTAGTGCAATGAGAAGGGAGGTAAAATACTAGATTCATTCCCATGTGTTAAGATTGGGTACTGTGGTGGTACCTCAAGAAATAGCAGGAAGTTAAAATAAAATTGTTCAACTTGGAGTGTGTCAAACTATACTCAGAGACATGAGAGGAGAGGTCCATCAAAAAGCTGGCTTTATCACCCTGGAGCTCAGAAGATATGCTGGGATAAAGGAACATACATGAGCTAGTCATTGGCCAAGATGCAGGCAGAAATCAAATCAATCAGGGCAGGTATATAAAGTGAAAAGAGAAAGGAACAAGAAAAGGAATGAGAAGAAAGCCATTCCCTCCTGTTATAAGTATTTCAGCAAAAGCACAGGGCCAGAACAATAAATGCTTTCGATTCTCTAAGAGCTTTCTGGGGCCCACTCTCATGTTCCAGAATCCATATTTGACACCTATAAAGGCAAACTTTCTCACAAAATCTAGAGTACATACATGATCCTTCATACTCAGTTTCCATATTGATAAGCTATTCCATGATACCACAATGTAGGACCATTCCAGTTATGGATGGTACCGTACAGCCCAGTCAATTTAATAATTATAAGATGTCAAGTCTCCAAACTACCATCAGCCACAATGACAGGCTTAAGCCTGGCAGTCCATTTGCTCGTGTGGACAGCAAGGTAACACACTGTGAATTTTCCATTTTGGGTACTCCAATAACATTCACTTTTTTTTTTTTTTAAGAAGCAATCAAGAGGCAAGATTTTGACTTCTAGCTAAAGTTGAATATGGTATGCCTTCTTGTATATGCCTTATTCTCTTCTTTCACTTTTTTTTTTTCAGATAGAGTTTCACTCTTGTTACCCAGGCTGGAGTGCAATGGCGCGATCTTGGCTCACTGCAACCTCCGCCTCTTGGGTTCAAGCAATTCTCCTGCCTCAGCCTCCCGAGTAGCTGAGACTACAGGCGTGCACCACCATGCCCAGCTAATTTTTGTATTTTCAGTAGAGACAGGGTTTCACCATGTTGACCAGGATGGTCTCGATCTCTTGACCTCGTGATCCACCCGCCTTGGCCTCCCAAAGTGCTGGGATTATAGGCGTGAGCCACCGGGCCCGGTCACCTTATTCTCAAACATTATACAGTATCAGTATTTCAAATATCTGCTTTCTATACTATTCATCCAGAATAAATTACCGTTTTTTCTTTTCTTTTTTTTTTTTAAGATGGAGTTTCGCTCTTGTTACCCAGGCTGGAGTGCAATGGCGCGATTTCGGCTCACCGCAACCTCCGCCTCCTGGGTTCAGGCAATTCTCCTGCCTCAGCCTCCTGAGTAGCTGGGATTACAGGCACGTGCCACCATGCCCAGCTATAATTTTTTTGTATATTTAGTAGAGACGGGGTTTCACCATGTTGACCAGGATGGTCTCAATCTCCTGACCTCGTGATCCACCCGCCTCCGCCTCCCAAAGTGCTGGGATTACAGGCGTGAGCCACCGCGCCCGGCCCTAAATTACCATTTTCAAGCAAAGGTTTACAGTATTTCTAAGTTTTAGCCAGACTTTGTATGGCAAGAAGGCAATCATTTTACTGAGTACCTACTTTATGTCAGGCATTGCACAGTACTCAACATGGTATTGCAGTTCATTCCAAAACACCTCTGTGAAATAAGGACCTGCCCTACTACAGATCAATAAACCAGGGTTCAGAGACATTAAATAAATTTCCCAAAGTTACCAAGCCACCACCTAGAAGATCTGGGATTTAAGTCCAGGCATATCTGGTTACAAAGAAGGTGTTCTTTCCATCATTACACATGTAATTTCAAAATTATGCCAAGGAGGTGGCAGGAATGGCAGAGGCAGAGAATAGGGGCTGACTGAAGCTCCAGGCAAATCATTCCCACCATCAAAAGGAAAACCTGCTGTAATCTATTTATATACGGGGTTGCAAGAACAATGACTGTTGGGGTAAGGGAGCTCTTTGTCTGAAAAAGAGACATATAAAAATCTGTGTGTTAAACTAACATGATATTGCTGCAACTATTTGCATTGCTGAGAAAAGAAGAGAGCAAGCACCAGGAGCAATGGTGTATGCCTGTCTGCAGTCCCAGCTCCTCAGGAGACGGGGTGAGCAAATTGCTTGAGCCCAGCAGTTTGAGGCCAGCTGGACACAGCAAGAACTGTCTGTTAAAAAAGAAACAGGCAAGGCACAGTGGCTGATGCCTGTAATCCTAGTACTTTGAGAGGCCAAGACGGGTGGATCATGAGGTCAGGAGATCAAGATCATCCTGACTAACACAGTGAAACTCTGTCTCTACTTAAAATACAAAAATTTAGCTCAGTGTGGTGGCACGCACCTGTAGTCCCAGCTACTTGGGAGGCTGAAGCAGTAGAATCGTTTGAATCTGGGAGACAGAGGTTGCAGTGAGCCAAGATTGCACCACTGTACACCAGCCTGGGTGACAGAGCAAGACTCCATCTCAAACAAACAAACAAACAAAGATAGCAACAGCAAGCATATACTAAAGCCATAAATATTTTTAAAATTGGTTCCATAATTAATTTCCCTTTAACCAAGACAACATTTAACACATATAAATTTGACTACCATTTCACTCTGACTGAGAAAGAGTTGAAAACCAAATAAGGAAAGAAGAGCTACATAAAATCAAAATATGAACAGATGCATATATTTATAATAGCCCTCTTACTACATAATTCTGTATTCTGAATACAGGTATTAATGTAAAGAACAATTAGTGATCATTCTTCTTCAGTGAGATGTTCTTGAGCTATAATTCTTCCATTTCTACAGGTTAATTAATAAACAATGGCAACAAAAAAATGTGGTTATTTGTAATAAGTGATTTACTTATCAGAAATAAATTTATGATTCATTAATGTGTGATATTAATATGCATTAGCTTGATACTTAATAATTTCTTTTTTTTTTTTTTTTTGAGACGGAGTTTCGCTCTTGTTACCCAGGCTGGAGTGCAATGGCGATATCTCGGCTCACCGCAACCTCCGCCTCCTGGGCTCAGGCAATTCTCCTGTCTCAGCCTCCTGAGTAGCTGGGATTATAGGCATGTGCCACCATGCCCAGCTAATTTTTTGTATTTTTAGTAGAGACGGGGTTTCACCACGTTGACCAGGATGGTCTCGATCTCTCGACCTCGTGATCCACCCGCCTCAGCCTCCCAAAGTGCTGGGATTACAGGCTTGAGCCACCGCAACCGGCTAATAATTTCATTTTATCTATAGGAATATCACAGGTATACACCAAATACTTCCTCTTAAAAGATGCTAACCCCTTCACCAAAGTTGTATGACTAATCATGAGCACCAATTCTAAAATGGGACCAGTGGTGAATTTTATATAAGGCAGATGCCATACTATGGAGAAGATGCATAATAATCATGGATGTATGAGGCCCAGGCTGGAGGCTCTATAACCTGTGGTCCAGATATAATCATTTTATTTAGCTCACGGCTCATTTCTAGAAAAGGACTTGGTGCCGTAGTTCTTTTTATGTTTTAATAGGATTTCTTTTTGATAAATGAAGCTTATGAATATAGCTTATAAATTCAGTACACGAATGGGAAGAATCATGGTACATAATTCTCTCCGAATTCTCTTGCCTCTGTTCATTACCATTGGGAGTTGTGTCATGTGACTTAACCTGAGATTTGCTTTTGTCAACTATATAAAAAAGGATACAAATTCTGCTTAACACTGGATAGAATATACATATTGATTTTTTTTCTCTTGAACAAAATACTCTAAAATGAAAGCAAAAGGGTGTGTTTTTATTTTGTTTAGTTTTGTTTTGTTTTAGTTATAAGTACAAAGACAGGAAGAGAACAGATGTAACAGGCGATACAGTTTGAATGTTTGTCCCCAGCGCTGGAGGTGGGGCCTCCAGAACTCTCATGGATGAGAGGCAGAACTCTCATGGATGGCTTTGTGCTGTCTTTGCAATAGTGAGTGAGTTCTCGTGAGATCTGTTTAAAAGTGTGTGGCAGCTCTCCCCTCTCTCTCGCTCCTGCTCTTGCTATGTGACATGTCTTCTCCTTCTTTGCCTTCTGCTGTGATTTTCACCAGAAGCCGAGCAGATGTTGGTCCCATGCTTTCTGTAAAGCCTACAGAACTGTGAGCCAATAAAACCTCTTTTCTTTATGAATGACTCAGCCGCAGTCATTCTTTACAGCAATGCAAAAATGGCCAAATACAGCAGGCAAAATATTTCAGAAAAGGTTTAGAAGGCAAAAGCAGATGGAGGCATAGTAACTGAGCAGAGAAAGCTTCTACCTAAATGACTGCAAAAAGGGACGCTGAACCTAAGGGGAACAAAACAATTCATCCCATAGCTAATCTGAAATGACTCAGGATTTGAAGAGACTACGTACCACTTAAGGCAGTGTCAGACATGGGATTAAAACTAAGTGTTTGCTTGAAAATCTTCAAATTGAGTAGTTGAGCCCCAAGGGCTCTTCCTTCACCCAGACAGTAAGATAATCCTCCCTACTTTCCACCACCAACACTCCCAAGAAAGAATAAAAGCAAAAAGCTAAAAAACATTCTCTGAAGATATTAAGGCTTTTGGAGAAACTGAATTTGAGATCAAAGGAATATCCACAGAGAAATGTCTGGAACATTGATAATCAGTCTGGAGCTCTAGATGGTAAAGACAGAGGAGCCAAAAGATGACATCAAAAGATTGGAAGCTATTACTTCAGAGGACTGACGCTGAGGAGAAGAGCAAACTTGGAGAAACATCTTCACGGAAAACTATTTAGCCAAAAGAAATCAATGAAGGAAATAGAAGGAAGTAGCCAGAGGTAGGAGTGGGACCAAGAAAGGACAATATCAAAGAAGCAAAGATAAACTAAAGAAAATTTCTGAAAACGAGAGACAGGCTTGAAAAAAAAAAAAAAAAAAAACTGTTTCAACCGGTTAAACAGAATGAGAACTGGGGAAAGGTTGCTGAATGTGGTCAACAAAAGGTCACTGGTGAACATGAATGTAACTGGTTTCATGGAACAGCTTTCATTCAATCGGTGACTACGTACTGAGCCTCCATGACACATGTGCCAGATACAGTACAAGGCTTCCAATGTCAGAGGGACTGGAAGAGACGCAGGAGTCAGAGCAGAAATCATTAGGAACCGAACAATGCTTAAGACAGACTGCACGAGGAATTCAGCGGTAAGAGGCAGGAGTAAAGCAGAATAACAGACTGAAAGGAAAGGAGGCCAGAGACAAAAAGAAAACAAAAACAGTGTTTTCAGTTTCATATATTTAAAGAGAAACACAGAGACCTGATGCAAACCAGAAGAAGCCAGTGAAGATGGAGGGACAGCAGCAGTCAAGGCCAGGCCCACGGAAAGGCAGTAAGGAAGGACACCAATACCGCCACACACTGTGTGGTCGAGCTGGGGGCTTGGGAATTTAGCCCTGCAAGAGAGAAAGGGATAAATGTTCATCTGACACAGGTAGAAGAGAGCAGGGCGTAACACAAAGTAGACATGAATGAAGCAAGAGTAAGTTTACAAGACAATGGTAGAATGTGGACTCAATTTCTGGAAGCATCTCCACTTAGATATAAAAACCTTATTAACATAAAATACATATGCCAGTAGAAGAATAGATGTAAATGTTAGAAGTAGCCACCAACGTTAACAAAACAGCAAAATTTGTGTAGCATGTAAGTGGTATTTTACGTATCAAAAATTTTATGATATACAAAGTTAATATAAAATGATCTGTTTAAAAACACAATTAATTTTTGTAGCTCAAACTTGTCTTGCAACCAACAGTCTGACATCATCACTTGGTATCTCAAGGTCAAATACAAAAAGAAGACTATATAAGGTTATGTTTACATAAATCTGTTACGGTTCAGACTCAAGTGGGAAATGCTGGACATTTTTTCTCTTATCACAGAAAGCATGATACAATTCAGGTTAACAACATAAAAGCATGGCCAAAAAAAAAATGCCAAATTGTATTGAAGTGCGTTTCAGAAAACTTCATTAGAAAGAAAACAAATGGTATGACTTCTGCCCCTTGCCAAATGAAAAATTTTCAGTTGAGACTGTTCAAACAGCAAGATAATAAATGCTGTTGCTAACTTTTTTTAAAGGCATGGCATTTAAAAAATTGTTGATGTTCGCCGGGAGCGGTGGCTCAAGCCTGTAATCCCAGCACTTTGGGAGGCGGAGGCGGGTGGATCACGAGGTCAAGAGATCGAGACCATCCTGGTCAACATGGTGAAACCCCGTCTCTACCAAAAACACAAAAAATTAGCTGGGCGTGGTGGCGCGTGCCTGTAATCCCAGCTACTCAGGAGGTTGAGGCAGGAGAATTGCCTGAACCCAGGAGGCGGAGGCTGCGGTGAGCAGAGATCGCGCCATTGCACTCCAGCCTGGGTAACAAGAGTGAAACTCTGTTTCAAAAAAAATAAATAAATTGTTGATGTTACCAAAATATGTATTTGTTATGATGTCTGGTAGCAGCAGTCCCTAAACAACTGCGTCTGCGTGGCTAGGCTAAAGAAATCCTACCAGCAGCTTCCAGAATGTTTTTTTAAAAAAAGTTACATGAGCCGGGCACGGGGGCTCACACCTGTAATCCCAGCACTTTCAGAGGCCGAGGCGGGCAGACCATGAGGTCAGGAGATTGAGACCATTCTGACCAACACGGTGAAACCCCGTCACTAGTAAAAACACTAAAAATTAGGCAGACATGGTGGTGCATACCTGCAATCCCAGATTTTCGGAAGGCTGAGGCAGGAGAACTGCCTGAACCCAGGAGGAGGAGGTTGCAGTGAGCCAAGATCACACCACTGCACTCCAGCCTGGGTGACAGAGCGAGACTCCATCTCAAATTAAAAAAGTTACATGAGCTAAAATACACAGGATGCCCCAGAAACAAAATGCCATGGTATCCTTTCTATTACGGGATAACTGAGTTTCCATACGTAAGTCACTTTATAGGCCTCAATTCACAAGAGAAACGGTCTCATGACGGCATGCTATCTTAGGGGCTGAGATGCCGAAATGAAATTCTCCTTGGCATACAGAATAAGGTAAGAATGGGCAGAAAACCTTGTTAGCATAGCATCCCAGCTATTACATTCGCCAAATACATTACTGAACTCACAAAGATGCAGCTTGCAGAGCCTCTGTAGGTGGAAAACAGCACTACTGGAAATAAGAGGCTGAATGTATCCAAGTTTGAAAACTGAAGATTTATTCGGGTGAAAGTAGGCTACAATAAACCAGCAGGTATAGGCTGAACGGGGAAAGAAGCAGAGAGCAAGAGAAGAAAAGGGAGCACGGAACCCAGGAGGGTCTGGTAAAGATCAAGAGTGAGTACAGGGGCGATGAGGGATTGAGACATGGAATGACCAACTGGTAACCAAAGAACCGTGGCAGTTGGAGATCTCGGCAGCAGGCGCCTTCCTGTAAACCAACACGGTGGTAAGTCTCGTTTACTGCCTTAGAAGTAAGAGTCTGGAGGAGGGCAACGCAAGGCATGGAAAAACTGGAAGAGCAGCAGCAGCTGTAAAGCCCACACAATGGTCAACCAGCAGGCTGGCTAACAACTGATTGCAGAAGTAGGTAAGGCATTTTCTAAAACCACGAAGAGGAGGATTTAGTAGCCAGACTCACAAAGGAGTGAAGAAAGGTAAGCAAGGTGATCTTCATTTTTTCATTTCAATAAATATTTATATTTTATTATAATGGAGAAGGCAGAAATAAAAAATTTAAACAGCTTTGTCTTTATAATGTGTAATGCACTTAGCATTATACAGTTTTTTAGAATATTAAAAAGTGCCCCATATCAGTAATGAAGAATTGAGATGACTTTTTGGTCCTTCCAATGACTACACTGATTTGTTCTGAAATCCCCAGAAAGATCAAATTTTCTCCTTGACCGTCCCAAATCATGTGTAAAGAAAGCAACTGGGACCAAAAGCCATGACTGTCGGATAGATACCAAAACATGATCACATACCTAGAAACTGGAAACAGCAAATTTCTAGAAAATCACTTATGAATAAAAACAGAGATTGCAGGGTTTAGTGATTTTCGAGGCTTTTCAACTATTGGTGGAGAATTGCCTATGCAGGTGTGTAGCTTAGCTACTTTTTGCGCTTGTCCTCTTAGAGAAGTCAAGAACGACAGGCAAGCTAAGCAAACGCATCTAACACAGAGTGATGACATGTAAAACACATTATTAACTTCTACCCTCCAAAAGCACTATTTCTTTACAGCATTTCAGAAAATTCATAAATACCAGAACTCCCTAGGAAAAACAGACCATGGAGGTCATGTGATCTGACTTACAGATTAGAAAACAAAGACACAAAGAAATGAAATGCCTCAGCTGCAGATCACACAGTCGGGCTAGTGACAAAGCCAAGAATACCCTTCTGCACACTCTCTTCCCAGAGTTTCCCCACCGGTCCAGACTCGCATCCCACCTCCTGATGCAAGTTTTGACAGAACTGCTATGGATTTCCACAAAAAGTTATTATACAGTGTTTCTTTTGAAATGTAAAATAAGATGACAAAATCTAAAAGAATTCACAGTAATTCAGGGTATTTGCTTGATATAAAATAATATTAATTTAAAACTATACCTTTACTGCGTCTGATGAAAGTACATTTTCCTTTTTCTGACTTGTGCTCATGGGTTCATTTTCAACACTGAAAAATAAAAACCACAGTTTCTTTTGAAATTGAAAGAAAATTACTAAACTAAAAGTTGTCTGTATTTAAACCCAAACTGAAAGGTCCTTTATCTTCAATGCCCAAAGACTGATACACCATGTTATACCGAGAATAAATTGATTTGAATCTCTAAACTCAAAAAAATGCATTTAAAATTTTTCATCTAGGCTTTAGATATTTGTGTGAACTCAGTGTGCCTCGTATTGTCTTCTATAGATAATCAACATCACAGTAATGATATATCTGAACCAAAGAGCACCTGCGTATGACTTTTGTAACACGGGCAAGTGCTAGTACTCTAAGATACTATTTATGTGAAGGTTCCCCACAGGCAGATCTTTTTTTAATGCCTATGCTGGGTGTTATTTGGAACAGAACGCATTTCTATTCAGCAAATCACTATAAACATATAGGCCCATCTAGTGAATTCTGGGAGTACTCAAAAATAGATGTAGGTTTACGTAGCTCCAAATGTGTTCCAGATGGCGCCTTACAATCTGATTTCTCAGATAGTTACTTCTAACTGTTTTGTCTGGAATACCCCCTCAGATGTCTTCTGGGATGACATTATAAAAGACTTCCCCAAGACACATTTAAGACTTTTTTTTTTTTTTAATTTTTTTAAGAGATGGTCTTGTTCTGTTGCTCAGGCCGGAGTACAGCGGTACAATCATAGCTCACTGTAGCTCTAACTCCAGGGCTCAAGCAATCCTCCTGGGTCATCCTCCTAAGTAACTGGGACTACAGGTGCATACTACCATGCCCAGTGATTTTATTTTTTGTAAAGATGGGGGTCTCGACTATGTTGCCCAGGCTGAACTCTTGGCCTTAAGTGATCCTCCCACATTGGCCTTCCAAAGTCCTGGGATTACAGGCATGAGTCACTGGTACCCAGCTTCCAGATCTAAATATTTACATCTCTGTTTATACATTATCCTGTTTTCATACTTTCATAATCCTAGACAAATGAAGTAGCTTCACTCTAAAGATTATTGCCGAGGACTGTGTTTAGCCTTAAGGATATAAAAATGAGCGGGTCAGGGTTTTTGCAAAACTCAGTCTAGCTGGAGACGTTAATACATAAACCTTAACAATACAGTTTCATTAGAGTTATAAATGCTAAATGAACAAAATGTTATAGAGCATAAAAGAAATAAGGAACAACCAATTCTGCCTGTCCAGTAAAGTGCCCTCAGAGGACGTGCAAAAGCATGTGGTCACAGAGAATCTGGCATTTTCCAGACACCAAGTTGTATTTGTTTGCTTTTAATATAAATCTGGAGCACAGAGCTTGCAAAAGATAGAGGTGATCCTCCAAGAGATGAGACTGAGACCAAGAGTTTGTGGATAACAGACTATGAAGACCTGGCCTGAGCCGTTACAAAATTTGACCTTTGTCCTATATGCAGTGAGAAGCTTCAACAAGGGGACAAGCATAAGCAGCGGGCGGACTACGAGTGGGCCAGATGTGGAACAGCGGTCACTGGTGGGGAGGGCCCGGGAAAGAGGAAATATCAATAGCTCAGATCAAATAAAGGCAGTCCCAAAGCAGATCGGATGGAAAGCGAAGTCACAATTTATGCCGTTTAGATTTTTCTATCCATAAAAGCCTACGTTATTATACACAGTATCCAAGAACAAATGGTCATGGTGAAAAGATAGAAACAAAAAATAAATCATGAACACTTGGAAAATACAATGGATTAAAATGTCATAAGTCTAAGTCTCTATGCAGAAACACATGGACCAAAGAGATACATCCAGACAGACCCTTAAAGCTTCTAAATGTCAATAGCAAAAGTACACGTAAAATAAATAAATAAATAAGCTGTGTGTTAAACACATTAAAAATTCTATAGAAAAAATCAGGAACAAAACAATAGAAAACACTGTACAATACAGAATTGTAACCTATACCTGTGTATAAAATAAGAATGTCTTATAGCTGCTACTTTAAAAGTTCTTACCACTTTTTTCTATTTTACGAGTCTTTATCTTTTGCCAAAAGGTTGCTTACAATTCAGTTGTTTTTTTTTTTAAGTAAATGTGAATTAATGTTGGTCTATTTAAGCTCCAATTAACAAAAAAACCCTGGCAAATATATGTAAAGAGATCATGTTACAAAAATTTCGGGTATAATTCACAATAATGCTGACCTTGGCAGGGTGTGGGGGCTCACGCCTGTAATCCCAGGGACTGAGGTGGGTGGATCACCTTAGGTCAGGAATTCGAGACTAGCCTGACCAACACAGAGAAACCCCATCTCTATCGAAAATACAAAAGTAGCCGGGTGTGGTGGCGCGTGCCTGTAATCCCAGCTACTTGGGAGGCTGAGGCAGGAGAATCGCTTGAACCCAGGAGTTTAAGGTTGCAGTGAGCTGAGATCACACCATTGTACTACAGCCTAGGTAACAAGAGCAAAGCTCCATCTCAGAAAAAAAAATAATAATCTTAATGCTGACTTTGACAAGTGAATTTTCTAACTACAATTTATTTTGAATGATCTACCTAAAAACTATCTAAACATACATCTAATTTTAGTCTCCTAGTTCATGCTTCAAGATTCCTGAAATTCTGCTTCATTTAGTGTGTTTACAGGGTTTTCTATCAACATACTAAGACTGTAAATAAAAATGGTAAAAGTTCCTTTCCTCATAGAAAAGCTCTCCAGAAAATGCAGTTGTGACTTCATGAGATTATGGCAGAACTCAGTTTTTTCAAGTTGCTGTAATTACTTCCAAACACAAACTACAAACACACACACAAATTCCAGAAAAACACAGCAATAAATCAGCATTAAGTATTGAGAAAATAATGGAAGAATTTAAGTTAAAATCACCAAAAGAAATATTACTTGGCATTTCTTAAAACTCTAACTTATTTAAGTTACATGATTCTTATTGCTAAACTGAAATTTCAAAATGTGTTGAGTTTTAAAGCAAACAACCTATTTTAAAATTTTGGTTGACTGATAAAAAAAAATCAGTGCTCTTATTAAAATGTCAACACATTTTAATACTTCTACATAAAGTATTCTTAGCATAGATAACGTTATTCATGCCCTAGCTGCAGATACAACTGGTACCTAGAACCACTTGACATTACTAGAATACACCAAAGTTTACAATCCTGCCAATCACTTTATTCTGCCACCCACAGCATCCTTCCCCACCCTAATCAACTCTAAATCCTTAGCAGATAATCTATATCAACCAATAATCTATATCTATAGCTAATAATCTATAATCTGTATTCACCAACAGCAGATAATCTATAACCAGGCCAGAAGCAGTGTGGCCTGTAATCCCAATACTTTGCGAGGCCAAGGCAGGCAGACGGCTTAAGATTAGGAGTTCGAGACCAGCCTGGGCAACATGGCAACCCTGTCTCCATTTAAAAAAAAAAAAAAAAAAAAAAAAATTAGCTGCTGCACATCTGTAGCCCCAGCTATTCAGGAGGCCCCTGTACTCTACTTGGGTGAAAGAGTGAGACCCTGTTTCCAAATAAATAAATAAATAAATAAATAAAAATCTATAACTATATATCCATTTGTGCCTGCTTACCTTCAACAGAAAACACTATTACATTGGGAACAATGTAATAATACACATTAGACTTTTGTTCTTAAGGAGGCAGTACATCAGTCTATTGAAAGAATGTGCCAGCCATTCCTATCCTCCAACATACTTCTCTAAAACCATTAAATGGGGAGTGGGGCTGGTGGGAGAAAATTACTCAACAAGAACAAGGTCATTTTCAGTTGATTTAAAAATAAAACAAAACACCACAAAATGAGAACGCAGTAGCTAAATATACTCAAAAAACAGTGAATACTTAGATGTCTGCTTAGTACAAATAAAAAATAAAAAGATCAAAAAACTTGGCGTGATATTTTCAGTCTCTTAAAAAATAAATACAAAGGAAAGAGAAACCTGTTCAACTCAAATTTCATAAGAAACTACAATCCGTTCCTATTGTTTGCTCACAATTTAACCCCCTTTGGGACCCAGGGTATCTCAATTAGGAATATTTTTAGAAAGCACACATTTTACTCACGGCAGGGGGTGAAGAGCAGAATTCAAAATCACAGGTAGGCACAAATAAAACCACTCTGTATTTCCAAATAGCCTCATCTTAGCTAACAGAACATTAAGAATTAATGTTAATTATTTAATTTTTCAAAATAGCTCAAATATGAAGGTCAATGGAACACAAAAGTTCCTTATTTTTCACGCAACTTTATTTGGACCATGGCTGAAAATGAATCCAACACATAGCCATTTAGTTTTTATGTAACTTTCTGCCAGACATAAAATATTTTTCAGTGGCAATGAAAAAAAGGGTGACTTTAACTTTCTGAAGTTCAAATAATTCCCATAAAGGAGAGCTCCCAACCTGTTACTTAGGATATATTCTTTTCTTAAAACTAAATTTTGACGAGATTTCCGCTGCAGATAAGCAGCGGAAAACTGGGCCCAAGAACTCACTCACCCACTCACCAAATGAGTAGTGCACACACGTATGTGCCAGGCACTGTTCTTGAGGCTGGGGGTTGCATGATGTACAAACCAGACAAGGTCCTTGCCCTCACTCTTTCAGAACTCTTGTCTATATGCATCAGAATCACCTGTGGCAGCTATGTTTCTGAAAACGATTTCTGGGCCTGTCAAGGAATCCAACCGGAATGGGGCCCAGGAATCTATATTCTGAGCTACAAATCACCCTTTACCCCAAGTTGTTCTAATGCAGGTGGCCCTCTGACCCCATTCTTGATAAACAATAGTCTGAGAGCCTCTCTCTTTTTTTTTTTTTTGAGATGGAGTCTTGTTCTGTCACCAGGCTGGAGTGCAGTGGCGCAATCTCCACTCACTGCAACCTCCGCCTCCTGGGTTCAAGTGATTCTTCTGCCTCAGCCTCCCGAGCAGCTGGGACTACAGGCGCGTGCTACCACACCCGGCTAGTTTTTGTGTTTTTAGTAAAGACGGGGTTTCATCATGGCCAGGATGGTCTCGATCTCTTGACCTCATGATCTGCCCAACTCGGCCTCCCAGAGTGCTGGGATTACAGGCGTGAGCCACCACGCCCAGCTGAGCCTCCCTATCTTAAACTGACATCAATAACTGATAGCTGTAGAGGGAAGAGAAAAATCTGGCCAGGAGGATCTCCACTTATTATTTAAATATGTTAAGTGTTGCTACGTAAAAGATAAGGTAGCAATTATTTAGAAAACACTAACCGTTTTCCAACACTGCTGTTCATCAAAGCTCCTCAATCCAGAAAAGAGATGTTGCCCTAATGAGCACAGACAGCACTGAAAGTATAGAGTGGGACCTGGAAGGAAAAAAAATCCCCCTCTCAGTCCATACTGCAGACTAGAGCACAAGGGAAGCTTCCGGGCCTCTCCCAGAGTGAAGCTCTCCTCTCCTCCTGTAATGTACCTACTGGGCACCTCCTCCTCCCATGCCTTTCTCATTCATACATAACTGTGACTGCGTCAGGAAAATCTGGAAATGGTGAAGACCTGAATACAGCTTCCATAACCGTCTTCCGGAGGCTTGCCTACTTCTCTGTGAGAGTCTATGGATTCTTGCCATTTCGAGGGAGGAAGTAATCTTTGGTGCTCATGCCATCAGTAGCAGTAATTCAGAGCACCCCCAAATCCAAGGTCACTTAACATAAAGCAGTCCCCAGTTTGGGAACGCCATGACATCTAAACAGCCCAGCCCAGCTCCTCTGTCCTCAGGGACACTTCTCCACTTCCAGGGCCAATTTATCTCCTGTTTCCAACCCCTGCTCAAAACTGATGCTGCCGGAAGTTATCCTCCCACTTGAGATTTCATTTCTACTACGTGAGGTGTGGTCTACAGTAGAAGAATCAGCAATACTGTTGAGAACAGAGAAAAAGAATCAGGGAAAATCTCCCCATCATTGTATCTTCCCTCACTGTTGTAAAACGGCGCTGGCCGCAGAAGCCTGGTCCACTCGGCAGCACCTTCCCTTCCAGCCCAGCTTCATGAGGCCTTTCCTTCCTGGCATGTCCCTCCTCACACAGAGCCCACCGGACCCAACTCCTGTGATGAAGTCCTAAAAGTAGCCAGAATCTAGCCTCCCCTTGAAATGTGATCAAGTAATACCCCAGTCTTTCAGGTGAGACTTTTCCTTGGACTAAATGAAAAATAATGCATAACAGGACAGGCTCTTTACCGACCCACTCACTCTCCCACTGTCATAAGTAGTAAAATGCTTTGCAGCAACTCAGAATGGACTTCTTGAGGACGAAATGCACTGCAGTCAAAATGAACGTTTTGGGATCTGATTTTACAACTATGTAAATTAAAAAGTTTCCGACCAGCTCTTATTAGATCTCTGCCAGATCTAAAATCCCACATTGCTGTGATCTACAACAGACGGAAAGGGGAAAAGAAAGAGGCAGACTAACCTTGAGGCTTTTCTGATAAAAGATGAGAAAGACTATAGCCAAGAAATCAACTTAGATGAAAACTAGTATGCGGGCATTATAACCAAGAGGCAAAAATGTCTACTGTCCCTTATTTCAAAATTAAGAGGACAAAATGTCTACTGTCCCTAATTTCAAAATTCCTGAGGCTCCTTCTGGGCCTGTCCTCTCTTCCCTTAGACTCCACCTCTCAGCCCTCACATAGGTCCTTAAACATGGCAAGGACTTCAGCCCCACACCTTCCCAAAGGATCTGCTCTAGCCATGGGATCTATATTACCCTTGGGATATTTTTCTCAGAAACATAGCCTCACGTGACGAGTTGTGTAATTTTCTTCAGTCAATGCTGTACTGCAGGTACATCATAGATTAAACTGACTTTTGTGCACTGGCCTGGAGCCCCATCCAGCAGGTCCACCGCTATGGGGGAGAAGACAGAGTTCCACACCAACCATCTGCAAACCACCGTCTGGAAAACTGGCCATTCACAAACGGTGTCTGCCAGCGGTAGAGTGGCACTCGCACTTTTTTAATGGCTATTAACAAAATTCAAAACCGGTGGTTCTGGCACTATTTCTGGGCTTCAAATTAAAAGGTAACTACAAGCTGCAATTTTAAGGCACTCAAACAGCATGTATTTTAGCCCAAACATCTGGCAGTTGAATGATTTCAAAACTCTAGAGAAAACTCCGGAGGAAAGAGGAAAGGTCGGAATGATTCCGAGGCTCTGTGGCTTCCCAGCTCCTTCTCTAACAGCGGCCCTCTCCTGTCATTTCTGTATCTACCTTGAGGCTGCTACGACACTCCTTTTCTCCATAATGTCAGCCCTCTCCTACAATTTGCGTATCTACCTTGAGGCAAGGTTATTTCCTGTTCCCCAACGGATGCCCCCCAAATAAGACCCATAATTACAGTTAAAGCACAGGCTGCAGAGGGAGAATGTCAGTGCCTCTGAGGGTGCCTGAGCTGCCTACCGCACACGTGTTGTGAGGGACTGCTCCATTCTTCCCAAGTTCTCCATCCATCTCGGAGCCTTCAGATTCCTGAATGTTTAACTCATCCCGCAAGATTCGATACCCTGAATCTTTTGCTGTGATGTGAACTCACAATAGTATTTTAGCTGCTTTCTAAAATGGAGCATTCGTTCACGTATCATTCAACGAAGTGTCCTGAGGCCAGGGCACTGGAGACACAAGACTGTGCTCTCCCAGAGCTACCCAGAATCTAACCTTGGCTGACCTCCCCTCCAACTCAAATCCTTCTTCCTCTGTAAATCCTTCCAGACTCAGATAAACAGATAATACATGTGTGAATATAAAAACACATTTACACGCACATATAAATATATGCCCAAGTGATACTTTCCAAAAGTGGATTCATCATTTCAACGCTCTACTATGGACTAACAACTCCTACCTCACCTGGACCCTGGCTCTCTCCCCCATGTCACTAACACCCACTCCTCCTCTAATTCTGGGTCTCTGTCCAAACTGGCAGCTGTGCCATGTGATCATGCCCCAGGACCTTCTAACTGAATGTTCCCTCTGCTCAGAAAGTTCTTTCCTCAGACTTGTTCATGCCTCACTCCCAGATATCATCTGGGCCTTTGCTCAAATGCTACACAACGGAGACACCTTTCGGGACCACCCTACCTGCACCTTATCCTGGACTTACCACTTCCATTATGTCCCATTCCCTCCACGTTTTACTTTTACTTCAAAGCACATTATATATTAATTTATATATTTTATTTTCTGCCCTCCCCATTAGAATACAACCTATGTAAGTAGAGACACATTTAGATAAGCAAACCAGATTCTGAAAAGTGATGACACAACTAAGTTTTCCTAATAATTACATTTTAAATTATTTTTATAACATACATGTATTATTGTCGGAAGTGTTAGAGCACTGTTAAGTGGAAAAAATTCAAGTTCCAAACTCTTAAAGAAGAACTTTCATTTTTTATAGAAATATTTAGACATTAAGACATATATTTAGACGCACCCATAGGAAATCATTTGAAAAAATGGTGTATGTCTCTGGGTGGGTAGGGTTATGAGTGTGCTTTTGCTTTTTGATCCTCTTGTAATTTTATACCTGTTTTGTAAAAGTAAATATTACTATCAAAAAGACAAAAAATACAAAGTAGCATAACTGATTAAAAAGAAAGCAAAAACAAGTCAGTGCACAAAAGGCAAACAAATAACAAAATAAGAATACTGCAGATATTACCTAATGTTACTTCCTTCGTGACATAATATATGCAACATTGCCAAATAATATTTTCATTTGCCTACTTAGAATAACAAAACACCACCATTACAGTTCACATTTTCAGCTTTTACTGATAAAAAACACAATGCCATCCTTCCAGCCTGTGTATGCTCCTTTGTGCCTTGACAAGCAAGACAATAAAAAAGAGCTTACATCTCCCGTAATCTGTCCCCAGTTATTAAAACATCAAATTCAAAATATTTCATTCTTTGTCATAGAAGCATTGTAGTTACAAGAAACTTAGGATCTGCCACAGAGGCAGAAACAACTTTTTCTTTTTTTTTTTTTTTTTTTTTTTTGAGACAGAGTTTCGCTCTTGTTGCCCAGGCTGGAGTGCAATGGCGCCATCTCGGCTCACCGCAACCTCCGTCTCCTGGGTTCAGGCAATTCTCCTGCCTCAGCCTCCCGAGTAGCTGGGATTACAGGCACGTGCCACCATGCCCAGCTAATTTTTTGTATTTTTAGTAGAGACGGGGGTTTCACCATGTTGGCCAGGATGGTCTCGATCTCTTGACCTCGTGATCCACCCGCCTTGGCCTCCCAAAGTGTTGGGATTACAGGAGTGAGCCACTGCGCTTGGCGAAACCACTTTTTGTATAAATTTTAATATGAAAGGAAAAAATTTCTAACATGTCTTCTAAAAATTACATGAAACAAATATTGGTGAGACCACCCAAATACCATTTTCATATCACTTCTCACATTGCCATTTGTGCTGTTTGTCATGAAGAACAAATAAAATATTTTTCCTTAACTGTTTTCTATAAATATACTGGAGTCCATCTTAGAATTCCGCCTGTTACAATGGATTACATTTTTGTTCCAACCCGTTACTTGAAGTCAGCACTTAAAAGCGTATCTGATTTTATAAGCATGCAAGTGCCGTGGTTTGGATGTTTGTCCCTCCAAAGCTCATGTTGAGATTCAAGCCCCAGTGTTGGAGGTAGGGCCCAGTGGGAGGTGTTTGGGTCATTAGAGTGAATCCCTCAGGAATAGATTAATGCCCTCCTTTGGGTGGTGGTGAGTGCCTTTTCACTCCATCAGTTACAGGAAAACTGGTTGTTAAAAAGAACCCGGCACCTCCTGACCCCTTGTTTCCTTTTTCCTCAAGTGATCCTGTACCTTCCACCACGAGTGGAAACAGCCTGCCACCCTCATCAGATGCAGATGCCCAATCTTAACATTCCAGCCTTCAGAATCATGAGCCAAATAAATCCTTTTTCTTTATAAACTACTCAGCCTCAGGTATTCCTTGACAGCACAAAAAACAGACCATGACAGCAGAAAACCCTCTGTTTTGTAATCTTTTAGCACGTTTTAAAATTATACTTTAAGTTTTGGGGTACATGTGCAGAACGTGCAGGTATGTTACATGGGTATACAGGTGGTGGTTTGCTGCACCCGTTTCCCTGTCATCTATATTAGGTATTTCTCCTAATGCTATCCCTCCCCTCGTCCCCCGCCCCCCGACAGGACCTGGAATATGATGTTCCCTTCCCTGTGTCCTTGTGTTCTCGGTGTTCAATTCCCACTTAGGAGTGAGAACATGCGGTGTTTGGTTTTCTGCTCTTGTGTTTGCTGAGAATGATGGTTTCCAGCTTCATCCACGTCCCTGCAAAGGACATGAACTCATTATTTCTACGGCTGCATAGTATTCCATGATGTATATGTGCCAGGCTTTCTTTATCCAGTCTATCACTGATGGGCATCTGAGTTGGTTCCAAGTCTTTGCTATTGTGACTAGTGCTCCAAAAAACATATGTGTGCACGTGTCTTCATAGTAGAATAATTTATAATCTTTTGGGTATATACCCAGTAATAGGATTGCTGGGTCAAATGGTATTTCTGGTTCTAGATTCTTCAGGAATCACCACACTGTCTTCCACAATAGTTGAACTAATTTACACTCCCGCCAACAGTGTAAAAGCATTCCTATTTCTCCACATCCTCTCCAGGATCTGCTACTTCCTGACTTTTTTATGATGGCCATACTAACTGATGTGAGATGGTATCTCACTGTGGTTTTGATCTGCATTTCTCTAATGACTAGTGATGAGCTTTTTTCTCATAAATTTGTTGGCTACATAAATGTTTTCTTTTGGAATGTGTTTGTTCATGTCTTTTGCTCATCTTTTTGATGAGATTGTTTTGTTTTGTTTTGTAAATCTGATTAAGTTTTCTGCAGATTCTGGATATTAGCCCTTTGTCAGATGGACAGATTGCAAAAATTTTCTCCCATTCTGTAGCTTGCCTGTTCACTCTGATGATAGTTTCTTTTGCTGTGTAGAAGCCCTTTAATTAGATCTCATTTGTCAACTTTGGCTTTTGTTGCCGATGCTTTTGGTGTCCTTTCCCATACCTATGTCTTGGTATTGCCTAGGTTTTCTTCTAGGGTTTTTATGGTTTTAGGTCTTACACTGAAGTCTTTAATCTGTCTTGAGTTAATTTTTGTATAAGGTATGAGGAAGGGATCCAGTCTCAGTTTTCTGCTTATGGCTAGCCAGTTTTCCCAACACCATTTATTAAAGAAGGAATTTTTTCCCTATTGCTTGCTTTTGTCAGGTATGTCAAAGATCAGATGGCTGGAGATGTGTGGCAGTATTTCTGAGGCCCCTGGTTCTGTTCTATTGGTCTATATATATGTTTTGGTACCAGTACCATGTTGTTTTGGTTACTGTAGCCTTGTAGTATAGTTTGAAGTCAGGCGGTGTGATGCCTCTAGCTTTGTTCTTTTGGCTTAGGACTGTCTTGGCTATACGGGCTCTTTTTTGGTTCCATACGAAATTTAAAGTAATTTTTTCTAATTCTGTGAAGAAAGTCAATGTTTGCTTGATGTGGATGGCATTGAATCGATAAATTACTTTGGGCAGTATGGCCATTTTCACGGTATTGATTCTTCCTATCCATGAGCAAGCAATTATTTCCTCATAGCCATCATTGAGAGGTTAGGTTATGGAGTTCCATTTATACTCAAAGAATTAAAAAGTTTGCAACAATGATAATTGTAAAGATTTTCTAGTTATTTCTAGCAAAACAGCATAGGTGAACACATGTTTAACTCTGTCCCATGGAAATGACAGTAAAACAATTAATAAGAGGAAATAAGATACCAGGTTAAAAAAAAAAAAAAAAAAAGGAAAAACAGGATTCAGAACAGATGAGATTTTTGAAGGAGAGAAACAGGCAGAAAAATAATTTAGAATAAATAAAACCTTTATTTCTTTGTGTTGGGAACATTTCAGCTCTCTTGTGGCTATTTTGCAATATACTATTGTTAAGGCTAATCCCCCTACTGTGCTAACAGCGAAGTGCTAAACCGAAGTGAGAACCTAAAAACCCTGATTTGACCATTACACATTGTACGAATGTAACAGAATATCACATATACTCACATTTCATAAACAGGTACAAGAATTAGGTATCAATAATCTTTTTACAAAACAGAATAGATAAAAACTCAGGAACGCATATCCCAAAATATGGCACTTAGACATGCTGAACTGAGCAGCCTCAGGTCTCTCTGAACTCCACCCCTGTCTTTTGTCTTTGATCTTCCGTCTCTCCCAAAGCACAGAATGAAGTTCTGTTTTCTGAAGTTCTCTTGCCTGCTAAAGTTTGGACCCATCTAAGAGGAAAACAATTACCTCTAGTCCCTTCCCTGAGTTTTCTTTAATTGAACTCATGTTACAGGAAGAAAGGCCAAAGTCTATCATAACAACTGGACAGATTTCTGCCATAAACCACTGTCTGCTCTGTGAGCCCCGGAGACTTTGTCCCAGGCCTCTGTTATGTTCTGCAAGCCCATTGAGTTCCCATAAAAATCATTTACTATTCCCCTAAAATCATCCACTTTCCTCTCTCCTAAGACGTAGGGTATATAACCGTGTGCACCCTACTGGAATATTCGGTAATCACGCTGTGATTTTTTCCCCCTGCATGTTAATACATTTCTATGTCATTTCTCCTGTTAATCTGCTTTTCGTTAGTGAACTATCAAAAGGCAAAGGGAAGGATTTTTCCCTTGCATCTACATATGCATGTAACAAAATATCACATTATGCTACTAATATGTAAATTATTATAATCAATAAAGTTTTTAAAAATAGATAAAACTGCCATGCACAGCACTGAGAAGAAGAAACTATCATTTCAATTTGTCCTAACACAACTCCAGAAAAACCTCAAAGACTGCGAGGCCCAAGGAAGAAGATGAGGCACATGGCTGGAAATGAAGACTAGCTGAAATTCTGATAGCCCTACCACAACTCACATCCCCAAATTATAACATTTGGCTGGAGCCTAGAAATGTTTAAAAAGAGAAGCTTCCAGACTCTGCAATACCAGGAATAATAGTATAGAAAGCACAGAGCACATATAGGCAGCTTGCACCAAACTCTCCATTCTAAATAGTGAGATGTAACCCTCTCAAGTGAAAGAGCCAGCCGACTGTCCAGCAAAATGAATTTAAAAGGCACCGTGCAAGGCTCATTACTGTGCACTTGTAGAGTCTACATTGAAAAGAGATTTCAAGCCGGGCACGGTGGCTCACGCCTGTAATCCCAGCACTTTGGGAGGCCGAGGCGGGTGGATCACGAGGTCGAGAGATCGAGACCATCCTGGTCAACATGGTGAAACCCCGTCTCTACTAAAAATACAAAAAAATTAGCTGGGCGTGGTGGCGCGTGCCTGTAATCCCAGCTACTCAGCAGGCTGAGGCAGGAGAATTGCCTGAACCCAGGAGGCGGAGGCTGCGGTGAGCCAAGATCGCGCCATTGCACTCCAGCCTGGGTCACAAGAGCGAAACTCCGTCTCCAAAAAAAAAAAAAAAAAAAAAAGAAAAGAGATTTCAAAATCCTCAAAATTCACAAAGAAAAAACGAATCACAAAAATAGGTCCAGAAATCAGACTAGTCTCAGATTTCTCAACAACCCAGAATTAAAGAAAAGACTAATACAGAAATGTCTTCAGAGATCTAAATGCAAGTAATTTTCACTCTATAAATTTATACACAAACAATCATTTACTAGAGTAGAAAGGTATTTTCAGAAGGGCAAAGACTAAAAAAGTTTTATCTGACATGCACCCTTTCTTGTTGGATATATGCCAACAAAAGGGGTTAGTTAACCAAGAAAGAGGAATACACGAGGTCCAAAAATAGGTGCTCTCACCTAGGGCTGAGTACTAAAGATCAGTGCATTGACCTTGGGTACTGCTAGGCGATACAAATTACAGGAAGACACAGAGACTCAGAGAACGGTCTTGGAAGGTATAGCGGTAAACTGGTAGACGTGATTTAATGATGTAGAAAAAAGCACTGAGAGTGGTTTTATAAATGTGTTTGTGCCTCCTAGAAGTAGCAGCAATAAGAAAATGAAAAATAAGGTAATTTACTCCAAGAAAAACAAAAGATCATGCGAAGAGAGTAACCATAGTACAGCACTTGGCTTAGCAGAAAACAGGGACATATTCATAAAAATCTACAGGTTGATTTAATCTTCCAATTATAACGAGTATTATGGCTGGATGAGTAATGAGATGTGGAAGAGTATAAAATACCTAAGTGCTCATCTACCATAACCAGAAGTCAATATAATTCTCCAAAGTTTATAAGAACAGAAAAGCATTACTTAGACACACATTCCAGAAGAAACAGCTTAAATGAGATTAAAAGTTTCCTCTGAGTGCCTCAAGCATGGGCTCACATCTGTTAAATGCTCCTACAGTCCCCTACATGTCACCCTGGTGCTTATTTCAAGAGAGAAGAAAGACTTGTGCAATGTCTGCCTTCCCCACACAAGTGCATGAGTGCTTTGAGACAAAGGCAGTGCTACACCTTGTTAACTGCTGGATTTTCAGGACCTAACCTGGTGCTTGACACAGTGACACTAAATTAATCCTTTTGAAACACAGGTGAAGCTTTTGAATCAAATGACCAAAATGTTAGGATCACAAGGAGGAATTCACTAAAGCATTTTTATATGTGACTTTTTCAATAAAACAAATATTTCTAATTTGTAAGGCATATCAATTTTGTACATACCTAATAGCCCATGTAGGTTTGGCGGGTATGCTAACGCTGACAGAGACCTTAGAGATGAAAACCAACTCCCTTGATTTATCACTGAAGACTCTGAGGATGATAACCGGTCCTGGGTCATACTGGAGAGGTCAAGGTGGATGACAGGTGACCACATAAAAGTGAGTTATGTTTATATATTGGTGGCTGTGTCAACTCCACCCAGTTTCACATTAGAGATTAATAATATAGAAAAGCCTCACTCCTACTTGTACAAAGTGTCAACATATCAAATTATTCTGCATTACCAAAACTACTTCTATTTATTTATATTCTTAACTGAAACTTTTCTCACTTGAGTAAGTTGATATAATGTATTCTCTCTTTGGAGGATTTTTGGCAACACAAGATCATAAATTCTCTGGTTTTCTTTTCCTTCTTTTAGCCACAGATATTCACCAGATTTTAATGTAATCTTTACTTACTTTATGAAATAGGTAATTCACATAATTTTTAAGTGTACAAAGGCACACAATCGTCTTCCTCCTGCTTCTCATCCTTCACTCAGTTCCCCATAACCCCAAAGTAAGCTATCCAACACAAGTAACAGATGTATTTCATATCCCCCAACTTTTGTGTATACAAATGGGGCATACTATACACAATTAGTTGTAGCTTAATTTTTTTTTTTTAATGAAGTTTCACTCTTGTTGCACAGGCTGGAGTGCAATGTCACAATCTTGGCTCACTGCAACCTCTGCCTCCCAGGTTCAAGCAATTCACCTGCCTCAGCCTCTGAAGTAGCTGGGATTACAGGCATGCACCACGACACCCGGCTAATTTTTTTGTATTATTAGCAGAGATGGAATTGTAGCTGGGATTACAGGCATGCACCATCACACCTAGCTAATTCTTTTTGTATTATTAGCAGAGATGGAATTTCACCATGTTGGTCAGGCTAGTCCCAAACTCCTGACCTCAGGAAATCCACTGCTTTGGCCTCCCAAAGTGCTGGGATTACAGGCATGAGCCAGACTTTTTTTTTTTTTTTTTTTTTTTACTTGGAGATATTTCCTTATCACTACATAAGAAGCTTTCAAATTCTTTTCGGGAGCTATATGATATTTGACTCTATGGATGCACTATGACTTATCAGTCCACATTGACGGCATTCTACTCTATTTTTCATCTTTTGCTATTAAAACAACGCTGTAACGACTAACTTCTATAGGCAATTTTTGGCCTGTTTGCAAACTGTACATGTTCCGTGGAATTCCCAGAGGAGAAATGCTGAGTATGACGATCTGCAATACTGATAGATCCTGTCAAATTTCTCTCCAAAGTGGTGTATCAATTTGCATTTCCACCAGCAGTGTATGAGAGTTCCAGCTTCCTCACATCAAACAGGAGTTTTACTTATCAAATAGGTGAAATATGGTATCTTGCTATAGTTTCCATTTTCAACTCTCTTTTGAAGGAGACTGCCCCCCTTTTTAATATTTAAATAAAAATCTATAATCTGCACCTATGTATACATTTCTTTTCCTCTCCCAGCTGTCAGGAGTAGAATTCTTGATTGTCCATAGCCCTCACCCAGTCCATCCGGGCAGATGTCCAGCCGCAAGCCATTGTCTTTTATTTCCATTCCAAACAATTTTCTAAGGGCAGCCTTCTTTTATGGGTCTTCCCAAGTTAAGCAGAGGAAACTGTCACATAATGTTGTAGGCTTTGAATTCAGGAAGGAAAACTTGACTCCTGACTCTACCACCAATATTGAGAGACTTCTGCTTGGCTACTGAACCTCCTGAAGCCTTAAATACCGCTCAAAGAGAGGGAGGGTGCCTCTCTCATACACTTGCTCTGAGGGCTCAGTGAATTTCTATTTTTAAAGTCCCAAGCTCAGGACTTGGATCTGAGCCTTACTAGTAGTTTGGTTTTGTCATCGTTAATCGATGAGGAAAAAAGAAAATAAACGCACACTTGGCTAAGCCGTTGTTTCGGTGCTGCAGGACACTCCCAATTAAAAACTCCTCGGAGGTAAACATTCAGGGACAATCCTGCTGGATGGAGTTGTACCATTACTTGGCCACGTACAACTGCCAAATAAACACTAAGAATGACTTGTTACTGGTTGTAAAACTTGGATTTGTTACTCTAACAACATCAAGCCATTTTATGTAAGCACTGCCACTTACTTGGAATGTTGATGCTTAAAAGGATGCACGCACTTTTAGGCCTCTAACTAGGACTTGCAAAGCCTGTGGGGTCAAGGACGAAAACAAAAGGAACCAAGGGACAGCACTTCCATTCACCTCGAAGGTGCAGTTACTACCCCACTTCCCCCACTACGCTGGCTTGGCAACGGACACTAAGCAAATCACGCTCAGAGGAAAGTTAATGATGTGAGAACATATTTTGAAAGTCCAAATTAAAGTTCTCATACAATGTATGACATTCATGCAACATTACGCTCTCAACAAACCAAGTCGCACACTCCAAAGATACGTTTGGTTTATACTGAGTTCATATTAAGAACAGAGATGTACACTTTTATTTAGAGGAGATAAATTTTATGAAAGCAGATTTGGTGGTTTATTTTTTTATATCCACACTGCTTTGCACCATATGGGACACACAGCAGCCACGCTAACTTATGGATTGAACAGACTCAAAATAAGTATTACTTCTTTAACTTTTACTTCATGCTGATTCCCTCTTTTCAGCATACAGCCTAGATTATTTTCCTTAATTTTACAACCACCTACAGTTTGTTACTATCATTTTATTTAATAATTGGTAACTAATATTTCTTAATTCTGGGCTTCGGAGTATTTCATCAGAACTTTGGATAGAAAATATTTTGTCTTGAGGGAATATTTTCTCTTACTTTACAAAACTTGCTATTACCCTTTTTACACATTTTCCACTGTGATAAGTAAAAAAACTAAAAAATGTTATAACTGTCAATAAAGTTAGAAGTTCTGATTGTATAAATCTATTGCAGGTCAATTTGTGATATCCTTGCAACTGTAACACATTCAGAGCATATAATTGAGTCCATTTCCAAAGAATGTTCACAGCAAAAAACGGAATTCCCAAATTAGCCATCTGGTAGACACCCTATTGAACCCAAGAGATGGAAATCACTTTTAAAAGGCAGGCTTTTGATACCCTACAACAGGCTATATTTTGACTCTGCTGCCAAGAGTAGGCTTTTGTCTTGAATTAACCTAGAAGAGCAGAGGTCAACAAGATTCTGTCCAAATATAGACCCCTGAAGACTTCCAGAATTCTCTCCTCGTCTTCACTACAGAAGGCATGAACTGCTGATGTGGCACAGGTATCTCCTATCCAACTAAAGTAGTTACCAATTATTTTCCACAGTGCTTCCAATCAATACAAATGCAATCATCATGACAATTTAGAAACAAAGCTTCCTTTCCTCACATTACTGATGTTGTGGTCAACACTGGTAGTTTAACCTGAAGGCCAACCGCTCTCCCATGCTGGTCATCAGAAGTATTACTGACATTTCTGACAGTACAGAGTACCTCCTACCACAGCTCATTAGCATCCTGGCCTCACCCACAACACTCCCAGCCACAGTGACAAGCAAAAACAACCTCCCCCAAGTTTCAAAATGCCCACTTGAAGAGAGGGGAGGGTATCGCCCCTAGCTGAAAGTCACTAACAAGTGCTTTAATGCTCCAATCAACAAACGGAGTCACTCCACACCTGAACTAAGTAAAGGGGACACAAAGGTGAAGACACAGTCCCTGCCCTTGGGCCTAGTAATCCTGTCTCCCCTTCTTTCCATCGATGACACTGATTTTGGTCAAAGTAACAGCCAAAAGAAATATACCTGAAATGGGCCACACTGTCACCCATTCTAAAACGGAGTAAGGAACAGTCTAATTGCCTCACATATTCAAATACGTTTTGAAGGAGGAGAGTTCAGAAGGGTGGTGGATAAAATGGTACCACAAAGGGAACCAGAGCTTTAGGGTCCGTTAGAGAGACTTCAGTTCAAATGTCACCTCTCATCTCCTCTCATGATTTTGGGTAAATCACTCTCCCCTGGGAGTGGTACCACTCTCCCTCCCACCAACTGGGTGGAGGAGTTGTCAGTTATCCCAATGACCAGAGGATGCTACTTGGCAATTAGTGAGGAGAATCATGGATACCAAACATCCTGCAAAGGACAAATGAGTCCAGTTCAAAGAACTGTTCCACTCAAAACACCCATCACTGAGCACTCTCCCAAATTCAGTGTCTTCGGTTGTCAGATGGTAATAAGTGGACCAATCTCTCACACTGTGTGAGGTTTAAATGATATGTTGCAAGTAAAAGTACCCAGCCCAGGAGTAAGTGCGCAGTCAGCCCTGGATAAATACTGTTCTCATCTTACCATCTCTCTTCACAGTTACAAACATTGCACAGAACTCATTTTAAACAGGTCTATCACGCATGATACAGCCAAGAAACAAAGTTGAGCAATCATTTTCTCAAAGCAGATAAAATAAGGCAAGTTTCACAATTCTGCAATATCTGTATTACAGGCTTTTGCAGAAATTCTCTGAACTTTAAATCTAGAACTAAACCCTTTGTCTAGAGATCTTTATGACCCAATTCCAACCTGACTTTCTTACTGCTCCTTCCACTGTCTCCTTAATGTATATAGCCCCTAACAGATCATAAACCTCCATCAGGCCTTTGCTCAGTCTGGAATACCTGTTCCCTATTTTCTCTCTTCCTAAGTTCTCTTTGTATGGAAAAATCACCAATTCTTTGAAGACCCAGTTAAAATCACCTCTACCGGCTGGGCGCGGTGGCTCAAGCCTGTAATCCCAGCACTTTGGGAGGCCGAGGCGGGTGGATCACGAGGTCGAGAGATCGAGACCATCCTGGTCAACATGGTGAAACCCCGTCTCTACTAAAAATACAAAAAAATTAGCTGGGCATGGTGGCACGTGCCTGTAATCCCAGCTACTCGGGAGGCTGAGGCAGGAGAATTGCCTGAACCCAGGAGGCGGAGGTTGCGGTGAGCCGAGATCGCGCCATTGCACTCCAGCCTGGGTAACAAGAGCAAAACTCTGTCTCAAAAAAAAAAAAAAATCACCTCTACCATGAAGCCCTTCCTGGTCTCCCCTATCACTCTAGTGAGTCCATTCCTTGTATACTCGTACACTGGGCTTAACGCTGCAACAGTGTCTCTCAAACTGGGGTCCACAGAACTCTGGGAGTTCTTGAGTTTTCTATGAAAATTCCAATTGCAGTATTCCTTTTCATATCATCTAAAATAAATTAATATAAGCATTTCCTGGAAATGGGCAACCTCCTAATATGAGTATTTTCGAGCAATTTGAGTGCCCACACCTAAGTTGGGATATACAATAGCGCTGATGCTAACAGGCCTTCTTTAATTGTGAAAGATTGAGATAATAACAACAACAACAAAGAATACATAATGAGGTGTTGTCACCAAGTGAAGCCCATATAACTCACAGCATACCATAAACGGAAAGATTTTCCTATCGTTTAACACAGCAAAACACTGGATCTCTATAAAGGCACAGCAATTCCCCAAAGATCTGGTGTTTATCCCAACATGCATTTGTGAGTAGCCAAAAAAATCACTGTCAGGATGTTGTAAATTTGACTTTTACAGGTTTCATAATTATGTTTTAGCTTATTTTTAAATTTTGTTCTTAAGAAACTCTTGAGGAATTCCATTTTTAAGGAACTTATGTCTTGTTGTATATTTGTATAGAAGTTACATTAAAAAATGTATGTAAATCAACACTGGGATGCAAAAAGGAGACTTCAAAACACAGGTTTTAGAGAATGCATTTCATTTCAAATACATCGAAAAATCAGGATGTAGACAGTCATCTTTGTTACATGTTCAGAGTTGCAGGCACATCTGATACATGTTCACTGACTGAAAAGTAGTTATGTAAGTTTCAGTACGTTTCCTTAACCCTGTTTTTTAAACAGAAAGACGGGAATATTGAGAATATAGGTTTGATCAAAGATCATGTTTCATAATATTATTCCAAGTACTTTGTAAACTATAAAGTCCCAGACATATGACAGGGATTCACATTAATGTTTTCAAGTGGTCTTCTTGGCTTCCTATGGCTCCTAGAGAAACAATGCCTTTCCTCACGCCCATGTCTCTGCCACACCAACGCCATTTGTCTGCTGCACTCACTGTCTTCATCTAAAATCACCACTACAGGAGGTAGACCCAGCTCTCATAACGACAAAAGTTTTTATGCTCACAAAGAGAAATTGTCAAAATACCCTTTCATTTTGAAATAAGATCACAGTGACAAATGGCAATTCTGTTTTCAATCTTGTTAACATCATGGTGTGTGTTACTGGGACACTGAGTTCTACAAAGCGTTTCCATTTGTCATTAAACTTTCAATAAAGGCTTTGTGCTTGTTTATGCCCTTGAAATGAAAGATTTAAGCTCATTGAAAACAGTAAAACACCCACACAAAGGATTATCTGCTATCCTCCTAACATCTGGCAAGTTCCAGAAAAGATGAAGACAAAATTAGTGTTGATATAAGCACAATTAAAATCTTCATTGTTGAAAAGCCACAGTTTGTGCCAGTCTGGAGATGATGAGAATAGAGAAGTGGTAGGTGGACAAGGAACTAGCTCCTGGAGTGGTCAGTAAAGAATTAGAACTGTCTTAAAATTAGAAGTGCCTTAAAGAAATTAAGACGTTAGAAGTGCCTAAAAGAAATTCGAAGTGCCTTAAAAAGCCAAAATAGGGCAGAGAAGCAAGCAGGATTTCAGGCCATTAATGACATGACCCTGAAACTGACCTGCTCACTCCTCTCTGACACTGACTTTCAAGTTCCCAACTCTGCTGCCTTCTTGGGATTTCCTTGCAAACTGCGTTCATATTATGCAAGACTGTTAGTGTTGTTACGGTGGTGGCAGGCACCACAGGCTGTCTGCCCACACCAGCAGAACTAGCTGACACCCTGGATGAGATCTGTCAGACTTCAAAACTATTTTTAACTACAGTGTAACTTTGAATTTTAAACTCTCAACAGTCAGAGCAATAATAGCTGAAACATCCCAACAGAATAACCATTCAATTATCATAGGAGATTTCTTGGAAACACGTGGTGTGTTATTAACAGAAGGTCATAATGAAAATGTTTCACAAGCGGGGAAATTGAGGAACACACAACTAAAATCACATCACAAAATCTGAATACTAATGGAACTGGCTCACTCTCAGTTGTTTCCTATCCATTTTTTTTTTTTTTTTTTTTCAGCCCACCAGGAACTCTTGAGTCCGAAGTAAACGTGGCTTTTGGTGTGCCCTTCCAATGACAATGGTCATTCTACTGCAATCTGAGGGAGGAGATAATGTAAGCCTCTCATAAGTGTAAGAAAGCGAGCCGCATTTCACTTAACCGCTCTTTTTCCTTCACGGGGGATGAAAAGACTTAGAAATAGACATTTAAAGGAGGCATGTCCAAATATGTTTGATTTTCGAAGCTAGGAAAGTGAAGGAAAGATAAACATATTACAGAGAAAGGGCACCCTTTGATGACCGAAACCAAGACAGCTTTCCAACCTGAGTTCTAGTCTGTTTGGGAACTTGAGGCAGATGTTTCCAGGACAGGCGAGAGATGAAGCAGCGTGGCGTCATCTACACGTCCAGTCCACGGGGGTGAAAGTCCTGGGAACTCATTCTCACAATTCCTTTTAAACATCGTTTTGAGAAAATGAAGTAAGATGGTAAAATACCAGCTGGGGGGGGGGGCGCCCCAGAGCTTTGCCTTTTGCACCCTGCCCCACCTCCCCGCGCGGCAGCGGCGCTGCGCTCGCGCCCCCGTCCCCGGCGGCCGGCCCCGCTGCTCCAGGTGCTGCCCGTGCCCGCGGCGGGACGCCGGGAGTCGCCTTCGCCACGGAGCTCGGGGAGCGCGGAGCGCGTGTGGAACCGGAGCCCGCCGCGGCCGGGGAGGGGAAGGTGCGAAAGGAAGAGCGCGGCGCGAGCAGGAACTTCACCCCGACTTCACCTGCGGGGCCGGGGCGAGCGACGCGGCGCGGGAACGGGGCGAGGAGGAGGGAACTTCAGCAACGGAGGAAGGAGAACAGAAAGCGGCGAGCGAACGGCAGCCCCGCCGGGCCCCCCACCCCTCCGCGACTCCCACCTGGCAGCCGGCCGGCCCGGAGCGGGAGGCTGGCCGGCCCCCGGCCTCTCCTCCTCTTCCTCTTCCTTGTCCCGGGAAGGGCTCCGCGGAGCGAAGAACCGGGAGAAGCTGTGCCAGGGGGCGCCGCCCCTCCTCCGGCCGCCGGACATTTCCCGAGGGGGCGCTGGCCCGGGGCCGTCTGCGGGGAGCGGCGTCGGTGGGGCCCGGGGCCTGGGGCCCGGCCGGGCGCCGCGCGGCGCGGCGAGGGCAGAGCGACTCGGCGGGAGCTGCCAGCGCGGCTCAGTCCCTCCCGGGCCGGGGAAGCGCGGGCGCCAAGCGCTCCCGGCGCGGCAGCTCCTCGCGCCGCCGCGGCTGCCCCTCCTCCCGCCCGCGCCCGCCCCGCGCCGCCCCGCCCCCGGGAGGAGCCAGAGGCCGAGGCCCCGCCCCCGCCCCGCCCCCGGGAGGAGCCAGAGGCCGCGGCGCCGCCCTGAGCCGGGCGCGGCCGCCTCCTCCGGGGCGCGAGGGGTCCCCCGAAGGCGCCGGCCTGCGCGCCGAGGGGAGTCGCTGTGCGCGCCGCGCTCAGCTCGGCTTCCGGCCGGAGCGAGTGGAGGCTGCAGCCCGCTGGGCTTTGCCTTCAGCCACCTTCTGTTCCCGCTGAGCCCTCCATCCTGCAGTCAGAGCACAGAAACGGCTTTCAGACTTTGGAGGAGGTTGACGCGAACTGAACTCTGTGAAAACGCTTGGCAGACGGCGGAGCCGGGGCGCCGCGGACTGCCGGGGAGCGGAGCGGCCGCCACCGCGGGGGCAGCCCCGGCCGGGAGGGAAGGCCGCTCCCGCCGCGGTCACCAGCCCGGCGCCTCCCGCGGCCTTTCCTCGGCGGGACTTCGGCGCTCCGGACCTCGGCGCCGCGCCGCGTGCTTCCCTGCGGACTCTCAAGAACGGCGCCGATGAAGACGCGTGGTTCAAGCTGGCCGGTGCTGAAACGTATTTTGCCGTCGTTACCCAGACGCCACTGAAATCTGGAAACCAAAGGCTCCTGAAGACTTGTTAAGTCTAAGTACAATAGTGTGGAGTTTTCTTAGTGTTCGGTGCCCTGGAAGCTGGTACAGCGGACCCCGAGAGGCCCCGCCGCCCCAGGCGTTCTGATTTGGTTTGAAGGCGAGCTGCCCCGGGGTGGACGTCAAGGAAGTGACACGGCGTTTGTTCATTCATAAATGTGTACAAGTGGCCGGGCGCGGTGGCTCACGCCTGTAATCCCAGCACTTTGGGAGGCCGAGGCGGGTGGATCACAAGGTCGAGAGATCGAGACCATCCTGGTCAACATGGTGAAACCCCGTCTCTACTAAAAATACAAAAAACTAGCTGGGCGTGGTGGCGCGTGCCTGTAATCCCAGCTACTCGGGAGGCTGAGGCAGGAGAATTGCCTGAACCCAGGAGGCGGAGGTTGCGGTGAGCCGAGATCGCGCCATTGCACGCCAGCCTGGGTAACAAGAGCGAAACTCCGTCTCAAAAAAAATAAATAAATAAATAAATAAATGTGTACAAGTACGTGAGATAAAAGTGAAATGTCTACAGGAGAGGGAACCTCCTTGGAGTATTCTCCCCTCTGGCTGCTGGAGAAGGTTGCACAGGAGTAGGTTGCCTATCTATAAGCCTCCAGTTCTTCCCACACCTGGTGGAGGCTACTGAGCCTCCCTGCCACCTCGGGCTGCGTCCCAGAAGCCCTCCGGCTCCTACTGACTGCAGCAGAACCCAGGCACTCACTCTCATTTGTTCTGGCAGGATTTAACCCATTCAAGTTCAGTAAGCCCGGTTTCCGTCAATCAGGTTCACCTAAGACTATATCCCTCAAGATGAATCCTTTTTTACTCATTGGGTTCCTACTTCTCTGTGACTCTAGTCTGAGAAAATAGAAAAAAGACTAAGATAATACACGAGAATAAGACAAGTAAAGTTCCTAGATCTAGCTTTATTGTTTTAGGAGAGAATCTCCATTGAAGACTCACCAAAAAGCCCAAAGAGAATAATAAAGAAAACTCTTTCTTCTAGCTAGAGGGCCCAAATGATAGTTTGTCTTTCCATAGTATTATTAAATGACTGTCATATTTGTCATCCACTTGTACTGTGATCAATTCAGGCCCCAGTACCTACCCAGAAGATACATCGTTCAGGAAGTTTTTCTTGGGACAAAAATGGGTGGAAGTCAGTAGGATTTAATTAATGAATTATGGTTTTAACTAATAATATATCTAACAATACTCTGATCTCCACTTGATGGCAGAACAAAGCACTTAAATGAATGTTAAATACAAATAGTACCATGCCTAGACTAAGGCAAACTGCACCTATGAAAAAATAGCTTAAAGCCATAAAACAATGGCCACTGAATTTTCCTTCACTTGCTTTCTGAGTACTTAGTTTTCTATATGTTCTACAAAAGTATACATTTTAATGTGATTAAGTAAAGACCACAATCTCTTTCCATTTAGATTTTTCCACTTAGATTTTCTTTTCCACTTAAGAGTTCTCGAGCCGGGCGCGGTGGCTCAAGCCTGTAATCCCAGCACTTTGGGAGGCCGAGGCGGGTGGATCACGAGGTCAAGAGATCGAGACCATCCTGGCCAACATGGTGAAACCCCGTCTCTACTAAAAATACAAAAAATTAGCTGGGCATGGTGGCGCGTGCCTGTAATCCCAGCTACTCAGGAGGCTGAGACAGGAGAATTGCCTGAACCCAGGAGGCGGAGGTTGCGGTGAGCCGAGATCGCGCCATTGCACTCCAGCCTGGGTAACAAGAGCGAAACTCCGTCGCAAAAAAAAAAAAAAAAAAGAGTTGTCCAGAGCATCTGGGAATCTGCTGGGGAATTTCAGTTGGGAATATATTTACTTTGGACTTAGTGGGACATATTTATGTGGTTTTCAGCCTCTCCAAAATATAGTTATTTCTTAAATTCCAATTTGTCCGTAGTGCAGCTCATTAAGTATTATACCCAAGATGCAGAGCCAGAGGACATACATTCTATGGTCTCCGACACTAAAAATATATGGGTAATAGAAGTGAGATAAGATGTGAAAGATACAGCAGCATTAGATGGCGTGCGGAAAATTATTCCGGTCATCAGAAGACAAAGTTTCAACAGGAAGAATTACCTCCAATTGATATAATTTCTGTCATAGTAATAATATATTCTATAATATAGTATATAAAACTTTTTTTTTTTTTTTTTGACATAGAGTCTCGATCTGTCGCCCAGGCTGGAATACAGAGGTGCCATATTGGCTCACTGCAACTTCCACTTCCTCGGTTCAAGCAATTCTCCTGTCTTAGCCTCTCGAGTAGTTGGTACTACAGGCACCCGCTTCCACTCCTGGCTAATTCTTGTATTTTTAGTAAAGATAGAGTTTCACGATATTGGTCAGGCTGGTCTTGAATTCCTGACCTTAGGTGATCCACCTGCCTCAGCCTGCCAAAATAATTTTTATAACTGTAAACACATATTTTTTTATTTTTGCTATAAGCTACGTAAAATTGAATTTATCAGAATTCTTGATTTTAGAATACAAACCTGTAGCAGTACCACAAGTTGTGTGTGTGTGTGTGTGTGTGTGTGTTGTAGTGTTGCATGTTTATACAGCCCTTCTATCAATAAATAAGAGCAACAGAACTAGAGGAAGTATTGCATTATCTTTTCATTATTATAGAAAATAATGTTATTAAATTATTGTCATATGAAAGGCTATTGAAGAATGCACTACCAAAAATATTGGAAAAAAGTGATATAGAGTTGTGCAAGGCATATAGTAAGAAAACTACATTGTTTTTCTAGTCAACCTTTTAAAATTGGTATTTTGTGTGGTTTATGTTTTCATTCAATATCATCTTCATCTTTGTATCTAATTTGCTTATTTTAAAATCCTTTTTCTTTAAAGAGGACACTCCAAATTGTAAAAACTTCAAATCCCACAAAATCTGGATCTATCCTCTGGTGCACACTATGTGTCAGATACATGCTCATTCTTAGAGATATAGTGATAGATAAGACCAAATGCTTGACATCAAGGACTAAGTTTAATTAGGCAAGATGAGCAAATATGGTAACATGAGAAATGTAAGATGGATCCTCAGCTTAGTCTGAAGGGTTCCTGGAAAGCTCACTAGAGGAGATGACTGGCAATATGCTCTCTTCTTCTCTGCCTCCTTTTATCTCCTGATTTCCACCTATAATACTTTCCATATATTATTATATGCAAATACTATAATTATAGTATTATGCAAGTTATAAAACAAGTATTATAATACAAGTTGTTTTCAATATAATCGAAATTTTCAATAACTTTATAATACTTGTATAATTAATACTTGTATGATAACTTGTAGTATAAAACTATAATTCAATAACTTGTGTGATACATGAGAAATCCTGAAGTTCATCACACTGTAACTGAATTGCCATTCCCACAACATAAGCACCATTCCCACAGGTATGAGAATAGAATAAAAGTGTTGATCCTTGAAGCATTTAAACTGCAAGAGTAGTTTAGTAATGTTAAGCTTTTTGTTCTGAGAAGGCCACTGGGGGATAAACTTCTGTATATATCTTGGAGCACAGTATTTACTGTGTGGCAGGTGGCCCAGGAACATTAAGACAGCTGTCAACATCAAGGAAAGCACTAGCCCATGAAAAAAGCAAGCAGATGGACTGGGGCACTTCACTAGCTGCCTCCTAGAATAATAGCTGTGCGTGGCCAAATGAGGTAGTGTCATGCTGCCCAGGGCAGCAAAAAGCTATTACTGAATATAAGCACTCAATTAGGAGGTGGGGGGAAGTGCGCAATATCCTCTCTTCTCCTTTGTTTGTATGCTCAAATTTTCATTAAGGACCCCCGCAACAAATAAGAAAGGGAGAAAATGATGCGAGCATTTCTCATTGTTACTTTCTAATTATCATGGTTTGTAACATGGGGAGATGACTGTCTTGCTGCTTCAATGAGAACAGATGGTAAAATTTTTAAGTAATTGCTTATTCCTATTTCTATGAAATTGCATGATGTTTTATTGCATTGTTTGTCTAGTTTTTGTTTGCAGAACATGTGGAGATGGAGATCTTTCAAACACACATCTTTTAATGCTTCAATTAAGTAAAATGTGTTAGTCTGACCTAACTTACATTTACACTTTTCTCCGTTTGATGATACTTCAAAGAGACATTAGCTCTTTATAAAAATATAACATTAATATTAAAAAATATATAGCTTTCAAACAGCACAAAATTTGCTAATATTGAAAAACTGTACACTTAAAAATGTATAAATAGGAGTAGCATGTCTTTGGCAAACATTGTTTATAACATGTATTCTAAAATAGTTGTTTACACCAATTCAGTGTGATGTGCCTTTTATCTAAGTCAAATGCTGTCTAAAATATAAGGTCATATGTAAGACATTTTTATTAATGGAGCTTCATAAGCATGACATAGATAATGGCTTAGAATAATAACTTACTATTAGATGAGAAATTCATCCTCTACATTCTATTTTCCCAAAATATTTCATCTGACTTCATAAACTCTGCACTGTAATATGCACTTCTGACATAGAATTTTAAAAGTATCTACTCCATAAAGAACAATTATTTATAAATTTCTGGACTGCATTATATTGGTGTTAATTGTAAATTTTGTTTCTTGGGGCTGTATGAAACAAAGATTTGGAGCAAAATAAACAAAAACCAGAAACAAAAATTGCTGTGAATTGACTTCCTTTTTATTTTATTCTGATGTTTCATAGTTTACATGTTCCATACCTAGAGCTTTCTTATTATGGACACTTTGTTCCCAATTTGATTCCTTGCAAATGGTTTAAAAACAAGACATAGAGGCAGCTGCTATTGTGAGCAAATGTTTTGTTTGGGGAGAAAGCAGCTGGAAATGCTACATGCTGTCGTATAAAATGAACCAATTTACACATGGGAACTTTGCCTGATCTAAAAGTGAGATTAACTTTATTTCCCATACGTGAATTTTCTTTGCATGGAATAAAACAGAAATCTATTCACTTGGTTATAATTTGTAGTGATGAAATGATGAATATAAACTTGACATATTTATGGAAATCTTACTCCATTCTGAAAGAAAATATCACTAACAATTTTCCAGAAAAATTCATTTTAAAATATTGCTAAAGGTAGTAGCAAAAAAATCCAAATGGCACATATAAAACCAAATGTTACTATAGATGACATAATTTTTTACTTTTTAAAACTGGAGCAAGTACATTTCTCAATGACACCACTTTCATTTTGAAAGATCTGTCAATTCCTTAAAGCATAACTTAACTGGATTTGCAAATAATGAACAAAAGCACTAGACAGCAACATTTTCATTAGTTTACCTACCAGTTGAATTCCTTTCTCACCTGTTCTACTCAGGTTTTCATTGGTAAAGGAAAAAAAAAAAAGTTACCTAAGAAAAGAGGTAAAACAGAACACAAGAAGTTAGATTCTCTTCCTGGTTTTGCCCCTGACTGCGACCTCTGGAAATTTTATGAATGGGACTGCAGGTAGTAGAATGTGTTTTGTTTTTTTGTTTTGTTTTTGGTTGAGAGATGGGCTTTCACTCTGTTGCCCAGGCTGAAGTGCAGTGTTGTGATCATGCTTCACTGCTGCGCTGTAGCCTCGAATTCCTGGGCTCAAGTGATTTTCTCACCTCAGCCTCACAAGCTGGGATTACTGGCACAAGCCATCATGCCTAGCTGTATGTCTTTTTAAAAGAAAACATATATCAACATGAAAAGATATGGTATTATTTAATGTACTTAGTCACATTTTCACAATTCTTTCTCACTTTGAAAATTGCTGGAGGCCAGGCATAGTGCCTCACACCTGTAATCCCAGCACCTTGGGAGGCAGAGGCAGGAGGATCACTTGAGCCCAGGAGTTTGAGACCAGCCTAAGCAACAGTGAGACCTCATCTCTACTAAAAAGAAGAAGACAAAGCCAGGTGTGGTAACAAGCACCCGTAGTCCCAGCTCTTTGGGAGGCTGAGATGGCAGGACTGCTTGAGCCCAGGACATTGAGGCTGCCGTGAGTCATGATCATGCCACTGCACTCTAGCCTGGGTGACAGAGCAAGAACCTGTCTCAAACAAACAAACAAACAAACAAACAAAGACCAAAAAAGTTACTGGAAAGGATATTGAGTACGTGTACTTGATTTGAAAAGGACAAGAATTCCTATCTAAGCCCTGTTATGATGGGGTTTGATTGGACACTGTAGAAGTAGTCTGTTTAGCAAACAACAATAAACAAAAGGAATGATATTTTTATAAGCATTCAACAGAAATAATTTTACTGAAATATCAAAGTAAAAAGCTAATTCTCAATTGATTTCATATTAAGTTTTCATTCATTTCTATGTCTATCTTCTATTTTATTTTTCTTCTTTTCAGTTCCCCAAATAAGCTCTTCTAAGTAGTCAGTTTCTATAAAAGTCATTTGGTCTACTTCTCATACAAGTAAATGTATTGACATACTGCATACTGCTTTTATTATCAAGTACGGAAGACAATGAACAAATTGTTTTTATGAACCTCACAGTTGGTATTAACTTTAAGTAATGCCAAAAATAAGAATGATGATTCCACTTCCATCTGGCTTAACAGAAACTCCACTTCAAATGATCAATTACATACATCATCAAATCAAACAGCTGACCATACTACAATGTAAAATCTGTCTCTGTAGAAGCATCAGCCACAATGCAGTCTGAGGAAAATAAACTTGCTGAGTTCTGCCATTTTCATTTCAGTACTTCCCACTATGTTTGTATATTCTATAGGTAAATTTGACCTCTGTAATTGAAGTAAAACCCAGTCTAGTTTAGAACAGGATGTATCCTTTACAAAATTAATTGATTTAATTTTATTTCAACTTTCGTTTTAGATACAGAGGGCGCATGTGCAGTTTTGCTATGTGGGAATATCGCATGATGCTAAAGATGTTCCTCTAAATACAATTCGGCAAATGGCTACCGGCAGACCACGTGCTTAGCAGCTCAGAAAGGTAGTTAGAGAAATAACAAATACATACGTACGTATTTTCTGAAAAGTCTATTAATTACTCGACATTTCGGAAAAGTCTACAAGTCATCCTACACTTCAGGGAAAAAAAAAACAAAAAAAAAAAAAGAAAAAGAAAACTTCTAAAATAAAGATCTAGGTAGAATCTAAATTATCGACTCTGTATTCATTCCTTTAGTGTTAGCTGCTTTGAACTTAATTAGGGATGTTTGTGGGAGGAATATATATTGCAAAAAAAAAAAAAAAAGCAACAACAGAAATCCCCAATATTCTAACTACAAGGGTATTTTACAACCATCCACCCATTCAATAATGTTTATTTACTCAATACTTCCAGGCCATGCCTTTAGAAATTGAAATACCCACTGTGATCTCCCCTCAAGAAGATCAATTTCAGGCCAGGCATGTTGGCTGATATCTATAACCTCAGCACTTTGGGAGGCTGAGGAGGGCTGATCACCTGAGGTCAGGAGTTTGAGACCACCTTGGCTAACATGGCGAAACCCTGTTTCTACTAAAAATACAAAAAGTAGTCAGGTGTGGTGGCAGGCACCTGCAATCCCAGCAAAGAAGGCTGAGGCAGGAGAATTGCTTGAACCTGGGAGGCAGAGGTTGCAGTGAGCCGAGATCATACCACTGCACTCCAGCCTCCAGGACAGAGCGAGACTCTGTCTGGGGAGCCTAAGGGGTGGACAGGGAGAAGATCAATTTCAAAGAAAGAAACATACAACTCAGCAGCAGTTACAAGATTGCAAAACAGTGTGATAAATATTTACACACACACACACACACACACACACCCTAATTCAGGGCAAAGCCCTAACTTTCTTCAATTCTATATGACAAAACAAAACAAAAAAACAAAATCATCATTCCTGTGAGAAGGTAAAAATATCAACATTAACAGGAATCTGGAAGAGGTTGATTCCCATTCTTATGGATGACATTGAGGGGTTCAAGACTTCAGTAAGGGACGTAGCTGCAGATGTGCTGGAAATAGTAAGAACCAGAATTAGACACAGATCTTGAAGAAGTGACTAAGTGGTTACAATCTCATGATAAAACTTGAGTGGATGCGGAGCTGCTCCTGATGAGCAAAGAAAGTAGATGCTTCAGATGGAATCTACTCTTGGTGAAGATGCTGCTGTGAACATTGCTGAAATGACATCAAAGGATTTCAAATGTTGCATAAACTTAGTTGTTAAAGCAGGGGCACAGTTTGAGAGGATTGCCTCCAATCTTGAAAGAAATTCTACTGTGGTTAAAATGCTGTTAAACAGCATCACATACTATGGAGAAATCTTTTGTGAAAGGAAGAGTCAATCAATGTGGCAAACCTTGTTGTCTTCTTTTAAGAAATTGCCACAGCCACCTTACCCTTTTGCAACCACCACCCTGACCAGTCAGCAGCCACCAACATGAAGGCAAGACCTTCTACTATTATAGCAAAAAGATTAGAGTTTGCTGATGTCTCAGATAATTAACTTTTTTTTTTTTTTTTGAGTTGGAGTTTTGCTCTTGTTACCCAGGTTGGAGTGCAACGGCGCAATCTCGGCTCACCGCAACCTCTGCCTCCTGGGTTCAGGCAATTCTCCTGCCTCAGCCTCCTGAGTAACTGGGATTACAGGCACGCGCCACCATGCCCAGCTAACTTTTTTGTGTGTTTTTAGTAGAGACGGGGTTTCACCGTGTTGACCAGGATGGTCTCGATCTCTTGACCTTGTGATCCACCCGCCTCGGCCTCCCAAAGTGCTGGGATTACAGGCTTGAGCCACCGCGCCCGGCCTGATAATTAACGTTTTTAAGCAATAAAGTATTTCAAAATTAAGACATGTACCTCATGGTTTTAGACATAATGCTATTGCATATTTAATATACTATAGTATAAACATAACTTTTGAACGTATTAGGAAGCCAAAAAATCTACGTGACTTGCTTTACTGCTGTATTTATTTTATTGTGCTAGTCAGGAACTGAACCCATAATATCTCTGAAGTTATGTCTATACATAGGAAAGCGAGGAAGAAGTGCTGAATCACAGGATTTGGGCAGGCTGTGCTTGGGGTACCGGATAGATTTCACAAATCACAGCTCTAGAAGCATGATGGAAAATTGCAACCAGAACCCAGGTGAAACCCTATTTAACAGATTCTGAATCTATTGAAACATTCATATTAGGAATATTATGCTAGTCAAAAAGCAGTATCAAAGATTAGGAGTGCAATAGTAGGCCAGAAAAAGAGAGAGAATTAGGTTTTGCTTACTGTCTGATTTGGTGAGGAAATAAGTGAATGGGTGCTACTACATTGTGAATCATCAAATACTATGTGTAATATCAGGACATACAAGGGCTTTGGAATGTTAATATGAAACTACCTTTAAGTGAACTCTTTGCCACATTCTCTTGACCTTCTTTAAAATAACTGCATAATTAAAAAGCAAATGACAATGACCAGGTATGAGAAATAGGTAGATGGAGCAACTGCTGCACTGCTCCTAATGTGACCTACATAATTTGAATTTACAGCTGCCTGTCACTGCCTGAGACAGGTTAGACGAGTAAATCAAGCTGGAGAAGTCTTACTAACAACCATATATCTAATTTAGGACTAAAATCAAGTGTATACAAGAATCAAAACAATCTAACAACCGTGTGGCCCTCTTACATGAATTGCTTTTCTCATAGCTATAACCTGGAATTCACTCAAAAGTTGGTAGGTTGAAAGTATTACTATTACGAAATCCCAAAAGGCACTTGGTCCATCTTTATTATTAAGAGTTAAATAATTTATTTTAATTGGTAGCAGTACTGTATTTTCTACAGATTTCAAGATTTATCTATAAATTTCAAGAATTATTTAATTTGTATAATAAGTATACTTACACTTCCCATATTGGTTTTAATTATCAATCTATTCAGGCATTGATTTTTATGAGTGAATAACCATTTCAGGCATTCTTTTTTGAAAATAAATTACTCATCTACTTTTTTTCTAGTTCTTCAATATGTAAAATTCCATTTTCTCTATTGAGAAATTTATATGAAATTGTTATTTCATATATTTTCTAAATATAATGTTAATTTTAAAAGTATTTCAAACTTATTGAAAAATTACAGGAATAGTATGAAGAACCTCCTTTTATTTCCTGAACCATTTTAAATCATGTTATCAAAATAATGTCCTGAATACTTTGATGTGTAACTCTTACAAACATGACCATTCTCCTAAAAAGAATATTAATAACTGTCAAAACTTAAATGGAGTCTGCAGATAAGGTGATAGAATATTAATTTCAACATTAATTTCTTGATTTTGAGAGTTGAATTGCAGTTAGGATTTTAGGAGAATTGTCATGTTTGTAAGAGCTCACTAATCACCCGTTACCACTACCGCCTCCCTGGACATCTGATGCAGAAGCTGTCTTCACCCTTCTCAAGCTTCAGTAGCCCATGCCAGGCAACATGGATGCCTTTGTCATCCTACTGGGGTTCCAACAGCTGGTGCTAGGCTGCTCCTACTGCTCTATCATCACCTCTTTACAAAGATACATAGGTGGTTGGTGCCACATGCCATTTTGCATTCCCCACCAGCATTCTGTGAGAATTTATTGGTTTCATATTCTTGCCAACACAAGGTATTGCCAGTTTTAAAAATTATAGCTATACATGGTAGGTGTATAATGGTAATAAATCATACTTTTAATTAGCATCTCTCTGTGACTAATGATGTCAGGCATCTTTTCCTGTGAGTATCATTTGACCGTATTCTTTTGTGAGGTGTCTACTCAACTGGTTTGCTCATTTTTTGTTGCTGTTGGCTTCTTTCTATTGATATGTAAGCTCTTTATATGTTATACAAGTTCTTTGATTTATGTATATATATATATATATATATATATGTGTGTATATATATATATAGAGAGAGAGAGAGAGTGGATATTCTTTCCTGTTATGTAGTTTGTTTTCCTTTTTATTTATTTATTTATTTATTTATTTATTTATTTATTTATTTATTTTGAGACGGAGTGTCGCTCTTGTTACCCAGGCTGGAGTGCAATGGCGCGATCTCGGCTCACCGCAACCTCCACCTCCTGGGTTCAGGCAATTCTCCTGCCTCAGCCTCCTGAATAGCTGGGATTACAGGCACGCGCCACCACACCCAGCTGATTTTTTGTATTTTTAGTAGAGACGGGGTTTCACCATGTTGACCAGGATGGTCTCGATCTCTTGACCTCGTGATCCACCCGCCTCGGCCTCCCAAAGTGCTGGGATTACAGGCTTGAGCCACCGCGCCCGGCTGTTTTCCGTTTTTAAAAATTAGATTGTCTTATACTTTGAAAGAATTTGTAGTTGTTGGGTGTAGTGTTCTACAAATATGAGTTGGGTCTATTTGGCTGATAGATTCAGATCATCTATGTCTACTGTTTTTTTTTTTTTTGTCTGGTTATTTAGCGATTGCTCAGGAAGAGGTATTTAGATCTCCTACTGCAATTTTGAAATTGTTTATTTCCCCCTTTATCTGCCTATTTCTGCTTTATGTATTCTGAAACTTTGTTACTGGGTGCACAGACGTCTGTGATAAATCCTAATAAAATGTCTTTATCTCAGTTCATTCTTGTTGTCTTGGTGTCTATTTTATCTCACATTAAAATATGCACTCAAACCTTATACTTACTGCTTCTGTAATATTTATTTTTAAATACATTTACTCACAACTTGCCTGCATCTTTATATTAAATGCATTTCTTGTAGAGAGCAGATTGAAATTGTTATGCTTTGCCGGGCGCGGTGGCTCAAGCCTGTAATCCCAGCACTTTGGGAGGCCGAGGCGGGTGGATCACGAGGTCGAGAGATCGAGACCATCCTGGTCAACATGGTGAAACCCCGTCTCTACTAAAAATACAAAACATTAGCTGGGCATGGTGGCGCGTGCCTATAGTCCCAGCTACTCAGGAGGCTGAGACAGGAGAATTGCCTGAACCCAGGAGGCGGAGGTTGCGGTGAGCCGAGATCGCGCCATTGCACTCCAGCCTGGGTAACAAGAGTGAAACTCCGTCTCAAAAAAAAAAAAAAAAAAAAGAAATTGTTATGCTTTTTAAAAATTCATCCGGCTTATTTTTGATTTTAATGGGAGAATTTAATCCAATTAAATGTGATACAGTTATTGACATAATGATGTTAAGGACTGTTTTTTCCTCTGTATTTTGTTCCTTTGTTCCTCCTTTTCTTATGTAGATTACTTGAATATTTCTTAAACTCAATTTTAATATATTGGCTTTTTAAAATTTCTTTTCCATATTTTTAAATGGTTGCTCTAAGGATTATAATATACATCTTTAATTTATACTCTCTGTTAGAGTTAATATTGTATCAATTCTTGTAGAATGCAGAAATTTTACAATTGTAAAGGTTCTTTGTTATTTGTATGAAACCTACATTCATGATTAGTCCCACAGGAATATGTTATTCTTTCGTTTAAACATTCACATGTGTTTAATACCCTTGTTAATATGGGTATTAAAGAAAAAAGGCTTTTACATTTACCCAGATAGTTATCATTTCATTACTTCTTGACAATTAGACTTTTCCTTTGGTGTAATTTCCCTCCAGCCTGCAGAATTTTTTCTTAGTTTTCTGTCTTAGAATTCTGGATTAACTTTCCTGTTTTTTCTTTCAACACCTTAAAGATACTGTGCTACTGCCGGGCGCGGTGGCTCAAGCCTGTAATCCCAGCACTTTGGGAGGCCGAGGCGGGTGGATCACGAGGTCAAGAGATCGAGACCATCCTGGTCAACATGGTGAAACCCCGTCTCTACTAAAAATACAAAAAATTAGCTGGGCATGGTGGCGCATGCCTGTAATCCCAGCTACTCAGGAGGCTGAGGCAGGAGAATTGCTTGAACCCAGGAGGCGGAGGTTGCGGTGAGCCGAGATCGCGCCATTGCACTCCAGCCTGGGTAACAAGAGTGAAACTCCGTCTCAAAAAAAAAAAAAAAAAAAAAAAAAAAGATACTGTGCTACTGAATTTGGCATAGTTTCTAATAAAAATCCAATTTTTTGATAATCAGTTTGCATACAAATTGGTTTGTATCACTTTTACTTGGTAAATTAGGTTTTCTGTCCTCTGGATGTTTTTGATATTTTCTTTGGTTTTCAGCAATTAGCTTTACCATCTATAAATTTGTTTGTTTTACTACATTTGGGGGATTCTGAGCTTTAAAAATCTATAAATTATGGCTGTCATTTGATCTAGAATGTTTTTAGCAATTATTTCTTCATAAATTTGCTCTGCTTCATTCTTTCTTTCCTCTCTCTGTGAGTCTCCACTTGCGTATATTAAAAAAAATCTTTTTCTATTATCCCACAGGACCCTGAGGAACTATTCATATTTTATTTTTTTGAGACAGAGACTCTCTCTGTCACCCAGGCTGAAGTGCAGTGGTGAGATCACAGGTCACTGCAACCTCCACCTCCCAAGTTCAAGAGAATCTCCTGCCTAGGCCTCCCAAGTAGCTGGGATTACGGGTGCTTGCCACCACTCCTGGCTAATTTTTGTATTTTTAGTAGAGACCGAGGTTTCACTATGTCGGCCAGGCTGTTCTTGAACTCCTGACCTCAAATGATCTACCTGCCTCAGAACTCCCAAAGTGCTGGGATTACAGGTGTGAGCCACTGCACCTGGCCTTCAATTTAAAAAATAAATAATATTTATTTTCTTCAGATGGGAAAATTTCTATTGATCTGTCTCCCAGCTCACTGCTTCTTTTCACTATCATTTTTATTCTAACATGCCTACGCAGAGGCCCATGGCAGCCTCCACTTCCCGACCTCAGGCAATCCTCCCACCTCGGGCTCCAAAAAAGCTAGGACTACAGGCGCCTGCCGTCACGATGCCCGGCGAACTTTTTTTTTTTTTTGAGACGGAGTTTCGCTCTTGTTGCCCAGGCTGGGGTGCAATGGCACGATCTCGGCTCACCGCAACCTCCACCTCCTGGGTTCAGGCAATTCTCCTGCCTCAGCCTCTTGAGTAGCTGGGGTTACAGGCACGCACCACCATGCCCAGCTAATTTTTAGTATTTTTAGTAGAGACGGGGTTTCACCTTGTTGACCAGGATGGTCTCGATCTCTTGACCTCGTGATCCACCCGTCTCGGCCTCCCAAAGTGCTGGGATTACAGGCTTGAGCCACCGCGCCCGGCCCAGAGGTTTTTTTTAATGTCAGATGTTGTATAATCCAGTTCTTTTTTTTTTTTTTTTTTTTTTTTTGAGATGGAGTTTTGTTCTTGTTGCCCAGGCTGGAGTGCAGTGGCATGATCTTGGCTTGCTACAACCTCCGCCTCCCAGGTTCAAGCGATTCTCCCGCCTCATCCTCCAGAGTAGCTGGGATTAGAGGCATGCACTATCATGCCTGGCTAATTTTGTATTTTTAGTAGAGACAGGGTTTCGCCATGTTGGACAGGCTGGTTTCGAACTCCTGACCTCAAGTGATCCACCTGCCTCAGCCTTCCGAAGTGCTGGGATTACCGGCATGAGCCACCACACCCAGCTGTATTCTCCAGTTCCATAATTTTTATTCTACTTTGCTTTATAATTCTATTTTTTTCTGCTGAAAATGTTCATCTTTTCAATTTATTATAAGCATGTTTTCCTTTACCTCACTGAGCAGAGTTATGATAGTTGCCTTAAAGTTCTCATCTGATAATTCCATTGGAGTCATCTCGGTACTGGCCTCCATTGATTATCTTTTCCCTTAAAAATGAGTCAGTTTTCCAGTTCTTCGTGTGCCAAGTATTTTTGAATTACGTATTATTTTGAATATATAGCTGTAGAGATTGTGGTTTGTATAACTCCAAAGAGTGTTGCCATTTTTTTTTCTCATAAGGAAATTAAATTGGTTAAACTGAGAGTGAAAACTTTCCATGAAATATCAGTTCATTTGTTTGGATTTACCTGAAAGCATCTCTGAGTCTTTCCTGTTTGTGCATAGTTTGGGGCTCAGAGGGAGACTTGGGAAAATCTACAATCCAGAAATTTATTTATTTTTATTTTTTGTTTTTGAAAAACCAGCTTTTTTTTAAATTATGTTTTTATTTTTTCATTATACTTAAATTTTTTTTTAATTTTTTTTGTTGCATTTTAGGTTTGGGGGTACATGTGAAGAACATGCAAGATTGTCGCATAGGTACACACGTGGCAGTGTGATTTGCTGCCTTCCTCCCCGTCACCTGTATCTGGCATTTCTCCCCCTGCTGTCTCTCCCAAACTCCCCACCCGCCGCTGTCCTTCCCCTGTTTCCCCCTAACAGACCCCAGTGTGTAGTGCTCCCCTCCCCGCGTCCGTGTGTTCTCATCGTTCAGCACCCACCTATGAGTGAGAACATGCGGTGTTTGATTTTCTGTTCTTGTGTCAGATTGCTGAGAATGATGGTTTCCAGGTTGATCCATGTCCCTACAAAGGACACAAACTCAACATTTTTGATGGCTGCATAATATTCCATGGTGTATATGTGCCACATTTTCCCTGTCCAGTCTATCATTGATGGGTATTTGGGTTGGTTCCAGGTCTCTGCTATTGTAAACCATGCTGCAATGAACATTCGTGTGCATGTGTCCTTATAGTAGACCAATTTATATTCCTTTGGATATATACCTAGTAATGGGATTGCTGGGTCAAATGGAAATCGGTTGGTTGCCGATTTACTCTAATGACTGCTAAAAATATGGAACGCTTCACAAATCTGTGTGTCATCGTTGTGCAGGGGCCATGCTAATCTTCTCTGTATCGTTCCAATTTTAGTATATGTGCTTCTGAAGCGAGTACTTTCATTATACTTTACGTTCTGGGGTACATGTGCAGATTGTGCAGGATTGTTACATAGGTATACACATGCCATGGTGGTTTGCTGAATCCATCCCTCTGTCACCTACATTAGATAATTCTAATGTTATCCTGCCCAAATCCCCTCAGCCCCTGCTATCCCTCCCCTAGCTTCCCCACCACCCAACAGGCTTTGTTATGTGATGGTCCCCTCCCTGTGTCCATGTGTTCTCATTGTACAACACCCACTTATGAATGAGAACATGTGGTGTCTGATTTTCTGTTCTTGTGTCAGTTTGCTGAGAATGATGGTTTCCAGCTTCATCCACGTCCCTGCAAAGGACATGAACTAATCCTTTTTTATGGCTGCATAGTATTCCATGGTATATATGTGCCACATTTTCTTTACCCAGTCTATCATTGATGGACATTTGGGTTGGTTCCAAGTCTTTGCTAATGCACACAGTGCCACAATGAACATACATGTGCATGTGTTTTTGTAATAGAACAATTTATAATTCTTTGGGTATATACCCAGTAATGGGATTGCTGGGTCACATGGTATTTCTGTTTCTAGACCCTTGAGGAATCGCCACACTGTCTTCCACAGTGGTTGAACTAACTTTCACTCCCACCAACTGTGTAAGAGTGTTCCTATTTCTCCACAACCTCTCCAGCATCTGTTGTCTCCAGATTTTTTAATGATCACCATTCTAATTGGTGTGAGATGGTATCTCAATGTGGTTTTGGTGTGCATTTCTCTAATGACCAGTGAAGATGAGCACTTTTTCATATGTTTCTTGGCTACATAAATGTCTTCTTTTGAGAAGTGTCTGTTCATACCTTTTGCCCACTTTTTGATAAGGTTGTTCGTTTTTTTCTTTTAAATTTAAGTTCTTCGTAGATCCTGGATATTAGCTCAGTGTCAGGTGCTTAGATTGCAAACATTTTATCTCCCCTGTTGGTTGCCGGTTCTCTCTAATGATTATTTCTTTTGCTATGCAGAAGCTCTTAAGTTTAACTAGATCCCATTTGTCTATTTTGGCTTTTGTTGCCAAAGCTTTTGGTGTTTTAGTCATGAAGTCCTTGCCTATGCTTAGGTCCTGAATGGTTTTGCCTAGGTTTTCTTCTGGGGTTTTTATGGTGTTAGGTCTTATGTTTAAGTCTTTAATCCATCTGGAGTTAATTTTTGTATAAGTTGTAAGGAAGGAGTCCAGTTTCTGCTTTTGGCACACTGCTAGCCAGTTTTCCCAACACCATTTATTAAACAGGGAATCCTTACCCCATTGCCTGTTTTTGTCAGGTTTGTCAAAGATCAGACGGTTGTAGATGTGTGGCGTTACTTCCGAGGCCTCTGTTCTGTTTCACTGGTCTATATCTCTGTCTTGGTACCAGTACCATGCTGTTTTGGTAACTGTAGCCTTGTAGTATACTTTGAAGTGAGGTAGCATGATGCCTCCAGCTTTGTTTGTTTGTTTGGTTTTTTGCTTAGGATCGTCTTGGCTATGTGGGCTCTTTTTGTTCTCATATGAAGTTTAAGGTGGTTTTTTTCAGTTCTGTGAAGAAGGTCAATGGTAGCTTGATGGGAATAGCATTGAATCTATAAATTATTTTGGGCAGTATGGCCATTTTCACGATATTGATTCTTCCTAACCATGAGTATGGAATGGTTTTCCATCTGTTTGTGTCTTCTTTTATTTCCTTGAGCAGTGTTTTGTAGTTCTCCTTGAAGAGGTCCTTCACACACCTTTTTAGTTGTATTCTTAGGTATTTTATTCTCTTTGTAGCAATTGTAATGGGAATTCACTCATGATTTCACTGTTTGTCTGTTGTTGGTGTATAGGAATGCTTGTGATTTTTGCACATTGATTTTGTATCCTGAGACTTTCCTGAAGTGCTTATCAGCTTAAGGAGATTTTGGGCTGAAATGACGGGGTCTTCTAAATATACAATCATGTCATCTGCAAATAGAGACCATTTGACTTACTCTTTTCCTAATTGAATACCCTTTACTTCTTTTTCTTGCCTGATTGCTCTGGCTAGAACTTCCAATGCCATGTTGAATAGGAGTGGTGAGAGAGGGCACCCTTGTCTAGTGCCAGTTTTCAAAGGGACTGTTTCCAGTTTTTGCCCATTCAGTATGACATTGGCTGCGAGTTTGTCATAAATAGCTCTTATTATCTTAAGATACATTTCATCAATATCCAGTTTATTGAGAGTTTTTAGCATATAAGGCTGTTGAATTTTGTCAAAGGCTTTCTCTGCATCTATTGAGATAATCATGTGTTGTCTTTGGTTCCATTTATGTGATGGATTACTTTATAGATTTGCATACGTTCTACCAGCCTTGCATCCCTGGGATGAAGCTGACTTGATTGTGATGGATAAGCTTTTTGATGTGCGATATTGACCTGAAATTTTCTTTTTTAGTTGTGTCTCTGCCAGGTTTTGGAACCAGGATGATGTTGGTCTCATAAAAGGAGTTAGGGAGGATTCCCTCTTTTTGTATTGTTTGGAATTGTTTCAGAAGGAATGGTACCAGCTCCTCTTTGTAAGTCTGATAGAATTCATCTGTGAACTGATCTAGTCCTGGACTTTTTTGGTTGGTAGGCTATTAATTACTGCCTGAATTTCAGACCTTGTTGTTGGTCTATTCAGGAATTCAACTTCTTCCTGGTTTAGTCTTGGGAAGGTGTAAGTGTCCAGGCATTTATCCATTTCTTCTAGATTTACTGGTTTACATGCATAGAGGTGTTCGTAGTAATCTCTGATTGTAGTTTGTATTTCTGTGGAATCAGTGGTGATATTCATTTTATCATTTTTTAATTGAATCTGTTTGATTCTTCTCTCTTTTCTTTTTTAAGTCTGGCTAGCAGTGTATCTATTTTGTTGATCTTTTCAAAAAACCACCTCCTGGATTCATTGATTTTTTTCTAGGGTTTTTTATGTCTCTATCTCCTTCAGTTTTGTTCTGATCTTAGTTATTTCTTGTCTTCTGCTAGCTTTTGAATTTGTTTGATCTTGCTTCTAGTTCTTTTGTGATGAGAGGGTGTCAATTTTAGATCTTTCCTCCCTTCTCACACAGGCATATATTGACATAAATTTCCCTCTAGACACTGCTTTAAATGTGTCCCAGATATTTTTGGTACATTGTGTCTTTGTTCTCACTATTTTTGAAGAACATCTTTATTTCTGCCTTTATTTCATTATTTATCCAGTAGTCATTCAGGATCAGGTTGCTCAGTTTCCATGTAGTTGTGCACTTTTCAGTGAGTATCTTCATCCTGAGTTCTAATTTGATTGTACTGTGGTCTGTGAGACTGTTTGTTATGATTTCTGTTCTACTGCATTTGCTGATGAGTTATTTACTTCCAATTATGTGGTCAATTTTAGAGTGAGATGTGGTGCTGAGAAGAATGCATATTCTGCGGATTTGGGGTGGAGAGTTCTGTAAATGTCTATTAGGTTTGCTTGGTCCAGGCTTGAGTTCAAGTCCTGGATATCCTTGTTAATTTTCTGTCTCGTTGATCTGTCTAATATTGACAATGGAGTGTTACAGTTTTCCACTCTTATTGTTTGGGAGTCTAAGTCTATTTGTAGGTCATTAAGAACTTGCTTTACACATCTGGGTGCTCCTGTATTGGTGCATATATATTTAGAATAGTTGCCTCTTCTTGTTGCATTGATCCCTTTACCATTATGTAATGACCTTTTTTGTCTCTTTTGATCTTTGTTGGCTTAAAATTTGTTTTGTCAGAGGCTAGAATCGCAACCTCTGCTTTTTTGTTGTTGTTGTTCTCCATTTGCTTGGTAAATCTTCATCCCTTTATTTTGAGTCTATGTGTGTCTTTGCACATGAGATGGGTCTCCTGAATACAGCACACCAATGGGGCTTGACTCTTTATCCAATTTGACCGTCTGTGTCTTTTGATTGGGACATTTAGCCCATCTATATTTAAGATTAATATTGTTATGTGTGAATTTGATCCTGCCATTTTGATACTAGCTGAGTGTTTTGCCTGTTAGTTGACACATTTTATTCATTGTGTCTATGGTCTTTACCATTTGGGATGTTTTGGGAGTGACTGGTACTGGTTGTTCCTTTCCATGCTTAGTGCTTCCTTCAGAAGCTCTTGTAAGGCAGGCCCGGTGGTGACAAAATCTCTCAGCAATTGCTTGTCCATAAAGGATTTTATTTCTCTTTTGCTTATGAAGCTTAGTTTGACTGGATATAAAATTCTTGGTTGAAAGTTATTTTCTTTAAGGATGTTGAATATTGGTCCCCAGTCTCTTCTGGCTTGCAGGGATTCTGCCAAGAAATCTGCTGTGAGTCTAATGGGTAACTTTGTGGGTAACTTGACCTTTCTTGTTGTCCTTCGCTTTATTTTCCTTTATTTCAACCCTGGTGAATCTTGACAATTATGTACCTTGGGGTAGCTCTTCTTGAGGAATATCTTTGTGATGTTCTCTGTATTTCCTGGATTTGAATATTAACCTGTCTTGCCAAGTTGGGAAGGTTCTCCTGGATAATATCCTGAAGAGTGTTTTCCAACATGGTTTCATTCTCCCTGTCAAATTCAGGTACACCGATCAAATGTAGATTAGGTCTTTTCACACAATCTCATATTTCTTAGAGGCTTTGTTCATTTCTTTTCACTCTTTTTCCTCTAATCTTGCCTTCACATTTTATTTCATTGAGTTGATCTTCAGTTTCTGATATCCTTTCTTCTGCTTGATCTATTTGGTGATTGAAACTTGTGTATGCTTTGAGATGTTCTTGTGCTGTGTTTTTCAGCTCCATCAAGTCATTTATATTTTTCTGTAAGCTGGTTATTCTAGTTAGCACTTCAACTAAACTTTTTTCAAGTTCTTAGTTTCTTTGTATCGGGTTAGGACATGCTCCTTTAGCTCAGAGAAGTTTGTTATTACCCACCAGAATTTTAGACTCCCATTCTCTCCCTTCACTCTTCAGAGGCTTTGGTTGCCCCATGCACTGTCATTTTTTCCTTTAGTCCATAGAAATAGCAGACTTTCTGTCAGAGTTTTAGGCCCTGTGCTGTGATCATAGCCTCCCCTGAAGATTTCTCTCCCAAATCAAAAACTCACTTTATGCCTCCACCTCCTACCAAGTATTAACTCCCCTGCTAATTACATCTAATTCTACTCATTTCTTGTCGTTGTCCAGAATTTATAGCCATCGTCTGTGTGAGGGTTGGTCTACTGGAAAGTATTCCACTATGTTAGAAGCAGAATTCGGTATAAAATTTATTTTCAGAATAATTTAAAAGATTATTGAAATGCAACTAATTCATGAAAGGTCAGGATACAAAATCAATATACAAAAATTAGTTGCATTTTTATGCACTGTTTATGGATTAGGAGAGAGATATCAGAAAAGAAATTACCTTCTTCATATTATAATAGCTAATTTAGTTATTTTGTATAATTAACCAGAATTTGCATTCACTATAATTTTCATTATTTTATTTTGCTATTAGTGAACCCATTTTCAATCACTGCCATTTAATTTTGATTGGCTAAATGAGCTAGTGAGCACTGACACATAAAAAGATACTATCTTATTATATTCATTCACAAAGTTAATGAAAGATTGATTACAATGAAAGTTTTTTTGATTTGGGGGTACTTATATCAACTGTGGATACTGTTCAATTCTCCCACTTTTCTTTACATTACCTACTGTACATTCTACATTAGGATGGGATACAGTATACCATTTAATCCTTACATAAGATTAGGAAGTGAAGTTATCAGTACTGTTGAAATCTAGCCATTCCAGATTTCTAAAATGTGAATTTTTGAAGCAAAACCCACAAACTTTTAAAAACTTTGGAGACCTCCTTACAGTTTGAAACACATTGCCTTGGCATTTTTAGAGAATGGATGTTCTATGAAACTTTAGGCATCACTTTTACTAATAAGAAATCATTTTGAAGTAGAAATACAAACAAATACAAATACAAATTTTAATACTTTTATTCTTTTAAATTAATTTTGTAAAATATCACCTTTTTTTAAAGTTCTAAATGTGTCTTGATTTAAGCATATGTAATTCTTACATGTTTACCTAGGTGTCTACTAGACCACGTTCTCCATAACAAAAAAAAAAAAAAAACAACTTCAATGCTCCTGTTTATTTTCTCTCTAGTTCCACATGTCCGTCTTCTAACTGGTTCATTTGCCATGGCCAACCAAAAATATCCCCAGATTCCTAGATACTGCCATAGAAAACTGGTTTTACCATATAGAGTGTTCTCTATTTGTAGTAGCAGGAATTACCTAATAACTAAGCCAGAATCAGGAAGGAGACAAGATATAAAAATCAAAGCAAGTTCGAACCAAGGCTTAGACCCCCTTGCAGATCTATGGTAGGGTTTTCTAAGAACGAGCTTTTTGCTTATTGATGTTCTCTGTTTTATTTTCAGTTCATTTATTTCTGCTCTATCTTCATTATTTATTTTCATGTTTTCTTTAGGTTTAATTTGCTCCTCTTTTTGTAGTTTCTTAACATAGAAGCATAGATGATTGACTTGAGATTTCCTTTCTAATGAAATGCTATAGATTTCCCTTTGAGTGCTGCTGGCTGCATTGCACATATTTAATGCTGCATTCTCATTTTCGATACTTACAAATGTTTTAATTTCTTGAATCATCCTTTTTGATCCGTGGCTTATTTAAAAGTGTGTTTAATTTCTAAGTGTTTGGAAATGCTTAAATGTGTTATTGATGGGTAGTTTAATTCCTTCATGGTTAAATAACATATTTTGTATGATTTCAATTCTTTTGAATCTACTCATGTTTGTTTTAAAACAAACGATATGGTCTATATTGATGTATATTTTATATGCACTTGAAAAGAGTATCATTATTTTGTTGTTGTAGGATTGAATGACTTATAGAGGTCAGTTAGATGTAACTGGTTGATAGCCTTTTACGTTCTCTCATATCCTTGCTGATCATCTGTTTACAGGTTACATAGATTACTAAGAGAAAGGATTATTGAAGTATCCCACGATTATCATAGATCTATTTCTACCAGTCTATTCATTTTTTCTTCACATATTCCAAAGCTTTTTTTTTTTTTTTTTTAGACGGAGTTTCGCTCTTGTCACCCAGGCTGGAGTGCAATGGCGCGATCTCGGCTCACCGCAACCTCCACCTCCTGGGTTCAGGTAATTCTCCTGCCTCAGCCTCCTGAGTAGCTGGGATTACAGGCACGCGCCACCATGCCCAGCTAATTTTTTGTGTTTTTTGTAGAGACGGGGTTTCACCATGTTGACCAGGATGGTCTCGATCTCTCAACCTCGTGATCCACCCGCCTCGGCCTCCCAAAGTGCTGGGATTACAGGCTTGAGCCACCGCGCCCGGCCAAAGCTGTTTTTAGTTGCATACACATTTAAAATTGTTTTCTTCCTGGTGATTTGACCCTTTTATCATTTTGTAATGTACCTCTTCATTCCCGAAATTTCTCTACACTCTAAAATCTACTTGATCTGATGTTATTGTAGCCAGTCCAGCTTTCTTTTGATAATAAATATTTTTTCCACCTTTTCATTTTTAGCTTACATATGTAATTATATTTGAAGTAAATTACATGTAGAGAGCATAAAATTGGATAATTTTTTAAACAATTCGATCTTTTAATTTGTATGTTTAGACCATTTACATTTTATAACATTATCGACATGTTTGAATTTGTTTATGTTTGGATTTAGGTCACCATTTTATTATATGCTTACTCCCACTTTTCATTACTCTACTTCTCTTTCTCTGCCTTCTTTTGGATCATTTGAACATATTTTAGTATTTCATGTTAGCTTATCTATTATGTTTTGACTATATTATTTTGAACAGTGTTTTTAATGGCTTCTTTAGACATTATAGTACACACATCAAACTTTTCAGTCAAGTTAGAAAACATATTTTTCTACTTCAAAAATTAGGTGGCACCATACTAACCCCTTTACTCTGTCATTGTCTTACATGTTACGTCTCCATACATTAAACCCTCCATAACCACAGTATTTTAAACAACAAGCATATTTTAAAAACACAATGCTGTTTTAAGTTTCTTTCCGGTATCACTCCCCTCCTGTTTGAAGAACTTCCTTTGGCAATTCTTTTAGAGAAGGTTTGGTGGCAATAAATGTGATTGGTTTTGTTCTGAGAGTTTCACTTCACTTTTATTCCCAAAGAGGTTATTTTTATAGAATATTTAATAGAAATTTAATAGTTATTTTTATAGAATTCTCGGTTGACAGCTACTTTTCATACTTAAAACATCATAGGTCATTTCCTTCTGGCTTCAGTGATTTCTGATGAGAAATCAGCCATTGTTTGAATTATGTCTCACACAGTCTCTGAGGCTCTGTTCAATTTTTTTTCTGACACTCAGATTAAATGATTTCTATAGATCAACCTTCAAGATTTTCAGAATAGGTAAGTGAGCACTGACTTCCATTTAAAGTTATCGGCTTGAGGGACATGGATGAAGCTGGAAACCGTCATTCTCAGCAAACTAACACAAGAACAGAAAACCAAACACCGCATGTTCTCATTCATAAGTGGGTGTTGAACAATGAGAACACACGGACACAGTGAGGGACACATCACGCACCTGGGCCTGTTGGGGGGTGGGGTGGCTAGGGGAGGGATAGTAGCAGGTGCGGGGATTGAGAAGGGCTAACAGTAGGAGAAATACCTAATGTAGATGATGGGGGGACGGATGCAGCACACCACCATGGCGTGTGTATACCTATGTAACAAACCTGCACATTCTGCACATGTACTGTAGAACTTAAGGTGTAACAAAATAAAAAATAAAATAAAGTTACTTGTTTGATTAGCCCCTAAAGAGAGAGTCAGCCTGTTCTTTGAAGCTTTGAAGCCAGACATTGATTTCTCCTCTCTAATAATTTAAGTCCTGGATGACACTTCTTCCAATATAGGGGCTGTTTCATCTCCACTGAGAATCTGTTACTGTAGCCACATTTATCAAAGATCCTAACTAGATCTTCTGGATAACTTGCTGCAGCTTCTACATCAACATTTGCTGCTTCACCCGGTGCTGTTACGTTATGGAGATGGCTTCTTTCCTTAAATCCCGTGAACCAACCTCTGCTGGCTTCCAACTTTTCTTTTCCAGCTTCCTCACCTCTCTTAGCCATCACAGAACTGAGGAGAGCTAGGGTTTTGCTCTGGATTAGGCTTTGGCCTAATGGAATGTTGTGGCCTGTTGGATCTTCAGTCCAGACTATGAAAGCTTTTTCTATATCAGCCATTTTGTTTCACTTATCATTTATGTAGTCACTGCAGTAGCACTAATTCTTTCAGGTTTTTTCTTTGCATTCGCAGCTTGGCTAATTGGCACAAGAGGCTTAACATTTGGCCTCTTTTGGCTTTTGACATGGCTTTCTCATTAAGTTTAATCATTTCTAGCTTTTGACTTAAAGAGAGATATGCAAGTGTTTCTTTTACTTGAACACTTAGATACTATTGTAGGGTTATTAATTGGCCTAATTTCAAAATTATTGCATCTTAGGGAATAGGGAGGCCCAAAGAGAGGGAGAGAAATGGGGAAGGCTAGTGTGTGGAGCAGTCAGAACATGAACATTCATCAATTAAGTTTGCAGTTTCATATGGGTGAGATTCATGCCACTCCAAAATAATTACAACAGCAAAGACCACTGATCACAAATCATCAAAACAAATATAATAATAATAATAATAAAGTTTAAATATTGTGGGAATTAGCAGAATGTGATACAGAGATAAAATGTGAACAAAAGGCGTTGGAAAAATGGTGCTGATAGACTTGCTTAACACAGGGTTGTCACAAACCTTGAATTTGTAAAAAACACAGTATCTGTTAAACAAAATGAAGTGAAGCTCAGGGGTTGCTCACAAGATGGCTGAAAAGGAACAGCTCCAGTGCGCAGCTCCCAGTGAGACCGACACAGAAGGGAAGTGATCTCCACATTTCCAGCTGAGGTAGCTGGTTCATCTCATTTGGACTGGTTGGACAGCGGATGCAGCCCAAGGAGGGTGAGCTGAAGCAGGTTGGGACGTCACCTCACCTGGGAAGTGAAAGAGGCCAGAAAACTCCCTCTCTTAGCCAAGGAAATCCATTAGGGACTGTTCCCTGCACTCCGGCCCAGACACTGTGCTTTTCTCATGGACAACTCGCAGACCAGGAGATTCCCTCTGGTGCCTACAACACCAGGGCCCTGTTTTTCCAGCACAAAAACGGGAGGTCATTTGGGAAGACATCGAGCTAGCCACAGCAGTTTTTTTTTTTTTTTAATACCCTGGTGGTGTCTGGAACACCAGTTAGACAGACCGCTCAGTTACCTGCAAAGGGGACTGAAGCCAGGGAGCCAAGTGATCTGGCTTGGTGAGTCCCACCCCCATGAAGACCAGCAAGCTAAGATCCACTGGCTTGAAATTCTCCCAACCAGTACAGCAGTCTGAGCTTGAGTTGGGACATTCAAGCTCGGTGTGGGGAGGGGTGCCCATCATTGCTGAGGCTCAAGCAGGCAGTTGTATTACAGTGTAAACAAAATCACTGGGAAGTTCAAACTGGGCGGAGCCCATGGCAGCTCAGCAAGGCCTCTGCAGGCACAAAAAAAGGCAGGAACCCATCAGGAACTTATAAATAAAGCCCCCACCTTCTTGGAACAGAGCACCCAGGAAAAGGGGCTGTTGTGGGTACAGCTTTAGCATCCCTGCCTGGAAGCTCTGAAAAAAGCAGCATATCTCCCAGCATAGCACTCCAGCTTGGATAAGGGACAGAATGCCTCCTCAAGTGGCTCCTAGACCCCCGTGTATTCTGACTGGGAGATACCTCCCAGTAGGGTCCAACAGACACCTTATACAGGAGAGCTCTGGCTGGCATGTGGCAGGTACCCTTCAGGGATGAAGCTACCAGAGGAAAGAACAGGCAGCCATATTTGCTGTTATGCAGCCCCTGCTGGTGATTCCTAGGCAAGCAGGGTCTGGAGTGGCCCTCCAGAAAACTCCAGCTGACCTGCAGCAAGGAGGCCTGACTGTTAGAAGGAAAACTAAGAAACAAAAAGAAATAGTCTCAACATCAACAGAAAGGACATCCACTCAAAGACCCCATCCAAAGGTAACCTACTTCAAAGACGAAAGGTAGATAAATCCACAAATATGGAAGAAATCAGTACAAAAAAGGTGAAAATTCCAAAAGCTAGAATGCCTATTCTCCTCCAAGGGATCAGAACTCCTCACCAGCAAGGGAACAAAACTGGATGAAGAATGAATTTGACAAATTGACAGAAGAAGGCTTCAGAAGATGAGCAATAAACTTTTCCAAGGTAAAGGAGCATGTTCTAACCCAATGCAAGGAAGCTAAGAATCTTGAAAAAAGGTGAGATGAAATGATAACTAGAATAACCAAGTTAGAGAAGAATATAAATGACTTGATGGAGCTGAAAAACACAGCATGAGAACTTTGTGAAGAAAACGCAAGTTTTAATAGCTGAATCAATCAAGCAGAAGAAAAGATATCAGAGATTCAAGATCAACACAATGAAATAAACTGAGAAGACAAGATTAGGTAAAAGAGTGAAAAGAAATGAACAAAGCCTCTAAGAAATATGGGATTACTTGAAAAGGCCAAATCTATGATTGCTGTACCTGAAAGTGATGGGGAGAATAAAACCAAGCTGGAAAAGACTCTTTAGGATATCCAGGATAACTTCCCCAATATACCAAGGTCGGACAACATTCAAATTCAGGAAATACAGAGACCACCACAAAGATACTTCTCAAGAAGAGCTACCCCAAGACACGTAATCATCAGATTCACCAGGGTTGAAATGAAGGAAAAAAATGCTAAGAACAGCCGGACACAAAGGTCAGGTTACCCACAAATGGTAGCCCATCAGACTCACAGCAATTTTCTCAGCAGAAACTGTACAAGCCAGAAGAGAGTGGGGGCCGATATTCAACATCCTTAAAGCAAATAATTTTCAACCTAGAATTTCATATCCAGCCAAACTAAGCTTCATAAGCAAAGGAGAAATAAAATCCTTTATGGAAAAGCAACTGCCGAGAGATTTTGTCACCAGCAGGCCTGCCTTACAAGAGCTCCTGAAAGAAGCATGGAAAGGAACAACCGATATCAGCCACTGCAAAAACCTATCAAATTGTAAAGATCATCAATGCTATAAAGAATATGCATCAACTAACAAGTAAAATAACCAGCTAGCATCATAATGACAAGATCAAATTCACACATAACAATATTAATCTTAAATATAAATGGGCTAAATGCCCCAATTGAAAGACAGAGACTGGCAAATTGGATAAGGAGTCAAGATCCTTTGGTGTGCTGTATTCAGGAGACCCATCTCATGTGCAAAGACACACAAAAGCTCAAAATAAAGGTATGAAGGAATATTTACCAAGTAATTGGAAAGAAAAAAAAGCAGGGGTTGCAATCCTAGTCGCTGATAAAACAGACTTTAAACCAACAAAGTTCAAAAGAGACAAAAGGGCATTACATAATGGTAAGGGGATCAACGTAACAAGAAAAGCTAACTATCTTTTTTTTTTTTTTTTTTTTTTTTGAGACGGAGTTTCGCTCTTGTTACCCAGGCTGGAGTGCAATGGCACGATCTCGGCTCACTGCAACCTCCGCCTCCTGGGTTCAGGCAATTCTCCTGCCTCAGCCTCCTGAGTAGCTGGGATTACAGGCACGCGCCACCACGCCCAGCTAATTTTTGTATTTTTAGTAGAGACGGGGTTTCACCATGTTGACCAGGAGGGTCTCGATCTCTTGACCTCGTGATCCACCCGCCTCGGCCTCCCAAAGTGCTGGGATTACAGGCTTGAGCCACCGCGCCCGGCCAAAGCTAACTATCTTAAATAACTATACATCTAATACAGGAGCACCCAGATTCATAAAGCAAGTTCTTAGAGACCTACAAAGAGACACAGACTACCACACAATAAGACTGGGAAACTTTAACAGCCCACTCCCAATATTATACAGATCAATGAGACAGAAAATTAACAAGGATATCCAGGACTTGAGCCCAGATCTGGACCAAGCGGACCTAATAGACACCTCTAGAACTCTCTACTGCAAATCCAAAGAATATATATTCTTCTCAGCACCACATCTCACTTATTCTAAAACTGACTGCATAATTGGAAGTAAAACACTCCTCAGCAAATACAAAAGAACAGAAATCATAACAGTCTCTTAGGCCACAGTGCAATCAAATTAGAATTCAGGATTAAGAAACTCACTCAAAACTGCACAACTACCTGGAAACTGAACAAACTTCTCCTGAATGACTACTGGATAAATAATGAAATAAAGGAAGAAATCAAGATGTTCTTTGACATCAATGAGAATGAAGAAACAATGTACCAGAATCTCTACATTTAAAGAAGTGAGTAGAGGGAAATTTATAGCACTAAATGCCTACATGAAAAGGGAGGAAAGATCTAACATTGACACCCTCTCATCACAATTAAAAGAACTAGAGGAGCAAGATCAAACAAATTCAAAAGCTAGCGGAAGATAAGAAATAAATAAGATCAAAGCAGAACTGAAGGAGACAGAGACATAAAACCCCTCCAAAATATCAATGAATCGGGAGCTGGTTTTTTTTGGAAAGATCAACAAAATAGATAGATAGATTGCTAGCCAGACTACTAAAAAATGAAAAGAGAGAAGAATCAAATAGATGCAATAAAAAATGATAAAATGAATATCACCACTGATCCCACAAAATACAAACTACCATCAGAGAACAATGTAAACATCTCTATGCAAATACACTGGAAAATCTAGAAGAAATGAATAAATTCCTGGACACTTACACCTTCCCAAAACTAAACCAGAAAGAAGTTGAATCCCTGAATAGACCAACAGAAAGGTCTGAAATTCAGGGATCAATTAACAGCCAACAAACCAAAAAAAGTCTAGGACCAGATGGGTTCACAGCTGAACTATACCAGAGGTACAAAGAGGAGTTGGTACCATTCCTTCTGAAATGATTCCAAACAATACAAAAAGGGGGAACTTTCCCTAACTCATTTCATGAGACCAACATCATCCTGGTACCAAAACCTGGAAGAGACACAACTAAAAAAGAAAATTTCAGGCCAATATTCCTGTAACATTATTGCAAAAATCCTCAATAAAATAATGGCAAACTGAATCCAACAGCACATGAAGAAGCTTATCCATCATGATCAAGTCAGCTTCCTCCTTGGGAAGCACAGCTGGTTCAACATACACAAATAAATAAACGTAATCCATCACATAAACAGATCCAAAGACAAAAAACCATGTGATTATTGCAATAGATGCAGAGAAGGCCTTTGGCAAAATTCAACAGTCCTTTATGATAAAAACTTTCAATAAACTAGATATTGGTGGAATACACCTCAAAATAATAAGAGCTATTTAGGACAAACCCATAGCCAATATCATACGGAATGGGCAAAAATTGGAAGCATTCCCTTTGAAAACCAGCAAAAGACAAAGATGCCCTCTCTCACTACTCCTATTCAATATAGTTATTGGAAGTTCTGGCCAAGGCAATCAGGCAAGAAAAAGAAATAGAGGATATTCAATTAGAGAAAGAGGAAGTCAAATTGTCTCTATTTGCAGATGCCATGATTGTGTATTTAGAAGACCCCGTAATCTTAGCCCCAAATTTCCTTAAGCTGATAAGCAACTTCAGCCAAGTCTCAGGATACAAAATCGATGTGCAGAAATCACAAGCATTCCTATACACCAACAACAGACAAACAGAGAGCCAAATCATGAGTGAACTTCCATTATAATTGCTACAAAGATAATAAAATATCTAGGAATACAACTAACAAGGGATGTGAGGATCTCTCCAGGGAGAACTACAAACCGCTGCTCAACGAAATAAGAGAGGACACAAACAGGTGGAGAAACAGTCCATGCTTATGATTAGGAAGAATCAATATTGTGAAAATGCCATATTGCCCAAAGTAATTTATAGATTCAATGTTATCCCCACCAAACCCAGAAAGAGCCCACACAGCCAAGATAATCCTAAGGAAAAAAAAAAAAAAAGCAAAGCTGGAGGCATCACACAAAGATATAGACCAATGGAACATAACAGAGGCCTCAGAAATAATGCCACACATCTACAATCATCTGATCTTTGACAAACCTGGCAAAAAGAAGCCATGGGGAAAAAAATGCCTTGTTTAATAAATGGTGTTGGGAAAACTGGCTAGCCATATGCAGAAAGCTAAAATGGATCTCTTCCTTACACGTTATACAAAAATTAACTAAAGATGAATTAAAGATTTAAACATAAGACCTAAAACCATAAAAACCCTAGAAGAAAACCTAGGCGATCCTATTCAGGACATAGGCATGGGCAAGAACTTCATGACTAAAACACCAAAAGCAATGGCAACAAAAGCCAAAATAGACAAACGCAACCTAATTAATCTAAAGGGCTTCTGCACAGCAAAATAAACTATCATCAGAGTGAACTGGAAACCTACAGAATGGGAGGGAATTTTTGCAATCTATCCATCTGACACAGGGCTAATATCCAGAATCTACAAAGAACTTTAACAAATTTATAAGAAAAAAAAAATCCCATGAGAAAGTGGGCAAAAGATATGAACAGACACTTCTCAAAAGCAGACATTTACGCAGCTTACAAACATGAAGAAGTGCTCATCATGGTGATCATTAAAAAATCTGGAGATAACAAATGCTGGAGAGGATGCGAAGAAATAGAAACGCTTTGACACCGTTGGTGGGAAGGTAAATTAGTTCAAACATTGTGGAAGACGTGTGGTAACTCCTCAAAGGTCTAGAAATAGAAATACCACTTGACTCAGCAATCCCATTACTGGGTATATGCCCAAAGGATTATAAGTATTCTACCATAAAGACACATACGCACATATGCTTATTGCAGCACTGTTTACAATAGCAAAGACTTGGAACCAACCCAAATGCCCATCCATGATAGACTGGATAAAGAAAATGTAGCACATATACACCCTAGAATACTATGCAGCTATAAAAAGGATGAGTTCATGTCCTTTGCAGGGACATGGATGAAGCTGGAAACCATCATTCTCAGCAAACTAACACAAGAACAGAAAGCCAAACACCACACGTTCTCTCTCATGAGTGGGAGCCGAACAATGAGAACACATGGACACAGGGAGGGGAGCATCATATATCGGGGCCTGTCAGGGTGTGGGGTGACCAGGGGTGAGATAGCATTAGGAGAAGTACCTAATGTACATGGCAGGGTGATGGATGCAGTGAACCATCATGGCACGTGTATAACTATGTAACAAACCTGCATGTTCTCCACATGTGCCCCAGAACTTAAAGTGTAATAAAAAAAAGTGAAGCTCAATTAAATCAGGTATGCACTATCAGGGAGGTGCAATACTGTTTTTTCTTATTGTAGTTCATTAGCATTCTACCTTAGCATGTGACTATATATTAATAGTAATTTACCCCTTTAAAAAAGTATTTAAAGTAGGGCTAAAGAAAAAAAATACAACATCATGACTTAACTGAATATAAACACTCCCTTAGAGTAAGACACTCTTAGCATTACCACTTTTCTTTCTGTCATGAAATAATCTTCTGATGTAGATATTTTTCTCAGTTTCTGGGAGGTAGAATATATTAAGAGTGAAGACAGAAATTTAAATAAATATAAAATTGATATCATTAAGTTAGATACAGAGTACTGTATAATCGTTAAGACAAATTTAGCTCTTCTTTGAGGTGCCAGTAATTGGAATGTTATATCAAAAGGAAATATAATTGTAGGCTCAATATATATAGTTGCTGCCTGTATTCTCATTCCACTTTAGGGAAAGCCTTATTCACATACAGACTAAGAAGCTGCTCACTTAGTACGATTTGGTTGGTACTGATATCAATGGAGGCTTCCATCTCAGAATTTTCCTCATCTCTTTTAAGGAAGAGTCTTAGTGTATTTGTTCCCATTCCTCACACAGACAGCTGAATATTTGTTATATTTAATGACCTTATTAAAAGAAAAATATTGCCTTTTTTTAATATAGACACACACTTCCTTTTAATCAGCAAACGTCTCATGATTATTTTTCCAAAGTATGTGTTAGACATATATTTTTTAGAAAAGACAAATTTTGACATTAACGAGATACCATCTTAAAATTCTTTTCATTTGTTCTTAAAAAAATCTTGTCCTGCCGGGCGCGGTGGCTCAAGCCTGTAATCCCAGCACTTTGGGAGGCCGAGGCGGGTGGATCACGAGGTCAAGAGATCGAGACCATCCTGGTCAACATGGTAAAACCCCGTCTCTACTAAAAATACAAAAAATTAGCTGGGCGTGGTGGCAGCTGCCTGTAATCCCAGCTACTCAGGAGGCTGAGGCAGGAGAATTGCCTGAACCCAGGAGGCGGAGGTTGCGGTGAGCCGAGATCGTGCCATTGCACTCCAGCCTGGGTAACAAGAGCGAAACTCCGTCTCAAAAAAAAAAAAAAAAAAAAAAAAAAAAATCTTGTCCTGCTATGTATAAATAAAATGAAATTATTCACAGTATGAGGGTTTTACAATGTGAAAAGCAATAAGCGATATTTTATGAAACCATAAACTCACAGAATTGGGGAACGTACTTATGATAATAATTACCCAGCATCTAAAAATGCACTAAAAACACTGTCAAATGTATAATAAGCTTCCCATAAATTGAAAGAGGTAATAGCTGATATATCATACCTAAGAATTATAAAAAACAACGTAATTTTTAAAACCCCCTAAAACTTGGTAAGAATAGTATACTTGCAAGATATAACTATAAATCTGCCTAAGAAAGTCCAGGGAAGAGTTAGTGATCACCAAAGTGTGAGCCTCCTATGACCTTAGGAAGGTGCATGCATTCTGATACACACACACGCGTGCACACACACACACACACACACACACCCCACCCATAGAACCTAAGAAGAGTGCGATTGTGAAACTGGCTTTAGCTCCAGCAGTAATGATTACATTTAATTGGAGGAAACAGAAATCAATTTTAGTAATATAACATTATGATACTTCATAAAGTATTTGGAAGAATTTATAAATGTTTCCAAGATATTGTAAGAGACAGACCTAATTCTGAGCCTAGTCCTTAATAGACCTTTATGTTATTCCTTTAGGTAAATTGCAAAAGTTTAGAACACTAAGGCATGACTATGAAATGTTTGTAATGAAGTAAACATTCTTAGCGATAGTTACTTGTTACACAATGGAAAAATACAAATATCTACAAATTAAATTATTAATGTTTCTACTGCAGGGAAGTTTAAATTTCCCCCCGATCTGTTCACGGATTAACAGAAAAAAAAAAAAAAAAAAGCATACAAATTTATTTTGTGCAGTCATGTTCACAGGAGTCATACAAAATATAAAATCTCAAAACAAATGGCCAGATGATGTTTTTATACCATCCCGAGGTTACAGAAAGAATAGGGGCTTGAAGCTTCTCCCAAAACAGTTGATGGTGGCAACACAGGTTATGGGAGCTGGGAAGAGGAGGCCTGGCTAGCAAAGGGGGTCTGGTTATACAGATGAAACCTCACAGGTAGTAGTATCTCAGTTAAAGGTGTCAGACTTTCAGTTAATCTCTCCTCGATCCAGACACGGGAGGGCTTCAGAGAAAGCTTGGCTGCATCAATGCATATTTGCTCTACAGAATAAAATCTTTCCCACAAAAGAAACCTTTGAAGGGTTACTTGTTTGCAGGCCCTCTGCATAGCTTTCTCAAAATACACCAAATAAGTATACTCTGGAGTGAATTATTTTGGTTTCCTTCACTATATTTTACCATATACATTTCAAGACTATCAATAGTAGCTATCCTTTACCTCAAAATATCGATTAAAAAAAATGAAACAGCCGGGCGCGGTGGCTCAAGCCTGTAATCCCAGCACTTTGGGAGGCCGAGGCGGGTGGATCACGAGGTCGAGAGATCGAGACCATCCTGGTCAACATGGTGAAACCCCGTCTCTACTAAAAATACAAAAAATTAGCTGGGCATGGTGGCACGTGCCTGTAATCCCAGCTACTCAGGAGGCTGAGGCAGGAGAATTGCCTGAACCCAGGAGGCGGAGGTTGCGGTGAGCCGAGATCGCGCCATTGCACTCCAGCCTGGGTAGCAAGAGCGAAACTCCGTCTCAAAAAAAAAAAAAAAAAAAAAAAAAAGAAACAAAAAAAATCATCAGGAAATTTGAAAATTCAAGCCAGATGCTTGGGGACAATTTGTGCGATTATACTTTTAAAAGTGAACATATTTGATGCTTCATAATCTGCCTTATCTCTTGCCATCCATTTTAAAAAATGAAGAACAAAAACCAGAAGGCCAAGACTTAATACTTTTCATTCTAAATGGGAAAAAATAATTTCAAAGAGCATTGCTGTTCAGCAATTTGAATTGAATTTTTCATTTCTAATACAATTTTTTAATTTCAAATCGTTTTATTGGACTTCAGAATAATGTTTGGCTTTGCTGAGAAGCCATGTAAAGGGTAAGAACACAGATTCCAGAGCCAGATCTTGCAGAATCAAAATCTGACCCTTCCATTTATATGCAATATGCTGTCTCTTGCCTCACTTTATCATCTGTTATGGGGGTCAACAAACTCTTTATGTAAAAGGCATCAGGCAGTATATATTTTAGGCTTTACAGGCCAGACTTTTTTTTTTTTTTAATTTTTCCTTTTTTTTTGAAAATGGAACTATAGAGCCACATAGTCTTAACTTTTTCTTTCTTTTTTTTTTTTTTTAGACCACTGTGTCACCCAGGCTGGAGTATGGTGGTGCAATCTGGGCTCACTGCAACCTCCGCCTCTTGGGTTCAAGTGATCCTCATGCCTCAGTCTCCTGCGTAGATGGGACCACAGGCACGTGCCACCATACCTGGCTAATTTTTGTATTTTTAGTAGAGATGAGATTTCATCATGTTGGCCAGGCTGGTCTTGAACTCCTATCCTCAAGTAATCTGCCTGCTTTGGTCTCCCAAAGTGCTGGGATTACAGATATTAGCCACAATGCCTGGCCTAACAACTCTTTAAAAATGTAAAATATATATTAATGGCAGTACAAAAACAGGTTAGCAGTTTACTGACGCCTGATCTATATAACAGAGATAATATTTATCTCACAGGGTTCTTAAAACAATTAAATGAATACATGTAAAGTGCTTATAAAGTGTGGGCACACTGTAGAAGCTATAAGATGTTTATCATTACTACTATATTTCTAATCAAATTTTATTTTCAAAATATCTAGTATTCCTGGATGGCTTTTTTTTTTCTTTTTTTCTTTTTTTTTTTTTTTTTTAGGTGGAGTCTCGTTCTGTCACCCGGGCTGGAGTGCAGTGGTATGATCTAGGCTCACTGCAACCTCTGCCTCCCGGGTTCATATGATTCTCCTGGCTCAGCCTGCTGAGTAACTGGGATTACAGGTATGCACCACCACACCCAGCTAATTTTGTATTTTTAGTAGAGATAGGGTTTCTCCATGTTGGTCAGGCTGGTCTCGAACCCCTGACTTCAGGTGATCTGCCTGCCTCGGCCTCCCAAAGGTGCTGGGATTACAGGTGTGAGCTACTGCGCCTGGTTTCCTGGATGATTTTAGCATTACTTGGTGATTTGAAATTTGGAGACAGATTTTTATCTTTCTTGGTTTATTCTAAATTGCCAGAAAAGCAGTTTAACATAGTATGCTGATGAAGCTTCTAAATGTGGCACTGAAATCAAGTGATTGGAAGAAAGAGCCATAAAGGCTCTGAGACAGGTGCAGCTGAGCAGGAGCATCCATAAGGAGAAAGAGGAAAATGTAATAACTAAGTAACCTGAAACATTCAATTAAACACAAAAACCATTTCTTAATCATTATAGTATTTCTCTCTATCACAGATATATGCAAACCTATTTAACCAGGTGACCTTGAAATACCAGTCATTTACTTTTTTGAACAAAGGGAATAATCAGAAAGCAGAAATTAAGTACAAACTTGGTTAAAATGCAATAGTATTTTAATGTACCAGAGTTGTAAGCAAGATGAGTTTGCCTTAAGTATTGCAACCGACTGAATGTTTGTGTTCTCCAAAAATTTCTATGCTGAAATTCTAACCCCCTACGTGATGATATTAGGTGGTGGGGTCTCTGGGAAGAGCAATGTGAAGATGTAATGGGATTAGTGCTCTTATCGAAGGACTCCAGAGAGTTCTCCAGCCCTCTTTTTGCCATGTGAGGATACACGAACAAGATGGCAGTCTGCAACCAAGAGGGCTCTCACCAGAACCCAACCATGCTGGCAATCTGACCTCAGACTTCCAGCTCCAGAGCTGTTAAGAAATAAATTTCTGTTGTTTATAAGCCACCCAGTCTATGGTACTTTGTTATGGCAACCTGAAATGACTAAGACAAGTATTATCAAGAGTCATTGCACATATTTATGAAAATCACAACATGATATAAAAACTTAAGAAGAAAAAATATCTTTGACAACCAGGAGACAATTTGTAATTTTGAGCAGAGAGCTTAGAAATGAAAAACAAACATAAAATCCAGCCCTTTTGTGATTTATAAAGCACAGGCTGAATAGGGCCATATACAAATATTTAAACGCAAAACACACAAGAGGATAAGTTTCAAACATTTTACAAAGTGTTATATTCAAATACAGAGCTTAATGAATTAAACTCTGAAACACAGTGATGTCTAGATATGAAAGAAAACTTGCTTCAACTTTAATAAAATACATTTTAATTGTACAATATGCTAAGTACAAATGCAGTATCTCAGCTTATTCACACTTATATGGCATCCTGTGACTACATGTTGCCCAACTTACTTCTACATAATCTTTACATGAAAATGTGGAGGAGGGATAAATGTTTATAGGCTAAAAACTAGACTTTGGAGATCATGAAAACAAAGAAAAAGGCTACTTCTCTTTCTTGTAAATATTTGCATAGGTATGAGCTACTGTATTTTGTGGAATACCAATTAACTTAGTGTCGAAATAGTTTTAAGGACTTTTATCAAAGTCATTTATGTCCAAAGTTTAAAATTTGAGTAGTGATGAGAGCTTTAAAACAAAACAAAATAAAAACAACAAAACAACATCAACAACAAACAAAAGAGAAAAAGCAGAGGGTCTCTGACCTTCCCTCTATCATACCTGCGCTGGTTGCTCTCCCAAGTAAGAGCCTCTTCATCATTCAGTTTTTATTCTGGTAGACACATCTGTATTTCTAATATCTGTCATACTCTTGAATCATCTATCTTAAAACAGACTGCTTGGTACTGAATCCTAGTACCAGACTTACTAGCTTTGTGAACTTTGGCAAACTACATAACATCTTAAGGCCTCAGTTTACTTACCTATAAAATGGAAATAATAAAACCTACCACATAGGCTTATTGTGAGGATTAAATGATGTAAAATTCCGTATGTGTAAAACCTGCTTATAATATAATAATCATATAGTAGTAACTATGATTACTTTTATTACTACCTAATCGTAGGTGAGTGAGGATTTGAATTCTCAATCAACTCTTTCTCCATCCTCCTAAAATAGTTGTAGCACACAAGTTTTTTAAAAAATTACATTCATTGTTTCCATCATTATGCCCTTTCTATATCTGCAACTGTAGATTAATGAGATTTTCATTTTGCATCCTCTAAAACAATTTACAAGAGAGATGGTAAGCTAGCTAAGATGCTGAGCCACTAGAATTTTCTGGATAACTTTCAATTTGCCAAATGCCAAATCACTGGCATTTCTGGACTATGAGAAACTGGAATATAAAACTGTTATTGTAGCTTTATGTGCTTTTATTAAAGTCTCTGTGAAACATGTACCATTACTGCATTTACTGTAACATCTTTATTACTCACTTATCTTATTTTTGCCTTCTATTTTCACAGCTACGGACATTTGAGATGGTATACATTGTATATTACAGTTTTTCTTTACATGCAATGTTTATCAGGATCAACATCATTGCTCTATAAGCTGTTTCTCCGTGATTAAAATGAAGGCTTCTATTTACAGTTCACTATTAGAAGTGATCTCTGATTTGTGAGAAATAATAATTTGTGTGCCTGAGATGTATCTAAAATTCTAAAGAACATTTATGTAGTAGTTTATGTTCATGAAAAAGTCTGGTAAGTCACAATTTATTTTAACAAAGTGCTATGGTAAATTGGAGGCATTTAAAAGGAAAAAAACAAGTCAGTAATAATTATTGAACAGTCAAACATTAATTTACTTTATAACTCTTAATCTGAAGATGCAATATTTTCATCCAGCCAATGAAATAAAAATAGATACTATCCATGAAAAGGTTCTCAAATTACCCCTCATTAAATTTTAAGTTCTCTGAAGATAACGATATGTCTTATTTACCTTGTATCATCACTGCCTAGGACTATGCCTGACTAGTTTGGTATAGAGATGTTCAACATACACTGAATAAATAAATTCAGCTTAACTTAGTCTCGGATCATTTGCAAATGCTTGACAGTAAGACACCCAATACCATACTAACGCAGCATTATTCTTTTCAGCATAAACAAAGCGGACTAGTTGGTACACTACATTTTACATTTTATTGACGGTGACACAGAGTAAAAATTGAATGTATATTAATTACCCATGGTCCCTTATAAATGTTTAAGGTTATTTTTCACAAGCACAATTCGTACTGAAAAGTCATAAGCTAACTTTTTAAAAAAGACAATCAAAAAATAAAGTACTTTAAACATATCATAAATCATGAAGGGATGAGATGGCTTTTAACTCTGACTTTTAAACATTCTACGTACAATCAACTGTAGATCTTCACTAAGAAGTTGATAATTCTAGGGAGACCTTTGGAGGGAAGATTTAGTTTTTAAATACTTAATGGCCAGATTAGCATACCTGAAGTCCTGTGTTTGTAAAAAACTCAATCAGAGTCCATAAATGCAAGCAGAAAATTATATTCTTAGATGCGTAAACACCTCTTAGAAAATGTAAAGTATTCTGTTTGCCTTAGATAGATTCCTTGAATTGAACATTGCTGAGGTTTCCAACTATTATCTTTTCATGTCTTCACAGCCTGGATCTGATCTGACAATAAAAAACAAAGAAAAATTATCCATCTTTATAGGGCAAAATCTATTTTCTAAAGTAATCTAAGACAAATCTATACAACATGTTGGAAGCTTATCTACACATTTGCTTTTGTCATTATTGTTATTATTTAGAGATAGGATCTTACTGTGTGGCCCAAGCTGTACTGTAACTTCTGGGGTCACGTGATCCTCCCACTTTGACCTCTCCAGCAGCACTCTGCTTCATCTCTGTTCCTCTCTTTCAGGCACAACTATTTGTAACTCCCTTTTATGTGAATACTTATAATACTTCTTCAAATATCAGTTCCTTCAATGTAATATGAGACATCAGCTCTCTCACACTCCCATGCCGCTCCTAGGCTTCTAATAATGCTTCTAACCCTCATAATGCTTCTAATACCTCCATTCTCCCAACATATCAATGTAGTCATTGTCAATATGATGACTATGTAAATTCACAGCTAAGACAGGTGGCATACTCTGATTACTTTTCCTTTCCTCTTCTACATTTTATCCCCCCTAGAGTGAATAATTGTCTTTCCCACTCCCATCCAACTCACCTGTTTAATTGCTGTATGTATTTAACACTAATTCAATTGCACTACTCCCATAGTTTAAACATTTATTACTATGAAATACATTACATAGTCTATCAATTTCACCTTCCTGAAGAACTCCTCCATAGAGTCTTATAAAACTCTCAAATCTACACTCATTTTTCTCTATGCCTGCCACAGTCATTCTGGTATAATGTCTTCATTATCATTCTCGGGCCTCTATTAATATCCTGGGGATTCCTTCCCCTACTCTCTTGTGCTGGTTTTCCTGTCTCGTGATTCCTTATTTTTCTCTTCTTGATTGATATCCCTGTTTGTTTGTTTGATGATGCTGGTACCTAGATATTCCTGTTTGTGAAAAATATTCTTCTCAGAGTCTACCTTAGTAAAAAGCATAGAGAGTAAATTCTTGAGATGTCATATATCTTTCTAAAAAGTTCCTTTACCGTTAGTGAGAGCTGAGGAGGCGATGAAAATAAGTGTACTTGATCAATCCTCTTTCATTGGAATACTCCTGCACAGTTTGTAAGTCTAATATTAACATCTGAGAGCATTATTAACTTTTTCCATGCACACAAAGCAATAAATTGAATACATTTTATTAGTAATATGGGAAAATTTCTCTTTAAAAATACCTAATTTGAAAGTTTCAGGGCCAGAAAACTTACAGTTCTGCAGTAGTTTCTGTTTATTCTCTGATAGTTCCTAGTCTAATTAGGCATTCTTGTTTTTGGGTTGTTCTAGATACACAATTATTGAGACTGTTTTCAAAGACAAAAGAAACAGGCCATTAAGTGTCCATTTAATATTTTACCAAAAAGCTTTTAACCCTAAAATTAATTTTTAAAAATTTTTTGAGACAGTCTTGCTCTGCCACTCAGGCTGGAGTGCAGCAGCATGATCTTGGCTCACTGCAACCTCTACCTCCAGGGTTTCTGCCTCAGCCTCACAAGTAGCTGGGACTACAGGTATGTACCACCATGCCTGACTAATTTGCTGTAATTTTAGTAGAGATAGGATTTCACTATGCTGGCCAGGCTGGTCTCAAACTCCTATCTTCAAGCGATCTGTCCACCTTGGCCTCCCAAAATGCTAGGCTGACTGGCATGAGACACCACTCCTGGCCCCAACCTTAAACTTTTTAAATAATAAGATTAAATTAGCCCCATATGAACCAAAGGCCTTCTTGTTTATCATACTATGAAATTTCAGAATTCTGGAAGCGAAATGAGATATTCACAGCTAGATTCACATAAATGTCTTTGGCTAACACAAACATATCTCCTGTATTTACTGCTATTTGTTTTTTAAAAAATAGATTTTTATCTCTTTTCAAATCTAGAGAGAGTTGGGAATATGACAATGTAAACTATTTGTTATTACACAGAAAATATAACCAAAGCAGCTGAGCATGGTGGCTCACACCTGTAATCCCAGCACTTTGGGAGGCCGAGGTGGGCAGATCACCTGAGGTCAGGAGCTTGAGACCAGCCTGCCCAACAAGGCAAAACCCTGTCTCTACTAAAAAATACAAAAAATTAGTTATGCGTGGTGGTGCGTGCCTGCCATCGCAGTTACTTGGGAGGCTGAGGCAGAAGAATCTCTTGAACCTGGGAGGTGGAAGTTGCAATGAGCTGAGATCACGCCACTGCACTCCAGCCTAGGTGACAAGAGTGAAACTCCATCTCAAAAAAAGAAAAAGAAAAGAAAATGCAACCAAAGCATCTCCTATTTGAAACCAAATGATACACTTTTTAATCATGTGGACTTAGTTTTCTTCCTTTGTTAAATAGAGTGTTTAGGTAAAAGAGTAAATTTAACATTTGTGGGGTGCTTTCTTATGCAAGGTACTTTAACAGTATCTAATTTAATCTGTACAAAATTTAACACATTTTATTTTAAAATTTTACAGATTAAAAAAACTTCACAAGAGATGTTAGCTAATAGAGAGGTTAATTAGTAAGTAGCAGAGGCCTGCGTGGTGGCTCACACCTGTAATCCCAGCACTTTGGGAGGCTGAGGCGGGCGGATCACGAGGTCGGGAGATCGAGACCATCCTGGCCAATGTGGTGAAACCCTGTTTCTACTAAAAATACAAAAAAACTAGACGGGTGTGGTGGCGGGCACCTGTAGTCCCAGCTATTCGCGAGGCTGTGGCAGGAGAATTGCTTGAACCTGGGAGGTGGAGGTTGCAGCGAGCCGAGACTGGGCCACTGCACTCCAGCCTGGTGATGGAGACTCAGTCTCAAAAAAGAAAAAAAAAAGGTAGTAGAATAAATTTGCTGAACTCAAAAGCCCAAGCTTTTTTTTTTTCCCACTATTAGTCAGTGCTTCTCACATAAAATAGAGGTAGTACTGCTTACCCTGCAGAAAATTGTACAGGATACATAAAGTAATATGGGAAAACAAGGACACAAAAGTATTTCCAACAACGTGTTCTCCTTATAAAGACTTAGGAGGTAAGACAGATAATGATGGATCAGAAAAGCCAAAGAAACAAAAATTAGGTATCAAGCCAGAGTTGGTAATTGGTACTGTGATGTTGGATTGCTACTGACACCTAGCGGCTTACTGCTAACAACAAAATAAAACCAGGAAAAAGAAGGGATGGGGAACTACAAGTTACAATCCAGAAGACTAGCAACCTATTTTCAGTAAATACTGTGCTCTGAATTACTTTATCATGAGTGTCAGTAGAGTTTCCATCCATGCTACATCTTCATTGCTAGCAATGGTAAGTACTCTGTAAAATATGAAATGAGGCTGAAAACGTACTCTTGGTATCTTCTCTGGAATACTCCTCTGTAACCTATCTGTTTCTGGTGGAAATCCATCCCACTGCCTGAACGCTTCTTTACTGCAGTCTAAGAAACTAAGTTGTTGAGTTCACAGAAAAATCCTGCTCCTTCTGAGAATGAATGACTAGTGGTTCTCGATTAAGTTTCACTAATTGTAAAATACGACTTGAATGTTCCTTGCAGTTGAATGGTGTCATAACTACATAAATATAAAAAGACATGGACATACAATAGTCTGTCTAGTCAACTAAGCCACCATATTTTACCAATGACATACACAAATATTTATGAAATGCACACTGAGTACTTTGAATCAAAGAAATACTGTGATGTACGAGCAGTCAGGCTACTCTCTTAGATCTGCCATGATATGTGCTCTATCTCTGCTATTGTTTCCAACATGCAGAAGATTAAAAAAAAAATCACACACTGCCGGGCGCAGTGGCTCAAGCCTGTAATCCCAGCACTTTGGGAGGCCAAGGTGGCTGGATCACGGGGTCAAGAGATCGAGACCATCCTGGTCAACGTGGTGAAACCCTGTCTCTACTAAAAATACAAAAAAATTAGCTGGGCATGGTGGCACGTGCCTGTAATCCCAGCTACTCAGGAGGCTGAGGCAGGAGAATTGCCTGAATCCAGGAGGCGGAGGTTGTGGTGAGCCGAGATCGCGCCATTGCACTCCAGCCTGGGTAACAAGAGCGAAACTCCGTCTCAAAAAAACAAAAAACAAAAAACAAAACAAAACAAAAAACCACACAACTGGCATTAAAAGGTTTGTGTAGAAGAATCTATAACTATGAGACTATAGCTAGAATTTATAATATCCTGCTATCCATTCTTGTTCAGGGCAGAGACATTCCCGATCGAAATTACCTTTAGTTGTTATGCTCTGAACTGGAATTTCTGACTTGGCCATTAAGATCCTGCAATAAGAACCCATGAACTTGGTTTCATTCACATCTATCTACTGCTCTGTGTGCTTCAAGCCGCTCCTTTGGGTGAGAGACCATCAGGATAAATAATATATGCTAATTTATTCCCTAATATCATAAGCTTGTACCAATCTATGATAACTATTTTGATGAATAGCAACCAGAACTGTAAATACACAAAATACCAATAAAAGATCAGTATCTATCATACTAAATATGAGTATTACAAGTTATATATACATGCTATGTATAGATGGAGCTACATATGTAGTACGGCATGATTCTTAAAAGACACATGTCATTCAGACTTATTTTTAATTATTGACAGTAGGGTCTAACATTTGTCCCCAAATTTTAAATGTGCTTCTATTACTCGATCTGACAGAAACTTGTTACTCTGTTTAAATTATTTTCTATATGTGCCATATATATTGACTGTAAACATTCACACACTTTATGTAAATAAATCCTTTCGCAATATGCAACACAAGTAAATGGAACAAGGTATGGATACTTACTGTATTGTTTTTTCTGACAGCAGAAATAAATGGAAACAAGAGGAAAAAAGGCAATGACATAAAAATAAAATAAAAAAAAAAGATGAAAACATGAATGAAAAGGAAACAAAGGCTGAAGAATACACAGTATTTTGTGATGTACCTTGAAGCCAGTATACACCTTCTTGCAATCCTTCTCCCTTTATGGCATCACTAGCACTGAAATAAAATCCATAAAAAACATATCCATCTCATTCCATCATAAAACTGTAAGAATAAAGGATTACAATTTTGCCATATGGACAATTAGTAAATTCTAGTAACATATATTTGAGCAAAACAGGTTAAGCATTGAAATGGAATATAAACAGAATATAAAAATTGGAGTGTTCAGGAACAATATACATTTATAACTTATAAACAGATTTTGAAAAGCGTTTTGCTAAAAAGTTATTTTATCCTAGGACTAATTCTTAGACAGACATTAACAAAACATATACTTTGAGTTATTCTTCCACTGGTAGAAAAGTTTTGTGTAGTCCACTATCCTACTTTGCTCAGTTCCAGTGGTTCAATCACCTTATTAGAAATGCTTGACTTGGGTTATAATATAGCCTGTATGATGGTGCTGCTTTATTTGAAATGGAATTGGATATCTTTAGGATAAATATCCATTAATTACAGCTTTGGTAAGATGGTAGAGCAAAACAAAAACTTGGTAGATCTCAATCATTTTCCTATTAGCTCAGGGAGCTTGGCTAGATCACTGAACTCTCTGTCTTCAGTTTTAGCATCTGTAAAATGGGGCAATAGTACCACTGACCTTATATGGTAATTGTGAGAATTAAATATTTGAGGTATGTATATAAAACACCTAAAACAGATGCTTCCATTGTCTTTCTATTATTGAGAGACTAAACTTAAATTCTTATTGTGAGATTTTATAATCATAATTAAGTGGATGAATAAAATGCAGAGAATTTTTGAAGTACCAGATAATCTTTCTTTTTTTTTTTTTTTTTTGAGACGGAGTTTCGCTCTTGTTACCCAGGCTGGAGTGCAATGGCGCAATCTCGGCTCACCGCAACCTCCGCCTCCTGGGTTCAGGCAATTCTCCTGCCTCAGCCTCCTGAGTAGCTGGGATTACAGGCACGTGCCACCATGCCCAGCTGATTTTTTGTATTTTTAGTAGAGACGGGGTTTCACCGTGTTGACCAGGATGGTCTCGATCTCCTGACCTCGTGATCCACCCGCCTCAGCCTCCCAAAGTGCTGGGATTACAGGCTTGAGCCACCGCGCCCGGCTCAATAATCTTTTTTAAAGATACAGATAGTTTCTTATAACATGCTATTGATCTAGTCATTTATTTTCAAAATATGATTGTATAATAGCAATTAATATATACAATTATATTTTCTGAATGACTAGGGTTCCTTTCAGTGTGCTGAAGTGTAAATTTAAAAAGTATAGTGAAGCACCAAAAAGAATTAACTTGATTCTAATCGAAATAAAAATTCTCTCCAAGAAGTTCCTTGGCAGACTAAGAATATGGCTTATCATAGAATTGTTATAAAATACAAAGTAAAAAACAACATGAGATACACAATTATTCAAAGTAAATGACTGACTATCCATGGCAAGAGTAAAACATCAGTAACTGAAACACTTAAGAAAGATCAAGATATTAATTTTATCATACACCTATAGTTCCACACAATTAATACAACAAAACCTTTCCCCTCTGGTGTAGGTGTCATTACCCTACTAAAAACTCTTATCTTTTCCTAACAAATGTCTGCATTCTATCTTTCCTCTCAAATAAATAAGAATAAAGCAAAATCTTGGCCCTGTGTGATATGTCCCCTGGTGATTTCTTAGTGGTCTCATTTCCTACAATTTCCCCTTAGATTGCTCTGCTGTAGCCAACCTGGACTTCTTGCTGCTCCTGGAACACACCAGGTATATTCTCAACCAAGAAGAGCCTTTTTCTTGCTGGCCTCTCTATCTGGATAATTAATCCTCCAAACCATCATATTAATTGCTCCCTAACTTCAATTAGGTCTCAGAGAGGGAGGAACTCCTATTATTCTTTCTCTTATTATCACACTTTATTTTTCCTCATCCTCCCAGCTGATATTTTATACATTTATTTGGTTATTATTTGTCTCCCACACAAGATGGTAAACAAGTGTACACACAAACACACACACACAATCATGATGCCGGGGGCTGAGTCAAAGAACACATCTGAAGAGGATTAACACAATCAGACCCTGAAAATCAGAGCTGACTATATGTTTAGTACAATGGTCAAACATAAAAGATAAAATTTTTCTTTAATTTATTGGACTATACTTCTCTATGATCTTCTCTTTATTGCTCAGTAAATTTACTTGTACCCAAGGCAGGAGACAGATAATATTTTACCTATGATTCACTGAGCATTATCTTTATATTTGAAATAGAAAAAGAAGGACAGATATATTTTCAATTTTATACATGTTTTTAAAAACATTGCCAAAAGTAAAGAACATATTGAATAAATGAGAAACTCATTTGAACCTAGTGAGGAGAGGCCAAATTTGAAATACAGATAAGTCACAAATACACACATGTTTAAAAGAAATACTTGGCAGTCTTCTATAAGTTATTGAGAAAATCTAGCAACTGGCTATATAACTAACATTCTACATCCTTATAAGCGTCAGGATATTACTTTTTTTCTCACAGAGAAACATTGAGATGTCACAATTGAATAAATAAATCTGTTAAAAATTAATGGTTAATTATTTAAAGTAGAAAAGAGGGTTGTTTACTAGTTAGATCCATGTTTTAAAACATGCACTTTCTATCACACAATCACAATACTTAATACAACACAAAATTTAGAAGTAATCAATTTAGGTATTACAGAAATAATAAAGGTTCTATCTCAAGATGTTTTTTTATCCAAAATCCCGCCTGTCTTTACTTACTAAATACCACAGAACCTCAAATTCCAACTCAAGAATCATTTATTAGACAGTGACTTTTCCTCTGATCCTACAGTAAGGAAGGTTTTACTTGGGATATGCAGAGTTTTGCTCCTGGAAAAGAAGTGCTGGCGGCTTTGAATACTGCAGTTTCAAGGGCTTTCCTAAGGTCTCTACTATTACTCTTTCAGCACCAAAACTAGCTCCTGAAGTTGCTTTCTGAACTCTATGACCTCCTTTCTTCACATTCTAGTTCACCTTCTAGCAGCCGGGGATCTCTCTGCTTCTGTGTCCAATCTTTCCCCACAGGTATCTTCTTAAAAAAAGGGGGAAACTCTGGGATGGAACGGACCTCTTAACAGCAGAGAGAGGTAGGCGGGTGGGTAGAAGGCAGTTTAATATGGTCGTGGTAGGCACTAAAATACTATCTAACATAAAATCTGTGTATCCTTATTAGAATATTTTGTTAGCAAGGCACGCTGAAGTTAAATAAGAAACTGTTTTCCAAATAAGCAATGCATAATAATTTCCACACTAATTAGAGTTTAACCTTATTAGGACGTCTAAATAATATCAAAATTTCCATTTCCATTTGTTAATTTTAACAGATACATATTCTGCACCTGTTACACACCCGGCACTATGACTACTGCAGGGGTTATGAAAGTGAACAAAACAGACAAAACCGCAGCTGTCCGGGAGCTGACACACCTGTGTAGGCAGAGAGACTACAACCCCCACTCCCGAAAAAAGCAGGGCCGGGCGCGGTGGCTCACACCTGTAGTCCCAGCACTTTGGGAGGCCAAGGCGGGGGGATCACGAGGTCAAGAGATCGAGACCATCCTGGTCAACATGGTGAAATCCCGTCTCTACTAAAAATACAAAAAATTAGCTGGGCATGGTGGCGCGTGCCTGTAATCCCAGCTACTCAGGAGGCTGAGGCAGGAGAATTGCCTGAACCCAGGAGGCGGAGGTTGCGGTGAGCCGAGATCGCGCCATTGCACTCCAGCCTGGATAACAAGAGTGAAACTCCATCTCAATAAAAAAAAAAAAAAAAAAAAAAGCAGTTACATGGTAATAGTGACTCTAGCAGGCCAGGAACATTATTTTGGAAAATGATTCAAAGGAGGAGGACACAGTGCACATGCCCTGAGAGGGGAGTGTGCGTGGCTGACTCCATGCGCAGAAGGAAATCAGTGTAGTTGAAGTCCGTAAGTGAGCTTCTAAGTTATTCCATTGTAAGATCTGTTTATATTTTCCATCCCCACAACATTTGAAATTTTCAACAGTAATATATTTGTAAAAACCTACAATGCCACAATTCTATAAAACAAAATCCTTAGCTTATATCCCACAATGTTTGATCACTGAAAAATGAGGTCAGAAGAAACAACTCTGAAGTTTGGATTTTTTCAGAAAGATACAATGAAAAGTAAATATAAAACTTTACCAAATATGCCAGGGTTTATCCTTGATGTTCTCTAAACACAGCAATTGAGACACTTTTACAGATGTCAGTGCATCCCTAAGATCCATTTTGTTTGCAAAGAATAAGATTGGAATTCGACGGTGTTTAATATCTAAGAGAGAAAATAAGACTATCATCACACTTCCAGATTTTTAGGTCACTTTGTAGTAAATCCTTAGTACTCAAATCCATGAAATTGTTTTTCAGTCATTCTTTTTCCATATCACACGTATAGAAATATTTAAAGACACATACTGTCACACTGTTAGGCATGTATTTGAGCAATAAGAAAAATTTAAAAATACTTCTTCCTAAGACCATCTGTCCTCTGGTTAGGAGCTTTAACCAAAGATGGGTGAGGTGGGACTCGGGGGCTTAATAAGCATTACAGAGCAGTACCTAAAAAAAAGGGTTAAATATTTTGTTTGTTTCCTTTTAAATTGTGAACAGAAAAGAGGCAAATTTCAAGTAGTAGTAGAAGGAAGAGAAACTGGAACCTTATTTACGCTTTTAGTCATAATAAAATAAGTAACAAGCTAGATTTTTTAACAAGATGTTTTTACCTTGTCATGATTTTGGAAACATTTTTCATTTTTTTGAATAGATAATACATTTAAATAGTTCAACATTCAGAAGATACAAAATGGTATACAGTAAAAGAATCTCCTTCCTAACTTTGTCCTAGGACAACTGTCTCTGTAGAAAAGGCAACTCATAACATGAGTGTCTTGGCATCTTTGTACAAATATTTTATGTATTTGCTATAAACATAACTATTATATAAGATTTTCATACAAATAGTAGCAGGGCAACCTCATTACTTTATATCTTTATCTTTTCACTTATTTACATATCTTAGATCTGATCCCATATCAGTACATACAGAGCAACTTCTTAATTATTTTAACAGTTCTGGAATAGTTCTCCTTTTAGTACATGTACCATTAATTTATTGAACCAGAATCCAACTGAGGTATCTGCTACCAATCTTTACAACCATGAACAATCCTGCAATGAATAAATGTGTACATAGGTAATTTTGTGTACTGGCCAGCATGTCCTTAGGACAAATTTGACAAGTGGAACTGCTGGGTCAAAGGACATATAAATTGCTATTTTGATAGAGAGTGATTACCAAACTGCTTTCTCTTAAAAATTATGTAAATTTACACTTAAACAACCACGTATAAGAATGAGTGTTTCCACTCCCCTAGCCGAAAGAGTGCTATGAAACTTTTTGATATTTTCCATATCATAGGTGATAGGAAGGCCAAGAATCTTTCCACATATTCAAAAGATGTTTAAATTTACTTTTTTGTTGACTTATCTTGTTATGTCTTTTCTGCATTTTCTATTAAGCTTTTATATTCTTATTGCTTTTTAGGAACACATGTAGCATAAAAATAGCCCTGTAGCTATGATATGAGTTGTAGATATTTTCCCTTGCCTATCATTGTCTTTATCTGTTCATAGTATATTTTACTACTCAAAGATTTTCTTATGGCCTTCAATTTTTTTTCTTTTTCTTTTTCTTTTTTTTTTGAGACGGAGTTTCGCTCTTGTTACCCAGGCTGGAGTGCAATGGCGTGATCTCGGCTCACCGCAACCTCCGCCTCCTGGGTTCAAGCAATTCTCCTGCCTTAGCCTCCTGAGTAGCTGGGATTACAGGCACGTGCCACCACGCCCAGCTAATTTTTTGCACCTTTAGTAGAGACGGGGTTTCACCATGTTGACCAGGATGGTCTCGATCTCTTGACCTCGTGATCCATCCGCCTCGGCCTCCCAAAGTGCTGGGATTGCAGGCTTGAGCCACCGCGCCCGGCTTTTTTTTTTTTTTTTTTTTTTAATGAGATGGAGTGCTCCGTCTCCAGGCTGGAGTGCAGTGGCACAATCTTGGCTCACTGCAACCTCCGCTTCCTGGGTTCAAACGATTCTCCTGCCTCAGTCTCCTGAGCAGCTGGGACCACAGGCGTGCGCCACCACGCCCAGCTAATTCTTTTTATTGTTTAGTAGAGATGGGGTTTCACCGTGTTAGCCAGGATGGTCTCGATCTCCTGACCTCTTGATCCACTTGCCTCAGCCTCCCAGAGTGCTGGGATTACAGGCGTGAGCTACCACACACGGCCTACAGCCTTCAATTTTTAAAAAACGTTCATATACACTTCAGCTGAGAAATCCCTGCCTTGGAAATCTATCATAAAGTAAAAGAAATAGTACATTAAGATCCACAGACAAGATTCCAGTTGAGGAAACCAGGATTCCCATTGTTTCAAGCATATTTTGGAGGTACTATTTCATTTTGCTGGTTATCATTCTAATACTTCTTAGGGAAAAAACCGGAAAGATTAATACAAAAGGAAGACATAATCAAAAATGCATTCTCAATCTAGATATGACTGCTTTCCTGTTTTTGTTTGTTTGTTTTTGTTTTGAGACAGAGTCTCATTTAGTTGCCCAGGCTGGAGTATAGTGATGCTATCTCGGCTCACTACAACCTCCACCTCCTAGGTTCAGGCAATTCTCCTGCTTCAGCCTCCTGAGTAGCTCACGCCTGGCTAATTTTTGTATTTTTAGTAGAGAAAGGGTTTCACCATGTTGGCCAGGTTGGTCTCGAACTCCTGACCTCAAGTGATCCACCTGCCTGTAATCATCCCAAAGTGCTACGATTACAGGTGTGAGCCACTGCGTCTGGCCAAGACTGCTAGGTTTTAAACTTGAAAAAGTCACGTAAAAGGTACAGGCTGGATAATTTTTTTTTTGAAAAATCTGAACAAGCTTGAGGTCGTCTTTAAAAAATGCCAGAGATATTGTGGTTAAGCAGTAAAATTTATTAAAAAGCCCCACACTACTTCCATTCCATTTCTAAAAAGTCCACAGTTCTCTTAAACCACCATCCTTTTCTGACAGTCCTAGAACAAGCACTATTTCAACTGTTTTGACATGAGGAACGCGAGAAATGCAGTTTTACAATCCTTACTGGAGCACTGTTTGTAGTGGGGGTTTTGAGGGGAGGAAAGTATTCATCAACAGCTGAGTGATTAAGTAAACTGTGGTACATTCATAGTAACCCGCATTAGGCATCATTACAAAGAATAATCACATATAATTTGATTTGGAAGGATATCTATCATTAAGTATTAATTGAGAATAGAAACATGCAGAAAAGTGTAAAGAATATGATTCAATTTTGGTAAATAACAATGACAGTCGCCACATCCCTCAACCCTACAGATATTTTTGGTGTCTCTCTCTCTCTCTATATATGTATATGTGTGTATATATATGTGTATGTGTGTGTGTGTGTGTGTGTGTGTGTGTGTGTATGACATATATGAAAGTATGAAAGAAAAAATATCTAGACACTTGTATCTTGAAGGAGATGGGGATATGGCATTTGGAGATTAACATAAAAAAGATTTGTTTTAAAGCAGTTCCCACAATAAATATGTAAGAAATGCTGTCATTAAACACACACACAAACTCCGATATGCATAGAGAAATGCATGAAAGATTAAAAAAATAATTTTAATGGTTGTTGAAATACACAGATTTTTATTTTATTTTTCTGTCTTATTTTGTTTTGCTATTGGCGCAAATTATTTATGTAATCAGTAAAAAAAAGCATTTTAATTTTTGAGGAAATGTTAGAGACCCCAGAAACATTGCAAAATGCTCTTCATTTACATTATAATGCAAAATTTACAAAATATGGTGATATACATATTACAAATTCTGTATCATGTACATGTTTTAAAATCAAAAACTTTAAATAAAAGATAATTACATAGTTTAAGCAATACCCAAAGAACAAAGCATTACACATAAATGAACCCCAAAGCACAGACACCGCCTGAAAGACACACACATACCTGGATGATTCAGAAGAGTATCGAGTTCTTCTTTGGCCACAACCATTCTTAATCTATCACTACTATCAATGACAAAAATAATAGCTTGACCTTCTCTGTGTAATGTAAAGAAAAAGAAAAATTAAGACTATACTTACAAATTTTTTTTATGTTTATTATGTGCATTTCTTAACCTAAGTATTATCTCTTTATGTCCTATGTGCATTTATCATTAGAGGTTTTGGTGTTATTAGTTTATGTGACTGACAAATATATAAAACATTAGTCATATTTCATGTATAATACCTTTTCATTCAGATAATAAAATTAATGACTTGCTTTCTTAATTTTAAAAAATTATGAGTAATTTTTTATTAAAATATCAGAATATGAGAAAATGAATTAAAATACCATAGCCCTATTACACAGATATAATCAGTATTAATATTTTGGTATAAATGTATACTTTGTGTATATTATGTGTGAATAAACTATATACGTATTTAAAATGGAATCCTGTTTTTTTTTTTTTTTTTTTTTTTTTGAGACGGAGTTTCGCTCTTGTTACCCAGGCTGGAGTGCAATGGCGCGATCTCGGCTCACAGCAACCTCCGCCTCCTGGGTTCAGGCAATTCTCCTGCCTCAGCCTCCTGAGTAGCTGGGATTACAGGCACGCACCACCATGCCCAGCTAATTTCTTTGTATTTTTAGTAGAGACGGGGTTTCACCATGTTGACCAGGATGGTCTTGATCTCTTGACCTTGTGATCCACCCACCTCGGCCTCCCGAAGTGCTGGGATTACAGGCTTGAGCCACCGCGCCTGGCCCGGAATCCTGTTTTATACCTTGCTTTTGTAACATATATGTAAATTTCCTTCATTTTTTTTTTTTAACTACCATGGTTTTACTATTTTTATATGAAATGCTAAAGCACTACATCAATGTTTCTCGAATTTTTTTTAACCATAAACCATAGTGAGAAATATATTTTGCATTAAGATACAGTAGACACACAAGTACATATATCTATGTATACATGTATATATATATATACTTTAAAAAAAATTTTTCTAAAATGTTTTAATTACATTTAGCAAAAACATACAAAAATTTATACCAACTAATCAATAATCCACTTACAAATATTATTAAACAATATTTTATTTTCAACCATTTCTATTTAGAGAAAATAGTAAGTTACTTAAAAAAATATACTAAAATATACTATGCCTGTCACACACACACACACACACACACACACACACACACACACACAGAGTCACTTTCTGACAAGAGGACAGACAGCCATCAGAAGGACAGGTCTGCAGAGGGGTAGTCTTCAGGAACCGATGATGGTTTGCCGATAATGGAAGCAGCTAGTAAAGCACGGATAAAAGTATAACCTACCCATGGTAACCACATTTTATGGATCTACAACTTGAAGACGTGGTTTATGATCACCTGAAGCCTCACCGTCTACTTCCCTGCCCTTCTCAGGTTTTTATTCCAAGTGTCTATTTTCAGATTCTTGAAAGTCTCCCGTGATTTCCTGCCTCTGCACCTCTGCAATTGTTGTTTTCTCTTGCTAGAATCCCCAGAAATGGTATCAGTTTTGCAAGCAAAATTTGTAATAATACAAATTCTCTGGCTGGCACAGTTTATAACAGATTATTATTATTTTTTTTTTTGTGCTCCACATTTTCTACCCCTTATTTTTTTTTTTATTTTTGGTATATGTTACCTTTACAATCAGAATACAGATTTTATTTTATTTATCTTTGACACAGGGCCTCACTCTGTCACCCAGGCTGGAATGCAATGGCCCAGTTATAGCTCACTGCAGCCTCAATCTCCTAGGTTGAAGTGATCCTACTGCCTCAGACTCCTGAGTAGGTGGGACTACAGGCATGCCACTATGCCTGGCTAATCTAAAAAAAACATTTGGGCTGGCGGGCGCAGTGGCTAATGCCTGTAATCCCAGCATCTTGGGAGGCCAAGGCGGGCGAATCACGAGGTCAAGAGATTGAGACCATCCTGGCCAACCTGGCCAATATAGTGAAACCCCATCTCTACTAAAACAAACACAAAAATTAGCTTGGTGTGGTGGTAGGCACCTGTAATCCCAGCTACTTGGGAGGCTGAGGCAGAGGAATCGCTTGAACCCAGGAGGTGGGGGTTGCAGTGAGCTGAGATTGTGTCACTGCACTCCAGTCTGGGCAACAGAGTAAGACTTCATCTCAAAAAAAAAAAAAAAAAAAAAAATTGAATATAGACAAGATCTCATTATGTTGTGCAGGCTGGTCTCCCAACTCCTGAGCTTAAGCAATCCTCCCACCTCAGCCTCCCAAAATGCTAGGATTACAGGTGTGAGCCACCACATCCGGCCCAGATTTTATTTGTTTGCTTATACACATCATCTATATTTTCATGTGGTTTGACAGACTGGCAGAAGAAAAACCTTGCTTGAAAAGTCCATTTTGACTTAACCTCATAGTGGCAAATTGAATTAAATATGAAGCTCAGATATTAAAAGTTCAGCATGTACACAGTTGTTTACTGTGTTTTTTTTTATGTTTTTCTTTTACTTAGCCTTTATGCTAAGCATCCTTTATTTTAGCATTTCCCCACATAGCACCTTTCTGAGAATTACCTGCTTAACAAAAATTAACTGCCTGTTCCTTATGCTCTTTTTTTTTTTTTTTTTTTGAGATGGAGTTTCGCTCTTGTTACCCAGGCTGGAGTGCAATGGCACGATCTCAGCTCACTGCAACCTCTGCCTCCTGGGTTCAAGCAATTCTCCTGCCTCAGCCTCCTGAGTAGCTGGGATTACAGGCACGTGCCACCATGCCCAGCTAATTTATTTTTTGTATTTTTAGTAGAGACGGGGTTTCACCATGTTAACCAGGATGGTCTTGATCTCTCGACCTCGTGATCCACCCACCTCGGCCTCCCAAAGTGCTGGGATTACGGGCTTGAGCCACCGCATCCGGCCTTATGCTCTTTTTATGTTTCCTTCTTTTACTAGTAAATTTTAAATTCTGGCATACATGTGCACAATGTGCAAGTTTGTTACATAGGTATACACGTGCCATGGTGGTTTGCTGCACTCATGAACCCCTGTGCTACATTAGGAACACTTTTACACTGTTGGTGAAACTGTAAATTAGTTCAATCGTGGTGGAAGATGGTGTGGCGATTCCTCAAGGATCTAGAACTAGAAATACCTAGCAATCCCATTACCGAGTTTATACTCAAAGGATTATAAATCATTCTGCTTTAAAAACACATAAACATGTTTATTTATTGCATCACTGTTTATGATAGCAAAGACTTAGAGCCAACCTAAATGCCCATCAATGATAGACTAGATAAAAGAAAATGTGGCACATCTACATCATGGAATACTATGCAGCCATAAAAAAGGATAGTTCATGTACTTTGCAGGGACACAGATGAAGCTGGAGACATCATTCTCAGGAAACTAACATAGGAACAGAAAACCAAACACCACATGTTCTTACTCTTAAGTGGGAATTGAACAGTAAGAACATATGGACACATGGAGGGGAACATTACACACTGGGACCTTTTGGAAGGTGGCGGGGGCTAAAGGAGGGATAGCATTAGGAGAAATGTAGACATATCTTAAGTGAAAGTCTTCTGAAAAAATACTTACAAATAGCTTTTATTTTATTCTATTTGATTTTTTAAAAGCTGATAGCCAGTGATTGAACTAGTTTAAGTATTCACTGATGGATCATACCAGCACTTGAAAAATTATTATTATTACTATTATTTGAGACAGAGTTTCGCTCTTGTTACCCAGGCTGGAGTGCAATGGCGCGATCTCGGCTCACTGCAACCTCCGCCTCCTGGGTTCAGGCAATTCTCCTGCCTCAGCCTCCTGAGTAGCTGGGATTACAGGCACGCGCCACCATGCCCAGCTAATTTTTTGTATTTTTAGTAGAGATGGGGTTTCACCATGTTGACCAGGATGGTCTTGATCTCTTGACCTTGTGATCCACCTGCCTCGGCCTCCCAAAGTGCTGGGATTACAGGCTTGAGCCACCGCGCCCGGCCGAAAAATTATTAATTATTCCTCTGCACCACCTTCTTTTAATGATTCTAGAGTATTACACTGCATGAATGTGTCATCAAATATTGTGTGAAACAATTATTGCTGGGCTTTTTGGTTATTTCCAATTTTCACCATTATGAAAAACTTTAGGCAAATATTCTCCTAGAGATACCTCTATTTTAAAAGTTCTTGATGCTTTAAGATTTATTCTTAGGAATAACAATTCTAGGACTACATACATAATTTAAAGTTTAGGAAAAACATGTGCAAACTGTCCTCCAGAAAAGCTGCATCAATTTACATGACTCAGCACTTTTGTCACTTCTTTGCCAGCACTGGCTATTACTCTTCTTTCCAATATTTGCCATTCTAATAGCATATTATCTTCATGTAGGTCATTAATTGTCTGTGAGGTTCAATATCTTCTCATGTATTTTTTGGATATCTGTGCTTTTTTTGCAAATCACTTATTCTAGTTACAAATTAAGATTTTAAACTTGAACGTGATTAATAAATGAATATAAAAATTTTCTCGTCATTAAAAAAGGATAATGCAGATTATCAGAGACATATTATTACCGGTATATATAGAAATCAGAACAATCAGAAATATCTGATAGGATCTATAAAAATGTTCAATCACTGAGCCAGTGATTTTATTTCTGAAATTCACTGTAAGGAATCATGACCTGGGGCTAAGATTTACACAACAAGATTTTGACTGAAGGACTGTTTACTGTCTCCATATGTAAGCCTGGAACCAGAAAGTCTGAAGTCCTGCCTGCCTTGGCTATCACCTCCCACCAGCTGCCTGCGTTCACCATTGTCCCTAATCACTCAGTGGAGCTTCCCTGGACAAGCCTCTCACCCCACCTGCCATCTTAACTGTTCTTATGATAATGTGAATACCCCTCACGCATCCTGCCATCTTAACTGTCCTTATGATAATGTGAATACCTCACCCATCCTGCCATCTTAACTGTTCTTATGATAATGTGAATACCCCTCACGCATCCTGCCATCTTAACTGTCCTTATGATAATGTGAATACCTCATCCATCCTGCCATCTTAACTCTTCTTATGATAATGTGAATACCTCATTCATCCTGCCATCTTAACTGTTCTTATGATAATGTGAATACCCCTCACGCATCCTGCCATCTTAACTGTCCTTATGATAATGTGAATACCTCACCTATCCTGCCATCTTAACTGTTCTTATGATAATGTGAATATCCCTCACGCATCCTGCCATCTTAACTGTCCTTATGATAATGTGAATACCTCATCCATCCTGCCATCTTAACTCTTCTTATGATAATGTGAATAACCCTCATGAATACCTCACCCATCCTGTCATCTTAACTGCTCTTATGATAATGTGAATACCTCTCACTCATCCTGCCATCTTAACTGTTCTTACGATAAATGTGAATACCTCTCACCCATCCTGCCATCTTAACTGCTCTTACGATAAATGTGAATACCTCTCACCCATCCTGCCATCTTAACTGTTCTTACGATAAATGTGAATACCTCTCACCCATCCTGCCAACCTTTTTTTTTTTTTTTTTTTTGAGACGGAGTTTCGCTCTTGTTACCCAGGCTGGAGTGCAATGGCGCGATCTCGGCTCACTGCAACCTCCGCCTCCTGGGTTCAGGCAATTCTCCTGCCTCAGCCTCCTGAGTAGCTCGGATTACAGGCATGTGCCACCATGCCCAGCTACTTTTTTGTATTTTTAGTAGAGACGGGGTTTCACCATGTTGACCAGGATGGTCTTGATCTCTTGACCTCGTGATCCACCCGCCTCGGCCTCCCAAAGTGCTGGGATTACAGGCTTGAGCCACCGCGCCCGGCCCATCCTGCCATCTTCGTTGTAACTGAACTTGTGGTCATGTATACTCCTTGCCCCTACCCCCACCACGGTAACTGATCTTACTCTGCAACACCCCCGCCCCCCAAAATTACCCCAACCTATAAAACCAATTCCCACCCTAACTCCCTTCACCTGTCCTTTCTTGGATTCAGCTCGCTTGCACCCAAGCAAGAAGTAAAACGGCCTTGTTGCCCACACAAAGCCTGTTTGGAAGATCTCTTTATTAAATGCAGTTAATATTCGGTACTATTGGACATGAATAACATATACAATTTTCAAAAACTGAGATAGTCTTCATGGCCTAGAGTACAGAAATGGTTAAAGAAATTTTGGCAAAACTGTGTGAAAAAGTATTAGGCAGCCGTGAGTTATATTCATTGCATGTTTTTCTTGATTTATCCATACCACAGAATGTTAACTGAAGAAAGCAAGATACAAAATGATACATGGTACACAATTTAGATGGTTCCTTTTCCCTTAGTTATATAAAGGATATATTAAATATTTCAAAAAAGAAGAAACATATCAAAAAGATTGACAACGGTGAATTTATGAATGGTGAGATTGATCAGAAACGTTTTCAATATTCTCTTCTATATTCTCCAAACTTTAAAAATGTGCACTCCTTGTAATCCCAGCTACTCAGGAGGCTGAGGCAGGAGAATTGCCTGAACCCAGGAGGCGGAGGTTGCGGTGAGCCGAGATCGAGCCATTGCACTCCAGCCTGGGTAACAAGAGCGAAACTCCGTCTCAAAAAACAAACAAACAAACAAACAAAAAAAAAAAATGTGCACTCCTTCTATTTTTGCATGCTATTACCTTTTTATATTGTAAAAATAATATGCAAAAATTATAGAATATTTAACATTATAGAATCATATAGATTAGAAAGTAAATGTCTCTCTTCACCAAAGAGGATGTGAAAAAAAAAAGTAAACTCTTACAATCCCACTGTTCCAAAAATGAATGCTACTAATGGTTTGGTGCATATTCCATTAACACCTTTCTTCTTTCTATACATATGAAGCACATACTTACAGTAAAGATAAATATTTAAAGTAATATTTTTACATAATTGGTATAAAAATGTTATAAATAATACTAATATATATCCTTCTACATATATTTTTGCCCAAGTGCTGGTCATAGAATACTTTTCTAAAAGTAAAAATGCTTGCTGGAGGTTATGAACATTTTTTACTTTAATGGGTATCAATAAGTTACCCTGAAAAAGATATTACATTCTCACAGGAGTGGCTAATTTTGACAAGAGAATACTTTACTAATCTTTGTAACCTTTTTCACTCTAATAGATCAAAATATACTTTTTTTTCACAGAAAAATGAGTAAATAGGGAAAGAAAATTTACTTTTATTGTTGACTTTTCAATAGTAATCATATTCTCCATTCAATCTACAATGTAACCATACTATTCTGGAATTCATAAATTTCTTCCAAAAACAGCATGAAGAAAAAAGGAGCTAAAATCAAATAAAAACAAAGTTCACTTTCCTACTATTATCTCTCTCGCTATATTTTTGTAATAAAAATTAAAGTATTTTTAAAGCAGCTAAACACGTATTTTAGAAGGGATTATTAACTAACTGGAGGAGGAATTTAAAAAATCCTGTATTGACAACTTAGGTTTTCTAAACAAACAAACACATAAAATGCATCTCCCAAGGAATTTAATGCAGAATACCACAAAGGTGCCACTTTTTCTTTTCCAAATTGACCCTGAAGCACTCTCTTCTTTTCTCTCTCTCAGAAGTCTTCTCTATCTACGAATTAAATAGGCCTTCAATTTATTGAAGGACTCACTGAAAAAAATTTGAATAAATCTCCTCTGGTTCATATCCCAAAAATATATACCTTACAATGTTTGTTCTCACATTATCAGGAAAGACTTAATGAAAATCTAAATCTTATCTGGTAAATATCACGTATCATTTCGAAACAGAAGTTCATAATGACAAAAGAGAATTTAGTTAAGAGATACTCTTACAGTTTCAGACTCTAAAAGTGAGTTACATTGCTCTTAATGGAGTCTTAACAAAATTAGAAGTCCTAACAATATTAATAAATTTATTTTATTACCATATGCAAATCTCCAGAAGATTTAACACATTTGGGTCCTAGTAACTTGACAGCTATTAGTCTGAAATACAGTCATCCCTTGGTTTTGGTGGGGGATTTGTTCCAGGATCCCCTTCAAATACCAAAATCTGCAGAGGCTCAAATCTCTTAGATAAAATGGCTTGGCATTTGCATATAACCTATGCAAATTCTTCCATATTCTTTAAGTCACCCTAGATTACTTGTAATACCTAATACAATGCCCATACATCATCTCATTCATGTGCTTTCAATATAGTAGCTAGTGGATGGTAATTTACGTTTTGCTTTTTGGAACTTTATGGCATGTTTTCCCCCAAATGTTTTTGATCTACAGTTGGCTGAATCCAGGTATGCAGCACCCAAGGATATCAAGGATTCACTGTAATTAGTGAGCACCTGACTTGCATATGCTGACAAATAACTTGTTTCAAATTACTCATAGAACAATGGATCAACTGTTAGGCAACACTGTTATTTTTCACTAAATTTAGCGAATGATATTTACTGGCTTATATGCTGAGCATCATACTAGGCCTTGAGAAAACAATATGAGGAAGAAATAATCCCTTCCCTTGAGAAGTTCACACTTCCACTAGGGAGGCAGCTGTGGCACATAACTTCAAGCCATAGTAAATATGATTACAGAGATGGAAATGGACAAAGTGCCATGTGAATGATGAGGACAAAATAACTGCACAGAACAGTGAAACTTCAGCGGAGATGACTTTTGAGCTGATTTTTAAAGCAGGAATATGTTAACCTTAAACTGAAGTGAAGTAGGATAGAACAGGGCATTCAAAATACAGCGAGGCCACAGTCATGAAGGACCTGAAGCATTTGACAAATAATGTTGAGTTTGATTACATATTTTTTAGATTAGGAAATGTTCATAAATCATATGGAAAAAAAAAAGCCAAACAACTTAGCCATATAATTCTTTGGATTTCTAGTCATTATTATTAGTAAAATAAAACCATCTAGTTAAGCAACATTCACAGATGTACTTACTTATAATAGTGTTCCCAGAGATTTCTGTACCTTCCTTGACCTGACATGTCAAACACCGTAAACGATAAACTACAAAAAGAAGTGAAGCATGACTACATTATAAACTAAAAGCATAACTTTTACTTACAATTTTAAATTATTTACGATCAAAGAAATTAGCCTTCAAATGCAATATTCAACATGGGCCAATTTACAAATAAAAGTTATATGAAATAAATTTATTAATATAAATATGACTTTGCAATAAATAACATAAAACAGATGTTTTATTTGCTAGTGAGTTATCAGAGTTTGCCCAAACTCTAAATTCTGAAAAATAAACCAGCCATAGTGGTAGAAACATGTTAATACCTACGAGATTCTGAAACAACAAACGACTTTTCTCTAAGGGTACGAAGAATGACCAGGCAGACCTAATACTGTTATTTTTCACTTGCAATTTTTTTGTCAAGGGATAAAGTGGATTACCTGGATGACTTGAATTTCTCGATGCTGAATCCTGTTGTTGGAATGATATCTTGAGATTGAGCCTTTAAGAGAAAAGACAAATTCAGAAATTTACAATGACTAGAGATGAGTTTTTCCTCAAGTTAAAGTATCCAGATTTTCAGTTTCTAAAATCTGTCACAATGGAGATTACAGGATTTAACAAAGTTATAATGTTTTCAATAAGATCACTGTGTGTGAATTCTTTATAGAAGTTTAGGGTTTATTAATTATGAATATGCATAATGTTAATTCACAGTTGTGGCTTGTGGCATGTTACCAAGGATATAAAGGTTTTATAAGTTGTTTAATAAGTCACCCTGAGTTCACATGTAGGACTTTCTAATCTTTCAACACACACTTATTGAGTTTATATAAGTTCCAGACTGCACTCATGTGTAGATGGCTCCTGCCTTCATGGAGTTTACAAGCTAGAAGACGTAAATAGCAACAAAAAACTAAGCAACAATTGAACACAATTTTGAGCAGACGTAAGTGTAAAAACAAATGATTTGGGGGTGGGAGGCAGGAGAAAGGGGCTGGAAGGTGGATGGAAGAAAGGTACACAGGAAAAGTCTCTGAAGAGGTGACATCTGACCCAGGAGTGAACGACAGGAGGGGCAGAACTGTAACAAGTTATTGACAAAGAACATTCCAGTTGGAGAAATCTGTCAGTGCACAATCCAGAGGAAGGAAGGAACTTGCCACTGAGGAAATGCAGAAAGCCTGAATGTCCAAAGTGTGTTGGTTAAGATAAAGAGCGATGTGTTGCGGTAAGAGAGGTAAGGGATTGAAGGCAATGGTAGTAATTCTGTGTGGAGAAGAGATCAAAAAGAGGCTAGAGTAGAGTAAGAGACATGTTGACAAGTCCCACTGACAATTAAAATGTATTCTACTAACAATCTAACTTGCTGAATGCCTCCTAGCACTTTCACCAGAAAAACTATTCCTCTGTTGGAATAAAAATATATCCACTTTCTGATCCAGATGCCTAGAAGTCAATATTGACTCCTCCTTTCGCATTCTCAACGCAGTCATTCTCCAAGCTTTTTGGTTCTATCTCACTAACTTAGTTCAGACACTAATTATGTCTTGCTTTGAATTATTGTACCAGCCTCCTAATTGCTCCTACTTGGCTCTGCTACCTTGGACAAACTACTTAATTTTTCTAAGCCTGGTTTTCTCAAATGTGAAATACATTATTATTATCCTTAACTCATAAAGTTATCATCACTAAATGAGTTAATGGATATAGAATACTCAACACAGTAAATACTCAACAAATTTCTGATATTATTATAATTATGTGCTCACTGATTGCAGTCACATTCCTAATTCTTTTCACATTGTCATTATTACTTAAAAAAAATTCCCCTTCAGTTCATCTTGTTGCTTTTAAAAAAGAATAGTAGAGGGAAAAGTTTTGCCTCGCACTATTACATTCACTCTGGTAGTCTATTTCTGGGAAATTTAAATTCAAGGAAAGACAGCAGCTCAAAATTCAGTGGAGCCTGGTCATCTACACAGTACAGCAACGCGCTGGGAAAAAGGCTCTCCAGAGCTGCCCTTGTTTTGCCTTTCTGAAGTTTGTTTATTTAGCTTTTCGATTTTACTTCTATCTGTTCCAAGACCTGATCTAGTTATTTTTCCAAAAATATATTTTTGTTTATGTTAGACAAAATTCATTTCCTGCTACTAAGATTCCTGCCTCATACCTTGGGCTTCCTTCATTTTAGAACAAACTTTGCAATAAGAAGTTTCCTAAAGTTTTAATGTTACCCAAACTTCATTATTTTGATTTAAAGGGCATTAAATGTGCCAATCATGTGACAAAATTATCAGCTATTACTATAAAGATAAAGAATCCGCCGGGCGCGGTGGCTGAAGCCTGTAATCCCAGCACTTTGGGAGGCCGAGGTGGGTGGATCACAAGGTCAAGAGATCGAGACCATCCTGGTCAACAAGGTGAAACTCCGTCTCTTACTAAAAAAAAAAATACAAAAAATTAGCTGGGCATGGTGGTGCGTGCCTGTAATCCCAGCTACTCAGGAGGCTGAGACAGGAGAATTGCCTGAACCCAGGAGGCGGAGGTTGCGGTGAGCCGAGATTGCGCCATTGCACTCCAGCCTGGGTAACAAGAGCGAAACTCCGCCTCAAAAAAAAAGAATCCAGTAACAAAATAGGAAGCTAAAGTTTAAAGAAGTCTCAAAAAAAGTATATTAAAACAGTAACTTTGTCTTCAATGAATCCTAATTAGAACATTTCCCTAGCCTCCCCACAATCACCTAACTTCTTCACAAACTATTTCCAGAGAAACTTGTTACTTTACTTGTAGAAATAAAATTCCTAAGTTTTCTTTTCTTCCCATTACTTCAAAAGTTCTAGTAGAAAGTAATCAGAAAAAGAAACTTTAATTAATCAGGATAGAATAAGATATGTGAGCAATTGCTTCCAAACTAAAGTGGAACTCATTTTCCTCTATTGTATTCCAAAAGATAGTTTTTAACAGCAATCTCCCTCTGTTCTATCCAACAACAAATACATTTGGTCATTCTGAAAACTGGACAAAAGAGTGTAGGAATTACAGTCAGCCCTCTGTATCTATAGCTTCTAAATACACAGATTTAACCAACATGAATTGAAAATAACAATTTTTAAAAAGGTGGCCGGGCGCGGTGGCTCACGCCTGTAATCCCAGCACTTTGCGAGGCTGAGGCGGGTAGATCACGAGGTCAAGAGATCGAGACCATCCTGGTCAACATGGTGAAACTCTGTCTCTACTAAAAATACAAAAAATTAGCTGGGGGCGTGCCTGTAATCCCAGCTACTTAGGAAGCTGAGGCAGGAGAATTGCCTGAACCCAGGAGGCGGAGGTTGCAGTGAGCTGAGATCGCGCCATTGCACTCCAGCCTGGGTAACGAGCGAAACTCCGTCTCAAAAAAAAAAAAAAAGGTAACAATACTATTTAACAATAAAAGTATTACAAATGTGGAAATAAACACTAATTACATGGTATTTACATTGTCTTAAAGTATTATTAGTAATCTAGAAATGATTTAAGGTATATGGGAGGATGTGCATAAGTTATATGCAAATACTACACCATTTTATGTAAGGGACTCAAGCATCCACAGGATTTTGGTATCTGTGGGAGGGTGGAAGGGGTGGTGGGAATGTGTGTCCCAGAACAAATCTCCTGTGGTTATTGTATTGGTTGAGTGGAACAAAACATTCTGAGACAGCCCAAAGACACACCGACATAAACAGGAACATAATAAGATTTCTGAGAGAGATCCTATTTGGTTAGTTTCATTAAGTCTGCCAAAAATTACATCCTTGGTGGTATCAATCATAAGCTCCTGGCCAAAAATAGAAGTTGAAAAATCATCCATCAATCCATTCATTCAAAGTGCCAAGCATTATTCCATGTATTTCGGATTCACTGCTGAACAAGAGAAAAATCTATGCTCTTTTATAACGGGAGAAATTGAATAAGCAAGTTGTGAAGTGAATATGCAAGTTATCAACTAAACAATTTTAGATTGTTTTAAATATAAAGAATAAGGGTGGCCAGGCACGGTGGCTCACGCCTGTAATCCCAGCACTTTGGGAGGCTGAAGCGGGTGGATCAACTGAGATCAGGAGTTAGAGACTGGGCTGGCCAGCATGGTGAAAACCCATCTCTACTAAAAATACAAATATATTAGCAGAGTGTGGTGGTACATGCCTGTAATCCCAACCACTCTGGAGGCTGAGGCAGGAGAATCACTTGAGCCCGGGAGATGGAAGTTGCAATGAGCCAAGACTGCACACAGAGCGAGACCCTGTGTAAAAAAAAAAACCAAACCCTAAAAAAAACCCAAAACTAGAATAAGGGTAGCATCACCAAAATGAAGTAGATGCAAGAGGCAATCCGGCTTTACTATCTCCCATAGAAACAAAAACAAATATCCAATACTAAGATTAGCACAAGCAACATCCCAAAACTCAACTCTTCAGGTGAGATGATCCCCAGGGCAACAGACAAGTGAAAAACTCTGAGCAGATATTAAAAGAAATAGACTTCTTGGAATCATGTTTCTATAATGGAAAAATAATGATTGAGTCAGACAGCTACCTTTCCCATCTTGAGTTCTTCTGCAGGAAAACTGTTTTCTGCCTTAACCCACGGGATCCTGAGGGCTTGAAGGGAGAAAAATCCCTGAGGACAGCTAGTGACAAAGAGAGGAAGTAGACTAGAGACTTCAGTCTTTGAATTTTTTTTTATGTCAGCCAAAGGAGATGCCAAATTAGAGTGGCTGTTGAGCAGCATCCTGCCCTAGAAGGCATGTTCCACAGGACCCTCAGTCAGAATCTTACATGGACAAGGTTTTCTCTCTCTGACCACTCCCCACAATCCATAATGGGCAGTTCTTTGAATATCTGTGAGATCTAAGACAAATCTGGCCTGAAGGCTGTATTTCATTCTGAAAAGAAGGCAGTGTCCTAAGGTAAAGGACATTCACTAGGTGAATTGTAAAGAAACTCTAAGCAAACATGCCCAGGAGAAGTCAAAACAAACTAGAGAGTGAAGACTGGAAAATAAATAACTAATCTTTCACTGTGAAGACAAGAAAAAACAGCAAACAGGGAACCATGATGTCCCTTAATGAACACAGCAAGGAACTAGTGACTAACCCTAATGAGATGGCAATGTGTGAGCACTCAGATCAAGAAGTAAAATAGAAAACTCCAAGATAACATAGGAAAATCATTCAAAAATTTATAGGATATATTTAACAGAGAAACAATAATTAAAAAAAAAACAAAGAGAAGTCTTGGAACTAAGAAATACATGTGCTAAACTGAAAAAAATACATTAGAGGCTCTTAGCAAAATAAATCAAGCAGAAGAATCGGTGAGCTCTAAGACAGGTTTTGGAAAACAAACAGAATAAAAGTGCAGAATAAAAAGAAATGAAAATATCTACACAATACAAAAAATAACATCAAAAAAGCAAATCTAAGAATCATTGGTGTTCAAGAGGGAGTTTAGAAAGAAAAAGGGACTGAAAGCTTATTCAAAGAAAAAATAACAGAAAATTTTCCAAGTTTAAAAAAAGATATAAATATCCAGTTTCAGAAAGGTGAAATATCACCAAATAGATACAGCTCAAATGAGATTACCCAAAGCCATTCAATGAACAAACTCTCAAGGATAAAGAAACGAGACAATCCTAAAAGCAGCAAGAGAGAAGAAGCAAATAACAGAAAGGAGTTACAGTTTGTCTGGCAATCGACTTCTCAGCAGAAACCATACATGCCACAAGGGAGTGAGACAGCACATTCAAAGTGCTGAAACAGAAAAAACTTAAAAAAAAAAAAAAATGAGAATACTGGGCCCAGCAAACCTATCCTTCAAACATGAAAGTCTTTCCCAGGCAAACAAAAGTAGAGGGAATTCATCGCCACCAAAACTGTCTTGAAAGAAATGCTAAAGCGAGTTTTTCAATCTTTGTGAAAAGGATGCTAACAGGCAAAAAGAATATATTTTAAGGTATAAAACCCACTGGTAAAAGTCAATAAAAAAAGACAAACTCAGAATACTCTAATAACTGTAATTGTGGTATGTAATCTACTCATATAGGTCTAGTATGAAGACCGAAAAACAAAATCTATAAAAAATAATGACAGCAATTTCTTAAGAGATATAAAAAGATGTAAACAGAGAAGACAAAAATTCAAAATGTGGGGAGAACGGAGTTCAAGTGTAGAGTTTTTTAGTTTTTCTTTTGTTTCTTTGTGATCAATGATTAGCTATGGATTTATTTTAAATAACTTGTTATAAGATTTATTTTCTAAGCCTCATGGCAACCAGAAGCAAAACTCTATAACAGATACACTGAAAATAAAAAATCAACACACCCAAACATACTACCAGAGAAAAATCACAGTGAGTCTGTCCTGCAGATGCGATGGATGTAAGGAATACTGACACAGGTATGCAATCAAAGAGCGCTAGGGGACTGCCCGCAGAGTGAACAGCCTCCGTAAGCTGGCGCTGCTTGCGTTTATTCAGTACACACGTAATGCCAAAAGCCTGGAGCCAACACAATCTGTGGGTAATTAACATTGTCATGTCCCCTCTTGCAGTGAGCAGTCTCTCACGAGGGTGATCACAGGTCAGTTTCCGGACAACATAAATAAACAAGCCTATTTAGATAAACTCCCCTGCATTCCCTTGTACCTACTTCTCACCCTTTGCCTCAGGGTAAGAGAACAGCTGCCTTCAGCTTACTCTCCATTGAAGCTTTGCAAAGCCTTTTGACCTTTCAAAAGGCCTGCTTCTTTCCCTATAGCCTTTTTTACCACTCTGACCAATCCCCAACAAATCACTTAGCCACAAAGAAAAATCACTTAACTATATCCTTAAGAAAGGAATAAAGGAAGAAAGGAAAAGAGCTACAAAACAACCAGAGAAAAATTTACTAAATGGCAAAGGTAAGTCCTTACCTATCAGTAACAGTATTAAATGTAAATAAACCACCTTCTTCAATTAGAAGAGAGTGGCTGAATGGATTAAAAAAAAAAAAAAAGACCCAACTATGTGCTTTCAACAAAAAACTCGCTTCATCTATAAAAATACACATAGGCTGAAAACAAAATGGATAAAGACATTCTATGTAAATGGAAACCAACAAAGAGCAGGAGTAGCTACATTTAGGTCAGATAAAACAGATTACAAGTTAAAGACTGTAAAAAGAGACAAAGAAAACTTCTATATCAGGATAAAGGAGTAAATTCAGAATGAGAATACAGCAACTGTAAATATATGTGCCTTCAACATGAAAACACTGTAATATATCAAGCCAACATTAATAGAGATAAAAAGGGTAAGACAGACTGTAATACAGTAACAGGAGAGGACTTCAACACCCCATTCTCAGTAACAGGCAGATCATTCAGACATCAACAACAATCCCAGTGAAAAGAAAATAGACCCAATGGACCTAGTAAACATTTATAGAACATTCCATCCAACAGCTGCAGAATACACATTATCCTCATCATCAGACGAAACATTCTCCAAAATAGATCATATGTTAGGCAACAAAACAAATCTCAACAAATTTTAAAAGGTAGCGATCTATCAAGTATCTTCTCTAACCACAATGGAATGAAACCAGAAATCAATAATAAGAGGAACTTTGGAAACTATAAAAACACATGGAAGTTAATATGCTTCCTAATATTCAACGGGTGAATGAAGAAATTAAGAAAGAAATTCTAAAGTTCTTTGTGATGGTTCATACTGAGTGTCAACTTGATTTTGGATTGAAGGATGCAAAGTATTGATCTTGGATGTGTTTGTGAGGGTGCTGCCAAAGGAGATTAATATTTTGAGTCAGTTGGCTGGGAGAGGCAGACACATCCTGCATCTGGGTGGGCACAATCTAATCAGCTGTCAGTGTGGCCTCAATACATAAAGCAGGCAGAAAAATGTGAAAATACTAGACTGGCTTAGCCTCCCAGCCTACATCTTTCTCCTATGCTGGATGCTTCCTGCCCTTGAACATCAGAATCTAAATTCATCAGTTTTGGGACTTGGATTGGGTTCCTTGTTCCTCAGCTTGCAGATGGTGTATTGTGGGGGCTTGTGATCATGTGAGTTAATTCTTATTAATAGACTCCCCTTTATAAATACATATATATACACACACACACATATATGTATATAGGTTCTTAAAGGACACACACACACACACACACACATACACACATATATGGGAGTCTATAATAGGATATACATATTCTATTAGTTCTGTCCCTCTAGAGAACCCTGACTAGTATAGATGATGGTGCCAGGAGTGGTTCTAGAGGAACAGAATATTAAGAATGGAGTTCTTTTGCTGGTTTCGGGGTTTCTGGAGTTGGCTGCTTAATATGATTAGACCCCCAAATGCTAAGGACTCTACTTTTAATAGTATGGTGAACACTGATAGTCCTTGGTATGAACTGCTAAGAGAGTTAGGCAAAATAAATGCATTTGACACTCCTGATTCACCGCTCGGGAGAGGCATGGAGTTCAGTGACTCTATAAATAATACCTTTTACTATATGTGGAGAACCAAGGAACATCATCAAGTTGGTTGGCTGCTGCTATGTTCACTGGACAAAGTAATCAAAGAAAATTATGAACTCGGGGACTGCTTCTGGCTTCAGAAGCAGATACTGAACCTTCAATCCACTAAGACTGTCCTGAGTGAGTCTTATCCCCTGTAGAGAAAGAGTTGAAACTTACGGAAAAACAGACACAAGCTCTTATCATGAGAATGGCCGACCTGCCCCAAAAGTGCATGCACAGCCTTGCCAGGTGTCTACTGTTCAAGTGAGGGCATTGATCGGAAAAGAATGGCATCCTGCAACTTGGAATGGGGCCGTGTGGCAGGACCCTGATGAAGCTGAGGACGCTGCGCTTGTAAACTCTGATGAAACTTTTTGGTCGGAAGAAAGAACTTCACTACCCCAGTAGTGGCAACATCCCCTCCCTGAGCTACACTGCCATTAGCCTTTCCACCTTTATCTGAGGAAATAAACCCTGCACTGCCTAAGACAACAGTGATGGCCTCCCCTGAGGCAGTTGCCAGGCAAGGTAATGTTGATTCTCCTCAGGAGCCACCACCAATAACCCTGTTTGCTTCTAGATCTATAACTAAAATCCCAGTAGGCCCCTAGAGATGAGGTTGAGAGTTTGACCCATGAGGAGATGGGCAACACTGGAAAAGAACTGCTTGAGTTTTCTAGTGTATATGAACAGAGATCTGGAGAGCAGGCATGGGAGTGGATATTAAGGGTGTGGGATGATGGTGGAAGGAAAGTAGAGTTGGATCAGGCTGAATTTATTGATTTGGGCCCCCTAAGCAGGGATTCTACATTTAATATTCCAGCTCAGGGAGTTAAAAAAGGTTCTAACAGTATTTGCTTGGTTAGCTGAAATGCGGATTAAAACATGGCCAACTGTGAGCAAGTTGGAAATGCCAGATCTCCCTTGGTTTAATTTAGAGGAAGGGAACCCAAGACTTAGGGCGACTGGGATGGTGGAATGGATTAGTTACTTTAGACTTACTCATCCCAGCTGGAAGGGTCCAGAAGATATACCCTTGACCAATGCTTTGTGAAAAGATTTTTGAGGGCAGCACCTACATCTTTGAAGAGCCCTGTAATCGCTCTTCTCTGTATGTCAGATTTAACAGTAGAAGCGGAACCATTTATCGTCACCCCTAGTGATCCATTAGCAAAATTTTTGCTTTCTGTTCCCATGACATTATGTACAGCTGGGTTAGAGGTCTTAGTTACAGAGGGGGAATGATGCCACAAGGAGACACAACAACAGTTCCATTCAATTGGAAGTTAAGATTACCACCTGGACATTTTGGGCTCCTCTTACTTTTAAGGCAACAGGCTAAGAAGGGCATTACAGTGTTGGCTGGGGTGACTGACTGGGACTATCAAGATGAAATCATATTATTACTCCACAACAGAAGGAAGGAAGAGAATGCATGGAATTCAGGAGGTGCATTAGGGTGTCTCTTTGCATTATCATGCCCTGTGATTAAGGTCAATGAGAAAATACAGCAGCCCAATCCAGGCAGGACTACAAATGAACCAGATCCTTCAGGAATGAAGGTTTGGGTCACTGCACCAGGAAAAAAACCCATGACCTGCTGAGATGCTTGCTGAAGGCAAAAGGAATACAGAATAGGTAGTAGAAGAAGGTGGTCATCCATACCAGTTATGACCATGTGACCGGTAGGAGGCAGTCATCCATACCACTTATGATCAAGTGACTGGTAGTAAAAGGCGACAGTCATCCATACCAGTTATGATCACGTGACCGGTAGTAGAAGAAGGCCGTCATCCATACCAGTTATGATCACGTGACCGGTAGTAGAAGAAGGCAGTCATCCATAACCAGTTATGATCACATGAGCAGTAGTAGAATAAGGCAGTCATCCACACCAGTTATGATCACACGACCAGTAGTAGATGAAGGCAGTCATCCATACCAGTTATGACCATGTGACCAGTTACAGAAACGAGGACTGTAATTGTCATGAATATTTCCTCCTTTTGTTAAAAACATGTTTGTGCATGCATACACTTCTACTAAGAAAATACCTTCATTTTATTTCCTTTTTCCTTTATCACGTGACATTAAGACTTGCTGACTTCCTATCAGCATCTAAGCACTGTTAATTTTACGTCAAAGCATTTGGGTTGGGGATTGGTATATTTCCGGTTGTACGAAGGATAGCTGTATTATGTTAAGTGTAATTATGACCTTATTATTGTCTTCATTCGAAGATTATGATCTAAGGAGATGTGTATTGACAAAGGGTGAACTTGTAATGGTTAATACTGAGTGTCAATTTGATTAGATTGAAAGATACAAAGTATTGATCCTGGTGTCTGTGAGTGTGCTGCCAAAGAAGATTACCATTTGAGTCAGTGGGCTGGGAAAGGCAGACTCATCTGTAATCTGGCTGGATACCATCTAATCACCTGCCAATGTGGCCAGAATATATAAAGCAGGCAGAAAAATGTGAAAAGGTGAGACTGCTTAGCTCCCGGCCTACATCTTTCTCTCATGCTAAAAGCTTGCTTTCCTTGAACATAGGACTCCAAGTTCTTTAGTTTTGGGACTCAGACTGGCTTCCTTACTCCTCAGCCTGCAGAAGGCCTATTGTGGGGCCTTGTGATCGTGTGAGTTAATACTACATATTAAACTCCCTTCTATATATGTTTATCCTACTAGTTCTGTCACTCTAAAGAACCCTGAGTAATACATTCTTAAAACAAATGAAAAGGGAAATACAACATACCAAAATCGATGAATACTGCAAAATCAGCACTAAAGAAGAAGTTTATAGCAATAAACACATACATCAAAAAAGTAGCAAGACTTCAAATAACCCAATGATGCATTTTGAGAAACTAGAAAAGGAAGAACAAATCAAATCCAAAATTAGTAGAAGGAAAGAAATAAAGAGCATAACAAAAATTGATGAAATTGAGACCAAAAATACATAAAAGATCAAAGAATCAAAATGTCGGTTTCTTGAAAATATAAAAAAAATTAAGACAATATTAGCTAAACTAGGGAAAAAAATGAAAGAAGATCCAAATAAATGAAATTAGAACTTAAGAACAAGATATAACAACTGATACCACAGAAATACAAGGGATTATTAGAGATTATTATGAACAACTACGTGCCAACAAATTAGAAAACTTAGAAGTGGATAAATTCCCGGATACATTTAACCTACCGAGATTGAATCACGGAAAAGTAAAATACCTGAACAGACCAATAATGAATAAGGAGATCAAAACATTAATAAAAAGTCTCCCATTAAAGAAAATATCAGGACCTGATGGAAGTATGGAATTCTACCAAACATTTAAAAAACAAATACTAATTCAACTCAAACTATCCCAAAAGTTAAAGAGAGAAAAACACTTCCAAACTCATCTTACAAAGCTGGCGTTAATCTGACACTGAAACCAGTCAGGAACCTAATTAAAAAGAAAACTACAGGCCAACATCCCTGAAGAACACAGATGCAAAAATCTTCAACAAAATGCTAGCAAACTGAATCCAACAACCTATTAAAAAGTTCATTAACCATGATTAAGTAGGATTTCTCTCAGGGATGCAAGGATGGTTCAACATACACAAATCAATATATGTGCCCATAACATTAACAATATCAAGGATAAAACTTGACAAAATGCATCATTTCTTTATGACAAAAACTCTCAACAAATTGGATTAGAAGACATATATCTCAAAACAATAAAGGCCACATAAATGACAAAACCGTAGCTAATATACTGGTGGAGCTAATATGCTAAAAGGAGAAAAACTGAAAGCCTTTCCTCTAAACCTGGAACAAGACAAAGATGCTCATTTTCACTACTTTTACTCAAAAACAATACGAGAAGTTCTAGCCAGAGCTATTAGGCAAAAGAAATGAAGGTTATCAGTATTGGAAAGAAAAAAGTCAAATTATCCTTGTTTGCAGAATCTATGAACTTATATTTAGAAAAACCTAAAGACTTTACCAAAAATACTGTTAGAACTGATAAACAGATTCAGTTAAGTTTCAGGATACGAAAGTCTACACGTAAAAATCAGTAGCATTTATATACACCAAGAGTAAACAATCTGAAAATGAAATCAAGAAAGTAATCCCATATATAATAGCTATAAAATATAAAATACTTAAGAATAATCCAAACAAAGAAGCCAAGGATCTCTAAACTTAAAACTATAATCTGCTGATAAAAGAAATTGAAGAGGACACAAAAACATGATAAGCTATTCTGTCTATGTTCATGGACTGAAAGAATTATCACTGTTAAAATATCTATACTACCTGAAGAGATTAACAGAGTCAATGCAATCCCTATCAAAATATCAATAACATTCACAGAAATAAAAAAAGAATCCTAAAATTTATATGAAAACATATAAGACCCCAAATAGCCAAAATAATCCTGAGCAAAAAGAACAAATGGAGGTACCACACTATCTGACTTCAAACTATACTACAAAGCCATGATAACCAAAAAAGCATAGTTCTGGCATAAACACACACATACATAGACCAACAGAACGGAACAGAGAAGACAGAATTAAATCCATGTATTTACAGCCAACTCATTTTCCAAAAAGACATCTAAGAACCTACTTTGGGAAGAGGATAGTCTTATGATGCTGGAACACTGGATAACCCCATGTAGAAGACTGAAACTAGACCCCTATCTCCCACCACATATAAAAGTCAAATCAAAATGCATTGAAGACCCAATATTATGAAAGTACTAGAAGAAAACATGGTGAAAATGCTTCAGGACACTAATATGGGTGGTAGGACCTCAGAAGCACAAGCAACAGAAGCAAAAATAGATAACTGGGACTATACCAAGCTACAGAGCTTCTACACAGCAAAGGAAACAGTCAACAATGTGAGGAGACAACCTATAGAATTACAGAAAATAGTTACATAATATCATAATATCGACTCAACAAAGAATAATCAGAATATAGAAGGAACTAAATTTAGTAGCAAGAAAAAAAAACCCACAAAAGATCTGATTTAAAAAATGCATAAAAGATCTGAATAGACATTTCCCAAAAGAATACAGACAAAATGGCCAACAGGCATATGAAAAAATGCTCACCATCATTAATCATCAGGAAAATATACCTCGAAACCCCAATGAGATATTATTTCACCCCAGTTAAAATGGTCTTTATCAAGAAAGACAAAAAAACAATGAATGCTGGAAGTGAAGTGTGGAAAAGGGGAAACTCTCGTGGATTGTTGGTGGGAATGCAAATTAGTACAGCCACTACAGAAAACAGTAAGGCATTTCCTCATGAAACGAAAAATAGAACTACTATATGATCCAGCAAACCTACTGCTGGGCACATATCCACAAAAAGGAAATCAATGTATCAAAGAGATACCTGAACTCCCAAGTTTATAGTACCCCATTCACAATAGCCAAGATCTGGAATTAATTTTTGCCCATCAATGGATGTATGGGTAATAAAAATTTGGTATATATACAAAATGAAATATTCTTCGACTATCAAAAAAAGACTGAAATCCTGTCATTTGCAGCAATATGGATGGAACTGAAGGTCATTATGTTAAGTGAAATAAGCCAGGTCTGGAAAGATAAATATCATATGTTCTCAGTCATTTGTGGGATCTAAAAAAAGTAGATCTCACAGAGATACAGAGTAGGTGGTCACCAGAGGCTGGGTGGGAAAGGTAGTGGGGAGAGAGGGATGAAGAGAGGTTCATCAATGGGTATAAAAATACAGTTAGATAAAGGAATAAGATTTAGTGTTTGATAATTCAGTAGGGTGACCATAGTTAGCAATAATTTACTGTGTATTTCAAAACAGCTAGAAAAGAAGAATTAGAATATTCTGAACATATAAAAAAGATACATGTTTGAGGTGATAGATATTCCAATGACTCTGATTTGATTATTATGCATTGTATTCATGTATCAAGCTATCACATGTAACCCCTAAATCTGTACAACTATTATATATCAATACAAAATGATATGAAAACTAGATGATGTGACAATGAGAGCATGCATGCTGGGGAGTGGAATAAAGATTGAAAAAAATTTAAAAATGTATATAGACTTTATCTCTAAAAAAAATGACAGCTAAGATCAGATTTTTGAAAAAGATCAGGTTAAAATGTCTTCCCTCTCTCCCTATTAAGTTTAGAAATACCAGCAGCCTCAGTACATTAACAACAAATAAACATGAAGACAACTTAATATGAAAAACTCGTTTGTGTCCAGGAAAAACTACTTATCTAGAAACTGATTTTATTCACAAAAAAGGAGACAATTTTACTATAAAATGAGATGTGCACTATTTTTTTGCAAGGTTAGAGCATTGTAGATTTCTAGAATTATTTTATTTAATTCCTTAAAAATAATGTTCTAGTAGTGGATGTAAGGTTACAAGAGACTCTTCTCGAGCTTGGTGCAGGAAGGAAGCAAGTGTTATATATCTATACCTATACCTGAATGACAAAGGTTTGGAACCCTTTAGGAAATCCTATTTCAAGTGGCTCCTTGGCTGTTACAATTACCATTAAAAAAAAAAAAAAAAAAAAAAGCAAAGTAAATCACTTTTCTCTCAGGACCTGGAGGTTAATTCTTCTAAGACAGGATAGTTGCCTCAACATGAAGGCTCAGGAACTGGTGCCAGAAATTAGGAAAACTACTATCAGACAGGTTTTCTTTATAGGCAGCAGACCTTAATTTTAACTCACACATTACATGTTAAATGTGGTAGCTTTGAGTATTTTTCAGCTATTACAATATGTCTTTACACTTGCTGCTTAAAATCATCTTGCTTACCATTACTATATGCACACCATCCTTTTGAGAACTGTCTAATTATACACACTTTGTTTTGCTCCTCCTGAAAGGAGAAAACTAAAAAGAAGGCAATGAAATCTAAAAGCAAAATCAGTCAATTTGTGAATATCTTTGGAAAGGAAAGACATTTAAAAATAATATCCCAGTTTAATCATCGAGATTCACTGTATAAAATACACTACAAATCATGGCTGAGGATACCAGAAGGTACTGAAAAGTTAACAGACTGCTCGTAACACGATTATATGCGGTTATAATGTCATACAACACAATTCTGCACATTAACTTTCTTCAGGGCAGGAAATACATAAAACATCTAACCAAGATACTTACATTTGAAGGTTTAAGTTTGTTAATGATCGTTGTTTTGCCACTGTTATCTAACCCAAGGCACAAAACGTGAACCTCCTTCTTCTTCAGGCCAAGCAAGACTGAAAGTCTGTCTAGCAATCCCATAATGTGATTCAAATATTTAGAAACCAGCTGCAAGTAAGAAAAAATAATATATTACCCAAAGGCACCGTAAGTTATAGAAAATATGTGTATGTGTATTTTTAAAAAGTAGTAATTTAAATACACATAATAATAGTGTGAAAACTATGTCAATGTAGCTTTGCACTTAGTAAACAGAGTGTAAGCTGATTACCAGAAAGGAGCCTTAACTGATACGCAGATTTGCGGCTTATAACAGGTGGCAACACAGACAATGGCTTTGAAATAACAGCATTTCTCTCCGTAATTTACAATATTTAAGAAGAAAACATGGTCAGCCTCAGTATCATTTGGAGTCTGCCAATTGTGACACTGGAAAGTATGGAAAAATTAGGCCTGTGGCCTTTCCAGATAACCTGAAACAGTGAATGGGCAATGGGGTTCATGTAGTCTGATGCTGAAACTCAGAAAGTAGAAGTCAGATCAGAAAAGCAGAGAAAAACTGAGATTTTGGTTCTATCATTTGAGCCACTGGTTAAATCTTTACCAGAAGCCACCGCCATTGTTTATTTTGCAATAATATGAAGTTACAACATATTCACTGTTTTTGTTTCCTTGCTTGGTTATTTCCAGTTTAAGTAGGGTTTTCTGTTAGCAGAAGCAAAGAATCCTGATACACTTATCCTTAATTCCCTTTATTCTTTACATATATCTTTGTAAGTCACCACAAATCCCTCTGTGAAGAAGGTGATGTATAAATACACACACATTCAGTTTACTGAACCTTACTAAATATCTGCTTTTTAACTGTTACTTATCTGAAACATCCTACTAAGTGCTATTTTAAAAGAACTTTATCATAGTCATAGAAGAAAGTAAATGCTGATTATAGATTTTAATTCAATTTTTAAAAATATCTTTAAAATTTCTTTGTTAACTTGTCCCCAAAGTGTTCATTTAGCTTGTTCTATTGGTTCTTTGAAAAAAAAAATTAATGCAAACTTAAAAAAAACCCTCTATCAGCAATCTAAAAATAGAAGTATTTGGAAGTCAAATAAGACTTGCTATGTGGTAACTTTATGGCTGTTTAGATTCACCTAAGGTACTGTTACATTTACATTTCAGGTCTCTAAGCTAAACTTTTGGCAGGAGTTCACTTTGGGTCCACTGCTCCCCAGATCTTTGTGGTAGGAGGACAGCGAGATCCCTTTTTCCAACCCCCAACTGCTGCAGGAAACGCTACAACATATCTGTGTACCAAATATCTCCCACTACTTAGCAACGGTCACTTTCACAGTTCTCTAAATATTTTTATTGTCATTAAATTGACTTATTCTCATCTCCATCTAAGGTTACATAAGCAACCTGTCATATAACAGTTTCAACTATCAATACTTTTTACTCCATACAATTTCAGGAAAGGCCACATCTTGAAGGATGTGAGGCTGTAGCAACTTTATCAATAAGAGGCTTCCAAGACAACTATATGTAAAAGGAGGTTGCATAGTCAACATTTTGCTTAGACCTCTTGGGAGATGATTATGGTTAGAAATTTCAAAACTGAATTTCAGTGATGTGCAGAGAAGAGATGGTACAGTGCCATACCAAATGGTGAGGCCTGTAACAGAACCATGTTTGTCTTTCCCCAGGGATGAGTTTGACCTTAGGTACTTCCGTTTGTGCCACTTCAATCTACTTTTCTCCTTGTATTAGAGATTCAAATCTTATTCAGTCCATTTCTTTAAATCTCAGCTTAAGGATCAGCATTTGTAGAATCTATTTTAAATTAACCTTCTGATGTCATGAAGCAATTCACACAGACCATCTGAATTCAAAGTAAATTTGCTATTACTCACTTTATTTACTGAGTAAACATATTGATATAAATGCTTATATCTTGTTTTTCATTTCATACAATTTGGAACATATTTTAAGAAAAAATGATCACTTCTCACATTTTTCCCCTCTAAGCGTCTACTATAAAGTACTGAGTGTTTAAAGACTGATGCTTGAATATTTGTTTTTCACAGTACCTTATATTGAGACTTTCCATCACTTTTCCATAGATTACCAAACACTTGATACTTGTTACTGAAGTATTTTGGGACACACAATTTAGGAGAGAAGGCAGTTTTTCTAAAAGAGGTAATCACATTTACTGAAGTTGCTTTACAAACAACTATCATAGAGCCTTTAAATTTCTACGTTTCTAGTAGTTATAACTTTCCTTCCATAAGTTGACTTTCTGCATACATAGATTAATAAAAGATAATTCAAGCCACTCAATATTTATTTATCATGTCTTAAGAGTACAGTGAGATATACAATTGTTTTCTGCAGCTTTCTACTCCAATAGCCATGATTCTCAACCCTGGCTTTCAGAATAAAGTTCAAACTTCCAAGCATAGCTTTTAAGGTTGTTCACAATCTGGCTGCAATCTTCCTTTTTTTTTAAATCTTACTGAACCCCTCTCTTTGCACACCAGCCAAATTCTCTTGGCTATTGTCTGACAGACTGTTTCCTAAAGGATTACATGTTGCCAAAGAAGTCCAGAAGAATTAGGATGTTATCCACAGTTAACAGCTTAGAGGGTAAGCTGCAGAGACAGAGTGGTAGCCCAGAGACAAACCACGAATGATACTTAGCAAACTCTACAAAAGTGTTTGTTGATTGAAATGCTGCCTACTCTTATTACCCCAAATAGATGTTCCTATTCGGCTTTCGGTTTTTGAGGACGGCATTTAAATGACACGTATACAAACACACACCCGAAATACAGGTGTCTAAGTGGGGCATGGTTAAAACCCACCAACCAAGCCAACGTTAGTCCAAACCAGTTTAGTACGTTTTCTAGGGCCTCTATTACTCGCCTTCTTTTCTACTTCTTCTACATTATCAACAACTACGCGCGTGGAGTCAAAAGCACGGGAAAGACGAAAGAGGGATTCTACAACTGACGGCGCAGAGGGTGGCTCTGCGTTAAAAACCGGGGCTGGCGAGATACCTGGTTTTTGCGGTTCGTCCGGCGGGCGCAGGAGCGGGTAACGGGAACGGACGCACGCGTATGGGTCTCTGGGATGGCGATCCGGAGCGAGGGCCCCTCAGCCTTCTTCTCTATGCCTACATAGGAAGGATGCCTGGTGACACGCAACGCCTCCTCCGCAGGCTGGCAACACCCGCAGCCGCGGCAGCAGCCCGTTCATCCGCGGCTGAGCCGGCGCCTCGGCAGGCACCGTTCCCCTGGCAACAGGCGCTTCTTCCGGTCCCGAAGCCACGCCTCCCCGGGGGTCTCGGCGAGGACGCCGCCGCGCTGTAGCTGCTGGGAACGAAGAGCTCCGGGAAAAGGCCAGCGGCACGCCGAGGAACTGCACCTCAAAGCAACGCGTGCGCAGCGCGGGCAGGGTGAGCGGCCGACGGCCTGCGAGGCGCCCTGCGGCTCCCGGAGAAGCATGCCGGGAGTTGTAGGCGCACGCACAGCTTTCTGGGAGGCGTTGGGCGTTCGCGGACGTTCGCGGGCGCTGCGTGCGCGTCGCTGGGCGCCGGTCTTCCCGGGGGTGTCGCGGGCGGGCGGCCGCTGTGGCGCGGAGAGCGTCGCTACCGGGCACCGGCGCGGCGTGGTGGCAACGACCGCGAGACGCGACCGCCCCTCATGGGGCAGGGTGTGCGCCGGCGTTGCCCGGCTGCCCGTCGCGCCGACTCCCCGCTGGGCTCTGATGGGCCTCCCAGGGCGTCCCGGAGAAGTACAACTGCTCCCGCAGCGGGACAGCGGGGAGACCTGGCGCCGAAAGTCGGAAGGCGGGACTCGGCCCGGGACGCACGCCCTGCCCGTGCCGCGTGGCGGTCCGCGTCCGGAGGGCGTTTCCACCGGGCGTGACCTCCCGCGAGCGGACTAGTCTCCGGAAGCACGTCGCAGGCGGTCGGGGAAGGCGCTCCCAGTCGGTAACGGGGCTTCTTCAGTGGCACCTGGATTTTCCAGTCGTGGTCACAGACGATCTCCAAAGAGAAACTGTTGAGGCGCACTTGTCCCCGCGTCCTTTATGGCCGCGTTGCCTAAGGACACGTGACACATGCAGTCGTTTTACGGGTCTGCCCTTTCAATCTGCCCAGCCCCACCAGCCTCAGCCCCCGTGAATCAGCTTCATGATGTAAATGTTCTTCCAATAGGGGTTTTTATTTCTTCTTTTTGTTTTTTGGTTTGCTCTGGGAGTAGGATTTCCTCCCTTCTCCCTCCGCACCCCCAGACCCTTTTCAACTAGCGTTATATTTGCTACAGTACCGGTTCTTTGGCCTGTTAATTTATTCGACCTATTAAGGAGGGTGCCAAAGGAGACGGGAAGGAATTCTGTCAAAGGAATATGGCAGAGGGGACGGTTGTAAGCACGGGATGATGGGGTGATTTACCTTCTGTCACTTGTCCACATTTCCAAATGTGATTGTCGTATTTACAGTGAAAAAACAAAAGGGGTTCTGGGTTAGTGATTGTTGTTGAAAGACAAAAACAAAACTAACAAAGACCCTGTAAATGTCTATCAACATATAAATGTCCTTGTAAAAATGCTGCATGGAAATACATTATTTCTTACTCTGCGGTCTTAAGCCAATTTACCCTTCTCTGTGCTTCTATCCTCACCTTCAAAAATACAGCATTCATCTTATCTGGTAGTCCTGAATATTAAAGAGTAACAGAAATGCAAATGTTTGGCACATATTTACTGTTCAATAAATACTGTCCTGTCTTCTTCTGTCATGAATTCTAGCTCTCGTGGTTCTTTAACTCCTGAACTTCTGATCCTGAATACATTGACAGGGAGATTTTCATCACTTTTCTGTGTGCCTGGGTGTTGTGACTCATTTTTAAGAGATGGAAGCTAATGTGTATAGTTAGAATATAACATTTTTTTTTTTCTTTGAGATAGGCAGATATATTTCAGAAAACTTTCATGGGCAAACTCAAACTTTCCTGCCTGGAGCTGACATATTCTGCCCGTAGGTTGAGTTTCATCTCTTTTGGCTTAGTACAAAACATTTGGTGAAAACTGAACATCTAACTTTTCAGGAAACCAAGGCAGATAGATAATTATTTTACAAAATTGTAGCTAGTCAAATAGTTATCTTACATAAGTATAGTTGATAGATGGCTTATTATTAGAGGTAAATGTTATGAAATATAAGTTTATTCAAATAATCTGGAAAATGTTAACCTTAAAAAAACATAAAAGCCACTGGGTGCGGTAGCTCACGCCTCCTGTAATCCCAATACTTTGGGAGGCTGAGATGGGAGTATCTCTGGAGGCCAGAGGTTGGAGACCCCATCTCTATCAAAAATAATCATATGGTTGAATCTGCTGTTTTGGTGCTTTGTCAACTGAAACTCAAGAGTACATTCAGAGGCTTATATATACTTGTTCCACTTGATTTAAGAAGTTTGACTCTTCAGCTTATTATGGCAATGACAAGCTCTAAAAATGCTACGTGCTTTTCTTAAAGCTACTTAACTGTTAACAGAAGAGAATTTTAGGCACTTTCTTACCACTTTTAATTTCATACTGGCTTTTAGAACTGTAGTAAGAAAATTATAAAAAAGAAAAAAATACAATGGATACAGCACTGTTCTGATTAATTCAGGATACTTTTAGTGTTATTTTCTCACCAGCAACTTTTAAAAGAATATATCCATCTCAAAAATAATAATAATAATAAATAAATAAATAATCCGATATATAACTTAGTGTATGTTTCTGGTATAAACCTTGGTCTAAAGCCGTGTTTCAATAGTTGATGTTATGTGTACCTTTTTTTCATCTGCAATTTTTGTGCAGTACTGCCTCTGCAAGGAACACTTTACTTGAATCTCACAAAATATTTCCCAATATAAAAATCACTATAAAAATATTGCTGGGCGCGGTGGCTCAAGCCTGTAATCCCAGCACTTTTGGGAGGCCGAGGCGAGTGGATCACGAGGTCAAAAGATCGAGACCATCCTGGTCAACATGGTGACACCCCGTCTCTACTAAAAAATATAAAAAATTAGCTGGGCATGGTGGTGCGTGCCTGTAATCCCAGCTACTCAGGAGGCTGAGGCAGGAGAATTGCTTGAACCCAGGAGGCGGAGGTTGCGGTGAGCCGAGATGGCGCCATTGCACTCCAGCCTGGGTAACAAGAGCGAAACTCCGTCTCAAAAAAAAAAAAAATATATATATATATATATGTACCAGTTTTTTTAATAGTGACTTCTGTGAATTTATGTCTAAACCTAATGACATTATTTCAAAAAATTACAACTATGAGATTGCATCCATAATTACTAAATTATCTAAAGAACATCTAGGTTTATTAGATCAAAAAATAAATTGCATTAAATCTGCATAAATACACAATACAAAAAAGTCACAAATTCAACCACCAAAACTGTAACTTTTTATTTGCCAATAGATATTTTAATAAACGGCTTACTCCATCTGTAAGACCCTGATAATGCCTCTTAGGAAATCATAGAAAAATAAAATACAATAATTAGTAATTTGTACGTTGTACAAAAATCTTATTATGTTGCTCAGCAGGTAGTTTGCTAAACACCATATTCTTTCAGCAAATAGATGACATGTGTTCTGCAATTCACCACAAACAACCCCTCATACTGAGAGCTGAGCATTCTATAACACTATTAACTTGTAAGCATGCCAGCACATGAAAATTTACATGGAACATTATAATATTATAGTAGATTTTGTAAGATAAAAATAGTACCACCTTCAAATAAGTCTGGACTACTTCACTGCTATAGTAAAGTAGGTAACAGGTAGGATTGCAGTTCAGTTGTTAACACCTTTTCACTTTGTTTCTCGCTCTACCGTATTGTGATTACAACCAGAAAAGAGAAGATAGCCTGTGTCAGGAACCTGAGTGGAGGGCATATGTTGAAGCTATAAATGGTGATAGAATACCAAAGAGGAAAACATAAAACAGTGCTATACTTATTTTCATAGATAAGTCTTTTTCCCCTTTTGTAAGAGCAGATGGATACAGTGCTAAATCCTTCATTAATAAGAAATAGCTTCATGATAAGTTACACAGATGCTTTAAAAATCATATTTGTACGTATAAGAAGGAAAAATATTTTTGCCTGTCCTTTTTTATGAGTCAAATATAGCTCTATGAGGGATTCAATATCTCAATCTAAACATGTTATTGAGGCATTTTATATAAATACACTAGTTTTCATACACTTTAGGATTTGTGCTACAAAGATTTTATAACATTTTGAGTGCAATGCAATTGTTGATACCGTCTACCATTTAAAATTTGATGTGGCCATTTAAATATTGAAAGTGTTTAATCAAATACATTTTATATGTACATGTATATCTTTGTATTTTTGGCTATGCAAGAACAGCAAAAAATGGAGAGCAATCTCATTCCATTATTCACAATCTGATTTCACATCAAATCCAAATAATAATGAATCTTAAAATCTGACATATTGAATTACATACAACCTGGAGATATATATACACACACATATATGTGTATATACGTATATTGTAATCATACATATATACATATATATCTTTCTCTCCAGAAATAAAGCAGCAAACACAATTAAAAGATCACATCTTTCCTGTAGGATAGAGAGGGGCACAACGAAAAACCAACTATATTGCCCGTGTGTTTTCCCTAAATGACGGAAGGTATTGATGTTTTCCATATGAAAACAAAATAATTTTTACTAAAAGGTTAGTTCCTGTTTGTCTTTTATTTTAAAATTTATATGGGACCTCAATTCCCTCCCAAAGTGTTGAAAAAAGTGACAGGTTGATTAAACAAAATACATCTTTCAGGATTAAACTAATTTTAATTTTGATAGGCTTTGAATTATAACAATAGCTACAACATGTTTCTGCCTTTTAATCTGTAATAGATGAAAGTAAAGAAAGTAAGTTTTTATGATATTGAGACGTTCTCAATCTCTCCATTATGGGAAGAAGGACTCTTCTTCTCAGAGTCCTTGGAAACCACGGAATTCAAAGTTTCGGGTCTCCCAATAAGATGTCTCAAAAATATTTAATAAAGATGCCTTTAAAATATTTCATCAAATATATATTCACTTTCCTACTATCCAGCTACTTACATATGTCTCCTCCAACCTGCATACCCTTCCCATCCTCCATATGACTTTATCTCATCCTGGATTTAAAAAAAAAAAAGAAAAAAAAAAACTTACGTAGTGACATCCTTCCCTTTCTACCACGAATATACCGATCTCTCTGTACGTTCCACACACTACCTTCCCTTTCATTGGAGTTCTGTATTCCTGCATCTATCAAAAAGGAACCCCCCTACTTATGCTCTGAATCGCAACTCCTCTATCAATGCCTTTGTTACAATTATCATCTGTCTTGCATAATCAGTTTTCCCATCTGCCAAGCCATTGTCATTAGTAAACATGCTGTAGCATCCTTAAAAAACAATTCCTTGACTTCCGTTCTCCAGCTATTATCCCATTTCTCTTGCTCCCTTTACGTCAAAGCTTTCGGAGAGGTTTTTATAGATCCTGACTTCACCTTCTTTCCTTACAGCTCTTCTTAATCCATGTCAGTTAGGATATGACTCTACTATTTCATAGCGACTGTCCTTGTCAAGGTCATCAACAGTTTGCATGTTGTGAAATCCCATGGACATTTCTTTGCTCTAATCTCGACTTCTTAAAAAGTATTTACTTCAGATAAGCAACTGCATTTCCTTTTTCTCTTGCTTACTTTATACTCCATTTCTTCTGTTTAATTCTAATTACCTGCATAACTATTAAACACTGGAATACCACAGAGTGCAATCCTAGGCCTACCTCTACAGGCCTCTCCTAAGTGATTTCCAAACTTTGAAAACCGTGTATATACTGACGCCTTCCAAATCTTGAAGTAGTGAATCCACCATGTTTTTGCTTGAATTACTGACCCTATCTCCGTTTTGCCTCCTTTACCTCATCTCAGTGTACCAAGAACACTGTTTTCTGCTCTCTAACACCCCAGATTTTCACTCATTAACTATTTTCCTCTGCTTGTAATTTGATTCATTAAATGTTCCCTCTGCTTGTAATGCTCTTCCTCCAAATCTTCTCATGGATGTTTCCTTCATGCTTTTCAGATATCAGTTTAAATGCTGTGCCCTTAATTTCCTCTATCACTTAAAGGAGCCACAGTCATGCTCTGCCACATTTTAAATTACCAGCACAGCACATCACTATTTCTTCACTGTGTGTCTTTGCCACTAGGAGGTCAATTCCATGAGACAGGGACTTTGCTTGTCTTGGTCACCATATATCCTCAGGGCTTAAAACCGAACAATGATACAGGGCAGTGTTCAATAAATAGTTGAGTGGAGTGAATGTATTTACAGATAAATATATTTTTAAAGTAAATCAGTATGTCGTTTTCAATATATATATATATATTATAAAATTTAGGATTTATACAATTTTGGACCAGTAAATAGACATGATCTTCTTTAATTTGTTGTTGCTGTGGTTATATTTGTTACATAGTTTAAAGAGAGTAACACTAAACTTTGACTGATGTTTTTCGTTGTTATAGAATAGATACCTTATTACTGCACTTAATGGTAGAGTAAACAAGGTTGTAAGGTGAAGAAAAGGAGTATTTTGTTTTCTCAAAGGTTTTTGGAAACTGAAGAAAATAAGCAAATTACGTGTAAATGGAGTGGCTTTTCCCTCATGTTTGAAGCATCATATTTGGTACAATTTTAAAAACTGAATAAGCAATAAGTAGTGATAAGTAACTATAAAAAATATATGTTCTTTTTTTGAATTTATAACATCCAATGGAGGATTTTCATTTTGTGTTTCCTTTCATGGGAAAACACCTTCTCTAGCAAAATTTAGGGTGTATCAGACTAATATTAAATAAAAGAAGAATAACTTCAAAAACAATAACTTCTAGCCACTGTGCTCTAACACTTGGTTTCAACTTCTTTGAGAGTTGGAAACTTACAAGCATTATGAGACTGAATTGAAATTTAAAAAATACGGTGGCTCTTTTTTAAAATACTTAAAACAACTGGAAGGAGAAGACAGTCTTCTTGAAAGAATGCAAACATTTAAAGATCAAAATATATTATATCACATAAAATTAATATGTAAGTACTATATTTTTAAGCATTTAAGAGTATGTATACAATTAATACAGCTGCTTAAAATAAGGATAAATTGATGCTAAAAGATGCTTTCAAGTAAGTTCCTTTTTCATACATCTTATGTGTACTATTTTTACATTTAATAATGGCAGGAAAAATTCTCTTTATTATCCATGGGATAATTTATTAACATGTCTAAAGTGCTATGACAGTCCAATATTCAGTGTATTATTAGAATTTTTGGCAAATTATTTGATTATATATGTTTGGAAAACAAAGGATTAATAATATGAAAATGTTACGAATTTTGATGACTTGTTCTATTACAAAACATTTTGAAAATTTTTCCTATTTTGATATTTTGATGAGATTTCTTTCTAATTTTATATATGAATACATATTTTAACACCTATTAGTGTACTGCTTTATATTAGAGATTTCCATCCTTGAAATGAACTTTAGTTTCAAAATTATCAGTATAAATACTAGGACATAATTTTTATTCATTCTTTTCTAGCAGTTTTTAAAATGAGGTAAGTAACAATTTTAAAACAAACTCCTCTTTGTACTGTGTTACCGTTTAGTGTTTGCCTTAATTTTAGTGGAACTTAGTTTGTTGCCAAGTTCTGCATTCTTGTTTTGTCTCTGATTTTTCAAAAAATGAGGTTACTATAGCAAATATACCATAATTAACATTTTAGGAAACACAGACCTTTAAAAATTCTTCCTTCAAAATTCAAAATTAAACTGTCGTAGTTTTCACTGTATACAAAATTAAAAGTAAGTATAATTTATGTAAAATGTCCCAAAGATATTTATATCCCATATATATTCAAGTTTTTTTCAGTGTCACAATCCAAGGTCAAATGTGATTAACAAAATGAATAATAATGTGTTCAAAATCAGTAACATACAGTAATCTTTTCCATCAAGTGTTACTCATGTTCATATTTGTGAACACTGCTCAGATATTCTGCCCTGCTCCCCCCGAAAAATGCTCCCATTTCACATTTTGATTTTTTTTAATCTAAGAGGCCTAAAAACCATAAAATTTTATCAAAGCTACATTTTGTTTGGTAAAAACAAAATGAGAGTTTTGCATAGTATGAATACATTAATACAGTTTTCTTCGAAGACATATCTGGCGTGGGAAGAAAGAGTACATTAAAATAAATTCCAAACTTCAATGACAAACATTTATATACATTAAAACTTACTTTCCATGCAGTGCAGCAATTTTAAAAAGCCCCAATGATTGTTTATTAACTGTATATGATATTCAGCATTATCTTAAAGATACTATGAGGATATTGCAGTAATAGCCCTAGATAATATACCAATGAATATTTAAACAGTTAAATTTAACAATGCACACATCAGTCACATTGACAGAAAAAAATAGCTTGTTCAGTTACAAATTTGTTAGCAAATTATTGGCCATTGATTTTTGTTATAGAACTTCTAAAGACTACAATTTTGAGCCGACTTATTTTAAAGATAAAAACAATATGATAATAAATAAAGCATGCACAGTTAAAGAAAAACTTCTTCATGACTTTAGTAATTATATTACTGGGTAGATGAGAATTCTAAAGATGGCAAAAGTTACTACTTTGAAAAATGAGCTAATATTAAGAATTGTATTATGGCTTCTGTGATTAAGTGAATGAAGATGTGTTTAAATGAAAATTTAATAAAAGCAATTTCTATCTAAATGCATACAGTTCATCCTGCATATTACTAAATGTAGAAAAGAGATTTTAAATTATAAAAATAGTGGAAGAGGATATATTAAATAAGGTAAAGATCTTAAAAGTGTGGCGTTTGCTCCTCTTTACAAATTAACATTCTTCTCCCTATCATTATTTTGAAAATTAAATGATATTGAGTCTTTATATAACACAGACAAATTAAGACTGTTCTAAGATTGATCTACAAATGTGGAACAACTTGTAGAGAAATGTGTACATCAATTTGCTTCTCATGTAAGCTCATATTTAACTCAGAAACAAAGATATCTATCTTCAGTTATTAATACCTAAATATACAAGTGGAATGGAATATATGAAAAACGATTCTCATATCTTTGGAGTTCTCTCTATAACAGTGTATTATTTTGGGATAAAGATACTTCTCATTTCAATGATGGATAATGAGATAGAGACTCTTGCTAACTAAATAGGAATCCTGAATTAGAGTTGTCTTCCTTTTATTATTTTGTAGAATACTGTATCTATAGTTATATCTCAGTTGTTCTGATTTGTTGAGATGATAACTTATTATCTAACCAAAAATGAGTTTATTATGACAAATTAAAAATGGCCAGAGGTTGCAAATAATGCAGAAAATACAGGTAATAACAGAGGGGAAGATTTTCACTAATTCTGATATTTTTCTAACTTACAACTCCTGAGAAGATTGTGTTGTTAATTTATACTTTATTTTAATCAAATGTAGAGCCATATGTTTTTTTAACATTGAAGAGCTATCTTTCCTCCTCATCTGTCAGGTGATTTTTCTTTGATACCTTTGTTATTCTTAAGAATGAATTAGTTGTGTCTAAGGGTAATGGAATTCTTTGAGACTTTCTCTGTAATGAAACAAATCAAAAGTTCTCTTGATGTAGAGATTTGGTACGCTGATTAATCAGCGTGAAAATTCAAGCAAGAACCTTTCTATGTTTTGTTTAAAAGGAAACTGCTTTCGATGGGACGCTGCAAAAATCACTTGATGTCACTGAGATTCACAAACTTTGTAGTTGACAAGATTCCTTTTTAAAAGATAAAGTTTATTCATTTCATAGTGCTTTGCCTTCCTTAGTAATTGAAAAGTTTTCTCTCTTTTTTTTTTTCTGATTGAAAAATGTAATTTGGATTGACACTGGTAAGCTATAGAAGTTCCAAATACATTCTAAAATCTCAAAAAAGCAAACGCTAATAAAACAAAAACTCTTGAATTAAGAGCAAAGAACCCAAATCTTTCCGCTAAGATATAAATGTTCTTTTTTATACATTTTATATAAACTCATTGTCAATTTGAAGCTAATTTACTACTAAGAAAAAGATGATTTGTTAAAACTACATTTTGATGACCAATATCTTTTTCTGCATTTTTAAATTCTTTCCCCAGAATATATGTATATTATGCCACATCCACTTATAACAATAAAGTTAATTTTTGTTCTGAGAAATTTTTGAAACACCTCATCAATACTTTTTTTAAAGTTAACAGTAAGAAAAAGATGCAGTGTTTACTTTTACACAATGTAAGATGTTTCTATCATTTCACTTAGTAATATGTTATAGTCAGGAGTAATCAGCTATTTCTGTTGTTAAATGGATGGAGTTTGAAAGGATTTTACCCTACCATTGCAGTTCATACTTATCATCATGTTGACTAGAGCCAGTAAATAAGCTTGAACAGGAGATTACTCCAGAATTGCTCTTGAAAAAAAGCTAATGTTTTTTAACAGGAGGCACCTACGAGGTAGTGAATCCATATACAAACTGACAGGTATGCCACTAGACAATAAAAATCTGTGACTTCTGATGAGGATCAACTCTTAATGAGAAAAACTGTTTTAGAGAAACCAGCAGGGATTGTGGGTGTTTGGGAAGAATAATATGAGGATTTTAGTTGCAAAAAAAATTGCAAATCCAATTCCCACTGGACAAAGTTCCTATTTATTTCTTTATATTCTATGGAAACTGCTATCCCCTATTGACGTGGCAAACACAGCAAACATAGCAAATAAAGCTCTAAATTATAATAATGAGAGTTACCTGAAGGCAAGGGCAGCACAACCAAACTTATCTTAGTAGTAACATTTCGTGCATATAGGAGACATTCCATAGATATTTGTTAAGCTGAACTAGATAAAATCTGTATTGTCTTCGCGTAACATTATAAAGATTGAAAAATTTTTGAAAACGTTGCTCATAAGAACCAAAAGTTAGTTGACTTCAGTGCCTTGTGTTCTGGTAGAAGAATATTATCAATTTAACCGAGTGTACTCCTCTACCTTTTGGAGTCTTCATATTTAAAAATATTAAAATATCTTGTGATTCAGTGTAAAGTAATATTAGTCTCTTCTACTTCATGGAATTGGAGATTGGAAATGTTAATTAAGATGCTCCTACGGAAAGAAGTGATACTTTGCTTCTAGTCTCTTTGATCTATAAAGACATGGACCAATTGTGAGTTTATAATAACAGATATTGATCTTAAGATACTAATTTTTAAAAATTAATAATAAACTTGCTTAGTTAAAGCAACTGAAAAGGACCATCATCATGATCCATTTCAGAATTACTTTCCAAAGAACTTGATTACAAGTTAAGGAAAAGCCAGAACCCATATCCTCTGTGAGTGTAAATGTTCTCAATTATGTAATAGAACCCAAATCTTAAAGATTTCTCAACATCTCCTTTCCCCAAGCCTCTTTGAAGGAGATCTACACAATCTTTTTAGATTTATTGTGCTACCTTTCTTATGCTGATAGGGATACTGTGTGCTGTGACAGAAGCTGAGAGAGGAATAAAAAGATAGGATGGGGGAATTAAAAACAGGGCTGAGAAAGTTTTCGAAACTTTAATAAAAGAGGTGAAAAGAAAGAACTAATTCAGTGAAAATTATGAGATGATGTTTAACCGACTGCCTTGTAGAGCAGAAATTTGGCAGGAGAAGACACCAAGGTATGTAAAATAATTCATTCTTCACCATCTCTTCTGAAGACCTTCTTTAGGGCATTTGTTTTTCAGGGATCAAATTTGGATTTGTTTTCCATCCATGGGCTGAGATAAGTTTTAAAGCTGTTGCTGGAAGGCATTTTTATTCCGGTTATACTTTGATGGATTTTAAACAGCGATGCAGAGTGAAATAAGATGTCTTATTTTGATTATGGAATGAATGGGGAACATTTATCACCAGTTATAACTCAGTGCAAAAGTGCCGTAATTCTTGATTTGTGTTAAACCACAAGAATTTTGCAATTTGATTGCTTTTTTGAATGATTTAAATACCTTATCTCTCTCCTTGATTATACATTGTTTTTATATTTTTTTCCAAATATGACTTATATTATGAGATAAGTAGTTCACTATAGATTGAAAATTGACCATTTAGAAAATAAAATGAAAATAATTTTTTGACTGGTTTTAAAATCCAAAACACTCTCTCATTAGCATAGACAAAGACATTTAAAATAAAGTAGGTATATGAGCCTATATGCATATTTTAGGTATCAAAGATTATTCCTGAAGACCTGTGATTCATGGAAATTACTTATTTTCTTTTTATAATTAAGTTTTATGCTTTGCACATTAAAGAGGTTTGGTTTCATGTAAAATTTTCAAATGGAGTTGGCATTTTAACTGTTAATATTCCTGGATATATTAATACTCCTGGGATCATGGGGTCTATGACTAGTAGGCAGTAAATAAATAGGTATCCTTATATTTTAATGTTTCTGTTTAATCTTGCATACATATTTCAATCTTGCTGTAACCATGGTGAAGTTCAAAGTTACATTTAAGATTATCATGCTTACAGTTCTGAAAAATAAAAATGTAATTTAAAAGGAATTTTGAAGGAGACATGACGTGAGAGAAAAAGCAAAAAGGTCATTTTATGATACTATAAAAAGACACTAGAAAAAGAAAAAAAGAAATACAAATTAACCAGATGTAAAACAGGATCATCAGGTATTTTAAAGAAAAAAAATTCTTAGCAGAGAACTTTAACCTTGCAGTCACTGAATGCTCATCCCATAGAAGTGTAAATAATTTAATAGAATTTAATTAATTAATTAATTAATTAATTTTTTTTTTGAGATGGAGTTTCGCTCTTGTTACCCAGGCTGGAATGCAATGGCGCGATCTCGGCTCACCGCAACCTCCACCTCCTGGGCTCAGACAATTCTCCTGCCTCAGCCTCCTGAGTAGCTGGGATTACAGGCACGCGCCACCACGCCCAGCTAATTTTTTTTGTATTTTTAGTAGAGACGGGGTTTCACCATGTTGACCAGGATGGTCTCGATCTCTTGACCTCGTGATCCACCCGTCTCGGCCTCCCAAAAAAATTCTTAGCAGAGAACTTTAACCTTGCAATCACTGAATGCTCATCCCGTAGAAGTGTAAATAATTTAATAGAATTTGTTATAAGGTACACAGATGGTGCTGACAGAGTCCTGTGGAAGACCATATTATTCTATTCCTTATTTTTCTAAATACGTTTTTTTGTATTATAAAAATAAATATATGATTAATAAATTTAATCTGTTTTACATCTGTTCTTATTTAATATATATTTGAAGATAGGTAAATATGGAAATTTTATATTTCTTCTAAATGTATCCGGATTTGTGTAAATAGATCAAGCAAACTGCAGATAAGTCTATGAGTGATGCACAACCATGCAGGTTGATGGCTGGAAATGTGGCTAGCTATATCTGGCACACTGACGTAAAAAGTGATGAATTTCCCATCCCTCCTACCTTCTTTGTGTATTACAAGAACTAGCTTAAAGACTCTTCCTCCTAGCTGTACACATTTGTTTTGAAATGAGAAGGATTAAGCTGTGGTAGGCAGAAACCAGGAGATAAGTCAGCAAAAGAAAATATGCAGAAGGGTCTAGTATGATGGGACAATCAACAAAATCTAAATATAAGAAAAAGTTAGACTCCTTTATAAAATAAAAATACTACTATAACCAAAAAAAAGGAATTTAGATAGGAATTTAAGAATGTGGGTAGGGCACCGTTATATCTGAGATCCAATAAAAGCTAATTTATTTAAATCAGCATTAGACAACCTACTCTGTTTTTTCTTTCAACACATTTTATCTACTCTTCCACCTAAAACAGTAGACATTTTTTTAGTTTTATAGGGAGGCGCTGATTTTACAATTTAATTTGCTCATAAGATATAGCACTATTTTGATAAGCCGACTTAGCTTAAATCACTTAAAAACATATTCACCGTTTTTTATAGCCTCTCAACACCACACCTTAGCTGTGTTCTCATTTTTCTGTAATTGTATGATGGACCCAGGTTGACACCTATGTTCATGTGTAAGATCTGTTTATATACTCTTTGGAGTATTCATACTTATTTCTTAGAAGGTTCGGAAAACAGCTCAGCATGTTCATATAACTTATTTTCGCAAAGAAAACATAAGAATGCTTAAACTTGCAAAATGCACCAATACCAAATGGTCAGCTAGGTCTGTTTATTTTCTTGGGCCACCATCTATCTATCATAAAGTTCTGTTTATATTAAATTAATTAATATTTTTACATTAAACCTAAGGGTATAATCATGTATTTTATTCAAAGCAATTCTACTGAGAATGACTAATTTTCTCAGTGCTTTGATAATTACTTCTGCAAACTTGTGACAATGCACAAAGGGAAAAGTCATGGCTTTCTCCCAAGCTTCCCTCTATGAACACCATTACATCAGTGAAGTCCCTCTTGGTCTTTCCAGGGACGGGCTTCATAAGGTAGTAGAGAAATATACTAGAGTTAGTAAAAAAATAAAAATAAATAAAATTGGAGGTGAAAAGCCTTTATACTACCGCCTATAATGAAATATGTATGACACTATAAAGTTAATTTTTAAAAAATTGACAAACCCAGCCTCAGAAGATTTAAAAACACAGCATTTTTTCTCCCTTCCTAATAACCCCCTTCTCACCATAGTTGTACCTCACAAAAATTCATTACGTGATATCACTGGTCATTTCTGCAAACAATTCTAGTAATATCAGGCACCAACTGTAAAACTACTAAAAAAATAAAGTAACAATACAACCAATAGAGCTGAATATAATTATCTAAAAACCAAACATTTATGTCAGTTTGGAAGCTACTTGATCACAAAACCTGAAAGAAAGGTCAAGTGGTTCGTTCTCATCCACCATCACACTCTACACGCATCACCGAGGAAGCCCCAACTGGATAAATTCCTTTAGGTGAAGTCCGTGAACACTTCCCATATACTGCTTGTACAAAATGACACATCCATGCTGAGTTATTTACCATTGCGTAGCAATAATCTTCAGTGGACCAGGGTTTTATTTGCAGGTTATTCCTAGAGGATTTATGTAGCATGATTTTAAAATCCTGGTTGGAAGCATAAACATAAGTTGTGTGCCTATAGTCTGAACAGAAGACTGCAGTTTGTGAAGCGATGTTTGGAGCATCAGAAGAGAGGAAAGTAGAGAGGAGAGCGTCCAGTTTAGAAATGCTGAGGCACAAAACACAGGTGCTTGCAGTACTTTCATACATGAAATCCCTTCTCCTGTATGTGCATCATGTGTAAACGTAAAGTCTGTATACTGCTGACTATGCGTCTCTGGTGTCCAATGAGTATGACTCCAATTCTTCTAATGTCACTGAGAGATCGAGAGAGTGAGAGAGGGAGAGAGAGAAAGAAAGAGAAAGAGAAAGAGAATATGAACATTTAGATCTGATAAGCATGTGAGATAAAATGAATATTTAGAGGCATTAAATAAGCACCCTGCCACAGTTGCCAAAAATGGTGTAGCTTACTTGTTAAGCAGAGATCTAAATGAGCAGCAGAAGTTTATTACTTTTTTTCCTTTTCTCTGGATCCACAGAATGCATAATCTCATATGTAACAATCTATGTTTTTCCATTTCATACACAGGTACTTATGTAATAATTCAGTTATTTCATAGGCCTACACCTATATAATTTAGGTCATGATAGACATTTGCAACAATATAACAAAACGGTGAGTATGTACAATGGAAGGTATAATGTGAACTCCATTTGATTTCTCGTGGATTTTTGACAAGCTGGGAAAAATGCCCTTATGTTGTACTATATGTAATTGCCATTAGTGTCTTAAAATAATGGCAGTTTAATATGGTTCAACCTAACCATTTAGTCTTTTAAGCACACATCAAGCATTTTCATTGTACGTAGGCAAAGGACAATCTTGGAGACGGTAGAAATGGTTGATCATTATAATATCTAGAAGGAGCTCTGAAAATGACATAATATTGCATTAATTTGATGAAATAGAAATTGATTATGCAATATTAGATATATGTGAATAATTTGCCAAGGTAAAATTAACATAAAGCCTATGAATTGGATGACAGTAATATGCATTTTAGAAAACATTTAAAATATTTTAAATAGCTATTTGAATTAAATATATTCTTTCAAAGAATAATAGTTAAAAGTGTAGTGTCCAACTTCCACTAGAATGACAGTCAGAAATGTGAGGAAAAGACTTGGAAATTACCTCCTAGCCTAAAGAAAGGTGTTTTAATACAGCATTTGAACTTATAATCCCCAGCAGGGCATCTATTTACCGTAATAACCCTAGTATCACTTACTCAATGCTCATTCTTGAAATCAGGTCAAAAGTTGTAAATCCTGCTGCCATGAAGTTATTCTTGTATTGCCCCATCTTTATAGAATCTAGCCAGTCACCAACCGTGACAAACAAAGGATATTCGGTAACTTCACCAGGGGACTCTGGCATTCTGTAAGAAATCAAAACAAAAAACAAAACAGAACAAAACATGGAGAGCATTTAAAGGCCAAATAAAACAGGAATCATGGAATTTTCCTTTTCCTTTTACATATTCTTACATTTTTTTTTTTTTTTTTTTTTTTTTTTTGAGAGGGAGTTTCGCTCTTGTTACCCAGGCTGGAGTGCAATGGCGCGATCTCGGCTCACGGCAACCTCTGCCTCCTGGGTTCAGGCAATTCTCCTGCCTCAGCCTCCTGAGTAGCTGGGATTACAGGCACGCGCCACCACGCCCAGCTAGTTTTTCGTATTTTTAGTAGAGACGGGGTTTCACCATGTTGACCAGGATGGTCTCGATCTCTCGACCTCGTGATCCACCCGCCTCGGCCTCCCGAAGTGCTGGGATGACAGGCTTGAGCCACGGCGCCCGGCCATATTCTTACATCTAATGTTTTTATTCTCCATTTAAAAGTCTCTGATTTTCTATCTTATTCAAATGAGTCACTTTAAAAAATTATTTATCAAATCAGGCACTTACGTGATGGAACACTTTTGTCTTTTTGTGCTTTTTGCTAGTACTGGGCCTTATACTGATCTTTTTTTTTTTCTTTTTAATTTGTATTTGATGGATCTTGAGAGAACTCAACATCTTGCCAGCTCCCTTCTTATTATTAACATTTTTTCTCTTGTATTAAATTGTGTTTTGAAACTTAAGGATTAGCTGATTCCCTATCCCCACAAGGAGGGTAACTAGCCACAGGATGTTCACTCTTCCCCTTTCTGACCTACCCCTGAATCCATGTCCTTTTCTACATTTGCTGTGATTATTATTCTCCTTCTGGTGAATTCATTGATCAAACTTCCATTTATTTGTTCTCAAACATTCAATAATAATTTAGCTTTTGTTAAAATGTAATTTTTGCTGTCATAGAGTTCATTGCACGAATAAGATTTACACACATACAAACAGAGGGTAATGTCCCCAAAACACAGATACTAATAAGGCACAAAACAACGCAAAATCAAAGTTAGGTTGGATTAGCAAAAAATGGATCTTAAAGGCATAGTAGAGCAATTTTTATTTTTGTCTCTCAAATCTTATGCAAAGGGCAGTATAAAGGTATTACTTTGGAAAAGCTAGGGTATACATGTGCTTATATATACATACATACATGCATTTATATGCAATATGTATGAAATAGTTATATATAGTAGCTTAAGTTAGAGAGAATAAAAACAGAATAAATCTTAGAAATTATGGTAGAAGTAACTCAGAATTGTGTATGTAAGCCATTCTGACAATATATTATATTTGTTTCTTTACATAATTACATAAAAATACACATTAATTTTGCCTGTTTAAAAAAACTTGGCAGTAAAAGTGCTTTTATAGTAATGAATGTGTTACTAAACTCTAGGGAAATAAACACATCATTTAAAGAATTCTTAGATCTGTAATTTATATTAACCAGTAAAGCAGTAACAACCTTTAAGAAAAGTTTAGTGTTTGAGTTAATTCAATATATTCTAAGTAATGAAAAACTTTCTTATTAGAAGTGAATCATTTAGTTATTTTTATTAGGCTATTGAAGTTAGTCCAACTTTCATTTACTTTGTTTTTTAAAGTTGTATAAAGTTAAAGAATGACGGAGGCAATTAGAACCATAGATTTGAATGTTCATATTTGGACTGTTTTATCAAAATGTTTTTACCATTCACATTTGAATTACTTAAGCTTTAACTAGCAATTGATAAGCGTTGGGCACAGATGATTAAGCCATGTGAAAGTAACGATTTCCCCACTGTGAAGCAGAAAGGCGTATACATGCTATATAACCCTGGTATGGTTCTACTAATAACATGGGAATTGGGTCCTAAGGTTAATACTGAAGGTAAAAACTGAAATTTCTTAACCATTAAAATTACCCTTAAAAATCCTTTAAATCACCCCAAAGTCACCAGCACCCTAGTGTTTTAGGAGCACAAGTTGTACATGGTATAACTCCCGAAGATTCTGAAGGGTGCCCCTTGGAATTCAGCACAAAGTCCCTAAGTAAAGGCCTAGAATTCATTTATTTGGTTTTCCTTTTATTACCACATTGATCACCTTTTTCTAAACTGAGGTCTAGCTGAAGGTGGTGATGCGATGAACAGAGATGACAGGGTGGGGTTGTACTCTTTACATACGATTGCAATGAACATAAATGCATATACCTTGTGATTGATTACACAATACTCCATATTGGGTCTAGTTATCCTTAACAAGTGACTTCTCTCCTTTTAAACACTACTCAATTCGATTACATTTCCTATTTGGAGGCTGTTAAGCCGCATTCTTTTCTCCTGTACTACAGATTCCAATGCTATTTGATTGTGGGCTGTTTCATTCTAATTAACATCAAAATGATTCATGAGTTTACCTAAAACAAAGATCGGTCATGTTCAAAGATTGAGCATTTATCATAGCATCTGCCAACAACTACTTGAATTGTTGCTGTATTTATTCAGTTTCCTAGAGGTGTTTATGTTAATGAATATTGTCAAATAAAAATTCACATGTAATATACAAAATAATAAAGGACTCCATGGCAGACTGAAGCAAATCTTTAAGTTTTAGCGTTTTTCAGAGTCTTCACTGCTCTAATGTGCACTGTAAATATCTAAGAGAATTCCGAATAGTTTCTACATTATTTTTCTAAATTATTTGACCAGTTTCATGGAATATACCATACTTCACTGACCAAGGATAAATATAAAAATGACCAGAATATCCTTGTTGCTTATTAACATAAATAAACCTGCACATGTTAGAAAACTGAATGTCCTATTTCAAAACAACACGACTCTCATACCTTTTAAATGCTTGTCAAAGTAGTTTGTTGAAACTGAACAAAATTAAAAGAATGTATTAAAGTGACTTTTCCTTCATACTCCTATGCCATTCTTGATGTACTGACAGAGTCAGATGGCTTCTACTTTTCTCTCCTGAGATGACACTGGAATAACTCTTGAAATTTCACAATTTCATATAATTGGTGAGTAGAAATGTAACTTGCTAATTTTATGTCCTTAGTACAGAAAAGTCATGAAAGGACACTTTGTATATTAAATGACTTAAATGGCCTAGCTCCCTTGTTGAAAAGCATCTACTATTTGCTTCCAGAATGTTTCAATACCATAATTCCCTTTCTCTCCACAGATCTTCAGTGACCTAGTTACTCTTTGGCCTTTATACGACTGCCTTGGCAGTTGATTTAGTAAGGTCAAGGTTTCCTCATTGTTCACGGCCACTGTGCAATAACTTTTCTTTCATCTTATCTTCTAAGGAAGTTGAAAGATGTTGCTATTTTCTGGCTTCGAAGGCTTCTGGTACCATTATCCTTACACGAATTCTCTGGAATATTGCTTAATAAACAATAAATGCCCTTTCTTATCAAACATGTACAGTGATAAATTTAGTTTGCTATGTGCTGAGCATGTAGAAATTTGTGCTATTTGGTGATTAGTGAATACTGCCCACCTGAGAAATATTACAGCAAGACCTGCAGCTCACATTTTAAATGCATCTTATATAATAAAAGGTCAAGGATCAACTTTTTCTCAGAGAAATGAGAATGGGCTAGAATTGGAAAATTTCATGTATAATTACGGTCAATTTAGATTATAGAAAGGGCAGGAGTTTAGGTATTATAAGTAATGTTACAGTTTAAGGTGTAATAAATATACAATTCCAATACAATAAAATATGTTAAAAATGAATAGCTCTGATAGGAGTCCAGAAGTTTTTATTCTAATGAGCCCTTTGAGTTCACAATCATACTAACCTTTTAATTTAGAAGTTTCTTAGCTAAGTCATCAATATACTATCAATACTATCATTAAAAAGTGAGAAGTGTTTTATTCTCAAAAGTTTTCCATGTTTTCATCATGTAAATATAAAATAGTAATAGACATACTAAAATGATTCAAGAAAAGTTCTATTTTGAGAAATACTATTGCAATCTAAGATTCTGTTTTAAAATGACATTCTCATATGCTTAAAAGCTTTTCTTCTCTTACTGCTTTAATACAACTTCTTCTTTCCTAGGTCATTCATGTATATATGATTAGCAGAAATGTACAGATAGGGTCCATTTTATTTTATATTGCCTTTGTTTCACATATTCATGAATGTATGCCTTGTTTCAACAGTCTTCATACTCAAATGGGTGTATAATATTCTATATGTGGATGCCTAATAACTTGCCAATTCTCTAAAGTTAAACTCTTAGATTGCTAACAACATGCTTTTAGTAGACATGAGTATGTAGTCTTAGAGCATGTTTCTTTTTGTGTCAGTTGAATAACTTCTTTGGGAAAAATTCGTAAGACAGAAGAATGTTTTTTAAAGAATAAGTGAAAACTCCCTGATGGCAGGAACACATCTTTCTTTATGTAGGCACTCACATAACAGGAATTCATTAAACACAGAAATTCATTAAACACGTGATGACTCAGACTTGAATATTAAATTCTCTACAGAAAAGTTTGGTCCATAAGATGATGGCTGATTCATGATGAATAATTTCATTTAATTCCAATAAATAAAAAACCTAGAAGAGGAGTAAGTACCTGTTGATATAGTGGTCAACTTATTAAATAATATGCTGTTTATTTAAATTCTTCCTTGTATTGTGAAAATGTTTGTTTATTCTGTCTTTATAGGTTTCAGATTGTAGAAAGAGGCAGTGTTAGGTGGAGTTGGGTAGCCTGGGGTTAAGGTTTCACCTGCAATTATAACCAGACTTAGAGCCACAACAGCACACTGACTTCGTTCAGGATGGCTGCTTTTACATGGGTTCCTCATTGCGTGACTCAGGGACTACACTTCATACTACTTACCTAATCCAAGAAATAATTTTGTAATGCATACACTATCTACATACCCTTTGAAGAAAGAGTTTACTTAATCATATATATTTTTAAAAGTCCTCTCAACAATTAAGCGTAACATTCAATTTGAAAACATTAAAGTAATGAAATAATTTTGGTATTTAAAACATTTTTAAAGTATAATTTTACTCAAAGGGCTATAACATCTCAAACGCATAGAAATATACTATATATATGGATATTTTGTGCTTGTGGGCAATATAGATTTGTTTCGAACAGTCTAACTCCCCACAGTATTAAGGACATTAATTATTTTTTGTCAGTCTTTTATTCTCAGGAAGTCTTCAGTTGTTTTTTTATTGATATGATTATTTAAATGTAATCAGGCTGATAATTAGTGGAAAATACGAAGGAATGAAAATTAAAATTTCAAAGTAAAATTTTAAAGTTGTAGATAAGTTTCAAATGTTTGAACATTAAGAGAAACAGATGCAGAGCAGAGATAATACTTATTAAAAATTTCCCATAATTCCCAGTAGAGTACCCAGCACGTGCTTCCTACGGCCACAGTAACAGACCCCTGGACTTCAAGAAAAGCCTGCTTTTGTGAGGAAATAATCCAGGGTCAGAACATAGGTTCCATGTTACAGGCCAACTGCAATTCATTGGCAGTGGTTGTCAAAATGTGATAATGAGAAGGATACTAAGGCAGCATCTGGGCTTAGCAGGAGAGTGTTGTGATGATTAGCAGTGTCTGCTATAGTGAGAAAAAGTAACAAAATGTATTTGCCAGCACCAGAAAAATTCAATCTACAGAAACGCCTAAGGACATAATGCCGAACTATGTGATGTTCCTGCCATATTTTCCTCATTTCTCTTTATTGTTGCCATTACTACTTTTCTTTTTCAAGTAATGTTCTTCAAGTGGCTGGTCATTTTAGGAGAGTATTTAGGGCATATATGGACTACGTATTTTCTATTTATTCTCATGACTGAGGTCATATTCTTTACATTCTAGTATTTGCCTACTGGGACATAACATAACAGGCTGCTATCCACTAAAAATGGTTTTTGGGATTTTAGTAGACTTCATCTATGAAGTTTGACTAGCCCAGATACAATCTATCTGGAAATGTGAAGATGTACCCTGTTTTCTTATAATCAGATTTTGAAGCAGTGGTGAACTACCTAACATCTTGCCCTTCTGTGTGATTCTGTGTTTATACTAGAAAGAACAAGGATTTTGGAGTCAGTGGCCTTCAAATTCCTGGTCTATCCATTATTGCTGTTGGGAAAGTTAGCCTCTCTAAGTCTCTGTTTCCATGTCTGAGGGATGGGAATAATAACGGGGAGGATTAAGAGATGTAACCAATAAAAACGCCTAGTTCCACAACTGGCACATAGTAGGCTCTCAACAAATGGCAGTCATAGTTATTGCTGATCATATATATTAAGAGTTTGTATCAGTATTAATATGGGTATTGACATTATATTATGACGATTTTGTGCCAGCAGTTTATGTGAATTTTCTATTTTTTTTTTTAAGAGATTTGGTCTTACTCCATTGCCCAGGCTGGAGTGCAGTGGCATGATTACAGTGCCACTACACTATCAAGTCCTGAGCTCAATGATTCTCCCACCTCAGCCTCTCAAGTAGCTGGGAACACAGGCATATGCCACCATGCCTGGCTAATTTTAGTTTTTAATTTTTTGTAGAGATGGGGGTCTTACTTTGTTGCTCAGGTTGGTGAACTTCTGGCTTCAAGTGATCCTGCCACATTGGCCTCTCAAAGTGCCGGGATTACAGGTGTGAGCCACTGAGCCTGGCTGAATTTAGATTTTTCTAATGGGCAAGTAGAAGTTTCACATCTCCTTATTCATCTTTCATGTTCTACCTTCCTTCCACAAAACTTTGCTTATTAGTCAACTGCAACATTGGTTTTGGCCAGCCAGTGATTTCTCTGTTATGAAAAGCATCATTAAAAGTGCTAGTAACAACAATCAAAACGAGTTGTCTATGGCTTGCTGTATAGATAAACAATTTAGCAGGGGCTGATTATGCATTGCCTAGCTGGCATGGAACATTATCTTCTCAAAATGAGTAGAAAATTTTCCATCAAAATGTTAGAAGCTATTGTACTCATAAGATAGCATTATTGGTGCATAATTCACTAAATAGAAAGCGGTAGTACTATTCAGTCTTACAGCATTATTCACAGTTTTTTACAGAAGAGGGTTCTAAATAATGGTATTGGTATGGGCTTTTCCCTACCTTTATGATTCACATATCACTGGAAGCCACATGCTTTAAAGTTACAAGATAGACTAATATGTACTACAGAAGCTGGCAGTTGCAGGTGCTAACAGCTAAGGTTTTATAAGATCCCTAATTATGGCCCAGTGGGTAGTAAGAATGCAGAGTACATAAGGTGTCTTGACCTGGGCAAAACATTATTTGTGAGGTCGCTGACTGTCATAGACTGGCGCTGTCCATCTGGACAACTGCTGCCCATCCCTGGATACATTTAAGTTCACAGTCAAGAAGCCCCTACCGTGTGAAATTCTTTGTTGGTGACACACTGGGGACCTGGAACAGGGATTAAAAGAAAGCATGATTTTTCCCATTACATTGAAACTCTGTCCTGAGGGACAATGACCAGCTGACTACAGCCTGGTGCACTCAGTACCCTTCAGCGTGTGCAGTAATCAGGAGTGAAGGCTGAAGACGATGGAGAACGAATGTGTAGGACAATGTGGGTGAGGGTGGGGGAGGTGGGGCTCAGTGAAGGGCCACCATGTAGTCATCAAGCCACCTTATGGTATTAAACTATAGGACCCCAGAGCGAATCCTGGACTCTCTGGGAATACACTTGGGGTTGGGAGCAAGGTTGGCCCCAAGGGTTAAGGGTTAGTGGAGAGGGAGAAAAAGTTGTTTTAAAGTACACGGCCAGGCACCGCTCTAGAAGCTGTTCTACACACAACCTTGGCCTCAAGCTGGCTCCTTTCTCCCAAGGGCTGTGCATGATATGACAGCTACAGATAATTATCTGAAAGGCAGTTATAAGGTGTTACTGTAAAGTGAATGAATGTCGGGGTAGTTTGAAATTCACGTTTTGAAAGGATCACTGCCTATATTAATACGGTGGTTCTGCAAATGAACTTTCTACTGTTAGTCAGATTTAACGTTATAATACTGCCACATTCACTTATATGGTATATCCATAGACTTTCTTGAGTGAGTAGGAGAGAAAGCAAGCATGTTGAGGACTGCACAGAGGTTTAAATATTCCCATGGGAGCGTGTCAGGCACAAGAATATCAGCAGAAAGGAGAAGGTAAGTGCTGTACCACATAATGAAAGCCTTCTCTGACTAACATTTTTTCAATTTAGGTACTCTGACTTTTGAGAGGAAAGACTGCAGATACACGTTTATGAAATTCCCAATATGTTAGTATAACAATATTAAATTTCCACTATGTTAGTATAAAATTATTAAACTGTGGGTTTCATGGCTTTCCTCATCCCCTTATTCACTTTAATTTCTTCCCCTCTTACTACTCTGTCAAGAGAAAGGATATCCGCTTCTCAGGTAAGTCTTGAGAAAAAAAGCAATTAGAATGGAATAAAAACCATGGGGACCTAGCGGATGAGAGAGTAATATCAACATATAAGTGTGAGAGCAGTCTAGGGGCCTGGGGATGCTGCAGAAAAGGAGAGAGCAGGAGAATTTAATAAGAGTTGCTGTGGATTATACACCTGGACTCCTTTTCAGGTTTGAGGGATATATAGGAGAGAAGATGAACATTCTACATGTGTCATGTATCCTTCATCCAGCGTCACTCGGGGGCAGACAAGGGGCTCTGCGATTTGGGAGACAGAGGAGCAGTGTCACAGTTGAAACAAACCAGGGGTTCTTTAGCTAATATTGCTGTCCTTTAATCTACCATGTCTTTGGCCCTAAACAGTCTCCGTTCTCTGGAATCAGGAACAGGTGGGTGCGTGGGATTGGAGGTAAGAGGGTGGAGCAGGGGAACCTATCCAGGTCGCTGTGAAAATGAGAATGCTCGTAAAGGTTCAGTTGTGTGAACCTCAGAACACTGATTCTTTCTGTTTCGCAAACAAAAGTATATAATATTAATGGCAAAAGCAGTAGCACATACGTCTTTGTCACAAACCAGGATAGCAAATCAGTCACAAAAACTTGCATTTGGTTTCCCAGAGATCAGACTTTAGAACTGAATCAAGCTGTCGAGTTTCCATAAAGCACCCAGCTTTTGGCCTGCGTGTGGCCATGCCGTCACGGAGCTTGCCACTCATGGGCCTGTTCCGCTGGACTGCAGCCCAGCCCACTACATCTCAGACCTCTGGCCCTCAGATACACCCTCTCATCCTGACTTGACCTCCGGATCCTTTTTATGTTGTGACATTTTCTCATCTTACATTCTTCATCAATATTTTCCAAATAGGATGATCATTCGTAATCTTGAAAAAGCAGAGAAGACATTGTTTTATCTGCTTTTCCTCAGAAAGAAGTTTCTTACTGCCTGCTTCTATACCTACAGCACAGTCAGACAGCTTTGTCGATGGGCACTGGTTGTGGAGGGGCCCAGATTAAAGGATTTCAGTTTATGGATGCCCGTATCCTCCTCCATTAATGCACACTCACTACCAGCTCTTTCTCCTCAATATTGTAGCATGACCAAGTACCCTCAATAACACATTTAAGAACAAAAACCAAGACACATCTCCTCTAACTACTTTTCTTTCTCATCAGAGACAGGTTTCTTGAAAAAAAATTGGTACTACGTACCGCCCGTCTCTGACCTCAAATTCACTCTTCCTCTATGGTAATCCGTCTTACACAACCTTACTGAAAATGCTGTACCAAAGGTTGTGCGTGAACACCGGAACGTCTCATTGCTGAATCCAATGGAGACATTTCATGTTTTACTTTACTGCAATTTTGTGAAGCCTTGGACATTACACTCCTTGAAACTCTCTCTTCTTTTGCCTTCTACAATACTGCTCTTTTCTGTTTTCCTGATTACCTGTCTGGCTTCTCTTTTTCAGCTTCCTTTGGGTCATTTTTGTTTGCTTCATGTCTTAAATTAGAGGGTTGTGTTCTTTGCCACTATTTATTTGCATTCTTTATCTTCTCTGTGGGCTACGTTAACTACATTTAAAGCTTCGGCTCCGATCTATATGCTGATGATCTTCAAACCCACATCTCTAGCACAGATCTTTTTACCTGAGTTTCAACCTATAAATAAAACCGTCTAGATGTTCCACAGCACCTTCAACTCAGCTCAAAATGGTCTCATTTCTATTCCGACGACTTGTCCCTCTCCCTCTGTTTCTGCGGAAATACCATCAGCCACCTTGTGTAAGGCAGAAACTTGACAAACATCTTTGCTTTTTTTTCTCCTCCTTCCTCCATATTCAATCAGTGACTAAAATATGTTGGCTTTCCTAATAATAAATGTTACTATTATCACTTATTATTAGGAAATACTAATAATAAAATTCTCTTATCTCCAGTCCCCCAAGCTTATTCCCATGTCGGAAGTCGAGCCCTGATCTTTTCTAGATTTAGTTGCTGAAAATGTAAAACCGACTCTGTTTCCAGTCTTGTTCCTTGTTTTGCACACACAGCGTAAATCATCCCTAGAGCGATCTTCCAGAAATGCAAATGTAATCATGCTAGTCCCTCACTTGAAATCCTTCCTTGGCTGTCCATTGCTTTCATGACAAAATCCGAAGTGCCTTTCCCTCCTTTACTGCTTCCTGTGTTGGACTTCTTTATGGAAGATGGGCCAGAGTAATAGTTTAATCTCTAGCTATTTCATGCTTGGCTTCGCTTTACTGAGGCTGCCAATTAGTGATTTAGAGGTGAACTCTTAAGTGCTCTGCTGTGAACTGAGATCTGTTTGAAATAGTCCTTGAAGAGCCTCGGCCTTATTGTCACGAAAAACCTGTACTGGCTTGAACCTGTGATCTGAAGTTGAATGTCTGAATAGCCCCCAGCCATCCCCTGAGGGAAGAAAGTGAGCTTTGGATATGCTTTGGTTATTTCTAAGTCCAATTTATTCTAAATAATGATGTTTTTTTAACTTAATGCTAATTAAATGTGATATTTTCTGACATAGATGATAGTCCTTTTCCCCCTACTCTTCCTTTTATAATTGCTCTTCACTGGGAGGTGAGTAGATCTTCTGAAGTCTACTGACTTTTACAAAATGGTGTATGAGTGCTTCCATTCTTGTCTTGCTATCTGTTCTTTTCTGGTTTTAGGAATGGAGAATAACAACAACTAGCTGTGATCATATCAGTAGGAAATATCCTTCCTCTGGGCTGATTCACAGATTGCCCCTGTCTGCCTTGCCATTTCAAACTGAGGAACAGAACACAGAGCCGGCAAGAAAATTAAAGGGGCTGCACGTGCACGCGCGCATGCGCGCGTGCACACACACACACACACACACACACACACACACACACACACTACTTCTAAAAGTAAGGAAGGATCAATCAATTTTAAAAGGCTGTATCAAAGACCCAAACAGGAAAAGATATAAACAAAGTAATTCAGAAAGATTAGAGAGAGAGAAAAGAGAAGGGGAATCTGTTATCTTGTTTAAAAAGAGCCCATTTTTACTTTAATGTTAATAATTCTCTTCTTCAGCTGTATATGAAATACGGTTTCTACAAAGTCAACAACCAGACAGTTATCAAGGCCATTTTTTTTCCTTCGTACCTGTTATTCTTATCTACAGCCTGAAAGAAATCATAATTGTCAAGAGAAAAAAACTAAGTATTATGCCTCTTACACAAGGATGTCCTCCACCAGGGTGTGAAGGGCACTGGGATTTCGGATCAGTTTGTCAAGGAAGCTGACAATGTCAGTAAATTTTGGTCTGTGATTTCTCTCCTTCTGCCAGCAATGGAGCATCAGTTGGTGTAGAGATGCTGGACAGCCCATGGGAGCTGGAAGTCTGTACCCTTCTTCAATGGACAGAATGACCTAAATGCAAACATATACAGATTACTCTCTTATTTTTAGGCAATAATACATATGCTATGTCATAATTTCTTTTTATACAAGCAGTAGAAACCAAAATAATGGTAAGAATGAGAACTATGTGTGAGTACAAGGACCTAAAGAAGACTAAATACAAAAGCTGTGAACAAAAATTTCAAGCAGTTCTGAAGCATCTGCTCACTCCTATTCAAGGAAAATATGTTTTAAGCATGTGCTACCAGTATACCGGAGGTTAAGTTCATTACAACCTTAAGAAACAATTTTTTGTGTGTGTGACTTAGCTGGAACATCTCAAAATCCAATTAGAACATCAGAAAGTCAGCATTGTGATTGATGCATTTAGTGCAAATCACATACAACAAATGTCTTAAGTAAAAATTTTAAGAAAAATTCTGTTGAAGCACCGATTTCCTGAGCCACTTTTTATCCTTTTATAATAATGCCATTGTGTATTCTGTTTCTAAGCATCATCCCTTCTTTTGTCATCCTTGATTTAATTCCTACTCTCTGACATTTAGCTTTCCTTTAGTCTGACACTGACCTGATTATGAAGTCACCCTCCTATAACTCCTAAGATCATTTAATCCTTAAAATGCTATCACTGGCTAGCTTAAGGCTACAGGGAAATGGGAGCATTAGCTTGAGTATCCTCTGAGGCAGTGTGCTCAGGCAGAACTTCCGTGGTGGCAGAAATGTTCTCTCTACAACATGGTGGCACCCAGTCACATGTGGTTAGTGAGCACTTGAAATCCAGCTACTAGAATGAAGAAACTGAATTTTCAACTTCAGTTACTTTTAATTAATTTAAATGTATATAGCCACATGTGGCTAATGACTATGGAACAGTACAGCTCTTGGGAAGGGAATCTGCATAAGAGACCAAAGTTAAGACTAACAAGATAAAAATAACGATCTTTCTTGGTACTTAGGAAATCACAAAATAAGGCAGGCAATTCATCTGTTTAGTTATGTTTAGTTAGTGAAATTCCTAGCAATATGATAATACCGACCCTGAATTTATGTAGCCTAGGTTTTTATAAAATGTTCAAATGTACTCAGGTGATTATTTATTCTTATCTCTGGGAAAAAGACAAAAGAGAATGTTTATTGTCCCATTGTTGAGTTTGGGAAACTGAGGAACAGACTAATATTTAAAGACAGGCAAAATTTAACTTCCCTCTGCCCTGTCTCTCTAAAAAAAACCCCAGAAATATAAAAATGCAGGTTAAGAGATCGAGACCATCCTGGTCAACATGGTGAAACCCCGTCTCTACTAAAAATATAAAATTAGCTGGGCATGGTGGCACATGCCTGTAGTCCCAGCTACTCTGGAGGCTGAGGCAGGAGAATTGCTTGAACCCAGGACGCGAGGTTGCAGTGAGCCGAGATGGCGCCATTGCACTCCAGCCTGGGTAACAAGAGCGAAACTCCAACTCAAAAAAAAAAAAATGCAATTTGATTTCTTTTTAAATTCACACTATTGACCATGACTCTAACGTATTCTTAATTTATGTTAGAGGCTGTTTGTAAAAAAGGAACAACAATATGTCTTCAGGAACCTCTTAACTGCTAAGTTTTAGCATTTTTAGCAATAGGGAATTTTTCATAATCTCATCATTGTCTTTTTGATCAGACCGCTTTAGCCTGTCAGGATGCTAGAATTTTTCTGTTCATTTTACGTTTTGTTATTGAACAGGATTTTTCTCATCTGTTTTCTACTTTTACTACCAACTACGCGTGGATTTTAAGACATTTTGTTACACGTTCTATTAAAGGAGGATGTGTGTAAGATACTTGCAATGTGTCAAAACTGTCATGGATAGCTTAGAGAAATAACTGAGAAAAACAGGACAGAATTCCATTATAAAATAATGTTGAAATCCCACTCTAGGAGTGCTTGATAGTCAATTTCCAGTTATCTAATTATAAATGCATAGATAAAATAGATGACAAGTGAGGTTATATTCTTAGGGGAAAAACAGTAGCTGCCTTTATTGAGTATCCACCATGTGCTATGTGCTGTGCATATTTTTATTCATTTGCTGCTTAAAATAGCTCAACATGGTAGATATTATTATCCCCATTTCTTAAATGAGACAGTTTAGACTCAGAGGAGTAAGGAAAGTTGCCTAAATTCACATAACTAGTAAGTGTCAGGATTGTAATTTGAATGAAATTCTTTTTTTTTTTTTTTTTTTTTTTTTTTTGAGACGGAGTTTCGCTCTTGTTACCCAGGCTGGAGTGCAATGGCGCGATCTCGGCTCACCGCAACCTCCGCCTCCTGGGTTCAGGCAATTCTCCTGCCTCAGCCTCCTGAGTAGCTGGGATTACAGGCACGCACCACCATGCCCAGCTATTTTTTTTGTATTTTTAGTAGAGACGGGGTTTCACCATGTTGACCAAGATGGTCTCGATCTCTTGACCTCATGATCCACCCGCCTCGGCCTCCCAAAGTGCTGGGATTACAGGCTTGAGCCACCGCGCCCGGCCTGAATGAAATTCTTTTTAGCTTACAGCATTTTCCTCTGACCTCTCGCCAGAACTGCGTTTTAGTTCTCACAGTATAACATCTTCCTCTCCAATTTCTTATCGCCCAATAACCCAATACAATTTTAGTAGTGATTCCCATGCTATCTTTTGTCATGGTTTCTGCTATTTAGACTTCAATGTTTTACTTGGATTACAGGTTTAATATTCTGCATAAATAAAAAAAAATTTATTTCATAGTTTGCCAAATATAATCTCAAACTGAATAGTAATTTCTTTTCTTTCTTTCTTTTTTTTTTTTTTTTTTTTTTTTTTTTTTTAAGACAGAGTCTTGCTCTGTTGCCAGGCTGGAGTGCAGTGGTGTGATCTCGGCTCACTGAAACCTCTGTCTCCCGGATTCAAGGGATTCTCCTGCGTCAGCTTTCAGAGTAGCTGAGACTATAGGCATGCACCACCATGCCCAGCTAATTTTTGTATTTTTCATAGAAACGGGGTTTCGCCAGGTTGACCAGGATGGTCTCAATCTCTTGACTTCGTGATCCACCTCCCTCGTCCTCTCATAGAGCTGAGATTACAGGGGTGAACCACCGCACCCGGCCACAGAGTCATTTCTTTTTTTTCTTTTTTTTTTTTTTTTTTTGAGACAGAGTGTCGCTCTTGTTACCCAGGCTGGAGTGCAATGGCACGATCTCAGCTCACCGCAACCTCCGCCTCCTGGGTTCAGGCAATTCTCCTGTCTCAGCCTCCTGAGTAGCTGGGACTACAGGCACGCGCCACCATGCCCAGCTAATTTTTTGTATTTTTAGTAGAGACGGGGTTTCACCACGTTGACCAGGATGGTCTCGATTTCTCGACCTTGTGATCCACCCGCCTCGGCCTCCCATAGTGCTGGGATTACAGGCTTGAGCCACCGCGCCCGGCCAGAGTCATTTCTTAATGCCTTTGAGTCTTGTGCATGTTTCTATGATTGCATCCATGACAGTGTACAGTAATTTTTTCATCTGCCTTTCCACTAAGGCTGTACATACCTACAAGCAATAATTGTATCTCTAAATTTTCTATGCTTGTCATTTAGTATATTGCCTGACACATTAATAAATATTGTTGACCTTGCTATTACAAGAAATTTTTGGATTTGTCTTGGTAGATGAGCAGATTCTTGGAAAACAGTGTCTCAACCTATTCAAAATAAATTCAAAGCATAAGCATGACAGCATTTGAAGTCCTCGCTGAAGGAAGTATTGATTCAAAAAACTGCTGCATCAAACAGCCTTGTCCAAAAATGATTTCATAATCTCACTCTGGTTTTCCTGGATAAGGAGCCCGATGAGACTGGAAGCTTGCTCTTCTCTAAGGTAGGTACTTGACCAAAACGCAGCTTCCTGTAAGACTTGTGGCTTCTGCCTCCTGTCCAGAGGATTACTATTTTCCATTGGTCCCAGATCCTTAGCTTCAGTCCTGTGGACAGTTGGCATCCAAATCTAGATTGCTTATGCCTCTTGACAGAGTTGCTCTCATGCATGCCCTTTGAGAGTGACGAGAGGGTGGGCTCCCTTGCCTGGAAACTTTACCCACAATGTGTACAGCAGAGAATGTGGTCCTGGCCTCTCCATGGGGACGGTGAGAGGGTCAGAAGACTCGTGACTTTTCTTCTTGCTGACCTGTGGCTTTTCAATTTCCTCAATTCTTTAACTTGTGACTTTGTGAATTCTGTCTTGAGCTCTGGCTCATGACAGGTGCCAAACACAAAGGGACCCATCTTATAGGAACCGTAACAATAACAACAATAGTGACAGTGATAAAAACTTGATAGCAAGTGTTGGGAGCTCTTAAGTATTTTCAAGGCCAGTTCTAAATGATGTTTATGTGTTAATTCTTTTAATCCTCACAATAACTTTATGAGGTAGGTATGATTGTTATCTCCATTTTACAGACAAATCATCACAAAGAGAGGTTTAACTTGCCTAAGATCACACATCTGAAAATTCTGCCGTCAAAGATAGAGAAGAAATTTATATTTTTTAAGCAATTCACAAGATTTCTTAAAAGATATATCTTTCTAACAGATTTTTAAATTTATTCATCCAAACAGATCTCTATTAAACACTTAATTGTACTACAGATCATTCTGTGTTCAAGGGATAACATAATAAGTCAGGTATATCTCTTCTTTAAGTAATAAATTATCTATTGAGAGTGACCAGGGACTACGAATATGAGAAGTGCCACATAGAACAGGCTGTTATGGGGGCATGTGGGAGAGGTACCCAACCCAGCTTCAGGGAGCCTTCTCCCAGGAGGTGACTGAATCTTAAAGGGTATGTGAAAGGGTCAAGTGGATGGGTTCAGAAAGAGATGTGATTAGAATGCAAGTAGATTTATGTGGCCAGAATATAGTCTTCAAAGAGAGGAATGGTGAGATTTGCGGTTGGGAGGTTAAGTAAAATTATGTTTTAGACTTTATGCAAAGGGGAAAAGGATTTTAGCAAGTACATTATATTAGATTTCCCATTTAGAAAAAGCTCACTGTGCCTGCAGTGTAGAGAGCGCACTGGGGAGTCAAGGGATCCAGAAAGGAGCGCTGCAGTGATCCAGGTCTTAGTGGAGGCAACGGCTGTGGTGTTCAAGAGGTGAACTGATTTGACAGGACTGGGCTGAGATTAGATGTGTCAAGTAGAGGGAGGGCAGCAGACAAACAGCTTCTAGAATTTTGTCTTCATCAGCTGAAATAAGAGAGGACAGAGGAGAAGAAGCAATTCTGGGGCTGGGGTGATGAGTCCAATTTCCTACGAGCTTTCTGGTTTCAGATTCAACATAGATACCTTTGAGAGTTTATGTGTCAAGCTCTGAGCTAGGTGTGTTAACATAGTTTACCTAACTTAGGTCTCAAAATACTTTATTATTTGAGTATGATTATACTCATCTTATAGGTAAGAAAACCAAAGCTCAAACTGCTTAAAAGATTGGGCCAAGATCACATAGCAAGTAATTTCATGAATAATAGATTGATATTATCATGGTAGCCTCGAGATCACAGTAGTGGTTGAAAAAAATCTGTCCTGAGTCTTGTACCCCATCTTCGACTCATTCTCCCAGAATTACATCGTCAGGTCTCTTTGTGTGACTTATATACTCTGTGCTTTCACTATCACCTGTCTGCTTATGACCTCCATGCCTGCAGCTCCAGCTCAGCTTTCTCTCCAGATTTCAATATTTATCACCTATAGGATATATCTCTTCATAAAGATGTCTTGGATTTGTTTTGTGCAAAACTAAACCCACTCCTGCTTTGATATTTTTGTCCTTTGAGAAGGGTACCACCATTCTTCCAGTGATTCAAGTCAGTGGTCAGGGAGTCATCTGGGCCTCTGACTTTCCTGTTGCTCAAAATTAACTCATCATGATGATTCTACCACTTTCATACAATTTAAATCTGTTCCATTTTTCATTCTCTCTTCAAACGCTTTGTTTCCCATTTTGATCACTGCAAAGGCCTCCCCATTGGTCTTCCTGCTTCTCCTTTTCCTCCACCAATCATCCCCTGCAGTGCAATGAGAGCGATCCTGCGGAAGGGGGACTGTGATCATGTTCCTCCCACATCTGAAATTCTGCAGTGGCTCACCACGTGCCTGGCTGTCAGTCCTCACCTTTGCTGTGTCGCATTTTAACCTTGGCTCCAGCCAATGCAAAACATTTGTAGTCTCAGCTTGGGTTAACTGAGCTCCTCCAGAGCAGTGACTGCTTCTTTGTTCCCAGAATCTAGCACAATGCCGTGTCAAGTCAAGGAATGGAGTGCCAATTGTCAGATATGTGAATTATGAAAGCTGAATTTTCAGAGAAGCTTGAGAAATCCTATATTAACCTTTATCTTCATAAACATTTCCTTTGTGGAGAGTTTTGCTTTAGAAGTATATTCTGATTTCCTAATTAAGGACTGGCACAGAGCAGCATATGGGGTGCTTTGTCTAAAAGATTAATTGAGGTTTGTTGTTTTAGGATACGAAGGGGTGATAATTAACTAGAGAGAATTTTGTAACAGTTTGGTTTTATGATATTCATAGGCTGTCATCCTTTGGGAGAAGAGTTATACAAGGTTATACCCTTATTTCAAAATGTAAGAAGAAAATTAAAATAAAGTGAAAAAATATGAAAATGACTGCAACGATAATTTTTATGCAAAGTTAGAAGGAATTAGATTCTGTCATAAATTATTATCTAAACCCTGGCTGCTTATTCTGAATAGATCATACCGATTTCTTGGTCACTGATACCACAATTTTTAACAACCTAGAATCAACAGAAGGCTCAGCGTGGGCTTGTGGTAAGGCTGTTCTGCTCTGGCCGAATCTGATGTGTTTTTCAATTTTCTTGATGGTTTCTGAATCAAAGAAGGCAATGCACATCTTATGTTAAGGAAAACAAAGAGATTGGACAGTCAATAAGAAGATATTGAGATATCTCTGAACAATATTGTTGAGCAAGGACTGTTTAGACTCTGCTTAGACCCCGTATAATGTATCACATTTTTATGTTATAAGGCTGCTAAGTATCTTCAAAAGAGAAGCACATTGAATTTAGTTATTTATACAGTGTTTTAAAAGAAACTGTCTCAAAATTTAACAAGGGCTGAAATGTACACTAGAAAATGGAATGTGAAATGATTTTATTTTTACCTTCCTTCTAAATATTCTTCACATCTTTGTGGAAAACCTATAATTTCAGGTAGAAGGGGGAGTGCTAAGCAGAGAGTCACAGTCTATACTTAGTCTTTGAGAAAATGATTACTTATATAGATTAGGATATTTATGTGCATAATACAGGAACACAATGTGTTTTCCTGGTGTGCAATATAAAGATTGTGTCTACATAGCCAAAAAAAAAAAAAAAAAAAAAAAAGGAACGAGAGAGAGAGACAGAGAGAGAAAGAAGGAAACGAAAGGCAGAACGAAAATTGTTGTAAGTAAATAACACTTATACTTTTAAACTCACTTTCTATTATGGCTTGGCTGTGTCCCCACCCAAATCTCATCTTGAACTGTAGCTTCAATAATCCTCACATGTCATGGGAGGGACCCAATGGGAGTTAAGTGAATCATGGGGGCATGCTTTTCCCGTGATGTTCTCATGTGAACAAGTCTCATGAAATCTGATGGTTTTATAAAGGGCAGTTCCCCGGCACATGTTCTCTTGCCTGCCACCACGTAAGACATGCCTTTACTCCTCTTTTGTCTTCCACCATGGCTGGGAGGCCTCCCTAGCCACGAGGAACTGTGAGTCCATTAAGCCTCTTTCCTTTATAAATTACCCAGTCTCTGGTTATTTCTTCATAGCCATGTGAAAATGGACTAATATACTTTCTCATTCAATAATTTTCAATATTCACAATGTATAACTCAGTTAAAACCAATCAAAACCAAATGAAATTCAATATACTAATAAAAAGAATTCTAGAAAAAAGGGGTTATAGTGATGAAATATTTAGATACAGGAAACACTTTTTTTCGGAGGCTAATTTGTTATTTAGCCTAAAATTTTAAGATATTCTTCTCAGCTTTAAGATAAAAAAAAAAGTTTCTTAAAACTCTATGCTTACGAAAATTATCCAGTCTTTCTTTTTGGAAGTCACAATAGCATGTCAAGGACCTACATAAAATGAAAACTATGTGTCCTTCAGGGGGTCTCCTTTTTTGGGATAGTTAAATGAGTTGACGAAATGAGGAACAACGTGTAGGACTCTCAGAGATTAAAAAGTTGTTGATGACATATTTATCATTTGAAAAATCTTTGTCCCTGACAGTTCAAAGTCTGATTCATTTGTAAGTTACGGGAAAAACATTAGTGAAGGAGTTGCTTGAAACCACACTGAAGTCCTAAGCTGTCACTAACCAAGCTCTGCCTTTGGGCAAGTCTCTATCTCTGCATTGATAAAGAAAAGAGGACTGGACTCTGCAATAGTACCTTCCACCTCAAAAAGCTAGGTTGCTAGTCATTGAAACCAAAGATTTAGTGTATAGGAACTTTGGTAACATCACTAGATTTGGAGTTTCTGTAAATTTAACTCAGGATTTGGCCTCCATTCTAAGGACTATTTCTCACAGAGTTCAAGTGCTTAGATGTACCTCTATACCGAGACAAAAATACAGACAGAACCAGAGTATTTCCTTGTAAAGTAAAGCTAGGAAGATTTGGGGCACCACGGTATTTCTTACTATGCCAGCTCCATGGACAACAAAGTACATTTTTGAAAATGCAATGACACATTCCAAATCTACTTTTCTGAGCCTATTTTGTTTTTAATAAGATGCCAATATTCTTAAGACTCAGGGCCATTTCCCAAGCACTCTCTGGGAAAAAAATGAGATTTCTTCACTGGTGTGTCATTTTTGACTTTAGAAGGATAGTGGATAACTCTAAATAATATATTTCCTGGGTCCACTAAAAATATCTAAAAGCTATAGAAAAATAGGTTATGACTACAAAGAAAAAGGAAATTTGAAATGGCCCTCTTGGTAAAGCCTCCAAAGAGCATGACAACGAATAAAAATCATAAGATCTAAAGCTGGTAAGTATATGTCTTTCAAACAGAAATGAAATTAATTTTTTATGAAAATATAGCAAGCATATACACGTTTTCTAGTTTTGTGGTCATTCATTGAAAAAAAAAATTTTCCTTGAAAGTTATACTGTGGTAGTATCATATTGGTTACTGTTTTCCTCTCCTTGACACTTAATTATCTGAATTATTTATGATGGTGATTGATTACATCTCATAATATTCCCTTTTATTCTTGTCTCTATACAAGATGTACATCATACTTATGTAATTAGTATGTATTTAATTAAAATATTGTGATAGCCTATTTACCAATAGTAGGAATTACTGAAAAGTTGGGAAAAGAAAGGCCTTTTTGAAAATTCCTTTGGTAGAATACATATTCAAATAAATGCAAAAATGCCTATGTAATATGGAAGGGTGAAATAATAGAAATGGGCTTTTAGCAATTTACTGTAGTATCTTACACAGATCGTTACACAAGGACCATTACGTAATAAAGCAGAGTTTGGAAAATCTAATCAGAGACCAAAATTGGAAGTGACTGGATTCTCTGAGTCATAAAATCATGCTGCATTTCTAGGTAAGTGGATTCTACACATCCACCATTCTTGGCTGAAGTACTGACCCATCATTGAGAAAGGTTATAGAATTATAAGGACAAACAGGAAGTACAATAAAAGGTTATTTTCTTCCTTCTTAAATCTGGAAAAAATGAATCAGTTCAGCCAAGATCAAAAGGTTGTTTCTGATCACATCACCGATAAAAATAAAATTCTAATGATAAACTCCATTTTTCCCCCTCAGGTCAGTTTCAGAGAGCAATCTAAAGCAAAACTCATTATTATTTAAAAGCATTTGAAAAGCAAGGAGAAAAAAAATAAATGAAAACAAAAACACTGAGGAAGCATTCTATTTCCTAGCAAACCTCAAATGAGATGCTCCTTGAGAGCAGTTTTGTTTTTGGGAAACGGAGCTCGTTTGGTAGCTAGCCTATGCCTAAATGATACCATACCCAGGAGGTGTTTCGGCTTCAAACTGCTTCAAGGTGATTTTTATTTTTTAACAGCGTCATGTCAGGGGAAAGAAACAAAACAGAACCCAAGACTCCAATCTTACATTTAGATCATTACCTTGAGCTAAGTCGCCTCTCGTTTAAGCGGTGCTACTTTTTCCCCTACATTTTAGCTCTGTGGGGACTTGGTTATTTAATGTTGCCTGCTGTTCATGTTTTGTTTCCATTTTCTTCTGTTAAGTACATTACATGGTGTAAGTGTTGGAGGGAAGAAACACAGTGTCCTTGTAATATCTCTGGAGCATGTGTAGCTCCGGCATTACAATAGACTTCCATTAGGTAGTAAATACTAAGTATTTTGAACTTGGATGAAAGTAACATGAAACATTACCCTGAAATACCTTATAAAAAAAGAAAAAAATATCTTCATATGCTAGAAAACAGCGAGGAGCTATACACTTTTAAGGTACTTGTGAAATGTTTCTGGTAATGGGCTAACTATGTCAATCTTTAAAATTTGATTCTAAGCAACTGCCTTAGATATTTTAAAGAAATATAATAACAGTATGGTACATTTTATAAATTTTTAACATCAAGACAAAAATCCTGCAGAAAACATTTATATTTCCAAACAACTGGGAGTCTATCCACATTCTTTTGCTAACAGCCAATCAACAGTAGTACTCTTGTGATAGAGTAGCATGCGAAATTAAGTGTGCTTTGATCTCATTATGTAGAATTGTGGTATGAAGACTCTTTTGAAAATTAGACTTCCACAGTGTAGCTTAGTGGGTAAAAGCATGCATTTTCGAGTAAGTAGGGGGCCTGAACTTGGTTTTCTCACTAACCAGCTACGTAACAATGGGTAAGCTACCTGTACTTTCTAAGCTTCAGTTATCTTATCTAGAAATGGGAGTAATAATGGTTACCTACATCAGAAAATAATCTTGAAAATTAAATGAGGTAATAACATAAAATACTTGGCTTAGAGTGGGACCAGAAAATAAAAGCTATTATTGCCATTGATTAAACACCTATGTGCCAGATGCTTTATATACATGATCTCTAATGCTTTCGCATTCCAGAACTGGGTATTTTGAACCTGAGTATACCTAGTATCTCAGAAAGCTTAAACAACGTGCCTAAGATTATATGGCCAGTGAATTGTAGATCTGGGATTTGAACTCAGATCTTTCTAGCTAGAAAGCTGTGGCTTTTAACTGGGGGTGATTTTCCCTCCATCTCATGTTGATGACTGGGCAACATTTGGGACATGTTTGGATGTCACAGCTTGGGAGGGTTTTACTGGCATCTGCTGCTTCGTGGCTGAGCATGCTGCTAAATGTGCTGCAAAACATGTAACATATTTATCTGCAAAGAATTATCTGGCCCCACATGTCAATAGCGCTAAGGTTGAGAGACCTTGTTTTAAAGCCCGAGTGGCCTTTTCTATATAATCTGCTGCCTCGTTAGAATACAGTGATGCACAATGTTCATATGCAAGTATTAACTTGCAAATGATACTGCAATGTTAAAACGATGTGTACCAAAAAAGTAAAATATACCTTCTGATAGCACGACTGCATTGCTTTGGGGAATTCTTCCCTCACTCAAGGTAATTACGGGGAAACTGCCAATCACAATGCTTCACCTACCTCTAAATGCACAGACTGGCATATAAGCTTAGCTGGGTCATTCATAGTACCCATTTCCCTGGCATAGTTTTGGTTTAGTGAGGGGCGAGGCCCTAACAAAGCCAGCCAGAATCTCCTCTGGGATTGGTGTATGAATTTTCACAGAAAGAAGGTCTCGTTTCACTGGGTTGCTAAGCTGGAATACCGAGCCCTGGAGTGTAAAGCAGCAGACAGCAAAGAACTTAGCAGGAAGAGAGAATGAGGTCAAGCCACGTAGCGAAACACTAAAAATCCTGCATGAGCCTCTGGACTGGGCAATGCTGGCCACCTTCTTAGCTTCATGATGAAAAACAGTTCCTGTTTGCTTATGTTACTTTGGGTTGAGTTTCTTTCATTTGTAATCAAAAGAATCCTGAAAAATAGAGTCTGTATGCTTTCTTGGCATATATATGTATTAAAAAAAACCTGTGTGTTCACACAGCACTGTTTCCATTTAAAAAAAAAAAAAGAGAAGGTACAGAATATATTTGAGGGTGGGGATAAGACTTGAAGATAATCAGAATTTCGTCTTTACCTGCATAGTGGGTTCTTTGAGAGTGAGATACCGGACTTCACTCTGTCGCCAGGCTGAAGTACAGTGGCACATCATGGCTCACTGTCACCTGGAATTCCTGGGCTCAAGCCTTCCAAGCAGCTATGACTATAGGCGTGTGCCACCACACCCAGCTAATTTTTTCTATATTTTGTAGAGAAAGGGTCTCGTTATGTTCCCCACATTGGTCTGGAACTCCTGGGAAGTGATCTTTCCACCTCAGCCTACCAAAGCATTGATTATATGTGTGAGCTACTATGCTTGGCCTACTGAAAACTGGATTTTCTAATTTCCCATCCCACCCCATATGCTCATTCGGTCTAATGACTGGCACATGCTTAATAAGTAACTGCTAAATGGCCAAGCAGATGGCACCTGCTGTTATATTTTGTTAGGTCTTTTACGGACTAGTTCTGTGTACTCCTTTTTAAATTTTCTTTCCCTAAAGTAGAATACCACTGACCTTTGGGAAACTCATTATATTATTCACTAAAACAGATTCTGCAGACTCAGAATTGTTCATTGTAATAAAATATCCAACAGTCTGCAGAACGGAGAAACTCATAAAAACAATCTGAAATTTCTTAAACTCCTTTTAAATCATAAAGCGTGGTAACACTCCATTTGATCTGTATGAACAGCTTTCTTAAACTCACCAAATTATAGTAAAAATAGAAAATATTCTCATAGAACATGGTCAAATTTGTATTGTCTATCACATTTTCCTTTAAAATAGGCCTTGCTCTCAAAAAGTCAAACGTAAGACTGTATTTTGACCAAATAAATGAGACATGCAGGACAGACAGGGAATAGCCAGTATTTGGAGAGAGCAGCTGGGAAATTTTTGATTAAGCTATTTCTGCTTCCAAACAAAATCGTGGTTATAGGATCTGTCACAGTTATGCTGACTTCCAATATGTTAAGCGAAGCAGAATTTCAACTCTCTTTACTGCAGCAGCAAAATGTATTCACAAGATACAGAAAAGATTTTAGCTCTTACTATTTTCCTGTGGTCTTGGATTGATCTGAGGACCTCAGGTTTGAGGTTTCTTTTTTTTTTTCTTTTTTTTTTTTTTTTGCAGGCCTCCATCTTCTTTTTTCGCCTTTTCTCAGATTCTTGCTTGAACATTCTTTTGTAATGTACGTCAAGACCATGACAATACAGCAGTTTCAACCCTACCTGGTGGAAAAACAACCAGACCCTGGGTGGAAGAGGAGTTCAGCCTTGCATGTGAGCCCTGGCAATCCTGAACGAATGAGAATGAGCTTAATGTTGGAACTCTAGCCCTGGCAGCAGCATCTTCTCCGGGTTCCAGATAGAGCCTCTGTGGCCAAATGAGGTTTAATAGACAAAAATCACTCTCTAAATGGTCATCTTGGACACAGATCACCCATATACATGGCCAGAATGGCTGGGCAAGCTTTTGGGCAAGATCCAGGAAAGGAGGGGCCGACAGCGGGGCTTGGACTACTTTAGGCTACAATCATTAAGAACAGTTTGCATGGTGGTCTATGTTACAAACTACACATTTGGGCAGAAGGTGCTCTCCTAAAAAATCTGTCTCGTGGTCTGGCATCTTCCTTTGTCCTTGCTCTGCTTTGTGGGCATCCTATCTGATTATCGACGCCTCTGCAGAGATTCAGGGAAGTCTTAAACATCAGAAAAGAGTATTATGAATCATTCTGTATTCCATCTGCTGAGAAAAATGTAATAACTATTTCTTCAGAGATTATAAAACCATAGCATGTTACTGTTAAAGTGGACGCTAAAAATCATCTATCCCCTTTCTTGTATTTATTGAAACTGAGGCACTTTTAAAGTTAAGTGTCTTTGGTGGTTGATTTATAGTCCACATAACCATGGCTGTGGTTACTAGATGGACAGTGTCATAATCTGGGCGGGGCAGGAAAAATCATGGGAATACACTTTATATTTATTTGTATCCTCCCATTATAAGAATGATTATTTATGAATGTCTAATAAGAATGAGTAATTATGACTTTTATGACCATAAAACAATGACTTCTGTGAATATATTTTGCAATATATATTTAAATCGACACCCAATATCTCTTATACTTTTCTCTTGCTTTTTTCCCCCAAAGCAGTAATTGTCATGTTATCTTGTTATATACCATGTCTCTTACCGATTTTGTATCTAGTCTGTCTCCCTCCCATTAGAATGTAAGCCCCATGCGGGCAAGAAACCACTGGCCCTCTGTGAGGAGCTAAATGTACTGTAAACTAAACTACCATGAAGGACACAATTTTCCTCTTCTCCTTGCCCACGGCCTATTTTAGAAGTTTATTGGAATTATTTTCTAAGAGCAGGAGTAAGTCATTTACTATGAGATTTTAAGGAAATAGGCCACTGTTCTATGCCTCAGTTTCATGACCAATAAAGGGATTGGCTTAGATCATCTTTAGAGGCCCTTCCAAATGTAGTATTTGTTCTCTGGTGAAAGCCTGGTTCCTAGGATGGAGACAGCATCCACTAAACAGTTTTAAACGAGCATATTAGTACAGTACGACTTGTACATAATGTGCAAATAAATTTACATATGCCATCTATGGAGGCTCAAGAACTTCTTACTGATACCAGTGTATTAGTAAAGTTTGGAGCCCTTTGAATTAGAAATTGAGAAAATGTTAAGTCTGGGAACTGACTAAAACAAGAACGAAGAAGGATACCAATTAGGGAGGGCACTTGGGTGCAGCCTCTTCTGCGCAGTGAAGACTAACTCACCTGGAGGGGGACTTTTTATTTTGGGCATTAGCTTGAAGGGCCTATTTTACTTGTGTTAAAATAGGACAAGCAGGCAAGCAATATCTTGAGTTTAGGGCAGAAGAGGAACCATGGTGACTGAAACCAGGGCTTTTGCTACCTAACATAACTGGTTAAGAAAAAACAAAACTAACAAAACTCCCCAATACGGGTTCCTTTTGAAAGTGAAAGAACAAATGCCTGTGGAATTCAGTTTTTGGAAAAACTGGAAAAGCAGTCAGGAACTGCCCCAAACAAAACCCAGTGGCAGGGAAGAGCAAAGGGGTCCTTCAGATAAGATTCCCTGATGAACAGCAGACTGTGGGCAAATGACCCAGATCCAAAAAGTCTAAATGTTGCGGGTGGAGCAAAGCTGGTTATGGTGCATTTTGTCCTTAAGGCCAAATGCTCTTCAGGGCCCAGCCACAGTGGCTTTGCAGTTTAATGTTGTGCTTTTTGAGAACAAGGACTGAGCAGTGTATTTGGCCTTAACCCTGCTGCTGTGTCAGCTTCTGGATCTAGCATTTTCCACAGACTAAATAGACACCCACAGTACTAAGCATGAGTCAGTTTCAAAAGCATAGGGAGAAACACTAGCCACAGCCGGCCAATCAAAATGCAGTCTTCTCTCCGCCTGACACTAGAAAAGGATACATGTTATCTGTGATTAAGTCCTTAAGATACTTGGACAATTTGAGATTGGGACGGTGTGAGGTGTCGAGGTGTGCGTGGGTTGCTTAAGTTGTGTGAAAACTGGCGAAAAGAAATGAGATGTGGCAACAGCGTTTAGGGGTTATTTATAGTTACATAGTCTTTGTTTTCACCTAGGAACATTCAGAATCACGTTAGAGGTGATTTCTCGTTGCCATTGTCACGTAAACCAACATAGACTTCGAGAAGAACAGGTGAGTAGACAAAGCCTGCATTTTGAGATGAGAAAGTGGGAACTTAAAATATGACGTCAGCTCTGACAGCTCTTATTGCATTGTCAGAGTACCTGCATCTTCTGAATGCTGTCTCCATTGCTGTGGATGGGTCGCAGGGGTTAAATGTGTGAACTCTCCTGTTCTACAGTAGTATAGAATCAACCAGCAAGGTAGTTTTATAGATAAAATAGAAACAAAACATTTGGCATTTAGGGTCACGTATCTTAAAAGAACCGCACTAGACGGCATATATTGATAATGCATTGCCTGAAAGCATTCACTCTTTTTCCTCTGAGTTCAAAGTCTAAATTAATTTGCTCTTTCCAGTGGTGCATTGAGTTGCCCTAAGGAAGAAAGAAAAAGTAAATGTTACTCTTTCTTTTGTCTTACTTGTAGGTCAAGGCTATTGCATAAACATAGTCAAGCTGCATTACAACGAGGGTGGAAATCTCAGCTGTGACACGTGGATCACTCACATGGCACAGCCTGGCAGCTGTCCCTGAGGACACCAAATACAGCTCAGAAAGGTTACTCAGCTTCTCAAACTCAGCCACAGAACAGGAGCCGCTCTCCGGAAGATAAAGGCCAATCTGAGTGAGGACGAAAGGCGTATTTCCCCTCGAGCTAATGTGCTTACATTCACAAAGTGACAGTTTAACTATGGGTAGCACTTACATCTTGGTTAGACATTTCCCAGTAAGGCCTCTCTCCATAGGACATGACCTCCCACATGACAATGCCATAGCTCCACGCATCACTTGCTGAGGAGAATTTTCTGTAGGCGATGGCTTCTGGAGCTGTCCACCTTATGGGGATTTTTCCACCCTGGAAAACAAATTGGGAGATCTCTTAGCTGGCTTACCATTGTATTAAAAACAAAATGGAATTCCAATGAAATATTTTTTATTAGAAAGATCTAAACACTTCATAATAGCACTGGCATTTTAAATTAAAATCAAAAGAAAGCCAGAATAATGTGAAAATGTCAGAAATATTTCCCTATAATTATTCAGTGAAAATAGCTTTAGAGGGAAATAAGTCACACTTCAGAAATATTTTATTTCATTCATTAGAGAAATTTATTTTTACTTTAGATTCACACAATTAACCCCACTATAATGCCATTTGAATAAAGTTCCAGATTATAGGACATTAAAACTACATCTCATTCAACACTCATTAAACATTGTATTGAATTTATAAATAATAATGAGAATAATCTCTAACTTAATGGAAGACAAGTGCTTCAATACAGGACCGAAACATTCTCTACCAGTTTAACACTTACCAGAATTTTATTTCAGCTCTCTTTCTTTCCTTTACATCTGCTATGATTACAATGATTTTATATGAAAACCTTCTTTAACAGTACACAAGAACACCTTGAAAGGATAGTCTTTCTTTCAAAAACTTTAATATAGTCTATATTTTTATTCTTTAATGTTCAACTTAATATTTCAACATATTAAAGGGATTAAATTGCATGAATTTAATCTAAAGGTTCAAGAATTAAGGTCTGCCATTGTGTTACTCTTAAATTTTATTAACATTTATTACCTTTTATCTCTTGAAACACTCTATAAATCCCTTTTTACTGTAATGACAAGAATAAAACAATTCATCCGTTTGATTTACAATCTTCGAAATCCTTGCAGCTCCAAACTGCGCGCCGAGGCGGACGAAAGCAGCGCTAGGGCCACTAGATGGCGCAAGAGAACAACTAGCGGCTCCCAGGTCGCGTCTTAAACCGCGGAGCTGGCTTAGGTTCACAGCAGAAATTATTTGTGACAGTCAGAGCCCAGCACAAAGGGATTGTTTCCACGTTATCCATGTTCATAATCACGTAATCTGATGACCCACTGTGTGCAAAGCCTGGCGCAAGTAGAGGTGGAAAGAAAGAAAAGTGTGTTCTCTGGCCCTTACGGAATTCAGGTTAAATATCTTGAAAGGTGAAACGATTAATTGAGTAATCTAAACATTACTTATTTAGTAATGTTTAGTAAACACTACTTACTCTGGACAAAAAAAAAAAAAAAAGGGATTCATTCAAAATGGGAACAGTTTAGGTCTCACAAGGCAAATGAGAGCGTTACTGGAAACTTCATTTCAAAGACTAGCAGCATGGTTAGAAGGAACAGCTTGAATCCAATCCCCTGATCTTACAGGTCAGCAAACTGAGCCCACGGCTTAGAAATTTAAAGGTCTAGAAATTTCTCACCATACAATCAGGTACCTTATGTATACTAATGCTATCATATGATGTAAAGATGTAATACTTCAGCACAGGGATAAAAGCTGTATAAAACGAACCTTCGCGTTTGAACACAGATATTCTATAACTACATATCAAACCACATGGCCCGATAGGAGGGAGCCCGAAGCCTGGGGTTTTCATGCTTTGAGACAGCACCAAGTTAAGACTAGGGAATTAAATTTACAAAGTTGGTGGCAGTAGCTTAAAAATGTTGAGGGGAGGGAGCCACAAGGGGACAAGACTCATTCTTGAACCCAAAGTAGGGTAGCCACATAAAATAAGGGACTCATAAATTTGTATTTCAGAGAAATAACAAATAATTTTTCACTGTAAGCTTGTTCCACAAAGGCATTTTTTGGGTATGAGCATATCCCAAATATTATATGAGACATGTTTATACTTAAGAAAACAACACATCATTGTTTATCTGCAATTCAAATGTAACTGGGCACCCTATATTCTTATTTGCTAAATCTGTCTACCCTAATCCAAAGCACTAAAAAAAAAAATCGGAAGTGAGAACACTGCAAATGATCCAGCTGAACATAAAGCCATGTTCTACAGAACTGGTGTGATCTTCACAAGGGGGTAAAGATATCTCTGCCTGTATTTGTGCCCAGTACTACAGTATTCTTGTTTTATTGTATGTTTGTGACTCAGGTGCCTCAGTCTTGTGGTTCTGCATATTGAAGGTATTTAAGTAAGATTCAGGCAGGCTTGTTTCAAATATGGAAGCCACATTTCCAGAGAATAAAGACCAAATTTGTCCATTTGACCCAAGAACATAGAGAAGAGCAGCAGTCCCATCTGGCATTTCTCACGCTGGATCTATCTTTGTTCCAGAAAAAAATATGGAAAAGTGTAAATTCCTAGCGTGCCTGGTTCTTCCTTTGCTGAATCTTTGTGGGTTCTATTAAGATAGGTCAAAAAGCAGAGTTGATGCTTATTTTATGTTCATTCACTCATTCGCTTATAAATGATATTTCATAGAAATGATTCACATATAAATTTATATTTTGAATAATTTGATATCACATGTAAATGAAAAATTTATCACTTTCCTTCCTAATATTTTATTTTTTTCTTCAAGGGGAAGATTACAGAATATTTGATTAATGGCATTGCTTGCTCCCTGTTATAAACGGAATCGTGTTCTCCTGAAATTCGAATGTTGAAGCCCTAATCCCCACTGCGACTATATTTTGAGACTGGGCCTTTAAAGAGGTAACTAAGGTCAAATAAAGTCATAAGAGTATGACCCTCATCCAATATGACTGCATCCTTTCCTTATAGGAGGATGAAATACATCAGTGGCATACAGACACAGAAGAGGCCACGGAAGGCCATCCTCAAGAAGACAGCCATCGGAAAGCCAAGAGTGGAGCCTCAGGAGAAGCTGAAAGCCAACACCTTGACCTTGGACTTCCAGGCTCTAGAACTGTGAGCGACAAATTCCTGTTGTTTAAGCCACCCAGTCTGTGGTATTTTGTTACGGCCGCCCTAGCAGACGAATACACTACCACTCTACATTTTTTATTTTTCAAAATACTTTGCTAAAATAAACCACATTACAAAATGGACAGTGCATCTCTATTTCAAATTTTATTCCAACTGTTGTCTCTTATTTATTTATTTTTATTTATTTATTTATTTATTTATTTATTTGAGACAGAGTCTCACTCCATCACCAGGCACCAGGCTGGAGTGCAGTGGTGTGACCTTGGCTCACTGCAACCTCTGCCTCCCAGGTTCAAGCAATTCTTCTGCCTCAGCCTCCCGAGTAGCTGGGATTACAGGCGTGCGCCACCATGCCCACCTAATTTTTTTTTTTATTTTCAGTAGAGACGGGGTTTCACCATGTTGGCCAAGATGGTCTCGATCTGTTGACCTCATGATCTGCCCGCCTCAGCCTCCCAAAGTGCTGGGATTACAGGCGTGAGCCACCGCGTCCAGCCCTATTCCAACTGTTGTCTTTAAATGAAAAGTATGAGCTAGAATAAATCTTAAAATAAAACATGAAAAAATGGGACATAAGTTTTTTGTAGGAAATACGACTCTAATTAACAAAACGCATAGCAATATGAACCTGATGGTAGGCACAAACTGAAATAATTCTGAGCAAATATGGAATAGGGATAGGAAAGCAGTCACATCTTTTGTTCCAATGGGAGGATATATACTGGAAACAGTTGATATCCAATTGCAAGAGGAGGCAGAAAGGAAGAAACCCTAAGGCTACCGCATGGTCTTTATTCCCTACATTAGAGGAAACACAGAAGCGCCTGGGCTTTTTCTTTTTCCTTTTTTAATTGAATGGATCAACTTAAGCGTTCGTGGCTTGATCTCATCTACATATTTTTGCCCATGATCTTGAATCATATACAGAGGTAATGCACTCAGGTACTTTTTTTCTCAAAGCGTTAACCACCAGATGTTTGCTTCGGGTTTCGGGAATGAACAAAGAGTACTTTAGATTTGAAATCACAATTATTGGAAAATTACATGTTGCTTTACCATATGTTTTGAGAGAGAAAAAAGTTACCAAAGATGCTAATCAAAATGACTCAATGTAACTCAAATGGCTTCTCATTTACTAATACTTCTCTTACAGAGCAACCTTAATCACACAGGGAACAAAAGGAAAACAGGAAAGAAGTAAACCGGAGGGCACTGGAGTGGTTATTAGGAAACCTTTTGTGTTCCTCCCGTTTTCCAGGTCATATTTAGAGATCGGTGTCTAATAAATAGGTAGGAAGTTGAGAAAGGGCTGATGGGGAACAAGGAGATCTGTATATTTGTATATCTTTGTCTGCCCTATATCCCCAGAGTGGAATTGTATTATAGGTGCATTTAATATCTGAGTATTAGAACATAAGCCTCTAATCTTCAGAGGAGTGACTAATCAATTGAAATGTAGTAAGGTTACGGAGGTTTAATGCTGGGAACAAATGAAACTATTCTGTAGAGAAGCAAGAACACTGAAAATGTCTCTCTCTGTTTCGCATTTATTGGATTTGATGGTTATCTTGAAGGTAAAGGGTTTGACTAGACAATAATCTACCTGTAGACTTTTCTTATGTTCTCAGTCTATCTCTATAGTCCTCAAACTTTAATAAGGATATTTTATGCTAAAGGATAATTTTAGAAATTCTTAAGGGCAATTTTGACTAAAAAACCTTTTTCTGTCTGAACTACAAATTGTAAGATGCCACCTAACTATAGTTCATTGTGTGACCTTGGGTGAGGCTTAATCCGTGGAGTCTGAGCTTTCAGATCTGCAAAATGAAGGGATTTGAATTCATGACCATAAAATAGTAAGCCATAATGACTTTTGGTATTTGCCCACAATTTCTCAGCTCCCGTTAAATTGTAAAGCTATAGGCCTTATGAGCTGGTTCCAAGACCGTGTGAGCAGCGGCCTGATGGCAGATGGAAAAGGAGGCAAGCAGACTGTAGGTTACGTCCCTGGCCAATAATTCGTGGTTACCGTAATGATCATGAGAGGTACGCAAGAGGTAAAGTAACTTAAACACTTTAAGAAGGCAACAGCATGAACAGTATATATTGGAAAGGTATGAAACCAAGACATTGACTTTTTCTTCCTTTTTATTTTTAAACTCTAAATGGGTAACATTGGTTATTTGGAAGTCTTATTATACGGAGTCTTACTGATGTCAGACAAAGAAGGAATTACCGTGCTTACTGGAGGGTTACTTTAAATGATAATTTCTTGTTGGTGGGATTATGTGTGGCAGAGGTGGTCTTGTTTCACAAGCTTTGGTGGAGAGGTCAGCATACTGGGGCCTTCTGCCTTAATTCACCGTGGTGTTCCAAAAAGTCACAGCAAGTCACAGAACGATCTCACATTCACTAGTTATAACAGACAACTCAAACTAGGGGAATACTATGCTTTCTCTTGAGAATCACTAATCTTGAGAAAGAAATCCATCTCTTGTGCATCTCTTCCTGGTTTGTATTCCCTAACCAACAAATTATTTTATAGTGTAAAACGGTATTATATTGTGCAGGTGTTTTAAAACTACGTGCCCAGCCCCTCTCAGAGAGTCATACATATTCCTCCTTTATTGAGATTTACCAATCTAGGGAAACTTTGGGACTCTGGAAAGTTTTATCCTTTTCTGAAATACGGAGATAATATCTGTCTTTACTTGAAGAAAGATTGGGGGCTTATAGTGAAATGAATTTATTTGTAGTCACAAAGGAGGAACTTCCCATATTTTGGCTTTTAGATAACATTTATTAAGTGGATTAAATGAGATGATATACACAAAACACCTCTTAGCTGCCAGCACCCAGCGGACACTCAGTAAATGTTAACCGTTTCTTTAATCATGTATCCAAAACTTGTCTTTTTTCGGACTGACTTGGCTTCCAGCCCAGATCAGCATCTCAATTCCTTCACGTGGAGTCACTGAACTAACCCCTACCATGCCCAGGCTCAGGGATGGCCTTCTTCTCAAAAACAGCTTTTAGGAGTCGGAGGTGCGAAGTCAAATCTGCTGATGGAAAGGCTCTGATACGTTTCCAGTAATTCAGACCTTGTCCTGCCCAGTTCAAGGAAGTCTGTGTGTCTTGGTCCGGTGAGTTGGGTCCCATGCTTAAAGTCCTGCCAGTGCCCTTCCAAGATTGGAGACATACCTTATTCATCTTAATATTTCACAGGCAGAATTCTGTCATCACCTAACATCATTTATGGTTGAATGCTGGCAGGCCGGACTTCTGTCTGCAGCTTGACCTGCCTGATAAGGATGGTGTCCGGATTGCTTGCTTGCTTTCCCTGTGTGTTTCTATTCCTTTTCTGAGGTCACGACACACTGGGTAAGCTATGAAACGTCTGTCCTTGAAATATACATGTAGGCCGGGCGCGGCGGCTCAAGCCTGTAATCCCAGCACTTTGGGAGGCCGAGGCGGGTGGATCACGAGGTCAAGAGATCGAGACCACCCTGGTCAACATGGTGAAACCCCGTCTCTACTAAAAATACAAAGAATTAGCTGGGCATGTGGTGCGTGCTTGTAATCCCAGCTACGCAGGAGACTGAGGCAGGAGAATTGCTTGAACCCAGGAGGCGGAGGTTGCGGTGAGCCGAGATCACGCCATTGCACTCCAGCCTGGGTAACAGGAGCGAAACTCCGTCTCAAAAAAAAAAAAAGAAAAGAAATATGCACGTAGACACAGGCACATATGTACATACAAGCACGCACGTGAGAGTGCGCATGCATACATGATATTGTGTCAATGTCTCAAGATTCACAGATGTCAGATTAAAAACACTTTTACTCTAAGCAAAAGAATCTTTTCTTGGCGTATTTTTAAAATATTGCTTCTTAATAACAGATTTTTAGAAGATGATAAGCACAGCAGAAATCTGTGGTAAACATCATTGTTTTAGGTAACAAACATATGAAACTAACCTTTTAAAAAGTCCTATATAAGACAAATACTTCCTGACGGTTGTCCCTCATTTTAGGCTTTCATTGTGTGTGCTGAGGACCGTCATGAGGGTGTTCACTGAGGTCTCAGGTTTTAGATTTTATGAACCCAGAGCTCACTAACTGTCGGGTGCTGGGTTGAAAAACATCTGAAGTTAGGTTTTTCATGGCTAAGTCATTTTCGTTTTGCTTTGTTTTTAAACTGAATCTGAATGTCTTCAGACAGGGCGTGGGCTCTCTAGAGCGGCTGCTCCACCCTCTCAGCAAATCTTTCATCAGACACACTTGACCCATTTCCATTATCTTCCTGGCCCTGTGGGTGTTGCTGCCCTGCACCTCCCCACCCTAACTCTCACCCCACCCTTCCTTCTGAATATGAAATACACAATTATCTACTTTTGAAATTTATTTTCCTGTGTAGTTTTCATAGAGAATAGGGGCAGATGAGAAACGATCTCAAATAAGCATGAATCAGTAAATCATCAGCTTTGTTTTCTACTTGCTAAAAAATTCTCAGCTATGGAAAGACTCTCCTCCTGCTCACCTCATTTGGAATGCTTAGAATTACACTGCATTTTTATTCATTGTTTAAATGTATAAGCAGCTCAGCGAATGTTAATTTTTTGTCGTTCCTGTAATAAAACACTGCTTATCATGCTATTCAAACCCTGAAGAATTAGGATCCTTTTCACCTGCCTCCTCCTATATTGCTCCTGAAGATAATTCATGGTCATCTATTCCTCAGTATTCTCTTTCAGTGAGAACGTAGGTGCTACATCATTAAGTGAGGAACACTGTTGGGGAGATGTCTGTTAAATTGGATTTTCTATTTCATCTTATAAGGTAGATAACGTAGGACACAATGCTACTGTGGTGTGGGAGAATAAATATGTACTTCGTTATGAGGATTGCCATTGTATCTGAGTGTAGATGACTTAAGCACTGCTGACAGTACAGGCAACTTTTTCGAAACAACCTATCAGTTATAGTTTTGCAAATATATTGTATGGTAAAGCCCTGGGGGATAGCCGATAACATGTTAAAATGAGTTAAAAATGCGATTCCCACTCTTGTCTGGACAGTAGTCCTCGTCTCAAACAACTCTCTTGAGTTGTTCTCTCTGTTTTTTAAACCCAGCTCTACAGAGGACGACCTCCCCAGCTTACTCTCCCCACTGTATTTAAAATCAAGTTGTTTTTTTTTAAAGTTTCTTATTTGTAGTATGTATAGCAAAGATCTTTGGAAATTAACACCAGAAGTAATGGGTTTTCTTTTTAAAAAACGTACAACATAAATCATAAAGGGGAGTGAAAGATTAACTATTCCGGGCCATCGGCAATGGTTAATATTGAGATATTAATACATCACATCTTTAATGAAAATATAACGCTTCAGCTGTATAACATCTGACAGTTTTATAAAGGATTTTTATCTCAGTGGCATCGATTTGATGTATAACATTAAAGAGTGGGTACGTTGCTTTCTTATCAGGTTGCACTGTGAGAATAATACCAATACAAAGCAATGATTCATCCCTGTGGCATCTGTGATGACGGATTTTCTGTGTCAACTTGACTGGCCTGAGGGATGACCACACAGCTGGTAAAACATTATTTCTAGTGTGATTGTGGGAGTGTTTCTGGAGGAAAACATTAGCATTTGAATCAGTAGATTAAGCAAAGAAGCTTCCCTTGAGGACAGGCATCTTCCAATCTACTGGGGGCTATGACAGAATGAAAGGGTGGGGAAAGGTGGATTTGCGCTCTCTCTTACGGAGAAGCTGAGACATCCGTCTCCCACTCTTGAACATCAGAGCTCCGGGTTCTTCGACCTTGGGACCTGGGGACGTATACCAGTTCTCCCCTGCCCCTGTCCCCTTCTTAGGCCTTCGGATTAAGACTGAATTACATCATCAGCTTTCCTGGTTCCCCACTTGCAGATGGCATATCCTGGGACTTTTTAGCCTCCGTTATCAAGTGAATGAATTCTCAGAATAAGTTCCCTCATATCTCTCTCTATATAGATTCTACTGGTTCTGTTTCTTCTGGAGAATCCTGACTGTAGTTGTCCATTTTCTTGCTGCTGATAAAGACATCCCCGAGAATGGGCAATTTACAAAAGAAAGAGGTTTAATGGACTCCTAGTTCCACACGGCTGGGGAGGCCTCACAATCATGGCGGAAGGCAAGGAGGGGCAGGCTTTGTCTGACATGGATGGCAGCAGGCAAAGAGAGAGAGAGCTTGTGAAAGGAAACTCCCATTGTTAAAACCACCAGATCCTGTGGGACCCATTCACCATCACAAGAACAGCGTGGGAAAACAGCTCCCACGATTCAACCACCTCCCGCCAGGTTCCCGCCACAACATGTGGGAATTCCAAATGAGATGTGGATGGGGACACAGCCAAACCATATCACTGACTGATACACCATCTATCTCTAGCCACCGTGGGATGATATTTATTTGAAGAAAACATTTAGATCCTGTCATTAGGAAAATAAATTGCATAAAGTGAGGCATACTTATATTTATGTATGTATTTATGTATTATTTGCAAACTCTGCAAATAAAGGATGGAGAACTTGTATAACACTCCAAAGTACACACGAGAGTGATTCTGACACACCCCGCGGTGCTTACTTTGGACAAACAGCATTCAATGTAGAGAGACAAACCACCTGTAGAGCTGAATCCCAGCTCCTTGGGCCACTTTCTCCTCTAACCTGTTGTGTGATCGTGGGTCAGTTACAGATTTTTCTGTAAATAGAACTGGACTGTGATACCTTGTAATTCATATGAAGGTCTAATATTCTATGATTTGTTAATATATGTCATGTCCCAGTGAATTAAAACAGAGGGAACACCCTTCACGTCTGTCTAAGAAAACAGACAGAAAGGGTGAGTGCAGAGCTCAGTTACTTCCTGCGCCACTTTTATGCCCACAGGCAATTTATACATTAAGTTAGACCATTCCTGACAGATCCACGGTGCTCGGAACATATCTGAGCAGCAGGCCTTCTTTTGCAGCTATTGCATGTAGTGTTGTGATATATTGGTTTAGAACGGAACAGTGACCTTAAATTACCATTGTCAGCAAGGCTAGCTCTGACTATCATCATCAGAGGAGAGAAAAGATGAAGAATGACATCTTCAGAGGCAGCCCGTTTGGGGTCAGCTACTCAGACTGATGTCCACTCAATAGCAGAGAGGGCACAGTCGTCTGAAGGACTGAAGAACATTACTCTATGGGAAGGGTGGGGCTGAAAGACTCACACCCAAAGAGGGAGAAGAACTTGAAAAAATGTCAGGAAGTACCTGGGGCTGGAAATACCAAAATATGTTTAATACAAATAAATCTATTTTAAAGGTAGACTTTGGCTGAAAGAATTATTAAAATGCTCATATTTTCTATATTAGTCTGTTTTTGCATTGCTATAAAATGCTACTCAGACTGGGAAATAAATAAACAAAAGAGGTTGAATTGACTCACAGTTCCACATGGCTGGAAAGGCCTCAGGAAACTTATGATTACAGAAGAAGTCGAAGGAGAAGCAAGACATGTCTTACGTGGTGGCAGAAGAGGGTGAGGGCGAGGGGCCATCTGCCAAATACCGTTCAACCGTCGTATTTCCTGAGGACTCACTGTTACAAGAAGTGAAGCATGGGGAAGTCTGCCCTTAAGATCCAGTCACCTCCCACCAAATCCCTTCCCTGACACATGGGGATTATAATTCGAGATGAAATTCATGCGAGAACACAGCCAAACCATATCAATCCACCCTGGCGCCTTCCAAATCTCATGGCCTTTTCACACGTCAAAACCAATCCATGCCTCCCCAATAGTTACTCAAAATCCTTTTTTTTTTTTTTGAGACGGAGTTTCGCTCTTGTTACCCAGGCTGGAGTGCAATGGCGCGATCTCGGCTCACCGCAACCTCCGCCTCCTGGGTTCAAGCAATTCTCCTGCCTCAGCCTCCTGAGTAGCTGGGATTACAGGCAAGCGCCACCACGCCCAGCTACTTTTTTGTATTTTTAGTAGAGACGGGAGTTTCACCATGTTGACCAGGATGGTCTCGATCTCTCGACCTCGTGATCCACCTGCCTCGGCTTCCCAAAGTGCTGGGATGACAGGCTTGAGCCACCGCGCCCGGCCCTCAAAATCTTAACTCATTCCAGCATTAACTCAAAAGTCCAATTCCAAAGTCTCATCTGAGACAAGGCAAGTCCCTTCTACCTATGAGCCTGTAAAATCAAAAACAAGCTAGTTACTTCCAAAATACAATGCAAGTGCAAGCACTGGGTGAATCTTCCAGTTCCAAGTGGGAGAAATTGGCCAAAACATGGGGGCCGGAGACCCCATGCAAGTCTGAAACCCAAAAGGGCGGTCATGAAATCTTAAAGCTCTAAAATAATCTCTTTGACTCCATGTCTCACACCCAGGGCAGGCTGATGCAAAAGTTAGGCTCCCAAGGCCTTGTGGCTTTGCAGGATAAGCCCCATTGGCTGCTTTCACAGGCTGGCGTTGAGTGCCTGTGGCTTTTCCAGGTGTATGGTGTAAGCTGTTGGTGGATCTATAATATTGGAGTCTGGAGAACAGTGTCCCTCTTCTCACAGCTCCACTAAGCAGTGCCCCAGTGGGGACTCTGTATGGTGGCTCCAATCCCATATTTTCTCTCTACATTGCCCTAGTAGAGATTCTCTATGAAGGCTCTGCTCCTGCAGTAGACTTCTGCCTGGACATCCAGGCATTTCCAAAAATCCTCTGAAATCTATGTAGACACTCCCAAAGCTCACTTCTTGTCTTCTGCACACCTACAGGCCCAATATCACAAGGAAGGCACCAGGGCCTGGGGCTTGCACCTTCTGAGGCAATGGCCTGAGCTGTATCTTGGCCTCTTTTAGCCATAACTGGAGCTGGCACAGCTCGGACGCAGGGCACCAAATCCTCAGGCTGCACAGAGCAGTGGGGTCCAGGCCCAGCCAGGGAAACCACTTTTCACTCTTAGGCCTCCAGGCCTCTGATGGGAAGAATGGCCACGAAGATCTCTGAAATGCCCAGAGACATTTTCCCCGTTGTCTTGGCTATTAACATTTGACTTCTCTTTACTTAAGCAAATTTCTGCAGCTCGTAGCTTGAATTTCTCCCCAGAAAACTGGATTTTCTTTTCTACCACATGATCAGGCTTCAAATTTTCCAAACTTTTACACTCTGCTTCCCTTTTAATCATAAGTTCCAGGCTGGGTGTGGTGGCTCACGCCTGTAATCCCAGCCCTTTGGAGGCCAAGGCGGGTGGATCACCTGAGGTTGGGAATTCAACACCAGCTGGACCAACATAGTGAAACCCCGTCTTTAAAAAAAAGAAAAAAAAGAAAAAAAAGAAAAAAAAAGAAATAAACATAAGTTCCAATTTCAGACTATCTCTTTGTGTACACATATGACTATATGTGTTCAGAAAAAGCCAGGTCACACTTGAATGCTTTGCTGCTTAGAAATTTTCACTGCCAGGTAGCCTAAATCATCTCTCTCAGATTTAAAGTTTCACAGATCTCTAGGCAGGGCCAAAATGCTAGCAGTCTCTTTGCTAAAGCATAGCAAGGATGACCTTTGCATCATTTCCCAATAAGTTCCTCATCTCCATCTGAGACCACTTGAGCTTGGACTTCACTGTCCGTATCACTATCAACATTTTAGTCAAAACCATTCAACAAGTCTCTAGGAAGTTCCAAAGTTTCCCACATCTTCCTGTCCCCTTCCGAGCCCTCTAAAATGTTCCAACCTCTGCCCATTATTCAATTCCAAAGTTGCTTTCATACTTTTGGTTTTCTTTATAGCAGTACCCTACTCTTGGCACTAATTGTCTGTATTGGTCAGTTTTCACTCTGCTATCAAGAACTACCTCAGACTGGGTAAAAACAGAAGAGGTTTAATTGACTCACAGTTCCACATGGAGGAGGGGGCCTCAGGAAACTAATAATCATGGCAGAAGGAGAAGAGAAAGCAAGATCCATCTTACATGGCAACAGGAGAGAGGAAGGAACTGCTAAACATTTTTAAACCATCAGATATGCAAACTCACTGTAAGGAGAACAAGATGAGGGAAACTTCTCCCATGGTCCAATCACCTCCCACCAGGTCCCTCCCTCGACATGTGGGGATAAAAATTGGAGGTGGATTTTTGTGGGAACATATAGCCGAATCATATTATATTTTAAGTAGGTTGTAAAGCTGGGGTAAATTGATTAAAAAATGGAAGACAGTTTACTTCTCCTCAGGTTCATAGTTGAGAAAATGTACACAAACCTTTATTCATTTCATTATTCCAACACAATATGCTGTATTGTCAACTTCTATCATTTCTAAAACCAACAGATCCTTCAGATCCTTACTGGTTTATGATCAAAGTGATCACTCCTATAACACTTACTGTCTGCCTCACTCACTTTGAACTTAGCATCATGTATCTTCTATGTACTGCTATTTGAATTTTTAAAAGGTGAATGCACTGTCTTCTCAGAAAGGTTATAAAAGTTTTGGAGGATCTTTTATTCTTCTCTGTACTAAATGCTGCTTCACAGCATTTAGTATGGTGCTATGATTATAATATAAATGTACTGATTATTTGCTGAGAGGATGATTTGATGGGATGAATCAGGAAAATGATGTAAAATGAAAGTCACAGTCTCATAACTACACTATGTAAGTGGAAATCATATTTTTATTTACAGTTTCTTTTTAGTCCTTATTATGAATTAGGTTAATGATAAGGAAAAAATGACAGGGGTATTTCTCAGTCTAAATTTTCAATTTACAAAGGGTACCACTGGAGAGGCACTGAAGGTCACTGGTGGCATTCATTCATTCATTCCCTTTATCTTTCTTTGATCAAATGTTTTTTTGATCTCACATGCCAGGTGCTAGAGTCACAAAGAAGACATGCTCCTTGTCCTCAGGGAGCTCATGTCACAGAGGAGAGACACTGATGTAAATAAATAATAGCAGCACAGAGGGTAAGGGCGCTAACAAAAGTCTGTACCAGATTCAATTGGCAGCAAAAAAAAAAAAAAAAAAAAAAAAAAAAGGAGGGATCAGTTCTTTGGGATGACTATGGGAGGAAGCAGAAAGACTTCACAATAGAGGTAATCTTTTACAAAGAGCTGAAAAGAGAAGTAGGAATTTGACTAGTAAGACAAAAAGACTAGAGCATCCCTTCAGAGAAAACAGCAAGTTCGCAGAGAGAGGCACAGAGGGGAGACACAGCATCTCACGTCCAAGAAATTGCAAGTTATCTGAAATTGCTGCCACAAAGAGTCTAAGAAAAACTGATGATTGTAAAGTTGGAGAGAGCAGCATGTCAGTGAAGGGCTGGTGAGACAACTAGAATAGCAGGCAGTGAGATTTCACAATGTTGCCATCACTAGAAATGCGTTCCTATGAAACAGAATCTTATAATTTGGGTTGCATCTGTCACCTTTTTATGTGCAAAATTATACGAAATTTAGTTTCATTTCTTTTTTGTTTGTTATCGTCCTTTGTTGTGGCTTAAAGAGCTGCATCTTGTGATCAAAAGTCGTGTAAATAAATTTTCTTTTCCTAAAATAAAAGCATGACAGAGATCCTACATCTCTCTTTGACCTTTTGCACTAAATGTCTCATAAAAAGAATAAAATCACTTTAAATCTGGCAGAATCAACTACAGTAAATGTGTGCAATCATGCATCATACCAAGCAGGTTGAAAGGTCTAATTTTACTTGCATAATATATTCACTGTTTTATAGCAGATTTTTCCAGTGAATACATTTTGGAAAAGCAATGGCTTTTAAAACATGCTTCCAGCTTGTTTTTGCTCAGGTTTAAGTATATCATTTGGGTTCTGAAGCCTTGTTCACTGTGGACAGCAGATGGCTCTTGGAGGACATCACTGGAGCACTGAGCAGCAAAACCTGACAGAATCTGGATGTACTTGGCTGCAAGTAGAGAGAAGCAACAAACAATTTATATCATCTTCAGTAATATCACAAGCCAGTGGCAAAGATGATTTAAAATAAAAGAGGGCTTATCCAGTTGTGGAGTGAAGTCTTTTAAAAGATCAATCCAGATTTCTAAGAGCCCTTTCCATTTTTTACTTGAATGTCTACTAGCTTTTTCTTATTTTAATCTATATTCTTCTTGATCTGTTCTTTTTCTTTTATTCTTTACTGTTCTGTTTTCTTTCACTCTGTTCTTGCTGCCAAATATTCAGTGTGTGTACAGATTATAGATTCCCTGAGTCAGAGACTTTGTTTGCTTGGTTCTTTGATGTTTTCTCAGTGCTTAGAAATGAGCCTAAGCATAATAGGTGCTCAATTAATATTAGTTAAATGAATGTTAGAGATGTTTTGTGCAATCACAGCAGCGCTAATCATGTAACAGACAATACTAGATGATGCCATGAAATGTGAGAGGCACCATGATAGTGGAAAGTCAGGGAAGCCTTACCAAAAAAATGAAGACTAGGCTGGAATCTTGTAAAAGATGAATAGAGTTAGATGAAAGAAAGAAGTGTGGGAGAGGAGGGGAAGGGGGATGGGGGAGGGAAGACTGGTCCAGGTAGAGAGGAGAACATAAGATTTGGAGATATTGAGAGAAGTTGAGTTCAGCTGGAGAAAAGAAGTGAGATTAAGGAGGAGGAGAGATGAGGCTGGAGGAGTAGCAGGGGAGAGACCATGAAGAGCTTTTCAAGGCATTACTAACAATTGGACCCTGTTCTGTGGCCAAAAAACACTTGAAAGGCTTTAAGAAAGGGGATGATAAAATTTTGGTTTTTGTTTGGTTTTGTTATCTTTATTTTAGATCACTTTAGCTCCTCTGTGGATCGCTGATGGGGGAATAGAAGGAAGATAGAAGGGTAGACAGGAAAATCTTGCCATGTCTAAAAAGTTAGTGACATTACTTCGTAATTCTCAAATAGTCCCGCATGACACTACATTTTTATACATTAAATATGCCTATTTTGTTATGATTTGATATTTTCCATATTACAGATAAAAATTGATACCACTTAATCTACTTCAAATAATCTAATAGAGAGGCAGAATTAGTCATGTAAAAGTTTCAAGGATCATAATCAAAAAAATTTAGAAAATTATCTTTTTGAAGACCATCAAATACCATACGAAGCAGCATTTACATACACTTTAAATTTACGTATTAGGGAAAATACCCTGTATCAGTCAGGTTCTTCAGGGAAAGAGAACCAATAGGATATGGACAGATATATGAGGATATTCATTATGAGAAATGGCTCACATAATTATGGAGGCCAAGAAGTCCCATGATACGCCACCAGCAAGAGGGAAAACCAGGAAAGCTGACGGTATAATTCAGGCAGAGTCTGAAGGCCTGAGAGCCAAGAACTCTGACGTCTGCGGAGGAAAAAATGGAAGTCCCAGCTCCAGAAGAGAAAGGGAATTCACCTTTCCTCTGCCTTTTTTCAAAAAAAAATATTTTATTGCATTTTAGGTTTTGGGGTACATGTGAAGAAAATGCAAATTGTTGCATAGGTACACACGTGGCAGTGTGATTTGCTGCCTTCCTCCCCATCACCCATATCTGGCATTTCTCCCCCTGCTGTCTCTCCCCACCTCCCCACCCTCCAATGTCCCTCCCCTATTTCCCCCCAACAGACCAATCCTCTGCCTTTTTGTTCTATGGAAGGTCTCAATGGATTGGGTGATACCCACTCATCATCCACGTTGATGAGGGCAGATCTTCTTTGCTGTCTGCTGATTCAGATGCTAATTTCTTCCTGAAACACCCTCACAGCACCCAGAAATAATGTTTTATCAGCTGTCTGGGCATCCCTTAGGCCAGTCAAGTTTACACATAAAATTAATCATCGTATACTCTAAGGACCTTCTAATTAGACTGGAAAGATTTTTTATAGATATTTAAAATAATTAATGCCTTATTTATAAAACAATCCACTCTTTCCCATTTAATTCATACGTTTTGTATCATTTAGTCTATATTTAAAAGTCTAGTGTAGGTAGTCCTGAAGGGCAAGAAGGGAAAGTATTCAACTTTCGTTTTGGTTTTGTTTTTGTTCATTTTGCTTTCTTACATTAGTACGTGTACTGAGCATGAGAAAGAAAGAAATTTCGCCAAGAAAGGTTGTTTTTTAGTTTTCTCTGTTATGAAATTCTATAGGACCAATTTTTATTTTTTTTCCCCCTGAAAACAGATTTGCTCAGGGCAAAGGACTTCACATGGGCTCAATGTTAAACGGACCCAAGGTCAAGCTGCTGAAGCAATTCAAGGAATCAAAAATAGCAGTTACTGTTGCCATGAGCTTCATCCATTATTGAGGCACGAAATAAGGTAATAATCTGTGATTGTGCTTTGGATATAGTGGTTTTCATCTGTATACCTCAGCCTGATTTTTGCATTTTGTTTTGTTTTCTAGTTCACTGGCGAGTTTACAGCCAATGTTGGCTGTAAAGCTTTATATGATGGTAAGTTGGTATTTATTTAGTTCTGTTTGTCATATTACTGCTCTAAGTAAACATCTTTTACAGCATTAAACTTGTTCTCATACCTTTCTGGTAAACAAAACTGAACTTTAAGCAGAGCCCGGAGAATTCAGGAAGAAAAAAAATATCTACTTGTAGAAAAATACCTGAGATGTTAAACCCAATATGCTGTCTTTTAAAAATAACAACCTAATTTGCAGGAAAGCTCCAGCTTCTTTCATTTGAGGATAGCTATACCCATATTTTTCATTTGAAACATTTAGTCAGTCATTTCCCATTAGTCTTGGGTAGACTCGCTAGCAGTCCACAACCAGAACCATTTGGCCCAGTTTTGCATTATCGACAGGCTCTTCCCAAATGGCTTCTTTTAGGAATCTAGAGGAAGTCTCATGTCAGCGCTATAGTGCATTAGCGTGGCTGTCAGAAACGCTTCCCGAGGGCTGACTGCTTTCTGCCTGACTTCAGCTAGTGCTGTCAATCTGTCTTTCTCATGAGCGCTAAAGTGATCTCACTCTCCCTTCCCTGAGTATCGCTTAAAAAGAAAATATTAACTTATATAATTTAAGGAAACAGAGACTTTCTACATTTAGTACAGTGGGAGCTCATGTTATTGATGTTAAAATGGAGCAATAGCATAACTCTGTTCAAGTTGGGTTTCCTTATTTCTGGTTTTTGTTTGTTTGTTTTAAGAGAAAGTCCTAGACATTTTAATAGTTCATTCTGTTAAATAATGGAGTTTACAATCTAACCTGTAAAAAAAATTAGTAAATAAAAGTGATTTAATGAATCCATAGGTTGAAGCCAGAATGACCTACATGCTACCTCCTAAAACTACCAATGGTTACACTGCTATGAGGATAGTGAGAGAAATAGTGATTGACTTTCTGTACCATTATATGACAGAAAAATGCAAAATTTCATCATCATTAGGCATTATAATAAGCACGATTATATTAAAAATAAATGGAAAAAATCTCTCTGTGCTACATTTATGTCAGAAGTCTTTGTTTTTAAGTTTTTGCTGAAGAAGCATCAGGTTTCTCAGAAAATTCAAAATTCCATATTTATAAATCCCTTTTCTAAATGCTTATCTATTTTGACCAGGTGCTTAGTTTCCAAAAGTATTATGAATTTAAACATTGCATCCATCCATAAAACTTTCTCATTTTGCCAAATGGGCACTTTCAATAAGTAAAATAAAGGCTCATTAGTATTTTCCTTATACCAAATCACTTCGGCATTAAAGGAGAAAAAAGTTCTTTATTCTAACACATTGATCTTCACAAAAGTTGAAAGATAATAAAATATCTGATAAAAATGCATAGCTTTGACCCTCGAAATCCATGTAAGTGAAAGGGGAGTGAATATTTCTGAATGCTAAAATTTGTACTACAATCATATTTTCTTGGCAGGCTGATGCAAAGAGCTTCATATGACAGGCAAGTTACACTAGTCTTGACAGTGCAACTGGGTGAAAGATTCAGATCTGTTTTTATATTTAATGGGAGTGTAAGGGTCAGACTGTCAGAGCAGGATACTCTTGCCAGTTGTCAGGAAGGGCTACCTTTGAAAACACTTAAATGGAAATGCAGATACCTGATATTATTTTCAATTTAGCACTCAATTTTAAATTTGAGGAAATGACTTCGTAACACTATACATTATTCCTATCGCCTGTGATTTAAGGAATTGATTGCATTATATTTGGGGGAGTTATGGAAAGGAAGAAAGAAAGGATTACTGGTAAATCTGAATGTCAAATAACAAGTATAAATTGTACTACAAAACAGTCAAGAAGGTAAGTATATATAAGAAAAGTTGGTAGGTATATTATTGTCAGACAAATGCAAATGGTATTCATATTACAATTTACTATTTAAAATGAAATTATATATACGTATATGATCCATAATCCATGATGAAGATAAATATATTAGACTACCAACATACACAACAGATTATATAATTTTTATTAGTTTTTACTGCAAAATAGGTATTAGATATCAGATGTCAGACATAAGAAGTGCTTAATACATTTTTGCTGAAAGGATCTAACTGTTAACTTCACTCCAATTCAGGAAATTTAGTAATTAAATGATTCAACTGGCCCTTTAATCTGAGTCGTTGCCCCACAGCCCTCTGATCTTCCCAAGATGGAATATTCAGCCAGTACTAAGCTCTTTCTTAGGCTTTGGGACCCCTACTACCTCTAGACAGGGAGTCTTGTAAAGCTGTAAGACTCAACGCTGAGTCGCCATGTGGGTGTTCTTTTTGTCTATTAGCTCCTGCTTGGTTCTTTCAGATCAATCTCCATCCAGTCCTCATATACTGAAACGTGTCCTACCTCTATCTGGTCTATAGGTTTCATGAGAATAAACTCATACTGGAATCCTTCACCCTAAAATCCTTAGACTATGCCTAGTACAAAAATTGTTTGCATTCCGGAACAACCACTCATTACGCACTGACAGATGCTCGGATACATGCTCTTCTTACCAACAGGGAAACCCTTCTCTTCACTCTCTGACACAACCTGCCTGCCTCCTGGACTCTGGCCTGTGTGGGGTTGACTAACGTTCCTAATGCCATTCCCATTCTTCTCCCTGCCGTGTTAGGGTTGGCCTGCCCTGATCTACTGGTGATGGGAATGCTGGCTCTGAAAAAGCACATCTAATTTGCAGAGAAAATTACATCTCTGCAAATCTACTGATTGTGATTAGATTATAATATGCAGAACCAAATATTCTGTGATATCAAAGGGAGTTTTATGTAATACATACATATGCATATAGTTTATGTGTGTAGTGTATGCGTGTATGGCGTATTTCTTTTTTCTTCATATCCCACACTTTAGATGGCGTTGTACCTTAAAGGAGACAGTTCTTCATTAGTGGCCTTGACTTTAGATATTCTGTTCAGCTAAGCTAAAGTTGATTTCCTAAAAGTTACACAAATATTAGGAAATAATAGGTCAGTTTACATGAGCTTTATCTGCTTCTTAGGTAATATTTCCACTCCTGAGAGCTGATGGGCCCTTGTCTTGGGAGTGCTAGGTTCACCTCCACCCAGCCAGGTCCAGCAGCTCAGAATTTGTGACTTCTACCATGTCTGGGCTTTACGGACAGAGCCCTGAAGCATGTGGTATCTGGCATCCCAAATGGTCATCAAAGGTGACACTTCATTCAATTTGAAAGCATGGGGAAATTAATTCATAATATGGCAACCACCGGTCACCGGAGAACAGGAGACAGAAACGAGTTCCACAGCAACATCCTCTTTCTCGCTTCTTTTCAGGAAAGGTTTCAAAGCATATTTTCTCCATACGGCCCATTGGGAGAAGTTCCTCATGGTTAGAGAACAGGTCTCTCAATTGCTGTGCTTTCTGTGGTCCGTATGAAGAAGTAGGAAGTATAGCAATATGTTGCAGTATCGTTTCACATTCCTCCTTGCTACACTTCCATTTTCCCTTCATCCATTTGTCCGGGTTTTGTGCCTCCAAAATAAACCACCACCATTTAAAATTCTTTTCTGAAGTTCTGTTTTCCAGGGAACTTGGGTTAAGGCATTTGCCAAATAATGAATATTTCTGCCATCCCTTGAAAATTCAGGGAACTTATTCTGGTCGTTATGTAAGTTCAGACAAAGTATATTTTGTTAAATGCTTATATGAACATGTGTCATAGAAAATTATGGCATAAGGGAGAGAGTGGTAAAAAGGAATTAATTTTCATAAGTTTCCTAGACATTTCTTGGTCATTCTGTAAACATAGCTTATTTGTACAGGCCTTATATTCCTGCTCAGTTTTAGGTTTGAATTTCTGTGTTGTACTTGGGAACTGTTGATCAGATTCCTGTTTTCATGTCCTACATTTTTCTACACACCACACTGTGCAGTAAAGTATAGAAGTTAAGAGCTAAGATTCTTGAGTCACACTGCTTACACCCGAATCCTAGCTCCACAACTTATGAGCTCTGAGGTTTTTAGCAAATTTCCTTACCTGTCTATACTTCAATGTTCTCGTCTGCAAAGTGAAGATAATGACAATGCCTTAGAGGATTGCTGGGTGGATTAAAGAAGAGAACGCATCCAAAGTGCTTGTCACGGTGCTGTGCTCATGTAAGAATCATTATTAGTATTATTCTTTTCATATTAGTGTCTCTGCTGAACACTATGCAGGTAGACTCATGAAAAATTTTTGGCATTTCAAAATGGAGAAGAATATATTATACCTATCCTATCTTCTTTATCTCCACCAAGAGGGGCTGCATCAGAGTACTTGCTACTCTGTGTAGGCAGGAAGTAAATTATCAGTATCTGCAGTAAGTGAAGAGGAAGTAAAGTTATCTGCAGGAAGTGAAGTATCAGTATCTGCAGGAAGTAAAGTTAATTATCAGTATCTGCAGGAAGTAAAGAGCAGAGTAAACTAGTTATCACAATGGAACAACCTGACGTATGTGTTTCTGAATTCTGTTTGTCTATATGCATTCAGGTATCCTCTTTTATAGTGACTAATGCTTCTGCTTTGGACTCCACATATGTCAGAATACCCAGAATTCGACCCTGTTCTCACACTGACCATAGCATTTTCCTTGCCGGTTCTATAACACTAGGTCATTTAAATGTTTTAAGCTTCAGTCTGCTAATCTGCAAACAGGGGATAACAATTCTTCACAGATATTTACTCATCATGACACATTTATTGGCAGGCACTGTACAGGGACCTGGCAATACAAAAATAAATAAGGCAGAGATCCTATACTCCGTTGACTTATGGTTAACAAAACAGTTGTCACCATTTTCAGACAAAGAAAACGAAGGTCAGAAAGAGCGGAAAAATTGTCCAGGGCGCTCTGCCCAATCAGTGCCATATCAAAGAGTTAGACGCAGGCCTCAGTCTTCAAACCAGTGCTTTTTATTTATATAATGCTGCTCTCCTTTTGTCAACATTCAATAAAATACTATGAATAAAAATGTTCTATAAATGTATGAGCTTTGCACATTAACTCTACTGTGTTACCCTGAAATTTACTGTGTCACGTTTTTAAGTCCCGGAATTTTTTTTTTTTTTTCGGGCTTGACAGACAGAAGGCAAAACATCATTTTACAAAAAAAAACCTTAAGTCAAGAATTAGATTGTGAAGCAGCTTGATCGCCACTCATTTTTCTCTTCTGAAGAACATGTCTATTACTTTATTTGTAAGTAGATCAATAAAACATACATTGGCTATATGTTTTAATGCATTGCTTCTGTCTTTTAAAATCATTAATATTTTACTTCACGTAACATGCCAATAAAGCCAGGGCCAGGCACAGAGAATAAAAGAGGTGTGAATAGTCAACCTCTTCTGGCGGTCTTCTTGGGAAGTTTTAGATGGAAGCAGTTTGGACACCCTAACCTGTGGGACATACTGACATAAAATGACTCGCAGTGTGCCATATCCTGTTGACTCAGTCTAGTATATTAGATGCTTCAGAAATTGATAACACACCTCCCAGCCAAATTGAACAGTGACAGGTTGATGCCAGCTTCATCATGATCTAACCAGTGGATCCCTGGAAGCACTCCAGCACGGCCTGCCCTACTGAAATTGCAAACATAAATCAACTGAAGTAGAAATGCCTTTCATGACTCTGAAACATTTCTTGAGGTCTGTGACACATTCATCTTTTAAGGTTTTCATGACAAACTAAGAGACATCCCACTTGTTCCTAGAAGCCATACATTCTCATATCCTTGCCTTTTGGGTTACAGAAAATGTCCTGTATTTTTATGAAACAATGTTAAAATAGTACTCTTTCTGTCTCAGTTTTGGCTGAGGCCTCAAAAGGCTGAGGAGAAAAAAGCTAATAATAAGCAAGTTTTCTCAATTGTAAACCTATCCTACATTATTCCAAGGCTTGAAAAGGAAATTTAAAAACAATGGAACTAATACACTGGTTTTGTTACCCATTGCTCCATACCAAGATCACTGAGGTGGACGGGGCTGGATAAGAATAACTGTATTTGGAGAACATAGTTGGAGTGTTGTGGTGCCCCCCCATCTCAAATTCAGTAAGGAGCTGTAATAGGACCACGAGGCGAAAATGCATTCACTGATGAAGTTTACGAAATGCAAGGAACTTATATTGAATCTATGCCTGGAAAAGCTTAAAGGTGAGACACTGATTGGTTAGTATATGTTCTAATGAAGAACAACCATATTTTGCTAGACTTAAAACTAAATTTAGTATCGAGCGCTAATACTAAATGTACAATTGTGTACCGTGAAGAGCATGTGTGCTGAAGCTACGGCCAGCGATGGTGGAGGCTTGGCTTTCCCAACACGGGGTCTTGTTACAGTGCGTAAATTAGTTTCTCTATGCCTCAGTTTCTTCATCCGTAGAATGAGGATAATAACACTACCCTCCTCTTTTGGGGAAAGTTTAATAAGTTAATACACGTCGCAATGCTTGGACCATAGTACATACTCAGTAAACAAAGTGAGTTACTATTGTTAGGTTAGGATCCAGCTGCGGTTTTGTAGAAGAATATATTCTTCGGTGCCAGAAGAATCTATTTTCCATGGATTAGATATGGTTCTTGTGAGATGGTGCCAGCTTAGAGGTTTTCTTCAAAGAGATTTTGTCCAATAGTATAAGAGGCCCATTAGGATAAGGTGGCACCAACAAAGAGGGGGACGGCAGGAAAACAGAGATCAACGGGGTGATTGTAAGTCATAAGCTCTAAAAGATACAGAATGTTACGCCGCGTTGAGGAAGGATTTGCATAATGATTGGGAGGAAGTCCCCAAAGAATCTGCGAAAGAATTCCACGAGAGAAAAAGTCAGTTTTAATTACTCAGCAGGCTCAGAGGACATCCGTGCTGGATCGAGAGGGCACCCACCGAGTGGGATCTGCCCTGCCCCGTTCTCCCTCTCATCGCCCCTCACGCTGCGAATGGGTCTCAGACCTTAGCTAGAGAGCAGTGGCAAAAAGCCGAAGTACTAGTTTATGAGAATCACTTGTTCCCGGGATGGAACAAGTAGTGCTGGGGGAAAATGAAGTTGTTTTCTATCTGTAGTCCATGGTGTCTGGCTATTCTAATTTAAGTTTGGCAACAGACTGGTGATTTCTGTGATTTTGGATATAGAAAGTTATGTGAAGAATCATCAAATCAGTTTGGTGAGTATCTGTTCAGTGGCGGATGTGTGCAAGGTTTCATGCAAAAGAAGATGCTGTAACAAAAGTGATCAGTTTAATTCCTGAATAAATTAACTGTCACTCAACAACAGAGTTTAGTGATATGTCTGGTTTGGTTCGGTGACGTGGAGCATTAATGCATATCATTATAAAGTGTCACCTGGGCTGGGCGTGGGGGCTCATGTCTGTAATCCCAGCACTTTGGGAGGCCGAGATGTATGGATCATGAGGTCGAGAGATCGAGACCGTCCTGGCCAACATGGTGAAACCACATCTCTACTAAAAATACTCAGATTAGCTGGGCATGGTGGTGCATGCCTGTAGTCCCAGCCACTCGGGAGTTTGAGGCAGAAGAACCACTTGAACCTGGTGGGTGGAGGTTGCAGTGAGCCGAGATCATGCCATTGCAGTCAGCCCAGGCTGACAACAGCGAGACTCTGTCTAAATAAGTAAATAAATAAATTAATTAATAAGTGTCACCTGTAGACTGTAGATTTATAGCATAACCTGTGGTCTTACAATAGATAGCTTTTTGGAAGAAGTTGTCAGGCTTACAGATAATTAAGTAGAATGAAATCACTGTCAAACGTTTGAATAAAAGACAAGGGTGACTTTTGGTTTATATCCACTCTGTCTACAGTAATAGCATTTAAATTGACAGTGCTTTTACAACGTCACCTCACAGACTCATCTTTCTTTAACTTGTTTTTAGTTTCAAAGGACATTTTAATATACCACTATACATGAGTTCTGGCACTAGAATATCACTAACCCTATTAATCAAATGAATCTGCTTGCGGTTTTCCATGATGGTGTCATTTTTTGAGTAATCTAAAATCAGATAATCTTTCACTGATGATGTATCTCACTAAATCACTTTCTGAGTGCTGATAACATAATGACAATAACATATTAGCATAATTCATCATCACATGTACCTTTGCTCTGGGGCTGTTTTATTGTAATATGTAATATACTGGCTGTCATGCTGATGATGTATTACAGCAGTCTTCCTCGGGAAAAAAACACATTTTGATGGAATACTACTCGTATCAGATGGTACTGCCCAGGGATAAACAAACAAGTTTGACTCTGTTTGCTACAGAATTCGCATGAAGGTCAAAGGCACTACAAATAGTAAAAGCTAGCTTGAAGACAACAGGTGTCTATGCCTCTGCTGTAGAATAGCTTCTAAAAGTTCAATTTCAGTTCCAAGTAGGCTAAGTCATGTTTTTATCCTTAGTAAGTGTTTGATATCCATAACACTGATACTATACAATGGAAGTTTCTGCGGCCTGCAGTACTACCCTTAAATGACACCCTTAAACGAGACGTGGATCTTGCTTGAGGCAGAAGTGAGATGACTTCCAAGGACAGATTAAATGGGAATGCAATATATATAATGCTTTTTTCCTGCAATTTTGCCCCTTGAGCTACCCCATAGCATATTAGATAGAAAAGGGACTCATAGGCTGGGCGTAGCGGCTCACGCCTGTAACAACAGCACTCTGGGAGGCTGAGGCAGGTGGATCACCTGAGCTGAGGAGTTAGGGACCAGCCTGGCCAACATGGTGAAACCCTGTCTCTAACAAAAATATAAAAATTAGCTTGGCCTGGTGGCAGGCACCTGTAATCTCAGCTACTCAGGAGGCTGAGGCGGCAGAATGGCTGGAACCTGGCAAAAGGAGGTGCAGGGAGCCCAGATCATGCCACTGCACTCCAGTCAGGACTGACGACAGAGAGACTCCATTTAAAAAAAACGAAAAAAGAAAGGGATTCATAGACATCTATTCTCACTGTGGCTCAGAAATAATAAGACTCACTGCAGGTCACATGATAGTGGGGGCAGAATAGGACTAGAAACCAGATTTTCTGACGACTGTTCCAGTGCTTGCTATAAAATAAACAAAGCTAATTGAAGACCATTTGTGATTTAAATAGCTAAAATAAAGTGGAGTATGGGGCGATATGCTGTCTATAAAGGAGTTCTTTACTTCTATCACCTTTAATGAAGAGCTTCATGCAAATCAATGGAAACTTGACCAAGCACAGCTGTAATCATCAGCTGGAAGAAAACAATAATAGTGACGACGATGACTATAATAATAGCTACGACTTATCGAGTGTTAACTGAACACCTTGCTAAACAATAGTCTTAAATACACACCATCTTATCAACATCATTTCTTCTTCCACACAAAATCCCTATTCTGTGGTGAAACATACAAGGTTCATATGTTCCGGATGCAATCACTTTTGCTGGTAATTACATTCATGAAATCATCAGAATTATATACTTCAGACAGTAGAGACAACTGTCCTTCAGAAGAAGACTAAATATGATTTAATCTAATTCATTTATTTTCGGCTTCTGATTAGGAAAGTTTTATTTAAATGCATACTGGCTCTGCTTAACACCTGAATTTCTCTGCGAGCAATGTATGTGCCTCTCCCTGTGCAGCTCACGCTGCTCTGCATGTTTCCCGGTTGCCTTGTCTAATTTAAATGCTGGGGTCCCCATCCTGCTGACCCTCTGCATCTCCTTATGTTCCCTGTAGGACACACCACTTCCTATGTGCTCAATCTTCTTTACAGATGCCTATCTCACTAAACCAGATGGCATTTTCCTCATTTACGTTCTCTTTATTATTATCAGACCATCATGAAGATTTGACAAGGGCCACTTACCAACCGCACTTGTCCCTCTCTTAGTCACCAGCATGGCTGCAATGTAAACATTCCCGCTGACCCGAAGAAATGCTAATAATATTACAGCTTTTAATATTTCAATAGATGCTCATAATGCTCTCCTTAATTCTAAAGGTCAGGCAACCATTGGTAATGGCAGAGTGCACACAGGATAATGATCTATGGGTAATGGTATTTAATGTGTGATTTTGTGAAGAGACTGCCCGTATGTAGTTTTTAATTTGAAAAACAACGGAGCAGAAAATTGAGGTCACTGATAACTAAGCCACAATGATCTGAGTATGAATGAAAAACATAATGTTTCGGAAAAGTTTTTCAGCAAGTTTCCACTACTATCAAAAGATGTCACTGTAAATTAAAAGCAAACGAGTCACACAGAGAGATGTTTCAGTGCTTTTTACAAGGCACTGTAAATCATGTAAATTATTCACAAAATGACAGTGAGGTCCAGTAGAACTCCTGAGGTTCCTGAGGATTCAGCACTGAAGGGTCAGTTGGTTTAGGACAAGAATGGCCTTTTTGAGATTTATGACATTTCTGGCAATGGTACCCTAAACAGGCCTGACTTAGAAAAAATAAAAACAAAACCTTGTTTTTCAAATGCCCTTGAAACATCGTCTTTAAAAATTCTCATCAAAGAATGATTATTTGCAAAAGGTTTATTACGTATTCCAGAAGTACTTCTTAAAAATCTATCATTGAAAAAGACTTACATAAGAATAGGGGAGCTAATTATATTTACCCAGACAAATTTCACATATCTATTAAGAACAGGAAAAGAGGCCGGGCGCGGTGGCTCAAGCCTGTAATCCCAGCTGGGAGGCCGAGGCGGGTGGATCACGAGGTCGAGAGATCGAGACCATCCTGGTCAACATGGTGAAACCCCGTCTCTACTAAAAATACAAAAAACTAGCTGGGCATGGTGGCACGTGCCTGTAATCCCAGCTACTCAGGAGGCTGAGGCAGGAGAATTGCCTGAACCCAGGAGACAGAGGTTGCGGTGAGCCGAGATCGCGCCATTGCACTCCAGCCTGGGTGACAAGAGCGAAACTCCGTCTCAAAAAAAAAAAAAAGAACAGGAAAAGAAAAGACAGAAAAAAGAACCCGGCTTAACAAATCTGCAGTAGGACACAATCTGAATAATAAACAAATTATGTAATAAAAGAGATACTGAAAATAAATTCCATGTTTTATAGTGTAAATTCTCCAACTTTAAAGATAGAAATATACGTGTTTTTTTTTTTTTATTTTTTTATTTTTTTTTTTATTTTTTTTATTTCTTAGGGCAACGACCACGATGAAAGCTTCTCCACGGCACTTCTGCGCCAACATAAACTCAGATTCAAGGAAAGACCATGACTGTTGGACCGAGCATGACAGTAAGCAACGACTTCCCCAGTTTTGTGAATCTGTTCCATTATTGCTCTTCTCTGGTTTTAGGGGAATGGTTGCTTCTGTTCACAAAATAAGTTAGATATTTAAAAGTTCAAGGCAAGAATACTGGAAAGAGCTGAAAGTAAATTTTCTCCTTTTTCTGCTCAGGATGTCACGTGGTTTATGCTCTTCCAAACTTAGTCATGTTTACATCAATATTAACTTACAACTAATGCTTCAGCGGATATTTTAGTACAATCAGATAAATAAGTTGCTATATGAATTGAGTGTTAGGGTTATTAAAGTATGAAATTCAAATATATACTTTTCCTTAAGCAAGAATTTTGTGATAATATCTAAAGCTTGGAGGCTTGGAGGTGTTTTAGTGTGTGAATAGATGTATATTTATAGAAGTCAATAACCCGTTCCCTAACCACACTCATTCAGCTTATGAGATCACTTACTAGGTTATGTGTAATTTAGGCAAAAAGCAAACCAACAACAGAAAAAAGGGGCTAAAAAGAATTGCGCATTTTGATTTAAAAATTAAGCCACAATGCAAGGGGCCCACAACAGCTAAAACAATCTTTACAAAAGAATCAAGTTAGTGAGCTCACCCTAACAGACTTCAAAACTTGCTGCACAGATACAATAATCGACACTGTGGGGCCAGGTGCAGTGGCTCAAGCCTGTAATCCCAGCACTTTGGGAGGCCGAGGCGGGTGGACCACGAGGTCAAGAGATCGAGACCATCCTGGTCAACATGGTGAAATCCCGTCTCTACTAAAAATACAAAAAATTAGCTGGGCATGGTGGCACATGCCTGTAACCCCAGCTACTCAGGAGGCTGAGGCAGGAGAATTGCCTGAACCCAGGAGGCGGAGGTTGCGGTGAGCCGAGATGGCGCCATTGCACTCCAGCCTGGGTAACAAGAGCGAAACTCTGTCTCAAAATAAATAAATAAATAAATAAATAAATAAATAATCAACACTGTGGTACTGGCACAAGTCAATGGAATAGAATTGAGAGTCTAAAAATAAATGAATGTAAATAAATACTATGGTCAATTGATTTTAGACAAAGAAATCAAGATAAATCAATGAAGGATACATAGTCTTTCAACAAATGGTGTGGGCCAACTGAATATCCATATGCAAAAGAGGAAAATTAGACTCCTAACTTGTACCATATGCAAGAATTAGTTCAAAATGGATCATGAATCTAAACATAAGAGCTAAAACCATAAAAATCTTAGATGAAAACACCATAGTTAATTTTTGTGACCTTGGATTAGACCATGATTTCTTAGACACAATGCCAAAAGCAAAAGTGTTAAAAAAAATAAAATTGACTTTATAATAATCAAAACTGCTGTGTTTCAAATGAAACTGTCAAGAAAATGATAACCAATAGAATGGAAGATAATATTTATAAATCATGCACTATCTGATAAGAGACATATCCAGAACATATAGCAAACTCTTACAACTCAATCATAAAAAGACAAATAGCTCAACTTTAAAAATGGGCAAAAGGTCTGAGTAAACATTGTTCCCAAAAAGATATATGAATGGTAATAAGCACCTAAGTTGCCTAACATCATTAGTAATTAGGGAAATGCAAGTCAATAGCCATTAGAAATGGCTGTAATAAAAAAGATAGACAATACAGGTGTTAGCCAGGATGTACTGCAATTAGAACCCTCCTTCCTTACTGGTGGGATGATAAAAATAGTGAAGCCATTTTGGAAAATAATTTAGCAGCTTCTCAGAAAGTTAAGCACAGAGTTACGCTGTTTAACTCTACCACGAATCAGCAATTTCACTTCTAGGGACATACCTGAGATAAATAAAATCACGCGTCCACACAAAAATTTGCAAATGAAGGTAGACAGCAAAATTATCCACAGCAGCCAAAAAGCGGAAACAACACAAATGCTCATCACTGATGAATGACTAAACAAAATGCGGTATATTCACACAACGGAAGGTTACCGGGCAAGAAAGAGGAATGAAGTATTGATACGCGCTACAGCATAGACAAACTGAAAACATTATGCTTCGTGAAAGAAGCCAGTCACAAAAGACCATGTGCTGGGAGATCTCATTTGCCCACCATTAGAACACACATAAAGATAGAAAGATTCGTAGTTGCCTAGGGCTGGGAAAGAGTGGGAGAGGGATGGGAATGACGGCTAACGGGTATGAGATTTTTAGGGGATGATGAATATTCTAAAATTAGAGTGTAGTCATATTTGCACAACTGTATAAATAGACAAAAATATTATTAAATGGTAATACTTTAAATGGGTGACATTTGTGATATGTAAAGAATATCTGCAATGAGAAAGATGAGTTCACTCAGCTTGTAGAACTAGACCCTGGGTTCCCAGCCACTTGGCCATAGCAGGGAGTTCACAGCTAGGAGGCACTAAGGAGGCTTCACTTTCACCTGAAGTCAGAGATACAGAGAGACCTTCCTACCCATTACAGGCAAGTTCACTCCTGAGAACAATAATACCCTCCTACATAAAATTAATTTTTATATATCTAGCCAAAGTCACACAACATTTTTTTTCCAGCACATTATCCATTTTGATGGAATTAAACATGCATGTTACTCTTATACTCTCTTACACTACAAGGACCAATTATTGGCAGTATCATATTTCCTGGGACTCTTGAGGAAGCTTAACATCACCGATGTTTGAATGAACACAGACTGCTAGACTGATCTCTAATGTGAACATTGATTTTTACTTATTATTCTGTGAACTTCCACGTGACTTAACAAATTTCCCTTACATGCAGATGGTATTATTTGGCAAAATACATTTACTTAATGTAAGATCTGATATCTACAATATCTTTATAGCTGATATAATTCCATCAAAATTGATAACGTACTTGAAATATTTTAGTAAATATGAGGCATGTCAAAGTTTATAGAAGGGAGAATTTTGAAGAAATAAAGGTTAAACCATATTGAGTATTTAAAAGATAAGCATAATCTATACATTTGGTTTACTCAGTGAATAATAAACTTAAAAATACAGAAGATATTTAAAAATATTCATTTAGGATTAAGGTATAGCTCTTTTATGAATGAAAGGGTCTTTGGGTTTTTAATGAAATAATTGTTTCTTTCCTATGTTTAGAAGTAGGCCAAAGCACAAGATAGTTTTTCAAAAAGTTGTAATCCCACTTAAAAACAAGGTGGGTAGAAGTACATGTTATTTTAACAAAAGTGATAATGTTATTTAGAAAGAATCATATTACCGGGTAGTTCTATGTCAATTCTAATAAATTGTGGTAGAAACACATACGCATACTATTCTTTGATCTAGGTTGAAGGAATGACAGACTAGTAAGAAGGAGAAAATAATATACCAAATAACAGAAGAAATATACATGAAGAAATAAATGTGGTTTTCTTGACATACATTGAAAAGCACATTCAGAAACTTCCACTGGCAATGATCACAGTGGGGAAGACAAAGTCATAACTGATATTATGGTAGGTTGTATTATACACAAAAATACACAATAATACAAGCTACCTTTCTTCCCTGCCTTGGCCATTGCTTCCTGGGAATGAAGCATACTTTCTTGCCTCACTGACTTCGAGCTTGGCAGGAGACTTGGTTGGCCAATGGAATGCGAGGGAAGCAACATGTGTCACTTCCAACCAAGGCTGTAATCTGCTTGTACTGTTTGGCTAGTGACTGGCATTCCTGCCCTGCACACTAGAAAGGCATGCTCCACATAGCTGCTCCTGCAACCTGGGTCCCAGGATGAGAAACGTGGAGCAAACCCGAATCTAAGTGACATTTTAAGTAGAGCTGCCACAGTGGACCTGCAGACTCAACACATGAGAAATAAAAGCTTTATCTCTTCAGCCTCTGAGGATTTTGGGAGGTGGCCTCGTATGCAGCATTATTACAGCAATAGTTTTTAAAAATTAATCTCCTTTGTTCACATTAATCATTTCAACACAATTATATAGCATCTGTTGAAAAAGAAACTATGTGGAAAGTTGTACTTCATGCCCAGAAAGGAAAATACGGTATAAAAAGAATTGATCCTTGATCTTTTGTCATACTTCCTCAGTGTCTCGTTCTGAAATAGCGATTATGCTTATTATATTTCATTGCATCACGATCTCTGACAATTTACAATGCAAAAAACCCACCTTGCTTCCAGTTTGAACTTCTTGCAAAATGCTAGCATTTTAAATATGACATGATAGCCATGAAGTCCAATAGCATGTTAAAAAATAGACTACTTGTACTTCTCTAGAAGAAACTGAAGACACAGATTGAGATAAAATAGACCCTAGACAGTTGCTGTAACATAGCACCAATGTTATCTTTGATTGTTTTTTTTTTTTTTATAGTGAAGGATCTACAGCAGACTAAAATATAGAAAGCACTCGAAAAAGATGTAATTGGAAAAGAAACCAAAATAGGACTTCTGACACTGAGGATGGAGATAGGCTATCATGCCAGTAATTAAAGTTTGGAAAAGTAACTTTCATGAGCAGGAAAGATATTGCAGGGGAAAGGACTTTCATTTGTCCTCTTCACGCGCCATAAGAGACAAAAAGCCTGGCACGCAAATCACTGTAGGTGACGTGCAAGTAAGACTTTCTATCAGCTGGCTGTAAACAACTCTCAGAGCAGTGAGACTCAGACACAGAATTTTCCCCACAAAATATGGAAGATTTTTTTTTGCTGTGCCACAGGTAAACAATGTATACCCTAAAGCTGGTGAAGGTAGCGAGATATTTACTAACAGATGCCAAAGAACATAGACTCCAAGATTCAGTGTTCCCTGATGGGTATAAATGCAACTCTGTGCTAGAATTCTGAGTGATTTCAGCGAAAACACTTGAAATCTTATCCAGGCATCAAGCTATAGCACCATGTGTCAGATAAACAAATGTGGGCACAAAAGCCAGGAAAGATAGTACATGTCAGCTGTAAACCTATCAGTGAATGAAACCAAAAGGTCTTACGCAGTAGAGAAGACATTAATAAATTCCTACGCTGAGAACTGTAATAAACATATCTTGGCAAATTACAGTCTGGTCCTTTGCTATAAAATCAGGCATATGTGTAGAGTTTGAATTTCAGAAGGTTTTGAGAGTGTCTCCTTGACTCTTATATTGCATTTATGCATCTGATTTACAGCTGTGATTATGAGTTCCCTAGGGATAGATCTTATTTCTGTTTATCACTCCAATTCTTAATACCTGCCATCTACCAGGAATGCAATAAATTTTTCCGATGGAGAAGATGGAGAGAATGGGAAGAGTGAGAGAAGAAAGGAAGAAAAGGCAGACTATTGATCATTTGCAGTGAGTCACTCTAGCTGCTAGACGTCCGTTGGATGACCCTTTAGTCTCCAGATAATTCCTAACTAACTCCAGCTAGTGCTCGAGAATTCCTTCCTCTTACCTTTCTCCATGAAACTGATGTAATCATATATCACAAATGAATAGTTATATTCATGTATAATTTCTCAATGTGCTTTAGAAATGTTCGAAGAATGAATATAATGGAGAGTTTAAGCTCGATTGCTTACTAAACTAGAAGATGTACAGATCTTGCTTGAGTTATTCATCATAATTTCTCACCAAGAAGATAATGCTTAGTGATGCCATTTGCCATTTCAGGGCTCAGAGATTTACCAAAAAATCTGCACCAAAAGAGGTAGAATAACAAGGATTAAGATGTGGACTTGAGCCTAAATATGTATTTTAAATCTGTATTTTGTTATTGTGTAATCTTTGGCTACTTACTTAGTTTTCTCCATGGTTCAGTGCTCTTATATATTAACATGTGTTAATAGTGCCTGCAGTAATGATCCTTCACTGTTTACAGACACGTGTTCTTCTCTTTCTAAGTAAATGGCGGGATTGTTTTTGTGCACGACTTTGAAGTCAGGTATGGCCATGTGACTTGCTTTGGTGGACAAAATATAAGTGAAAATAATGGGTGTCACTTCCAGTCAAAGATTTAAAGAGTCAATGTGCTATTTTCCCTTCACTTTCCTCTTGTTACAGTGACTGGAGATATTTCAGATGGTGGAGGCCTTTGTTATACTAAGTCTCTATGTTACACCCATGTATAGCACGATTTCTAGCTACAAGATCTGAAGAATGAACAAGAAATAAGCTTTAAATATATAATAACTAAGGTTTGGGAGGTTATATGACACTACAGTGTAGTGGCTCACCTGGCTGATACATTGAGTTCTTCGTTGAGTTGCAATAAATGTATTTAAAGAAGTAAATACATGCAAAGTCTTTAGAAAGCATTCAACAGGAATTAGCTCTTATCTTAGCTTCTTGCTGCATTGAGACTACATTTTTGGCTGCATACACTTTGCTTACGTGTTCATTTGACAACAGTTTTATAATATCATTTTCTATAAAGAAATCGTTAGTCCAAATTTGCTTTTATTAATAGCAGTCCTGACAAATTTTTGTTGTTTTATTTTAGAGATAGAGTCTTGATCTGTCCTCACTGTAACCTCTGCCTCCTGGGTTCAAGCAATTCTCTGCCTCAGCCTTCTGAGTAGCTGGGATTACAGGTGCTTACCACCACGTCCAACTAAGTTTTGTACTTTTAGTAGAGACAGGGTTTCACCATTTTGGCCAGGCTGGTCTTGAACTCCTGACCACTTGATCCACCCTCCTCAAGCTCCGAAGTGCTTGGATTACAGGGAAGAGCCATTGCACCCGGCCCCAGTTTAATAACTTTTTTATGAGTGATATCAAGTAAATTTTTCCTGTGGTGGCTAAATTTGGGAAAACCTATCCAATTTCTTTATCAGCGGTTATAGTCAAACTTACTATAGCAGTATTGCTATAGGGTTGTGTCCTACACATAGAGGAATTCTGATAAATTCTATTTCATGCAATACCCAGTTTCATGCAACACCCGTTACAGGTGAAAACAGAGGTGTGGGGCTTTTAAAACTGTACACACTGTATTATCACATTATCAAAAATATTTTTGACAGAGAGATCTTCTGTTTTGTCTTGACCTCTATACGAACTGAATCCTCCACCTACAGTTTCACATATCTGATGACTGAAAGAATTTTGCACAGACTGGTTTCTGACTCTCTCCTCTCAATCTTTCTTTTTCACTATTAATGTTCTTTTTTATTTTATTTGTTTTTTTGAGATGGAGTCTCACTCTGTCGCCCAATCTGAAGTGCAGTGGCACAATCTCGGCTCACTTCAACCTCTGCCTCTGGGGTTCAAGCAATTCTCCTGCCTCAGCCTCCTGCATAGCTGGGATTACAGGAGTGCATCACCATGCCTGGCTAACTTTTGTATTTTTAGTAGAGATGGGGTTTCACCATGTTGGCCAAACTTGTCTAGACTTCCTAACCTTGTGATCCGCCCGCCTCGGCCTCCCAAAGTGCTCGGATTACAGGCGTGAGCCACCACACCCATCCACATTATTTAAGGGCCGGGTACTCTATGGCATGCTCAATCACAACGCCTCTGGCTCTGCACCTTTTAAAAAAATCACTTTGCAGTGATTCAGCATGGAGGGCAGAGGGGTATTTCTGGAAACTCTTCCTATACCAAGTGGTAGCAAGAACATTATTATATGCAGAAGTGGCTGAGAAACATACGAATATACACTGAATTCCAAATAAATGTATCTCCAGCTCAGCTTACTGATCACTGAATTTCCAAAATGCTCACGGTCACTTCAACACTGATAGAAATGTGACGGAGGGTAAGTCAATTGAGTAGAGTCAGCAAATGTAACCAAATGTAGTTAAAATGTCTTACTTTTGTAAAAATTTTAATAATAAATTATAATGTGAAGACATTTCTAAAGCTTTACTTACGTCCTTCCAAAGGCCTTTAAATCTTAAGCTTTGTTAAGTTCACCGTAAATTTCCTTCTTCTGTTATGATTAACTATTTTTTCTTATATTCATTAATTGGCCCATTCATTAATTGAAAAATGTTTGTTTGCTAAATGTGAAACATGTACTGAGCAGGAAAAAGAATTAGGCACATTCAAATGTGGATATAAACTCGTATCCATTCTCAGTGAACATATATTTTCATGGGGAGGTGGACATGTATATAAAAAGCAGTACGTAAAGGGAATAGCAGTTACTGTTTAACATCCATCTAATGAACATTCACCAATCATTTCTTTTTTCCAAGCAGAACCTGAACGTGTTGAGTAATCACTCTATTCCAAACAGCCACATTCACAAAATCATTTGTGGTAATCCCATTCTCTTTGCCTGTGACTGATTTAGGAATGTGCTTCAGCTAGTGCAGCATAAGAAGTCAGCTGAGGTGCTTCTGGAACAGCTTAATAAACAATTCCTTTTCTTCCCCTGGAAATGTTAAGTCTGGGTGAGATGACTAGAAAGGCAACAGCCATCTTGCAGCCAGAAAGAAAGCTAAACCGAAAGGCAGAGGAGAAATATGGAAAGAAGTACATGGGCCTTGTGGGTGGTTGGTGAGCAGCTGAATTAATCAACCCTCAAACCACCCTGCCCCCAGACTTACATGCTTCAGGGAATGTAGATTTCAAAAATAAAATTTTTAGTAAGCTAGAAAACTTCAAATTAAACCATGACAAACTTATTTTTGCCAGCCACTCTCCTCTCGGTAAAATTGTAAAGTTTTATTTTTCATTACTTTAATTCTATTCCAAACATGGAAAGCAATTGAATACCTCAGAGGGTGATTTGATTATCCTTTTTATAGTTACTGCATCTGCGCTAATGTATCGGGGGTTATTATGCTGTTTATTTTCTGTAATTTTTCCTAATTAACAGTTATTACTAGAAACTATCTTTGTTAAATGAGTGTTAACTGCATATATAAGAGAATGTGTAATGATATAAAGCAGACAACTAGGAAAAAGACAACTGTTTTTTAATATAACAGTCAGGAAACTAAAGCATCACCTTAACGCAATTAAAATTATACATATTCACAGAAGCATGGTGCCAATAAAGTCTGAGTTATCTGAAATTAGAAGAATTTAGCTTAATTAAAAATTACAATTCAAAAGCATTTTAAGACCTCATTTTATTCTTTTTTTTTTTTTTTTGAGACGGAGTTTCACTCTTGTTACCCCCGCTGGAGTGCAATGGCGCGATCTCGGCTCACCGCAACCTCCGCCTCCTGGGTTCAGGCAATTCTCCTGCCTCAGCCTCCTGAGTAGCTGGGATTACAGGCATGTGCCACCATGCCCAGCTAATTTGTTTTTTTTTTTTTTTTGTATTTTTAGTAGAGACGGGGTTTCACCATGTTGACCAGGTTGGTCTCGATCTCTTGACCTCGTGATCCACCCGCCTCGGCCTCCCAAAGTGCTGGGATTACAGGCTTGAGCCACCGCGCCTGGCCTTGACCTCATTTTATTCTTAAAGTAGAAGCAAAGTTTTCTAGAGGTTTCTGACTAACAAATGCAGGTACATACAATAAAAGTGATATCTAAGAAAGCATTATAAAATTTTCTGTAAATCTTAGATTGTACTCAAAATAGAAAGGAAGGTTTTCGTTGTAGCTGGTATTTGCTATTAAGATGTAGTGAGGTTACAACACATGGCTGACATGTGTTACATTTCAGCTGTAACTAGATGGGCCATCTCTGTTTATCAATTCTTACAGTCCAATACAGGAGAATGCATTTTGTTTTGAGCAATTGAATAGTGACAGACAAGTTGTCCGTATAGTATACAGATGACAGATCAAGAGGAAAATAAGCTCTTAGATAGTTTTTCAGTGCCCTTCACTGGAAAAATAGCCACGTGACATACCCACTGCACAGTGGGCTTCTGTGTTAGTGTTCACACTGCTGGAAAATGTATCGCTTGAACTGAATGCACCCTCTATTGAGCACAAATGATTCAACCACAATTTAACAGGGAGATCATTACTTCTGCAAAAGGATTTTCCAGATGAGCAATGAAGGGTCATAGTCTATGGCAGAAACTGAGACATGACTTGCTCAGCATTGTACAACTGTATGGCCTGAGAGACGTGGGTCTGTTCTTTATGTCAATAAGTAGGAGGGTCAATTATAAAACAAACACAGGAATGTTTCGGGTGGATTGTCAATGAGAACAATTCTAGATATCCCTATTAATCTCCAGGATTTACTTCATTTAAGTCATTTCATTTTTAGCTTCCAAGGGGGCTCTGAAAAATGATCTGTTGAGGGATCAGAGTGGAGGCATTTTACCCTCCTCTCTACTCATCTGCAACCTGTTTAAAGACATGATTTTCGTCACATCATTCACCTTCTGCGGTTGGATCAGAATTTTATATGAAGTCTGGCTACTGCCTCAGAGCTCAACAGGTGATCCAAACCACAGACTAGGCAAGAGGGAAAGGAACAGACTTAATTAATTTTTTTTTTTTTTTTTTTGAGACGGAGTTTCACTCTTGTTACCCAGGCTGGCGTGCAATGGCGCAATCTTGGCTCACTGCAACCTCCGCCTCCTGGGCTCAGGCAATTCTCCTGCCTCAGCCTCCTGAGTAGCTGGGATTATAGGCACGCGCCACCATGCCCAGCTAATTTTTTTGTATTTTTAGTAGAGACGGGGTTTCACCATGTTGACCAGGATGGTCTTGATCTCTTGACCTCGTGATCCACCCGCCTCGGCCTCCCAAAGTGCTGGGATTACAGGCGTGAGCCACCGAGCCCGGCCAGACTTAATTAATTTTAATTACTAATTAGATGGACTATCCATTCTTTTTTTTTTTTTTTTTTTTTAGACAGAGTTTCACTCTTGTTGCTCAAGTTGGAGTGCAATGATTCCCTGCCTCAGCCTCCTGAGTAGCTGGGATTACAGGCATGTGCCACCATGCCCAGCTAATTTGTTTTTTTTTTTTTTTTTTTTTTTTTGTATTTTTAGTAGAGACGGGTTTTCACCATGTTGACCAGGTTGGTCTCGATCTCTTGACCTCGTGATCCACCCGCCTCGGCCTCCCAAAGTGCTGGGATTACAGGCTTGAGCCACCGCGCCTGGCCTTGACCTCATTTTATTCTTAAAGTAGAAGCAAAGTTTTCTAGAGGTTTCTGACTAACAAATGCAGGTACATACAATAAAAGTGATATCTAAGAAAGCATTATAAAATTTTCTGTAAATCTTAGAATGTACTCAAAATAGAAAGGAAGGTTTTCGTTGTAGCTGGTATTTGCTATTAAGATGTAGTGAGGTTACAACACATGGCTGACATGTGTTACATTTCAGCTGTAACTAGATGGGCCATCTCTGTTTATCAATTCTTACAGTCCGATACAGGAGAATGCATTTTGTTTTGAGCAATTGAATAGTGACAGACAAGTTGTCCGTATAGTATACAGATGACAGATCAAGAGGAAAATAAGCTCTTAGATAGTTTTTCAGTGCCCTTCACTGGAAAAATAGCCACGTGACATACCCACTGCACAGTAGGCTTCTGTGTTAGTGTTCACACTGCTGGAAAATGTATCGCTTGAACTGAATGCACCCTCTATTGAGCACAAATGATTCAACCACAATTTAACAGGGAGATCACTACTTCTGCAAAAGGATTTTCCAGATGAGCAATGAAGGGTCATAGTCTATGGCGGAAACTGAGACATGACTTGCTCAGCATTGTACAACTGTATGGCCTGAGAGACGTGGGTCTGTTCTTTATGTCAATAAGTAGGAGGGTCAATTATAAAACAAACACAGGAATGTTTCGGGTGGATTGTCAATGAGAACAATTCTAGATATCCCTATTAATCTCCAGGATTTACTTCATTTAAGTCATTTCATTTTTAGCTTCCAAGGGAGCTCTGAAAAATGATCTGTTGAGGGATCAGAGTGGAGGCATTTTACCCTCCTCTCTACTCATCTGCAACCTGTTTAAAGATATGATGATTTTCGTCACATCATTCACCTTCTGCGGTTGGATCAGAATTTTATATGAAGTCTGGCTACTGCCTCAGAGCTCAACAGGTGATCCAAACCACAGACTAGGCAAGAGGGAAAGGAACAGACTTAATTAATTTTTTTTTTTTTGAGACGGAGTTTCACTCTTGTTACCCAGGCTGGCGTGCAATGGCGCAATCTTGGCTCACTGCAACCTCCGCCTCCTGGGTTCAGGCAATTCTCCTGCCTCAGCCTCCTGAGTAGCTGGGATTATAGGCACGCGCCACCATGCTCAGCTAATTTTTTTGTATTTTTAGTAGAGACGGGGTTTCACCATGTTGACCAGGATGGTCTTGATCTCTTGACCTCGTGATCCACCCGCCTCTGCCTCCCAAAGTGCTGGGATTACAGGCGTGAGCCACCGAGCCCAGCCAGACTTAATTAATTTTAATTACTAATTAGATGGACTATCCATCCTTTTTTTTTTTTTTTTTTTTTTTGACAGAGTTTCACTCTTGTTGCTCAAGTTGGAGTGCAATGATTCCCTGCCTCAGCCTCCCGAGTAGCTGGGATTACAGGTGTGTGCCACCATGCCCTCCTAATTTTTTTACATTTTTAGTAGAAATGGGGTTTCACCATGTTAGGCAGGCCGATCTTGAACTACTGACTTCAGGTGATCTGCCAGCCTTGGCTTCCCAAAGTGCTATGATTAGAGGCATGAGCCACTGTGCCCGGCCAGGGCAATCCATTCTTAAGCAACAGTTTGGCTGCTTTTAGCTTCTAAAAGTCATTGTGTGATGCTGCTTATATCTCTTCAATCAGTTATTATAAACTTTCTGCTTGGTATATACATATTAAGCTGAACAGGCTTATATAATGGCTCTAACAAGCCTTCTCGTTACTAGAAGCATGCATATTTTAAAAAATACGTACGTAATACATTTTTACTTCAACAGATTCAGATTATACAGAACTAAGTAGAGTAAAACACGTTGGTTCCCCTTCATCCCTCTCCCAATCAGTAGCAACTGTTGATTTTGGTGAGTATCATGCCAACTCTGTTTGCATTTTTAATGTAGCATTTCTTAATTTATAATGAAGTATTTTATTAAAAAGGAATCAACGCACCACATATTTGGGTAGCTTCAAGAGCCTTTCTAAGTCACAGATTCATTTATTCAATCAACATACATACATTTATATAAGTGGTATGATTCTCAAAGTTTTAATTTTTAATATGCTTTCAATTTCTTTATTAAATAACGTGTTTTGGAGCTCTTTTAAAGTCAAACCATTGAAGCTTGCATTGGCCTTAGTGGCTGCACAGTACCCATGCTATGAATGTATAATAATGAATTTAATATTCCAGATTGGAGAATATTTAATTTGCTTTCAATTTTTTCAAATTTTTCTCTGTCAAAAACAATGCTTCTATCAATATCTCATAAATAAGTCTTTATTCTCATGTGAAAGTATTTCTGTAGACGAGAATCCTTGTTGGCTAAAAGTTGCAAATTGAAAATTTGAGACACTGCCAGGTGTTCTTTCAAACAGGTGTATCAATTTCTATTCCTACCAACAGTGTATGAAAGTGCTTATTTCCATTTATCCTTGCCAGCTCTGGATATTATAAATCTTTTTAATTTCTGCCAGTTTGATGGTTGAAAACACAATTTTGTTTTAGTTTGCATTTTTCTGACTTACTAGCGAGGTTGAGCAGCTTTTCATATATTTAGTGTCTTTTGTATTTCCGCTTCTGCAAATTGCTGTCCCTGCTTTTTACTATTTGGCTACTTGCTTTTTTCTTATTGTTCCACAAATCTAATGTCTTATCATTTTTGTCTTTACTTATTTGCCTTTTGTTAAACCCTGATGTTAATTTTGTATATTTTCCTATGCTTGTGTGTGATAGAGCATTTATAAAAAGCGCTTAGTACAGTTTCATTACAAAAGTGAAACTCATAATTATAAGTACAAAGACTTTTTACTTGTTCCTTTTTGTAAAAACTACTTTTAACTTCATGCCCACTTTCATTTAAACACCTTGTGTCCTAAATATTTGAATGGCAAAGAGAGAATTTCCAAGTCCCAACATTCGTTTGTTCTTCATTCATTTATTTAGATAATATTTGTGCTACAAGCTGGGCTTGACATTGGAGATGTGAGCCCTGTCATTAGTTTTCCCCTAGACAAAGGGGCACTGATATGAAAAGAAACCATGACAATACAGTAAAAGTCATGTCTTGCCATATTTAGGTCAAATGCCTAAATCTGAAATTACCAAGAGACTGAGAAACTCAACTGTTTTTCACTTTTTACATTAGTTGAGTGATTGAGTCATTCAGTCACACTTGAATATCTATATTGCAAATAGTAGAGAAATATAAAGAAATGTGAAATTAGATGTCTCTCTCAAGGAACCGAAAGTCTAATCATAAAGACAGGCGTGTACACACTTGTTGGGAGGTCCTAAAGAGCATCAGCCATGGCTGGCGGTATACTTGTGGGCTGGGCCTGACGAAAGAGTGTTTCCACATGGGAATCTCTCAGAGAGAGCATAGCAAGCCATGAGAGAGTGAGTATTAAGAACCTGACATTTGACCAAATCCTTAGATATCAGGGAAGAAAAGTGATTCTGAGTACATGAGCCTGTGGCTCCAATTTCTAGTCCATTCCTAACCCTATGTTTATATTTGAGTTATTGGTAGATCTGAGCAGGGAAGAAGGAAGGGAAATGAAAGTCAAAATTGACAGAGATTTTCACTAAAACTCTGTAAGACCTCGAAGATACAGGAAGTACTTTGGGAGCCTGGAATAAAGTAGAACTCTAAAGATGGGAACGTGATTCTTCTAACCGTTTTATAACAGAACACCATGTAGCAGTGTTTCCCAAAATATGTTCCACTGAAAATAAATTCCCCATGGAAGGCAAGCAAAGGGTTGCATGGTCAAATCACTTTGGGTCACAAAAGGGTTAAACAGGTTTTTTAATGATGGGTCTTCTGAGAACCTTTAGTAAGTTCATATGCCTTTGTGAATCACCAAGAGTGTAACACTTAAATATAAAACCCTTTCTGGGGTGTCCCAGGAAATAATTTTTCAGGAAAATATATTTTGGTATATTGAAGTGTCTGATCCTGCTATGTACATGCCACAGATTTCCCTCTATTCACATTCAGGACACGATGAAAGCAAAATCCAAAATACCTGAGGGTATTTACTCTTAGGTATATTTAAAAGCAAACAATTGACTAGGGACTGAATTAAGCATCTAATTATATTTCAGTTAATGATTCTTTCATTAAGCATGTACCATATTATAGTACATTAATCAGGAATGAGACACTTAAAGATACTTTTAAACAACTTCCTGCAACTTTGTTTTTATGCCTAGCAGTACCATGGAATGTATTTCACATATCATAAATAGAGATTTATTGGTTTAGGCACTTTGGGCGAACCCACATGCTTCATATGCTACTCACAACGCTCCATAATTATCTTCCAGTCGAGGGAAACTACCTGACTGTGTGTGAGTAAGCCCTCTGGGTTCCAAGTTCCCACTGAAATGAGAAAAGAGATTGAATGGATTCCAGATTATTTGCTAAAATCTTAGCAACTGTGGGAAAGAGAAATAAAAACTGGGAAAGTTCCGTTCTCAGAGTGGGTGGAGATACAAAATTCAAAGAAAAAGCAATTGTGAGGAAATCATTAGTAGAAAAATTGCAATGTACAACTTAAAAACCACGAATAAATAATAAGCTGAATTATTTTGACTAATATAACAAAACTAGGAACATAAAAACAATAATTTGGAAAACTAAGATGGCAGAAGGAACACTAAGCATATAGTTATCACAATAAATAGAGATGGGTTAAAATCTTTATTAAAAAATAGCCTCATGCACACACAAAGTTACACACTGATCTAATTATGTCATTTGTCAGACATATATCTAGAACAATATGACTCATACAGCATAAATATACAAACATATATAAAACTATTTCAGGACAATCAAAACAAAAGTGAAATCAGGGCTTGTATTATTCATAAAAAAGTTATAATCATAATTTTTGTATAGAAATAGGCAATATAGGCTGGGTGCTGTGGGTCACGCCTGTAATCCCATCACCTTGGGAGGCCAGGGTGGGTGGATCATGAGGTCAAGAGATTGAGACCATCTTGGCAAAACATAGTGAAACCCCGCCTCTACTAAAATATAAAAATTAGCTGGGCGTGGTGGCGCGTGTTTGTGGTCCCAGCTACTCGGGAGGCTGAGGCAAGAGAATTGCTTGAACCCGGGAGGCGGAGGTTGTGGTGAGCCGAGATCGCTCACTGCACCCCAGCCTGGAGACAGAGCGAGACTCTGTCTGAAAAAAAAAAACAAAAAAACAAAAAAACAAAAAAACAAAAAAACGAAATAGTCAATATAAAAGTACATCAAGCAAAACTATTAGAGTTCTGAGAGAAATTACAAAAATGTGATCTTATGGAAGACTTTACCTCTCTAGATTTAGATTCTGAACTTTCAGGTCAAGAGACCAATAAAGTTACAATTAAACCACCTTTCCAGGATTCCTTGCTTTCACAGCGGGAGTGAAGAAGGGGTTCAGAGACCCCTGATATTCACAGCCTAGCCTCCCCAATCTGCAGTAAGAACAGCAGGACTGGATCTTATTGGCCCTTTATCCCTGCTCTGTCACTAACCGCAGGAGACCCCAGTCTTCTGGATCCATCCTCATCTTCTTTCTATTCTTCAAATCCGAGAGTCTTCCAGTTGTGCCTCTGAACCTCATGGCCCATCATCAATCTCTTCCCTCAATTTTTGTTCATCTTACTGTTAACCAAAAATAAAGGTTTCTTTGCGAACACATTTTCTTCTGCACAATTTTCATGGCATGGCTGTTTTCTTTGGTCCTATATGTCATATACACTAGGCTGGGAGAGGTATTTCCCTCATCCTGTCTTAAAACATCCTACTTTGAACCTCAAGAACCTCAAGGCACCAGACTTTCCAGTCACCACCCTCTTTGTTACAGTCACCTATCCATACTCCAAGTCACCACCCCCCTCATTTCTTGAAGACTCCGCTTCTGAATACTCTCCCTCCCTCCAGGACTACTTAATTCGTATTAACATTATAATCCATGTAATTACATTCTCTGTTTAATTACAGTCCTTTTAACTCCTCTTCCTTTCTGCCTTATATTGGTCGTTCACTTCCATGATTATACTCTGGACCTTGTCATTACCAAACTGCAGTGCCTCCATAATGTCAATTTCAAGAAGCCCACTCTCCAACAGCCACATCTTCTTCTGATTATTTTTTGAGATGGAGTTTCGCTCTTGTTGCCCAGGCCGGAGTATAATGATGTGATCTCCGCTCACTGCAACCTCCGTCTCCTGGGTTCAAGCTATCCTTCTGTCTCAGCCACCCAAGTAGCTGGAATTACAGGTGCCTGCCACCATGTCCAGCTAACTTTTGTATTTTTAGTAGAGGCTAAGTTTCATCACCTTGGCCAGTCTGGTCTCGAACTTTGACCTCAGGCGATCCACCCACCTTGGCCTCCCAAAGTGCTGGGATTACAGGCGTGAGCCTCCATGCCCGGCCTCACATCTTATCTTTATCTCTCATTCTAGTAGCATGTCTCCAATAATCCTTCAACTCCACTAAATAAAGGAATCCATTGATCCCGTCCATTTTCTAGCAAGCCCATTAAAAACAGAAGAAGGTGAAATTAAAATCAATGTTAATCTAATGTAATATATTTAAATATCATTTCAACATATAAGGTGAAACGTTAATCTGGTGTTAATCTTCTCAATTTGGATATTAAATTTTCAATAAAAATGCTTGATCTGTATTTAGACTTTATAAAATTTACAATTAAAAAACCATAGAGTTACAGACTGAAGCTTTTCCAAACATTCCTAAAGTTGCTTAAAAATAAAAAAGTAGTATTAATTTTAAAATCAAAATTAATTAAACTTAAGAATTAATTTCCTCAGTTGCTCAAGTCACATTTCAAAGTGTTCAATGGATATATGTGGCTCATGGCTGCCACGCTGTACAGCAAAACCCTAGATCACTTATCTTCCCATCTTCTAGATGACAATTCTGTACTGGATCCTTTCTTCTAAATTACAAACCCTTCCTTCTTCATCCTCAGTTTTAGCTGATTACATATCTAACATGACGGAAAAAAATCAAAGCGATGTGAAGAGACCTTCAACAAAATGGCATGACTACATCTGACCCAGGGACTCTCTTTTCTTTTCAGTACCAGCGACGAACAGTTCATACTCCCATCCAAAGCCAGTCATTCCAATTGTGCACCGCATTCTACTCTCTCTTGTCTGCTCAAGGATATAATTTCAGGAAGATTGGCTTTCTTTTTCGATGTCATCTATTTTTCCTTCCCCTGCACACAAGCATTTTAAAAAGTTTTATTGACCTCACTTTTCACTGTGGCCAGTGCTCCAAATCCTGCTTCCTTTTATAACAAAAGTCCTTGAAAGAGTTATTTATACTTCCTGGTTTCAGCATGCCTACTTGCATTTTTCCATTCCAATGAAGGCTTTGTCTCTACTGTTTCACCAAATCCATGCCTTCAGAGACATTAATCCTCCTCATCTCAGCCTCTCAGCTTGGTGTGCCCCAGCACTACTCTCCTCATTCTTTTGGCGATATCATTCAGTCTCATGGCTTTAAATACCTGGCGATATCATTCAGTCTCATGGCTTTAAATACCTGGCGATATCATTCAGTCTCATGGCTTTAAATACCACTGATGTGCCAGTGACCCCCAAATTTATATCTCCAGTGTGGATCCTTTCTTAAACTGCAGCCTTTCTGCCCAATATTCTCACTTGGCTCATCAAACTTAACATATCCAAAATTTAGCAATTTTTCCCCTCTATGACTGCTCCTCCCTGCATTCTTCGATTTTAGATTGCCCAGGAAGCCTTGGAATTTTCTGTCATACCTATTTTCTCTCACATCCAATGCAACAGGAATACTGCTAGCTCTACCTTAAGAATATACCAAACATCAGGTCACTTTTTTTTTTTTTGAGACGGAGTCTTGCTCTGTCACCAGGCTGGAGTGCAGTGGCGCAGTCTCGGCTCATTGCAACCTCCACCTCCTGGGTTCAAGCGATTTTCCACCTCAGCCTCCCAAGCAGCTGGGACTACAGGCGCACACCACCATGGCCGGCTAATTTTTTTGTATTTTTAGTAGACACGGGGTTTCACCGTGTTGGCCAGTATGGTCTCGATCTCCTGACCTCGTGATCCGCTTGCCTTGGCCTCCCAAAGTGCTGGGATGACAGACATGAGCCACCGCGCCCGGCCCAGGTCTCTTTCAATTACCTAATTGCCTCCACTTTTTTTTTTTTAACTCCTGCATACATTTTAGAATTTGCAAAAGGCAGTCATTCTTTTACTTTTTAAGTTGAAACGCTACAGGCTGACAACTATTTTAGTCTATTTTTTGATGTAAGTTTCAATTTGTCTATGTAATTATTTCTGAAGTTATAAGATCTGATGGAAAAAATAGGTTTGTTCTTATAAGATATGTAAATGTATATTCAGAGTTTATAAAGAACAAGTGTTTCAGATCAAAGGTTATTGCCACATGTATCACACAAGCAATTAAAAAGTTATGCTAATGAATTAGGTGTTGGTCTTTTACAGTCCAAAACAAGAATTACGGTATGTAGATTCTCTGAAATGTCACTTTCTGTTTAATATTTATTTATTTATTTATATAAAGAAGGAGTCTCACTCTGTTGCCCAGGCTGGAGTGCAGTGGTGAGGTCCCTGCTCACTGCAACCCCTGCCTCCCAAGCTCAAGCAATTCTTCTGCCTCAGGCTCCCAGGTAGTTGGGATTACAGGCACCCACCACCACACCTGGCTAATTTTTTGTATTTTTAGTAGAGGGGAGGTTTCATCATATTGGCCAGGCTGGTCTGTCTTGAGCTCCTGACCTCAAGTGATTCACCAGGCTTGGCCTCCCAAAGTGCTGGAATTACAGACATGAGCCACCACACCTGGGACTGTTTGGTTTCTGATGCTCTTTAAATCTCCATTCAAGTTCTGCATGTTTTATTTAACCATGAAACCAGAATTGATGCAGGTCTCTAATCGCTTTCTAGACTTTTTGTTAGGTATTAACAGAATAATAATGGGCTGTTATTTCTTAGTTTGTTTCCTGCAAAGCATAGGCCCCTTAGATGTTATTTTTATCTGACTGGGAGCAAAAATCCCCCCTAAGGCTGTGTGTCTTGATGTATTTGAATCTTGTACTGTTCAAATTGCTCATGTAACCTCACCCCAGATTCAGATGCACGCCCCACCTCCTGGCTGAGAATTCCTGATGAGGGAAGTCAAAAATGGGTATTTGTGCCACAGCCTGTAAATAGACAGGGAAGGGGAAGACGTAGAGCCACTGGCTTACAAGATTGTGGTTTCAGAGATGTGCTTTAGGTGATAGCAGTGAATAACAAACACAGTGCTTGCCTCAGCAAATGGCTTTCCTGTCTCCTCTAATTGAATCAGTCAGTTATTAGACTCAAATAACCATTTCCTAAAGTGGTTGCAATAAGCAGAAGCCATTGTACTGTACTTTCAAAGACTTGATTCAAACTCAGTAATTGAATTGTCCTGATTCCTCTAAGTCACAAGGGCTACAGCACTGGCAGAAACCAGCAGAAGCCAGTACTGTCTAGAGAATATTTGTTTTCATCTCCTTTAGTCTGAAAAGGCAGACTATAGGTAGAATTAATTAATCAAGCAGTTAGGTAAATTGTCTTGTTTCCTAAATAGGAAAATTATTTTGTATGGCAAGAAGTACCCGAATATTCTCTAAAAACTGTATGTTCACATGGATAAAACTGAATTGCCGAAAAGAAGGAGGCGGAGGTTGTAGTGAGCCGAGATCGCACCATTGCAACTGTTCCTGCCTGACTGTTTTATGAAGCATTAGAAAATGAGCAGGTGTAATTAATGTAGCCTTATTAAAATCCTTAGGTGGTAGTAGAATTGAGATAATATGTGCACTTGGTAGGAATGTATTAAAATAGTTCCAGGTACTTAAAAAAGAAACACAAAGAGAGCGTTGTGAATATGCCTCCATAACCATTCACACAGACATTATTGCTGGAGCAATGAATCACTACCTAATCATTTAGGTTTTTATTTTTCTTGCTACAGTGTTGTGCTTAGCTTTTAGGTTTCTTTCTGTCGTTCTGCACACACATCATTTTAAGTACAGCTCTATCTTACGAAATGCATCTTTTTCCTTCGGAATAGTTTTAAAAGAATTTTCTGGAAAACCTTTAATACCATACTACTACAGAAGTTATGTTATCCAAATCAAGGATAAAATGTATTCCTGCTAATAGGAGTGATAACTAAAAAAATTATTGCTGAAAGCAAGAGGCAGTTTTTTGTTAGACATTCATATACGTGACAGGCTAACACTAGCTAAGAAGCCCTTGACCTGCCCCCCCGAGGCAAGAGTACTCTGTTCCCCAGTGCCCTCAGAAGCACATCAAGTCCTGGACAAACAGGTTCTGACAAAGATGGACTTGGTCAATGGCCCGGTTTATAGTGGTCCTTGGAATAAGGTTTACCCTGATACAGAAGGCGCTCTTTGAGCAAAGCTTGTTTGCTGTCCTCAAATTACAGTAAATCTGCTCTGACGTATGGCTCAGAGTAGGGTTAACAGCCTCACCTCACCGTTTTGAGCCTCTTCGACCACGTCAGGTTGGACAGCTGGCAGGAAACCTCAGCCTTTGGCTGGATAATCCAAACGGAGTTTCATATTCTCCTAGCTGCGAATTCACCTCATCTTCCACAAGTGAAAAGTGAATGAGGATATTATCCACTCCGAGCGATTATTTCCTCTCTTCATCTGTATTATGTCAGGAATTTGCTGGAATATTCATGCCATCCGCTTCCTCAGTGACAACAATTGCTTCTGCTTGTCCCCCATTTCTGTCTAACCCTGCCCATCGCTACACGTCCCTTCTTGAAGCTCTCTCGCACAGAAGTTCTCAAAATAATATCTCAGAATTGAAGTTTTGCAACCCAAATGTCTTCAACTCTGACTTCAAGCAAAAAAAACCAGAAACTGCTGGTGGGAAAGTAATGTGAGGATATTCTTTATAGAGGTTTCTTCGTTTAAATAGAGAATTATCTACAGAGTTCTATTAATAGCCAGCTTTCCTAAGGACTTTGTGTATGGCCCGATATCCAGGCATTTGGCTGTAAAGAGGCTCAGCTCTACACATTTCTACTATGAGGTGTGGAGAAGTTTTACCTGGTGAAGTTTCCATTTCCTTTTAACTACTGGAGACCATTTTCACTTTGGAGTGCAAATATATCGAAACTGAGATTTCAATATGAAAAACCTATTTTGGCAAAGTCAATTTTAAGAAGAAAATACACAGTTCAGTCTTTTAGAGCAAGGAATACATTTCTGCTCTCACATGATCTTGTGCGTAGTCACTTATGCAAAATGGCAACAATAAACTTCATCTCACCAAAGTTTCAGATGAACTCATTCCAGTATGTTCAAAGGGATTTTTCCTTCTCTTTCTTTCTATTCCTCCCTCTCCCTTCTCCCTTTTTTCTCTTTCGGTCTTTCTCTGTCCTTCCTTGTTGCGTTTGTTTTAGAACTAAAGAACAGTAGGGTAGAAATACAGCAGGACACTTCCACTCTTGATATGTGTTTGGCTATTTTGACTCCACATGGCCTTCACTGTTGTTCATTAATAGTGATAAAATTGGCCGGGCGCGGTGGCTCATGCCTGTAATCCCAGCACTTTGGGAGGCCGAGGCGGGTGGATCACAAGCTCAAGAGATCAAGACCATCCTGGTTAACATGGTGAAACCCCGTCTCTACTAAAAATACAAAAAAAAAAAAAAAAAAAAAAAAAAAAAATTAGCTGGGCATGGTGGTGCGTGCCTGTAATCCCAGCTACTCGGGAGGCTGAGGCAGGAGAATTGCCTGAACCCAGGAGGCGGAGGTTGCGGTGAGCCGAGATCGCGCCATTGCACTCCAGCCTGGGTAACAAGTGTGAAACTCCATCTCAAAAAAAAAAACAAAAAAACTCCCCTCCGCACCTTCACAGCCTTCCACCCCCACCAACAAGTAAAAATAAACTATTGGTCTTAAAAGCCAACAAAACCACTCAATTTGCAGAAGTGATAATAGTTTGGAAAAAGGACTGCTCATTACAAAACACTGTTGAAAGAGAAGACAAAAGAAAGGTAAGCATGGGCTTTTCATGATGAAGGCAAGGCATATGCAGCAGAAAGCAGCATTCTTCAGATCTTGAAATTGGAACTGAAAAAGACTTATTATATAATTTAGTGCCTTTGGCCAGGAAAGGAACGATACAATTTTGGATCTAAATTTAATTGGGATTTAACTAGATTCTTTGAAACGTTTTCGTTTTTCGTCTGGAAAGCACAGAGTACTCATCCTTCCAGGAACACTGAGGGACTGCATAATCCAGGAGGGTACAGTGTCTCCTAAATCAAGTTCTCAGCAGCCACAGTGGGGACATCAAAGTGTCAGACTGAAATGGGAATCTAAACAGCTTTGCAGTGTACATAGAGAAGCAGGTTAAACCTTTTGGCTAGAAAATGATCAGAATCATGGCTTCTATTTCTGCTTTATTTTTCTCTTTTTGCCATTGAATATCTATGCTGGAATTTCATCTTTTGCCCCAAAACTTCTGCAGCTGTTTCTTAACAATTCTTGCTTACACACAGCATTTAAACAAACAAACAAAGAACATTAAATTATTTTGAGCTGAGTCTGTCCCATGCCGAAGCTTTCTAAAAGTCCTATTTTCCATGCAAAAAATAGCAAGATTATAGCAAGGAGACTTGATATTAAAGAATAACAAGGCAATATGTGAATTAAGCATATTATGTTTGACTTCTATCAAGGACTATGCTATTTGCATAATCCAATTGAATATACTCTCACAAACCCATATTTTCCAACACACAGCCCTCATATGCTACTCTGCAATCAAAACAAAACAAAACAAAACAAAACAAAACAAAACAAAACAAAACAAAACAACAACAACAAAAAAAACACCCAACCAGGCTGGATTAAAAGGATTACAGTGACTGGATAAGAATTTATCTCAATTGTTACTTCCTTAAGAACAGATTATAGAAGTCCTATGTCTTGTCATCTGTCATTACTCCCCTTCCCTGTCTTCCACCCTCCATGAACTTGCCCCAGACTTAGGAGGAATATAGAATTAAGAGAGAGAGGACGAGGAGATGGTTAATAAAGTGGCTGTTTGTGAACTTGTCCTAATATCCCAAATCTCATGACCCCAGCCAATGTTATTTATGCTCACAGGGAGCTATTTGTTATACAGACTGGCCAAGGTTAGCAGGAACCTGACCAGCGAGAGAAGGGTACAGTTACCCTTTTACAGAAGGGATAACGGAGACTCCAGGAGACACACTAAAATACGCGTGTTTGGTGACTGACTTGACACCACATAGGACCCACCAAGGATCCTGACAGAAGCTAATCTAGATTTCTCTAGAAGATCCTCTTTGATAATTTAAACATGATTGTTTGTGGGGTCCTTAGCTCCCACGTCTGATGAGTGAAGTCCTCCTTTGTACAAGCACGTGAATAGCAGCAGTCTAGTGGAAAAATTAGAGAAGCCAGCACAGTATCTGTTTCAAAGAAAGAAATACAAATAGAGGGGTGTGTGATGGTGGTGATTTACAAAGAACCTATGCAGATATGAACAGACTAGAGTGGAGTGCTATGGTGCCTGCAGAAAACTCATTAAAATATTAGACATCTTTCAGATCAGATTTATTTTTTGTTTGCAGGCATTACGAATCCCATGCTTTGTCTGTAATTACTTGATAGCGGGTGATCTGGGCCCTATATGTTGCATAACCAGATAGATGCAGCTATACAAGTCTTCCACTGAGGAAGAACGGTCACAAAACCATAGTTTTATTGCATAAATTCAACAGGTTAGCCTGGATTTGGCAATAATATCCCAGGAGGCCTGAGAAAACTCTACAGAAAGAAAGACGGCACAAGATATAAAAAAAGTGGTAAAGTCCTTTTTGACCTGGATACTAGAGATGGGCAAATATTCTGTTTTCTTCAACTGAGAAGAAAGGGTTGGCTTTGTCTACTTTTGTCAAATTCCTTCCCAATTTTGACTAAGAATACCAGTCAATGGTGTTTTCCAACCCTTGTGGGAAGCCATTTATCCTGTGTTTAATCTCTCCATAGTCTAGCTGACTTTACAGTGTTTTATGTGGACATCTAGAAATATGCCTTGTAACTTATAAAGCTAGTTTTGAGGTCTTTTATTTCCCGGCAAATGGGTCAGGTCAGTTTCTTCTGTCTTTGGTTGGTTGGTGGATATTCTAGCTAACTCTTCATTATCTATAGAAGAAACGATTCTTTCAGGTGGGATATTTGTTGAACGGAAAATCCTCCAACTACATTTCAATATGCCTAGAATCTGGACCTATCTTCAAACTTCATAATAAGTGCAAAAGATGAGTGATTTGTCCTCTAGAGAAATCAGCAACTGTATAAAGGAAAAGGCAGAAGAAGCTGAGAGCCTGGGTCATCCATCAGCTGGTTAAATCACACCTGAATAATCGAGACTTTTCTTTACAGTTGTTGAATATTTATAAAATTCCACAATGCGCTGAAAAGTAGATGTAACAAGTAAAAATGCTAAATAAAACCAATCTGCACAGTTTATGTTTAATAGGGTTCTTACTACTAGACTGGAGCAAGCAAAACATAATTGGTTTTCAAACTTCAATGCATATTAAAATCATGGGGTGGGAGGTGTCTGTGAAAAATCGCAGATTTCTAGATCCACCTCAGGAGTCTTATTCTCCTTCTTTGTTTTTTACTGGATGAGATATCACTATGTTGCCCAGGCTGGACTTGAACTCATGGGCTCAAGCAATTCTCCCATCTCAGCCTCAGCTGGGAACACAGGTGAGTGCCACCATGTCTGGCTACGATCCACATTTTTAACAATTTACCCTAGGTTTCTCCTAAACAGGTGGTCTGGAGATTACTCTTGGAGAAAATATAACTCTGGATCATGACAAGAAAAGCTTACTTCCTGGGAGGTGCAAGATAATTAATGATACACTGACCTACGCAATGAAAAAGGAGAAGAAGCCAAAAGAGAATGCAAAGCAGCATACAGGGGAACAAGGGTATTAAAAAAAAATAGAAAGAAAAAGAGGAGGTCAACAATCTAATAATGGGCACCTATAAAAGTTCTTAGTATTTTAGACATTTACTGTAATGCTATGATGTCTGTAATTTACCGAAAGTTACTTCAGAGCCAGCAGTTAGTGTAAGTTTGGGATCTCACAACTCAGGGATGGCTCACTAACATTTCAAAAGGAAGCCCAGACCTCAGAAGAGACTGATACAACTGAGGTGGCTCCTTATACTGGATCAACACCAGAGGCTTTAATAATTAGCTCAATGAGTGTCATGAAAGGATTTTCATTGGCTAACTTAGTGGATTCCTTTTTTTTTTTTTTTTTTTTTTTGAGACAGAGTCTTTACTATCACACAGGCTGGAGTGCAGTGGCACAATCTCTGCTCACTGTAACCTCTGCCTCCTGGGCTCAAGCAATTCTCCTGTCTCAGCCTCCTGAGTCGCTGAGACTACAGGTGCCCGCCACCATGCCTGGCTAATTTTTGCATTTTTAGTAGAGATGGGGTTTTGCCATGTTGCTCAGGCTGGTCTCAAACTCCTGACCTCAAGTTATCCACCTACCTCAGCCTCCCAAAGTGCTGGGATTTCAGGTGTGAGCCACCATGCCAGGCCAATTAGTGGATTCTTAATCAGCATAATGGATGTTAGAAGTGGGCCTTCATTGGTGGAATTAGTCGTATTCAAGACAACTGGCTAAAATATTTCAGAGGCAGGCCGGGCGCGGTGGCTCAAGCCTGTAATCCCAGCACTTTGGGAGGCCGAGGCGGGTGGATCACGAGGTCAAGAGATCGAGACCATCCTGGTCAACATGGTGAAACCCCGTCTCTACTAAAGGTACAAAAAATTAGCTGGGCTTGGTGGCGCGTGCCTGTAATCCCAGCTACTCAGGAGGCTGAGGCAGGAGAATTGCCTGAACCCGGGAGGCGGAGGTTGCGGTGAGCCGAGATCGCGCCATTGCACTCCAGCCTGGGTAACAAGAGCAAAACTCCGTCTCAAAAAAAAAAAAAAAAAATATTTCAGAGGCACTTCTTTCTCTTGCATAATTACGGTATAGGAAGCCAGGAGACCTATGGTCAGCTGGTCACGTGAAGGAGGGATCCTGATCCCTAAATAATAACCAATGGTTCAAGCGGTGAATCTCAGGATTTCTGACTTCTTAGACAGTAAATTGACAGAATCTTGGCCCCTGGGTGTTGTTTAGTCTTCTTTGATGTTTTTTTTCAGGCAAGATATTTGAAGATCCCTATAAGAATAAAAATCTGGGAGTCATGGATTTTTTAAAACAAATTGTATGAAGGTTTTCTACTTGTTTGTTAATATTCATTTATTTATTTGTTGTTATTTATTTAATAAATGTCGATCTATGAGTTATAATTGATCTGATTTGCTCCTATTTTACTTGGAAGCAAGACTGTCAGGGCAGCTGCTGTCAGCTATCTCAAGTATTTCGGTGGCTATAGCCACCGACCAAAAAGACTTTTTATGAGTTGTCATAGACCAATTCCAAAAGCAAACACACACAAAATATAAAATAACGCAAACTGAGGGAGAAATTTGGTAAGCATTCTCTTTGTGATCTTTGTCTTGTCAGAAAAATTAATAAAGCAACCTAGAGTTTATTCAGCGCTCTCTCTGTAAGACATGTGTACTAACTGTCTTGCTCTTTTAGTTCCAAGAAGATACGAAAGAGTCAACAGAGACTTGAACGGAAGGAGCTTCCAAGGGCGGGTACTTCTGCTGGGTTACACACTAGTCTGCTTTGCTCCATGAGGAACAGCAAATACGGGAAGTGGGGACAGAATTTTGATCTGTCAGACTCTGGTCTGCTGCACTTTTCAGTGGGCCACGCTTTCCAGCTTATTTAAGAGCTTGCTCAGGCTGTTCTCTACAAAGTATACTCTTTCTCTTAGTATTTGTAAAAGACACTTAGATAGGAAAATCTTCAAATGTATTGCATGATACTTTATTTTTCTACAGTTTAAATTAAATTATAAATGGAAAAATGGAAATCTATCTATGTATTTTTTGTTTTTTTTGAGACAGGGTCTCGGTCTGTCACCAGGCACCAGGCTGGAGTGCAGTGGCGCGATCTTGGCTCACTGCAACTTCCACCTCCTGGGTTCAATTAATTCTCCCGGCTCAGCCTCCTGAGTAGCTGGGACTACAGATGCATGCCACCATGCCCAGCTAATTTTTTTTTGTATTTTTAGTAGAGACGCGGTTTCACTATGTTGGCCAGGATGGTCTCGATCTCTTGACCTTGTGATCCCCCACCTCAGCCTCCAAAAGTGCTGGGATTACAGGCTTGAGCCACTGTGCCCAGCCGTATCTATGTATTTTTAGCACCATCTTTCCTGAGGTGATATTGTATAAAATAAGTTCACATCGGGGAACCCAACACCCTTCCATGCTGAATGGTAAAAATATCTGTAAAGTCATTTTAAAATAGTAAAGGATCAAATAGAGCAGCAGATTAATTAAAACCATAAACATTGTAAACGTTTAGGAATCTTACCGAAAATGTCACATTTTCAATCAAAGTAAGAGATTTAGTCTGGGTTTTCAGTCACTTTTACAGTTACATGATTTATTAGACAATGTTAAGATGCAGAGAGAAAGCAGGAGATACCTATAAATAACTTTGTATATGTTTCCACAACCTGCCAGCTAATTATCATCTTGAGATATGATGGTTCTGATTAATAAACCAAAAGGGAAACTCAATCATGAATGCACGCAATCAGACTTCATATGCAAGCCAAAATAAACCTGGCATTTGTAAGTCAAAAGAACCCAGTAGGGAAACGAATTTGGTAGTGTCTGTCCCAAGGCTACATTGTATAGAAAATAATTCGCTCCAGTTTAATAAAAAGAGGTAAGTGAGAAAATACTTAAAACACAAACTTCTTAGAATATAGCATATGACAACAGGGCACTAACTGAGGTAAAGGGCTCAAGTCCAAAGAGAAATTACTATGTCATCAACTCTTCAGTTGAGTTTAAGAAATACTTGTTGAATAAAAAACTAAAGCCTCACCGGGCGCGGTGGCTCACACCTGTAATCCCAGCACTTTGGGAGGCCGAGGCAGGTGGATCACGAGGTCAAGAGATCAAGACCATCCTGGCCAACATAGTGAAACCCCGTCTCTACTAAAATATAAAAAATTAGCTGGGCATGGTGGCACGCGTCTGTAGTCCCAGCTACTCAGGAGGCTGAGGCAGGAGAATTGCTTGAACCCGGGAGGCGGAGGTTGCGGTGAGCCGAGATTGCACCATGGCACTCCAGCCTGGCACTTGGCGACAGAACGAGACTCTGTCTCAACAAAACAAAACAAAACAAACCAAAAAACAAAACTAAAGCCTCTTCTCCAGAGGGCTGTATTTAGATCAAGGAAAGACAACCTCTCATTGGTTCTGATCTCAGACGTAAGCGGTTGTTATGGGTTGAATTTTGTCCTCCAAAATTCCTATGCTAAAGTCCTTAACTCTTAATTAAGGACCCTTAATTCTTATGTTAAAGTAATTAACTCTTAGTTCCCCCAAATATGATTTGACTTGAAAATAGGGTCACTGTAGAAGTATTTCTCTAAAATGAGGTCACACTGAAGTAGAGTGGGTCCCTAATGCAATATCGCTGGTGTCCTTATGAAATGGGAAATTTTGGACACAGAGATGTACACACAGGAATGCACACGTAAAGGCAGAGATACAGGTGATGCTTCTACCAGCCGAGGAGCATCAACGATTGCCAACAAGCCACCAGAAACTAGGAGAGAGGTAGAAAACAGATTACGTCTCACAACTCTCAGAAGGAACCAAGCCTGTAGTGTCCTTGATCTCAGACTTCTCTCTCTATAACTGTGAGACAGTAAATTCTGTTGATTAAGCCACTGAGTTTGTGATGCTTTCTTATGGCAGCCTTAGCAAACTAATAAAGTGATGGAAATAACAATAAAAGCACAATCTCTCTCCTCAAAGTGCTTACAGACAGTGGTTCTATTGTACAAGTTGTAGATAATTCAAATCTGTAGAGTTTTGTTACATAAACAGCAACATTCAGGAGTCTGGAAACAGAATCAGAAAAAAGGGGAAAATGTGTTATCTAGGGTTGAATTTGGAAAAAACTCGAGGTGAGGGGTCAGATGATTCAAGGCATTAATGTGTATTCTATTTTTTTTTTTTTTTTTTTTTTTTCGAGACCAAGTCTCACACTGGTCCCCTGGCCAGAGTGCAATGGCACAATCTGGGCTCACCGCAACCTCCACCTTCTGGGTTCATGAATTCTCTTGCATCAGCCTCCTGAGTAGCTGGGATTACAGGCACACACCACCACACCTGGCTCATTTTTTGAATTTTTAGTAGAGATGAAGTTTCACTATGTTGGCCAGACTGGTCTTGAACTCCTGACCTCGTGATCCACCCGCCTCGGTTCCTAAAGGGCTGAGGATTAGAGGGGGGAGCCACTGCACCCAACCAACGCATAAATGATGGATCATGTGACCCAGGCTGAGAAGTCAGGTGAGGAAAGACAGGGAAGGTGTGTGGATTGATGAGCTGGATCGAAACCAGGAAAAACGAGGTCAGTGGGAGAAGTGAAGAATTGGTAGTTACGGAATTCTGTTTTAAAGACTTCTATTCTTTTGGCTGTATATTTGGATACATGAGCCTTCTTTAAAGGACGATTGTGACGAGGCTGGATCTTTTATTAACATTTTTAATATGCTGATGCACGTCTGAAATTTTAGTGAAAAGCATGTTGTTGCCTTATCAATCTTTCTAAAAATTAATTTTAAATAACATTATAAAATATTCTAAACACACTAAAGTCACTTAAACACTAATCTGATGATGAACGATGTATCCAACTCTTGGCTTTAAAAATACCTGTTTCTAATACAGCTGAAGCCTCGGGGTTTCCTTCTCCAGATCTCATTCCCTCCCCTGATCCTACATCATGATGCTTCCTACCCTGAACTTAGCGTTCGTCATTCTCGTGTATTTCTTTCGTTATTTCCCATCAGAGTTGTTCAGAGGCAAGAGGGCTGAGGTCCCTGTGCCTCATATCCTCAGTCGTCTTTGGTCAAAGACTGTCCCTGGTGGGATGTAAATTCCAAGTTGCTTCCCGGATCTTGTTGCCTGCAGGAAAAGTGGGTTCCAGCAGCCTTTAGCGCGGCCCCTGACAAGGCCCCGGGTGGTGACTGTTGCAGTAAATAGATATTGGAAGCCGGTATACACAGAAATGGTAAAGGGATATGGAGAACTCCAGGTGGCCAGTGCCTGCTACATAGCGCATCGCCTGGAGACAGCACATTTTATCTATTTTCTTGGTGGACAGTTTAGTTGAAGTAAATACTTATTCCACTTGTTAACAGCAGATGCTAAGGGGATGCCATCACATATAGACACCTTTAAAGATTCCCCAAATGTTATTTTATTTCGTGATTGAAGAAATAGCTCAAGTCTCCCATAAAATTCTTCTCTAAAGGAAATTAGCTGAAGGAGGAGGGGGAGACTATTTATTCTGGATTGTCAGAGGTGAGCTGAGCTGGGACATGAGCCAGGATGCGTTGTCTCCGAGGTCAGCTTGTTTTGCTGCCTTTGGTCTGAACGCTCCAGGTGAGAGGTCCCTGCATCTTGGGACAGGGTCTGTGACTCGGCCTGAGATACTTTCACCAAAGAAGAATCCCTTTCTTAGGGCACCTCCAAGCCCTTTTTAATCTTCCAGTTGATATCTTGCTTATTCCTTTGCTATTTTGTATAGTCTTTAAAATCGTGTTTCATCTTTATTGTCTTTTTTTTTCCAAGTGTGAAGTTAATATTCACGAAAAAGTTTAAAAGTGGGAATCGGGAGATATTTGTGGAAAGGGATGGGCTGATTGCCTAAGCCTAAAGCAAAGGAGGCTTGGAATTGATTCCTCCTTCCTCTTCCATCTTTTCTCTCTTTTCTCTTTTTTTCCCTCAGCTCTTAGTTTTCAGATATTGCTAAGAAGATCTCAATCTCTGAGCTACAGAGGGTCACCAAGACCTATAAGGAAGCCCTATCAGATAGGTTGGTGGCCTAAATCATACATAAACAATGCTTTTGACATCAGCATATACTGGGGAAGAGGATATACCAAGAGAACAAAGCACTTTTTGCAAATTTGCTGAGGAGCAGTCTCAGAGCTGTGCTGATTTTGTATACGCCGATCACGCACATTGTATACAAGGACTACCAGAGATCAATGAGAGGAAATCCAAAGGTATAACCCTGAAACGCATATACGTCTGTGTAAGCCCCAAGGAGATATTCAGAAAGTTCTGACTGGAAAGGAATGCTTAAGGAGGACTGCTGAAATGAAAACAAACCTCACTGTAACTGTAATTTTAGAATTCCTTTACCCAAGTATTAGGATTTTCCTTTTAACGATCTGGTTAAGGATAACCAACTAATATGCAATAATTACCATTGAAAGTAGAAACTGATCTCACTTCAAGAGAGAATTTTCTAATTCTCCCAGTTTTGTGTTCTGAGAAAGTTGCCTCGGTTAATGTAATTTCTGATAGGATTTTTAGTCTGGATGCCTGCAAAACCTGATTATTTCACTTAAAGATGGAAGGATTTGCATCTTGAAAACCATGATGCTTTATGAATTATAAGATGTCTCAGTAATAGTGCCCCACCCACATAAAGACTAATGTTCTATAAAATTTCAGTAGTGCTCAAAGCCAGTACAGGGACTGTTGAACTACATTAATTTCTTTCTTAAGATAATCACAGGGACTTGAGACACCTTCACGTAAGCTGACCAGCGTTTGGTAGTATGACCTTAAGCTACAATTCGTTTCACTCTGAAATTGTCTTGATAACATAATAAAAAAAATCCTTCTCAATATTTTCCATTTATATGAAAGGTACAGTATATAATATGAGGACTCAGAAAGGTGTTACAGCACCACACAAAGAGACGTTATTTCTGGATTTACAAAAAGAGCAGGGAACTCATATTTTCCACTTTATTATAGGAAGTAGTTCACCTTAGAAATTCAGTGGAAAATACCGTACCTGAAGTATACTTTGAGCACATATATTGATAAATATGACAAGCTATAGGAAAGAGACGTTGAAAACTAGAAGAATTCAGATGAGAAAAAACAAGACTACTGTCTTAGATACTTTTTACGAATTTTTGCTTAGAAGAAATTGGGATTTAATATTAGGATGTCTTTTTTTTCATATGTTGAGTCAGCCTATGGTTAATTTAATACATGGCAAAATGTTATTTTATTTTATTTTCATAAAACAGGTTTAGGTTATTTTAAGTAATCCCTTTGTCATCGCAGTGAATTCAGAATTGAAGAATACTCTGCGGATGTTGTCACCTACCAACATTTATACTGGTGAGCCCTCTCTGGCTACGGCAGTTAAGATTCTGGGCGTAATACAGGCAAATCAAGTGAGCTCACAGAACGATGTTTTAATGAGGCATATTTCTGTCAGAATGTGCCACATTCATATTCCAGTTTTGGCTTTCTCATTCTTGTTTATTTCTCAGACATTGCGGCCTGCCTCACTTATCCTCTCTTTTATCTTGTGTTGTCCCAGACAGGCTAAATTCAAGATACATACACTGAGGGGCACGAGCTTGGCAATCTGGTCTCAACACCCTTCAAATTACACAGTTCAGATTCCTCTGCACTTCATTTCTTTCCATTGTGAATGGCAGGATGGCTACAATCCAGGGAGTAGCAAGCCATGATGAGTTTGTAAAAACTTTCACTAGAAACTATATTGATGAAAATGTGACCTAGATTAATCTCGCAAATTGAAAGCTAGGTAGCTAGTGAAAATGAATACACAGCGATATTAAAAAATCAAGAGAACAGTGCAAAATACTGAAGGGAGCATAATGAATGATATTACATATGACTTATTATAGTCCTCTTTCTGTAATGTTTTATAGAGTTTCAAGAGTAAAAATTAAAAAAAAAAATACACATAAGAATATGTAACCAGAAACAGAATTTAAATGATCACAGAAAAGGTAATGTTCTGTTCTTGAGATTTCCTTATGTTTTTCTATTTCAGCATAAGAACAATACCCATCTACAAATACTTTCCTGTATGATACTACTAGGTGCTAAAATGCCTTATATCTTTCTGTGCCATTTCTAGTACTTAAATAAATTGTAATGGTGGTGAACAAATGTGTCCTAAACTCTGTGATGATATACATTAAAGCATAATTTGTGTATTGCAGGAAAATAATTTATAATTATTTTATTCAAACTTCATTAATACGTAAGCATAATAAGTACCACTTAATTTTCAAAGCAGTGCCTGCAATTGCTATTATGACCTCTGCTAACTTTCCCAATACGACAGAAAATCGCTGTGGTAGCTTACGTTTTAATATTCTCTTCAGGTTTATCCTTTTCCTGCTTTTCTCTTCCTTAATTAGAGTTAAATCAGCTTGTTGGGTTTGTATCTCTCTCTTTTTCCCCCCATGTGTATCAATTAGATTATAAAATATAGGACATTTGATATAAGCTACTGAGCCAACATGTAGAAACTCTCATTGCCTCACCACCTTGCTCTGAAATCATAGTTGCCCTCTTGCTCTGTGGGACATTTTCATCATCTCTTCAATGTTCTCAAAAGCATGAATTTCACTCATATGCAGGATAACTTGGCACTGGCATTTAAAAATGTCACGGAAAAGTCTACATGTTTTTTTTCTCTTTTCAATGGAAGTTTCTCTCTACTCTTTTCTTTCTTCTACCTGATTTGTTCTAAACACAAACTTTTCACTTTAATAATTCCTTTCTCTAATTTTACATTTGATCTTTTTACTGGGATTATGTTTCTCATTATCTTAAACTGTATAGATGAAAACACTGACTAAATCAGTTAAAAGTCCACTGTTGGAATCCCAACTTCAGTCCGGGAAACTTCGCAGTTACACACTAGCAGACAGTTTCGTTGGCTCCTCCCTCTTTGGGTAGATAGTTCAGGGTTATTAAGCTTTAATAAATATACATATTAAGTAAAATCCCAGTTTATCAGGGCTTATCAATATGTACATTTTCTATCTCAATATTAAATATTAAACTAAGAAAGAAATATTAAACTAAGAAAGAAAAACAAAAACCATAACCGCTCTTTCTTGATTTTCAGCAACCTTCCCAAATATCCTGGGTTCTGTTCATTCACCACAAGAGGGCATTCCTATATAAATGTACTGTGACTCATTGGTGCTTTATGCTTTTGTGTCTTTTTTACCTTCAACATGTGCAGTTTTAATAAAGTGATCTGGAGACTACTGTAGCTTCCAATGTTGAATGCGGAATATGAATTTCACCTTAGAACAAGGAGGAATATTCTTGGTCAAAACCCTTGAAACTGCAATTACCGCAGTTTCTTCTATTTCCCATAAGGTATATTGGCGTTCAAGCAAAACTAATCATTTCCAGGTACCTTAAAACCCTATTGACTTTAGAGATATTAAAGTTTCATGGAATAATCTGAAATAATATGTAATTGTTTTAAGACTCTTGAGATAAAATTAAGCACCTGGGGCAACCGAATGACATGACTGTCTGAGAAAAGTTGTTCGTGTTCTGACCACAGGGTATAGTTATATCATAGTTTAAAGTATTTTCACAAAACGTTTAGGTGTTCAATAAGTGCCATGGAAGAGACATGCATTTTTACATTGGTCTATATTGGAGAAAAATGATTGTCATACATATATTAAAGAGAAGACAACACAAGAAGGAAAATACTGAATCCAACCAAAGGAATACCAGAAAAAAAAAATCAGGGCTCATAATCTCCCTTTTCATTATAAAGCATGTTTTACATGAAAAACTAGCTCATATTAGCAGCTAAAAACAAACGTGTGGTGTGAGATAGAATAGCATACTGTTAAGAATAATGGCAGGGAAATTATTAGTTTCTGTTGTGCAGTATGCTTAGCGTAACCGTAACAGCCCTAACTGCCCATCGTCCCTTCCCTTCCCTTCCTATTTCCTCCCCTTTCCTATTATATTGACGGTTCTTTTACCTGCTTATGCCTTCTGTCTTATCTAATGATGTGTAAGGCTGGAGGAGGAAATAATTGGATATGTGTCAAGATTGCGGTGGGCACTTAATCAAGATGGAGCCCTTAGATAACCTGTTTCACAATCACCTGGGTGTTTATTAAAAACCTGAATTTCCAGATTAGAAATTTTTGCTCTTCTGCCCTCAGATACACTGAATAAAAATGAATTTCAGGGGCTGAAACTGTGAATCTGCATTTTCAGTAAGTGTCTCTGGTGACTTCTATGCTGTTAGTTTCAGTAATGGCTAGGATCTATAATTTAGCTGATTTATTATCCTCCTGATTCTTATAACATTTTGTAAAGTAGAGTGGTCAGTTTTATTAATTCTGTTTAAGAAGTGGAAACCGAGGTACAAGGATTTAAAATTAATGATCCATGTCTGTTCACTGAATTATGGCCAAGCTGAGATTAAAATCACACCTCCAAGTTTATAACCTACTGTTTTCTCTACCATATTATATCTGCAATATTTTCATTTCTTAATGACTCCATATCCATATTGTGCTACAGAAATGCCTTGATTATGAAACCTATAGAGGGTAGGGTGGAGATGAGAATAGAATAGTTTATTCTTTGACTTCTTTATTAGTCTTTATGTAAGCAAACAACTTGGTTCTATCGAATTTATGCTTTTCCTTTAGTGGCAATTATTTTTACATGTAGATTCATCTTAACTAAGAAACATAGCCTGAAAATTTTCCTAAAAAAAGAGCCTTTAGAGAAATACATTCTATAAACACACATTTAAAATGTTGCTTTCTCTTAAAAAGTTTACTTTTATAGCATACATGAAAAACAAACATTTGGACTCCTTAAAGGACAGGGTAATGATTCAGCTTCTACAAAAAGAAGAGAATTAAGGACCAGGACCTAAATTATGCAATATATACAGACAGGAGTAATCTAGAAAGCATTATCTTTATGTATAATTCATTTAGCAGCTGCCTATTTGTGACACATATTATACACTGATTAAGTGGATGGTTAAACAACTGAGTAATGTACATACTTCATATGATAATACCCTGTTCTTATTGCAAGTTTAAAGAAGCAAAACCAGGTACAGTAAAACTTGGTGTGCTTATGTTAATGGGAACAGGGAATAATATGAATATATGAAAATATTGATGGATCATAGATGCATTCAGAGCTGTTCCTTGCAGAGACAGAGAGGCCCAAGGGAGCGTTTGAGGAAAGCTCTTTGCCGTCATCTTTCGGTAACCTTCTTTTGCTTTCCTGCAAGAAATCATGCCTGCAATGGTTTGACCTATATAAGCCCGATCAGTAAATAGCTGGCATAAACCAACCAAAGGAGAGCCAGGTGGGAAAATAGAGTAAATGAAAAAAAAAAAGGCATTTATTTATTAATAAGGATATGGATACATTTTTATAATATTTGAAATTTTTTATCCTTAAAAAAACACACTTTAAGATTCTGTAGCAATTTCTCTAGCTTCAGATCTCCGAATCATTATTTATAGGTTTGGAAAAGTTGCTAATTCTGGGGCTTGTGGTAGGCCTCATGGTGATATTGAGGAATGGGTATTAGATTTGAAACTCTGGGTAAGAATCTGAGGTTTCTTGGAATATTGCCCAGAATTCCATTTAAAAAATCACTAGTAGTAATATTTATTTTCTTAATCTCTTTATCTTTCATTTAAAAATAAATGTTGCCCGGTGAAGTGACCTCCAGTCATCTTTTTGATTAAAGAAGTAGCATTGAAACAATCAAACAAACATGTTGTTTAGTGACTAATACCAGCGAGAAAAAAATTTAGATATACCAAACAGAAGCCTATCTTGGAACTCTGCCAGGAGCAATTTCTATGTTTTTATAATGTATATTATTTTCTTTCCTTTACCATAAAAGTACAATACTCACTGTAGAATAATTTGACAAGATCGATAAGTAAATTCACAAAACCATTTTGAGATATGTTTGCATTTGTAACATTTATCACCAAAGACTAAGAGATCTTTCTCTTTTTTTTCTCAACCTTCAGAGACTTTCAGCTGCTGATACCCATTGCCTTCTGCAAGTCTCAGAAGTGAGAGATTGAAGGGAGTGTGCACATGACACAAGAGAGCTGGCAGTGGGAACTACCGGGGAAGAAGGAGAATTCGATTGTGGGACAGGCACTTGTCCCAAACACTGTGACTGCAATGGCTAACAGACATCAACTCCTATGGAACAGCCGTGTGACATGTGTCCGTCATTTCTTTGGGCCTCAATTTCCTCATCCACAAAAACAAAAACAAAAAACCCCAAACATACACAAAAAACATATGTGTGTATGTATGTGTCTGTGTATATATATATATATATATATATATATATATATATATATATTTCTCAGGCATATGGATTGCTGCAAGAAATCCCATATCCCAAGTATCTTGACAATTCTCCATTTCTTCTTTACCAGCATACACCAACACATCATCATTTATTGTCCAGGGTTATGCAAATGGATCTCTGCTATATCTCTCCCTTACCCTCTGTAAGTCATGCTCCACAAATTAGCCAGAGTGAGCTCTTTAGAACACAAATCGTGTGTCACCCTCTGCTTAAAATCTTCCAATGGCTACCTTTTGTAGATAGAATATAATTTCCACTCCTTTCCATGACCTTTGAGTTCCTACAGCACCTGGCTCTTCTGTCCTTGCTTCCTTAACATTCTACCCCACCTCTCAGTGTGTCAACCATCTTGGCTTTATTTCTGGTTTTAAAATATGCCAAGCTTGTTCCGTCTTAGGAGCTATATTTGTTTTTCTCTCATCTTTGAACATTCTGACTTCAAATCTTTTCTTGGCTGGTATCCTTATAATTTCCAGGTCTTATTTCAAAGGTGACAGCCTTACTGAAGAAGTATTTCCTCCCATGTCTTTCAAGGTAGCTACTCACTTTTATTTTTTGTTATATGTGGCCAGTATTTATCACAATCTGAGATTAGATTTAAAAAAAAAACTTTTAAAATATATTTTTTATTTCTTCCATCCTCAAGACTGTAAACTGTATGAAGAAAGCTTATTTAGTGGAATATGTCCGGTGACCAGAACAGTATTTGAACAGTACCTATCATAACAATAGGCCCTCACACATTTGTTGTATAGAACCTCAGGCTGTGATTACATACCCAAGAGCATGATTATTTAATGTTTCCTCCCCAGCACTTTATCAGCTTTATTGAATGTAATTGACAAAAATTGTCCATATAGGGTATAAAATTTGATGTTTTTAATATACATTGTAAATTCATAACCACAGTCAAGCTAGTTAACATATTGATCACCTCACAAATTTACCTTTGTTTTTTATTTATTTATTTATTTTTATTTTTATTTTTTGAGATGGAGTTTCGCTCTCGTTACCCAGGCTGGAGTGCAATGGCTCGATCTCGGCTCACCGCAACCTCCGCCTCCTGGGATCAGGCAATTCTCCTGCCTCAGCCTCCTGAGTAGCTGGGATTACAGGCACGCGCCACCATGCCCAGCTAGTTTTTTGTATTTTTAGTAGAGACGGGGTTTCACTATGTTGACCAGGATGGTCTCGATCTCTTGACCTCGTGATCCACCCGCCTCGGCCTCCCAAAGTGCTGGGATTACAGGCTGAGCCACCGCGCCCGGCCTACCTTTATTTTTTAAAATTTCTGGTGAGAACTCTCAAGATCTACCCTCTCCACAAATTTCTAGCATACAATATAGTAGTGTTAACTTTACTATTATGCATTAGCTCTGCAGAAATATTCATCCGAACTAAAACTTTGTAGCCTTTAACCAACATCTTCCCATTTCCCTCTCCCTGCAGCTCTTGGCAACAACCATTTTACTCTGCTTCTACGAGAATGACTATTTTAGATTCTCTACATAAATGATATCATGTGATATTTGTCTCTCTGGGTCTGGATTATGTCATTTAGCATAATGTCCTCTAGGATCATCTATGTTTTTGCAAATGGCAGGAGTTTTTTCCTTTTGGGGGCTGAATAATAATTCACACACCACATTTTCTTTATCCATTCATTCATCAGGAAATATTTAGGTTGTGTTTATATCTTGGCTATTTCAAACAATGATGCAGCATACACAGGAGTGCAGAATCTTTTCAAGATACTGATTTCAGTTCCTTTGGTCATATACCTAAGTGGGATTGCTGGATCATGTGGTAATTCTATCTTTAATTTCTTGAGGAACTTCTTTACTGTTTTCCATTATAGCTATGCCAATTTACATTACCATGCACAGTGTGCAAGGGTTTACTTTTCCCTGTATCTTCACCAACACTTGTTATTTTCTGTCTTTTTGATAATAGCCATTCAAATAGGTGTGTGGTGACATCTTACTGCACTTTTATTTGCATTTCCATGATGATTAGTGATGTTGACTGTCTTTTCACATATCTGTTGGTCATCTGTATGTCTTCTTTTGAGAAATACCTATTCTGGTCTTTTGCCCATGTTTAACCAGGTTATTGTTATTATTATTGTTATTGAGTTGTATGAGTTCCTTACATATTTTGCATATTAACTCCTTATCAGAAAGGTGTGATTTGCAAATATTTTCTCTCATTCTGTAGGCTGTTTTTCATTTTGTTGATTGTTTCCTTTGTTGTTCAGAAGCTTTTTAGTTTGATGTAATCCTACTTCCTTCTGAGACTCTAAGCACCATTTACCCCACTGGCTAATTTAGTGACTGATGTTAAGAATATATGTAACATAAGTAAATTATGATTATTGAGCCCCCAAACTAACTGTACATTTATAGTGTCCTTATATCTAGTTTGTGTGATTGTGGAGATACATTATTAAACTCTTCATTTTGTTATTTTTCTATTTATGTTAGCTATTAATACGTAAATTTTCTTATTTGTTGATTACTATATCAGGTAGAATGTCTTCAGACATAAGTCATAGAGTCAATACATACCCAACACTCAGGGGCTTAAGCAAATAAGACATTTAATTAAATTACAAATAGAAAACTGGAATAAGTTATTTCTGTTTTGATGCAGAAATTCAGCAATTTCATCTGGGAACAGGCTCCTTAGATCTTCCTACTTGGCCTTCCTCAGCATTGGGTTTAACTTCTCAGGCTTGTTGACTCATATCTGCAAGAGGCTGTCATAGCTCCAAGCGTTATATCCTCCCAAAACCATATTCAAAGCAATAAAGAAAGTGAAAGGGCCAGTACTAACAAGCTCCCCACTCGAACCTATTTTTGATAGATTTCAACTAAAAATTTTCCCAGAAATTCCTCATCTGATTTCTATTATATTTAAGTGACCAGTCAAAGTGTAAAACTTATGTGTCTAAAGGAAAGTGATATAAGTATAACTGACATATAAATCCTGATTTATTTCTTGGATCTGAGCTCATTGCAAACATCCAAATTTCAGGATTTCATTAGTCAGGAAGAAATAACAAGAGAAGTTCAATGGGCAGCCAATAGGTTCTGCCGCAAACAGCATAAATAATCAGTAATTATTTTTTCACTTTGTTTGCTCTTGATGTGAAGCTTTTTACACTGAGCATGAGGATAATAAGTAAGCTTTCCCAAAAAGATTTCATGTGGTTTGTCTGGCATTTATGTTTTTCTTCTTAGATGTTTATTGTTGAAGTAAAAAAGCATTTTTTTCATGTCAGAGATGAAACTAGCAATTAAGCATTAACAATGACTTTGTTTCCTCTGTTGATACCTTTGCAACTCTAGATTTAACATCAGCAGGTATATTCTTTTTAAGTGGGCACAAAACATTCAATATGTATGGACATAAAGAAAGGAAAAATAGATACTTGTTACTACTAGACGGGGGTGAGAAAAGAGTTGAAAACTATCTATTGGGGTCTATGCTCACTACCTGGGTAATGGAATCATTCATATACCACAGTTTAGTGACACACAATTTACCTACCCTTGTAACCAACCTGCATAGGTACCCTCTGAACCTGAAAAAAAAAAGTTGTCAAAAATAAATAAATAATGTCAGCATGTTTGTGTACAGTTTTACTTTGTCTCTTTTTTCTGTACAAGCAAGATGGGCCAATGACATTGTACTCTCTACTTGCTGGACATGTGCTGATTGATCTTTCTCAGTAAATCAATTTAGTCTGGGTTTGTTCTAAAATCGTAGGAACAGGGAGAGTTACTCTGAACTAGACAATGCTGAATGCTGCTAACACATGAACAAAAAGCACTCGGCATTTCATGAGATTCTTAGTCATCAAACTCTATGGAAAATATCTTGAGAACTGTAACTAACATTTGATTATTCCTCGCTGATTAGCATTTAGGTTAGAAGGACTAGATATATTTCAGATATTTGTAAGTGTTAAAATACTATGTATTCTGTGATTTTATAAATCATCTGTCTTGGATCTTATCGAGACTATAGGCATCCTTTTGTGTTAAAAATGCTTTTAGCGGGGCTGGGCGTGGTGGTTCACACCTGTAATCCCAACACTTTGGGAGGCCAAGGCAGGCAGATCGCCCGAAATTTTAAAAAATAAAGTAAACACAGGTTTAGCTGTGTCCCATCCAAACGCCTGAGGTTAGGAGTTTGAGACCAGCCTGACCAACATGGTAAAACCCCATCTCTACTAAAAATATAAAAATTAGCCAGGCATGGTGGCACATGCCTGTGATCCCAGCTACTCAGGAGGCTGAGGCAGAGAAATCATTTGAACCCAGGAGGTAGAGGTTGCAGTGAGCTGAGACCACACCACTGCACTCCAGCCTGGCTGATAGAGTGAGATTCCATCTCAAAAAAATTCTTTTAGAGACTTTCCCCTCTGCTTGTGAATTTTCTTGTCTGCTTGTGAATATCCTAACCCATCATTGTAAATGCTTTAACATTTGCTACATTTGCTTCTTTCTACTGCAGATTTTTCATTGCTTTTGCAACATATTAAAGATTGTTTTGGGTTTACAGATTGGTGGGTTGTGATTAACAGTGATATTAGAGAATATATGAATGCAATTTTACTAAAACAATGTTCTTATAATTTCAATCACTTTCTTTCTACCTATTTCTTATTGTTATTATCAGCAATTAATAAAGAAGCCATTAAGCAGTATATTATTGCAGGTGTTGAAAAGCTTTCAAAAATGTAAAAGATGAAATCTCTTGCTTGTCACAAATCTATAAGAAATGTTACTTTAGGACAAAATTGAAACAAAACAACCACTTGTAAATCACACCAAATCTTGAGTGCTGAAAAGAAAGTTGGAATTTCTCAGCATTCTCTTGTCTTAAATAATGACTTCCAAGGTGTACGTCTTAGAATCCTCTCCTTTTTTTCTTTTTCTTTTTGCGATGCAGTCTCGTTCTGTCACCCAGGCTGGAGTGCAGTTGGCACGATCTTGGCCCACTGCAACCTCCGCCTCCAGGGTTCAAGCAGTTCTCCTGTCTCAGCCTCCCCAGTAAAGTCCTCTCCTTTAAAACACATCGAAGAGACAAAAGGCTTATTACATGTAATCAAGATTTCTTGTTTTGTTTTTAAGGTTTTTTGTTTGTGCTTTGCACAAATAAAATACAGAGGTTTTCCCAAAGCTTGGCTTTCCTTCTTAATAGTATGTATGACTGAGCCAGACGGATCTCTCTATTTTCAAAATTTTTGATGAAGCTACCCTTTCATCATTTTTTCCTTTGTGCATGATAATCTTAAAATCTTTTTCATTTGCCTTACTAAAAATAACTCTGTAATGATCACAAACTGTCGTTTCCGAAGCTTCATAGATGAGAGCTTTTCAGGAAGTAATTCTTTAGGTAGTAATTTCCTTTGGTATTGCATTAATCCCCACTTCCATCATAGGCTTAAAATCTGCCGCTGTTCACCTAAGCAGTATATTTCATAACAATTTCGTGCCCTTCTGATAGTACCATCCCGGACAAGTACCATTAAGATTTTAGGTCTCTATGGCTATGATCCAAGCGGATGTTTATGGTGTTCACACCTCAAACAGTTATTGAAGCCTCTTATCATGCATTTAGCACATGCTCTCTCTCGTTTGCTAAGTGTGTTGCTCTTTCATCCCCATTGTGGTGGATTTGCTTTCTGACAAATGGGCTCAAGACGTGGACACTACTCATTTTTAAGAAAATATCATTTGTAGATAATTTGAATATTCTTTACAAAAAGTTTACATTGAAAAAGGCATATAATAACTATCAGAAACTCTTCATTAATTAATCTATCAAACATTTGCTGCATCAACAGCACTATTTTCCTGTGAATTTAGAAAACCTGGTACTGGCACATAGATTTCTTCCACTTCGCTAATTATAATGGTCAATACATTTGACCGCTTTTGACTGACTACTAGCATAGTATCTACCACAGAACTATTTTTTTTGTGTGTGTGTGTGAATAGTCATTTTGTTGTTTCTCCCAAGTGGGATAGCTCCTTTCTTAATAGATGAATTTTGTTGATTCAGCCTGGATTTTATTTTTTTCACTTTTCCAAGGTTTACTTACTTATCACCTTTATTACTGAACAATAAGTTATCTAAATCTTCACATCATAGCATCGGGGTAACGCTGCTATTTTTCTCACTTTTCCTCATTCTTATGTGGCTGAATTTAGGTTTGCCTTAAAAAGCTGCCTTTTCTTTTATTCGAATTTTCCAGTGAATTCTCTGAAGGAGCTTGTTTTTATATTCTATGCCATTTCTTTTATCTGAATTTCCCAGTGAATTCTCTGAAAAAGCTTGTTCTTATATTCCATTTATGCTGCTATATGCAGCTTTTTGTTGGGTAGCAGGTGACATGGTTTAGCTGTGTCCCATCCAAATCTCACCTTGAACTGTAATCATCTCCATGTGTCAAGGGTGGGACCAGGTGGAGATAATTGAATCATAGGGCGGTTTCCCCCCATACTGTTCTCTTGGTAGTGAATAAGTCTCATGAGATTTGGTTTTATAAATGGAAGTTCCCCTGCAAAGGCTCTCTCTTGCCTGCCCTCACGTAAGATGTGACTCTGCTCCTCCTTCACTTCTGCCATGATTGTGAGGCCTCCCCAGCCATGTGGAACTGTGAGTCAATGAACCCCTGTCCTTTATAAATCACTTAGTCTTGGATATGTCTTTATTAACACCCTGAGAATAGACTAACACAATTGGTTTCATGATTTTCTACCTAAGTGCCTGTTTTGTGCCTATAGCAGGCAAAGCCCCTCCATTTTTGGCTTGGTCAAGCCTTACAGAAAAATTGAGTGGAAGTAATTTTTCAGCTTAGACCCAGTTGAACTAGGGTAGAGTTAGAGTAAAATGCATTTGAGCACGTACTCAGTGGTACGTGGTACACTGTCAGCCCCACCTTCAATGACTTCAGGAGGGAGAATCCTGCCGCAGGATTTCAACAGAAAAAAAAATCAGTAACATTTTTTTCAGTGAAAGTCCTTTTATTCAGTGCACTGGTTGTTATAGTTGAAACCTTAAAATTTTTTTTCTGGCTGCAAACTTTTTACAGGTTTTTAAAGGGTTACTTTAATTTAAGAGACAAGTGAGTGAAAGTTCTGGGTATGTTTTCCTAAAAGGTTGGGCATGATCTCCAGACGAATCTCATTAACTCATGTTAAATGAAAGCACTTAAAGGCAGATCTCACTTGTGTAAAAAAATTTATTCTTTTTTTTTTTTTTTTTTTTGAGACGGAGTTTCGCTCTTGTTACCCAGGCTGGAGTGCAATGGCGTGATCTTGGCTCACCGCAACCTCCGCCTCCTGGGTTCGGGCAATTCTCCTGCCTCAGCCTCCTGAGTAGCTGGGATTACAGGCACGCGCCACCATGCCCAGCTGATTTTTTGTATTTTTAGTAGAGACGGGGTTTCACCATGTTGACCAGGATGGTCTCGATCTCTTGACCTCGTGATCCACCCGCCTCAGCCTCCCAAAGTGCTGGGATTACAGGCTTGAGCCACTGCGCCCGGCAAAAATATTTATTCTTAAAGTTGGACATGTTCAAGGCTTAAAAATTAGGTTCAAAAAGTGAAGCCAATTCACGAACACCTAAAGTAGGTGAAGGAGAATCTTCTCTAACTTTAAAACACACATTAAGTACCTTCCCCTGATGTTGCTTGTTTATTTGCTACAATTATCTCCAAATTGGGTATAGGCCATGCCTTCTTAGACTGGTAGAAAATTTGACTTTTCTCAGAATTTATGGAGACTAGCAGAGGTTAAGTATTAGAGCTTGGAAGAGGTCCTATGAATGCAAAGTAAACAGAATTAAGATGTTAACAGAACTGTAATTATGCAGATTGTATATTGTCAATAATGAGGCTCTGTTTTTCAACAAAGAAAGTACTTCTACGGAATTGCTGCTGTCAAAGAAACACAACCAAAATTTGCCATGGATAACACAAAATCGATGCAATTGAAAGTTAAAATCAAGGAATCATAAATTTTTAACAGGTATGGCAATAAATTATTCTACTTTTTTTGCTTTGATCTTTAAAATATGGTAAGTTTACTCATGAGAACTTTTTGAAAAATCTGAACATTAACTGCCATTATATTTTAAATGAAACTTATCTCTTAACATGGATGAGTTTGCACCATAATATATCTTTTAATGTTCTTTTTAGGTAAATAGGGCCTCATTTCCATAATTGAGAGCAAAGAGGCTTAGCATTTTCAATGTAAGTTTAAGACTGGGTTGCCTAGCAATATTCAAATGAGAAAGTCCCTCCTCTGGAACTGGTTATGAAACAGTTGTCCATGTGGATGTGCATTAAATTCAGAAAAGGCAGTGATTTCTTAGCACCTAAATTATAAACAGACAGGAGACCATGTAATCAGATGAAAACAGTGTGAACTATTAGTAACTTTTATGCAGATTAATTAAGCCACATAACACTGATTATATGTGTATTGTTAGGTGCGGACCCTAATCATTCACTGATCTCTCCTAAGTGCTTTGTAAGCTTGTCGTAGAATTGGCATGTAAAACCGAGGGCTCTGTTCTCATTTAATCCTATTTTTGTGCATTTATTTCCTTCTGTCATGGCCCATAATACATATTTTTTGATTTTTATGCCGTTATCACATCTTAAAGTTCCTTTGAAAAGGCTTGATATATTTGAGTTGAGGGTTTACATGCTACACCAGAAAAAACTTCTGCTACAACTCGTTACCTTTCATGCTGCGCTGTCCACTCTTGCTGTCCGTACAACATATGAGTTTTACTAGATGCTTTATTTGATTACTCTTGGTCCTATTCATTGGTCTTACTCCTGAGTAGCCATTTATCTGTTCTCAATAATCCCTTTATTTTTGGTTCTTTGAGTGGCCTTGGACCAATCCAGTGCTCTTCCTTTTCTTGCTGGTAGTTTAGAAGAATTAACTGTAGAATGTCCTAGGAATACAATATCCGCAGATAGGGAGGAACTGCCTGAAACCCGTCCCTCCAAGGAAATTGAATAACTTGAGTTAGGAAGGAGCTTCATGGGACAGAACCGGAGTTTTGTTCCTCTCTTCCCTGGAAGCAGGATGTCCTTTACAGCTTTTCCCAGTGTGTCGTGTGGCCCCTGAGGTATATAACCCAGGGTGGGCTAAGTGGGGCATTCACATCAAGACGACGTCTTTCCTGTTCAGCTTCTTCAGCCTTGGGGGAACTCTCACACGATGGACCCAAGACTTCGGTCCCTTGCTAGTTATCTATAAGAAACAAACCCATTTCACATAACTTGTGAATATGTTTTCTTTCACTGGATTCAGGCAAACAGATAACCAGTGCCTGGTGGACCTTCACACTAGCCCAGGATGCAGCGGTGTGTATGGACACACATTTCTGGTGGTTGGCATAGGGACGATCTTTGCTCTTTTCCACATGGAATGGGAGTCCTTTTTCGGGACTGACAATTAGAGAAGCTGTTTCACAATTGGCCTTCCAAAGAGTAGTGCCTGAAATATGATAGCGCTGTAATAAACTGTATAAAGTACACAGCGAATGAGTACGTTTTAGACCTAGGGCACAGCATGCAAAAACGCTCAAGTTGAAGAAGGCAATATTTGAATTTCTACTTATGTTTAAACCTCACTTTTTATTTACTTTAGTGTATTTTGAAATGCGGATAATACTGTCTTATATATCACACATATATGACTTTTAAACGGGGCTCTAAAAGATTCTCTGTTGAAGGTAATCGCTCTTGGCACGTTGGTTTCTGGTCTGGCCCCTCTGGCCCCTATGGCTCCTCTGCGTCTCTTCTGCATGAGGACCAGTCCCGTACCATAACCAGAGCTGGGCTTGCACTGCTCATGCCATCTTTCCCGACTGTCTTCTGTAACCAGTTCTGATTGCTCTTTGTTGTGATTTGTGGCTCTCTAAATTGGCGAAGTCATTTTAATGGAAAATGTCTATTCTGCCCCAATTTTGATTAGAAAGGGATAGCTTCCATGTAGCAGACTGTTCTAATTTTTTGAAGATTACAAACCTTCCCCCCAACTGCCCCACAAACCCAACCTTTATCCATGATGTCTTCCTGTTTTTAAGCTCTCACAACCTCTCTTTCCTCCAAATCCTTCCTAACACAGATTATGAAAAACATTCGCAAATAATGAGAAAATAGCAATTAGAGTTATATAGCAAGAGAAAAAAAATCAAAATCATCTAAGGTAAAACATATGTTCCAAGAAAGTTATATATAGATACAACTTAAAAAAACTGAATTATACATAAAAATGTGTATGTATCAAGGGAGTTTTCTCTTTAAAGTTATTTTCATGCAGATGTTTTTATAAAACAAAGAATCCTTTTCATATACATGAGCATTCTTCCTGTGTATTTTATTACACAGGGTTTGCTTGAATTCACATGTATTTTTACTACACAGGTTTCTATCGTTATTTTTAACACAAAATGTGAAAAGTATTTGGGGGCTGAGTACATTCATATAAAGCTCTAAAAGTTATAAACAAAGTTTTGACAGAATGCCAACGATCATTTGGCATCATTTCACACTTGAGACAGAATGTCTGTCACCTTCTGGTATAATTTTGCTTTGTAATCTAATACCATCAGCCAGGTCATCTCTAATAGGGATCCTCTGTCTTGATTAACAGCACCTCCATTTAATCAGCTGTTCAGTCTAGAAATATTAGTGCCATCCTTAAATCCTCCTTTTTCCTTACAATTCATAACCAATTAGTGATTGCATCATAAGGAACATACAACATACAAGATACGTTAATTTATGTTATTTATCTCCTCTCCTCTTTATTCCAGCTGTCACTGTCCTCATTAAAGCCATATGACCATTCTGGTTTATTGCAATAATGCCTCACTGGTCTTCCTGCTACTTGTCCTGTCCTTCAAACTCTCTTTCCTTTCTTCACACTATCGTCAATAATATCTTCTAAGACATGGATCTATTTTTGTTATTTCCTGTTTAAATAAGTCAGTGCCGGTATCCTAGCTGCTAGACAAAAATTTAGAGTGCCGCTCAGGTACCTTTACAACCATTCCAGGAATCTGGCCCCTCCATCGCTCCTGGCCCCAAATTTTCATCAACATGCCGCTTCACTTTTTTGCCTTTCTACGTCTGTTCTCTTTCTCGTTCCTCCATCTGGACTACCTTGCCTCCAGCTGTCAGCCTCATCAACTCTCCTAAGATCTGGTTCAAATGTTGTCCTTTTGTGAAACCTTCTTCAGACTTCTGCTTTCTGGTACTTCCATACTTCTTTTTAAGACCTCTGTGACAACACTTAATGGACTGAATCGCAAGGCAGCACGAGCCTTCTACGCTATCAAGGTACAAAGACTTTAAAGGCAAGAGCTTTGCTATTTTAAGTATGGAATGTCCATGTTCATCATAAAGTCAATCCTCTGAACAGTAAGGTAGTTCTGAGACTTAAAAAAGAACTTGATTATATTATTTGCTGTTTAATTGATACCTTATAAATTCAGAGACTTATTTCTTAATCAAGACATAGTCTACAGCTTTTCGAAGGCATTTTTTAGAGTGCTAATATTCTGGTTACCTAATTTGTTAATTAAGTCTGCGGTCCAATCTAAATTTTAAACAGTACTGTCGTAGGCCTCTTACTCTCTATAATCACATAAGACAGAAAATGCCTAGAGTCTGGATGTTAAATCTGATGTAACAAAACTTACATAGGCATAAAAATTTAAGTTATCTGCTAATTTCCTCAGTATCTTACATTTAGTTATAGGCTTACCATTTTAAAAGTAGTTAAACTATTATTTCATTAAATTTCAAGTCTATCTATATAGGCTTACTGCCAAAGGGTCTACTAGTTATGTCCCATCATATTTTATTCTTTTAGTAGATTGTATTTGTTGCAATTTTCGTAAATATTATATTTTTTAATATGTAACAGTTTTAAACATTATTCTTCAGCACTGGAAAAAATATGCTTAATGGAAAAATCTTACATTCATTTTTTTATAATGTCAAAAATTGTTTTAAGTTATAAATTTATAAATTAAAAGAAAATAAAGACCTTGAGAAAAATGAAAATAATTATACTTTCCAATTTAAAAATGGAGTTAACAATACTGCTTTTTCTAAACTGAACAAACTGTTTTCAGAATTGATAGATTTTTATTTTTATGAAGCTTTTTGGTCAAATTAAAAGATCAATAGATACTGCTACAATGCTACGTAGTATATCAGACAATGAGAGATTATTTTCCTTAGAACAATTTCTTTGTTGAAGAATCTGTAAAAAATATCATTGGTAAATTAATAGAGAACGTTTCTACAAAGCAAATATAGTAAGGCATAAAATATTCCATACACAATATTAAACTTGCATTTTATTTTGGAGTAGTGGAATAGAGCAAAGTTTCAAAAAAAATGCACAGAACATGAAATAGAAAGAACTCAATAATGGAGTTGCATCTTTTAAAATGATGTGTAAAGTTAGAAAATGAGAATATCATAAAAATATTTTGAATAGTTTTACTGACTTATTTTTATTGAAACTGATTTTCAGATGAGTTAATGGTGAAGGTTTGTTTAAAAAATAACAGAATATAATTTTATGAATTATTAGCTTGAAGACAGCACAACAGACTTTGGGACCAAATTTCTCAAAACAATAATCAAAGAGATCAATTAAATGAATTGGTTTAGGGTAGTCATAAATATTTACACTATTGATAGGGCAAATTGAAGTGATATAATTTGTGGATGACAGTTTGGTTCTAAAGTTTTAAACTGCATTTCAGTTCACATTTCCTCCAAGTATCATTCAGGAAAAGGTTTAGAGTATACGTACATATCCCCAGAGAAATCTATATTGTCCATTATAAGTATGATCAGATCATTCACAAACATTTGGGAAAAAATTTCATAATCACTTGCTCCTCACTGTTATTAAGTTAGTAATTAATTCCACCATTTACATACAGAGAACTCCATTTAAAGAAAATTACTGAAGCATCAAAGATACTTTAGCCCATGTTATAACATCCAGTCATTAAATGGACATTAAGCATGATGTTAAAGTCCCAGGGGAGTGAAAGAAAGAAAACAGTCAAGCATAAAAAGTTTTTCCTTTTCTGTTGTTGTTTTTATAAACTAGGCACTCGGATAAAGCGAATACTTCTCAATTAAATAATAATGTCAAATTCGCAATGTAATACAAACAGAAAATTAGAAAGGTAGAAACAGAATTACTCTAATAACATTAAAAACAATAAAAGTAAACAAACTATATTGGGAAAGGGCATATAAACTTACGGTTGTCGTATAAGCAGCTTCTGGATCATCTTCCAGCACTCTGGAGAGACCAAAATCAGAAACTTTGCATACCAAGTTGCTATTGACCAATATATTCCGAGCCGCTAGGTCTCGATGAACATAACCCATATCAGAAAGATACTTCATGCCCGATGCGATGCCTCGGAGCATTCCAACCAACTGGATGACCGTGAAGTGGCCATCATGCTTCTGCAAGAGAATCACAATTGTTTACATTGATTTATTTTAATGCAGTGTGTATGTGTGTGTGTATTAAATAAGAGCCTCACATTTATTGTATTGGGTTAAATGAAGATAAACATCAAGTCTGAGGACCATTGACTTTGTTCGCAAGAAAAAGTAAGACTTTGTTTGACATTTAAAGAAAAAGGAAATTCTAACTGGAAGTAGTGAAGGACAACTAAACAAAGGACAGAAGGAAATCAACCAGATTAACTCTCAGAACAAAACGATTTCAGAAACGTAGGCAATAGGAGAGAACTAAAGTAAAATAAAGTAAGAGGAAAGGCTACCAAACAAATAGAATTCCTGTTCCCTAGTTGTGAGCTTTGAACCAGCGGAACCTAGGGCTGGGTAAAACCCGTGTGACAACCGGAGATACTGTGAAAAATAGTCGTCAGGCCAGGTGACTCAGGAAGAAAAGATCTGATGGGATTTAAAGAAAAGATTTAAAAACAAGTATAGGAAGGCAGCAGGAGAGCAAGAAAAGCACAAGCGAAGAGAAAATAATAGATTTTTCCTTAGTTTTCATTACGTAGAGAAGATAAAAACGTTGTTGAAAATTGGCATAAAAATGAGACTATTTTAGTTCCTGGTTGGAAGATTTAAATTAAATAATGTGGAGAACGAGTCAGGCATGGTATTATTATATAGTAATCAATCCCATCTTATTACCTCCACCTTGATTTAAAAATGATCTATTTTTTTTAGAGAGTTAAAAAAAAATCCGATTGTTATCTGAGCAAAATGTATGTATCAACAAGACCAGATACAAATCATACCCTTGAAATTAGAGGAAATGAAAATAAAAATATTTAAAGTTCAAAAAATAATGCATATTATTCTACCTAATTATTTGGAGATTGCTGTCTTTAATAGAGTTATAGAGAAACACGAAAATTTCTTCTTTTATGTATCAGGCAAAATTTATAGGAGATTACAGGGCTATCTTACTTTATGCTATATATTAGAAGCACAAATAAGAGAAACTTAAACACTTTGCAAGTTAAAGCAGTTTTTATGAATACAGATCTGATTTCAAACCATAGTGCAGCTTCAGGACAGGGATGTTCTGACCCGAGCTGTTGTGGTGACACAGTCTCCTATACAACGATGGCTCATTGTTCAGGTAAATGAATACGCTTACACCACAAATGAAATCAACTTTGTCTTGCTATATCAACTTATCTCTCTGCTAGCTCTCGGATGATATCTCCCAACTCTAGTGCAGAGGAAGGGAAAGAACCCTCTCTTAAAAAAACACTCTTACAGCAAGAATATCCATTCAAGCAGGCTCTTCTGTATAATTAATTTATAAAGGATGACTTAGCAAAGAAAATCTTTGGTGTTATTGGCTCTTTCTGTTTCGGATCCATCTTCTCAGACAGTACACTATTAGATGAAATCTGCCTCTTCTATCATGTACACTGCCTACCAGTTTTCTATTAGGAATCTTGAAACCTTTGAATGGAACTGAAAGCCTAAGTTCTTTCAGCGTAGCATGAAGTACACTAAAGTTTAAAAGTTGGTTCCTTTACCTACTAAAAAATGGATTTGCTTTCTATCATAATTCTTGTCAAACAGAATTTTAAAGGAGTAGGGAATGTTAATGGGGCACCTGAAAACTTGAGTGTCTGTTTCCTTATGACACAATGGGCAAAGAGTCATCTAACTCAGAATTGCAGGGAGAATCACATATAAAACACACAGCATAGCTCCTTACTTGATTTAATTTAATTTAGTTACTATTTAATAAGTTCTTGTTATTACTGTTATTACATATTCTTTTACAATTTTAATGAGTCAGGAAATTCTCCTCTCACTTTCCTGAAAAATCACTTCTCCACATATGCTTCTACATATATAAAGAGAACTAGTTATTAAGACCAGGTTGAAATTTAATGCTCTATCTGGCTGAGTGTGTCACAAAGCACCAAGTTGCTTTTTAATACTTTTATTGAGAGATGATTCATGTTCCATACAATGTATCTTTTAAAGTATACAATTCAGTTTTTACCTTATTCACAGAGTTCTACCACTATCACCAAAATCAATTCTAGAACTTTCTCGTCATCCCCTTTGAAAAGGCCCATACTTACTAGCAATAAGCCCTCATTTCTCCTAACTCCTCCCACCACACTGGGCGACCAGTAAGCTAGTTGCTAGCTCTATGTATTTGCCTATTCTGGATATCTCTTGATTGAAATCACACAATATGTGGTCTTTTGCGACCGTCTTCTTTCACCTCGTATGTTTTCAAGGTTCATCCGCCTCGTAGCGTGTATCAGGAATTTATTCTTTTTACTGCTAGATAATTTCTATTCCTTTTGTCTATTCATCAGGTGATGGATATTTGAACTACTTCTGTTTTTTGATTATTGTGCAAGTTATTTTTAAAATTAATCTTAAAATCTTTTTTGTCACCAACATTTGAAGATTTGGATTAACTGCTTTCATGTCAACCGCTATGGTAATAATGGTTCTAACAATGATAAGCGGTATCATTTAAAAAATACGATTTTGGTATATTAAAAGAATCTAAACAACTTTCTTCATGTTCTTTTATAGGACTATAAATGAATCGTATTTACTTCTAAACCATTGGCCATGACATTCCAGGGGTCCATGAGGTCAAAATTACTTCCATAGTAGCACTAAATACATGTTTTCGCCTTTTTTTCACTAGGCTGGCACTTGCACACATGGCATGAAACGCTGATGGGTAAAACTGCAGAAACCTCATCAGGAATCACGTCAGCAGCACCAAACCAAACTATACGAGTTTTCTCATATTCTTCTCTGACACAGGCACTCACAGGAAGAACAAAAAGCGAGTTTTTCTTAAGAATGTCCTTGATGAAGTAGTAAATCTTAGGAGTTTCATTAAATCATGATCCTTGATGACACACTCTCAGCATCAACACCTCTGAGGAAGAGAAGTAAGCGGGATCGGGCCGCAGCAGGTTACAGCTGGCCTCGTCGATTTTATGGGATGTTCTGGATCTGGGATAACTCCTTAGAGTTGGCTCAAACTGAAGAAAGAAAGACTGGATCCTTGTCCTCCTACATCAATCACTGGATTCAGGCTGCTCCTGTAAAGGGATCATGGCCTTGGGCGAGGTATCTTTCTTTAGCCAGGAACATTCCCTAAAGAGGGATTCGGTTACGGGTTATCAGCTTGCAAAACTCTGGAAGCTATAGGAATAAGGAAGTCGATCCTGTGAGCCCTCCGAAAAAAGTTCCTGTTGCACATATTTTTATAATCTTTTCCAGGGAGCTCAACCTGTGTTCATTTATCTCTCTACCACTACAGTCATCTATTTATCCATGATCTATCCATCTATCCATCGGTCTATCTACTGTTTATAAAATGTGGGCTTGGTGAAACAAAAGCTCCCAAACAGTTCTGTATTCTTTTGGGAATGTGTATCTTAATTTCTCCCACATTATTATAGGAGAAAAAACAGCTAACATTCATTGAATGCTGTAAGCCAGTCCCAGACTAAGGATTTTATTTCATCCTCTCCACATTGACATGGTGTCAATGTAGTGATTATCTTCAACTTGTAGATGGTAAAACTGAAGGACAAAGACATCTAATAACGTAGTAAATGTTGGAGTCAAGATTTGAATGCATGCAATGACAGAGCCTGTATTCTTACCTACTGGAGTTTTTGGAAAACCAGCTGAACCAAATTTTACCTAATTCTGGGCTAGTTTGGGCAGCATCAGCATGATAAAGCAATGTCTAAAAGTGCTCTTAGATCATTTCACCAAAAACAAACAAATAAACACTCCAGATAAATCAACAGATGAAGATCTATTCATCTCTGTCTGGCTGAGAGGAACAGCCCCATTTATTCATACATGAGGCATAGCCCAAATCTGTTTCTCTACACATGATGCAACTCTCTTATTCAAACAAAATCTATATTCTTTTTTCCGGTCTTCGTCAACATAGCCTCCTCAAATTTGGTTTAGAACATATTGGTTTCCTTGAATATGGTAGATGGCTAACACATGATGACAGAATTAAATAACCTTTGATACCATCTTGTGGTGCATGGGTTGTTACTGTTATATTGTTCCTATTGCCTTGTATAAAATGCACTGTTTTCTTAAAGTAGGACATGGGTATTGTCCCTTATATGTAGCAGTTCTATTACAGCATCCAGTATATTGCCATGCATTGTGTCAGTACTCGATAAATATTAATTCACATTGAATTGAATTGTTTATGAGAGGAGGAGAAAAATGTGAGAGCAACGAGATTTAATATTTTTGGGCTTCCTACTGAAGATTAATCTAAAAGAAACTATGAATTTTTTTTATGACATATGGTCTCTTCCCAGGAAGGCAGATTCAAATGAAAGACAGTGAATATGGCATATTTATATACTGCATCTTAGAGATTAGTAGCTAGAATTCAGTTTGTCTTCATCCCTATTTTTTTTGCTCTCTCAGCCTGACTGCCGAGAAACATGGAGTTTACCCTCTAACTGACAGAAAGGGTGAGCCTGATTGGAAGGGGTTTCTGAAAGCTATACATAATAATGCCTGCTGTTTCTAAAAGCTGCAGAGCTCCATCAGACTCCTTCAGACCCCAGAGCACAGCAGCCCCCAGATCTGAGCAGTAAAAGTAAATGACATGTCACATTGTCTTTGCAGTAACCCAAGCTCTTCACGATGGTTGTCAAGGCCCTGCTTCCTGGATTGTATCCCACAAACACTTCACGCCTCTCAGTGTCCGTTCATCTTAGGCTGAGCCCAAGTGCTCAGAGTGAGGTTAGGACCAACATAGGATCTGAGTGCCAGGCTGTCTTGAAGCCATCACATTACTGTCTAACAAGGTTTTCTGTGAAAATACAAATCTTACCCTGTGACTCGCTGAAAACACTTCAACGATTTTTAATGACGGAATAAAGTGAAGCGTCTTATTCATGAATACAAAGACCTGAACCTTGCTCATATCTTTAGCTGCATACCCCATTATGCTTTATTTATTTATTTTTGCATGTGCTTAACTCACCCTGCAATATGCTGTTTCATGTGTAATGTGCTTTGCTTATACAATTCCCTCTTCTAGGAATGTCATTCTACTCTTTGTGACCTGAGGTTTTTGTGACACGTATTATCTCTTCCAGGAGGCCCTTGCTGAACCCTCCAGTTTATTCCAACCACACTCCCTGAGTGTCCTATGGGCCAGTTACTATGGTTCTAGGTGCTAGGAGTCCATGTGGGAAGCAAAACAGAAAGCAAAACTGCTCCAGCTGTACCTACGTTTGATTGGAGGTAGAGAGACAGAAAATAAATAAGTGAAAAGTCAATGATATCCTTTTAAGTCATGTTGAACTTTATGTAAAATAAGTAAAATGCAATAGATGAAAGAGAATGACATGATGAAGCCTGAGGAAGTTCCTAGCACGTGTAAATGGCTTAGGTTAGGAGTGCGTTTGGCGTGCTTGAGAAATGAAGACCCATGAGGCTGGAGCTTGATGAGTGAGAGGGAGAGTAAGAGGAATACTAGAAAGGAAAGCAGAGGAAAAATCAGGTGGGGCCTTGTACGCCTTTATAAAGAGTCCGAAATCTCTTACAAATGTGATGAGAGGTTAAAGATGAATTGTGACTGGGGAGTAATGTTTGCATATATAGAGCAGACACAGAATAATCAGTTTGGAAGCTCTTAGAGTAATATGAGAGAGAGTGGTGGCCTGGCACGGTTTGAGATCTATTTTAGAGACGAAGCCAGTTGGACCAAGCTTCTCTCTCTATTGCTCTCAAATCACCCTGTCTATATCAACACTGGCTAAAATCAAATATGTATGTGTTTGTCTCTCCCACTGGCTTGGCTTGGCATGACCTTGGGGATGATGAGCAAATCTTGTCTTGTTCACCCTTGTAATCCCAGGGCCTAGCACTCGCCCAGCACCCAGTGGATATTTAATAGATATTCACTAAATTTAACTGTACCGAATTCATTTATTTTCCCTTAAAGGAGTGAAGCTTTCAAACTTTCAGTACGTAGTAAGACAGTTTCTTAAAGTATTTTTAATGAAAATCATATTTACTATAGGAGATTCCCTGCAAATATCATGAATGAACAAGAGTATCGAAGTGTTGATTACACTTGGAGCCATTTCCACTTCCGAGGGCAAGGCTCTGATTATGACTACTACCAAATTTTTGTATTTTTGCTGACGAGTGAGGAAGAGGGAACTAAATATCTTATATAGATTTCTGCTATATTTCTGTTCAGATCTTCAATGGAGAATCACTGATGTCAAGCCCATCAGCCAAATAGCTTTAACTGTCAAAGATCTGTGGACCGTAAAATACAAATCACTGCCCTCAAACTTTATGGCTGAAAAATGTGCATTACTAAAGCAGATAACTCTGGCGATTCAGTGGCTTTAAAACATTAAATATGATGGTAAATGACACTATAACTGGTAGATGATAAGCTGCTATTCCTGAGGAGAATTAACAAAAATTGCATATCACTTATTCTACAAACATTGAAAGGATACGTTTCACAATGTGGTGTCATGGGTATCTACAATAAACAAATCAAATTTCACAGATTCCTCACCAATCTGGTTCAGTAAACACTGTTGGATAACGACAGTTTAAGCAAAAAAATGAAATCATGGAAGTTGGTCTGTATGTACATCAAAAGCCTTTTTAGTTCACTAACTATGAATTACGAGAAATGGCACCAGCCTTTCAGAACGAAATGACAAAAATAGAAGGATTAGTTAAAGCCTTGTACAATTATTAATTCCAAACCTTTGACTTGAGCTATAAAATGGCTATGCAGGACATCTACCTTACTAGATGGTTTACAAAGGAGCAAGGTGTAAAAAACACTGGACACTGTAAACCTCTTGCTCCCCTGTTTTTGTGTTGCTAGAGGTCATTTTCAAAAAACCAGATGTTAGAAATGCACGGTGTTCATACGAGACAAAAGATGGACAGCTCTGAAGAGCCGGAAGAACACAGAGAATCTGACTTCTGGGGTTCTAATTGTCCTTCGGTAGAAATGTATCCTCATGTTTCTACTTTTTGTTTTGCTCTCTGAAATTCCTCTATTAAAATATTTTTAGGGTTTACAAATGAAGTCAAAGATGAAAAATCATCTGGAGGAATTAGAATAGTATATGTGAGTCACATACTCAGATACATCAATCTCACCTAATATCCAGCTAAGATTTGTGCCAATGAGGAATTGGGAGCTTAGATTAGGATGGAACGAAAGTCCAGGATACAGGGGATTTTATAGGGTGGAAAAAGACCTAACCTCAGGCAGGAGGGGATGAAGATGTGCTACCCCATGTGGTTACTCACAGTAAGTTTTATATTTGAAGACTTGGGAAGAAGACATGAAGAAATAGATAGATGATATAGAAAAACCGCCTTAAAAATTCTGCCCAGGGCAAGTCACATAGTATGAAGGAAAACAAATTTTCCCATTTTTGAAGGAAACTCCCAGCCATCTTTCCTATGGGATGTTTTATCTTTTAGCTATAGTGTGCATTAAAAAGGGTTTTATAAGTATGCCCAGAGAATTCTGCCATATCTTTAGAAGAAATATTTATGGAAAAATGCATTTTGAGTTCTGAACAATTAATTTATAAACGACTTTGCAGAAAACAGTCCTTGGAGGATTACTTCTATAACTTAAGTTTACAGTTAAATTTCTGTTTTTATATGTTTCTAAATCAAAAAGGTGACTAGGCTATGACTTTTTAAAACAATCTTGAATTTGAAAAAGAAGTGTTTAGGATTTTTTATAGATTTGACAAGATCAAATCACTCTTGTTTTAAGAATAACTACCAAATAAGTAAGTAACTATCTCCCTTTCATCGAAAATCGTCTTGGTTCTGGGGTCTCCCCAATTGGAAATCTTATTATAATTTAACTTAATAAATCCTTCAATCTCCTTCTCCTGTAGTCATCGTATATTTTGAACTTAAGCTGCGCACAGTTATATTTTTAGTTGTAGTTGAGAGAGGCCACCAAGAGTGAAATCAGTAATTTCAATAATCAAGAAAACGAAAAATGTCATTTCAAATACACTTAAAAACTTAGGAAGCAAATAAGTAGATATAGGTTTGTGAAACATGGTGGTTGGATTTCAGAATTATATTTTAAGAGCAAAAATGAATTTGAATGTAATATAGCTTTAGTTTACAAACTGAATTTGCTTTTTTCAAAAAAAAAAACTTCTGCTTTGGTTTATGTGAAAGTAATCTACAGGAGTTACTGTATGCTACATTTATACAAAGTCAAAATTAAATTTAAAGTTATTGTGGTTGGCATTTGGAGTGGGGTGTCACAGAGTGCCATCATCTTGATGAAGCATTATTAGAGTATATCAGAATAATCCAGGGAAGTTTTTACAGAATGTATCTGTGTGTGTTTGCATATGCATCTGGTAAAATCTCTCTAGGATGGTGATTCTAGTTATTGGGCATGGTTGAGAATTATGTTTAGGGTTTAATATTCAGTTTTGTAAATAATACAGGGATAGTAGTGACCATAGAGGAGTTCAGGAAAACTACATAGAATTTCTTTATATATAAATATACTTATAAATTACATACAATCCAAAGATCAATATAGTTTTGTATGTGAAAGGAGAATTAATGAGGAGAATTATCAATTACAATTTCATGGTATCAGTTAATACAATGTTTAAAGAGGTATATTCATGCTATTGAATATTGCTGCTCAGACTCCTAATTTAAAAAGAAAAGTTCACCCATCCATATTATATACATGATTCTAAGCACATCATACTCTCATATATGTGGATATCTGATGTCACATTATTTTTAGAATAGTAGTCAGCATTAAGTTATCACAGGTGTAGTAAATAACATTCTGCTGCATGAAGTTTCACCTATTTTTTTTCTTAAAATGTAATTAAGGTGTGTTTCAACTATAATTTTTATGTTTTAAAAACAGTTGGCCAGGTATGGTGGCTCACATCTCTAATCCCAGCATTTTGGGAGGCTGAAGCAGGAGGATCATTTGAGGCCAGGTGGTTGAAACAAGCCTGGGCAACATAATAAGACTCTATCTCTACACAAATAAAAAAATTAGCCAGGCATGGTGGTGCATGTCTGTAATCCCAGCTATTCTAGAGCCTGAGTTTGGAGAATCTCAAACTCAGGCATTTGAGGTTGCAGTGAACTATGATCACACTACTGCACTCTAGCCTTGGGATGAAGGCTTCCAATACATAAATTAATTAACAGTTATTGATGAGTAAATGCAGTTTTCTTCTTTTTCACTGCTGAATATAAAATGAGTGTTATTTAATTTCACTCTTCTACCTCAGCACAAATATAACCACGTGCACACAATTTACAAGAAAAGTGTGCTAATAAAATACAGCTCTCATTATTAATAAATAACTAGTATAAGGTACAATACCATCTTTACTAGATTTATAATTTGAGTACATACATATTTAAAAGATCTCTTTAATTGTTAAATTAATATTTGCTTTGCATTTGCTCAAGGAAACTCTTCAAATGTCTCAAATTGCTTTTGAAATGCTGATATGTACCTGTATTATTTCAATACTCATATTCTTGAAGCATATCTACATTTGTTAAATGGTAAAAATTAAAACTATTTTTAGCCACCTGAAAAAAACAGACCAGGAAGTAACAGACAACTTTACGACTCTTAGTGACATCTTCTGAGATATAATATAATAATAGATGAGACTATGAATACCTCATTATGCGGCAGACACTGCTCTAGGAATTTTATGTCTATTATCCATTCAATACTATAGTGCAATAACCTTAGGAAGCAGTTATTGCCTACAATTGAACTTATTGTGTAGGTAAAAGTTGTCCTTGGGTTTTCTCTCTTTATTTTTTAAACACTTTGTCTAATCCATCAGCAAATCCTACTGGCTGTACTTTCGCTTCGTTTTTTTTTGAGACGGAGTTTTGCTCTTGCTACCCAGGCTGGAGTGCAATGGCGCGATCTCGGCTCAGCGCAACCTCCGCCTCCTGGGTTCAGGCAATTCTCCTGCCTCAGCCTCCCGAGTAGCTGGGATTACAGGCACATCCCACCTTGCCCAGCTACTTTTTGTATTTTTAGTAGAGACAGGGTTTCACCATGTTGACCAGAATGGTCTCGATCTCTTGACCTCGTGATCCACCTGCCTCAGCCTCCCAGACTGCTGGGGTTACAGGCGTGAGCCACTGCACCCGGCCGGCTGTACTTTCAACATACATCATAGACCTGGACCATTTCCCATGAACTCCACTGCAACTATCCTAGTTTAAAGGATCATTATCTCTTACCTGGATTATGGCAAAAGCCTCCTAATTTCCCTGCATCCAGTTGTGCCTCACTATAATCACTTCTCAATACAGCAGCCAGAGAGATCCTTATAAAATATAGTAATTAGATCATCATGCCGTGCCTCTATTCCAAGTACTACAATGGCTTCGCATATTACCCAGAGAAAAGCCAAAGTCATTATAATGGCCTACTATGCCTCATTTCAATAGTTTTCCAACTCGGCTGCATACTGGAGTCAACTGGGGGAACCCTTGACAAATACTGATGCATATGTCCTATCCCAAGAGATTTTGATTTCATTGGTCTGGGGTAAAGCCTGGAACTTGAGATGTTTAAAAGGTCTTCCAATTTAAATGCTTATAATATACAGCCAAGGGTGAGAGTCATTGCTGTCCAAGAGATGTTCCCCTTTCGGTCTCCATCTGCTCTGACTTTATCTTTTACCATCCTTCTCCTTCCATACTCCACTCTAGCCAGATGATAGGGTGGCTATATATTTTATTATTCTAACTGCAGAGTAAAAGGTTCATGCTAACGATTACGAAGAGCCAACACGCATAATTTGGCATTGTTTTAGGAAAACAGGCGTATGTTCGTCAAGCACAAATACTTATTTGCAGTTCTATTGAAATGAAATGCTCCCGTTTCAGAGAATTGGCATTTGCTATTACTGCTCCCTGGAATATTTTCCCTCAGGTATCCACTTTCTTTGCTCCCTTACCTTCTTCAAATCTTTACTTAAAGGCCATTTTTCGGTGAGACCCTCTCTGCGACTCAATGTAATCCTGAAACCCACTCTCAACTCCACCTGTCTTTTCCCTGCTTTATTTTTCTCCACATCAGTCACACCATCTGATATACCATATAATTGCTAGACTCTTATTTCTCTATCCATTAAATTTTTATTTCTCTTTCGCTTACTTCTGTATTCCAGGATCCAGAAAGTACCTGGCCTACTGCAGTTTGTCAATATCTATTTGCGTAACAAATGACTAAGTAATTTATCAGCTGTTTGACATTGGGTAAGTGACCTAACTTGCTTTGTCTCAGTTTGGTCATTGGTAAAATGTAATGATAACTACTTCATAGGGCTGTTTTAAACAATAAGTGAGCTCATGCATGGGACTGGAATCATGCCTGGCTCATAGAAAGCACACGCAAATGTTAGTTATGTTAGTTAATTAAGCATATTAATCTCATCTTTACTTCAGCCACAGACTCCCAAATGAACATCTCGAAGTTGTCATTTCTGAAACTGCCTCGCTTCAGAAATCTTAAACACATACCTAGTATTATGTTGGTAATATAATATAATATAATAATTATAATATAATATAATATTATAATATATAATAATAATATATAATATACTATATTATAATAATATAATATATTATTATATACATTTATAATATAATTATATATTTATAATATAATAATATATAAATATATATTAATTATATAATATATATTTATATATTATAATTATAACATATATTTATATATTATATATTTATATATTTATATATTTATATTATAATATAGAAATAATATATATTAATTATATAATATATTATATAATTACATATATAATATAATATAATATAATAATATAATAATTTTTCTGCTCTCTGCAGAAAAATAAGACAGAAAATCCTGACTTGTAGCATCTGCCAATTCCTGTGGTGTATATACTCCCATCATAGCAAATTTCAAACTACTAACAGTTTATTAACCAGCTCTTGCAAACGGATACAATCTGGCTCTAGCACACTACTGCCCGTAACTTGCTTTCTGGCCACATTCTTCTTTCCCTTCCTCTCTTACCCTCATACTCAACTATATTTCCTTGTCTATGCAATGAAGACTTCTAGCCCATATAATTTTGATTATTTCTGGTCTATCAGACTCTTTATTTCCTTCTTCAGCTAGCATGGACTCACTGTCTGTTACCTGTGTGATCCCTTCACTACCATCCTCAGTTCCCTTTTGGCATACTTGTTTTGCTTTTGTACGTGCTCTACAAGCCATAGTTTCTAGTATCTTCACTCTCACATTTGGGGAGTTGAGTATTAATGTAGAAAATCGCATAAGAATGCACATCACTGCCATAACACATTTAGGCTCTTCAGCATCAGTTGAATGTTCAGCATGATTAGTTATTTTTCTCTAGGACCGAGATGAGGACTGGCAAGTTTGGGGAAATAATATATATAATGAGCACAAAGAATTGGTCCAACAGCCCAAAAGACAATCTCTCCTGGATACTTATATTTTATACCATTAATAACTTTAAGAAAGATTTTTGGTTGGTTGCACCTGCTGGGACCCTAAGAAACAGTCTCTGTAGTAGAACTTGCTCTTCATGGCCCAGCATTTCCATAATCAGCTACATTTCTTTTAAATTTCAATAATTATTTCAAACATTCACCTTAAAGGAAAGTTTGCCCTCAAATTCCCATAAAACCTCTCCTACTACTTTGTGAGGAAATGCAATAGACTCAGGTATCATTTCCTTCTATTTATGCATGCTCCTCATAAAGCTATCTAGATGTGCGACATTCCAGCCCTGGGAGATGTGGAGGCTTCTGCTCTCCAAAGTCAATCCTCCACCGGGTTCCTTGATTTTATACCTTTTCATCTTCTGAAATCTTTTGTTTTATTAATTCATTTTTAAAAATTCCCCCTCTTCTTTCTTTTCAGTGTATATATACACTGTCCAAATTTTCATATTTAAAAAATACCCTTGATTTTAAGATATCACAAATATTCATGTAACTAATAAAAGACCACCAAAATACATGAATTAAAAATTGATAGAATTGAAGGGAGAAACAGACAGTTCAATAATAATAGTTGGAAATTTCAAAATCCCACTCTGAAAAATGGACAGAACAATCAGAGAGAAGATAAAAATATAAAGGACTTGAATGGCACGATAAACCAACTAGATCTAACGGAAGAACACACTGTACCCAAGAAAAACAGAACACAATTACATAGAGCATGTTTTCTTGGTTAAGCCGTATGTCAGACCATAAATTTAATTATCAAGAGATTTCAAATAGTAGGTTTCATGCAAAGTATATTCTCTGACTACCACAAATGAAGTAGGAAGTAACTAACAACAAAAAACTGAAAAATCCATAAGTTTCTGTATAGACAATAAACTCCCAACCAACGGATCAAAGAAGAAATCACAAAGAAAATTAGAAAATGCTTGGTGACTACTGAAAATGAAAATATCTCATACTACAACTTGTAGAATACACATCAAAAGCCGAGCTAAGGAGGAAATTTATAGCTATACATGCTTGTATTAAAAAAAGAAACACCTCAAAACAACAACCTACCTTAACAACTTAAGGAACAAGAGAAGAACAAACTAGACCCAAGGGTAGCAAAAATAAGGAAATAAAAATTAGAGCAATGATAAATAAAATAGAGAATAAAAAGAATTAGAGAAAATCTACAAAGCCAAAAGTTGAATCTTCCAAAAGAACAACAAAATTAACAAACTTTAACTGGCCAAGGAAATCAAGAGAAGACTGAAATGACTAATACCAAAACGAAGGTGGGTATTAAAATCAATTCTACAGAAATGAAAAGGGCTCTGACAGTACTATAAATGATTGTATGTGAACAATTAGATAACCTGGATAAAATGGTGAAAAAAACCCTAATAACACAAAACCTATCAAGACTAGATGATGAAGAAATAAAAAACCCCAATAGACCTATAATTAGTAGGAAGATTAAATTAGTAATAGAAAATCTCTTGATGAAGAAAATTCCTGGACCTGATGATGATGGCTTCATTGGTGAGGTCTACTACACGTTTAAAGAACTAACACAAATCCTCCTCGAACTTCATCCAAAAAAACTGAAGAGGAGAGAGACATTTTGATCCATTCCATGAACATTACTGTGGTACTGAAACCAGACAAAGACACTACAAAAAACCCCCATAGTACTGTAGACCAATATCCCTTAACCATTCAGGAAAAAATCCTCCACAAAATACAAGCAAATGGAATTCAGCACCATATTAAATGTATTATACGTCATGGCTAAATGGATTAATTCATTGAATGCAAGGATGGTTCAAATCAGGGAATTAATCAATGTAACACATCATATTAACTTAATGAAAGGGGGGGAAATCCCCACAATGATCTAAATTGGTGAAAAAAAATTTGACTAAATTCAACACTGTTTCATGATAAAAACACTCAGCAAACTAGGAATAAAAGAAAACTACTTTGACATTATATATATACATATATTATATATATGCATGTATATGTATATGTAATCCACAGTGATCATCATACTTGGCAGATACAAGCTGAAAGGTTTTGCTCTAAAATGATGAACAGGGCCAGGATGGTGCTTTCAACCCTTTGATTCAACATAGCTATCAGAATTCCAACCACATTTTTTGTCAGAAATACAGAAGTCCACCCTAGAATTTGCATTCACATTATATTTCAAGGGGCCTTTAACCTCCAGCACAGCTGGAGAACTCACATTTACTCATTTCAAAACGGTATCAACTACAATAATAAAAATATTGTGGTATTTGCATAAAGACACACATATTAATCAGTGGAATGGATTAGAGAGCCCAGAAATAAACCTTTTCGTGTATGGTTGCTATGGTTTAAATGTATGTGTCCTTTCCAAATTCATATGCCAGAATCTAATACCCAGTGTGATAGTATTAAGAGTGGAGTTTTTGGCGAATGATTAAGTCATGAACACTCAATCCTCATGAACGAACTTAGTGTCATTATAAAAGAGGTTGAAAGGAGTGTCCTAGTCTCTTTTTGCACTTTTTCCTCTTCTGTTCTTCCACCATGTGAGGACACAGCTTTTGTTCCTTCTGTCATGTAAGAATGCAGCAAGAAAATGCCATCTTGGAAGCAGATAGTAAGCCATTTTGGACTTCTCAGCTTCCGGAAGTGTAAGAAATAAATTTCTATGACTTATTAATTAATTATCCAATCTGTGTTATATTGTTATGCAAGGAGGAAGAGACTAATACAATGGTCAAATAATTTTTGATAAGGGTGCCAAGATTATTCAATTGGAAAAGTATAGTCTTTTCAATAAATGGTGCTAGGAAAACTGAATATCAACATGCGAAATAATGAAGTCAAATCTTTACCTAAAACATATGCAAAAATTAACTCAAAATGCCTCAGAGACCTAAATGTATACCTTAAATTATAAAACTTTTAGAAAAAAACTTAGTGAAAAAGCTTCATGACATTAGATTGGACAATTATTTCTCAGATATGATACCAAAGCCAAAGGCAACAAAAGAAAAAATTGACAAACTGGGTCACATAAAAATTAAAAACGTTCGTGCATCAAAAGACACTATCTACAGAATAGAAAAGCAACTCACACAATGGGAGAAAATGCTTGCAATCATATATCTCCTAAGGGAATAATGTCCATCCTATATAGAGAACTCCCAAAATTCAACAACAAAAAAATCAAGCAAGCCGATTTAAAAATGGAAACAGGACATGAATAGATACTTCTGTAAAGAAGTTATACAAATGGCCAATAAGCACTGAAAAGATCCTGAAAACCACAAATCATTACAGAGATTAAATTACAATGTCATTGAGACAACACCTTACATTCATCAGGATGGCATTATAACAACAAACAAACATAAAACAAACAAAAACATCAGAAAATAACATGTGTTAGTGAGGATAAAGAGAAATGTACTCCGCTGGTAGGAATGTAAAATGATACAACCACTATAAAAAACAGTATGGTGGTTCCCCTATAAGTTAAAAATAGAATTACAATATTATACAAGACCCCGCTTCTGGATATATACTCAAATGGAAATTAGCACGCAAAAATACACCTATTCTCACAGTAGCATTCTTCCAAATAGCTAAAACATGAAAGCAACCCAAGTATCCACAAGAGATGAATGGATGAGCAAAATGTGGCATGTGCATGCAAAGGGATATCATTTATCCTTCAAAAGGAAGGAGATCCTGTCATACACTGCAACAGGACTGAACTTTGAGGACATTATGCTAAGTGAAATAAGACAATTACAAAAGACAAATACTATATGATTTCACTTATATGAGTTACTAAGGGTAGTCAAACTCATAGAGACAGACAGTACAACGGTGGTTGCCAGGGGCCGAGGGAAGAGAAAAATGGGGAGTTTAATAATTTTTAAAAAGTGGGGTTGTTTAATTATTTAATGAGTACAGCATTTCAGTTTTCCCAGATGAAAGAGTTTGCAGATGGATTCTGGTAATGTTTGCACAGTGTACTTACTACCACTGAACTGTGCACTTAAAAATGGTTAAGGTGGTAAATTTTATGTGCATTTTATCGAAATAAAAAACTGGAAAAGAAATCCTTGCTTTTTCTTATAGCTTGGCCTTCTAGCATACTAGCATTTGTTTATTGCTGCCTCGACATCTCACTCACCTGTTCCCAAAGGAATCGTCTCCACTTACAAATCCCTATTAGTCGTTCACTCTCATTTTTGCTCTCTGCAATGTGGCTTCTGCCTGGGACCAAGCCATTGAAAGTAGTCTTGTTGAGATCACTGAGTCCCTCTTAAGTGCTAAATCCTATAGATCTTTTTCTGTTTCTATCTTTCAGAATTTCTCTCCTGAATTTGTCACAATTGCTTATGTGCTCCTGACTTTTAAAAGCTGTATTCCCTTGGGTTTGGGGACTTCATGTTTTTCTCTCCTTCCGTGTTCCTCTTTGTCCGTTCTTGCTTAGTTACCCTTGGGGATTCCATCCAGGCTGCCTCTCAGATGGTTATGTCCCAAAGTCCCACCCCAGTTCAACTTTCTTCCTAGGAAATACCATGATTTGCATTTAGTAGCTATCTTTATGCTACCAAGTTCCCAGATCTTCAACTTTAGCCAAGATTATTCCACTGAGCATCAGATTTGTATTTTGAATTGCCGTCTGGACATTTCCTTTTTAAAAAAAAAGAATTCGAAAGTTTTATTTTAAGTTCAGGGGTACATATACAGGATGTGCAGGTTTGTTAAACGGTTGTGTCATGGGGGCTTGCTGTACATATCATTTCATCCTTCAGGTATTCAGTCTAGCATCCATTAGTTATTTTTCCTGATCCTCTCCCTCCTCCCAGCGTCCACTCTCTGACAGGCCCCAGTGTGTGTTGTTCCCTTCTATGTGTTGTCTTTGTGTTCTCATCATTTAGCTTTCACTTATAAAGGAGAACATGCAGTTTTCGGTTTCTGTTCCTGTGTTAGTTTGCTAAGGATAACCACCTCTAGTTCCATCCACGTCCTTGCAAAGAACATGCTCTCATTATTTTTCATGGCTGTATAGTATTCCATGGTATATATGTACCATAGTTTCTTTATCCAATTTATCGTTGATGGGCATTTGGGTTGATTCCATGTCTTTGCTATCGTGAATAGTGCTGCAATGAACATATGCATGCGTGCGTCTTTATAATCGAATGATTTCTATTCCTTTGGGTATATACTCAGTAATGGGATTGCTGGGTTGAATGTTATTTCTGTCTTTAGGTCTCTGAGGAATCGCCATACTGTCTTCCACTATGGTTGAACTAATTTATACTCCCCCAACAGTTTATAGCCATTCCTTTTTCTCCACAACCTTGCCAGCATCTATTACTTTTTGGGTTTTTAATAAAAGTCATTCTAACTGGTGTGAGATGGTAACTCACTGTGGTTTTGATTTGCATTTCTCTAATGATCAGTGATGCTGATGTTTTTTCATCTACTTCTTGGCTACACGTATGTCTCGTTTTACATGTCTGTTCATGTCCTTTGCCCACTTTTTAATGGGGTTGTTTCCTTTATTCTTGTAAATTTGTTTATGTTCCTTACAGATGCTGGATAGTAGACCTCTGTCAGATGCATAGTTTGCAGAAATTTCTCCCTTTCTATAGGTTGTCTGTTTACTCTGTCAACAGTTTCTTTTGCTATGCAGAAGCTCTTTAGTTTGATTTGTCAATTTTTGCTTTTGTTGCAATTATTTTGGTGTCTTCGTCATAAAATTTTTGGCCACGCCTGTCTCCTGAATGGTATTATGTAGGTTGTCTTCCAGGGTTTTCATAGTTTCAGGTTTTGTGCTTAACTCTTTAATCCACCTTGAGCTAAGTTTTGTATATGGTGCAAAGAAAGGGTCCAGTTTCAATTTTTTGCACGTGGCTAGCCAGTTATCCCAGTACCCTTTATTGAATAAAGAATCTTTTCCTCATTGCTTGTTTTTGTCAGGTTTGTCAAAGATTAGATAGCTGTAGGCATGCAGTCTTATTTCTGGGTTCTCTTTTATGTCTGTTCTTGTACCAGTACCATGCTGTTTTGCTTATTGCAGCCCTGTAGTATAGTTTGAAGTTGAGTAGCATGATGCCTCCAGCATTGTTCTTTTTGCTTAGGATTGCTTTGACTATTGGGTTCTTTGTTGGGTCCACATGAATGTTAAAATTGTTTTTTTCTGGTTCTGTGAAGAATGCCAATGGTAATTTTATGGAAATAGCATGGAATCTACAAATTGCTTTGGGCAGTATGGCCATTTGAACAATATTTATTCTTCCTATCCATGAGCATGGAATGTTTTTCCCATTTGTTTGTGTTATCTCTCATTTCTTTGAGTAGTGGTTTGTAATTTTCCTTGTAGAGATCTTTCACTTCCATTGTTAGATGTATTCCTAGGTGTTTTACTCTTTTTGTGGGAATTGTGAATTTGGTTCCTTTGTGATTTGGCTACTAGCTGGACTGTTGTTGGTGTATAGAAATGCTCACAAGTTTTCCACATTGATTTGGTATTCTGAGAGTTTGCTGAAGTTGTTTATCAGCTTAAGAAGCTTTTGGGCTGAGACAATGGGGTTTTCTAGATACAGGATCATGTAATCTACAAATGGGCATAAGTTTGACTTCCTCCCTTCCTATTTGGAATATCCCCCTCCCCCGCTTTTTTCTGTTGTCTGATTGCTCTGGACAGAATTTCCAATACTATGTTAAATACGAGTGGTGAGAAAGGGCATCCTTGTCTAGTGCCATTTTCAAGGGGAATGTTTCCAGCTTTTGTTCATTTAGTGTGATGTTGGATGTCAGTTTGTCATAAATAACTGTTATTATTTTGAGGCATGTTCCTTCAATACCTAGTTTATTAAGAGTTGTTAGCCCGGGTGCGGTGGCTCAAGTCTGTAATCCCAGCACTTTGGGAGGCCAAGGTGGGTGGATCACGAGGTCGAGAGATCGAGACCATCCTGGTCAACATGGTGAAACCCCATCTCTACTAAAAATACAAAAAATTAGCTGGGCGTGGTGGCACATGCCTGTAATCCCAGCTACTCAGGAGGCTGAGGCAGGAGAATTGCCTGAGCCCAGGAGGCGGAGGTTGCGGTGAGCCGAGATGGCGCCATTGCACTCCAGCCTGGGTAACAAGAGCAAAACTCCGTCTCAAAAAAAAAAAAAAAAAAAAAAAAAGAGTTTTTAACACGAAGAGATGTTGAATTTCATCAAAAGCCTCTTCTGCATCTATTGAGATACTTATGTGGATTTTGTTTTTAGTTTTGTTTATGTTATGAATCACATTTATTGATTTACGTATGTTGAACCAACCTTGCATCATGGAAATGCAGACTACTAGATCACATTGGATAAGCCCTTTGATGTGCTGCTGAATTCTGTTTGCCTGTATTTTGTTGAGGATTTTTGTATTGATGTTTAGCAAGGATATTGGTCTGAAGTTTTATTTTCTGTTGTATCTCTGTCAAGTTTTGGTACCAGAAAGATACTGGCCTCACAGAATGAGTTAGGGAGGAGTCCTTCCTTTTCAGTTTTTTGGAATAGTTTTAGTAGACATGGTGCCAGCTTTTCTTAGTACATCTGGTAGAATTCAGCTGTGAATCCCTCTTGTCCTGGGCTTTTTTTTAATTGGAAGGCTATTTATTATTGCCTCAATTTCAGAACTTGTTATTGGTCTGTTAAGGGATTCAATTTCTTCCTGGTTCAGTCTTGGGAGGGTGTATGTGTCTAGGAATTTATCAATTTATTTTAGATTTTCTAATTTATGTGAATAGAGGTGTTTATAGTATTCTTCGATTGTTGCTTCTATTTGTTTGGGGTAATATTCCCTTATCATTTCTGACTGTGTTATTTGAAACTTCTCTCTTTTCTTCTTTGTTATTCTAGCTAGCAGTCTATCTATTTTATCACTTAAAAAAAATAAATCAGCTCCTGGATTTATTGAGCTTTTCAATGGTTTTTCATGCCTCTCTAGCTCAGCTCTGATCTTAGTTATTTCTCGTCCTCTGCTAGCTTTGGGATTTGTTTGCTCTTGGTTTCCTCATTCTTTTAGTTGTGTTGCTAGGTTGATGACTTGAGTTCTTTCTAGCTTTTTGAGATGGGCATTTAGTGCTAAATATTTTCCTTTTAACATTGCCTTAACTGTGTCCCAGAAATTCTGGCACATTATATCTTTGTTCTCATTAGTTTCAAAGAACTTCTTGATTTCTGCCTTAACTTCGTTATTGACCCAAAAGTCATTCAGGAGCAGGTTATTCCATTTCCATGTAATTGTATGGTTTTTGAGTGAATCTGTTAATCTTGAGTTCTAATTTGATTGTACTGTGGTCTGAGAGAATGTCATGATATCAGTTTGTTTTGCATTTTCTGAGGAGTGTTTTCCTTCCAATTATGTAATCAATTTTAGAGTAAGTGTCATGTGATGATGAGAAAAATATATATTCTGTTGTATTAGACTGCAGAGCTCTGTAGATATCTACCAGGTCCATTCAATCCAGAGCTGAGTTCAGGTCTTGAATATCTTTGTTAATTTTTTTGTCTTGATGATCTGTCTAATATTGACAGTGGGGTTTTAAAGTCTTCCACGATTATTGTGTGGGAGTCTAAGTCTCTTTCAAGGTCTCTAAGAACTTGGTTTATGAATCTGGGTGCTCCTTTTTTGGGTGCATATATATTTAGGATAGTTCAGCTAGCCTTGTTGAATTGAACCTTTTACCGTTATGTAATGCCTTTCTTTGTCTTTTTTAACCTTTGTTGGTTTAAAGTCTGTTTTGGCAGAAACTAAGATGGCAACCCTGCTTTTTTCTGTTGCTTGGTAAATTTTCCTCCATCCCTTTATTTTGAGTCTATGTGTGTTACTGCATGTGAGATGGGTCTCTTGAAGATAGCATATCGTTAGGTCATAGCTCTTTATTCAGCTTGCCATTCTGGTCTTTCAATTGAGGCACTTAGCCCATTGACATTTAAGGTTAGTATTGTTATGTGTGGATTTGATCCTGTTATCGTGATGCTTGCTACTAATTTTGCAGACTTGTTTATGTGGTTACTTTATAGTGTCACTGGTCTGTGTACTTCATTGTGTTTTTGTTGTGGCTGGTTTTTCCTTTCTGTATTTAGTGCTTCCTTCAAGATCTCTTATTCAATTATATGGCAGGTCTGGGGGTAATGAATTCCTTCAGCATTTACTTGTTTGAAAAAGAGACCTTATTTCTCCCTTTCTTATGAAGCTTAGTTTGAATGGATATGAAATTCTGGTTTGGAATCTCTTTTCTTTAATAACGTTCAATATTGGCCCCCGATGTCTTGTGACTTATAAGATTTCTGCTAAAAGGTTCTCTGTTAGTCTGATGGGCTTCCCTTTGTAGGTGATCTGGCCCTTCTCTCTGACTGCCATTAACACACGATTACACACACATCACTTCTCTATACACACACATATGTTCACCAACGCAGCCCCCCCTCCCACACACACACTAGACTATACTGCCCCCCCGCTGATGTATATCTGGAAGAATGTCCCCAAGGATCCCATACGGTACGAGATTCATGAATCCAGTGCAATATCACAGCCAGCCAGCCAGCCATCAGCACTGACACTAGATGTAATCTTGTACTTACTAGTGCTACCACTCCTTCATAATAAAAGAGCAAATGGAAGCAGTTTTCAAATAGTGTGGGAGACCAAAGGGAAATCTTTTCTGCTTCCAGTAAGCACAGAAGGCTATTAATGAGCTGCGGATGGCTCCCCTACGACACAGTGCACTTAGCCACTTCCTCCTTCCTGTGCTCACATAAGCTGTGATTATGTTCTAAAGCTGCAGTTTGAAAAATGACTTTGGTTTTGACAATTTATGGGCATATATATTTATGTATTTTAGTTCTGCTTGCCATGGGGAGTTGAGTATCTGCTATTGACATAAAGTTTATAAAGCACTTTGAGCTTCTGAGAAGAGAGATGATTACCAAGAAGGGCAAGAACATTAGAGTAGAGTAAGATGGAAGTATTGACCCTATTTTTCTGTTCATTTTATTTTATTTTTTTTTTGGTATTATAATAACGTGACTTTTAGAAATTCTAGGTGCAAAGGGGACACAGACCACAGGAAGAGATGGTAGTGGACTTATAAGGAAAAGTAGTAAGCAATTTCATAAAATGAATTCATAATTTATAAGTACAACTCTTTGAGTCACAGAAACTTCAATTTCCATTCTTGCTCTGCCACCTGCAATGTGTCACCCACTATTCTGTGAGCTTTATGACAATCAATTAATCTTTATAACAATTGTATGAGGTAGAGTCGGTACTGTTAATATCTTCATTTCATAGGTGAGTAAACAGAAGTACAGAGAATTTGGTACCATGACCAAAGTCACACAGTCCATCAGTAGAGCCAAAATTAGCTGAAAAAAGTATTCAGGTTCTCCTAGCAGTAGTAATGATAGCTATTATCAATTAAGTATAAATGTTTCCCCACTAGAATATCTGATAATGTCTTATGTACAAAGCACATAGTAAGAGCTAAAAAAATTAGTTTTTAAAATTTAAAGCATAAAATACACCACTTAAAAACACGTAGTAGGATGTTTAGAAGTAAATATTTTATTTATAGCATACGGCTGTTTCTTTGTAACCTTTAATTGATTCATTACTCAGCAGAATAAAGTATATAAATTAGGTGAGAAGCCAATATTTCTCACCTTATTTGCTTGTGATAGTCACTTGATCCATTTTTAGCATCAATTTAGATTGAATATCTGCTACATTATTTGCCATTATATTCTGCTTTAGGATACAGCTGATTCAAAAATACAAAGAAGAAAATAAAAAGAAAACCAACCTATCCCAAGCATCATTAGCTAATGAGGCATTTCGATATGCAGCTGATAAAAAATGAGTTTTCGAAGAAACATAATGGAAGGGCGTTCAGTATACATGCATTTCAAGTATTGTAGGTGGTCCTGATAAATTATTCCAAAATAATTTAGAACAGGAGAAATGAACACAAGCTGTAAAATCCCACATTTCTAGTCAGAACGGCTACAGAGAAGAACAAACAGTTCACGCCCCCCAATACTTTCGAATTTCATTTTACCTTACAGAGCCCACTTGGTTGAGAGTATATACTGCACGAACAGGATTGCTCTATAACAACTTGATGGTTTTGCTGAATTCAGCTCCTAGGATTGAATTTGGACATCAAGCCCAGTCAGAGTATAAATATATCATCACTGCTAGCATTCAGAGCAGTTGGAAGAAGAGGTCCCAGAATCAAGAAAAATAAATGAAACTGAGTTCAAGAGAGAAAGGTGAGATCCAAATAGAACTTGTTCACATAACATGGGGGAAAAAAAAAAAAAAAAAAAAAGGGAAGTGAATGGTTTATTTTCACATGAAAATAAAGAAGAAAAATAATGTGACATTCCAAGTGGCAAAGTCCAGCCATTCTGTAAGTGAGATAAATAGTTATATCTCTGTAGATAGACAGATAAATAGATATTAAAAATACAGTGACATGCAAATATATGACCTTTGCTGGGGATGAAAAATATTTACTATAGCAGTTTTTTTTATATTTCACTTTTTTCACTATCAATGAATATTTTCACAGCACACATAGTTTTTCAAATTTTAAATATATTATAAATAAACCTTGAAATATAATTTCCTGGTCCCTTCTCAGTATGTGTTTATATCAGTATAAAATAAATTATTTTTTATTTATACTATACTTTTAAGGATAAATCATTTTTAAAATAATATTTTAAATTGTATTTATTATACAAAAATCTCTGCTAAAGGAGTTTTATTCCTCCTCCTTTTGTTTTCTGAATAGTTAGCCAAATGAAATTAAGAGGGATAAAGCTGGTAGAACATTCTCTGAAATGAACTTGAGTCACTGTTCGTAAACACACAATAATGCAGTTCAGCATTATAGATAATGTATACAGTATCATACTGCATAGTCAAATGTGATAAAGCAAAATTAATGACTATGTGAGGCAACTGAGTTTCATTTAATCTCTTTTTTCGTAACATTATTTGGTATACACACACACACACACACACACAAACGCATACATACACACACACATATAGCGAGTGAATTTATAGGATAAATCAATTATGTTACTGAGTGTACAGCCTCCACCCTTTGTGACACTCTAATGTATCACAGTATCAGGGAAATGCACCCTAGAGAAAACACTGCTATTCTTCACAGAAAATCCATGAATAACATTATGCAAAAATTAATTTATGATAAATGATTTAAATATAGAACTGAGGATAGCTTATTTAAATGCCATCAGAAAAGAACACCTCACCCGCAAAAAGGAGTCTAGGGATCCATTCTCCATATATTCCACCACAATCATTACTGGTCTGCCTGCAAAAGAGCAAGAGAACACACATGGATTAGAGCAATTACAGGAAGATGTGCCGCCGTTAAGAGATACCCAGCTGTGGCAACTAAATTATTTGTATTTTATTAATAGGAATTTCATTTTCCAACCTGCTTCTATAAAAGTGTTCATATTATACAGAGTCATCTCTGTATTTCTTAATAGCATTATTTCCTTTTGAGTTCATAAAAGGGACAAGAATTACAATATAAATTACAAAGGAAATAGGTACTTCTTTTCCTAAAGCCCTGCAATCACTTGTTCAGATTATGTTCTTTTTGTCCTCTAGCTTTTCCTTACAAAACAATCAACAAGCTCAAGCCAGAATTTAAGCAGTTATTACAGCTGCTTTTGCAGTTGGGGCACAACTTCTAAGTTGGTTGTGCAGCAATTTTAGCTGACTTATATTAGAGTGAGCATTTCTGAAGTATTCCTAAGGCAAAGCAGACAGGAGAAACTCATAAATTCTCTTTAAGAAATTATAGACCATGGGTCATAGTCTGATTTTGAGAGCCTTTAAGCGGAAAAATTTTAGATTGATGAAGGCTACACAGCTTGTAGGATTTGTAATAGTTCTTGATCACGTGGAATTTGATCAACAGAGCAATGAGGGCAGTACATGAAAAACAAGTAACTCTGATTTTGTCATGTGGTATAGAAGCTAAGATCAGAAACTAAACATAATCTCTTTTCTTTTTTATCATATCAATTGTTACACTGTTACAGTTCCCGATGCATCTCTATTAGGTAGAATATTCGACATAAATAACTGATTTATTTCAAAGAAGATAATGCATTTGTTCTGCCCAATTGCCCAAGTTTAAAAGATAAACTCATTTTGGATGCAGGGGAAATGCTATTCACCTGAAATAAGCATGTATGACATAATTAGTTTTTACTTCTATATTTCTCACGTCTTATCGGAATTTTTAGCTTTTCAATCTGCACTATGCACAGTTTTTCCTTACAAATACGAAGAAGATCTGGAAAGAACTTAAGTGTACCGATGATGGAAATATTATCTCATTGTAATTAATGTTCCTTTTATGAACTCAAAGCCTTGAGGGTTAGAAAGGGTGACTATCACGAATTAGTACAAATGTATGCCAATATTAGACTTTACGTTTGAATCTATATTTTAAATAAAGATGTGCTAAAGTTTAAACGTATTAATAAAGCTCCCAATTTATCATGCATAAAATTAGGACCCAAGGAAGTTTTCCATTTGTAGTGACTATGAACTTATATTCTGCAACGTTCTTCAAAGTCATTAATTTTACCCAAATCTGAATAAAGAACTTTATCGGCAATTATTGAACTCAAATGAACTGTCAGCAATCTTGTGGACAGGAATCTAGAAGATTTAGGTTTAAACCTTAAAGTTCATCATGAAATCTTTTATTTGTCCATCAGTTTCAGGGAGCTTGGAGGTGGGGGACTGATACAAACGCTAAGGTAGCAAGGTGGGGAAAATAAAAGGTCATTTTTGTACTGAAATATAAAATTTCTGAGACCAATATTCCAGTTTGAATGATAATGTATCCTGAATGTTAAGGAGAAAAGTTGGGTTGTTACGACGACTGCCTGATGTCCCTGCCTGCAGACTCACAGCTTTTTAATCTATCTTGACTATTGCTGTCAGAGGAACACTTTTGGTTTTTATTTTCTTTAACAAGCGTGTGTCCTTCCCTTAAGAATGCCAGTCTTACTAGAATAAAAGGAGTGTGCCAGCATTTCACTTGTATTGCTACATACCGTAATTATTTTTCTTATGCAGATAGGGAAATGGAGAGATAGAAAATTCAACTACTTGTCCAAAGTCACATAGCTGGTAAGTGGCAGTGTCAAGTAATCTGTCTCAGAAATTTAGATCTTAACCTTTACGGGACAGGTGCCTTTCAGACAACATTTATAGATAAAAGCTCCAGGTCTCATCCTGTTAGTCAGTTCTTTCTAGTGATGCACCTCATCTTTCCCACTAGCCTTTGTGGCCACAGCTCTACCAATTTTCATTGTTCTTATATTTACTTAATCCTGTCTCCTTCCTTTACTTGTGTAAAGGAGATTACCTGCCAGGATAATCTCCCTATTTGCTTTGCTCACTAACCAGACCATCTCTTCCCACTCCATTAGAATGTATACAACGCACCTCTACCGTGAAAGTCTCTCACAGTGATATTTCTCATGGTTGCATTTCCATCACATCTATCGTGTACACTATTAAATGTGCCTGTTTTTATATTGTTTCTCTCTTATTTTCCCGTAATGCTTTATATCCTCATTCATGGGTTTCTCAGGGTCACTTGCCATAGAGGTAATCATAGCAGGTGCTTCATAAAAACAAGTTAATTTTTCTTGATTTGACAATTCTCAAGAAAGTAACTCTGGAGAATTTCAGCAAGATCTGATCTATGTGAATACACAGTACTTCAACATTATTTCTCTCTATAACTCTTTGGGAGATACTTTAGGCAATCTTAAAATTCATCAGTGACAAGTTCTGTCTTCTCATTGACAATAACAATCAAATGAAGACTTCCCTGGTTTCCTGTGAATCAGAAGTTTCACATTTGAATTCTTAATCTTTTGTATTTTGTATAATAGCACCAATAGAGAAGAGCTGTTGATTGAACTAAGGAATCTTTTTTTAAATTTCTTTTTATTACTGCTGACATCTAACCTGTAATTTGTTTTGGTTTTTCAATAGGGAAGAAGCTAGTTATACTGTGAAGATTATAAGCAACTTACAATCCATTATTACAATTTATAATTAAGAAAATAGATAAGTAAAAGGAAAATTATGAAAATTAGGATGTCTTTCAATCTGTTTTAGCTGAGAGAAGTCTATCGACAACAGTGTTTTTTTGTCTTTTTCAATTTATAAAAATTATATATTGCATTATAGCTCTTCGAAGATATATTTGGAAGTAATTTATTATCTCTTTCTAAATTTTCAAGATACTACACTTTATTTCCTTTTGTACAATTTTAGCCAGTTATCCCAAGTGCCTCATATCACAGAATCATCTTAGTATTTGCATTGTACTAAAGTCAGTGGACAAACCAGGCTTCCCGAATTAGTCAATTCTTGAAATCCCATCATTTTTCACAAGTCTCATGTATTTGACTTAAGAGATTTTCAAAGATAATTCTACAAGTCACACAAAGTGAATTTCTTAGGTTTTCCTTCATAAATATCCCAGAAATGGTTATGAATATTTCAAACTGCATTGGAATGAAGATCCTCTAAGAAATCACTTCTTGATATTCTGGAGACAATGGATTGCAAAAACCCCTTATCATCCTTTCATAGACAAGAAAAATTATTTTCTTACCAACATGTTTTTTGTTTATTGACCAACATGTATTTTTTAAATGTTCCCTAATACTTACAATGGTTTTGATAAAGGTGGTGTGGATAAGCTATATAATCATAAGACTACACTTTTCTCATGCTGTTGTTAAAGAAAACAAAAGAATTCTTTAAGAGTTCCATAGATATCCTGGTTAAAGTATTTTGCCCATGAAATCTATTTTTTTTTTTTTTTTGGTCTCAGAGAATATTTGTGAAAAAAAAGGGGCAACAGAGATTTAACATTTTCATATAAGTAATGAGTTTGTGCTGGATGTAGTATTTTCTATTAGTTTGGCAATTCCTAATGTGTAGACAGTAAAATGAAGAATCAAAACAAATCTCAGTAACCTCAAACCTCTATTACAGATTTAAATCATTCCGTTTATTTAACATTCTATCAAGTCTATATTTTGTCTACCAGGTAATAAAATTTGTGATAACTTACACTGACAGTTACAGTGCCTGCATTTTATTTTCCCCCAGTTGCAATTCAGGAATCTTTGGACCAGTTATTTAATCTATTTCTACCTTCCCTGTTTCTGTTGTAGAGATAGTGATTTACAATTATAATATCAAATGAATCTGATAATAAATGAAATACTCTTATCCCTCCAAGGCACTCAGAAGATATGAATGATGCCATTTGAACACAGTTATATTACATTAAATTAGTGTTTTTATTCACCCAAGTACAAATTAAAGAACTGTTTTCCTTTTGTAGAGTTACCTGATGACTATCAGATCATGTTCCAAATACATCTTATTCTCATTCAGTTCAAATCCAAACTTTTAACATTTCTCTTGAACTTTCTTTTCTTCTTATAATCTTGTGTTGGTTAAAACATCACCATCCATCTAGTTAACCAGGTTGGAAACCCTTTTGTGACATTGGACTTCTCACTTTATTAAACCCTTTCTAGTTCATGAGTTATGAAGTTCTGTGATTCTACATAAAATCTGTTGCCACTGCCCATATTCTGCCTTTACTTTGTCTTGCTCAATCATATTTTACTGGTTTCCTTGCTCCTAACTGGTACCCCATTACAAACTAACTCTTGCAAAATAATCATTTTTGAACAGTCAGTGTTGTAAAAAAAATCAAGTACTCTTCTGAGTTCTGGAAACGCATCGTCAATCAATACTGAGATCTCTGCTCTCATGGGTGTATAGTAAGAAGGGTACCATAAATAATTAAACAGTAAATTAGTATAAAGAGCTAATGCCTCATCCCCCCATTTTAAGACTGAATTGTTTATTGTAGAATTAAAGTCTAAATTGCTTGGTAATTAAGTTCATTTACAATCTCTTCTCTACCTTCATTTATAGGGTCATCTTTTACTTCACCCTATTCCCGTATCTCCTGCTTTTCAACTAGTTAAGGAAGTGAAAGATGTCTACAAAGAGAACTACAAAACACAGCTGAAATAAATCAGAAATGAAATAAACAAATGGAAAAACATTCCAAGCTCACAAATTGGAAGGATTGCTATCATTTATATGGCCATACTGCCCAAAGCAATTTACAGATTCAATGCTATTCCCACCAAATTAACAAACTAGTTTTTCAGAGACTTAGAAAAAACTATTCTAAAATTCATATGGAACCATAAAGAACCCAGATAGCCAAACCAATTGTAAGCAAAAAGAACAAAGCCGGAGGTATCACATTACCCAATGACTTCAAACTGTACTGTAAAGCTACAGTAAACAAAACAGCAGGGTTGTACAAAAACAGACACATAGGCCAACGGAAAAGAATCGAGAATCTAGCAACAGAGCCACAGAGCCCAACCATCTGAATATCGACAAAATTGACAAAAACAAGCAATAGTGAAAGGACTTGCTGTTCAACAAATGGTGCTGGGATAAGTGGCTAGCCATATGCAAACAAACTCTTATTTTTCCCCATATACAAAAATTAACTCAAGATTGATTAAAGATTTAAATGTAAGTCCTCAAACTATAAAAATCCTAGAAGAAAATCTAGGAAATACCCTTCTTAACTTTAGCCTTGGCAAAGAATGGATGGCTCTTTTTCAGTCATTTCCTGAGTCTTACTTTCCTTGTACCTTCCTCTCTTCTTTGGAAGACTGCTTTCTTGTTACCGCTACTTGGCAAAAATGATATACTTTTTTTTTTTAAATTGAAAAAGCAGCTTGAATATCATCTCCATTGTAAATTATCCTGTGAATTTCTTTCCATTTTAGGAAGCCTTGATTGTTCACATTCTTCTCCCTTTACATCTCAATCAATTTTAGAACACACGATACAGTATTGATGTCAACAACGTAGATGTCTGTCTCTCATTCTAAAGTGACCTTGAGCTCAGGACTTCATGCCAAATTCTTCTCTGTAAGATCCCTATCGAAGCACAGAGCTAGGCCCAGAGTAGGTATTCAGTTTTATGTTTTTTGAGTTGAATGTCAGAAGGAATACACACATAGGATATTCTCTGAGAATTATTTCAGACCTACAATAGATTTACTGAAATACCAGAATGGCAAATCCATAATTTTTAATCCTAAAGTAGTTGTATTGTTTTAATTATTGTTTTGAAGACAGCAAAATTCAAATTCCAGCTCCACTACCTTGCATAATCTTAGGAAAGTTCTTTTAGTTCTTTCAGTTTTTGCATTTATAAAATGAGAATAATATTGTGTACCATGGAAAAATTTTGAAAGAATCAGCTGAGAAAATATATAATTAGCACAATGCCTGAGTCACTAAAATATTGATGTCCTGGAAGGGAATTATGAACTAGGCACTGTGCTGCTCCCTGGGATATTTTGTTTGGAAATTCCAGGATTTTAAAGGCCCACAAAGCTGTAAAACATTCTGCATAAACAGGAAATATATACTAAGGACACTGGCTAGAAAAACTTTCATATTTTGCCTTCTCAAACATCAGTTTATGATAATCATCTTAAGGTTCCATTAAAAATCTATTTATTTTATATTAATATGCCCAAATAGGGCTTAAAAAGACAAGGCTTAGCAGTTGAAATTTTAGTTATAAGAGGCATATATGAGAAGATTTAAGAGCAGCAATGTGACATGCTTTTGCAAAACCTCTGGGGAAAATACTGGCTAAAGTGTTGCATCCTGAATATTTTAAGAGAGTCCCTAAGCTTTTGGCAGAAAGCATCCTATTTTCCAGCAGTATTTCAAATGCTATATTTTACTTCTGGTTTGAAAAATGTCTTATTATTAAATAAGTGTTCAAATATTTTGCTTTCTGCTCTTCTATATCATTCACTGTTGAAAGAAAACTATCAGAAAATTTAAAAATAAAACAAACTCCTAAACAGAATATATTTCATGTATTCTATCTATGCAGGTGATTTACAGAGTGATTTTAATTATAATGGCAAAAACATTTGTCAAGTAAGTCATACGTATGACATGATTAAACCACTGACTACTTTCCTTCCCCTCTGCCCCCACACCAGTCAAGTTACTATTTATTTGTTAATCTTTTCTACAACTCTTCCAAGATATTTAATTTTAAAAAAGTTCAACTTTGATAACTGCACTCTCCATAAGACCTCTGTGAATAGAAATATGAAAAGCCAACATGGTGTCAAAGGGCAGCTTCCACTGTGATTTGTCCTACAAAGCAAAAGAATGAAGGCTGAGGCAGCCCGTGTGTTACAGCAAAGCTGGTCTGTCTCCATGTTACTATGCTCTTAAGTGGCCCAGCATCCCATGAGGGCATGTGTGCCATCCTGTGCCAATCAACATGGTTCTCTGGAGAGGAGCTTACTTTCTTAGTGTGTTCCCACTTAAGGTGAAAATCACTTACAAAACAGTACCAACCAGCACAAAAGTCAATACTGATTTACATGGAGACTCAGCTACCTTAGAAGGCCATGTAAGGATTTTCAGAATTTTTCGTTGTAAGAAGAAAATGATTCTTGAATGCATCTTTTGAAAGTGCTGATCGTTTCTTTGAATAGGACCAAAATAAATGGCACAATCTGTAATAATAAGAAATGAAGGTCTCTAGGGAGTGGATATGTTCTCAACGGATAATTTAATTAGCTGTATATATAATATCTATATTTTTAAGATTCACACTTATTCAAATGATATTAAGATGAAAGAAATATTTATGCTAAGAAGAAGCTTTAGTTAAGGCCAAAGGCTAGAACTATTTAAAAATTCTGAAAATAGGGAAGTAAAAAACAGCTACTAAAAAATAATCTAGAGATTACTTAAACGCTCTTTTAAGATTTCTCATGTCTTTCTAGCAGGAGAAAAATAGAAATTCTCTTTGTAATGCTCAAGAGCTTGATATCAAATGCATCATACAGCTCTTTTTTTAAATGCACTATCAGCCTTACATAAAGATGGTGCTCACTTATGTCAGTTATATATAGAACAGTGAATTCTTTAGAACCAGGGGTTCTTTGTGTGTGAACTTTAGGGTGTCCAGAGACCTCCTAAAATTGTATATAAACATTTACATACATGATCATATGTCCATTTTCTTGGGGGAAGAGAGTGGAGCCTTCAGTAGATTTTCAAAATCAGAGTTGGGGAGGAAGGTTAAATAATTGCTGAGTTTTCACTTGGTTTATAATAAGGAGTCTTATTTTTGGCCAAGAAATAAAGTATAAAATTTAAAAAGAATCTGAGTCCATGACCTGTACCACAGTATCAGAGTCATCAGTCCACAGGAATCTTTAAACTCATAAACTCCGCAATAAAAATTTTATAAACTGAATGTTATTTGAAGGTTGAAATGACACCTTCCATTTTATATATGTTCCCATTCTGATTTTTTCTTATTCCAATTGCTATCTTGAACTTGCCTCCCTTAAACTGTATATCACTTTGTAACATACTGTGTGTTTCTCCTCAAGTAAGCCAAAGAATCAAAGAATGATGTACGTGCTCTTTGGAACCCACTGACTGTAAGCAAGATTGAGCCAACCGAATGTAAGCTCAACATTACCTGGTTGGCTCCCTTTGCGTTTGTTGTGGAATAGATCCTAAATAGACACTTAAAAACAATCCTCCAACCGAGCACCAACAGAGTTGTGAATATTTTAGAGGGGTTGTTTTGAGTTGTGTAACTAGAACTCAATCACTGATGTCACCCTCCTTTGTCCTTTGGTTTGCTGGTGAGTTCTGTTTGTTATTCCACCAGTGACCCTATCTTCTGTATTTTCTCCCATCCCTGAAATAGCACTAAACTTGGTCTCTCACCCACACCTGGCTCAGAATCTCCATCCTAGTTTTTTAACAGCTGCCTTTCTGCAATGTTTTCCTCCGAAGCCCGCAGCTGCACAAGCTTTAGAGGAGAGTTCTCAAGGGAGAACTGTGCAGATGAGTATTAAGTAGGGCCTGTACTGGTGTTTTTGATATCGTGTCAATGGCAAGGAATAAAGAAAGTAGGAGTTAGCAATCCAGAGAAATGATTTCATTTTTATTATATTTTACATTTTAAATAATGTATTCAGGATTTTACTTTGCACATTTAATTTAGTTTTTCTGATTTCCTTTATAAGTAGTTTTGGTTTAAGTCAGTACATACACTCATACATACCTCATCCAGGGTAATTAGCAACATTCTCAATAGTAGAAATGTCTAAAATATGCGCCATTCAATTAAAAAAGAAATTCCCCCCTTAAAGACCTCTTACTTAAAAAGTATGCCACTGTATCTTATGTTATATAAATTTATTACAGCAATAGATTGTTAAATACAAATATATGCTAAAGAAAAATACTCAAAAATAATTGAAAGAATTTAGCCAATATAAATTGTTTTGTCATAAGTAATTAATTTTGAAATGCCAAATTGTGGATCTAAAAAAAGGTACTGACTTTTAAAATAATGTCTGAAACTATGAAGAAATAAAATGATGTATTTTGATTTTTCTGAAGTGCAATTTGATTGTATTTAAAATGCATATACTTTTCCACTGTTGATTTTCCTTGGCATATTGAGTTTATGCCAATTTTCCTTAGCCCAGGGTACATTCCTCTAAAGCCTACCACCTAGTCTTATATATTTGCATTATTTTTTTCTACAGTCCTCAATATGCATCAAAACTTGATAATATTATAGTCACCAGATCCTAGATTTCTATAGCTTCAAACTTACTTATAATTTCTGGCCTATTTGCAACCTCTAAGCCATACGCTTGCTGAATAAAAATAATTTTTTGACTGGATAATAGTGAATGCAGTATTTTCTCTGACTTCATCCCGGATAGGATTTCACATGAAACATGGAAAGGAAAATATTGATAAACATTGTTAGAGAACTGTGAAGACATTTTAATGTTGCCTCAGGACTGTATTTCCTTTACTACAGAAATGACATTATTGGATATGTGGTTTACAGAAATCTGTGTTGTTGATCCATTTTCTAACATGGCTCCTCAGAGAATAGTAGTGGGAATATGAAAATGTTTGGTATTTGAGTATAAGGCTCATCCAAATCTTTTTCCAAAGGATAAATAAATAAATAACATTAAACATTATTCTTAATTCTATACTCAGTAATTGCAAATCTAGTGTTTGAATACTCATGTGTTCATAATTGTCCTGTTCTTTGATTCAGAGTAGCAGAGAGGAAGTGTCACTACATCTTTGCCATTTCCTTTGAACCTAACACAAGTCATAGAATGAAGAGAAGCTCAGGTAAAAATGTCAAACTAGGTGTATTACATACAGCATTGGACCTAAAGCACAGGCAGGCAAACTGAGAAGCTAGCTCAGAAGAACATTCCTTCAATAACCGAAGAGCTTCTAAGATTAACCACAAAGGAAGTATTAGGGAGCTATTCAGCACGGATTTGACTTCCCCACAACTTGTCTCTTTCTAAATCCCACATGGTGCCTGCTTTCCAGTTCTCTCTTTCATAGACTTCTCTTATAATTGGCAAAACTTGTTAGTTTAAGGTCTACATTTGAGTTTGGTCTAGCATCTATTCCATATCTATATCTATATCTATATCTACGTAGATATAGATATGGAATTCCATATATATCTATAGATATACATATATATTGATACATATATTCCATCTCTCTCTCTTTATATATATATATATATATATATATATATAAAATCCAATCTGGTATGTATACATATATATCTATTCCATAAATATATAGAATAGATGCTAGACCAAACTCAAATGTAGACCTTAAACTAACATAACTCATATATATATGAGTTTTATATATATATATGAATAAGTATATATATATACAGATATATATATATATACATACATATGGATATATATATACAGATATATATATATGAAACTAACATAACTAACATAACTATGGATATGTAATATGAAACTAACAAACTATCCATAACATATATATGGATATATATATGTATATATGCATTATGTTAGTTTCATATATATATCTGTATATATATGAATTATGTTATAGATATATATATCCATATGTATATGACTTTCTTCATTAGAAAAAATATTATCAAGTCTTTCAACTGATAGAAAACTAACAGAAAAATGTAAGTTAAATTTTGTTGATACAAACACATTCAACCTTAACTTATTATTTGTTGAGTAATTAGCAGATAATAAACATGCCTTTACAACTTATAGGTAGGTCTAATTTTTGAGAGACATTGTAATCATTGTATTTGATGTAGATTTAAGATACCATATGATGTCAGATAGTTATTGCTGAGAAGTGACAGAGAAAAGTGAACTTATGCAATTTCTGTAAGTTATTAATGCAGAATTTTATTTTTAATGCTTTATTATTCTTCTATCATTTGTGTATGGCAAACGTCAAACTGCCAAAAATATAGAGGATTTGGGTAGAGGTGGATTCTGTCACCATGTGACCCACTAATCTAAGAGAATATAGACTCAATATGATATGGCATATAATACATGTTCTAAACCACTTTCAAATACTGTTTGACCACATAATTAAGTTAAAGAAATAACTACAGGGAGCAGAGAAAGCAAGCTTATTATTTTAGACAATATGTCTGATAACATATTTAAAAAAGAGACAAATTCTTTTCAGGAAGGTAGAATTTAATTTAATTAGAAATAAATATAGTGGAGGAAGACTTTCCTTTAAAAAATATAATTTAAGAGTCACGTCATTTCTAATTTCTCTTGTCCTTCCCCATCCTCTTCCTTCATTTTCCCCTTTCTTTTCTCCTTCCCTTTCTTCTCCTCTCCTCTTCTCTCCTGTGATTTTCTTTTAATTAATTTATTTATTTTGAGACAAAGTTTTGCTCTTGTTGCCCAGTCTGGAGTGCAGTGGCACCATCTCAGCTCACTGCAACCTCCACCTCCTGGGATCAAATGATTCTCCTGCCTTAGCCTCCCAAGTAGCTGGGATGACCTGCCACCATGCCAAGTTAATTTTTTGTATTTGTAGTAGAGATGGCTTTTCACCATGTTGGCCAGACTGGTCTCAAACTCCTGACCTCAGGTGATCCACCCACCACAGCCTCCCAAAGTGCTGGGATTACAGGAGTGAGCCACCACCCTGGCCTCCTGTGATCTCTTCCTGTATCAGGTGACTACTATACAAATGCATTCCATTAAATATATTAATATACTTGCTACTCAGTTTTCAGCTAATACTTCCTGGTGTTTTCCTCCATCTGAAACTAAGAATAATAACCCTTTACTATGACTTTTTTTAGAAATGAAAACTTATAAACAGTTGACAACTGTTGCATAAATACTAATTTAAGGCTTGTCTGCTTTCTGGGTCTCATGATTCAAGGAATCTCTTATTATTATAGTTAGTGTAAAAGTAAGTACTGCAGAACTATTGCTCTTTAATAGCACAGTGTGACGTGAAGCAAAAAACTATTATATACAAGACATAGTCATGTATCTCTTTTAAATTTGATTACGATAAGTAATTGGGAACTAAATTAGCACTAGAATAGGTATTTAAATTTCTTGACTGATACAGAGAATGTCTTACGTGACCCTCAAAGTACTGTGACAGATAATCAATTGGTAGAAAGTGACTTAACTGCTGCCTAGCGGGCATCAACCTTCAGCTGAGTATTTAAAGTGTCGTAGTATGGGCTGTTGGAGGAAACACTTGCTGCCTTCGACTTGATGTCTGAAGCCTGAAGTGTGTTAGTTCAGCTATTAGATGGCAAAGAAACATTCAGTTTTTTTAAAATATGTATAAAACAATAAAAACCTCTCATGATTACTGCTTCATTCTGCTTCACACAAAATTTTTAAAAAAAATCTTGGGAAATAAGCTACAGTTGAACCAGAAAGGATTAAAAAAAAGCAAAAAACTTTGAAATAGTAGCAGTCATTACCAAATAGTGTCACACAAAATGTATAGAAATGACTTATCAAAATGATATAAGCCGGGAAAAGTGTGTTGAGTTAATTTCAGTTTGTAGAAACAGGGACAAGTTTGGATCTATAAATTTTTTATGAAGCAATTTTGTTTCACCTGATTTGTATGTAAGTCATGAAAACTGAACTGAGTTTCTCTCCTATGAAAGCTCCAGGCAAATCTGGCTTAAAGCCTAGAAGAACAGAGTGCTAGAATGTTCTTTTAGCGCCTTCTCTGGAAAGTTGTTTCTGTATGTGTTAGCGAACAATCATCTTGCTTCTGTCATTCTCAGTAGCTAAATGACCAGGTTTTTTGTTTGTTTGTTTTCTAACAGTGATATTGAATAATTCAAGTCACTACTAAACTTTGCAATGTCGTTTCTGCCAAACATATCTGACTTGACCAAGATTTGTCATTATGAGTTAAGGGTTAGGTCATTAAATTCCACATAATCTGCTCATCTTCTAAATTCCAATCACTGAGACATTAATTATATATGAAACTACATGTTTATATTTGCAGTTAACTCAGAGCTTGGCTTCTACAGTTTTTCTTTCTAATCCTTTGCCACAATATCAACAACAACAACATTTCTGTACGACTGGTATAATTTCTGTCTCTAGGGAGATAAAGGGTAACGTGACCCAACAAAGTGAATATTTATAATCTTTTAATTTGTGTAATTTTGGCTTCTATTCTATCAGTGGCTTCTACTCTATTCTTGGCCACAAAGTAACCACATCAATAAATTATGTAGTAATGAAGCTAAATGACATCAAAGCATATTTATATGTTTTAATAAAGTACAAAAGAGTAACTGAAAGGCAAAGGAAAAATATCAGTGTATAATGATTTGTTGGTATAATTATGCTAACAAGGATGAGCAACGTGCATCGTCGGGGGTTTTGTTTGTGTTGGATTTCCCATTCTTTTCAAGTGTTCCCATTAAATTGCAGGCTGGGCCAGATGTCCTGAATATGGTGATGTCATTACAATCATATTTAGTATCATTATTAGTTGTAATAAAAAAATCACAAGAGATAAGATTTTAAAACCCCAAGAATCAATATTTGAATTCCATTTTGCTAAGACACATATGAAATGTAAAGTAAGATTGCGTCCTTTAGGCACAATGAAGGAAGGTAGCTGAATATTTCACTAAATGACCGGGAAGAAACAAATTGTAATTAAAATCATGTCATGGATGATCTGCAAAGTGTTTGAGTAAATTTGAAATTGCATTTTTAAATGCTCAATTGTATATTTTGTTTCTCTCAATAAGATATGGCTTTGCTCAGACTGGCATTTTTAGGAAGGAATGCATATTAAGTTTTATTCTAAAAATGTCTTTCAGGTTGCTGCTTTCTGGTTTCTTCAAATCATTTTTCTACAATGAAAGGATACTTTAATTCTCTATCAACTCCATAAAATTATTCTTTCTGTCAAGAACACTTAATTTTTAATCCACTTTTCTGGCCAATTCCCAGTGGCACAGTGTCTGATGTCCATCCTTGTTTATTCTTGATTTACATATTTTGGATCTGAAGCTCCGATTATTATGTAAGTAAAAGCTTTCTCAGAACAGGCGGCAGCACTGTGTGAATCGGGCGCTCCAAATCCAAATCCTTCTTCCATTTCCTTTGTGTCATTTTCACAGCATCAGGTATTGTCAACATGGTCCTTGCATTTAAGAAGTCACTTGTATTTCTCTTCCACAATACATTTAAGAAATACTCATTTTGTATTTTGGGCCTATTAACTACGAGCTCAGTCCTACTGCTGTATGTGGTGGCAGAAAACATCACCTGAAATACCTACCAGCAGGAATCCTGGGGGGCAAAGATCCTCCCCCTGGCACTGGATGCGGGGCCTGGATGCTATTTAAAAACCCTGCCCTCAGGAAGCTGGGGCAAAGCGCCTCCACCCCAATGGCCGGGAAGGATCCTTTTAAGAGATAAAAATTGACATTAATCAAAGTCTTCTTTATGGAAAACTGTTGATCATTTACATGGAATAAAACCTAAAATCAACAAAGACAGCAAATTTTACAAAGAAGTTATAAAATTAAAGGGATGGAATGCAGTTTTACTCACACATTTATAAAATCCACCTAGTTTCTTGAAATCTAGTCAACTAGTTACAATTAAAGAGGGTTAGAAGCATCAGAGTGCTAGATAAAATTTCTAAACTTACATTTAGAACATAAAGCTATGCTACTGAATAATAAAATGAATATTAATGCTAGTCACTGATGTCGTTTATTTGCAGAATTCATGCCCACGTCAGTTACAGGCACACAGAAAATAGCCACCATAAGATCTGATACATGCTGCATCCACAGGAGCAGTCCTTTTACTTTAGGGCTACCTCTATTAGTGCTTAAAATAAGGAAAACTTTTACATCATGCAGCAATTACATATTTTTGCAACAGGGACAGGAAAATTGATGTACACAATTATTAATTTGTTATACTTTTCTATTAGAGACAAGACATGAGAGTTTGCAAAGGTAAAACCATATGCTTTTTCATTTTTAAGTAAAGCAAAGAAAAAGTAAGCAGCTTGGAAATTTATCCATAAAATCATATAATGAATCATAGAATAAAAGAATGTCAGAACTGAAAACAGTCTAGAGATCATCTAGTTAAAAATGTTCATTTTAGACCAACAAACAGAGGAGAAGCCGTGCCACGTGTTTGGTAACTACCAGGACAAACTCTTCCCACCCTCGAATAAAAATAAATCATGAATACATTCCTATTTGCGAGATTACTGTCCTCTGAATATGAGTTAGAAACCCCGCACTTTGCAATAGTAACATTATAATTCGGCATCTTAACTTCAAGATACTAAAAATCACTCATGAGAAAATTTAATACACTTGCAGTATCAGTGAACGGGCATCACTGGTAACTGATACGGCCAATCAAAGGTAAAAATTGCACTAAACCCCTCACCCTCCCCCCCCCAAAAAAAACAAATAATTTACACTGATGGTTGTAAGGAATGTATTTTGTTCAGCCACTCTGAAACGCCTCAGGCTACATAGCTTCACATGTTGAACCCTGGAGTTTTCCTTTCATGCTCAGATTTAGCAAGTTCTGTGTTTGTGAAGAGACTTCACTTGGTATCTTGACACAAATTCTCCACCAAAAATAAGTTAAAATTTGAGGCTTCTTTGAACTTGGGTCAGAATTAAAGGAACTTGGTACACCATATGTATCTTGCATCCATAGAGAAAGTTATTGGTAAAGAAAAGCTCCCGTCTCTTAGATCTTCAGAAATGTTTTCATGAAAGAGCAAAGTTACAAGGTGTGTTTTAACTGGGGAGGCCCATAGGTGTGCACTGGATTAAAGGAAGCTTAGAAAGAAAACTAAATACAGTGAATAAACTCGTTTGGTTTTGATTTTACGGAGCTTTAGTGAAAGGGTCCTATAAGGAAGAGCCGGAGTCTCTTAAACTTGAGAGACAGGGCGAGAATGCCAAGCGGTGGTCAGAAAGTGCTCTGAGGTCACTTTCAAGGAGCAGTGAAACTGACTTCCTTGTGAATGCACGGGATGCTTCTCATTGAACACAAAGTTGCTATATCTCTGCGCAGTGTCTCCCACACAAGGCATTTTCCACATTGCAATGTTCCATCACTGTCTGAGAAAACGCTCCTAATGAAGGTGCTTCATTGAATACCAAGTGGAGTGATCATATATTTATACTGCAGTCTTGTTTACAGTTGCAAGAGTAATGGTATTGTTACAACAGGGAAAATAATGACAACAAATGCAGATTTTATTATATGCTGTGAAAAGCTCAAATAATGCAATTTTAGCTGATTATGGATTTATGGAAGCCAAGTCATAGGAAACTCAGTTCCAGAATATTAGATCATAAAGAAAAATAATAACATAGAAATGAACAGCAAAGAAAAAACGATATAGATGAAATTAAAGAAAATTTGAAGCAAAATAAAAATATGTAGAGTAGTGGCTCTAGATAACATTAATATGTTGCACATTGAGATTCTTATCTTTTTCCTGTTTTTGCCAATATTATCCAAACTGTTAACTTAGACAAGGTGCCCATTATTTTAACTTTTTGAAGGAAACCAATACAAAAGTTATTTTATTGTTATGATTGCATTGATTACTGTTTTTGTTGTTGTGACGGCCTGTCATATTTAATAGCAGCTTTCATCTGCCTAAGTTTCCACCATCATTCATAATGGCTTTGCTGTGTTTCTTTACCATGGGTAAAAAGGTCTTTCATCTATTGTGGCATCTCTTCCTTAAGAAACTGTCATTTTTCAAAGCTGAAAAAACAAACAAAATAGAAATACTGGGGTACATGAATATATATTCAGGTGAGGTATTATGTGATAGTAATGTCTTATTTTTCTTTTTAAGGTCAGTTATATCAACAGAGATTGCATGAAACACTAACGGTGTAAGTTTTCACAATTTATACTGGAGAAATAGCAATTCTTTGTTATAATTCCCTTGTTTCTTAATCCACCAGGTGTTAAGTTTTGGGATTTGATATAAATTAGTTTTAGTCTGGTTTTCCCAATTGCCCAAGTTGCTAACTCTCTCCGCCTGTTTTCTTTTAGCTAATTGTAGAATTTATTAATCAATTATATTGTAGTTAAAAAGTAAATGAAACCTAAAATGTGTGGTAGGTGTAATGTCCATTTCCATGAGTATTTTGTTTTTCGTTACATTCTGTGGAGTATTTCTTAATATGAATTCGATTTTATATGTCATAAGAGTATTTCTCCAGCCTTTGCAAGTTCAAGGCACAAAACATGTACACTTTCCCAAAACTCTGATCTTGATCCTCTCCTTACTGCAGCGGTTCTCAACTTTGGTGGCAACTTCCCTAGCAGGGAGAGTTGCACATCTGGACTGAGGAAAGTCATTCCTAGTATTTAGTGAGTGGAAGGCTGAAGTTGTTGAAATAAGTGGTATACTCCCTGCAAATAAGAGAATTACATCTCCAAATACTAGGAGTACCCACTCAGAAATACTGTACAAGAGTCAAAAAAAATTTTTTTTAAAGGTTGCTAGTTGATAGGTTATGCAATGAGACAGTGGGAAGAAAGCAGCCGACATGGCCTGCATGTTTCCATCTGGCTTGGTCAACTGAGGAGGCATTCTGACTACTCAGGTGATCTGAAGGTAAACTGGCCTACAGCGTAACCAGTTGCCAAATCATCCTAAAAATACATATTTAACACTTAATGAGCAGTGTCTGATATTTTGGCTTCCCTGGGGCACTTTAGAAGAAGAATTATCTTTGCACATAAAATACACTAACATTAATGACAGCTGATGAGCTAAAAAAACAAAACAAAACAAAACAAAAAACTAAAATCTCATAATATTTTAAGAAACTGTAGGAATTTGTGTTGGGCCACATTCAAAGCTGTCCTGGGCCACAGGAGGCTCCCAGGTCACAGGCTGGACAAGCTAGACTTAAACTCTGTGAAACAAAATATCGTTTCTCATTGGATACTGTAGCAATCTCCCTTAAATAACTCTATATTGTAAATTAAGTATCATTAAAAATTTGTGTCTGTAACAAACCTGCACACATATCCCTTAATCTAAAATAAAAGTTGAAATTATAAACAAGAAAAGAAATTTTCACATGTGCGCTCTGAAGGCACATTGTGAAAAAACATTTGTGGAAAGATAAACGAACAATGAGCTTAAACTGTTCGTGCCTCAGTTTCATCATCTGTAAACTGAAAATTTTAACTGAATCTACCTCATGTGCTGTTCATGAAAATTAAATGAAGCAAACGATTATAAATATAAGCCATTGTTATTATTTAGCAGTCTTAGTATTTCTTTAACAAGAAACCTTTAAGTGTAAAATTGAGATAAATTGATACGATTTCCTTAGGCAGACCCCCCCCACATGCATATACAAACCCTTCATAGAAAAGATTCCCTTTTTTGAAGATTACATCTTAATAATTGACTTTTTATGCCCAAAAGTTTAACAGTAAGGACACTATCTCTATAATATAAATGTTTGAGATATGACTCCTTCAAATTGTTTTCATTGGGTTGCATTTTTGCAAATACCCTTTAAGATCTATGAGTAGACAATAGATTGACTTAATAAAAGACAAAAACGTAGAATTGAAGATTTGACATACATGCACACATGTATGTGTTTGAGGTGGTGCAGAAAGATTATTTTGCTTGTTACTAGGTTTGGTCTTCTGCTGTTACACCGTGTTCAGTAATAAGTGTACTTTATACTAGTGTTTTTCAGGCAGGGAGTATTCCAACAAAGTGCGTGAAAGATGGACAGCAGAAGGAAAATACTGAAAATTCCATTTATATCTATGCTTTTCCTTACCCTTTAGTAATTGCTATGCTTATGCATTAATTTATAAATATATAATCATACTAGTTGATATAAATAAACAATAAATAAAATATACTGACAATATCCCCTGTAAAACTTGCTCATTTTTATTGTTAGATGTGTATGATCAGAGAATTTTGGCAATCACTTATTTAAGTAACAAAACTGTGAGAAAAATGGCAAAATAAGGATGAAGTAGATAATTTACTTCAAGGGCTTGAATAATCAGGGAAAAGCTTTGATTTTAGTTGGCCCCGTGCAAGGATCTTAGAAGACCATGTTGCTTCTTACACGGTGGTGTTCAACCTTGGATATTCATTAGAAAATACATAATAAAGGCCCAAGTAAGCAAACAGAATATGGACAATCCATTTCTTCAACTCCTAAAATGAGTTATACGTCAACTACATTATGAAAATAAGGATAGTATCTAAAAAGAGAAGGCCACGAAAACTCACTGGAGCACCATTAAAATTACAAATTCCACTCCTATCATAACAAACTTGGCCATATATATGTAGCATTTCATGTATCATAGCTATGCCTGTTTGTAGTGTGATTACAATGTGAAATCAAGTATTGAAATTGAATTTCCAGCCAGACTTAAATTGTTAAAGTTTGTACCAATAATATGAAAAGTGAATATTATTTCAAAATATTTATTTCATTCTTTATTTTATATTTTGTATGTTCTATAATAAACATAAAACAATAAAAAATAAGGCAGAACACAGATACGATTTATAAGTGAGTATTCATACAGTGGAGAGTTTGGGCCCAAAATATTTGATGGAGGAACATGAACAGTAATTTGAAGTGCTGAGAATACAGTGCAAGCATTCAGAAGTAAGATCGTTTCTTCCTTTCTTTCCATTTTTTTGAGACAGAGTTCCAGGCTGTTGCCCAGGCTTGAGTGCTGTGGGGTGATCTTGGCTCACTATCACTTCCACCTCCCAGGTTCAAGTGATTCTTTTGCCTCAGCCTCCAGAGTAGCTGGGATTACAGGTGCCCACCATAATGCCCAGCTGATCTTTGTATTTTTGATAGAGACAGGGTTTTACTATGTTGGCCAGGCTGGTTTCAAACAACAGACCTCAGGTGATCTGCCCACTTCGGCCTCCAAAATTGCTGGGATTACAGGCATGTGCCACCGCACCCGGCCCGTTCTTTATACTTGAGTATCCAGTATTGAGTTCTGTAACTGGCACATAGTAACAACTCCCTCACTGTGTTTTGGATTAACTATGGTACCTCTGAGCTACATACAGTAAGAATAACTTCAAAGTGCAAAGATAACCTGGTCTGTTGAACCTAAGCTATGCCAAGGGTTACTTTTCCTGAAGAATGATTCTTCCTGAGCCTTCAAATCTTATCTGACTATCTACCTACCTACCTACCTACCACCTTTCTGTCTTCTATCTAATTTCACTTATCTTTACTTTGTCAGACTGTGTGCTTCCCTAACTCATATATTCTTTCCTACATACCTCTCTCTTTTATTCTAGTTATGGTAATTTTTAACATTATTCTTTCCTCCGCTAACAGAAGTAAGACCATAAACCTGTTATGTCTGAGCAAATGCTTCTTTGTTTTCTGCGATGGTGGATGAGGCCAGAGATTCAATACGTTTACATTGCCAGTGAGGAAGAGCAGTAACAATAAGGTCCACGTGATCTAAAGCACCGGAAGAACGCATCTTTACGCCGTGGAGACCTTTGTCTTGCATCTCCTTAACTGCTAACACGCGGTCTAGGAAAGACTAAGAGGCTCTGCCTATTTTGGTGAAGAAAGATGAGTACTGCCTCATCGTGATGCATGAGGTAGGACAGCCAGGACTTCACTGTGGTCTCCTCTAATGTGACCAGAAGGTGCACAGATTTGGGTTTCAATAAATGCAAGTTGACTGAGTGGATGCACAAATGATCAAATCAAAAGTGACAAATTGCCACTTAAGCAAATATTTTGCTAGGATCTAAGGAAGTACTCTGCCTGCTCAATTGCTTCCTAGGCCAAGAGCAACTTTCTATAGCTGGAAGGGAGCTAATTTTCAATTTGGCTTTGAATTTTGAAAAATGATCATGAATAACTTACTGATTTATTCTTTTATCCATTCATTGATTTATTAATTTATTCAGTAAATATTTATTGCCACATCTATTTTTTTTAAACTATGACATACATTTTTAATACAAAAAAATAGAAAATCAAATAATTTTTGATATGACACTATTTTTTCAGGGACTGATTCTGACTAAACTAATCTAAAGATGCAATCACAGAACTTTGTCCATTATCTAAATTCTTGTAAATGGACATGCCCCTACGATTAAATTAGTATTTTCCTCTTTACCTACACACACTAACGCCAATCTAGATTGTTCAGCACTAAATACAGTTAAGGACAATATGGCCATTACTGTTTTATTTTTAACTTAAAAAAAATCCTTCCTGGAACTGTAAATGAATCCTATAGACATTTCATCCTCTTGTTCGATAGGTCACAATGAAGCAAAAGGAGCAGTTTCATGGCTAGACGCTTATGAGGTATTTCTTTAGCGCTTTTACAAATAAATGTTCAATTTTTCCCTGAGTTATTTTTAAACATTTTGGACTTGTAGAATGTGTGTGATAAACCTATGGTTGCTGTAAATTGTATTTCAAAACTATAGCACTAACAGGGAGAATTAAACTATTTTGGAGTTGATTAAGAATAAGACATATATTGAAAGACAGGTTTTAATTTATGTATATATAGATATACTTTTTTTTTTTTTTTTTTTTTTTTTTGAGACGGAGTTTCACTCTTGTTACCCAGGCTGGAGTGCAATGGCGCAATCTCGGCTCACCGCAACCTCCGCCTCCTGGGTTCAAGCAATTCTCCTGCCTCAGCCTCCTGAGTAGCTGGGATTGCAGGCACGTGCCACCATGCCCAGCTAATTTTTTGTATTTTTAGTAGAGACGGGGTTTCACCATGTTGACCAGGATGGTCTCGATCTCTCGACCTCGTGATCCACCCGCCTTGGCCTCCCAAAGTGCTGGGATTACAGGCGTAAGCCACCGCGCCCGGCCCTCCTTCTTCTTCATGCGGGTCATTTCATGTCTCCATGCCTCCCTGATCTTCCTTCTGTCTGGATTTGGCAGGTATCGCCTCCGCTGTCAAAATGTACTTGGCATAGCTGGAGAGAACTTACTTGCTACTCCCTCCTCTGTTCTTCCGTATAATGTTAGGTATTATAATAGAAGCAGAACCCTATCACCGAGACAGTATTTGTTTGTTTACAATTTCATGGTACCAAACTCAAATGCCTTTAAGGGTCCACCAGATGCAATAAGTAAGTACATTACTTACTGTTGTATGTACATTACTAATGCTGATGATACAGGCATTCTATTGCACTGAAAGGTGAAAGCTTTGATTAATGACAGTGAACTCAAATGTTTTTTAAAAACACTGACGATATCAAATAAAACACATCTCTTGGATGATTTCAGCCCGTGGGCTGCCAGCTGGTGACTTCTGGTTTACACATTTCCCTTTCCCACTAGGCTGTGAACGCTTAAGAATAAGGAATGAGTGTGTCTGTCTTATTCTCCTCGGCATGCCCAGTACCAGACCTTGTGCATGTTAGGAGCTCAAGATAATAATTAATGAGTTGAATTAAACTAATTTTATGTGAACAGTACAAAGGTAGTTTGACTTTATAAAAATAACAGACTGGCGGGCGCGGTGGCTCATGTCTGGAATCCCAGCACTTTGGAAGGCTGAGGTGGACAGATCACGAAGTCAAGAGATCAAGACCATCCTGGCCAATATTGTGAAACCCCATCTCTCCTAAAAATACAAAAATTAGCTAGAGCGGTGGCATGTGCCTGTGGTCCCAGCTACTGGGGAGGCTTGAGGTGGAAGAATCGCTTGAACCCAGAAGGCAGAGGTTGCAGTGAGCCAAGATTGCGCCACTGCACTCCAGCCTAGCAGCAGAGGAAGACTCCATTTAAAAAACAAAAACAAAAACAAAAACCACAGCCTGAGTTTTCTCAGTGTCAGTGCTTTCAAAACAATGTGTACTCAAATAGTATAAATAGCATCAAAAATAGATAATTATTAATGTTCAGTGAAATTGAGAACTTTCCACTTTAAATGCTTATAATGACCCAGTGTTCAGGGATCAAGGGCCAACGACATTTCTAACACTTCTAAAATTCCAAAGTTCTTTTATCTAAGAAGTGATGGAAGGGTCGAGTGAACTTGAAAGAACGTGTCCTTCCAATTAGCCACCACACAGGCTAGCTTGGTTGGCAGATTCCTACCTCGCTGTTTTTTCCCTGAGGTCAGACTTTTAAACTATATGTTCTTTTAAAAAACAGTTTCACACCTCAGGTGCCAAGGAGTCAGCCAAGGCGTTGTTAAGCAGCATTTATCAACATGTATTAGAGTCACATCTATTTAGCTCTGCAGCCAACATGTGCTATGTATTTAATATTTATGAACTGTGGGTATACCTGACACATTATTAAAGTGAGGTTTGCACTTTTAGCACACCAGATAAAGAGGTCGTGAGGCAGGCTGCATCTGCCTGTTTATAATTTTCCAAAGCTGCCTATAGAACAGACTGCCCATTCATTGCTACTATGAGTCTTGCTGTCATATACCTCACATTGCTGCTTTCTCATGAACCAAGTTTAAAAGAGAGTTCTGGATTTAGTTTTACTCATGGATATAATAACATGCTTGGCAGCACTACCTAGGAACAAATGTGTTAATACATATTATTTCTCATTGAAGGCTAAGATTTGTAAATGCCTTTCAAAGCGTTAGCTCTTTCAGGTCAAACTGGCATCTCTATGGTGTGAGTGAGATGATACGATAATTGGCTTCAGTAATTTCCATGTTACTATTTAATAATTGCTATTTGATTGGTTTTGTAGATAATCAGGGAACACGATTAGTCTTGAAAACAATTAAAAAGCAGCCAAGGAAAATGATACTAAGCAAGGCCCTAATATGACTTTATATCAACTCTCACATGATAAATGTATGACACGCATGCAATGGTACTGCTGGCAGTTTGGTCGTGGCAAGGTGTGTCCACTTTTCCAGGTAGCCACTTTTTGCGTGAGGTGAGCATGTGGGATTTCCTTCCATTTCTCTACTCGCAAACATGGATGGTGTAAACACTTCAGTGGATGCCTCCCTGAACCCTCCCAATTTAGATTATGTCACTCTTCGGTTAAAAAATTCCTAAATCTCCCTACTGTTAAGTGTAAAACAAAGACATAAGAATGGCTTCAGAGTCCTTCACCTTTTCCTGCAAACATACGGGAAAATTCACTGTTATTTGAATGCGTCGTTCATTCCTTCCAGCACAGAGAGAGAATACCCCATATCGGCCTGACTCATTCTAAATACACTGCTCAAATGCCACTGCTTCTAAGGGGCTTTTTATGGGGCTGCTGGTGGAATCACTGTGGCCTCATCTGTGCCCCCTTAGGAGGCAACAAAGCTGCAACGGGAAGAGGACAAGTGTGGAGCCAGAGGGACCGAGCTTCAAAACCTCGCCGTGCATAGCTGCTGCATGACCTTATGCAAGTCGCTTAAACTCTCCGAGCCTCAATTCTCCTTTTGGTAATGTGGGGGAAATGGGATGTTATGAGGACAATTATACAAGATCGTGTTTATAAAATGCCTGGCACGACATAGACGCAAGGAAGACCTTTATCTGTGGCTCTTTTCTCTCTGTCGTGTGTAACATTATGACATTTTCCCTGGCAGTACAGGTATGTCCTTTAATGTATCTTACAATAAATTATTTGAAGAAGCTTCTCATTTTAGTATGTCCAGTAGAACTTAGCATGGTATGTTGCATATAGGGGTTAACTGTAAAGGTGACGTTTAAAAATGGAAATTACAAAGTGTACCCATGTGTTCCTTCTAAACTTCCTTTAAACTTCTGAAAGTAAAACAGCAAAACCCATGCAAGACAGTGAAAATATCAGTTGAGTCCTAAAAACGTTCTGATCTGCCAAGGCCTTCTCGATATCTCATATATTCCTTCATTCCCAGACAGATAGCCGAACACTGAATAATACACACAGCCAGACATGGGACACACGTATCTTCCCCAACATTTATCCCAGCGTTGCATATGTGTCTTCTCATTTACGTATTTAAGAAACAGACAGAGAGACCATCTTGAGGTTGGAGCAATTCGGACTGTTTATTTGAGCCTGAAGACAAGTGAGGCATATAGACAGGGATGCTATTCTGTGGGGGGAGAGACTGACTCAGGATTCATTCTCTGCGGGCCTAACTCCCGTACAGGAGCCAGCCAATTTCACCCCAACTGTGGCCTTGAAGCAAAGTAATCACAGTGTGTCGGGCTGTATTTTCAAATCAGATCGTAAGTGTGAAATGTGTTTGAAAGAAGCGGGCATTCTACAGTTTCAAATAACCTCTAATTTTTAGTGAGGCTATTCCTTTTTGTGAGTTGGAGGCCAGTGAGGCCTATATTCACCGAATTTTCAAGTCTGATATGAGACAACACTCATTCCTGGGAATAGGGAGAGAATGGAAACAGACCCAAAGCAGCCTGATTTTACGACTGTGAAGTCACATTAAATCTGGGCATGTTGAGACTGCCTGGAATAATATCTCCATTCACATCTCTCAGCCTCTTGCTGTGCCACCGTTTCCAACTCTGCTTATCGTTACGCGATCCTTGAAAGGCCATTAGACTGGGTTCAAAATGAAGACCCAAATACATCCTGCTCCCGGAGAATATTGTTGAAGGAGAGTCAAGGAATTTATAAAAAGAAAAAAGTCAGGGAAAAAAAGCAAGCGGGTGTTGCTTGCTGTTGAAAATGCCCCTGCTAATGTATTTTTCAGAGCTAGTTCCAAGGCAATTTCAGATGCTTGTATCATTAGATTATTGGTTCACTTAACATACATGCTTTTAATTTCATTTTAAACATTGGCTTGGATGTGAATTTGGGTAGTTTGCTAAAATGTTCCGCTAGGGGTGGTGAATGATTATAGCTTCTTAGCTGTAGTGACAGGTGAGAGAAACACCAGCTTCCGACGTGATATATGCGGAGAGGAAAACATTTGGAAGCAGTGTGAGCACATTTTATTTCTGCATGGACTCTTTGGGCTCCCAGCCACTTTCAAAGCATTATTTAACAAATTATGGCACCACAAACACTACTTTATGCCCTGGATGCTAGTTTCCAAAAGAGGAACCAATAAATGTCTGAAGTTTTAAATATCCAAGAGCATAGGACGGAGTTAAAAGAACATTTGTATTTGCCAAGTGAAAAATAAAAACTTATTGCTTTCAAAGTATTATATTCCATTTTATTGCTATTTAAATAGGCTTGTTTTATGTACATATTGTTGTGTTAATGGGTTTTTTTTTTTTAAAGATGCTTGTTTATTGATAATTCTAAGGGGCCAAGCCATTTTACCATGTGATAGTAAATTTACATTTGATCTTAACCAAAAGGTTGAGAAGCGATATATAGTGGTAAATTTTACAGTTTCAGAATTTAGAGGGTAGTGATGCTCTTCTCTTTATATTTGACTTACAGAAAAATCCTAACAAAATAATTCTCTCATTTACCATCTACATACTAGCGCCTGTGTTCTGCAGTGGAGAAAATAATGGTGCAGTCTATTGTCTGAGACTGTGAGTAAATATTGAGTCATATGAATCACCCTGTGACATCAATAAAGCAGGGCCAGTGGAGAACTGGGGAGAGGAAAGTACACCCTGAAAGGAAGCTGTTCACCCATGCGAGGCACATTTAGTGTGCTGGATGAAGTAATTTACTAAATGGCACACTGGTGCCCTAGAAGACTTAATTCACCTCAGCTGAATGAGCAGTTGGCTCAAACTCAATCACTGAGAAGTGCCCATTTATAGTCAAAGTCATATAGGTTTCAGATTGAATGTGTTTTAATTGAGAATATATACCTTCCAGGTAATCTGGGTAAAAGGCTGGGAATATAAAAATGAGTGTCGCCTAATTAGAAAGCCCCATTTAAACTTTTCAAATCACATCTTTACAGCACTAAGGGGCAGTGACTGAAGGAGATCACTTATTTTCAAGAAAGAAAAAAGCAAGTGACAATATTATTGCTTAATTATAATCACAAACCTTGAGTTTGGAGAGAGTCTCGGACAGTTTAAGTATAATCTAGCATATTGTATTTATAGAAAAGAATTGCTGGTGAAGATAAACACTGGTTAGTGGAACAGGTTTGTCAATAAATAAGCAATGAAGAAGAGATAGATTTTTAGGTTAATGGCACATATTGATAGACCAAGGAAAAATGGTTGTACAAGGGCAGACGTTCATGTGTGTATGTGTGAGTGTATTTAAAAGCATTGACTGGCCAAATTTTTACACATTCATACACAATGGAAAAATGTATAAGACTGTTTTAAAAATTCTATTGAATGAAACAGCAGTTTTATTTCCCTGATAGTTTAAAAATTTATGATGCATATCTAACTAAAAAAATTTAGAATAATCTCCACTATTTGAAAACCTTCTGTCTGAAAAAAATCTTTTAGAAAGACCAAATTGGCCCCTAAAGTACATGTCAAGGTATCCCCCCAAAAGAACAACCTCAGTTCACACTTGAGTTCATACCTATACCTCTAGTCATGATCTAACCTCATAGTGGCAGAGACTGACAGTGGTCTTTCCATACCTGTTGTGTTCTTTCTAGTTTTAGAACCCCTGATGTTAAGGGCTATGTGGCTGGCCGGAATAAAGACCATATGTTTCTGGCTTTCTTATGCATCCAGATGAAAGTTACCTTTTCATAAGAGAAAAAGTTATCTTTGCATAAAATAAAATCTACTGACTATCTGATTAGTGAGTAGAAATGGAATTAGTGGTGGCAATTTCCAAGAAGTATCCCTGAAAGGAGGAAATGGGACTTCTTGAAAAATGCAACTTAACTATCAGTGTGCTGAAGAGAGTCACTCAGTATGTTGAAGGAACCCGGGTCTCAGAGGATCATGAAGCTATCCTACTGGCTGTAGATTGCTTGCCTCTGGATGTTGCTTATTTGTGAAAGGAAGAATTTTTCTACTTTTTATCTGGGATTTTCTGTCACACCAGAATCTGACTCTACACTGACAGTTTGATTTTTCCTTTCTTAGCATTCCTGGTCCATAAATTAACTGTTTCAGTATCCTTTGAAGACTCTATCTCATACTTAGATTTTTGAAACAGACTTCACAGATGTCATTTGGGTGGTTCCAGACTATTCTTTTGCCTCCATGTGGGCAATTATTTCGGAGTCTCTCCACCAACCCAGATGCCACTCATCAACCTGGCTTGTTCTCAGTCTGTCACTGCATCATAAAATGAATGAGAAATGAAGTCACATTGACACATAACTTTCAAAGCCCCAGATATTACTCGACTTCCTTCTCTTCCACTAAAAAAAAAATGGTGGGGCGGAGGAAATAAGATTACGAGTGATATTTAGATATAAGTTCTTAATTTGCTTTTTAAAAGATTTTTTTTTCTTTTTCTACTATTTAGAAGTAAATAGCTAGAGATAAAAATTTTAACTGGTATGTCATGGGGTACCTTGACACCTCAGTTAAGAACACTGCCTTAATGGGTAATGAATTCTGGAGAGTCACTGCCTCTGAACTCCTGGAGATAACAGGAAAGAGCATAAAAGTTGGGAACAATTTTTTTGTCAGTTCTCTCAAGACAGGGGAATTTTTTTTAATCCATGAGCTTAGCTCAATGCCTGATGCTTAGATGTATGATGAATGGAACGGAGAGAAAGAAAAAGGGAGGAAAAAAGTCTCACGAATCGATGGCTTGTGTTCCCTCACTATTAAAAGAAAATGCATCTTCAATAGTGAATAAATTTTTACTGCAGAAAACATGTCTTTCTATTTGTTTTTCTCCCTATATCTTTAGATTTATTTACTTCGGATAAGTCTTACTCAAATTTTCTTTTCTTCCTTTGTAATTTTATTTTCCTATTCCACAGCCTCCAACTCTATATTTACAGTTTCACTGTCAGTCCAATTTTAAGAGTTTTAAGAGAAAAAAGAGGCTGGATGAAGTGGCTTTTGTCTGTCACCCCAGCATGTTGAGAGGCTGAGGCAGGAGGATTGCTTGAGCCCAGGAGGCTGAATCTGCAGTGGGCCATGAGTGCACCACTGCACTCCAGCCTGGTCGACACGGTGAGATCCTTTCACTCCATCAATCAATCAATGGAAAAGAAAAAAAAAAAAACAAACAGTCTCCTCAATCTTGTCATCCTTCTACCAATGTGAGCTCCTTTGAGATGTGCTTCCGCATCAGCCCACCCTTTTGCTATCACGACTTCCCCATTATCGTAATTTCCACAGAGGCCAATGTCATGTGATCTTGTTCGTTGTATCTTTAACACTTAAAAACTGATGAATCACTAAGTTCATGTTTTTCTGTCTTATACATTCTACCCTTATGTAATAGAAACCTTTTTCTATTGTCAAGGGTGAATTCCAATTAATAAGTGCAAACATTCCATGGGTCATCTCTAATCTAATTTTAATGTCACAGTTTTATACATGAATGAGGTTTGATTTTCCTCTTTCAATGGTGAAACAAAGTCTGTAGATTAAATAAAGGTAGTATGCTTTGGACTTAGAAGAAAAAACAACTGGCATTTCTGGATGGAATCCTTTTTCCACTTAAGTTCTACAACCTTGAGACAACTTAAAGACAAAAAATAATTGCTGACCCGAAAAATGCAAGCTTGTCAAGATTTACACATAAGTGCGCGCTTAGACCATCCTGACAGAAAATACTCTTCCAGCTTCTGGGTGTCTACCAGGCCAGTGGATGAGTGGTTTGTAAGAGAGGTGGCAAGGGTGTAACTCTTTAGTGGATGACATTGATAAACCTTTTCTTTCACGATGGTGATATACCCGTGACAGGTACAAGTAGCTGCTTCCAGGACTAATCAAGGAAAAAAAAAAATCTAATAACCAACTTTTTATAAACTCTGAACATTTCTTGCAGCTTTATAGGATGTTTACACAGAACTCATTTGTATTGATCCTTTATATAGAGAAGGGGTAATGTTTCTTGGAAAAAAAGATTTTACGGAAAAATTTTGGGATAGCTTCCCTATTCAAAATCCCAAATTCCTTAGGGTAACAAAGATCTAAAAATCACAGTTCCTACAGCCCACCTTTACTCCCAACACTGCGTTTCCTGTCTTAGTGAAAGGACTTGACCATTCAGCTAGTTTCTAAATTGGAAACTCAAGGTTCATTGACCACTTGCTCGGAGTCATCTTCTAATCCCAGGTGGTGGTGTCCTATGGTTTCTACGTAGTGAAAACCTATCTTTTTAAAGTCACCTTCTTTCTTCTATCTTCACAACAATCACGCAGCTTTATAGAAGTCTACCTATGTTCATTACTCTGGATTTTTGCCGTCACTTTTTATTGACCTTCCTGTCTCCAATTTAATTTCCGTGCAACCCCCACTATGTTCAGCTGGCAGAAAAATATTTCCAAAATGCGAATGTGCCTGTGTGATTTCCCTGCTTAAAACCTTTTAAAGGCTCCCCGCAGATTGAAAAACAATGCTTAAAATGTATACCAGACTATAATGTATAAATGATTCTTACTCACATTTAAACAACTTAGAACAATGGCAATTCCTTTTATCACTCATCTAATGCCAGCCCTCTGCTGTTATCACTTTGATGTGTAACCTTGCAGATGTTTTTGTATGCCAGGCACGGTTACATACATAGATATGAACATAAATAGTTTTGCTTTGTGAATTTTTAAAGTAAACGAGATTACTCTATATATACCTCACTTAACTTGCTTTTAAATGTGTTTTTTTTTTTTTTTTTTGAGACGGAGTTTCGCTCTTGTTACCCAGGCTGGAGTGCAATGGCGCGATCTCGGCTCACCGCATCCTCCGCCTCCTGGGTTCAGGCAATTCTCCTGCCTCAGCCTCCTGAGTAGCCGGGATTACAGGCACGCGCCACCATGCCCAGCTGATTTTTGTATTTTTCGTAGAGACGGGGTTTCACCTTGTTGACCAGGATGGTCTCGATCTCTTGACCTCGTGATCCACCCGCCTCGGCCTCCCAAAGTGCTGGGATTACAGGCTTGAGCCCCCGCATCCGGCCGCTTTTAAATGTTTAAACTTGATTACATGTTTTGGAGACCTTTCATGATGTTAATCTACCTCCTCCTTTTCACTACATCATAGTGATCACTAGTACCTATATATACACAAATTTATCCATCCATTTTCTTCCTGATGAGTATTAGGTTATTGCATATATATCTAGAATAGTTATATAGATACGGAGTTCCTGAGTTAAACAATATGTGCGTTTTAAAATATAGTTCCAAATAGTGTACTAGAAGTCTATTATCAATTTAAATTCTTATCATGAGTGAATGCTAATGTTCTAATTTCCTATGATCCTATTAACACAAATAGTATCACTCTCTTCAGTTTTTACTAGACAGGTTAAAAAAAGGAATCTAGTTTTGTTTTTTGTATTGTATTTATTTTTTAAGTTAAATTAAATCAAACTGTAGATTCAGGGGGTACATGTGCAGGTTGGTTAAATGGGTACATTGCATAATGCTGAGGTTTGGGCTTGCAGTGACCCCATCACCCACATAGTGAACAGAGTACCCGATAGGTAGCTTTTCAACCCTCTTTCTCTTCCCACCCTCCCACTTTTGCAGTCCTCAGGGTCTACTATTTCTAAAACTTCATTTAATTTTGGTTTTAATTAATATATCACTGACTACTAGTGAAATCGAATATATTTTCTTATTTTTATTAACCATTATATTTGTTTTTATGAAAATTAGCTGCTCCTATTTTTGTCTCATTTTTATATAATGGGGTCTTTCAAAATGATTTGTAAGAATTCATTACACAATTTCATAATCTTTTGTTTAACAAATATTTCAATGTTTTTCTCTATCTTCTGCCTTTTCTCCATTGCTAGTTTTTCAATTGTCAGTCCCTCTGGTCACATCTCTGAAAACTGGCTTCATACAGCTTTGACTTCCGTAATTAGAAAATATAGATCTATAAGCCTTTTTTCTTTCACATCTATGTAACTTTTTCCTATATGTGTTTCCTGCTAGTAATGTACGGTTTCTTTGCCTTTCTAACCCACGTTTTACTCATCCTTCAACACTCTTCGTGTCACTCCCACCAATAAACTTCCTTTTATTCAAATAGATCCTGTGGGCCTGCCCTAAGCCTCATTCATTCATCTACCACATATTACTGCACTTATGTTAAAGCTTTGCCTGTCATTTCTGCTACATGTCTATACTCCTTGGGAGTAGAGACTGAGCCTTATTGGTATTAGCATTCTATTAGCTGCTCAATATACATTTGTTGACTGCATGACTTTTTAAATTCAGCTTTTAGGAGAGGTTATAAAACTATTTCTCTACTTGATGATAATATCTAGATTTATTCAAGAGGAACCCACAATTTCTTCTCAAACCAATGAAATAAAAACTTTCTTCTGAGTTCCTTAGAGAGAAAGATGGTGAAAAGTGACTGGGTGCACATTAAATAGTAATAGATACATGTTAATACAGAAAATGAAAGAAGACTATCATGGCGATCATTCAAACAAGGGACGTAGAGTTGGGAGAAGCCGGGACATCCTGGACATTCTGGAACTATTCTGTTTGCATCCCTGTGACTCTGTTCTGTGCCTATCTGTTTTATTCTGGACTTTCTTGACTAATATTAAATCAATACAAAATTTGTTGTCAGGAAACACTAATTACGTTCCATTCATTGATCTTAATTTTGCCCTCTGTATTTGGAAGCATCAATACAAATAATAACCAAAGAGACCTATTCTTTTCCTTTATATTTTCTACTTAAGTTTTTGACTATAGGTTAAACATATCTTGATCTATCAGAAATTATTTAAAAAATCTCATCATCCTAGCTACCTTACTTTTGGACAAAGTATGCTTTGACAATGCTAACCTTAAAATACGTAATCTGTAACGGATCACTGTACATCAGATGTGGACTGCCTAGGGTAAACTATAAAAGAACTCTTTAATTTTTAAAAAATGCTCTTCTTGTCACATTAATGCACCCTAAAATGCAGTTAGCTTTTACAGTATTAGCCAAGTCACACTACTATCTATTACTGCAACCAAAGCTTTATTCCACTTCATACAATCTGCTTTGTATTTATTTTTTGAGGTTCCTCTTGCTAACAGCCCTTCATCAGGCATAATGAATTCTTTATACACAAGTAAGAAGCAGATTGAGAAAGTCATTAACACTATACTTTAAATAATCCAACAATTACCAAATCAAGTCATTTGGAGGAAGAGTTATTCAACGCATTCACAGTTGTTACCAAGAAGCCGGGAGAAGAATTTAGCATTATTCTTTACTAAGAAACTTGACTGTTTTATTTGCCTTTGCTTAATTCAACAGGGTCATACATATAGTGATATAGATATAGATGTTTTCTATGGATTTTGTTAAGATGTATGTAGGCAGAAAGTCAAAAATTCAAACTAATGCAACCAAAGAGCATGAGCTCTGGAGTCAGACAGACATGAATTCACCTCATGTCTTTGCCACCTATGAACAAGTTACTTAGTATTTCTGATTTAAATTTCTTTATTTGGAAAATGAAAAAAATTGTAACATTTAGCCTATAGTTTTGTGAGGATTAATGAAACTACATATAACAAAGGTATAACATAGTGTCCGGCACATAGTAGGCATGCAATGGGCAAACAAGGGGGAAATCACAGCAGAAAAGTGGGTCTCTCCGGAGCCAGCTACACAACAGCACAGAGGAGTCCTAAGGTAAAAAGTATGTTACATCTGTATACTTTTCTGAGACTTCAAATCTAAGAATCAGAAGGCCAAGAACTACGTGGAATATCGTTCACAATGATTCTACTCTATTACCTCAGCAAAGGCCCATATTATCAAGAGTGCCTTATAATCCAATAAGCATGCTAAAATAGCATAAAACAAAGACAAAAAACAGGAAAAAGGGGCAACTAAGAGATCAGTGTCGTAGGTGACACAGGCATTAATCAGAACAATATAGATTTTTGGTCCGAGAAAACTTCTACTTTAGATAAATTACCCAGGTAAAGATGACAGCTTGCGTATATACATACAATGCTGACTGAGGAAAAAAAAGGAAGACTGGATCAAAATAACCTTATGGTTTTATAAACAGAAAGTGGCAGTAGAGTATACTGAAAAGCTGATGGTGTGCTCTACATTGCATTGATGGTTCTTTGCCAGCAAGTTTCATTGACCTTTCGCATTTCACATTCACCTTGAAGTTTATAAATGCTGCAGGGCTTGGCAATTAGTCTTTTGTGAACTGAGAATTTTCTCTTTTGTAGGTTCTTAAGGTTTGATCTCAATTAAAAGCTATTTAATAGTAAATTCATGATGAGTCAAATAACAGAAGAAATGGGGTCTAAGGTGTGTCTGTTGTGTGGTATGAAACAGGAAACAGGCTTCATTATGAATTTCAAGGAGGATTTTCTTTTGGTCTTAGGGAAATAAGATTTATGACTTACATGTAATTTTGTCCTTTGAAGGTGACAATGTAATGAAATAATAGAAAAAAATGGCATTTGAGATGATAATGCAGCAGCCAGGTCACTGAGATACTGACTTTTCTAAAGGTACAAGAACTTAGCTTGCAAGTCGGCTTCAGAATCTATCAATTAGCACTTAAATTTTGGAGAAATTGTCTGACATGCAATTGCTTCAAATGAAAGGATTTTTAACTTTAAAACTTTTTTTTAAAAAGGAGTGTTTTTCTCTTGAATCTTCTTTATGTCAACCGCTATAATCTCTTTCCTGCCATCCCACCTCTGGCCCTTACCACACTTAATTTTGACTACTGCAAGAGTCTGCTAATTGGTCCCTCTGCTTCTACTCTTTCCTGATTAGAGCTTACTGAGTTCCCAGGCCATCCCAGCAGCAGTACTTTTTACCAAGTGATATTGCTGCCCTAAATGATGATTCCTTGCTGTGACACAGGTTACATGTTTATATGTGATAACAGAAACATATGCCCTATTCCGTCCATCCCAGAATCCGCTCCTAAATTTAGGCTTCCCATTTCAGACTCCTCTTTATCCTGACTCTAAATGTGAACTATTTTATTTTGACCTTTCTCTTGCTGACCCTTTCCCCCTCAGCACAGTTTGAAGATGACTTCCTATTGCTACCTTCTGGCATCTAGACTCGACGGTGCTGGTGGAAGGGGATTATTTCCTTGAGGTCAGACCTGAATTTAACCTCTCGTTTATCCAAGCAACTCTGCACACCACCTGCTTCAGGCAGCATTATCATCTTAAAAATCTTCAAAACTTTCCATTTCATTTGGTGTAAAGTTGTAATATCATGGTTTAACATTAAAAGTTTCCATAATACTTTCAAAATGTATGTTCTGATTCCTCCCCATATAAATGTAATGCTTAAGGCAGACTGAGTTATTACCCATCTCCAAAATACAGGAATGCTTCTTCCCTTAGACCTCTGCTGACTCCACTTTCCCCTGTCTGGAGGGCCTTCCACACTGTCTTCTAACCTGTTCCAGTTCCCAGCATCCTCTGAATCCCAATTTATGCCTGTTCTTCTCCATAACGTTTTCCTGGCCACGCACTTCCATGAATCCCTCATATTTGGAATATTTTGTTTTGTTTTTATCCTACATACTGTAGAACAAAATTTTATGTAGTTAGAATACAAAATCTCTTGTGGCAGCTGGGGAGGATAAGTTCAATAAAATAAAAAATAAAAATTACTGGTGCAACCTGGCAACAGTGTCAGTCGATTCTACACGTGAGAAATTTGTTTCTAGGTAAAACTCGACAGGGTTTGAATCAATAAGAACTATGGTAACTTACATAACCCCTCTCTGGGTCTGCATCTCATACACAGAGAGAGAAACCGTGGGTGTCAAAACTGATTGCAGCAAGCATTTGCCCAATATGAACAAGGAAAAAAGCACTTTGTTATTTTCAATAAATGCATGCATTTTTATGTGTACACCAGAAACTGAAGTACCAGGAACCACACAAATGATGTTCAGAATTTAAGCTCACGGTTTTCAATATATGCAGACACGAATATTAAAGATTACCTTCAATTAAAACAAGTTTTGCCCCTAATCTTTTGTCATTGAAAGTATTTTGTTGAACATGTATATAGTAATTATTATATTCTCATTTACTCTTTATAATATAATTTTCATAATCTAAATATATGTTCAGTTAATTTTCCTAACAACCCAAATGAAGAAGGAACTACTACATCCCGATTTCTGCAGAGAAGTGATGATTTCCCAAAGTCATCTAAATAAGTGAGTAAGCTAGGAATCCAAGCAACTTGACCCTAGTCTGTCATTTTAATCATTGCCAATGAATGCAAAATCAAGCATTTCTTAACTTTGAAGGAAAATGCTTCATTGGGAGACGGTTGGATTCATTCACTATTTATTTTTAACATTTGATTATTCATGCTTTATCTTTTTATTATTCATTTATTTAATAAGCTTATTATGTGCTACAGGTTGATACACATCATGGAGAATCTCTGCCTTTATGTGTCCTTGGGAAGACAAATGCATTTAAGATAACAATAGCACCATGGTGTTTTAGGAGCTATGGTGGTGACAAACTCACACATTTGAGCAGAACTTTAGTAGGCGCCCAAGCCCTTTCTGACTACACTTGATTTGGGGCCTTCATATCTATTCTTACAGAATGCAGTCGGAGCAAAAATCCTATCAGCCAGTTTAGCAAAAATCTCCTACCTTTGGTGTCTAACCATTTTCAATATCTTATTACCCTGGTCTGTCTTCAGCTACAGTCCTATCAAGTCAAGTTAGCCAGAAACTTGTCTTAGCCTTCATGTTTCCTCTTAATAGTCTCCATCCATTGACATCCACCGTGTTCCTTGGTTATATACACCCCCATCTGTCCTTGTTGGAGTTAAGTTGAACTTCTCTCCCCTACTGCCAGACCCCTGTGGAACGGGTTCGTATATCTACATCCACAGCCCTCTTTAATAAAATCTGCCTTACCACCTTTAACCAAGTATCAGAAATAACTTTTCTTTTAGCAGTAGATATTTGAGTATACGACACTGGGGAAAAAAGGCAGCTCATGATTCTACGTAGAGGAGAAAAGTGTTGATTAAACCTAAAAAGGGCAGTAGTTTACCACTGGGAAAGAAAAGAAAGGCAGTGCAGGCATGAGGAGCTGCTCTGAAGCGCGTGGTGCTCTCTGAGAGCTGTCAGTGGTTTAACAGAACAAGCAGCCACAGCAATTAGCAAAAATGATCCTGGAAAGGGAGCAAGTGCCAGATCGATGGGGGCCTTGAATAGTCTGCCAAGGAACTTGGACTCTTTCCATCAATCTGTGGGGAACCCTGAGGATTTGTAAGCCAGGGTGTCATGTTGCTGTTTTGTATTTTATAAAGATCACTCCTACGGTAGTGCATAGGATGAACTGGAGGAGAGCAAAAATGGAGGTAGGTATACAATGTGATTCTCTGTATTTCGGGAAAGAAATAATGACTGACATTATAATTTTTAAAACTATACATGCAGTATTAATATAATTATAATATATAAATATAATTAAAATATTATAAATGTTTTTTAATTTTTTTGCATGTTGTGATGATTTCACATGTTAAACGTCTTTCTCACTATCGAGACCCTCCAGGGACTAGCCAAGAACTGACGACAGCCAAGAGCCCAGGCTTGAGCAAGTCTTTGATATGTAAACTAACCAATCCAGAGCCAAATCTCCTCTACCGAGATTATACCTCTTAGATGGTGACATTTCTCTCCTTAATCATTCCAGGGCCAGGTGCCAGGCAACTAGGGATCACCCTTAAAGCGCAAAGCCCACCAAAATTATTAAAACTAGCCAATCCTAATCTGTTCACTGCTCTGCCTGGTCTTTCCCACTCTGGCCTAAACCTTCTCCTTGCTCCTGTCTTCTGTCTTCTGAGCAGTCTGGTGAGTTTCCCAGGAGACCCTGCAGAGCTTGCTGTGCCTCCTGTCTTTAGAACCTGTGGGTATAATCGTTTGTTTTCCTGAGCCTCGTCTTGTGGCTGCATGTGTGTGGCTAGGAGATAATCCTTAGCGTTCCTCGTATTGTGGATGCATCAGTCCAGTATTTGCCTCCATCCATCTCTTCCTACATTTCTCCTGGTGCTCTCCTCAGTATACGTCTCTCTCTTTTCTTCTTATTTGTATGCCAGTTATATTAGATTAATGTCCCACCCTATTCCAGTAGGACTTCATCGGAATTTAACTAATTGCATCTACAACCACTCTATTTCCTAAGAAGATCATATTTTGGGGTATTGGGAAAGGGGAGGCCATCAGCTTAACTTTCAGGGTTAAACAATTCAATCCGTAACAATGGCCAGCACTCTGCTTGACACTTTCAAAGTGTTTTCAGGGTAAATCTTTGTAAAAGAGGTACTATTAGCCTCATTTTATAGGTAACATTGTTTTTTGTTCTTTTTCCATTGCATTCCGCGTGAATGACATCCCCCAAAGTTGCGTAATGTGGCAGGCTTGGATTTATTCTTTGGCACATGACCCTTTATTTGCCAAGTTCTTTTTTGTTCATCAAATCATTCATAGGATTGCAACGATGAATGCATTTCTAAAATGATTTACATGTGAAGAAAGTGGACTCAGAAACGCTTAGCAACTTACTCAAGGTCGTAAAATTAGATCTTCTTGTTTCCATTCCCAGTGTTCTTTCTACACTACAACAACAAATGTACCAGATGTGAAATCATTTGCAGAATAAGAAATGCACCCACAGAAAATACTAGACATCTGCTTTTGCTTGACTGCAATCTATTTTCCTATGGTCTTGGAAGAGCACATTGATTTTCCTTAAAAAAAAAGAAAAAAAAAATCACCGTTTCCCTTCTGTCAGTTCATGGGGTTTGTATTTGGGTAGGAATGGAGTTGAAATCTACTCCTCCATTCCTGTTGAGTTCCAGAGGTGGACCTATGACATGCCAGGCCAATAAGGTGTCCATTCTTACGGCTTATGTTTCAACTGTTAAAGAATGAAAACTATTATTCATTGGAATTGCATACGGTAGATGGTTAGTCTCAAGATACAGAGGGCTTCCATAGAGCAACAGCTCACCTGATAGTAAAGCCATTATTGAAGAAAATAGAGCCAAGAGACTGGAGGCAACAAAGTCTTTTTAAAAAATCCTAGATCCAGCCATACCTGCAGCAAAATGATCCTGGATTTTTAGTGACAAGAGCCAAAACATTCTCTTTGAATTAAGAGAGCATGACTTGGCTTTCTGTCCTTTTTCACTGAAAGAGCCCTGACAAATCGATTTTTGTAAATAAACCAGGATAATAAATACAAAAAGTTGACTTCAGATTTTCCAAGATTGGATCCCAAAGCAGTGCTATTTACATAATCCTAACATTCGTAACAAATATATGATTTTTAGCAGAAATATTCTTCAGAGTCTCAGGTTTCTTAGTGAAATTGAGGGGTTTGGCCAGATACGTTGAGCACTGATACAGTTTGGATATTTTTTCCCTCCAAATCCCGTGTCAAAATGTGATTCCCAGTGTTGGAGCTGGGGCCTGATGGGAGATGACTTGATGATGGGGGCATGTCCCTCATTAACGGCTTTGCACCATCTCCTTGGTAAGTGTGTTCTTCTTCACTTAGTTCATGCAAGAGCTGGTTGTTTCAAAGGGTGGCACCTCCCCCATCTCTTGCTACCACTCTTGCCATGTGACGCACCTGCTCCCCGTTTACCTTCCACCATGATTGTAAGCTTCCTGACACTCTCACCAGAAGCCAACAGATGTTGTTGCCATGCTTATACAGTCTGCAGAACTGTGCGCCAATTAAATCTCTTTTCTTTATCAATTACTGGTCTCAGATATTCCTTTATAATAATGCAAAAAGCTGACTAATACCAGCACTAAGATTATCTTCCAGTATTTACCTGGTAGATTCTATTAAGACTCTTCCTTTCTTTGTGAGGTCTTTTAATGGCAAGAACTTGAAATTTAAAAAATGTTAATACATTTGAGAAAATATATATTTGTATTTATAATTTGTGAATTCCAATATTTTATTATACTAATATTTAACCCACTCAAGGTACATTTTGATATTCAGTTACCATTAGTGCTTATTGACTATGATGTGTCACAGATTTAGAAAGCAGAATTTTAAAACTTTCTTCAGAATTCGTCATACACATAGTTATTCTAACATACATTCCTCTCTTCAAAAACTGTAATCATAGATTATAATTATCATCTGTAATAATAGGGCTGTTAATATTACTTCAAATGCACAATTGCTGATTTTTTTTCCTTGAGGCTAATTTTCCTTGAATATTTATAGCATGTGTTTTATAAATCACGATATCTGGTTAATGCAGGAGCCTTAAAGGTGCTGCTCTGATGGCTCAGATTTCTTTTGATATTTATTCATTTCTTTCTGTGCTTGTGAAAGGAAATTCTCTTATTTTTATGAATTGCGGCAGAAGAGTCCTTAGACTCAATTCTGATCTTCATTACTTCTCTGTAAAGCACTTCCCTCTTGGTATATGGACTGAATATTGTGGATATCATTTCTGCGCTGGTGGGAGTTGCTTCTATTCTTCAGTTTCTCCTTCCTTTTCTGAAGTTGGGAATAGAATGGTATATTTTTAAGTTCCTTCTGCTACTGAGGTGCTATATATGCCAGATTTTTACTTGAAACATGCTTAAGCTTTCATTCCCTTATGACCTCTGATTATGTAGCAATTGGCCTTAGAGTGTATAATCGCTGCTGACAACTTATTTCTCAACTTAACGTTAGTCTCAGAGATCTTTGCATGTTTAATAATAAATCTCCACATTTATCAGATCCAATAAAATGTTACAACTCATATCTTCTTTTTCCCATGTGTACAAATCCATTTGTATACATTGTTACCTTTTGGAAAAAGAAAATGTAGATGGCAATTTGTGTCATGATCTATCACGGTGTTTAACACTCAACGTGACTGGTGAATTTTGGGCATTTGTTGTTTCTTTAAAAGTCAACCCTGGGCTGGGTGTGGTGGCTCACACCTGTAATCCCAGCACTTCAGGAGGCCAAGGAGGGTGGGTCATGAGGTTAGGAGATAGAGAGCATCCTGGCCAACATGGTGAAACCCCAACTCTACTAAAAATACAAAAATTAGCTGGGCATAGGGGTGTGTGTCTGTGATCCCAGCTACTCGAGAGGCTGAGGCAGGAGAATCCCTTGAACCAGGGAGCTGGAGGTTGCAGTGAGAGGACATTGTGCCACTGCACTCTAGCCTGGTGACAGAGTAAGACTCCATCTCAAAAAAAAAAAAAAAAAAAAAGTCAACCCTATAATTTAGCATCTAAAATGTGTATTTTGTTAATCTATTTAAATTTGTGAGAAAAAAATAAGTGTAATGTTTATAATAGGAGATCAACAATAAAACTTACTTTCTGTTTACAAGTTTTTTGTAACAGTATTATTATGACCATTACAAAGTATGGCAAGCACATACTTACAAATGCAGATGCTTCAGACTGGTATTAAACAACAATGAAAAATCTACCAGCCCATGTAAACCTCTTGTTCCTTAAAGCTAAACTTTTTTTGTACATTCATGATTTGTGCTCCTAAGGATTATTATAATAATAAATAATATGTTTTTACAAGTATTTCTTAATTTATCAGATTTAGATAGAATCAAATGACTATTAAGTTACTGAATTCTTTCTGAGTCTTACAAGTTTTATTATTTTTAGTTTAAATACTTTTCATATTCACACTTCTATTAATTGCTCCATCAACATTTCACTATGTGAGAGGAAAACATTTCATGTCCCTGTATTAGCCTTCACCTTCTGAATTGTCAGCTACGTAACTACTTTTAAATGTGTATAAACTCACATTTGTAACTATTCAGATAATTTTGTTTCATTCCTCACTTATAGGGTGATTCTAAACATTTGACACTAATAAATTGAATTTGTAATAGTTGTTTTAAACAAACATTTGTTGCAAAATTCATCATTATAATTAATTTCTAGAGAAGGAAGTACAATTCTATCTCTAAACTTATTCATTAAAGGAGAATGTTTCAGATCTCCAGGTTAAATAATGCTTAATTTTTATACTCCATTCAATGCGAAGTTTCAGTTTGATTCATATTGGGACCAGGAACTTTCTGGTAAATATATTTACATTTTCTAAGGTTTTTAAAGATCAATTTTACTTTGCTCTTGCACTTCTAAGATTAATTTGCCCCCAAAACTGCCAAAGTGATGATTTGAACGTATACATCTGATCATGTCACTCTCCATTCAAAAATTTCCCCTCATCCCCGAGATAAAAGTTTCCATCCTAACTCTTGCTGGTTTGTCCCTGAGGGACTGTTTACTGTTTACTGTCCCTGCGTCCTGTTTACCTCTCTGACCTTATCTCCTGCAATTCTCCTTATTGGCTGTTTCTGCCGCAATAGTCTCCTTGAAGTCCTGTGGGACATTCAACAGTCACCTCAAGAATGTTTTTACTTAGCTTTTTCCTTACATGGAGTATACTTCCCACAGCTTCTCAGAGGACATTCTACGTCCCTCCAACATCACATTCTCTAATAAGCCTTCCCTTGCATCTATATTCAGACAGTCTCCCATCCTCACTTTCAACATACATTTATGCTGATTTATTTTTCTATTGGCAGCTGTCAGTCCATTACATTATATTTATACTTCACAAGAATACCTCAGAGATACTGTGGGTTTGGTTTTAGACCACTGCAATAAAGTGAATATTCCCATAAAGCAAGTCAACTGATTTTTTTGGTTTCCAAGTGCATGTAAAAGTTATGTTTCCAGCATACTGTAGTTTCTTAAGGTCGCGACAGCATTATGCCTAAAAATACAAAACATCTATTTTAATGAAAAACACTTTATCGCTAAAACTGCTAACAATGATGTGAGCCTTCAGCAAGGTGAAATCTTTTTACTGACAGAGGGCGTTTCCTTCATGTTGATGGCTGCTGATGTATCTGAACCTGGGGTGGCTCTGGAGATTTCTGAAAATAAAGCAACCATAAAGCTAGCCACACTGATCGACTCTTCCTTTAATGATAGATTTCTTTGAACCAGCCATGCTGTTTGACAGCATTTTACCAACAGTAGAAAGAGCTTCTTTCAAAACTGGAGTCAATCTTGTCAAACTCTGCCACTGCTTTGCCAACTAAGTTGATGTCATAGTCTAAGTCTTTGTTGCACTGCCAGCAATGTTCACAGCGTCTTCCCTAGGTGCAGATTTCATCCTCAAGAAACGACTGTCCTTGGCCATCCATAGAAGTAACGCCTCATCCACTGAAGTTTCGTCATGAGATTACGGTAATTGAGCCCCATCTTCAGACTCCAATCCTAATTCTAGTTCTGCAATTTCCACCACATCTGCAGTTACTTATTCCCCTGAAGTCCTGAGCCCCTCAAAAGCACCCATGAGGGCTGGAATTACCTTCTTCCAAACTCCTGTTAACATGAAATTTTGACCTCCTCCCATGAATTACAAATGTTCTTAATGGCATCTAAAATAGTGAATCATTTCCAGAAGATTTTCAGTTGACTTTATCCAGATCCATCAGAGACATTACGGGCAGCTATAGCTTTACGCAATGTAGCTTTCCTAAATAATGATATTGGAAGTCAAAACTTCCTCCTTGATCTATGGGCTGCAGAATGGACGTTTTCTACGCAGGCACGGGAATAATATTAATCTCCTTGTACACGTCCATCAGAGAGCTCTTGGGCCACTAAGTGCATTGCCAATGAGCAGTACTATTTTGAAAAGAAACCTTTTCTTTTCTGACCAGTAAGTCTCAATGGTAGGCTTAAAATATTTAGCAAACCAGGCTATAAACAGATGTGCTGTCACGCAAGCTTTGCTGTTTCATTTAGAGAGCAAAGTTAAAGTAGATTTTGCATGTTTCTCAAGAGCCGTAAGATTTTCAGAATGGTAAGCGAGCACTGGCTTCCTTTTAAAGTCACCAGCTGCATTAGCTACTACAGGACAGTCAGCCTGTCCTTCAAACCTTCGAAGCCAGACACTGACTTCTCTCTACTTATACATTTTCTACAAGACATCTTCTTCCAGGGCCGGGCGCGGTGGCTCAAGCCTGTAATCCCAGCACTTTGGGAGGCCGAGGTGGGTGAATCACGAGGTCGAGAGATCGAGACCAACCTGGTCAACATGGTGAAACCCCGTCTCTACTAAAAATACAAAAAATTAGCTGGGCATGGTGGCGCATGCCTGTAATCCCAGCTACTCAGGAGGCTGAGGCAGGAGAATTGTCTGAACCTAGGAGGCGGAGGTTGCGGTGAGCCGAGATCGCGCCATTGCACTCCAGCCTGGGTTAACAAGAGCGAAACTCCATCTCAAAAAAAAAAAAAAGACATCTTCTTCCAATAGAAGTGTGTTCCATCTACATTGAAAATGTGTTTGTTTTAGCTACCTTCATCAATTATCCTAGCTAGATTTTTCTGGATAACTTGCTATTGTTCTTTCTCAACACTTGCTGCTTCCCCTTGCACTTTTATGTTATAGAGATGGTTTCTGTCTTTAAATCTCATAAACCAATCTCTGATAGCTTGAAACTTTTCTGTTGCAGTTTCTTCAGCTCTCTCAGCCCTGATAGAATTGAAGAAAGGGCCTTGCTCTCCATCAGGCTTTGGCTTAAGGGAATGTTGTAGTGGTTCAATCTATCCAGACCACTAAAACTTTATCCCTATCATTAATAAGGCTGCTTCACTTTCTTCTCCTTGTAGAGTTCCCTGGAGTAGCACTTGTATTTTTCTTCCAAATATTTCCTTTGCATTCACAACTTGGCTGTTTGTCATAAGACGCTTAGTTTACAGTCAGTCTCAGCATGCTACATGCCTTTGTCACTGAGCTTAATATTTTCTAGCTTTGATTTAAACATGAGAGATGTGCAACTCTTCCTTTCATTGAACACTTAGAGGCCATCATAAGGTTATTGATTGGCCTAACTTCAATATGATTGTGCCTTAGGGAATGGCGAGGCCTGAGGGAAAGAAATAGGGGAATGGCTGATTGGCGGAACAGTCAGAACACCCACAACATTGATCAATCAAGTTTGCCATCTTACGTGGCCTTGTTCATGGTGTCCCAAAACTATCGTAATGGTAATATCAAAGATCACCAATCATGGATTATTATAAAAATGTAATAATAAAAAATTAAATATTGCCAGAATGACCAAAACGTGACACAGAGATATGAAGTGAGCACATACTCTGTTAAAAATGGCACTGGTAGATTTGCTCAATGCAGGCTTGCCACAAACCTTCAGGCTGTAAAAAGCGTGAATCCTGTGAAGAGCAGTAGAGCGGAGTGCAATCAAAACGAGGTGTCCCTGTATTTGCTTTCTGTCTTTCTCTTAGATTCTAAGTCCGCAGAAGGACAAGGCCTTTACTCACTCACTATAGATGCTATACTCCCAGTGTGTCCTATTCTTCAAAACGAATCTATTCAATGAATATTCCTTGAAGAATGAATGAAAGCAATATGCTCACTATATCAGCAAAATCAAAGCTGTTCACTCCAATTTTCAGCAGTGATGAAAGTATTCTATATTTGTGTTGTCCAATACAGTAGCCACAAGCTGCATATGGCTATTGAGCACTGGAAATGTGACTAGATTACTTGAGAAAGCAAGTTATAGATTTTATTTATGTTTCATTAATTTCCATTTAAATCTCATTAAGCACATGTGCCTAGTAGCTACCTTTAGACACTCTAGTTTCATAATCACACTATTTGTTGAACAGACCCCATACCGTTCTTATATTTAAATTCATTCTTCTGAAGTCCTGACTATATTTCTGATTTAAATCAATCATTCTCAGGGCATTTTGCATTACTATTTTGCCGGAATTTCTTCTCTTTGTGCTTATGTACCACCTTTTTGAAAATCCAAATCTTTCTATTCCATGGATTCTTTTTTTCATTTCAGTGATGACTGCAGAAATAGTTTCTTATCCTTGTGCATGTTTAAACAATTCTTCTTTGTTTTTAATTTTTTGACCTTCATTCTAGACACTTTGGAATTTTTTCTTTTATTTTCTTTTTAATGGTAGCTTGTTCTTATGTTATAGATGCAGTATCTTTCCCTCTCTCTTTGAGAACATCAAATAGAATTTTTTTAAAGGTGTTTTCGTACATTTTCTGAATAATTTTTATGGTGATTAGTTTTGTTTTTACTTCTTGTTACTTCTCTTTTATGGCCTTGATTTGCATCAAAATCTGATAAAGCTTATTGTCTCTTCACCATCTCTTGAGCTGCATCCCTTACTGAGATAGCTGACTAAGGGCTGTTGGCTGGAAGGTTTAACTTTACGGAGCATTAATGGATTGGCACAGGCAATTCTACCCATAACCGGTCCCATGAAAAAATAAGGAAGCATCAGTCTTAGGTGACAGCATACACATTCGCTCTACTTTTCTTCAGGTACTTTGATTTATTCCTTTAGAAAGCCTGCTTCCCCCTTTGCCCTGGGGACAAATGTCATTTCTAGTAGCTCCGAAATATGAGAAAGGAGTAGGGTAGGCAACACAGGTTTTAGAAAAATTCCTTCCCTTAGTTACTTTGTTTTCCTTGTGCCTTCTTACCGCCACTCTGTCTGCTGATTCTGAATGTCTTTGTTCCCAGAAGAGTGGCTTCCGACTGTTTTTCTTGCGGATTTTTTGAGCTGTATGCCCTGCTTTCTGGTTCGTCCACCCATTTAAAACAATTCACTTCCTACTGGCATATATTCACCAAAATCTCTAGACAGCTCTCCTGTTATTATCAATGCCAACTCATATGGATTGCCTTTTGCGCACCGTCACTATAATTTCAGTAGAATTACAGGAGTGAGGTAAAGTTAATTCAAGTTTTTGTCTTGGTCTTATGAGTGGTCATGTATATTTTGTAATACGAGTTATGGGTATTGTGAAATATTGGTAATGCTAGTAGTTTATTTTAATTTTTTAAAAAGTAAAAAAATTTTAATTTTTTGGATAATTTAATGTTTTGGAAAAGTTCCTTTTGCCATCATTATACTATTTACTCGGAAGTCCCAAAGTCTCTTGTGCATCTTTATGCATGCTATGCATTAATTTTAGATAAATTCTGTTATTTCCAATGTTTTAAAAATGATGACATATACTTTGTTCTCAAATTAAATGCACGCATGTCTCACACATATTGGTTACTTTACTGGCAACTTACGTAAGTTATTGGTAAGTACTATTTTAATTCTGTAAAACAAATGTTTTGAAGTGTATAAATTATTCTATTTTGGCTCATGATTAGTAATGTGCGAAGTTCAATACCTCAAAGACATTCCCGCTCTAACTTTGGATTTTCTTTGTAAGTCCAGGGACAAAGCGGAGCATGACACTTATTTTTATTTAATCTGTATCAAATATTATGCAGATTGTCCCTGTCTAGTGATACCTTGTACTGCTTCCTAAAGCACTTGAGTTTAAAGGCTTGGACGTATTTTGTCACATACTTTTCAAGCATTGCTTTAGTTCTATTTTATTTTTTGAAACACATTAATATTTCCTTATACATGTGTATGCATGCATAGAGATAATTATGTATGATGTAGCAGAAAGTAAAGAGAACGGGGACAAGGGGAAAAGACAAAGCACTCATAGCGCTGGGAGAGACAGGAAATAACCATGAGGGGAAAACAGCCAATAATGTCTAAGAAGATTTACTCATGGACTCAATGGAGAGTAGCCAGTGGCCTGGGAGAGGCTCACTCTGCTGGTAGAAACTGACATGAAAACGATCAATCCTGAGACTGTCTTTGGAAGCCCAGTAGCTGAATATATGATCACATCATATAAGGAGAAGTTCTGTTTCAGCTAGCTGCCTGTGGATATGGGAAAGCTGGATATTTCTGCCTGAGACAAATACGCCTTCAGCTGGAAAAGGACCTTCCACCCACTCACATGTGCGGAACCTAGGAACCAAATAGCCTGTCTTCTTCTACCCCTGTCTATGTTTCAGTAGAAAGTTTCAACACTAGAAAAGAAAATCTTATTAACATTTTACTGATTGCCAGATTTACTTTACGTGCTCTGCTTAGGGAACCCTCCATCTTGTGTCCACAGAGAAAAGTTAAGCGGAGTCAATCAAAGGAGACTGAGCTGAGCCACCAGAGCAGACGGCTCCTCAAAGGCAAATACAGCTAAAGAATAGATGAGTCATGAAAAATGTGTGACGAGGATTCTTAAGGGGTTACAGTGAGATATTATGAAAGAAAAAGGATGTGAAGGACCTCTTCAAGGAGAACTACAAACCACTGCTCAAGGAAATAAGAGAGGACACAAACAGATGGAAAAACATTCCACGCTCATGGTTAGGAATAATCAATATTGTGAAAATGGCCATAGTGCCCAAAGTAATTTATAGATTCAACACTATTCCCATCAAGCTACCTATGACCCTCTTCACAGAACTGGAAAAAACCACCTTAAACTTTGTATGGAACCAAAAGAGAGCCCATGTAGTCAAGTCAATTTTAAGCAAAAAGAACAAAGCTGGAGGCATCACGCTACCTGACATCAAAACATACTACAAGGCTACAGTAATCAAAACAGCATGGGACTGGTACCAAAACAGAGATATAGACCAATGAAACAGAACAGAGGCGTTGGAGGCAATGCCACACATCTACAATATCTGAACTTTGACAAACCTGACAAAAAGAAGCAATGGGGGAATAATATCCAGAAACTACAAAGAACTAAGACAGATTTACAAGAAAAAAAACCCAAACAAACCCATTTATAAGTAGGCAATGGACATGAACAGACACTTTACAAAAGAAGACATACAGGAGGCCAACAAACATATGAAAAAATGCTCATCATCACTGATCATTAGAGAAATGCAAATCAAAACTACATTGAGATACCATCTCACACCAGTTAGAATGGCGATCATTAAAAAATCTGGAGACAACAGATGCTGGAGAGGGTGTGGAGAAATAGGAACACTTTTACACTGTTGGTGGGAGTGTAAATTAGTTCAACCATTGTAGAAGACAGTGTGGCAATTCCTCAATGACCTAAAAATAGAAATCTCATTTGACCCAGCGATCCCATTACTGGGTATATATCCAAAGGATTATAAATCATTCTACTGTAAGGACACATGCACACGAATGTTCATTGCAGCACTGTTTACAATAGCAAAGACCTGGAATCAACTCAAATGCCCATCTATGATAGACTGGACAGGGAAAATGTGGCACATATACACCATGGAATATTATGCAGCCATCAAAAACTATGAGTTTGTGTCCTTTGTAGGGACATGGATGAACCTGGAAACCATCATTCTCAGCAAACTGACAGAAGAACAGAAAATCAAACACCACATGTTCTCACACATAGGTGGGTGTTGAACAATGAGAACACATGGACACAGAGAGGGGAGCACTACACACTGGGGTCCACTGGGGAGAAGTGAGGGAGGGATGGGGGTGTGGGGAGGTGGGGAGAGACAGCATGGGGAGAAATGACAGATATAGCTGAGGGGAAGGAAGGCTGAAAATCACACTGCCACGTGTGTACCTATGCAACAATCTTGCATGTTCATCACATGTACCCCAAAACCTAAAATGCAATAAAAAATGTATTTGCTTTCCTAAAATATTTGACTTTTTTCCCGTTCTCTTAGTTATTTCACAACCTATGAGCAAGGCTGATAGTTTATATTCTTGTTATATATAGATTAGGCATACAAACACAGAAAGAGTTACGATTATAACGATCAAAAACTAACAAATTATTTTTCTAGAGATTTTTATGAAAGTCATACAGTGGACATCAATTACTTTCCTTTTGGGAAATGCCACATGATGATTCAAGCTAGTCTTGTCCGTCTTCCCTTCCTTAGGGAGAGCAATGTGACAGCTTGACCAGAGCATCCCATCCATCTGGATACAATGTAATATGGTTTAGCTCTGTGTCCCCACCTAAATCTCATCTTCAATTGAAATCCCCACGTGTTGAGGGAGAAATCTGATGGGAGGTGACTGGATCATTAGGGCGGTTTCCCCATGCTGTTTTCTTGATAGTGAATGAGTTCTCATGAGAGCAGGTGGTTTTAAAGTGTGGTACTTCTTCACTCTTTTGCTCTCCTGAGGCCATGTAAGACACGTCTTTCTTCCCCTTAGCTTTCTGCCATGTTTGTAAGTAGTGATGCAGAACTGTGAGTCAATTAAATCTCTCTTCTTTATAAATTACCCAGTCTCAAGTAGTTTCTTTATATCAGTGTGAGAACAGACTAATACAAAACGATGACACCAATGATGGGTGAAAACAACTGCTTGAAAAGGTAGCCAAGGACAGTGTGCAGACAACAGGAGCAGAAGCCAATTTGTGTATATGCATGAGTGTGTGATTTCATTGTGGTTTAAGCCCGTGTATTTACATGTTCCTGGATTAACTTGGATTTTTCAATTATGTAACCCAAAACATTACTTCGATTTTCTTTGAATTAGTATGTATTGGATTTATGTCACTCAAGTTACTATTTGGCAAAATTCTCCTCTCAATCATTTCAAGAGCTCAGTTACAGCACAGATACTATGCATATACATAACACATTTTACAGTTCAACTCATCTGCAAATTCAATTTCTAGGAAATATAATCTAATTTTTTTAGGTGGAAACCTATGAAATCTCCTATACTCAACAACCTTTGACCTATAAAAATGGCAATTTCATATGATTGTTAAATTCAGTATAAAGAAATCATTCATCAGAGCTTAAAAATACCAACACAATACTTGGTAATTGTAGGAACCATGGAAAAGATGCAAAAGTACAAAGATAAAAAATTATTCAAAAGCTATAATCTAAGGATAAATACTATTGTATTTTTGGTGTGGTCTCTTCCGGACAATAAGCTTGGTTTAGAAAACAATTTTATTGACCTAAACACCAACAAGTTGATAACAAGTTTGTTTTTTGGGGGATCCATTTAATTTAAAAAAATTCACCTTCCTTTGCAACAAACACACTTTGTAAAATTTACTTTAAAAATGTCCTGCTTTAAGCTTTTCTTTAACGTTCATTTTATTAACTAATTTGCACACAGGCTAATACATCTAAACTGGAGAGACTTCTATATGATTCTCAACATATAGAGTGTTTGATAATTCTATTATTTATCACATCATGCCAATTCTAGAGTACCTAGATTAATTATATGTCTGGTTTATAACTAATAGAAAATAGGAATTCTATAATAGCCAATCTGATATAATACAACAATATTTTACAGAACACACATAGTTCTGCTTTGATCTACATTTGTTTTGAAATTTTAAACCGAATAATTTATTTGGTTTAAACAATTCGTATTTGGAAACGTGGCAAAATGAAAGCATGCATAAAATTAGAAATTCCAGAAATGCTACTATGACATGATTTTAATGATTTTGCATCAAATATTTCATCCGTTTACATAGTCACTCTGTGTTGAGTACCTACTTCAACATATGCAGAACATTTCTTGGTGGACGCTCTTTTGAGCATATAGGAATGAAGCCTATATAATTGCAAGGAATTACATACACAAGTGAGGAAAATAGAAAAACACAAAAAATAAAGAGTATCTGGGGTTGGGGAGGAGGGCTAATTGAGATTTAGGTAGGGTTTTCAAAAGACAGCCTTGTGAGGTCTCGAGGAAAGACTAGTGCAATCAACAAGAACACAGAAAAGCTCCAGGGCAGCAGAGAGATTGGCTTATACACAGCTCAAAGCTGGTCTGGGGCATTGTGGGTTACCAGGGGTGAAGGGGAGGTGACATCTGAAAGGTAAGCGGGGTACAGATCATCTCATAGGCCAAAGTGAAGCAGAATTTTTGTTGTTGTTTTTCCTAAGAAGTTTGCAAAACTTTTTGTGTAAAGATTAATCTGGCTGAAAAAGTGAAGAATGGGTTGTGGTGGGGACAAGACTGGAGACAGGATGAAATTATGAGGCAGCTGCATTAGTCCAGGAACTGTTTCTTTATTCCAAGCCACTAGTGAGTCACAACGTAGACATTAATACGTTCTCTAATCGGTTCATTTAACTGTGACTATTGTAAGACAAGGCTCAATTCAGAGAAGAGAAACACTGTTATGAAACATTAAAAAAAGCTAGTAACCTATCACTTTATGAAATCAGAATATACACCATTTACAACTAGATATTTTATTATTTCTGCATCAGTGAGAGGTATTTCATGGACAAAATTTGGAAATTACAAAACTAGTATTTACTGCAATTCCTTTCTCTAATGCTACCCACTGAGGTTACCATTTGAAGTAGGTTTGTTTTGTCTTTCTGTGATTAACTTACCAAGATTCTAAACTGCAGCATAGCTTTTCTCATAATGTCTCTGAATTATATGTCATTTTTAAAAAAGATGTCGCCTCTTTTAAGAGAGATATCTTTAATACATACCAAATACACTGCTCATTCCATTACATTTGGAACCAGTTTCTTTATAAGTCAGTGATGGGATCAAACTTGATTTAGCAAGAAGTCTGCTCCCTTCGGGCCAACTTCCCTGCCAACCTGTGTTTTCTTTCTGCTTTCTTGGCTAGTTCTCAATTTCTTAATCAGGAAAAGAAGGGAGGCCTGTAATTAGACTAACAGGTGGACCTCCTTAGCAATCAAGAATTTTTTTTCTAGCAAAGATATGGAGACTATACCAAAGAACCAGTAGTATTATTGTGTTTCATCTTACAAAATAGTAAGTTTACATGTTGTATAATCAAAACTTTCATCATTTGATAAACACGTCTTCCAAACTTTCTACTTGCAGGTAGTTTGTGGGAAATGTTTTCTGAGTCTGTTGGCAGTCAACTCTACGACCTAGGAACACTGTTTCATTGTTACGTTTAAGAAGAGTAATTTGGAACATTACAGTTAACATGAGGGAAGCTTTTGTTATTATTTTAGCAACTTTATTTAGCTAACATACTAAGAAGTAATGATATTAATTATATGTCCTCATTTAGGGATATATGATTGCTCCATTTTTGGAACAAACGAAGAAGTCTCAGCGTGCTCTCTCTTGATTCTTCTCTTTAAGCAGCCTTTTTCTTTGCTTCAGTCCCTGCAGCAGCACTTGTATTTCCTTTCCAGACCTGTATTCCTCAGGGAATGTCCTGGAATTTCTTGCAGTGAAATATAGTCTATGTTAAATCAATCATTAAATCACAGAAACTATAGCTAATGGAAGGCATTTTCGTGTACTATCATTTCAGCGTAATGGAATGGTTCAGCCATTAGGTATATAAAATAGTGACAAAGTCACAGAGGTGCTATAGCTCGTATTTATGGAGAGACATACTAAATACAATAGCAGGTTATATATAATATATGGCTATGCTAGAATAAAAACTGAACCTATTTCAAAAGAATCATGCTTGCTAATGTTTAGGGGAAAGGTCAATGCATTATTTTCAGGGCTAAGAATCCTGAAACAGCAATTGCATGTAAATGAAAGAAGAAAAAAAAATCGCTGATGTCTTTGGTTGACATTTGTGATGAGTGAAAAATGAATAAATATACCCACAGTGATTGATGTAACCTAATGAAAATGTCAATGAAGTTATATCATTCTGTGGCTTTACCTCAATGGCAAGTGGACTATAAGGTGGGCCTGCTTTTACTTCTCAGGCCCAGAAAACAGAATACTGGGCTATATTTTTGTATTCATTTCAAAGCCAGGATTGAATGCCATAAAATATAAGATACAGACTAGGTCATGTGGGGCAGCGTAAAGATGAATTAGCTGTGGTCTTACTTTCAAGTTGATTCTGGTCTATGTAGAAAGGCATGTACCTAGATAATAATCATACAAAGTTCAGGGAAGAAACACCCCTAAAATGTGATTAATGTACAGAGAGGAGAAATTGCAAAAGTATAGAGAAGCACAATTATGAGAAAATCTTCTAGTTTTATACCGATGTGACTGACATCAGAAAGTGTTAAAATTTAGAGTTGGGCCTGATGTCCTTGAAAAATTAGTTTCCTTCTTTCCACGCTTTTCCTCTCCTTTCCTTCCTTCCTCTATTGACATTTTCCTTCATCTATATGTACGTACTGTTTAATGTGTGTTTAGTAATATATAGGATATGACAGGCACCAAAATAAATAAAGTGTGTCCTCAACAGATCATGGTCTCGCCATCTTAATATACCCCCATCTTAATATCACGCAGGGTTTCTCCGTGACTGAGTGTCTTCTGCCTGAGAGCATCCATATGCTGCTTGGTGACATCATCCAAACCCCAAGCAAGGCTCTCGATGCAGTCACCTATGCTTCAGTTCTTCCAGAATTACATCAGTGTCTTCTCAATGTTTTCCTTGGTTGCAACAGCCTGAACAAAGATCCTTCTAAGGTTGTAGGCCTTAAGAGCTGTTCACTCCTTGATTCATTAGTTGGAACAAAGATTTGGTGTTTGGAGGAAGAGACCCCACTTTAATATGGGGATGAAGAACACAAATAAAAAAAGGCTGTGTGGGAGTATTATCCACAATAAGCACAATCTTGAAAGTTATGTTATTTTCACACAGTATTTCTCCATTATGCTGGCACAGCAATTCAGAAGGGAATCTTGGAAGAGGAACTGGGTCATCCACATATTCTTATTGCTGCTGGAGCAAACTGGATGTCTGTGCTTACTGATCTGCTCAGAGGCTTAGGGGTTCTCACTGTGACAGACTTAAAGAGCTTCAATTTTTAGTGTAACATTTCCCCCAAGCAAGACTGTTACCCTGTCCTTAAAAGCCTTGAAACTTGGAATTGACTTGGCCTCCTATGGATGAAAGTCCTTACTGGTATCTGTTTCCAGAATAGGAAGGTTTTGTCTATACTAAATATTTGCTTTGGCAAATAATCATCCTCCACAATCAGCTTATCGAGAGTTTTCAAAATTCTTCAGTTGCTTTTACATAAACACTCACAGACTCACCATTCACTCTCACTTTCACATATATAATGAATAATGATTGTTGAATTTTTAAGCTCCCAGAGCTGGCAGGAAATTCAACATATATAAGTCCAGCCTAATTTTTTTTTTTTTTTTGAGACTGAGTCTGGCTCTGTAACCCAGGTTAGAGTGCAGCGGCGTGATCTCGGCCCACTACAACCTCTGTTGCTTGAGTTCCAGGGATTCTCCTGCCTCAGCCTCCTGAGTAGCTGGGACTACAGGTGCGTGCCACCATGCCCACCAGCCTTTTATTTCAACATCGTAAACAACCTTTTTGCTTTGGCCAAGATCAGCAGGGTGCTGAGAGGGTTCCACTTCTGTGTCTGGTCTTCAATCCAGAATCATTAAGTGTTTCTTCACATCTGATATAGGCCCCTTTTTAAGTTTTGTTAGTCTTGCTTCTTCAGTGAAGCGGATCTTTTAACAGATTCTGACACTTTGTTCCTATTCTTTAAGATGATAGATACGGTGAAATGGGACATGCCTGACTGGTGAGCAACTTTTCTTCTCCACCTTTCCAGATTCCGTTCCATGCCTGGTGTGCTTTTCCCTCCGGCTGCCTACTGTTGAAATCCTGCCTACTTATGAAGGACCTTTGACTCTTTTTTGCTGTTTGCTCTTGGGAGTGGAAAATGCTTGCTGCATTGGTTTCCAGGGATCTCGTGGGCATATTTGTGTCCCCCACCCCACCTCCTCCTGACTGTCTGCAGCAGGTAAGTCCTTGGGGAGCTCCTACTCCTGTAAGCATACAGTGGGTTCTTGGAACAAGATCATGGTGCTGACAGAGACCTCAGGGCCTGCCTGTCTAGTGGATAGAGGGCCGAGCTATGGCACCATGCCCAGCTGGGAGCATGGCTGCCCTGAGGGACAGTCTTCACACCCTGACCCTCATCCCTAGGGTCGAGCTGTGCTGCACGTGGCCCCGTGGAACCAGTCAAACACACCCATCCTGGTAGATGATTTTCCAGTTTTCTTGTCTTTAATCACCTTCAGTGTTGTTTCCAGGTCAGTCACTTAACACGGCCTCTCGTTGCACTAAATGTGCAGTGGATTTTGCAAATTTAGGGATCTTGATGAACAAAACCACACAAGATTCAATCAGGCACAAGATAATAGGACGCAAACAATAGGCAGTAAACACGTGATGCCTGAGGCTGCTGCTGGCATAAAACCACACAGGGTTTTATAGGAAATAGGTTTTAAAAATAAATAGGAGGAGGACACTCTGAAATTAATGATAAAATGTATACTCAGTAAATGCATAAACCAGTAATAGTCCTTCATTATCAATTTCAAGTATTATATACAACGTATAATCATATGTGCTAGACTTTTGCATGATTACCAGTGCAGCATGTTTGTTACACCAGCATCATCACGAACACCTGAGTAATGCTTTGCCCTATAGTAGGATGGCTAGGATACCACTGGGAGATAAGAGTGTTCCAGCTCCATTATAATCCGATGGCGTCACCATTGTATATGCAATCTGTCATTGACATAAAATACTTATGAGGTGCATGACTGTATATGTTTACATAAAAACCTATACTTGAATGTACATGCCCGTTTTATCAATAATCACCCAAACTGGAAACATGCAAACAAACAAACAAACAAACAAAAAAACTGGGGTGTGCTAATGTACAACAATAAATAAGGATGAATCTCATGTGCATTCTGCTAAGGGAATGAAGCCAAACCCAAAGGCTATGTATTGCATAATTGCGTTTAGATACCAATCTGAAATACAGCTCTTCTGTAAAGAAGAATTCTAGTTGACAAATACAAAAGGCGAGAGAGAAATAGGAAAATAAGCATTAGCATACAAAAGAAAATTACGAATGAATGATAAATTTAAGCACAAAAAGTTAGAGAGAAATAGGATATTTGCAAAGTCTAAATTATCTCCCTTGAAATATATAGTTTTTACCTTATATTAATAAATATAAATAAGTAAATATATATTACTTCATATGATAACTTTATAGTGGAGTAATCTAGAAGATACTCCCTTAACCAAGTGCTCCATGCTAACTAACATCCCCACGAATAAGGCATGTGGCCATGATCTACCTGCTGATACAATGCACTGAGAACGGTGTGTAATTTCTGGGATGCTCCTGCCAAATATGCATAACCATAACCTAATCATGAGAAAACAAGACACACCCAAACTGAGGGACAGTCTACAAAGTAACTGACTAGTACCTGTGAAAGGTTTCAAGGTCATGAAAGACAATGAAACCTGGAAGAATTGTCACAGACTTGAAAATACTACCGAGATGTGATAACAAAATACAGTAGGGCATCCTGGACTTGATCCTGGAGCAGAAGAAAGGACATTAGTGAAAACCTGACAAAATTTCAATGGAAGTCTGTAGTTTAGTATTAGTTTGATGCAAAAGTCATCAGTTTTAATGGCAAAAAACGCGATGAGTTTTGCATGAGCTTAATAAATACTACTGTACTAATATTTATTTATTGGTTTTGATAATGGTCTTATGGTTACACAAAATACTAAAATTAGGGAGAAATTTAGTGAAGTTTATATGGGAACTACAATATTTTTACTTTTTCTGTAAGACTGAAATTATACCAAAATGAAAACTTGAAAAACGACACAGTAACACATTCTGACAACAGGAGCAGCGACCACAATAAAACTAACATGAAAATTTCATCATTGGATTAAATGAGGACCTTACCAGATTTCCATTTGTTAATTTCATGAATTTTTTTTTTTTTTTGAGACGGAGTCTCTCTCTTGTTACCCAGGCTGGAGTGCAATGGCACGATCTCGGCTCACCGCAACCTCCGCCTCCTGGGCTCAGGCAATTCTCCTGCCTCAGCCTCCTGAGTAGCTGGGATTACAGGCACGCGCCACCATGCCCAGCTAATTTTTTTGTATCTTTAGTAGAGACGGGGTTTCACCATGTTGACCAGGATGGTCTCGATCTTTTGACCTTGTGATCCATCCACCTCAGCCTCCCAAAGTGCTGGGATTACAGGCTTGAGCCACCGCGCCCGGCCATGAATTTTTTTTTTTTACTAGAAATTGCATTAAAAGGGGGTCCATTAAATTTTCAGTGATGAAGAGTTATACTGGTTTTTATCTAGCCCTACCTAAGACCATTAGAAACTTGGTGAAGATTTCTCAGTAATGATTGATTGCCTTATCCTGCAGCCTGGCAGATTGGCTCTTATTCTCCTGAATTCCTGGATACAAATTCATGCCTATAATATGGGTTTATCTATAGCCCTTCCGAAATTTGGATTTATCACACTCTTTACCCAGAACAAATCATATCATGAATGATTTAGGAGAAATTTTTTATTTTTTGAAAGTGAATAAGATTTTATCCTTTTAATGACTTTATTCAATTTTATTTAGAGGCATTAAAAGGAAACATTATGTATGCATAAAAGTACATTTATATTCTATTTTCTTTTTGGCTCTTATAGTTTACAATGATACCTTCACGCTGAGAAACTTGTTACTGGATTTTTTACAGCTGTTACTATGCATTGCAGTCTACCCAACAATTAGCATGATGGTTTACGGCAGTAGAGAACCACAGAAGGAGGGCATAGATAAGAGGTAATTTTAGAAAGGTGATTTGAATGAATGACCTTGAGAAAACCCAGATGTTTAAACACTGGAGGGACAGGAATAAATTATTCCTGCATACAGCAGGAGTTTATTCTTTTCTTATAAAAAGGGAAGTATACTCTGGAAGAGAGAAAACAAGCCAGCGATTCCAATTATTCCTGGTCCTGCTTTAACAGAGCGAATACACAGGGCCACCAGCCTATGCCATCTTGTCACTGTTTGTCACAACCACACTTAGCTCATTTGTTGTTTAACAGTATGTGCACATTACAATTCCAAATGGCAAACACTTGACAGTAGATATCCTGAGATTCCATCAAGCTTCTAGAAATTGCAATAGAATAATTTATTTTCTTGAACAATAGCAAAAAGTGTTATGGTTGGTAGAAGAAGAAAGTATGGAAAATCACCCTTTCTTGTCTTTCTTCTTTTTCTTCCCTTTTCACTTGGATTTCACCTCTTCCCATCTTCATCCCATAACTCTTTTCACTTGGATTTCACCTGTTCTATTTTTCCCTTCTATTTTCCCCTTTTCACTTGGATTTCACCTCTTCCCATCTTCATCCCATAACTCTTTCTTTAATTAATCCCAGTGCCTTTTGGGGCAGCAGGTTCTGTCGTGATCTCCAGGTACCTGGATCCTCAGTGATAGCCTCAATTTTTCTAATGTTTCCTGGTCAGCTTTCTTTCACATTCTTCACGGGAACTACTTCAAACCTTCACAAACATCTCACTCCTAAGCCCTGCTGTCAGCAATCAGGTCCTGCTGTCCACCTTGGCAAATAATCTTGCTTCTCACATCATTGAAATAAAGGAAGACTGCTAACTCTAGTCTTACAAGGATGTAGATACCACATCCTTGTCATATCAGAGTTATTTACTTTGCTATCCATTTAGGATCAGCTTGGGACATTGTCTTCCAGCTCCTTGGAGATTTAGAAAAAGAAGAGAAACCTGGGAGAAATAAGGAGCAAGTATGGCGACATCACTGTCATTCAACCCAAATGCAATTTAGGATTCATGAAGAATGGTGAACAATGAATCCAGAGGAGACTCAGGCACCTGACACAGGACAGGCACTTTGCACTACTGAACCCCTAATGCCTAGAAGAGTATCCAGAACACCGGGTGTGGTAGCTCACGCCTATAATCCCAGCACTTCAGGTGGCCAATTCAGGTGGATCACTTGAGGTCAGAAGTTTGAGACCAGTCTGGCCAACATAGTGAAACCCCATCTCTACTAAAAATACAAAAATTAGCCAGGCATGGTGGCATGTGCCTGTAGTCCTAGCTACTTGGGTGGCTGTGGCAGGAGAATCACTTGAACCAGGAGGCAGAGGTTGCAGTGAGCCCAGATCTTGCCACTGCACTGAAGCCTGGGCAACAGAGGGAGACTGTGTCTCAAAAAAAAAGAAAGAAAGAAAGAGAGAGAGAGAAAGAAAGAAATAAAAAGAAAGAAAGAAAGGAAAGAAAAAGAGAAAGTGCCCAGTATGTAGTAGCTAGGCAGTTCATAAAGATTACTTAGATGAATGATTAACTTAAAAATGCTAAACATTAAGGAATCAACACAATCTGATCTGCATTTTAGCAGCTCTGAATCTGATTGCAGTGTGCACATATCTCACTCTAAATTCACCGCCATCTGGCATCCATTCCCACAGTAGGCTTCATGGGCTGTGCCCTCTGATTGCCCTATCCAATAAATGCTTCTCAATCCTTATCTAAGTTGGCTTCTCAGCTCATGTTATTCTATTGACCCCTCTCTCATTCTCAGAAACCTGTCCTTTGCTTTACAAGTGGCTCTTCTCTTTTTCCTACCTCCTCTTCTTCAGTCTGCCTCTCAGTGGCAGTTCTCCTCAACCTTCTGGGTAATCTCATTGTCCCGATGACTTCAACTACAACCATCACCCATCTATTGAGTTCTCCTTATTTTTAAATTGCAGCCCAGACTCTCACTCAGGCTCCAGGGGCATCCTGGAAGTCTTTAACTAAATGTCCCAGACACCTAAAACTTAGCATGTCCAAATAAGAATTCATCATTTTCCCTCTAGATCTGTTATTTCTCCAGAATTTCCTCTCCATCTTTTTACTTATGGAAACCATTCACTTGGAAGTCATTTGAAACTGTCACATTGCTCTCATTCCCCCATACGATCAAGCAGTCACCAAAGTTACCTTATTTAACTTAGGAAATAGTTCTAGAACCTATCCCTTTCTTTCTCTCTTGACTTCTTTACTCTATTTTCTCATTATTTTTACTTGGATTACTACAGTAGCGTCCTTATATTCTGTCTGCCTCTAGTTTCTCCTTTCACTATGGAATCCACCCTATTATTACTTTGCTCCAGTCTTTCTTGGTGCTCCTCTAACATGCCAAATTCTTTCTTAAAAAAAGGGTATAGAACTAGTGGCTTCTCTCTAGAATACTCCCTATCGTACCTAGGCATGGCTTCCTTCCTCCCTGCATCCAGGTGTTTGCTCTTTACCTAAAGTTATATTTAAATATTTAGATTTCTTTTTGTCTCCTCTAGAAGATAGTTCTGTGTTTTTCATTACTGTATGAACAGGGACTAGAGTCCAGGTGCTGTGGCTCACACCTGTAATCCCAGCACTTCAGGAGGCCGAGGTAGGCGGATCACTTGAGGTCAGGAGTTCAGGACCAGCCTGGCCAACATGGTGAAACCCTGTCTCTACTAAAAATACAAAAAGTAGGCGTGGTGGCACTCGCCTGTGATCCAAGCTGCTTGGGAGACTGAGGCAGGAGAATCACTTGAACCTGGGAGGCGGAGGTTGTGGGGAGCCGAGATTGTACCACTGCACTCCAATGTGGGTGACAGAGGGAGACTCTATCTCCAAAAAGAAAAAAAAAAGTGACTAGAAAAATGGACACCCAATAAACATTTTGCTGAATGAATAAATTAATGAATTATTGAATAATTATAGCTTAGGGCCGGGCTCGGTGGCTCACGCCTGTAATCCCAGCACTTTGGGAGGCCGAGGCGGGTGGATCATGAGGTCAAGAGATCGAGACCATCCTGGTCAACATGGTGAAACCCCGTCTCTACTAAAAATACAAAAAAAATGAGCTGGGCATGGTGGCACGTGCCTGTAATCCCAGCTACTCAGGAGGCTGAGGCAGGAGAATTGCCTGAACCCAGGAGGCGGAGGTTGCGGTGAGCCGAGATCGCACCATTGCACTCCAGCCTGGGTGACAAGAGCGAAACTCCGTCTCCAAAAAAAAAAAAAAAAAAAATTATAGCCCAAACACCACATGCCACACCATATTGGGAAATAGCGACATATTTATGTGCTGGGCCCAATGGACTGGCTGGCATCAACAAATAAGCTTCTGAAGAGCACAGAGCCTTCTTTTCCCTATCACTAGGTTTAATCAGTAATAGGGCCTAATATCTGCTCATGCTCAGTAAATGTTTCTTGGGGTTGGAGGAAGAATAAATACCAGTAAACTTGTAACTTACCTTAACTAGCAGAGGAGCTGAGCCTCAGGTGTAAAAAAAAGTCTAATGTATATTAGTGAAATCAGACATACAGAATATTTTACCCCATGCAATGTATATTATACATAGCCCCACCTTGATTTTAGTTACAGAAAATTTTTATCTATAACTTTTCTACTTTACGTATTGTAAGTTGAACACTTTATTGAAGGCACCATTTTTTTCATTGCTTGTTTGTTCCTGAAGTTTTCTATTTTCTTATTGGATCATCAATATGCACCTGAAGTTATCATAAAGTTGGAGGTGGAGTGATAAATTACCACTGGCACAAATTTTCCTCACCAATATCTCATGACTCTTCTTTTAAAAGCAAAATAGAATCACAAAATATTAAAAGTAGATTACTTGTTTTCTAGTCTAATTTGCACTTTTAAATTTTTTGTGTGTGGTAATGAAAATTAAGGCCCAAAGCGGTTATGTGACTGACCCAAATATAATCAGGGAGAGTAGCAGATCTCATAGCTAATACAGTAATAGAGTAGTAGAAATTTTGGGGAATGCCTATTACTTAACAAGCAAAATAAAATTCTGGGACCAGAAAAGCAGCTTTTGTGCAAGTACTAAAATATATTCAGCTGGCTTAAATCTACTTTCTTATTCAGGTCCCATGTGGACCCACCATGTCTCTCCAGAAGGAACCTACAATATTCTTGAGTGTTTCAAGAGGGTTTTGAGCAAGCCCAGCACTTTCTGTTATCACTTCAATACTGTCTAATGGAATATTTAGGGAATGTTTTTTGATGAAATAAAATTATGTTTGGGAATTTGTTTGCTACCCTGATTGGCGTCTATTCCTCTTTACTGGATTCAGGATTTATTTTAGATACAGTTGGCTTATCTAAATTGAGTAGTTGCCCTCCAAGCTGGGAGGGAGGCACTTCATTTTTTCTCCTTTTGGTTCTTCCATGATCATAAATTCAAACCGCAGGGCCCAGTCTTCTGAAGTGTGGTTACTGCACAGTATTTCTTCCTCATTAAGCCACAGTTCTTGTCTTTTTATGGAACCACAGCTCTTGCTCTGTTGGTTATATAGTTAATGACACTGGTGTATATATTGCATGTTACAAATTGCTACTATCTGTGCTATTAATGGCTACGAGTCTGTCCTCTAACTTACGGCTTCTATTTGGTTCTTGGACAAAAAGTGTGTGCTAAGCATATGGTTATAGGTCAATTAATCTCTTTTTATATCACTTGTATCTTAACAGGTTAATGAAATTGTGATACATATCAAGTAAATAGGTTCAACTCTTATCAGACACATTTTTTTTTGTATAATACAGCTTTTAATTATTTAACTTTCAAGTTTAACACCCAAATATGAAAGAGAGCCAAAGTGTTTCCAAGAACTTTATAACACTTGTCTCTCAGAGATAAATCCTATATGAGATATAAAGTATGCATATTAAGAATTCATAAAAGAATCCAATGAAGATTTTGATCTAGATTTTGAATTACTTTCAACTGAGAGTCTACGAATTTATTGCTCAGAATCCCTGGATACTCTACAAACATGCCCTTATAAGCCTACCCTGCATCTTTATCTTCATCAGTATTATCTTTTATGCAATGGGTAGTCCGTTGGGAGCGTTAATTGCTGGCTATCTCTTAGCTACTTAAGGGTAATCTTGGAACAATTACCATGCATTTATGGGAATGAGGCTCTCATTTATTTATTACCTTTCTCCTAACAGTCCCATAGCAGTCCAGTCAAGATGGTAACAACATACACACGCCCACTTATCTTTATGAGGATGGTTTCTTTCTCCATCTCTACCACTCACCGTCATGGCTCCACACCACCCTATATGGGACTCACTCTTACAAGTTAATGCTATAATGGCAATTGCCACTTCACAGTTTGCTGAATCTATGCTTTCTCCATCAGTTTTCCTATAATAGATATGAGATTTTTATTTATTTTTTCTTTTAAGAAATGGAACAAAAACCTTGACTTGTAGATCATACAAATGTGGCTAAGTAGAGGTAACTGGTCTCATTTCTAGATGAGATTTTAGAGTTGTAAAGCAATCATCATGTTGGTTGTTTGGATGCTTATGTGAAATAAATGATATCAAACGGGCAGGTAAGTACCACAGAATATCTTATTAAACCTACTGAGTTGACGTAGGATAAATGATTCCCAGTATTTCACAAGGATATACATATTTTTTTTTCCTTTTTATACACGTGTGTGTGTGTGTGTGTGTGTGTGTGTGTGTATGATTGAGAAAGGATAGATGTGTGATTCACATATGAGAATATGTGAATAAAGCACATAGGAATACATGAAAAAGACATAATCTGATTTATTAAAGTAAGAAAATAAAGATATGATACCTTTTGAACCTTTTAATTTATGGTTGGACACTCATTTCCAGATATTTCACGCATAAACACACATCAGAGGACTTCAACACCACGCTTAAATTGTGATTTAAAATGCTGTGTAAAGGTTCATAACCCAACTTTAACATCATATTTTTATATTTTGCCTGCCAGAAATATATAAAACAGAAGGAATAGCTTGAAATGTTCATGTTAAATTAATAACAAGGAAGTCAGAAAACACAAAAGAAATAATTGACATCTATTTCTTCTCTCTCTCTCTGCTTCTCTCTTTTAGGTCATAATCTTTACCAGGTATTATCGCATAGCTGTCTGTTTCCAAATTTTATATTTTAGTGGCAATTAATATCACTCTACCCAAATATTTTTCCCATTTTGAAAGGCAGTATTATGTTATTTAATTCATATTGCTATTTATTTAATGTTGTTCAATTCAAATTAGAAAATTAAAGTATAAAACTCATTCAAAGGGATATAGTAAAAGTGAAAAAAAAAAGCGTGGGTTTTAAAGTGAGACAGACTTCATTGTGAACATCAGTCATGCCACGTACTATAGGTTAAAGGTTCTCATGCGGGTTAGTTAACCAGCCTGGGCCTCTGTTCCCCATCCTTAGAATGTGGATGATGATATTAACTAGGGTGGCTATGAGAATGAAGTGGTAACACATATGTATAAAGTGCTAGGACATGTATTCCCAATAATGAATACTATTTAATGTGGCTTACCGTGCTACACGTAGGGTGCTAAATGTGTTACACATTTACAAACTTAATTCTTACAGCATTCCTGTGGGATAGGGGTCGTTTCTGTCCTGTTTTACAGATATAGAAGTAAAGGATAGAGATGTTAAATCATTTACCTGTGGCTGCGTAATTCTTTTTATTTTGAGACGGAGTTTCACTCTTGTTACCCAGGCTGGAGTGCAATGGCACGATCTCGGCTCACCACAACCTCTGCCTCCTGGGTTCAGGCAATTCTCCTGCCTCAGCCTCCCAAGTAGCTGGGATTGCAGGCACGCACCACAATGCCCAGCTGATTTTTTTGTATTTTTAGTAGAGACGGGGTTTCACTATGTTGACCAGGATGGTCTCGATCTCTTGACCTCGTGATCACCCCGCCTCAGCCTCCCAAAGTGCTGGGACTACAGGTGTGAGCCACCGCACCCGGCCAGCTGTGTAATTCTTAAGTGGCAGGAGCAGAATTCTAATTGGGGACCATCTGTCTGGTTATCTATTTCTGTGCAACAAACCATCTGAAACTTAGTGGCTTAAAACAACAACAATTTAATCATCTTTAAGAATTTATGGGTTGATGGGATGGAGGTGCATGGTTCCTTTCCTGCAAAAGATGTGGACCACAGCTACAGCTATCTAAGAGCAGTGGTGGTGGAGCTGTAACAATGGAGATGGTTCTCTCACAAGGCTGGCATTCAGTGCTGACATTCTGCTTGGAGTTCAGATGTGTATATTGGCTGGATCACCTCAGTTCTCTTCATATATATATACATACAGAGATATGTATACACATACATACACACACACACACACACACACACACATATTGCACTTTAGGTTCTAGGGTACATGGGCAAAAATGCAGGATTGTTGCATAGGTACATATATAGCATTGTGGTTTGCTGCCTTCACCCCCCCGTTGCCTATATCTGGCATTTCTTCCCTTGTTATCCCTCCCCAACCTCCCTACCCACCGCTGTCCCTCCTCATTTCCCTCGCAACAGACCCCAGTGTGTGATGCTCCCCTCCCTGTGTCCATGAGTTCTCATTGTTCAACACTCACCTATGAGTGAGAACATGCAGTGTTTTTTTTTTTTTTTTTTTTTTTTTCTGTTCTTGTGCCAGTTTGGTGAGAATGATGGTTTCCAGGTTCATCCATGTCCCTACAAAGGACATGAACTCATCGATTTGTATGGCTACATAGTAGTCCATGGTGTATATGTGCCACATTTTCCTTGTGCAATCTATCATCAATGGGCATTTGGGTTGGTTCCAGGTCTTTGCTATTGTAAACAGTGCTGAATGAACATACGTGTGCATGTGTCTTTATAATAGAATGATTTGTAATCCTTTTGGTATCTACCCGGTAATGGGATTGCTGGGTCAAATGGAATTTCTATTTCTAGGTCCTTGAGGAATCGCCACACTGTCTTCCACAATGGTTGAATTAATTTACATTCCCACCAACAGTGTAAAAGTGTTCCTATTTCTCCACATCCTCTCCAGCATCTGTTATCTCCAGATTTTTTAATGATCACCATTCTAACTGGCATGAGATGGTATCTCAATGTGGTTTTGATTTGCACTTCTCTAATGATGAGTGATGATGAACATTTTTTCATATGTTTGTAGGCCTCACAAATGCCATCTTTTGAAAAGTGCAGTACTGCATGTGGCTTCATCTTATGGATTACCTCCCATAGGCATAGAGACTGGGTTCCAGGAAAGAGTGTTGCAAGAGGACAAGCTCCAATATACAAACATGTAAGATGCATTCACTTGCATCACACTTGCTAATGTCCCATTGACCAAGGTTTGTCACATAGAAAAGCCCAGAATCAATGTGGGAAATAACTATACAATGACATGAATACTGAAAGGCCCCATTAAGGCCACTAAAATAATAGCTCACCACAACATCTGTCATCAGAAGCATTCTTTTCTGTCTTCCAAACTTTCATAGCTGTCGGTAATCTACTCATTTTGGGTAGCATGTTGGACAATGCCTTGTGAGAAGGACTTAGCAGTTTCAGACACAGAGTCGATTACATCACTTTAGAAAGTTTTTATACTTTCCTGCTTCCAAATATGACATAAAGTTTCAATTTAATGATTTTAAAAATAAATGTTAGTTTTATGAAAGAAAAATGCCTCTCTCAAGGATTGAAGTTAGTTTTAAAAGGCCAGATCTGTATTGCATTTTATATGTATAATTCTTAGTGAATAAAGTAATGAGAAATATTATCATATTTTATACCCTGTCATTATTCAAATGAAAGTGAATATATAGCAATTGATTTCTTAGAGTTTATGGCTAATTTTGGATTTTTAAAGACATTTCCTTTCAAAGGAATAAACTTTTTTCTGTTCTTTCTGTGAAAGAAGAATTTTTACTTGAGGAATTGTACTGATACCAAAACAGAGATATAGACCAATGGAACAGAACAGAGGCCTCAGAGGCAATACCACACATCTACAACCATCTGATCTTTGACAAACCTGATATAAACAAGCAATGGGGAAAGAATTCCCTGTTTAATAAATAGTGTTGGGAAAACTGGCTAGCCATGTGCAGAAAGCAGAAACTGGACCCCTTCCTGACACCTTACACTAAAATTAACTCCAGATGGATTAAAGACATAAACATAAGGCCTAACATCATAAAAACCCTAAAAGAAAACCTAGGCAAAACAATTCAAGACATAGGCATAGGCAAGGACTTCATGACTAAAACACCAAAAGCATTGGCAACAAAAGCCAAAATAGATAAATGGGATCTAATTAAACTCCAGAGCTTCTATACAGCAAAGAAACAATCATTAGGGTGAATAGGTAACCAATAAAATGGGAAAAAATTTTTGTAATCTACCCATCTGAAAAAGGGTTACTATCCAGAATCTACCAAGATATAAAACAGGTATAAAAGAAAAAAAATCATCCAAAAGTAGGCAAAGGACATGAACAGACACTTTTCAGATGAAGACCTTTGTGATGCCTACAAACATATGAAGAAATGCTCACATTCACCCATCATTAGAGAAATGCAAATCAAAACTACATTGAGATACCATCTCAGGACAGTTAGAATGGTGATCATTAAAATATCTGGAGACAACAGATGCTGGAGAGGATGTGGAGAAATAGGAACACTTTTGTACTGTTGGTGGGAGTGTAAATTAGTTCAACATTGTGGAAGACAGTGTGGTGATTCCTCAAAGACCTAGAAATAGAAATTCCATGTGACCCAGCAATCCCATTACTGGGTATATATATATCCAAAGATTATAAATCGTTCTATTATAAAGACACATGCACGCATATTTTCATTGCAGCACTGTTTGCAATAGCAAAGACCTGGAACCAACCCAAATGCCCATCAATGATGGACTGCACAAGGAAAATGTGGCACATATATATCATGGAATACTATGCAGCCATACAAATCAATGAGTTTGTGTCCTTTGTAGGGACATGGATGAATCTGGAAACTATAATTCTCAGCAATCTGACACAAGAACAGAAAAAAAAAAAACCACTGCATATTTTCACTCATAGGTGGGTGTTGAACAACGAGAACTCATAGACACAGGGAGGGGAACATCACACACTGGGGTCTGTTTGGGGAGAATAGGGGAGGAACAGTGGAGGGTAGTGAGGTTGGGGAGGGATACCAGGGGGAGAAATGCCAAGTATAGGTGATGAGGAGATGGAGGCAGCAAACCAAATTGCCATGTATGAACCTATGCAACAATCCTGCATGTTCTCCACATGTACCCTAGAACCTAAAGTTCAAAAAATATATATATAAAATATAAAATATTAAATATAAATATTATATATAAAATATTAATATAACACATTAAATATAAAAATATATATACATATATATAAAGAATAAAAGAAGAAAAAACACTTTTTGCATTTAATATAAAGTAAAATAATTTACTTTTTATGCCATTTATATAGGTTCAATGTAGAACTTTTTGTTTGTAAGTTTTACTGCAGTGGAAGTATTTTATATTTGTATATGACCTTTATTTCTAAACATTTTACCTTAATGACCCAAAACACTCAAAGTGTTTGTTCTGTTAATACTGACTTTGCAACCGAATCAACCCTGGCAATCAATGAGGTGAGAGATGTCACAGCCAGATCACCCTCACCATTGTGGAAGACAGTGTGGCAATTCTTCAAGGATCTAGAACTAGAAATACTATTTGATCCAGCAGTCCCATTATTGGGTATATACCCAGAGGATTATAAATCATTGTTATAAAGACATGTGCATATGTATGTTTATTGTGGCACTATTCACAATAGCAAAGACTTGGAACCAACCCAAATGCCCATCAAGGATAGACTAGATAAAGAAATGTGGCACATATATACTATAGAATACTATGCAGCCATAAAAACGGATGAGTTCATGTGCTTTGCAGGAACATGAATGAAGCTGGAAATCATCATTCTCAGCAAACTGACACAAGAACAGAAAACCAAACACAACATGTTCTCACTCATAAATGGGAGATGAACAATGAGAACACATGGACACGTGGAGGGGAACATCACATACTGGGGCCTGTCAAGGAGGTGGGAGGGCTAGGGGAGGGATAGCAGGGGGTGGGTTTAGAGGAGGGATAGCATTAGAAGACATACCTAATGTGGATGATGGGGTGATGGATGCAGCAAACCACTATGACACGTGTATACCTATGTAACAAACCTGAACGTTCTGCACATGTACCCCAGAACTTAAAGTATCATAAAAACATGTTGACATTTCAAAAAAAAATACATAACCCTTTACTCTTGATTCATTACTTCAAGTTATGTTAGCAATGATTTACAGGCAATATCATGTCAAAGCTGTTTGGTGACCAGTGCAAACTCTGATAATGTCATAGCCTAGGATCAAGACTCTGAGGGGGAGATAATCAGAAGATGATATCTGAACTAAGTTATTACTTTAATGACTGTGGTATTAATTTAAAAATTTTTTCTTTTCTTAAAAAAATGAGACAGGTAGGTAAAAGAAGTAATGAAGAAACTCAGTAACTTACTTTTTGTGACAACACCTTCCAGGCGAATGATATTTGGATGGTCAAACTGGCCCATGATACTAGCTTCTCTTAGAAAATCCCTTCTTTGCCGATCCATGTGGCCGCCTTTCAAAGTTTTAATGGCAACTGGGATCTCTCTTTTCCCTGGTGTCTTCAAACGCCCACTACAGACTTCTCCAAATTCACCTTAAAATATGAACAAAAGCAGCTATTTGATTAAACCAAATACATTTCAGAAGAGTCAAACTGTCATACAGTGACATCCATTTTTCACATGACTGTTAAGTATGTTATTTTCACATAAACATTTCTTTCTTAAAAACTAAGTTTATAAGGATAATATGCTTGACCAGCAACACTTCTAATGAATAATGGAATGCATTTTCATATGATAGAACACAGGAAATACCATTGATAGATGTCTCTGATCTGCTGAGAAATTATAACTAGCAGAATGTGTAATGCTAATGTAATTCTATAGAAATGCAATCACAGCATAATGTCTCCTGCTCCTGTTCTCAATGCTGATATATGGGCCAAATGTTTACTCTATTCAGGGAATCCATCAGGCACCTGTAGTTAATTTGATCTCCTAGGTCATACGACTGGACATCACTGACAGTTAGGAATCAATGTTAGGGTCAACTGATGTATGAACATATTGAAAACACCCACACTGAACTCTACTATAGTAAATTACTATACCTGCTAAATCACAAGCCATGTGGTTGGAAATACAGATAAGGACGATGAGACATGGTTCAGCATTGTCTCCATTGGGTAGATTAAACAATCACCAAATATTTAGCAGGCATTTATTATATCTATATCCAGTGCTAGAATGTTGTGAGTTTCAAAAAAGTATAAGACTTGGTCTCTATTCTCAGTTGCTTATAATCTGGTAGGAGATTTTAGATGAACATAAATGAAACACTTAAGAACTTAAGAATAAATTCCTGTAAACACTATATTTGTTAAGTAAGAACAGTGAGGGCTGAAGACTTCCTGGAGAGGATGGAACTCATGCTGGACCTCGAGAGATGAACAGGATTTAGGTATTTGAGAGAAGCAGGATATTCAAGACAGGGGGCATAAGGGAGTAAAGGAAATGAAGAAAATCATTCAAAGGTCCAGAAACAGTAGAGAGAATAACATGGACACAAAGCAACAAGGAGACAGAAGGGATTCCTGTGGATAAAAGATAATATACTTTCTCAGTGCAATGCAATACATTCAACAAACTTTGAAATTCTAGATGCTTAACTTTCCTAGAGCTTATTACCTGTATTTCCTTCAGAACATGATGATTGATTCTCAGTTTATTAATATATAAAGTGAGAATAATAAAATCTTCCATAATTCTATAACCTCTTTTCCCAGAAGGATATTGGGAAGATCAAAAGTGACAATTTATGTCAAAGTGCTTATAAACTGTAAAGTACTATTCATACAGTGTTTTTGGTTATCAAAATCTTTGGAAGAATGAAAGAAATTAAAATTAAAATATCTTCAGTTGGTCTATTAGCAGTTATGGCCAATTGTAAGACATAATATAAGTTTAAGCAAAGAATATTGAATGAAATTTTGCAGTACAATGGATTTCAATTATCCTTACTTTCTTTGGACAGTTTATCACAGCCAACTAAATGCTGACTATGCATGAATATTATAGAAATAGGAAAATATTATAGAAACAGAAAAAATATCTACCTTTTGGTGTAGGTACTAAGATTTTTTTAGGTAAAACAAATAACTATTGGGAGGCCACGGTGGGCGGATCACAAGGTCAGGAGATTGAGACCATCTTGGCCAACATGGTGAAACTCCATCTCTACTAAAAAAATACAAAAATTAGCTGGGCGTGGTGGCACACTCCCAAGTAGTCCCGGCTACTTGGGAGGCTGAGGCAGAATTGCTCGAATCCGGGAGGCAGAGATTGCAGTGAGCTGAGATTGTGCCACTGCACTCCAGCCTGGCACCTGGCAATAGAGAGAGACTCTGTCTCAAAATAAGTAAATAAGTAAATAAGTAAATAAGTAAATAAATAAATAAATAACTGGGAGGAAACAAGGCATAAGTTTGCATCCAAACAATTATGTGTACACATGTCCATTAGAAATAGAAAGCAGTCTAACAAGAGAATTTATTCTATTTATGTTAAAGAAACAAGCAAAGAAACAAGCAAACAAAAACCACTGAAAATTCAGTGTGTATGACATTAGGGTTTTGTAAATCTTGTATGAATCTGGCAACAAACACAAGAATCATCTTTTTTTTTTTTAACTTAACGATACTCTGAAGCTGCTGGAGGATGAATTTCCTTATTTCACAAGAACAAAAAGAAGTTGTAGTTTTTCAGTTCTGCTCGTAATAACACAACGATTTAGGTAATACCGTGTCAAAGCTCTTTGGTGACCAGTGCAAACTCTGATAATGTCCTAGCTTAGAATCAAGACTCTGAGGGGAGGCAATCAGAAGATGGTATCTGCACTAAGTTATTCCTTTAATAACTGTTGTATTAAGATTTTTTCTTTTCTTAAATAATGAAAGTAGGTTTGTGAAAGAAGTGAAATATTTTCTCTTATACATAAAAATACCAATTGATAGAGATTTTCAACATATTTCTACTGAGACCCTGAACCTTGAGAGAAGAGGTGGGTATGCATGTTTACACTAATGTCCAATACAATCAGGCGTATTAAGATACTTAAAATTCATCCTCAGATCATTCATCCTGGTTTGTTGTAATGAATATCCAGAACAAAAAAAAATTTATTTTTCCTTCTTTTTTCTTTTATTTTGTCTAATAAATTTGATAGTATATATAAAGATTAAGCAATATTTTAAAACCCCTCACCTGCTATGAGCCCATAATCCATGTGTTTTTTCTGTTCACATCTCATAGAAATTCAAATAAACTTTTGAATATCATGAAAGAATGAGAACGCTGTTGGTATTTTATCAAGACAGACAAAGTGTTAATTTTCCTTGGTTTTCTGTTGTCTGAAATTCATGTATCTTATTAACACCAGGCAGGTGTTGTTTTCATGCCAAGCTTTGCATGATCAAGCTGTTATCACACTTATTTCAGTGGTACTAAATATGGTCGCCTCAATTAAAGATCTGAGACTCTTAGTGTATTCTTTAGCAAAGTCCAAAAAGCTCAGTCACATAATGTATTAAAACTGTTATCTACAGTAGGCTTGAATGAATCAGACATATCAGGCAGACAGGAAAAATATTTTAAATTAAATGCACAGTTTCAGATTTTGCTAAAAACTGATTTATTATGTCATTGACCTTGTAGCAAAAGTAGAGATCCCATATAGAGCCATAAGTGATAAAAATTATTCCTCAATAGGATCTGTGAACATTTATATATACTGATTAGTACATAATTAACTCTTCAACTATAGGAATAGGGTATTAATTACCTTTTTAAAATTTTATAATATATAGTTGTAATCATTATTACAAAGCTAGGTCTTACATAATGTTATCCTGTGCTGGGTCTAAGAAATCACTATATATTTTATTCCCAATAAACCATTGAGGTAGGTACTAGTATTATCCCACTTTATTGGTAAGCTAAGTAACAAACCCACAAAGACACAGCTAGAAAGTGCAACGTTGTCATTTGAACCTAGGCTGTCTGGCTTCAGAGTCCATGCCTGTAACCTTTATTCTCTGCTGTCTGAGTTGTTTATCATTGTTAATATTTTCCTGTGTTGGTATGTTAGTTAAATCCCCAACTGGTAGCAATGGTGGCTTAAAACCAACTATTGTAATAGTGTTCAAATGCATGAACTGAATATGAACAGATGTTTGGAATGATAAAACCATATCCTAGGAATGTTTCACTATTAAGTAGGAATGGAGACCCCACTCAAATATGTTATATGTTAGATGGTCTAGAAAAATCACTACAGTCTAGTTTCCAGAGAGCAAAGAAACTTCTATCTAGGATCATTGATCTTCTGCCACTGACAGCACATTCACAAGTGAACAACCCCATCTATCTCCCTGGATGTTGGTGAAACATTCTTGGACAAGAAATTTTGTTGTATGTTATACAGGGTCATATTAAAATATCAATTACTATTGAACTTTTCATATAAAGTCTATGTGATTGAACTTAAATCTGTGAAGGAAGGGTAGAGGCAGTGGGAGGAATCTCTCTTGGAGGACCACTGCATCAGGATTCCTTTGAGGCTTTCCAAAAGTTTACTTCCCATGTTCTGAGATTCTGGTACTTCCTCCATATTCAACCCCTAGAGAGCACTGAAGCAAAGAGCCACACTCCTGATAGTTTTCATCACACCTCTCGGTATGAAATGTTTCCTTGCTCATACTTGCTGTTTCCTGCAGACAGGAATGCTCTCTCACATATTTTCCCCCTTTTCTCTCCTGCCTGTACTCTCCTCAGTTCTTCTCTATGTGGATGGCTCCATATTGGTAAAGGCTCAGTTTTGATATCCGTCTTTCAGAAAACTTTCCTTGACCAACCCATCTAATTTAGCCTCCCACCACCAACAGGCTCTTTTGACTGTAAAAGGAGCAGCCTCTGAGATTTGGAAACTGGCCCAGCTCTCAGAGATAAATGTTATTTTATTCCCCTGCTGGAAATAACACCAACCTCAGGCTACTTTGAGACCATGATAAAATGAGACACAGTAGGGCCACTTAATAATTTTGTCTAAGTACAGACAAAGGCAAGGTCATTGTGCCACCCCGAAACACCAGAAATCCTGACTCTTGTCTAAAATGAGTGCCACTTTTAAGAAACAATTACAGCTTTATTCTCATATCTTGTCTTCCCTTCCTATAGCTAAGATTCATTAATACACTATGGTTCAAGTCTTAAAATTAAGGCCCGATATTATTGGCTTCTGTGATAGCTGAGGGCATCTGAAAGGGATTTAAATAGCCCTACTGTATTCTTCCCTACTCTGCTCCCACAAATAAGGTTTCCTAGCTGAAGAACTTGTGTCATCAAATAGATCAGGTCAAGTTCCTCCTCATCCCTGAGAAGTAAGTTTCAGTTCCATGCCAGTCTGTGCAGTTATTCAAACAAGCCAATCACATCCTCCTGAGCATCAATGAGTACTCTACCCTCTTGATACTATAAAAGCTGCATCCCATACCCATGCTTATTCATGATTTTTCCCAAATGCAACCCTTATGTGGCCTTGCATGGTGTCTGGTGTCTCCCTCCTCTGGGCTGTAAATGTATGTGATTAATAAATATGCATAAATCTCATCTGCCTAATATAGGGTCTGTGTGTGTCTCTTTCCATAGGTATTTCCCTCAGTATGAAATCCTTCCCTCACAAACCGGGTAAACAGGAAGCAATTAAAACAGATATCCAGGGGGTGACACAAGATGGCGGAATAGTGGTCATCCACTTGTATTCCCCATAACAAAAATAATTCTGCACCCGTCCATGAACAAAAATCTCTTTGAAGGAGCCCTTGGATTGAGATATGAGGTTGTGAAACCCTGGCAGAGCCCAACACCCAGGATGGTTGTTTTGAGAATACAGACCTGCATCTGGGTGGCAAACCCAGCAGTTGCACACCCAGCTTCAGACCCATAAACAACCCTATTTTCCAACGGGCTTAGTTACAGCCCTGTTTGTCCTTGAGCCTGCTTCCAAAAGCACCCACCAAAAGGCCGGGAGGAATCATGCACATTAGTGTTTAACAGACAGACCCATCTGCTTGTTGCCATCAGTTTTGTCAGTGAACCCAAAAGCTATCCTGTAACTCAGCTCCAGCCCTGTTCAGCTGTAATCCTAGCCTAGTACTTCTCACATGGGGACCTAGAGGGAGACTTGTCTATCTATATCACCTGGACAGACTTGTGTCCTCTGTCTCACAGCAGATCATGAAGGGGCCCTATCTCAGCTCTTGCCCCTATCTGCCATAGCCTGGGAGTAATCTTATCCATAATAAGAATGGCTGGGAGACTCATCCATCTGTGCCACTAAAGACTGCCAGCCTCCATCCCACAGCAGGTCCTGAAGGTGCCCTGAATCTTGATTCTAGCCCCTCTTAACAGCAGCCTTGGAACAATCCCAATGGCACAGGGTGACTAGCCCATCAGTGCTAATGGGCTTGACAATCTCCATTCCATAACAGATCCTGAAGGGACCCTTTCTAGGTACCCGCCCTTCTGTGACAGACCTGAAATTATTCCACCTTGCAAGAAACTGCTAGAGATGCTCTTGGACAGGTTTGCTGGCCTTCATCCCATAGAAGACCCTAACTGGGTCCTAAATCTCAGCTCTAGCCCCTCTCAGATGTGTCTATGAGCAATTTTGTCCATACAGGGATCTTTTGGGATTCTCATCCTGCCCTGCCTGATGTTGGGTCAGGCTTGCCAACATCAGTTCCACACCAGACTTAAATAGCCCTGAAGTTTGGGTTCAGTGCCTGCCAGCTGTGGTCTTAAAGCAGTTCTGTCCAGCTGGAATCCCTCCAGGAGACATGCCTGTCTGTTTCCCTGACAGGCTTTGCCAAACTCTGTTTTGCAGTGGATCCTTAAAGGGTGCTGGATTTAGGTCCAGGCCCCTTTTGTCTTCAGACTGAGAGAAGTTTGGCCTGCTTAGGTACTCACAAGAAGGCATGTCCCACAATGCCCATTCAGGCTGAATCCCTTACCTCTGTCCCATTGTGGATCTTTAAATGGCACTATAAATTGGTCCCCACCTTTTAAAACTGCAGTCTGAAAGCAGGCTTTCTCACCTAGGAAACCACTGTATACACACCTATTCATGACCCCAGAGATAGCGCTAAAGATCTCAGCCTTGGTTATATATCAAGAAACAATCTTGTGTCTCAGTTTAAGTCCATCTTATGGCCAGGAGAGGTACTCATTTAGTTATCCAACAGGGGTCCTCCCAGAGACCCAGTGGAAGCCATATCCATCACTGCACGTGGAAAAAAAACTTGCAATCTATGAACCTGAAGCAGACTTTTATCATCATAGAGCCAGACCCAAAGATCAAGGTCCTGGCGACAGTCCAATCTGCCCAGAAACCAAATGGGGTCCACACCAACTACAGCCTCTGGCAACAACTCTGCCAATTGCAGTTTCCACTGTAGACCCAGTATCAGGTACAAGACCTGGATCCAATGCCACTCAATCATGAGCCCTGAGGTGATCTCATCAGCCTCAAGATCTATTAGGAGAAAATTTTAATGTGCCAAATCTATTGTATAGAGAGTGAAAGAGGAGTTAGCTCCTTCAAATGCAGACAGAAATGCAAGCCTACGTGAATAACAAAGAATGAAGCAAACGTAATACCATCAAAATAACGAAGCCTTTACTAATCGACCCCAACAAAATAGAGATGCACTAATTACTGGAAAAAGAATTCAAAGTGCTCATCTTAAAGAAACCCAATGAAATTCAATAAATACAGGTAGACAACTGAAAGAAATGAAGAAAATAATGCATGAATGAAATGAGAAGTTTGACAAAAATAGAAACCACTGAAAAGAACCAAACAGAAATCCTAGTGCTGAAGAACACAATGGCAGAACTGAAAAACTGAATAGAGAGTTTGAATAGCTGATGTAATCATGCAAAAAAATTTAGACATTGTGAATTTGAAGACAGATTATTTGAAATTAGCTAATTAGAGGAATTTTAAAAAATGATTAAAATAGAGTGTAGGGACATATGGGACACCATCAAATGTACAAATATAAACTTTATGAGAATATCCAAAGGAGAAGAGAGACAAAGGAAAGAAAACATTATTTAAAGAAATACTGTGAAAAAAATCCAAATCTTGGGAGGGATATAAACATACAGATTTAGGAACTTCAAAGGACCCCAAGGAAGGTAAACTCAAAGAATATTCCAAGGTTCCTACTGCCTTAAAACTTGTTTGTTTCTTACTTTAACATTATAATTAAATTATTAAAGTCAAAAACTAAGAAGCTTTAAGGCAGCAAGAGAGAAGACACTTATCATATAAAAAGGATTTCCCATAGGACTATACATGACTTCTCAACAGAAACCTTGCAAGTCAGGAGGGAGTGGCATGACATACTGAAAGTGCTAAAAAATAAGTTAACAAAAAATATGACACACAGCAACACAGTCCTTTAGAAATGAAAAATGAGATCTAAGACAAACAAAAGCTGAGAAAATCCATTATCATGGAACTGGCCTTACAAGAAATGCTTAAGGGAATTCTTTGAGTTGAAATAAAACAATAATAAGTAAAATATAAAAACATATGAAAATGTAAAGCTTATTAGTAAAGGTAAACATACACTCAAATTCAGAATATACTAAAATTGTAAAGGTGTTACGTAAATCACTCATTAATATAATAGTTAAAAGACAAATTTATTTAAGTGATTATAACTATAAATGATGAGTTAGCATGCACAATATAAATACATACAAAACATTACATCAATAGCATAAAATCTGTGAGAGAGGAGAAATAGAAGCATAGAATCTTTGTGTGCAATTGTAGTTAAGGTACTTTCGGCTTAAATTAGAATACTTTAAGATGTTTTATGTAAGCCTCATAATAACTACAAGGAAAAACCTCTGGCAGATACACAAAATATAAAGAGAATGAAATTAAAGCATATTACTACAAAAATACACAAATCACAAAGAAAGACAGTAAGATTGGAAGAAAGTCACAAAATAACTATAAAAGTCAGTAAAAAATTAACAAAAGGCCTATAGTAAGCTCATATCTATCTGTAATTATTTTAAATGGAAAGAGATTATATTCTACAGTTAAAAGAGTATCTAAATAGATTTAAAAAACAAGATCCAACAATATGTTGCCTACAAAAACTTATTTTAGCTTTAGGGACACACATAGAGTAAAGGCAAAAGTATGGAAACAAAGGCAGATAGTAACCAATAGAGCATGAGAGTGATTATGTTTGTATTAGATCAATAGAGAGTGGGGGTGATTATGCTTATATAATTGTTATATTAGAATGACTTTCTTTTTGTCAAAATTGGTAAAAAGAGAAAAAGTAGATCATTATATAATAACGAAGGGGTCAGTTAATTAAAAACATAAGCATTTAAAATATATATGCATATACCATTGGAGCTCCTACACATATAAAGCAAACATTAATAAATCTGAAGAGATAGGCTATCATACAGTAATAGTAGGAAATTTAACTACTGCACTTTCAACAATAGATAGTTTATTCAGATGAGAAAAAGTGGACTTTAACAATCCCTTACACTAAATGGACCTAATAGGTATATACAGAACATTTCATCCAATGTCACCATAATACACGTTTTCCTCAAGTGCACATGGAACATTCTGCAGGATTTATTTAAGAATAAATTCTTAAATTTAGGAAGACTGAAATAATATCAAGTATATTTTCTGACCATAATGGAATTAAACGAGGAATTAATAAAAGAGAAATTCTGGAAAATTCACAAATATTTGGAGATTAAACATCACACTCCTGTACAACCTAATGGATCGAGGAAGAAATTAAAAATAAGAGTTAAAAAATCCTCAGACAAATAAAAATGAAAATGAAAATATAACATACCAAACTTATGGCATGCACCTAAGGAAGTTCTAAGAAGGAAGTTTATAGCAATAAATGCCTGCATTACAAAAGAGAAAAGTTCTTAAGCATCTTAATGTTACCTGAATAAACTAGAAAGGAAGAACAAACAAAGTATGAAGTTAGCAGAAGGAAGGAAATAATAGAGATCAGAATAGAAGTAAATAGAGATGAGAAAAAATAGAAAAGATAAAGAAAATTGACAAACCCTTAGCCAGAGCGGACCAACTAAAAAAAGAGAAGACTCAAAGAAAAACGTGTTTCTAACTTGCTGAATCTAAAGATAGATGCAACTCCCTAAGGTGAACGAACACACAGCAGAGCAGTTTGAAAGATACGTTTCTTCTGTGTTTCAGACGCAGTTTTACCGCTAATTCTGATACGGCTGGATTTGGCTGGAAATATCTGTTTTTAGATTCTCCAAAGAAAGGGTTTCTGAACTGCTGCATATACACATCAGTGTAACTCTGCACTACAGACCAAGTGACAGAGCAAAACCTTGTCTCTAAAAACAAAAGGGCTCCCCAGAAGACAGTTTGGTAGTCACTATTGGTCCTACACTTTCTCAGGTCATATTGACCATCTCAGCTTTCAACCCATTTTATCCAGAAGCTTGAGACATAAACTCACATCACTCAACCCTCTGAAGTTGGGTGCACTGTCATACTCTATGGGAGAACATGAATATAGGTCTACCCAACCTAACTCTGCTACTGGCCACCACAGGGCCAGAGTTTCCATCTGTAAACCTAAATATTGATTTGGCTATGTCCCCACCCAAAACTCATCTTGAATTATATTATCGTTCCCATAATCCCCATGTATCATGGGAGGGACTCAGTGGGGGGTAATTGAATCATGGGGGTAGTTTTTCCCATGCTGTTCTCATGATAGTGAGTAAATTTTCATGAGATCTGATGGTTTTATAAGGGGCTTCCCTCTTGGCTTGGTTCTCTTTCTTCTCTGTTCCACTGCCTTGCGAAGAAAGACAGATTTGCTTCCTCTCCAGCATAATTGTAAGTTTTCTGAGGCCTCCCCGGCCATGCTGGACTATGAGTCAATTAAACCTCTTTCCTTTATAAATTACCCAGTCTCAGGTATGTCTTTATTAGAAGCATGATAAACTAATGCAAGTGACTTTTATACAAGATGCACAGATATAAATGTAAAGACACAGAAACATGAAAAAGCAAAGAAATATGATATCTCCAAAGGAACACAATAATTCTCTAGCAATAAATTCCAACAAGAAAGGAATTTATAAAATCAGAGAAAAATAACTATATTAAAGAAGCTCAATGAGATACAATAGAACACAGATAAGCAATACAAAGACATCAGAAAAACAATTCAGGATATGAAAAATAAATTTATGAAAGAAATACATATTATTGAAAAAGAACCAAGCAGAAATCCTGGAACTCCAAGGGTTCAAGAATAGACTAGATCAAGAAGAATAATTTTGGAAATAGAATATAGGTCTTTTGACTAAAAAACAGTCTGACAAAAATAAGAAAAAAATGGTGAAAAAAATAAACAAAGCCTACGTAACATATGGGACACCATACAGTGACCAAATATTCAAATTTTCAATGTTCCAGAAGGTGAAGACAATACTGAAGGCACTGAAAACTGTGTAATAAATAATAACGAAACTTTCCCAAGTTTAGCAAGATATTTAGACATCCAGACATAGGTTGCTTAGAGATTCTCAAATAGATATAATGAAAAAGGCCTTATACAAGCCACATGGTATTCAAACTGTCAAAAGTCAAAGCAAAGAAGAAATTCTAAAAACAGCAAGAGAAAAGTGCCTAGTCACTTATAAGGAAACTCCTATCATACTAACAGCAGACTTCCAGCAGAAACCTTACAAGCCAGAAGAGAATAGGATGATATATTCAAAGTTTTGAAAGATAAAACTAGCAGCCAAAGATACTAGACCTAACAAAGTTATCCTTCATAAATGAAGGAAAAACACATTCTTTTCTCAGAGAAGCAAAAGCAGAGGGAATTAATCACTATTACACTGGCCCTAGAAGCAACGTTTAAGGAAGGTCTACACCTGGAAACAAAAGCATGATATCCACCATCAGAAAACACATTAATGTATAAAACCCATTGATAGAAAGAAAGGTCTCAAATATTAGCACCACAGAAAACCACCCAATCATAATAATAACAAGAGTAAAAGAGCAAATAATATACAAAACAACCAGGAATAAATGAATAAAAGGACAAGAATAAACTCTCATACTTCAATAATAACTGAATGTAAACAAATTTAACTTTCCACTTAAATGATATAGACTGCCTTCATGGATGAAAACATGACCCAACTATAAGCTACCCACAAGAAACTCATCTCTTCTGTAAAGACACATATAGTCTGAAAGTAAAGGGAAAGAAAAATACATTCTATGAAAATGGAAACCAAAAGTGAGCAGGAGCAGTTGTCCTTAGATAAAACAGAATTTAAGTCAAGAACAGAAGAAAGAGACAAGAAGGTCATTTTATAATGATAAATGGATCAGTACAGCAAGAAGGTATAGCAATTCTCTCTCTCTATATATATATATGCATCCAACACTGGAATACTCAGATACATGAAGCAAATATTAGATTTAAAGAAAGGGATAGACTCTAATACAATAATAGTTGGTGACTTCAACCTGCCTGTTGAGCATTAGATCATCTAGACAGAAAAGTAAAAAAGAAACACTGGATTTAAATAAAACTTTAGACCAAATGGACCTAACACTTATTTATAGAACATTTCATCCTACAGCTACACAATAAATATTCTTCTCATGAATATGTGGATGATTATCCAGGATTCATCACATGCGAGAATACAAAACAAGCCTCAACAAATTTGTACCCGAATTGATATCATTTCAAGTATCTTATCAAACCACAAAGGAATAAAACTGGAAATTAATAATAATAACTTTTGAAACTGGACAAGCATATGGAAATTAAACCACATGCCCCTGAATGGCAATTGGGCCAAGTGAAAAATTAAGCAGAAAATTTAAAAAGTTATTGAAACAAGTGGAAGTCAAAATACAACACAACAAAACCTATGAGATACAGCAAAAGAGTGATAAGAAGAGTTTTTGTTTGTTTTTTTGTTTTTTGTTTTTTTTGAGACGGAGTTTTGCTGTTGTTACTGAGGCCTGAGTGCAACGGCGCAATCTCGGCTCACTGCGACCTCTGCCTCCTGGGTTCAGGCGATTTTCCTGCCTCAGCTTCTCGAGTAGCTGGGATTACAGGCATGCGCCACCATGCCCAGCTAATTTTTTGTATTTTTAGTAGAGACGGGATTTCCCCATGTTGACCAGGATGGTATCGATCTCTTGACCTCTTGATCCACCCGCCTCGGCCTCCCAAAGTACTGGGATTACAGGCATGAGCCACTGCGCCCAGCAAGAACAGTTTTTAGAAATAAATGCCTATGTCGAAAATAGGAATATTTTAAATAATCTAACAATATACTTCATGGAACTGGAAGAGCAACAGCATAGCAAAAATTAGTAGAAAGCAAAATGCAATGAAGATCAGAGCAGGACTAAAAGAGACTAAAAAATACAAAGGATAAAAGAAATGAAAAGTTGTTTCTTAAAAAATGTAAACAAAATCAATAAACTGCTAGCTAGCCTAACCACAAAAAGAGAGAGAGAGAAGACCCAAGTAAACTAATAGATGAAAAAGGAGACAATACAACTGATACTGCAGAAATACGAAACAGACTAATCATCAAAGACTACACATTAGCAAATCGGGAAAGCTAGAGGAATGGCTACTTTGGTGGACACATACAACCTACAAAGATTGAATCAGAAAGAAATAGAAAACTTGAACAGGCAAGTGATGTGCAATGAGATTGAGTCAGTAATAAAAAGTATCCCAACTAAGAAAAGCCCAGGACCAGATAATTTTACTGTCAAATTCTAATACATTTACAAAAAAGAACTAAAACCAATTATCCCTATACTATTACAAAAAGCTGAAGAGGAGGAAATCATTCCTAATTAATCCCACAGGGCCAGAACTACTCTGATACCAAAACCAGACAAGGTTGTAATAAAAATAGAAAACCACAGGCCAATATTTGTGATGAACATAGATGCAAAAAATTATCCACAAAATACTAGGATCCAACAGCACATCACTTTGATCACACGGGATTTAGCTTAGAGAAATAAAAATGGTTCTATATACAGATATGAGTAAACATTATATATCATATCAACAGAAGTAAGGACAAAAACCATAGACATAGAAGAAGCATTTGATGAAATTCAGAATGCTTTATGATAAAACCTCTTAGCAAACTAGTCACAGAAAAAAACATATCTCAATGTAATAAAGGCCATATATGGCAAACTTACAGCTAATATTATACTGAATGGGGAAATGTTGAAACCATTTTCTCCTCAAACTGGAATAATTCTACATAGTGTTAGAAGTCTTAGACAGAGTCAGGCAAGAGAAAGAAATAAAATGCATCCAAATTGGAAAAGAGGAAATCAAATTGTCTCTTTTGCATGTGATATAATCTTATATCCCAAAACATCTCAAGATGTCACCAAAAAAAACTCTTAAAGCAGATAAGTATATTAAGAAAATTACAGGATATAAAATCAACATACAAAAATCAGCAGTGTTTCTATACATCAATAAAGAACTAGCTGAAAAAGAAATCAAGTAGGAAATGTCATTTACAAATGCTAAAAAATATAAAATAAAATATCTTGGTATAAATTTAACCAAGGAGGTAAAAGATTTCTATAAGGAAAATCATAAAACACTGATGAGAGAAATTTAGGAAGTCAAAAACAAATGAAAAGACATCCCATGTTCATGGATTGCAATGATTAATATTGTTAAAATGATCATACTATTCAAAGCAATCTACAGATTCAATGCAATTCTTATTAAAATACTAACGTCATTTGTCACAGAAATAGAAAAACAATCTTAAAATTTGTATGGAATTAAAGAAGAGCCCAAATAGCTAAAGCAATTCTGAGCAAAAGAATAAAGCTGGAGGCGTCACACTACCTGACTTCAGAAGATATAACACTATTATAAGCCAAACAGTATAGTATTGCTATAAAAACAAAAAAAATAGACAGACTGATGAAACAGAATAGAGAACGTAAAAATACATCCATATATTTACGGCTGACTGAGTTTTGACAGACGTGCCAAGAACGTACACTGGGGAGAAGATACCCTCTTCAATAAACAAGGCTGTAAAAGTTGGACATCCATATGCAGAAGAAAGAAACTGGACCTCTATCTCTCACCATATAGAAAAGTCAACTCTAGAGAGAGTAAAGATTTAAACGCAACACCCAAAGCTATAAAACTAATAGAAAAAACATAGGATACATACTTCAGGATACTGGTCTAGGGAAAGTTTGTATGGCTTAGTACTTAAAAGGATAGGCATAAAGAAAAGTAGACAAATGGTACTGTTTAAAATAAAAAGCTCTGCACAGCAAAGGAAACAATCAACAGAGTGAAGAGAAAACCTGTTGAATGGGATAAAACATCTGAAAATTATTTACCTGACATGGGACCTATAGCCAGAATATACAAGGAACTCAACCCAAAAAACAAAATAAAACCACAAATAATCTAATTAAAAAGTGGGTAAATAATATGCATAGACATTTTGCAAAGAAGACGTACAAATGGCCAAGAGCCCTCGGAATAACTGCCCAACATCACTAATTATCAGGAAAATGTAAATCAGAACCCCAAAGGGACATCATCTTACCTCTGTTAGAATGGTTATTATTATAAATACAGAAAATAACGGGTATTGGTGAAGATGCAGAAAAATGGTTACACTTACACACTGTTGGTGGGAATATAAATTAATACAGCCACTATGGAAAAAAGTATGGAGGATCTCTCAAAAAAAAAAAAAAAAAAAGAAAAGCCAAACAGAAGAAGAGTTATCATACGAGCCAGCAATCACACTACTGGATATGCATCCAAAGGAAAAAAAATCAGTATGTCTAAAGATACCTGAATTGCCATGTTTATTGCAGCACTATGTACAATAGACATTTCTCAAAAGAAGACATACAAATGGCAGCAGATACATGAATAAAAAATGCTCATTATCACTAATTATCAGGAAAATGCAATTTAAAGCCACAAGGAGATATTACCTCACATCTGGCATAATGGCCACTGTCAAAAGCACAAAATATAACAAGTGTTGAAGGGAGTTTGAAGAAAAGAAAATCCTTGCGCACTGTTGGTGGGAATGTACGTTAACACAGAAATGATAGAAAATGATAAGGAGGTTCCTCAAAACACTGAAAATAGAATTACTCTATGATCCACCAATCCCACTTCTGGGTATACACCCAATAAAAATATACCCCAAATAAAAATCAATATGCTGATGAGCTGTCTGCATGCCAGTGTCCACTGTGGCATTATTCACAATAGCCAAGATAAGGAAGCAGCCTAGGTGTCTATCACTGGACGAATGGATCAATAAGATTCGGTGCAAATACACACACTGGAGTACTATTCTCCTTAAGAAAAAGGAAATTCTGTCATTTGTGCAACAGGGATGGAAAGGAGGACATTACGGAAAGTGAAATAAACCGGGAACAGTAAGACAAATGGCACATGATTCCCTCTGTGGAATCTAAAAACTAGCAGAAGAAGAGAGGAGAACGATAGTTACCAGATTCTGGGGGAGAGGAGAAGATGGGGAAAGCGAAAATGTTGATAATACATAAAGTTTCAGTTAGACAGCAGGAATAAGCTTTAGTGATCTTATTGCCCAGAATGGTAACTATAGTAAAGAATCATGATTTTTAAATTGCTGAAAGAGTAGATTTTAAATGGTTTTACCATAAAAATGAGAATGCGAAGTAATGAATTTTTAAGTTAGCTTGATTTAATTATTCTACAATATGAACATCTATTAAAACATCATACTGCATCCAATTAATATATTCAATTATCAATTAAAAATAAAATTTATGAAAAAGAAAAAAAAAAACAAACCAGACATCCAATCAAAGAATTGTCTTTGCTTTTTGATAGCATTCCAGCTAGAGCAAACCCCTGCTTCGAAGCTTAGTCCCTCTCCCAAATCACCCATCAGGTGCCCAAATTCTATAACTGGTTCTTTCTAATACCCTCTTACTGACACACACTATATGGTTCTTCCTGGTGTATAGATTCTCCTGCTTCGATAAGTGATGAACCCAACTCGTTCGATTGTAGTGTGTTCCTAGTGGACTTTGATTTGAGAGTATTAATGTACTTACTGCACAGCATTTTTGGCTGTTTGAAATTATCTTTGAATATCATTTTGAACTTTTTTACTTGGTTATTAGCTGTCTTCCCGTTTCAACACTTCCCATGATGATCCCATCCTGTCTATATAATCTAAGTCACGAAGACATGGTTTGTACTGCCTTGGTTTTCTCTATTTTCTGTTGTTTCCACAGCACCTAGTACATAATAAATCTCTTTTTAATACTTGTTGCATGAATGAAATAAATGAATGAGGGGGGAAAAAACAATTCTAGACCCCTAGCTGGGATATTTTAGGATAGATGTAGAAGTCAATAAATTCTCCAATAATTTACCATTTTAAAAATTTGCTTAGTACCTTTTACATTCTTGTCTTTAGTTTCATCTTTTTTATTTGATTTAACTGCAGAAAACCCATTTTCCTATTGTGTAAAGGCAGTAGAAAAAATATTTTAAAATGTCATATAAAGGAGTTGTAAAAGAACAGGCATGGAGAAAAAAACATAACATTAGATTTTTAATTCAGTTCTAGACAGATGTGTATTAGTCTCTTGAAGTCTTAAGGTAAATTCCATTATTATTAATGTTATCAGGATAGTCACCTATCAAACTGTATTCAGCGCCTGTCATTCAAGGATGAAATACCAGTATTCTCATTATGAATTCTGTCTGATTTCCTCCTGATACATAGCATACCTTCTCCATATAAAAGGGAACAACATTTTAAAGAAAACTTACAAGTTTCAAACACAAGCTGAATTGATATTTTAATGCTTCTGATTCAACTTCACAGAAAGGTTCAATATTATGCAAGTTATCTCATGCTTAACAAGGCTTGCTAATAGGAGGAGTAGACTAATGCATTCATCAGGACACGATCTTAGATGTTAGGGCTTCTATTTCTGGCGTCACCCCTATTTTGTGGCTTTAGAGGAAGTCGCTTTACCTTTTCTTGCTTTAGTATAATTGTGAGTGGGTTAAATAGCTACTACTTACATAATTCTTGAGAGATACAGATCAATCTGTAAATATTTGCAAAGCAATGTGAGTCTTAGAAAAGTTCCATGTAACCACTAAGTCTTTTAAAATTATACCAATACCAAAGAGAACATGTGAAATATGCCACTCTGAATATCCTTCATTGCTAGGTTCCTTAAGATCTAGGCCAGGAAGCGGCATTTCTTTAACTCCTGAGAATGAGATGTTTTAACTTTCTTATCATACAATGGTTAAAGATTTCTTTAGTAAGTGAGTTAAAAAAAAGCATTTTTTTTTTCAAACAACACATATTTCAAACATTAGATAACTTCTTTTTTTGGGGGGGGCAAGTTTTTATTTCTTTCCACTGAAGCATGCTTCTAAATATAGCACTGTCCTCAAGAAGATGAAATTTTTCTCTTCATCTGTAATTATGAAGTCCAGTACATTACTAACTTATTGAATGCTGTTATTCATAAAGTTTCAACTTCCCAAACTCACTGATACATCTACCCCTAGAACACTTCTGTGATCCAGTGTTATCAGTCTCTACCAGACGGCCACCTGGTTTCTTCCATTGAGGTAAATTGAAAGAGCTTCACTTTAGAGTAAAAAATATTTGCATTTCAAAACTATCTCTGCTTAATGTGCTATCAAAATTGATTTTCCATTTCTTCCCTGGGAAACTTAATATCTTTCTATCTCAGCTTCCTTTATCTATGAAATATGACTATCTGTTTAACAGAATGATGGGAAGTAAAGGTACATAAAACGCCTCTCTCTCTCTCTGGCAGCTTACGTTATTGCTACCACCCAAAACCTAAAACAAATTCAACCGTCTTCTAGTCATTTCTCTCACAGTCAGGCTACCGAGCACATTTGGAGAACTGGATAGCAGTGTTACTAGTAATGAATGGTTCTGTTCTCAACCATATTCTGTTTTCAATCTACATACTATCTCAGGTTAATGTCTTTCACCACCACCTACTACTGTCTTTAGGCTGTGATATCCCAAATCTACATTTGTAGCTCAGAATCCCTCCTTGAATCCTAGAAGTCTCCTAAAGACCATCTCATTATCATCTACTGTATTAGTCTGCTCAGCCTGCCATACAAAATACCACAGAATGGGTGGTTTAAACAATAGACATTTAATTTCTCAAGGGTCTAAAGATTGGGAAGTGCAAGACTGAAGTGCTGACCAACTCGGTTCCTGGAGAGCTCTCTTCCTGACTTTGAGGCAGCTGCCTTCTCAGTATGTCCTCACATGGCCTTTACTAGGTGCATGCGTGTAGAGACAGAGGGATCTCTCTCTTCCTCTTCTTATAAGGCTAACAATCCTATCATCAGATGAGGATCCCACCTTTATGATCTCAGTTAACCTTAATTACTCCCTGAATGTCCTGTCTACAAATATAGTCACACTGTGAGTTAGAGCTTCAAACTATGAATTTTGGGAGGACACAATTCAGTCCAGAGAATCTCCTAAAACCCATTATTCCTTCTTTATTTCTTAATTCACTGTGTAGCTGTAGTTGCTTGGATAATGGCTGCCCCAAAGACGTCCACATTGTAATCCACAAAATCTGTGAATATGTTACCATGTTTAGCAAAAAGTACTTTGCAGATGTATTAATAATTTTGAAATATGAAGATTATCATTAATTATCCAAGTAGGCTCAGTGTTATCACAAGGGTACTTACAAAAGGGAGGCAAGAAACACAGAGAACGAGGTGGGAGGAGGAAAATAGAGGTAAGAGAGTCAGAGGGAAATTTGAAGATACTGTATTGCTGACCTTGAAGACAGAGAAGGGTCATGAGCCAAGGAATGCAGGGTGTCTTTAGAGGCTGGAAAACAGGAGGAAGGAGATTCTTGCCTGAAACCCTCTGAAGATAACAGTTTCGCCAACACCCTGATTTTAGCCAGTGAATCTGATTTTGATTTTCTGACTTGGAGAAATGTAAAACAATAAATTGTGTGTTTTTTAAGGCCACTAACTTGTGCTAATTAATGGATGGGACAGGGCTTGGTGCAGAGTTAATTCTCAAATATCAGTTTTCATTTCATGCTGAATTACATCATTCTTTTACACACACATATTTTATTGCACTTTAGGTTCTGGGATACATGTGCAAAACATGCAGGATTGTTGCGTAGGTACATACATGCAATGTGGTTTGGTGCCTCCATCTCCCCGTCACCTACATCTGGCATTTCTCCCCATGTTATCCCTCCTCAACCTCTCTATTCCCCTGTTGTCCCTCCCCTATTCCCCCACAACAGACCCCAGTGGGTGATGCTCCCCTCCCTGTGTCCATGTGTTCTCATTGTTCAACATCAGCATATGAGTGAGAACATGCGGCGAATGTTTTTCTGTTCTTGTGTCACTTTGCTGAGAATGATGGTTTCCAGATTAATCCATGTCCCTACAAAGGATATGAACTAATCCTTTTTTATGGCTGCACAATATTCCATGGTGTAAATGTGCCACATTTTCCTTGTCCAGTCTATCATTGATGGGCATTTGGGTTGGCTCCAGGTCTTTGCTATTGTAAACAGTGCTGCTATGAACATACATGTGCATGTGTCTTTATAATAAAATGATTTATAATCCTTTGGGTATATACCCAGTAATGGGATTGCTGGGTCAAATGCAATTTCTAGTTCTAGGTCCTTGAGGAATCGCCACACTGTCTTACACAATAGTTTGATTTGTACTTCCACCAACAGTGTAAAAGTGTTCCTATTTTTCCACATCCTCTCCAGCATCTATTGTCTCCAGATTTTTTAATGATCACCATTCTAACTGTCCTGAGATGGTATCTCAATGTGGTTTTGATTTGCATTTCTCTAATGACCAGTGATGATGAGCTTTTATTCATGTTTGTTGGTCTCATAAATGTCTGCTTTTGAAAAGTGTCTGTTCATGTCCTTTGCCCACTTTGGAATGGGTTTGTTTGTTTGTTTTTCTTGTAAATCTGTTTTAGTTCTTTGTAGATTCTGGATATTAGCCCTTTGTCAGATGGGTAGATTACAAAATTTTTTTCCCATTCTGTTAGTTGCTGGTTCACTCTAATGATTATTTCTTTTTTCTGTACAGAGCTCTGGAGTTTAATTAGATCTCATTTACCTATTTTGGCTTTTGTTGCCAATGCTTTTGGTGTTTTAGTCACGAAGTCCTTGCCTATGCCTATGTCCTGAATGGTTTTGCCTAGGTTTTCTTTTAGGGTTTTTATGGTGTTAGGCCTTATGTTTATGTCTTTAATCCATCTGGAGTTAATTTTAGTGTAAGGTGTCAGAAAGAGGTCCGGTTTCTGCTTTCTGCACATGGCTAGCCAGTTTTCCCAACACCGTTTAGTAAACAGGGACTCCTTTCCCCATTGCTTGTCTTTGTCAGGTTTGTCAAAGATCAGATGGTTGCAGATGTGTGGTGTTGCCTCCGAGGCCTCTGTTATCTTCCACTGGTCTATATCTCTGTTTTGGTACCAGTCCCATGCTGTTTTGATTACTGTAGACTTGAGTATAGTTTGAAGTCAGGTAGCATGATGCCTCCCACTTTGTTCTTTTTGATTAGAATTGTCTTGGCTATGCAGGCTCTCTTTTAGTTTCATATGAAGTTTAAGGTGGTTTTTTTTTCCAGTTCTGTGAAGAGGGTCATAGGTCGCTTGATGGGGATAGTGTTGAATCTATAAATTACTTTGGGTAGTATGGCCATTTTCACAGTATTGATTCTTCCTAACCATGAGCATGGACTGTTTTTTCCATCTGTTTCTGTCCTCTTTTATTTCCTTGAGCAGTGGTTTGTAGTTTTTCTTGAAGAGGTCCTTTGCATCCTTTGTAAGTTGTATTCCTGGTATTTTATTTTCTTTGTAGCAATTGTGAATGGCAGTTCATTCTCGATTTGGCTCTCTTTAAGTCTGTTATTGGTGTATAGGAATGCTTGTGATTTCTGCACAATGATTTTGTATCCTGAGACTTTGCTGAAGTTGCTTATCAGTTTCAGGCCATTTTGGGCTGAGATGATGGGGTCTTCTAAATATACAATCATGTCATCTGCAAATAGAGACAATCTGACTTCCTCCTTTCCTAACTGAATACCTTTTTTTTTCCTTGCCTGATTGCTCTGGCTAGAGCTTCCAATAGTATATTGAATAGGAGTGGTGAGAGAGGGCATTCTTGTCTAGTGCCAGATTTCAAAGGAAATGCTTCTGGTTTTTCCCCATTCAGTGTGATATTGGCTGTGAGTTTGTTGTAAGTAACTTTTGTTATTTTCAGATACGTTCCATTGATACCTAGTTTATGGAGAGTTTTTAGCCTAAAGGGCTGTTGAGTTTTGTCAAAGGCCTTCTCCACATCTATTGAAATAATCGTGTGGTTTTTGCCTTTGGTTCTGTTTATATGGTGGATTACATTTAAAGACTTGCATATTTTAACCAGCCTTGCATGCCTAGGATTAAGCCTACTTGATTGTGATGGATAAGCTTTGGTGTGCTGTTGCAATCAGTTTGCCAGTATTTTATGGAAGAATTTTGCACCTATGTTCATCATGGATATTGGCCTGAAGTTTTCTTTTTTTGTTGAGTCTCTGCCGGGTTTTGGTATCAGGATGATGTTGGTGTCATAAAATGATTTCGGAAGGATTCCCTCTTTTTGGATTGTTTGGAATAGTTTCAGAAGGAGTGGTACCAGTTCCTCTTTGTATGTCTGGTAGAATTCGGCTGTGAATGCATCTGGACCTGGGCTTTTCTTGGTTGGTAGGCTAATTATTACTGCCTTAACTTCAGCCCTTGTTATTGGTCTATTCAGGGTTTCAGCTTCTTCCTGGTTTAGTCTTGGGAGGGGGCAAGTGTCAGGAATTTATCCATTTCTACCAGGTTTACTGGTTTATGTGCATAGAGTTGTTTGTAGTAATCTCTGATGGTAGTTTGTACTTCTGTGGAATTGGTGGTGATATCCTGTTTATTGCTTTTATTGCATCTATTTGAATCCTATGTTTTTTCTTTTTTTATTAATCTGACTAGTGGTCTATTTTGTTGGTCTTTTTAAAAAACCAGCTCCTGCATTTACTGATTTTTTTTGAAGGGTTTTCTGTACCTCTATCTCCTTCAGTTCTGCTCTGATCTTAGTTATTTCTTGTCTTCTGCTAGCTTTTGAGTTTTTTTGATCTTGCTCCTCTAGCTCTTTCAATTTTGATGATAGGGTATCAATTGTAGATCTTTCTTTGCTTCTCATGTGGGTATTTATTGCTATAAATTTTCTTCTAGACACTGCTTTAAATGTGTCCCAGAGATTCTGGTATGTTGTGTCTTTGCTCTCATTGGTTTTGAAGAACATCTTTATTTCTGCCTTCATTTCATTGTTTATCCAGTCAACATTCAAGAGCCAGTTGTTCAGTTTCCATGAAGCTGTGTGGTTCTGAGTTATTTTCTTAATCCTGAGTTCTAATTAGATTGCACTGTGGTCTGAGAGACTGTTAAGATTTACATTCTTTTGCATTTGCTGAGCAGTGATTTACTTCCAATTCTGTGGTCAATTTTAGAGTCGCTGTGGTGTGGTGCTGAGAAGAATGTATATTCTATGGATTTGGCGTGGAGAGTTCTGTATATGTGTATTAGGTTTGCTTGGTACAGATCTGAGTTCAAGACCTGGATATCCTTGTTAGTTTTCTGGCTGGTTGATCTGTCTAATATTGACAATGGTGTGTTAAAGTCTCCCATTATTATTGTGTGGGAGTTTAAATCTCTTTATAGGTCATTAAGAACTTGCTTTATGTATCTGGGTGCTCCTGTATTGGGTGTGTATATATTTAGGATCATTAGCTCTTCTTGTTGCATTGATCCTTTTATCATTATGTAATGCCCTTCTTTGTCTCTTTTGATCTTTGCGGGTTTAAAGCCTATTTTATCAGAGATTAGGATTGCAACCCCTGCTTTCTTTTGCTCTCCATTTGCTTGGTAGATCTTCCTCCATCCCTTTATTTTGAGCCTATGTGTGTCCTTGCATGTGAGATGGATTTCCTGGATAGAGCACACTGGTGGTTTTTGACTTTTTATCCAATTTGCCAGTCTGTATCTTTTGATTTGTGCATTTAGTCCATTTACATTTAAGGTTAATATTGTTATGTGTGAATTTGATTCTGCCATTTTGATGCTAGCTGGTTGTTTTGCCCATTAGTGGATACAGTTTCTTCATTGTGTTGATGCTTTTTACAGTTTAGTAAATTTTTGGAGTGGCTGGTAGTGGTTGTTCCTTTCTATGTTTAGTGCTTTGTTCAGGAGGTCTTGTAAGGCAGGCCTGGTGGTGATGAAATCTCTTAGCAATTGCTTGTTCATAAAGGGTTTTATTTCTGTTTGGCTTACGAAACTTAGTTTGGCTGGATATAAAATTCTAGGTCGAAAGTTCTTTTCTTTAATGATGGTGAATATTGGCCCCACTCTCTTCTGGTTTGTAGGGTTTCTGCTCAGAGATCCACTGTGAGTCTGATGGGCTTCCCTTTGTGGGTAATCTGACCTTTCTCTCTGGCTGCCCTTAGCATTTTTTCCTTCATTTCAAACTTGGTGAATCTGACAAGTATGTGCCTTGGGGTTGCTATTCTTGAGGAATGTCTTTGTGGCATTCTCTATATTTCCTGGACTTGAATATTGGCCTGTCTTGATAGGTTGGGGAAGTTCTCCTGGATGATATCCTGAAGAGTGTTTTCCAGCTTAGATTCATTCTCTCTGTCACATTCAGGTACACCTACCAAACGTATATTAGGTCTTTTCACATAATCCCATATTTCTTGGAGGCTTTGTTCATTTCTTTTCTTTTTTTTTTCTCTAATCTTGCATTCTTGTTTTATTTCATCGAGTTGATCTTTTCAAAAGATATCAATCTCTGATATATTTTCTTCTGCTTAGTCAATTCGGCTATTGAAACTTGTGTATGCTTTGAGAAGTTCTTGGGTTGTTTTTCAGCTCCATTAAGTCATTTGTATTCTTCTCTAAGCTGTTTATACTCATTAGCCTTTCATCAAACCTTTTTTCAAGGTTCTTAGTTTCTTTGCATTGGGTTAACACATGTTCTTTTAGCTCACAGAAGTTTGTTACTACCCACTTTCTGAAGCCTGTTTCTGTCAATTCATCAGACTTATTCTCCATCCAGCCTTGTTTCCTTGCTGGTGAGGAGTTGTGATCCCTTGGAGGAGGAGAGGCATTCTGGTTTTGGGTGTTTTCATCCTTTTTGCACTGGTTTCTTCCCATCTTTGTGGATTTATCTACCTGTGGTCTTTGTAGTTGAGACTTACAGATGGGGTCTCTGAGAGGATGTCCTTTTAGTTGATGATGAATTTATTTCTTTATGTTTTTTAGTTTTTCTTCTAAGAGTCAGGCCCATCTGCTGTAGGACTGCTGGAGGTCCACTCCAGATCCTGCTTGCCTGGGGATCACCTGCAGTGGCTGCAGAACAGTAAGGGTTGCTGCTAGTTTCTTCTTCTGTTATCTTTGTCCTAGAAGGATATCCACCAGATGTCAGCCTGAGCTCTCCTTTATGAGGTGACTCTTTGGATATATGGGGGTTGGGGAGCTGCTTGAGAAGACAATCTGTCCCTTATAGGAGCTCAAGTGCTGAGCTGTGAGCTCTGTTGTTCTGTTCAGAGTTGCTGGGCAGGTACATTTAATTCTGCTGCAGTGGAATTCACAACTGCCCTTTTCCTGAGGTCCTCTGTCCTGGGAAGGTGGGGCTTTATTTATAAGTTCCTAATGTGCTGCTGCCTTTTTTCAGAGATGCCCTGCCCAGCAAGGAGGTAGCCTAGTCACAGTCTGCCAGCAGAGGTGTTGCTGAGCTGCCATGGGCTCTGTCCAGCTGCCGTGTGAACTTCATTATTGTTTATAGAGGTATAGTTAGAACTGTCTCGGTAATGGCAGTCTGCCTCAGTAATGGCAGACTGCCTCTGTAATGGCAGACTGCCTTGATAATGGTAGACTGCCTCAGTAGTGGTGGACTGCCTTGGTAATGGCAGACACCCTTCCCCCAACAGAACTGGACCATCCTGGGTCCAGCTGCGCTTCCTGTGAAACTCTCAGTCCAGAGCATTTTAGATTGCTGCTCTTTGTGAGGGTGGGACCCACTGAGCCAGATCACCTGGCTCCGTTTCAGTCCACTTTTTTTCAGTTGAATGGGCAGCTCTGTCTCCCAGGCATTCCATGTACCCATTTGAAATGGCCACCCAGATTTGTGTGAGGTTTTGTGCAGAGACCCGAAGCACCGGCTGAAAAAGCTGTGCTGGAAACTTGTGGTGCTTTTCATCCTGGGAATCTCCTGGTCTGTGGGCAGTAATAACTGATTTGGAAATGTGGTGTTCACTCACCCTCTTTGTTGCTCTCCCTGGGAACTGCACTCCAGAGTTGTTCCTATTCAGCCTTCTTGGTTCTCTCCTATGTCATTCTTTTAAGCACAATTTCTCAAAACTCTCTGAAACTCTCTTTTGCAATCTTATGTTAATGGTATTTCTTTTACCTGTAATTTTCTGTTCCAATTTCTCTCCCAATGCATTGTAAAATTGTAAAATTTTATTTTTTAACTAATTGCTACATAATAATTGTACAAATTTATGGGGCATAGTGTGATGTTTTGAGATATATATCTATATCTATATCTATCTACACACACACACACACACACACACACACATACGTACGTTGTGTACTAATCACATCAGGGTAATTAGGATATGCACCATCTCAACTTATTCCTCCTGTGTAACTGCAACATTGTATCCATTGATCAACCTCTTCCCATCCCTCATCCCCTATCCCATTCCCACCCCCTACCCTCCCCAGTCTCTGGTTACCACTATTCTATGCCCTACTTCTATGAGATCAACGTTTTTGATTCCACATATGAGTGAGATCATGTGGTATATGTCCTTCCGTGCTTGGCTTATGTCACTTAACATAATGTCCTCTAGATTTATCAATGCTGCCTCAAATGACAGGATTTCCTACTTTCTATGACTGAATAGAATTCTATTGTGTATATACATCACATCAAATTTTTAAAAATCCATGGACACTTAAGTTGATTGAATATCTTGGCTGTCAATAAAGTATTGTGAATAGTGCTGTAATAAACATGAAAGTGCAGATGTCTCATTGACATACTGAATTCATTTCCTTTGGATATATACCCAGTGGTGGGATTGATGGATCATATGGTAGTGCTATTCTTCATTTTCTGAGGAACTCCCACACTGTGTCTACTATGGCTGTAATAATTTACATCCCTACCAACATACACTGTGAAATTTTTGAGGATAGGGATTTTGTCTTCTTTTTAATCCCCTAGTGTTCATAATATTGAACTCCATGAAATATGTAACATTAATAAAAATATGTAACAGTTAAATATGGATTGTTTGGAAATATGTCCTCATGATAGACACTTTCATCAGTATTTAATTCTCTATGTGAAAGTATGCATTAAACATTTTCAGGAGTTAACTGAGAAGGCAACCATGAGAGAATTTCACTTACCCCAGTAGAGGAGAATGTCTGCACTAGCAAAAATAAGACATTTTGTAATTTAGCCAGGAAATAAAAATAATCAGTAATGGGTTTACAGGTGGCTCACACCTGTAATCGTAGTACTTTGGGAGGCCAAGGCGGGCAGATTACCTGAGGTCAGGTGTTCAAGACCAGCCTGGCCAATGTGGTGAAAGCCCTTCTCTACTAAAAATACAAAAATTAACTAGGTGTGGTGGTTCAATGCCTGTAATCCGAGCTACTCCAGAGGCTGAGACAGGGGAATCGCTTGAACCCGGGAGGCAGAGGTTGCAGTGAGCTGATATTGTTCCACTGCATTCTAGCCTGGGTGACAAAATAAGACTGTCTCAAACAACAACAACAACAACAACAGCAACAACAACAAACAATTCAGTATTTGCAGTGGAGGGCAAGATAGCATGTGTAAGAGGAGCTAGTGGTCTGTCAGGTGTAGTGGTCAAAATGCTTTAAAAAATAAGAGAAAAAGCATCTTTCCAAAAATTATATAAATAATTATTTTGATCAAAAAAACCAATGAATGTCCTGAATTACTATTTATTATAAAATGATACTATGCCAGTCCTTAACAGCAACAAATATTTTGCATAGCTTTTTTTTTTTTTTTTTTTTTTTGAGACGGAGTTTCACTCTTGTTACCCAGGCTGGAGTGCAATGGCGCGATCTTGGCTCACCACAACCTCCGCCTCCTGGGTTCAGGCAATTCTCCTGCCTCAGCCTCCCTAGTAGCTGGGACTACAGGCATGTGCCACCACGCCCAACTAATTTTTTGTATTTTTAGTAGAGACGGAGTTTCACCATGTTGACCAGGATGGTCTCGATCTCTTGACCTCGTGATTCACCCGCCTCGGCCTCCCAAAGTGCTGGGATTACAGGCGTGAGCCACAGCGCCCGGCCTGCATAGCTTTAATATAGTAAAAGTTTACAAATAAAACTATATTATTAGACCATTTTATCTTAAATGAAAGAAGATAATCATGGCAAATTAAACCATGATTCAGAATTGTGGACATTTTAATGTGATCTTATTTATTCTCAAAGGACCATAATGGGCAGATATCCACTAGAAAAATAAATATGAAAAAATTTGTTTTCATTTTAAAGCTCTTTTTTTTTACTAATGTAAATCCTATTATTTTAGGTAAAATTTGAGTTTGTTTGTCACAAGACATTCATCATACTTAAAAGAGTTTATGCTTCATTATTTTATTTATTAAGAATATTGTGTTTCACCTACTACTAGATGGCAATGTATAATACCTCAAAGTATTATTATATATACTTCTAGGAAGGAAATAATTATGTGAGTTAAACTAAAAATGCTGGCAATTGTAAGAAGCAATCCAAATTCAAAAATGTTAAAATGAGAAAAAAATATGTTAGGATTAATATGTGCCAGGCATTTTTGTTAAGTTGAATATAGCATTGAACAAAATAATTTCATCACTTCTTTTGGTTTTGTTTGAGTAAGAACAATGAAACTGCTTACTGTTCATTATTATAATCGACTAAAATTTTAACAACATTTAAATTGCACAAATGTTACTCCATAATGACTCATATGCCATTCAATGGTAAAAGCAGGTTTATAGGGCTGGCAAGATGGCCGAATAGGAAAAGCTCTGGTCTGCAGCTCCCAGCAAGATCAACGCAGAAGGCAGGTGTTTTCTGTATTTCCAACTGAGGTACCTGGCTCATCACCTCACTGTGACTGGTTGGACACTGGGTGCAGGCCATGGAAGGTGAGCCAAAGCAGGGTGGGGCGCTGCCTCACCCAGGAAGCACAAGGGGTCGGGGACTCCATACCCTAGCCAAGGGAATCCATGAGGGACTATCCTGTGTGGACCAGTACATTTTGGTCTGGATACTGCGCTTTTCCCATGATCTTTGCAACCTGCAAACCAGGAGATTCCCTCAGGACCCTGGGTTTCAAGCACAAAACTGGGTGGTAGTTTGGGCAGACACTGAGCTAGCGGCAGGAGTTTTTTTTTTTTTCATACCCCAGCAGCACCTGGAACACCAGTGAGATAACCATTCATTTACTTCTTGGGAAAGAGCACTGAAGCCAGGGAGCCAAGTGGTCTAGTTCAGTGGATCCCAACCCCATGGAGCCCAGCAAGCTAAGATCCACTGGCTTGAAATTCACTGCCAGTGCAGCTGACTGATGTTGACCTGGGATGCTCGAGCTTGGTAGGAGAAGGGGTATTTGCTATTACTGAGGCTTAAGTAGGTGGTTTTCCCCTCACAGCAAATCTTGAAAACAGGATAGAGGAATTGCTAACTAGAACTACCAGTTTAGAGAAGAACATAAGTGACCTGATGGAGCTGAAAAATACAGCATGAGAACTTTATGAAGCATACGCAAGTATCAATCAAGTGGAAGAAAGGATATCAGATGTTCAAGATCACCTTAATGAAATAAAGCATGAAGACAAGATTAGAGAAAAAAGAATGAAAAGGAATGAACATAAGCCTCTAAGAAATATGAGACTATGTGAAAAGGTCAAAACTACCTTTGATTGGTATACCTGAAAGTGACAAGCAGAATGCAACCAAGTTGGAAAATACTCTTCAGGATATAATCCAGAAGAAGTTCCCCAACCTATCAAGACAGGCTAACATTCAAATACAGGAAATAAGAGGACACCACAAAGATACTCCTCAAGAAAGCAACCCCAAGACACATAGTTGTCAGATTCACTAAGATTGAAATGAAAGAAAAAATGTTAAAGGCAGACAGAAAGAAAGGTCAGGTTACCCACAAAGAAAAAACCACCAGACTCACAGCAGATCTCTTGGCAGAAACCCTACAAGCTAGAAGAGAGTAGGGGCCAATATTTAATGTTCTTAAAGAAAAGAATTTTCAACACAGAATTTCATATCCAGCAAAAACTAAGCTTCAAAAATGAAGGAGAAATAAAATCCTTTACAGACAAGCAAATGCAGAGGGATTTTGTCACCACCAGGCCTACCCTTACAGGAGCTCCTGAAGGAAGCACTAAATATGGAAAGGAAAAAATAGGAACAGCCACAGCAAAAACATAGCAAATTGTAAGGACCATTGACACTATGAAGAAACTACATCAACTAATGGACAGAATAACCAGCTAGCATCATAATGAAAGGTTTAAATTCACACATAACAATATTAATCTTAAAAGTAAATGGGCTAAATACCTCAGTTAAAAGACACAGGGACTGGCAAATTGGATAGAGTCAAGACTCATTGGTGTGCTGTATTCAGGAGACCGATCTCACGTGCAAAGACACACATAGGTTCAAAATAAAGAGATGAAGGAATACAAGCAAATGGAAAGCAAAAAAACAAAACAAAGAAACAAAAAACCAAAAAGCAGGGGTTGTAATCTTAGTTTCTGATAAAACAGACTTTAAATCAACAAAGATCAAAAAGACAAAGAAAGGCATTACATAATGGTAGAGGGATGAATGCAACAAGAAGAGCTAACTACCCTAAATATATATGCACCCAATAAAGGAACACTCAGACTCATAAGGCAAGTTCTTATTGTAATATGGGAGACTTAGACTCCCATATTACAATAATGAGGCACTTTAACACTCCACTGTCAATATTACTCAGATCAACGGGACAGAAAATTAACAAGGATATCTAGGACTTGAACTCAGCTCTGGACCAAGTAGACCTAACAGATATCTACAGAACTCTCCACCCCAAAACAACAGAATACACTTTTTCTCAGCACCACATTAAACTTATTCTAAAAGTGACCACATAATTGGAAGTAAAACACTCTTTAGCAAATGCAAAAAATGGAGATCATAACAGTTTCTTAGACCACAGTGCAATTAAAGTAGAACTCAGGATTAAGAAACTCACTCAAAACCACACAATCCGGATACCAAAACTTAGCAGAGACACAAGAAAAGAAGAAAATTTCAGGCCAATATCCACGATGAACATCAGTGTAAAAATCCTCAGTAAAATAGTGGCAAACCAAATCCAGCAGCACGTCAAAAAGCATATCCACCACTATCAAGTTGGCTTAATCCCTGGAATCAAAAGTTAGTTCAACATACACAAATCAATAAATGTAATCCATCATATAAACAGAACCAATGACAAAAACCACATGATTATCTTAATAGATGCAGAAAAGGCCTTCAATAAAATTCAGCACTCCTTCATGCTAAAAACTCTCAAGACAGTAGGTATTGATGGAATGTATCTCAAAATAACAAGAGCTATTTATGAAAACCCACAGCCAATATCATACTCAATGGGCAAAACTGGAAGAATTCCCTTTGAAGACTGGTACAAGACAAGAATGCCCTCTCTCACCCTCCAATTCAACATAATATTGGAATTTTTGGCCAGGGCAATCAGGCAAGAAAAAGAAATAAAGGGTATTCAAAAAGGAAGAGAGGTAGTCGAGTTGTTTCTATGTGCAGATGATATGATTGTATATTTAGATAACCCCATCATCGCAGCCCCAAATCTCCTTAAGCTGATAAGCGACTTCAGCAAATCTCAGGATATAAAATCAATGTGCAAAAATCACAAGCATTCCTATACACCAATGATAGAAAAACAGAGAGCCAAATCATGAGTGAACCTCCATACACAATTGCTACAAAGAGAATTAAATACCTAGGAATACAACTTACAAGGGATGTGAAGGACCTCTTCAAGGAGAACTACAAACCACTGCTCATGAAAATAAGAGAGGACACAAACAGATGGAAAAACCTTCTATGCTCATGGTTAGGAAGAATCAATATTGTGAAAATGGCCATCCTGCCCAAAGGAATTTATAGATTCAATGCTATCCCTATCAAGTTACCGACTTCAAACTATATTACAAAGCTACAGTAACCAAAACACCATGGTACCGGTACAAAAACAGATATACAGACCAATGAAACAGAACAGAGGCCTCAGAGATAATGCCCCACATCTACAGCCATATGATCTTTGACAAACATGGCAAAAGCAAGCAATGAGGAAAAGATCTCTATTTAATAAATAGTACTGGGCAAAGTGGCTAGTCATATGCAAAGAAAGCTGAAACTAGCTCTCTTCCTTACACCTTATACAAAAATTAGCTCAAGATGGATTACAGACTTAAACATAAGACCTAAGCCATAAAAACCCTAGAAGAAAACCTAGGCAATACAATGCAGGACATAAGCATGGGGAAAGAATTCATGACTAAAACACCAAAAGCAATGGCAACAAAAGCCAAAATTGACAAATGGGATCTAATTAAACTGATGTGCTCTGCACAGCAAAATAACTTATCATCAGAGTGAACAGGCAACCTACAGAATGGGAGAAAATTTTTGCAATCTATTTATCTGACAAAGGGCTAATATCCAGACTCTACAAAGAACTTAAACATATTTACAAGAAAAAAACAAACACCCACATCAAAAAAGGGGGGAAGGATATGAACAGACACTTCTCAAAAGAAGACATTTATGTGGCAAACAAACACATGAAAAAAAGCTCATCGTCATGGGTTATTAGAGAAATGCAAACCAAAATCACAGTGAGATAGCATCTCACACCAGTTAGAATGGCCATCATTACAAAGTCAGGAAACAACACGAACTGGAGTGAATGTGGAGAAATAGGAATGCTTTTGTACTCTTAGTGGGAGTGTAAATTAGTTCAAGCGTTGTGGAAGACAGTGTGGCAATTCTTCAAGGATCTAGAACCAGAAATACCCTTTGACCCAGCAATTCCATTACTGAATATACACCCAAATGATTATAATTTGGCCTACTATAAACACACATGCACATATATGTTTATTGCAGCACTATTCACAATAGTAAAGACCTGGAACCAACCCACATGCCCATCAATGATAGACTGGATGAAGAAAATGTTACACATGTACACCCTGGAATACTATTCAGCCATAAAAAAGGATGAGTTCATGTCCTTTGCAGGGACATGGATGAAGCTGGAAAGCATCATTCTCAGCAAACTAACACAAGAACAGAAAACCAAACACCACATGTTCTCACTTATAAGTGGCAGTTGAACAATGATAACACATGGACACAGGGAGTGGAACATCACACACCAGGGCCTGTCAGGAGGTAGGGGGACTAGGGGAAGGATAGCGTTAGGATAAATACATAATGTAGATGACGGGGTGATGGGTGCAGCAAACCACCATGGCACATGTATACCTACGTAACAAACCTGCACATTCTGCACATGTATCCCAGAACTTAAAGTATATTAAAAAAAAATAAGAAACTTGAAGCTCAAAGAGATTATATAATTGATCTAAGATCACTGCTTTACCAAGCCTATGCCCTTGCCACTCAACTTGGTGGGCACACCCATGAGGACGCTGGCATTCATACTGAATTCAACTTCCTCCATAAAATCTGGGGATGACGAGAAGAACCTCAGGCAACCAGGTCAAATAAAATCATGTACATACCAAAAAGGAAACTATTAAAAATAAAACCAGGTTTATAAAAACAATAAAATAATAGAAAAAAATTGGGACTGATTTCAAGGTTTTAAAAAGAGAGTTGTTCAGATATGTTATATTACCTGTAATAAAATGGAAAATGTATATGTTACATTCGTAAGTGAATATAAAATGGCCTTCAGTACATATACAAAAATACCATAGGGTATAATTTCAACTTTATGAGAAGAAACATAAACTTCGTGCTTAGGAAATAGATTAGAAGGATATACACCGAAGTAAGATTATGAGAGAGCCTGCAAGCACAGGTAAGGGAATTTGTACCATGCAGTCTGGCTAAAGAAAGGCTAAACGGTGGACTTGTCCAGACATGCCTGCAATGGGAAATTCTGTCCCCTGATACATAATACACTAAGGGGAACAAAGCGATATGGAGTAACTCAAGCTAAGGGCCTCCATGCACACTAGGAGGATGGGGTGGAGCTACCAGAAATTCACTCTTTATGCAAATAAGATTCCTAGCCCTCATCAATTTCTTATAAAAGCCTTTGCATTCAACTGTAAAAAGGGGCAACCACTTGCACTTCCAGGCCTCGTCTCCACTGAGGAGCACTTTTTTCTCTCTTACTAAACTTTTACTCCAACCTTAGTCTTTGTGTCCACGCTCCTTAATTCTCTTGGTCTTGAGACAAAGAACTCCAAGGTGATACCTGGCAATGAGAGACGGCTACATTGTGGTGCATTGTCAAGACTGTAACAATTGTATTAGTTATTTGGCCCACAGGTGAGACCTTCTTTTTATTCCAGTTTTCGCTATTGTGAATTTTCTTTGCTGTGTTAGAAAAACATTAATCATCTAATGTTTTTAATAGATGAAAACATTTAAACATGTAAACATTTAAAGATAAAAACATTTAAACATTTAATGTTTTTATGACAGGTAAATAACACATTTTGGAAATAACTGTATAAAATATTTAAGATGAAATTTTCCTTCGCTTACCAAATTAAAGCCTTCCATTATTATTAAAAAGCAGTAACAGCTAAGGAAGTAAGATTTTATAATATTTAGAAATATATATATAAACATAATGAAACTTTTGAATTTTTAAATAAGTATTTTCTAAAAGAACATGTTTTAAAATTCATACTTAACCCAACATAAAATGAGAATTCAGACAGTCATTAATGCCATCAGACTGTAAAACTCTAATATAGGGGAATGGCTACAGAATTAGTGACTTTTCTCAGTGTTTGAATGTGAAAGTAAAATATCTCCCAAATATGTCTCCAGCTTATCATCACACGCTGAAATCTCATCATTAAAAGTGGATTTTGCAATAAGAGTATTCTGACTGTTTAGTATCAGATATTTTCCAAAGTGACTTTAAGCTTTAGGGCAGGATGTGTGTTTTGGTGCAGGGTAGAAGGAAATGGCTGTTTCCTAACTGAGCACCAAAAGATGAGAGGCTTAGGTAATATTAGGTAAATAGTTTATGCCTTAGGAGGGAGAAAGGTAAGTCAAATAAACTTCTTCAGCTCACAGTTGTGCCTAGGGAGCACAATTTCAATATTATTTGAATTTGTGTAAAATTGGATTTATCTGTTTTTTGGAATTATCTGTTTAGTTAAACTTGCAAAAAAACCTCGAAATCTGGATCTGAAATTTCCTTTGCAGGGAAAAATACATCAAACATTGACATAGTCTTTCTAATTAATATAGGACAATTTAGTTTCCCATTCCTCCTGAGATCAGTTTTTGTAATATATAATTTTCCAAAAACTTGTCTCTTTTATCTAATTTTTACATTTATTGTGATAAAGTTGTTTATAGTATTTTCCTATTGATATTTAAATATTTTTACTGGCAGTTATACCTTCTTTTCCTTTTTCATCTGTAATATTGTTGACTTATACCTTATATTTTTCTTGATCTATTTTGTCAGAGTTTCTGTGGCCTCTCATCTTCCTTAGATTTTGGGGGTGGTTTGCAAAAGCCTGTGCTCCTCAGACCGCCATTTACTGTTTTTGATCTTATCTTTACTATTTCTTTCCTTCTACTTTCTTTTATTCCATTTCTCCTTTTCTAAATTGTTAAGCTGGATTCTTAGCTCTTCAACGTTCAGCATTTGTTTCTAAAATAAGCATTTTTAGTCTAGATATATTTAACTCTAAAGTGTCATATTAGTTGTGTCACATAAGTTTTAAGATACAGTTTTTTCACTATTATTTAGGTCCAGAAATTTTCTAAATTATATTAAAATAGCCCATGAGTTGTTTGAGTTATTTAATTACTTTGAAAACAATCCATGACTTGTTTTAGAATCTTTTAAATTCTGTTTTTTAAAGTTACTATTCTATTATTTATTTCTAACTTAATTTTGTTTAGAAATGTATTATAGAAAAATCTAAGCCTTTAAAATTTGTTTCAAATTTCTTTATGACCTGGGACATGGTCAATTATCATATTTTTTTGTCTACTTAAAGGGAGAATTATTCTGTAAATTTGGGTTTATTATTCTCTCTCTCTATTCATCAGATAGAATTTTTAAATTGTATCATTCAGATCTTCCAGCTTTATTCAGTCTCTATATATTTATCAGACAGAATTTTGGAATTGTATCATTCAGATCCTCCAGCTTTATATAATCTATTCCTTGGGTACTAGAAGTTATTAAAGGAATTATATCAAAACTCCTGTCATATTGGAAGATTTCTCAATTTCTGGTTGTACTGTGACTGTCAATTTTTGTTTTACATTTTTTGGTATATGTTCTTGTATACTCATTGTTGAGAGGTACAAGAAACTACAGTTCAGAAATGTTGTCCCAAATAGTTAATACTGCTTTCAAAATTGTGAAAATATTACAAGAAGTAGGTAATCCTTTGTGCTTGGGCACAGCCACTTTAAAACTAGAAAAAACCTGCTATTTCTTGATATACTTTTACTTACTGCTTCCTATCATATGAAAATTATAGCTAAGTAGGTATTAGCTACCATTTTAAAGGTTTTATAGAGATCAATTTATTTAACTATACTCCTTACCTATCTGATTAATTATGAAACTAAAAAAGACACGAGGGGCTTCAAGCTTATTTAAGTGGGCCACTAATAATAATAGAATTTATTAATTTAGGAATATCCAGAATATAGCTGTCATTTTTAAACCTTAGCGGGAGACAAACACACTCTTCTTCATAATGTCTACTATCATGACATGGTTTGGATCTGTCTTTCCATCCAAATCTCATGGTGAATTATAATTCCCAGTGTTGTAGGTGGGGCCTGGTGGAAAATGAGTGGATCTTGGGGGTGGATTTCTCATGAATGGTTTAGCACTGTCCCCGTGGTGCTGTTCTCATGAGAGTGAGTTCTTGTGAGGTCTGGTTGTTTAAACGTACGTAGCCCCTGCCCCTAATCTCTGTCCTGCCATGTGACATGCCTGCTCCCTCTTCACCTTCCACCGTGACTATACATTTCCTGAGTCCTCGGCAGAAGCTGAGCAGGTGCCAGCATCATGTTTCCTGTACAACCTGTCAAACTGTAACCCAATTAAACCTCCTTTTTTTTCCCCCCAAATAAATTACCCAGTCTCAGGTATTTATAGCAATGTGAGAATGAAGTTATACATACCACACTCATGGTTAGGGTAGATTGCTGCTCTCATTTGTATGATTATTCTGGTCTTAAAGATAGAAATGGTTCACAGAATATAGAACTTGAAGCACTTTATCAGTTTGGCATTCTAGGAACGTGCTTATGAAGTAGACCCTTAGATTTTTAATCAATTTGAAAAGCTATACTTTCGGGATGGAATTTACAACTTCAAATTCGATATACTTTCTGCATTCTCAAATTACACTCGGATAGCAGCAGCCACCCAAAATTAGATAGCACCATTTATCACATCTGAAAGGGAGTATCATGGAGTAACTCTGCTACTTGAGCTTTGCAAGAGTATCTGCTAAAACCACATCAGTAACATCTAGTTGTGTTGATTAGATTAACAGCTCAATAAATGACTGAGGATTGCAAAATGATTACAAGTTTTACGTATGTTCTAAGTTTAATCACATTGTATTCTGCAGTCAAGAGTTAAAGAAAAAAGTCTAGAATTAAAAAAAAAAATCAATAGGCCAATGGAAGATAAAAGTAAAGCTAAATGCCCTTGTAAGAACATGAGTATATATCATATAACTCTTTTAAATCAAAATTAGTAAACAGTAGAACTTTCAGAAACTTTTAAAAGCATTTTTTTTTTTTTAGGCGTACAGGACAGCAAGCAGAGCAGATACAGATGCTAAATATTTGTCACTGGTGATGTTTCTTTTCTTTTGTAAATAATGGAAGGACAGGTTTCTTTTCTTTAGAGTTCATTACACAGAAAATCATGAATAAAGGAAAATCTGGCAGTGTTCATGTATATATTAGTGGAATAAATGAAATCTCAATGTCACTTGTCATGGATGCGATGTTTCTTTTTGATCGGAAAAGAACAATAATTCACAACTAAAAATTAAAATATATTGCATTTAGTCTGCATATGCAAAATATATTTTATTTGAAATATAAATTTTTTAATTCATTGAATAAATCACATAAAATATATTATATTATAATTTATTTAAATATTTTATAATTGTTATGTGTTATATATTGTAAAATAATAATATAAAATATATAAAACTATTCACACACTAGCTGGTATCTTTAGGTAAAAACAGATCAGCCTATTTCTTTAGTCTTAATTTGTTACTATGCTTACTTTAATTAAAAAGTAAGCATAACATGTTCTTTAAAGATATTTTAAATACCATGGATTACTCATTGGTTTTTAATGTTAAATATTTCAAGTTTATTTAGGAAGATACATTGAGAACAGTTATAGTACTCTTATATCATGTTGTAAAAATGACATGGAAAAGGTTTACGATTCAAGACAAGGGGAACGGTCAGAAATAAATAGATATTAGAAGAGTAGACTTATTCTTGATGTTTCTCCAGTGCTGACCTCATTTTCTGGATCACTGAAAACACAGGAGGCCTGGCTGCTTCTGGTTAAGATGTTACAGCACACACGTTTATGTCTTTCCAACTCTGAGGCCCCTCTAATCACAGGGAAGTCAAGCACTTGGAGTAAATCCTCAAACACAAAGAAGACAAGATGGGACTCCAGTGGATGAGAGTTCAGCAAATTTGTGAAGTAACTGAAGTGAGTGGGAATTACTGTGGGTGTAGCAGGGCATAAAAATGGAGCAAAAGAGGTTGCTTCTGTTGACAGGAGAGAAATTCACGTGGCGGAAACATAGCTGGACTCCAGGCTTAGAGGCGCCCATTATAGCAAAGGGTGGGAGTAAATCATGGGCCCCATATAGGCAAAGGGTGTAGTTTGAGAGTTTTACAAGGAAGTGCTAACCACTAATGCCCACAGGATATCAAAATAGTCTTTTAAGGAAAAAATGAATGCTTCTCACACAGAGCCTCCATTCCGACAGAGCGCTGCCTGTCAATGAGAGTGGAAAGTCAAGGATCACCAGATGTGTGAGAAGAGTCCCCAGGACGAAAACGAGAGGCATGAATCATCAGACAGAATCAGGAAAACCTGAAGAAACCACAGTAGTGTCTTACGAGATACGGTTCGCCTATCAAGAAGGATCTTCATGCTAAGAGAGAGAAATAATCCAGAAATTGAAGAAATTTCTGAAAATTGAAATGATAGCCGAAAAAAATACTCAGAAGTCTTGGAAGGTATATAGACATGGTTGAAGAGGTCTGATAGAAAAGAGAACAAATCTGCACCCACAAAGAACAAACTCACGTAGCAAATACATGAGTTTAATTCTTAAGAAGATCAAGGCTCAATCTGAGGGTTGCATAAGGGACTGACAGAAATTTCAGAGAGAATAAAGAGCACACCGGTGAGGAAATAACTAAAGACTTTCAAAGAACTAACATTCTCCAATTGAAAAGCTCCTGTGAGTGCAGCACATTCACGTGTCATTTCAAGGTAGGCTCCTCCTGGCGTGAAACTTAGCACAGTACTGTCACCTAGAACGCAGTGGAGCAGTGCTACCAAAATTCAAAGGGGAAAATATTATTAACTTGAAATTATTTGCACATACTATCGATTATGCCTAGTGAAAGGACATTTTCAGACCTAAGAGTCCAGAAAATGCAATTCTTCTCCAAACTATCCACTCTCAATTTGGAAGCCAATGAAGGATTTCTTCCAGCAAAATGGAGACAATAAATTCAGAGAGGGAAGGATCATGGGATGTAGACAGTAATGATTCCAACTTAGTTAAGTCACAAGCAGAAAGGAAACGTAACCCTTGGCATCACTCAGTGGACACTCTGGTCTAGAGCAGGTAGAGCAGGGCTTGGCAAACTTCTGCCAAGAGCCTAACAGTAGATAACTCAGTCTTGTGGGCAATGCTGTCTGTTACAAGTACTCTACTCTGCAGTTGTCACACAAGAACAGCCATAGACAGTAAGCAAACGAATGGGTGCGGTTGTGCTTCAGTAAATATCCGGGCAATTTGGCCTGTGGGCTATACTCTGCCATACCCTGCTCTAGAGAAGCTCAGCCATAGATTTCTAGCATCATTGCCAATAGGACATCGAAAGAGCAAAGCGGCTTCATTGAAAAGGTCCTACATAGTTCAGCAGTCAGGCTAAGAAAGGCTAAATCTTTGTTTCCATCTAAATGGCATGTACCAAGAGCTCCCACATTAGAAATCTTAGCAGAATGGGCTAAAACATTTTAAAAATGCGAGTACACTTAGGCACGTGTGATAACATTTCAGTAAATGATGGATCACATATAGGACAGTAGTCCCATAAAATTATAACGGAACTGAAAAGTTCTTATCACCGGTGACATCACAGCCCCTATAACAACGTCATATTGTATTTCTCACTTATTTGTGGTAATGCAAACCATCTTCACTGTCAGCCACACAAAAACATAGCACAGGCAATTATGTATACATATTACTTGATAATAAATGACTTACTGGTTTATATATTTATTATACTATATATATTTCTTTGCTATTTTAGAGTATATTCCTTCTACTTATACATAATAAGAATTTTTTTTTTTTGAGACAGAGTTTGACTTTTGTTGCCCAGGCTAGAGTTCAATGGCGCAATCTTGGCTCACCACAACCTCCGGCTTCTGGGTTCAAGTGATTCTCCTGTCTCAGCCTCCCGAGTAGCTGGAATTACAGGCATGTGCCACCACACTCAGCTAATTTTGTATTTTTAGTAAAGATGGGGTTTCTCCATGTTGGTCAGGCTGGTGTCAAACTCCCGACCTCAGGTGATCTGCCTGCCTCAGCCTCCCAAAGTGCTAGGATTACAGGTGTGAGCCACCGGGCCCAGCCTCTATATATAGTAAGAAAATTAAGTGTGAAAGATTCCCAGGCTGGTCCTTCAGGGGGTATTCCAGAAGAAGGCATTGTTAACCACAGGAGATGACAGCTCCATGCATGTTATTGTCCCTAAAGTCCTTCCAGTGTGACAAAGAGGTGGGGTGGAAGACAGCAATATTTGTGACCCTGATCTTGTGTAGAGCTAGGCTCATGTGTGTCTTTGTGTTTTAGTTTGTTACAAAAAAGTTTAAAAATTAAACACAAAATTGACATAGAAAAAGCTTATAGGATAGGAATATAAATAAAGACAATATTTTTATACAGCTGTACAATATGTGCTTTAATCTAAGTGTTATTATGAAAGAGTCAAGAAGTTTAAAAAGTTAAAAAGTTTATAAAATTAAGAAGTGATTATTGAAGAAAGAAAAGTATTTGTTTTTTATACATTCAGTGCAGCCTAAGTGCACAGTGTTTATAGAGTTGACATACAGTTGTGAATGAACTAGGTCTTCACAGTCACACATTACTCACTCACTGACTCACCCAGAGCAACTTCCAGTCCCACAAGCTTCATTCATGGTAAGTGCCCTACATAGGTGCACCATTTGAAAAATTTTTATACCACATTTTTACCATACCTTTTTGATGTTATGTTTGGATACACAAATACTTGCCATTGTGTTACAATTGCCTGAGGTATTCAGTACGGTGTGCTTTATAGCTTTGTGGATTAGGAGGAATAGACTATACCACGTGGCTTCAGTGTACAACAGATACTGCCATCTAGCTTTGCGTTAAGCGGATTCTAAGATGTTTGTACCACGATGAAATAATCTAATAATGCATTTCCCAGAGCATATCCTTGTTCTTAAGTGGCACACGGCTGCATAAAAATTTGAAAATATGCTGTTCATTTGTTTTGTATCTTGATTATAGGTAAGAAACTACTGTAAGTATAAAACATAGTACCTCCTGTATATCTTCTTTTGCAAAGTGTCTGTTCATATCCTTCACCCATCATTCTCAGCAAACTGACACAAGAGCAGAAAATCAAACACCGCATGTTCTCACTCATAGGCGGGTGTTGAACAATGAGAACACATGGGCACAGGGAGGGGAGCACTACACACTGGGGTCCGTTGGGGGGAAAAGGGGGAGGGGTGGGGGGTGGGGAGGTGGGAAGAGATAGCATGGGGAGAAATGACAGATACAGGTGAGGGGAAGGAAGGCAGCAAACCACACAGCCATGTGTGTACCTATGCAACAATCTTGCATGTTCTTCACATGTACCCCAAAACCTAAAATGCAATAAACAACAACAAAAAAAACATAGTACCTATATTTGTAGGAAGAAGATATGCAGATTTTAATGTTTAAGTTATAAAGATATCATCAGTTACAAAGGCAACAATTATATTGAGAGGAAGGGAGATGGGGGTGCTGTAAGGAAGATATATCTTTATCCATGATAACAGCAAGTCAATAGGGAATGTCTAATTCAGAATTTAAAAACAGAATCAGGTAAAGATCATTGCCGCAGATGAACAAGAATCGAGCTTGGATGGGAAGACAAGAGAAGACATGGCCTCCTTGTGCTTTTCATTATATGCCCTTCTATCTTCGAAATATCTTTTCTAAAGATACGTGTACATTATTTTGACTTAAAGCTCAGAGATTTTAAAAACATAGAAAAAATCAAAAGTTTCTATAATTGAAATGGAAATCTATCACCCTTCCATTCTGATTATTGCTTTCGTGGAGTTCATTTAGATCTCATAGAGTGGAGGTCCCCAACCTTTATGGCATGAGTGACTGGTTTCATGGAAGACTATTTTTTCCACAGATGAGGGGTTAGGGAAGGATGGCTTCAGGATAAAACTGTTCCATTTCAGATCATCAGACATTAGATTCTCATAAGGAGCATGTAACCTAGGTCCCTTGCATGAGCATTCGCAGTAGGGTTTGTGCTCCTAAGAGAGTGTAATGCCACCACCGATCTGACGGGAGGTGGGCAAAGCCCATAGCCTGGGTGTTAGGGACCCCTTTTATAGAGTAAAGGAAAAAGGAAGCACTGTTCCCCAGCACTACAAACATTTGTTCCATCAACCAACGAGTGAACGTGACCAGGCCAATGCATCAAATATAAGACAACATTCACACTAACTGTTCTTTCAAATTTACTGTCTTAAAAATAAAATTTAATTCCCTTCTTTACCCCTTCATTTTTACCTTAGTCAGGTGATGACCCATTATTTTACTGGGTCTACTACCTAACAGCAAGCTGAAAAAAGCCTCCTGGACTTGACTTACAACTCTGGCCAGCAAGACATTCCTGCCTGCTTCGGGACAGACTCCACTTTTCTTTTGCTAATTTTGTCATGCACATTTAGAAACTGGGCAATTGTGTCTCTTGGATTTGCTTCTCATTAGGCAGAGCCCTACATGGTAACCAACCCGATATAATCTCAGTTCATTTCTTGTCTTCATAGGAATTATAGATAATGGGGTAAAGAAGCGTTATTTAATATATCAAGAGCATAGTGATTTTCATCAAACAAGAAAGTAGACCGTTTCATTCTTGGCTTGAAAACACTTGATTCTTCCACATGATTTCAATATGTCAAATATCCCAATATTCCCCCCCCCCCACTTTTTTTTTTTTTACCTCAGTCATTCTGGTCAAAAACCTGAGACTTGTTCTGTTGCCTTCGTCTCATGAATCCCTGAATTCTTATGGGTTAATCTGCACCTATCACTGCTTATCTAAATCCTTCCTCCACACTGACACTACAGTGATTATTTCAGTTGCAATCTATGTAATTCTCCTAAAATTCAATTAGACTTGCATGCACTTTTTTTTTTCTGAGAGGCTGATGCTTTCTTCTCAGCATGCCATCACAGCAACGAACCCTGCACATGTATAAGAAGAATTACGATCCTGCTCCCCTCTCCTCAACCCTACACTAGGGTTTGGAGAATAAAGTCATGTAACAGATAAATAAACACTTGTAAATTCTATATCCATTAATTAAAATATATGTAGAGTCTACCACCTGCCAAGTAATGTTTAAAGGGCTGAGCTTACAGCAGTGAATTAGAAAGAGAAAGCGGGAGACAGACAACAGGAAAAACAAAACACATGTCCATGTGAGTTGATAATAATTACTATGGACTAAAGGCAGGGCGAGGGGGAGGAGAGTGTGGAAAGAGGACTGCCACTTTATGAACGACCTGAAACGTCTCTCTGATGAATTTGCAATGTTATAGAAGTTGGAGGAAGTGAGGGAATGGGATGGAGCCATGGTGTCACTGGAGCTGAGAGTTTCCCAGTTGGACAGAATATCAAGTGCAAAGGTCTTGCGATCTCAGGAGCATATATGGCAAGGTGAGGAAGAAGGACACCATCGTTGCCAGGGCAATGAGTGAAGGAAAGGTTGAGGGAGATGCAATTGAAGAGGTAGCTAAGGAGCCGACCAGGCTTTTACCGTGATTGGAAGATAGCATGATTGGCAGACTTTGAGCAGAGAGGGACACAATCTGGTTAGCATTTCCCAGAGATCTTCTGTTCTAGAGTTCTACGTGAGGAGAACATACCACAGAGTTGTGGAGGAAGGGAGGCTAGGAGAGATGTTGGTGGGCGGGCCAGGGTGGCTGCTGCAAAGTGGTAAAAGCAGGTTGGATCCTGGGACACATTTGAAGTCAGAGCCGACAGCGTTTGATGATAAACTGACATGTTACATAGGACATGCAAACATGCTTCAAATGAGGAAACTTCGTAATCCTATCCTAAATCGTGATTTCATGACAATCATCAGTATTCACATTACTGTTGGTTCTGCTGAAGCACTTGGTGTTTTTTTTTTTTTTTTTAGTGCATCTATGCACTTAAGTAATGGGAATTCACTTTCACTTTCAGCCTACAAATCAGAGACTCCATCAGCTACCAGAAGGCAGTCTATACATCATAGAGTTGGAGAGTGAATGCAGATGGAAAGACTGACAGATGGGCAGAGTGAAAGCAAGGAACACAGCCAAATTCACCTAAGATAGGTGGAGATGGCTTCAGAAATAGAAACTGCAAAGTCCCAGAAGATATTCTTACAGAAGTATGGCTTCATAAATGTAAATGCTTATTTGTAATGAAGTTGTGGTTAATGAAAGCATGAGCTAAAACATAAGATTAATCTGGCTTTATTGTTTACAAGCTGGTTCCTTTTGACCAAATAATTAATTCTCCCTCTTTTTTTTCTTTTTTTGAGATGAAATCTTGCTTCACTGCCAGGCTGGAATGCAGTGGCACAATCTTGGCTCATTGCAACCTCACGTCTCGGGTTCAAGTGATTCCTCTGCCTCAGCTTCCTGAGTAGCTGGGACTATCGGCATGCATCACTATGCCCAGCTATTTTTTTTTTTTTTTGGCATTTTTGTAGAGACGGGGTTTCACCAGGATGGTCTCGATGGGATTACAGGCATGAGCCACCACATCTGGCCCCCACATAACTTAATTTCTTTTAATCTTAGCTTTCCTGTCTGTAAAATGGACGTATGTGATCCTTGTGATTTATAGGGTCATGATGATTAAAAGAAATGATAGTACATGCAAAGCTCATCTCAAGCAGATGCACATTTAAGAAATCTTGTTAATTATTAACGCCAAAGACAGCCTTTTTTTCCCCCAATAGGTTGAAGCAAGAAGAAAACCGTGGACACAAATTTTGGCAGGAAGAGAATATCAGAAGTTTCCATGTGAACAAGGAACTGCATTAGATCACATGGCAAGTCCACGTGCTTCCTGCCTCAAACAATCCTCCCTCCCAAAACACGCTTTCCCATCTGTGAATTCATTTACTCCACCATGAAAGCAGTAAGTGAGAAGCTATAAAAGATCATCATTGCCTGCCTCACCACTGTGTCCATCTTTCAAAAAGTCAACAGAGATACTTTATTTTCACTGAGTTCTGAATAAAAACTGATGAAACGCTAGGGGTGGAAAGTTGGGGAAAAAACTGACTGTTTTCACTTTAAGATACTTACAGCCCAGGGAAAAAGCATTGGCCATAACTGTAGACATTAAACTTCAGAGTGGCAGTTAAAACATGGACACGGATCGGGTACGATTTCTTGAGCAGAGATTCTATAGAGTGAGAGATAGGCATCTACAAAGGACAGAATTCCAACATGCAAAACCAACTCTTCCAATGAAGAAGGAAATTAGGGCGTATACTACATGATTGCTGCACATGGAGCTCTGAGCTCTCACGACAAGGGCACACAGATAAATTGCAAGGCAGAACAAATCACGGATGTTACTGAGAAGGATAACAATTGTACAAACTGATGTAACTGAGACGGAAAAAGACATGGACAGGTTGAGAAATTTTACTTACAGAAACGCAATGAAATTTAATAGGAATATTTATGAAATGGGAATATGAAAAGAATAGAATGTTTGCATAGATATGTGAAATAGATATATCATCTATGCTATACATATATACTAGCATTTGTATAGATAGGTGAAGAATATATATTCTAGATATATAATAGAATATATGACATATGTTCTTCAATATCTATACAAATATATAGGTATTACATAACTAGATCATTTTTAACATCTATATTTATTCATACTTATGTATGTTATATGACATATGGTTCATATTGGTGTATATGATTTACACAGAAATATAGTGTGGACTTATAAAAATATAATATTGCACTCAAAGTAATAAAGCCAGTTGACAAGTATAGAAATAGGCCTGGTTTAATAGAAACTTCTCTGAGAAAGACCCCTGGGGATAAGCTGGTAGCAAGCTCTCCCTATGCGAATAGCGTCTGGCAGGTGTTCAAAGAGCAAATGCAAACTCAGGCTGCATTAATTGAGGCACAGCAGGAAAGGTGCTCCCCCTGTGTTCACACATTGATTAGAAAACATTTGGGGTATTGGGTTCAATTCTGGAAAAGACTTAGAAAAGACCCTCTAGATCTCCAGAGGAAGGTGGTCAGAATAATGACGTATCTCAACATCATGTCGGATAGAAATGGTTGAAAGATTTAGACAATTTAGAATGGACAAGGAAGATGTATGTATGAGGTTTACATGTCGACTTCAATATACCAGGGCGATGGTATAGTGTGGAAGTCGGATTAGATTCACTTTGTGTAAGTTCAATTTTGCAGAACAAGTACCAGTACTAGGCAGTGGTATAAGATCATGCACAGAGTTATCAGGAAACACATTTTTTACTCATGAATATCCTGGATTGATTGGAATGGTTTCCAAGGGAATGGGCTATCTTGGAGGTAGTGAACACTTTTCATCGGTAGTGTTCTGATAAATGTTGAAGCGTCAGATAGATGCCACCTCATTTGCTTCTCACAAAAATTAAAAAGGAGCAAAGGTATTTTACTTTTATTTATTTATTTATTTATTTATTTATTTATTTATTTATTTATTTTTTTGAGACGGGTTTTTGCTCTTGTTGCCCAGGCTGGAGTGCAATGGCGCGATCTTGGCTCACCGCAACCTCCGCCTCCTGGGTTCAGGCAATTCTCCTGCCTCAGCCTCCTGAGTAGCTGGGATTACAGGCACGTGCCACCATGCCCAGCTAATTTTTGTGTTTTTAGTAGAGACGGGGTTTCACCATGTTGACCAGGATGGTCTTGATCTCTTGACCTCGTGATCCACCTGCCTCGGCCTCCCAAAGTGCTGGGATTACAGGCGTGAGCCACCGCGCCCGGCCTTTTACTTTTATTTCAAAGATAGGGAAATTAAAGCTCACAAAGGTAAATTGGCTTGTTCTTGTTCTCAAAGTTTAGCCTGCACTTTCTTCCCCAGTGGACAATACGTTTGAAGAACAAATATCAAACAACTCCAAATTTTAGGGACAAGATCGGGAAAAGATGAGACAGGTTAGAAAGCACGACTCGGGCCGCGTGCGGTGGCTCACGCCTGTCATCCCAGCACTTTGGGAGGCTGAGGCGGGTGGATCACGAGGTCGAGAGATCGAGACCATCCTGGTCAACATGGTGAAACCCCGTCTCTACTAAAAATACAAAAAATTGCCGGGCGCGGTGGCTCAAGCCTGTAATCCCAGCACTTTGGGAGGCCGAGGCGGGTGGATCACGAGGTCGAGAGATCAAGACCATCCTGGTCAACATGGTGAAACCCCGTCTCTACTAAAAATACAAAAAATTAGCTGGGCACGTTGGTGCGTGCCTGTAATCCCAGCTACTCAGGAGGCTGAGGCAGGAGAATTGCCTGAACCCGGGAGGCGGAGGTTGTGGTGAGCCGAGATCGCGCCATTGCACTCCAGCCTGGGTAACCAGAGCGAAACTCCGTATCAAAAAAAAAAAAAAAAAAAAAAAAAAAAAAAAAAAAAAAAAAAAAAAGAAAGAAAGAAAAAAAGGAAAAAAAAAAAAAGCACGACTCACTGCGTGGGAAGGTTATAAGATTCTAACCAGAGATGGATTAACTGGTTATAAAAAGCTGGAAAAAACCTTTGCGGAAAAACTTTCCCTATTTATGACATAAATATTATTTCTTGATAAGGTTATGGTATTTTTCCATTGTAATCAGAAAACAGTGGATACACAAGTTATACTGATGTTAATAAAAGTTGTGATAAAATGTCAAATAATTGATTTTAAGAAAAGGTTCTAACATTTGTTGGAAGAACCTACTGAAAACACAACCTTTAAAAGGTACCTCTGACTCTTAGCACGTAGGCTTCAATTGCACATTGAGCAGTTTGAATTTTAGCTTCCATATTCATTTTTTGGTAGCTTTCTTATAGTCTTAACTGCAATCACATCAGTATATTGTCTGCAAAGTATCTGAAACTGTCCCATCTTTATAGATTTTTCTCGGGGAGACCTATTGCTCTCTCTCTGTTTCCCTGTGGCTCCATCACTCTCTGGACACATGGTAAACATGAGATACTTTGCTTTAGCTCTTGGCCTAAACTCAGCTCTAAGTTCAGACAGAGCTCTCTCAGTAAATCAAACCTAGCAGGCACATCCTTTATGAATTTACCATTTTTATTCTTTCATTCAAAATTCAGTAATGCAGACATTTGTGAAACAGTGAGCAAATCTTTCATCAGGTAATATCTTGCTTTCCTCAGCTACCACACACACACACACACACACACACACACACACACTGCACTGAATTGTGTCCCCCCAAGAATTTATACATTGATGCCCTAACTCTCAATGTGACAGCATCTGGACTTAACAGTCTTTGGGAAGTAATTAAGGCTAAATGAGGTTACCAGAGTCGGGCCCTAATCCGATCAAGACTGTGATCATATAAGAAGAGGAAGATCTATCTCATCCTCTCTGCCATGCGAGGACAAAGCAAGAAGGTGTCTCTCTGCAACCCAGAAGACAGCCACTCCAGAACACGACCATGTTGGCACCCCATCTCAAACTCCAGCCTCCAGAACTGTGCAAAAATAAATTTGTGCCTTTTAAGGCACCTAATCTGTGATATTTTGTTACGACAGCCAAAACTAATACACACACACACACGTACACACATACACATATACACAAATACACTTACACGTATGTATATATACAGGCACACACGTACAGATTCATAGTCTTCTTTTTTACTTTTCTTTGCCCAATAAAAGTAAAACAGTTTTCCTCTTTTCTTGAATCACTTTAAACTTTGCCATCAAAACTAAAAAAGTCATCACACTAAAAAGTCACTCCCCATTATTCATAGCCAAGAAGCAGGGCTAGAGTTACTTTGTCATCAAAAAAGGGAAATGCTTAGGTTTTGAAGAGAAATTAGATATAATAAAGATCCAATATCATCAAACTCTAAATACTTGAAAATGTCCTAAAGTGCTCTTAATCGCCACACTGTTTATTCTACCCGTTCTTCCCATCAAAACTACCTTTTCTACATCTTGACATTCCTTATCTTTAAGAGTCTGTTTAGATGCGGAATTCAGTCTTTCTAATGCAATCTGATCTCCCAATATGCAGTGATCTTTAGATTCTTTGAACAGAAATTTATATGTATGTCTTCTTCGCTTACTTATCTTTCTATCTTGTCCTTTCTTGCCTCCTTTCTACTTCTTCCCACGTTATATATTATACTTTCCTTAGCTTCTTGCTTGAATCTGAGATGCTTCATGACTCACTGTTTTGTTTTGTTTTGTTTTGTTTTTTTTGAGACTGAGTCTCGCTCTGTCACCCAGGCTGGAGTGCAGTGGTGCGGCACTACGTCAGCTCACTGCAATCTCCGCCTCCTGTGTTCTAGCAATTCTCCTGGTTCAGCCTTCCGATTAGCTGGAATTACAGGTGCCCACCACCAGGCCTGGCTGATTTTTGTATTTTTAGCAGAGACAGGGTTTTAACATGTTGGCCAGGCTGGTCTCAAACTCCTGACCTCAAGTAATCTGCCCCCCTCGGCCTCCCAAAGTGCTAGGATTATAGGCATAAGCCACCATGCTTGTCCCATTACTCACTGTTGTAAGCCTTTTAGTACCTAACGCAAGGCTGATTAACTAATAGTATTAAGGAAAACATTAATATCATTCATGGGGGGGCAAAGCAAAAATGGTCTTAGAGACAAAATAGCAAATAAATTCATAACCTGTTATTCATATTAGGTTTGAAAAAATAATGATTCACTTAAAAAAATCTATTAGCTATGTGGTAGATTGTAAAAAAAAAAAATGACCATGAATTCCTCTCTATCCTATATGTATGGCCCTTTGCAAGGTAATTTTGTTGTTCTCACTGACAGGTGGAATCTGTTTTTCTACCTTATTAAAATCTGGTCTGGCCTTGTGACTTGCTTTGATCAACTAAATATGTCAGAAATACGTTCAGAGACAAGACCTCAAGTGACCTTACAACTTTTGCTCTCCTCTGTTGAAACACTGGCTACAGACACATGGGGGCTGTAAGATTAACGATAGCCCCAAAGTTGACTCAAACATCTCACAGGGCCGACATTATGTGTCACTTAGGGGTCTGATGCAGGTAGGCCTGAGGATGACTGGGTCTGTACACAAGACCTAAAGACCTAGGTGCCTGGTACACAAGGCCATCTCAGCCCAGATTCCACTCCCATAAAGCTCATAAAAAAGCACAGCCTTACAGGAAGAGTCTAAAACTCCCTTTATGAAAGAAACACTTACTAATTGATCTGGACTGAATACAGGTTTAAGGAAGTAGGAGGAACCTCCTGAAGTCTGAGAATGGTCTCCAGACACAGACCCTCCTGGTCAGTTGATCATATGAACCCCCAAACTGTGCCCGGCCCATGCCATTGGCTTGCTCCTCACTGTCTATCTTACAGAAGCACTGCCGGCAGAAACAGCTTGAGTATCAGAGAGTATCTAAGACCCATCTTTGATGGGAATTAGACTGAAGGGGCGAAATCACTCCTGGGATGCTGGCTAATGAGGACCACCTGAGAGCCCCAAACATAATAAAACAATACTATATGTGGTAGGGAAATGTTTCAGATGGCCGGCAATCATCCCTGCATCCCGGTATTCATGTCCTTGTGTGATCCCTTCCCTTCAGTGTGGGGTGGGCCTAGTATCATATCTATAGTCAATAGAATGAGCAAAGGTCATTTGCTGTCACGTCCATAATTAGGTTATTAAACACTGGGACTTCTGTCTTACTAGCAGACCGTCTTGTTGGCTTTGACGAAGCAAGCTGCCATCTAGGAGAAGCCCACATGGTAGGAATCTGAGCATGTTCTCCAGTCAACAGCAGTGAGGAATTAAGACTGTCTGCCCAGCAACCCTGGGAGGACTGTATCCTGACAGCAGCTCTATAAATGAGTTTGGATGTGGATCCTCACCCAGCTGAGCCTTCACGTGAGACCACAGTCCCAGCTGATACCATGATTGCAACCTTGTGAGCCAGCGTACAGAAGCTAACCCATGCCTGAAACCTGAGCCATTGAAACTGTGAGACAGTAATGTTCTTGTTTGAAGTTTTAGGGTAATTTGTTACACAGCAAGAGATAGCTAATATACTCTGGCAGAGAATGAGTAAAAGCTGTTGCTGTTGATACTTGGGTCTTTCTCATTTATTGGTTCCTAATCATAAGAGAAAACATCACTCTAAGATGTACCCAGTCTTGCTTATATACTTGGAGAACTGTTTTGAAAACAGGGATCAAATTTCTTTCCTAATATTTTAGTAATATATAAACTAGATGAAAAAAATAAAAACTTTGAAAGATCACTTCTTTTTAAGTTATAAACAACTCTTCAAAAATTACTTCCCCATTACATAAACCCAATTCAAAATAAAATACCAATGTAATATCCTCTGTGTAATTCTGTATTTTACTACATAAATGCAAAGGTATATAATGAATTCCATAATTTTGGTCTATCAGGTAAATTGTTAATACAAAGTAATGTAACACTTGTAATTCCCAAATGTCCTCTATGAATTTTTCTGTCTTAGTTTTTATTTGCATATATTATGTATTTGATTTTACATTAATTGTGTCATACTTCATTAAGATTTTTGCTGACAATCAGATAAACATAGTAAAATCATTACTTATAATAATTCATATCCTTTTATCATTCATTTACTTACTCATTATTTTTAAAATTAGTTTAAGAATTTTACTTATTTATTAAACAAGCACTTATCAAACAATGACTATGATGAGGTAAATTGCAAAGTTGGGAAATCTACATGTAAGATAGAAAATGTGTACTAAATGACCCCCAATATGATGTAGAGTGTCGAAATGTAGGTAAACACTCATGAAATTAATAAAAATTAATTGAAAGTCTATTAAATTGATATACAGTCCTGTTTCTTACAGTTAATCTACTAATTTCTTAGATGAACCAAGAATAAATTGATAGACTACTGTAGAACAGTTTTACATTAAGATATTTCAATATTTTTTCCTCTGTTTCTTGTCTTATGGCTTGTTGAATTTTTTTAGCAAACATAAACACATACCAACAAATATAACCTCATAAATATAAACAAAATGAGTTTTGAGTTTCTTTGATTAAAAAGTTTGTTGACATGAATCTAACTCAATGTACTAACAAAAATAAAATTTCATTTCAGTTACTAATTTTCAATGAACTCTGAAAATCATAAATATTATTCCAGTTACCTAAGGCCATGACTGTTGAATTCTGCATGAGCAGATATTCATATCACAAAGTATATTGAGAGTTGGGCAATAAGTGTTATTCATCTCAGCGGTCAAAACTGAATGTGAAAACTGTATTTATTTTTTAATCTAATAGTTATCTCTAATCCTTCCATTAATCCTGGAAGATAGTTGTTATTATTATGAATCTACTTTATACCTGGAGCAACCCAAAGTTCTGGACAATAACTAACTTGCTAGAGTTTACAGAAGGAGCTGGTAGCAAAGCTGTGATTCAAATCTCAGTCTGTCTTGGTTCAGTTTTTGCTTTTTTATTCGTAGGATAATATAGATGGAGAATGGTATAGTCAATCTTTCACTATATCATTTGATTTAGAAAGGTATGAAATTATTGAGTAAAAAGCCCAAAGCCCTTGTCAAAATCTGCTGTTGATCTCATTCTCAGTCTACTGAACATGCAAATTTTTCAAGAATACACAAGAAAATTAATCTGACCTCTACCATAAATCCTTTAAGTTGAGGGACAAGAATGAACCTTATTTCTAAGGAGGTCATCTCATCTAAATATAGAGAAAATGAGTCATAAACGCAAGGTTTTAAAAAATATATATAAAGACAATTGTGAAGCCACATCTGGTATAGTGCTTACATTTGTCATTGTTATGTTACAAAATGTATAATATAACTGTGAACGAGAAACAAAAATAGAGTTTCTTTTTTTTTTTTTAATGAGAGGTAATCCTGCTCTGTCTCCCAGGCTGGAGCGCAATGGCACAATTTCGGCTCATTGCAACCTCCACCTCCCAGATACAAGTGATTCTCCTCACTCAGCCTCCCGAGTATCTGGGATTACAGGTGCCCGTTACCGTGCCCAGCTGATTTTTGTATTTTTTAGTAGAGACGGGGTTTTGCCATGTTGGCCACGCTGACCTCAAACTCCTGACCTCAGGTGATCCATCCACCTGGGCCTCCTAAAGTGCTGGGATTACAGGCGTGAGCCACTGCACCCCGCCAAAAACACAGTTTCTTTAAGATAACTAAAAAATAATGGCCGGTCGAGGTGGCTCTCGCCTATAATCCCAGCGCTTTGGGAGGCTGTGGGTAGATCATGAGGTCAGGAGTTCAAGACCAGACTGGCCAAGATGGCAAAACCCTGTCTCTACTAAAAATACAACAATTAGCTGGACCTAGTGGTGGGTGCCTGTAATCCCAGCTACTCGGCAGGCTGAGGTAGAGAATTGCTTGAACCCTGGAGGCAGGGGTTGCAGTGAGCCAAGATCTCACCACTGTACTCCAAACTGGGCAACAGAGTGAGACTTGTCTAAACAAACAATCCAATATATGTATATGTGTGTGTATATATATATATATATTTTTTTTTTTCTAGAGCAGAAAAAAAGAGGCCTGCTGGTATGAGGGTGGCAGGGGAATCAGGAGAGGCACACGGAGTGAACAGCATACCTTGTAGAGCATCAAGGGGAAATGTGACTCAAACAAGATGGAAAAACAGAACCGAAATACTAGGCTGAAGAAAAGGGAGGCGGACACTCACTTTTTATATCCTTTTTGTTGTTCTTTTGACTTTCTTTTACCTGTATATAACTGCGGAGAAACCAACAGTTAAAACCTCCTGGAGAATTCCAGGAAGAGAGAAAGTTTGGTGACACTAAGCCAGAAGAGGCTGATAGCGGAGGCAGTAATGAGTTTTGTGTAGATAAAGGGATAGAATATGAATGACAGGAAGATAATATGTATTTCCGTTGAGACCAGGGCAAGAGGGAAGGTCACATTTAAGAGGTGCCCTATGGGCTTAGAGACGCAAGAATGATTTTTTTTTCAATGGAATAATGTTTCCAAATTATACTCTGCCGGGCAAGCTTGTCTTCTACCGGTTTAGGTTCGGTAGTGCCCTCAAAGAGGGACAGCCTTTCAATGACCTTTTCTAGGCCATGATTAAAATTGTTTACAAGTTTTCTCATTATCCTACAAGATATGTATAAAATAATGATTCTCCCCTAATCTGACTTGGCTCTTTTAGCCTGAGAATTTCTGTTTTACAGTCCTCTGCCCGCAGAATTTCATTTTATAATGCAAGAAAGTCAAAGGAGAGAGATGATCTTGATAGTCTCCTATGCAACAGAGCCGCTCACTTTATTTAAATGGAAATGTGCATTTTCATGGAAATCGAGGCCTATACTGATGAACAAAGATAAGCTGCCACTGTTAAATAGAATATTGATATATACACACAAAAAAGTACCCTAGAAAATTCATAAAAAACAGTGAAATGTGTAGGGAAAGATGGGGAATGTTAAGGATCTATGTACAGAAAAATTAAATTTTTATGATTTAGTTGTACAGTATTTTGATGGTTACTAGTTTAAAATATCAGGACAAAGATTTAGGAAGACAGTGTGAATATATATATCTCTAATAAGTATAGTGATTTAATATGAAAAGATTAAGTGGCACTTTATCTTTTTTAAGTAAATATTAGCAAACATTGTTCAGTGAACGTGTTAAGAAATGTGGTGGGTTAGGTGTGATTTGATGCTTTTTTGTGAAAATGTTAATGTGGCTGTTTTGCATTTATTTTTGATAACTCATTTAAGAAATATTTAATGATTTTATATTGTGCTTTTCCAACTAGAAATCTGAAAAGTAATCTTAACTGCTGCTTTTCATGCGTGTCTTGCATCTATAAGAGATGGAGGTTTGGTATATTTTTCCTCAGCAATGAGCTGTGAATGTAAGCACTTTTTGCTCTTCCTACTGTCAAGGCATTAATTCTGCCTGACTATCCTGCACTTGACAGTTGTCAGGAGCTGCTGGCCTCTCACATCTTCTCCACCCCACTTCACCTCTGTCCAGCATCGAGACTACTACTTAAGCCATTTAATTTACATGTCCAAGGGGACTACCTAATGGACAACGATGATGGAGGAATAGAGTCTGAGAAGGAACAATTAACAGCTGGGGAAAGAAAATAAAAACTATGCAGCCATAAAAAATGATGAGTTCATGTCCTTTGTAGGGACATGGATGAGCCTGGAAACCATCATTCTCAGCAAACTGACGCAAGAACAGAAAATCAAACACCGCATGTTCTCACTCATAGGCGGGTTTTGAACAACGAGAACACATGGACACAGGGAAGGGAGCATCACACACTGGGGTCTGTTGGGGGAAAATAGGGGAGGGACAGCGGGGGTGGGGAGTCGGGGAGAGATAGCATGGGGAGAAATGCCAGATATAGGTGATGGGGAGGAAGGCAGCATATCACGCTGCCATGTGTGTACCTATGCAACAATCTTGCATGTTCTTCACATGTACCCCCAAACTAAAATGCAATAAAATAAAATTAAATTTTTAAAAAAAGGCTGCAAGACAATCTAAGAAAGTATTTACAGTTACAAATTGGGAAGGTAACCAGTGGTGCACAGACGTGACATACGACTGGCTCTTCTTCAATTTGAACAGCGTTTTGTCCACACTGCTGCTACGGGAAACGTTCACACTTCACACATCACAGAAATAAAGTTTTAGAGACACGACTGCTATGATTTGACTGTGTCTCCTGAAGGGCACATATAGGAAACTTAATCTTTAATACAACAGTGTTTCGAGGTGGGACCTTGAAGAGGTAATTAGATCATGAGGGCTCAGCCTTCATGACTGTTTTAATGCAGCAGGCTCATTATAAAAGGGGGAGTTCCGTCCCCTTTTCCTCCCCCTCACTCATGTGATGCTTTCCACCATGTTACGATGCAGCAGGAAGACCCTCACCAGATGTGGCCCCTGGAACTTGACTTCAGCCGCCAGAACCTTCAGCCAAAAATTACCCAGTGTGAGACATTCTATTATAGCAGCATAAAAAGGGCTAAAACAGTGATCTAAAGGAATAAATTACCAGAGCAGTATTGGCCAGGGGCACAGAGGCAAGTTAGGTTACAATACTTTCGTTTCACAAACCAGCTCTATTTTCGTGATTTTTCTGAATATAGGTAGTAAAAGGACGCTTAGCATATTGTTTGAAAGCCAAAACCATCAAAGATGAATAAAGATTTAAAAAGAGACATCAATCTACAGAAGTAACTACATGGTTTAGATAGTCTGTCTTTGCCAAATGAGATAAACCTCCTGATGACTTCTTAGAGTTTGGGCACAGCAGGTAGAAAACTGATATTAAAACAATCTCTTTAGTAGTTATTTTTGACTTTTGCAGTATCCATTATACTTGTTTAGGAGAAACATTTATATTTTAGTTGAAAAAAATCCAAAAATGGAAGAAACGTTTAATTTCTTATTATTGTGTATACTTCAGATACTTGATTTTACCTCTCAACATGATGATTCAGACACTGGCCATTTAGTTATGTTGTAGCACAAAGGGCTGAAACACAAAATGCTTCTAGTGTAACTACTGAGTATTGAACAGGCAGTATAAAAAGACCTATCAATTTTCCTCAGGGGCAAGAAGAAGAAAGCCAAACGTCGTGTGCAATGGAGGTTACTCAACCTCCTCTCTTCTCTATCCCTCTGCTGTCTTAAGGAAACAAACTCCAAAGCCAGATGAATGTAATTCAGTCACTCCGCTCAATTATGCCTGCTGATGAGCTGTTTGTTCAGCAGAAGATAGAGAATCTGGTTCCGTTTCAGGTTCTCAGTCTTTCTGACAAGGCAGCTTCTTTGGCTGAGAACATAAAGATTATGAACATCAAGGCCCCTGTGGCAGCTTTCAGAAGGAGACCCAGCCATGCAGGAGACAAGGTGGTCCACTGTGCACAGGGAATGGAGTGAAACCAGGAAGAACTCTCTGCAAATGTGCCTGCAATTCTTGAGGGTTCTACTCTGTGTACCTGGGAAACAGGACTAGCTTCGGGAGCATGTGACTGCACAGTCACATCGAGTCTTGAGTTTAGATGTGCCCTGTGGTTGATTTAGTTCTCTGTTGTCACTTTCTTGAACTCTCTAACCAATTTTTAACGAGAGATTCTGTATTTTTCAACGTGTTCTGGGCCCTGCAAATTATGTAGTTTGTCCTTCTGGGCAAAGAGGGGATTTGAAAGAGACAGAGGATCATCAGCTGCTTTCTTTCGGCCTTTGTAGAGACATGACACCTGGCTGGAAGGGCCAGGCTTGCATCTGTTCTGTTCTTTTCAAAGGATTAAACAGTTTTCCAGCATCCAGAGGAGACCTATATTCCCCATCGACATCCAATCTCCCTTCTCTATTTTAGGAAAACAGCCTCTCCACATGCATGTGCGCTTTTAGCTGCATATGGCAGCCATCAGCAATTCCATTTCCAAACTCTCTAGCACTTAAGTGTGTCCATGTTATTGTTATCTGGACAACTGAGCTGAGAATCCTCTGTTTGGAAGTTTCAGGTTATTGCCTTCAATACAAAACCAGAGAGATTGAACTATTTCCTTTTCCTCTCACAGGCAGGAAGGCAGACGTACTGGCGACCTAGCTTTGGTCATTTAGAGGAGGGTGACATGCTAGGGGAAGGCAGAGCCGAGAATAGAAGGAACTTGGGCCTTGCAAGACCCCCTGAATGAGACTATTCACCTTGGGTCAAGCATCCGAAAGAGGACTAAATCTGTATTCTGGAGTCTCTTTGTTACATTGGCTTAGCCTCTGCCCTAACTAATGTGTAGCATAAATTCCTGTGGGGTGATTTGCAAGAAATCTGTATTTATCCAGAACAGTTGACTAATAAAGTGTCCTAAGTATCAGAAAATCCTACATAGGGAGAATTATTAATTTCCATTAAAATGACATAAAACTGCATTGAACCAAATTTTATCTGTGATGATTTCTCAGGACATTTCTGTGTCTTGCAGAGGCTCACGGTCATCATTATAAATACTATTTTGATTACAGTATATGTCTATAGATGTTGGGGCTTGAGTAAGTCCATAACCTTATGACAAACTCCTGAAAACTCTAGTTTCATTGTAATTTATCTTCACTATTAAAAAAGACTACAGAACATTAAAAGTAACTTTTGTGAATTTTCTCATTGGCAACAAGATGAACACTTAGTATACTTAAAACAAAACAAATAAATACAAGATAACTTTACTTCTCTCTTGTTAAAACTTTTCAATGACTAAAACCTAAGATTTAAGATAATATGTTGATAAATCAGTTACAGAACAATTAAGGAATCTTTTGTTCAGAAGTGTAGATTTGACAGTACCTGCCCCAATGACTCTCTCAATGCGAATTCTTGAGGGATCAATCTCCTTTGCAAATTCATGGACTGCTAGGGATGGGTCTTCATATGTATCTGGATCAATATAAGTTTTAATGCCCGGGAAGCGCACTGCAACAAGAACAAAAAGATTGATTTAGTTTGAGTATCTCAGTAGTCTACGTCTTGTGAACATTTAAAATGGGGAACGCCATACTGAAGTAGTCAGTCTTATGGACAACTTAAACTCTCTCTTTTCTTCCTGTCCCACCCTCTGCCCATAGTAAAGCTTTGATGATGAGGGTCAAAAATTGATTTACCTCACTGTTAATGCAGAGTGACCTGGTGGATTCCTAGAAAGTGAGCTGACAGGTTCCAAAAAACATATGTCACATATTTCTGTAAAATGTTTAATCAGCTGACTCATTCACTAAACTTCCAATACATTCTACATCTGCTCTAGCTCACAGAGTGGGGAAAATGAGGGATAAACCTCCCTCCAAAACAAGGAAGCTCATTAGGGTCCCTCCTGAACGCTTCGTACTCTACGGCACTAGGTTTTATGAACTATACCCTATTCCTGTGGTTTCCCCTTTTCCAGAAACTCTCAAGCAGTAAAGAATTGACTCTGTGGCATAGAAAGAAGAAAGGCCAGTGGGGATAAAGAACGTTCTCTTTATTCTTGTAGTGGCTTCCGTGGCCTGACTGCAATAGTCCTGAAAAGGATCAGCTTGTATATCCTGGTGGGAAAACGGGGATTAAAGGTCAAAATCTGGTTATTGGTGTTATATCTGTTCAGCTTTATTGGTGGGAATGGTGTGCTCAGAGCCTACAGGCAAGTAGATGATGACAAATGATGCCTGGAAAATGTGAATGTGTGGCTGTATGTTCATTTGTGAGTATCTGAAGAAGTCACAGGTTGCCTCTATGACTATCCCTCAGTTTGGCTCATTTATTTATTTATCTTCTTTTTGTTAGAGAAATGGTATCTTGCTATGTCATCCAGGCTGGCCTTGAATTCCTGAGCTCAAGTGATCCTCCTGCCTCAGCCTCCTGAGTAGCTGGGACTACAGGCACAAGCCACCAAGCTGGCCCATTAATTTCCATTTTCCATTTTAGATCACTAGGCAGGGGGTCATTTCTTATATATCTATCTTTCCAGTATCTTAGGTATGGTTTTACAGGCAATAATCACTCAACGAGCCTTTATCGAATACAAACTAGTAGGGATTAAAAGACCAATGTGAAATTTTTGGCAGAGTGGATGGTATTTGGTTTTGTTGCTGCTTAGATTTTGAAAACCATATAATACGCAGCGTTGACTGTTGTTTGAATCTCTTTAGAAACATGCCCTTGCAAAACAAAAAACCATCAAAAGAAAACAAACAGAAGGTAATAAAGTTTAGAGGAAGTGCTGAAATGCCCACTATTAGCAGCAATTTGCCTCATTAGTCCTTCTATGCCCATTGCCTGTATTTACACTTTGTCTTCTGTCTTCTTAGTGCTGCATATGCACCATGAGAAAATTAGTATTTCTCAAAATAGCACGAGAAAAGCATATTTCCAGGTACATCTAGACCTGACACTAATTTTCACATGCCACGCTTTTCTTGACTTCTCAAAGTTTACACTGGGGAAAAGGAGAACATAGTTGTACCTCTTTTATAGTCCATGGGATATTTTTATAACTTAGTAGAATTTATGATTTCAGACTGAGTTCTATAACCTCAAACCTAGTAACCACTACTACTAATAAATAGTGGTATCCAATCAGATGTGGTCACGTTGATCATGTTATGTTAGCCACAGATAACAAGCATCGTTTATTAACTCACACGTGGTTCTCACAATTAAACTATTCAATTACTTAAGGTGGTACACATTTCTAAAGAGTAAGATCAGTAAATATCACATTTTTTTCCTTACAAACATGATATGTGAAGAGGAAAAAAAACAACAACCAAACAATCTGAACTTTGTACACCTGGGTACTAATTTAACTTATCACAGTCTTCTTAAACATCAGTTTGTTAAGTTTCTTCTACGTCCTTGGCTGGCTCGAGTTATTTTCATTGCTTCATGCTGGGCCCATCTGGTTTGGTTTATGCTAACCTGCTTCTTGGAAAACAGATAATAAATGCCTCAGGAGCGCCTTTTCCCTCTGCATATCAGTACTAAATGTCCTGCAGTGAATCTTAAGGTTGCCCAGCATAAGGCATCAGCCCAGGTGTCTGGATCCAGGTTTCTGCAATCTGTTTACAGCCTTTCCAGGTTATCCTTTGCCAGACATCAGTTCTCTCAGCTGTGCCAGTGCAGTGAGACTCCGACTTACTGTGTAAACGTTCCTCGCTTAAATCCTTCCCCTCTCCTGGAGGCTGGTATAGATTGAAATGTCCCTTATTATCTTTTGCTCAATTCGAAAGAAAAGAGAAATGGAAATAGTTAAGTTGCCTCTCACATTATCTCTATACTGTGGTTAATTACAGAACATCCCTTTCTTGTTAATTCAGTGTCTCACAATAGAAAAACTGTCTTGATAAAGTAGTTTGCAATTTGGAACTGGAGGTGGAGGTGGGTGTTGAGGAGGAGAAGTTGTCAATTATCAAACCAACTATAGTGGTAATTATAGGTTGCTTGGGAAAAGATCTCTCAAATGAATATAACCTTGTAGTCAGCTCAAGGATTTCATACATATTCTAGAGTTAAAGAGCTGATATTCTTTTTTAGTGTTAATGAATTGTAAATTGATTTGTTATATATTTCAAAGTCTGTACAAGAAGAAATAAAGATTCCTTAATATTTATTTCTATGACTAATGCTCCGCTAGATAAAACCAGCTCATGTTCTGAAGCCATTGTGAGTGGTAAATAACTTGAAAAAGTCAATCAACTATTATTTTTAGAAAATTCAGTCTGTTTTCCAGCAAGCAGAATTAGACACAAGGTAATGTTATTTAATGAGAAGCAGGTGCAACTTTCACCGACAAACCTGGAAACCAGATGAAAACGTTAATGCTGAAAGACTGGAAGTGTGTGTGTTTTTTTTTTTTTTTTTTTTTCTCAACTCAATAGATACAGTTTGAATAAACTCCTGAAGTGCTGGAACAGTAAACATAATAGAGGAAAGTCACTGTGCTACTTACAATGCCCATTCTGTAAGTGGTTTCTTCTCTTCTCTTCTGACTTCATCTTGGCTTTTATGTACCATTGACATCTTTTAAAAAGATAAAAAGAAACTTGTTTTAGGAAGTATGCTGGATACAAACAAAAACCAATTAAAATACACATAATCTATGAACAAAGTTCTTGTCATAAAGACCACTTTAAAAATATCTTTATAATGTCAAAATATTCTGTAGAAGGTTTCTTATGTATATTGAAATTAGCCCTTGAATAAAGTACTGTCAAGTAGATGGATGCAAAGAAAGGAGTCTTAGAAAATATTTAATAATCTGCCCCTACCCATCCTTTATATGACTACTGATAGCTAGAGTTGGCAAAGAAAGAAAGAAAGAAAGAAAGAAAAGTCAAAATTAAAAAAAAAATGTTTCCAATCAGAATTTCAGAAATGTATACAAATGCCTTCCGTTTTCACTGCTAAACAGCAGCATGGTTCAACAGTTTTAATTTTTAATATTTGGAATTTGAGGCACGTTCTATTCTCTCTCTGGATAACCACGCTCCCATGAGTTCTTCAATATGAGTCAATTCTTCAACATCCATATGATTTGATGGTTTATCAAATTTCTAACGGCTAAACAAAGTATATCTGTGTTACATAATTCAATCTTTCAATGAGAATTTTGCCTCAAATTCTATGGCAAAATGAGTATTTATTCAGAAATATCTTACAGTTTTCATAGGATATTTTCCAATGAATGCTCCTCTACCAAAGTGTTTAAGTGATACTTCAAAATATATTTTTTTCTATTTTATGTAATTGAAATTGTTCTCTTCAGTGCATGGAATGTGAAAGCAATTTCTGATAACATAAATTGGCAAACATAGAAACTGAAAGCTGTAAATAATTTAGAACACATTTTTTTAATCGTTAAATTCTCCTTTTAAGTGGTATTTCTGGTCTGCTCCAGGAATCCCAAATAAAGATAACATTTGAGACCATCCCTCAAGTTTATTACGCCTTACTTAATTTAGCCTGCAAAGATTGAAATGTTTTCTTTTGTGTTTGTCATATCTATGGGTTAATGAAATATTTTCTGATGTCTTAATGAAATGCTTTTCCACCTGTGTATGCGCTATTTAAATCATTGTTTATTGAAATACTCTATGAGAAAACAAGGCCTTAACTTATGTTCTACAAGATATATATAATTGCATCCAATTTTGCAACATAGTGAATCACTATTAAATTTATTTTAAATAAACTTCCAGAGGATTTTTGTTTTCTGTTGTGGATAGTACTGATGTTAAATAAAATCACATTGAAAAAATTACTCCCTTTTTCAAAGAAACTTTCAAAATGGAAAACAAAACTATTTCAGAATCAAAATCAATCATCATACCTAATTTATCACAGTATAGCTACATGATATAATTTGTGTCTTTGGAATTAAGATCTCCTTAAAGTACAATGGGACTTAAATAAGTACATTATGCTCAAATAAAACTTTCTGGGCTCCAAAGCAAATTGTCTTTAAATTGTATGCAACTGCATGATAATAAGAATATTATAAAGATGTCAGTGTCCCCAATTCAAAATGCATGGATATCATTAATGATATAGAGGGTAAGGAATATACAGTAAGGTTTATTCTTCTATTTAATGTTTTCCTAAAAAAGTTTGCTAAACATGTAGCAACGCTAAAGTACTGGCAATTTGATTTTCTTTAACCAAATTGTCATTGTGACTTTACACACAACAAAATAATTTTATTTTCCTTTTTCCCTTTCTTCTTTAAACTTGAACTATTACCCCTCACTGAAACTTCCTTCCTTCCTTCCCTCCCTCCATCTCTCTCTCTTTCTTTCTTCCATTTTTCTTCTTTCTTTCTTTCTCCTTCCCTAAACATACTGTCTTTTAATTCACCTCTTTGCAAGAGTCCTAAATGATATGGGAATAATTTTAATCTTTTTCAGAAAACTTAAGACTTCCACCAAGATGTATAGGGATTTTGTTTATTTGCTATAACCAGTTGACTCCTGCTAGCGATGCAAATTTTTGTAGGCCATGTTTGGTAAGCTGCAGCGTTGAATATTTCATCTTCAACTTAATGGTTAATTGGTTTACAGACCCCAAAATTTGTTTTTTGTCCACTATAAAAGATGAGCTATATCAAAGCTCTGATTATGGCAAACAGCTGTCAGAGGTCAGCCCTAAAAATAAAGGAAAAGAGTCCTAGGAGAATGCTGGACAACAGTGGCTGATGGTGGCAACATGTTGTACCCAAATTAGTACTTTTATTAAGACGAATTTATCATTATTTCCTGAATTCTTTCGTGTCTGTTTTTTTCTTGTTACTATAGCTAGAATTATTCTATCAGCTAATCGCCCCCAAAACAAAGAGGCCCCCAGATACCCTCTCTTAGTTCCAAGACCATTACTGTATCTGTTTATGTACATAAAAATTTTAAATAAACATAGTTGTAAAGTGTCTTCCTTCCATTTAATTTCACAAATAAGTCATTGTTTTTAACTCAACCACATTCGAACACTCATGTTGCTTTCTTCCTTGGTAAACTTAACAAAGGAAGTTTGTTACAGCTAAATCTAATACACTCTTATTGAATAGCTGTTGTATTTTTGTCAGAGACTCACACTTGATACATGCAAAGTAACTGTTAAGTTCTATACCTTTTGGTGTGCTGTCAAAATTGTAAACCGTATTTCACGTATGCATATACTCTGTCATTTAAAGTAGATTAAATTTTAATAAAATATTGGTCTCTAAGCGGAGTTTTAAAAACAAACAGTGTTTTTGGTTCACTGAAGGTAGCTATTTATTACTTTCAGCTATTTCTGTGATATAGCTGAAAGTAATAAATTATTATTTATTTATTATTTATTATTTATTTAATGATAAATTATTTAATTATTTATTTAATAATAAATTAATTATAAATTATTTATTTAATAATAAATTATTTAATTATTTATTATTTATTTATTAAATAGATAATTATTATTATCTATTTCTGCTGGTTTTCCGGCAGGGTCGGTGTACTTTAGCTGGAGTCTACAAGGGTGTGTATCGTTTGGCTGACATTCTTTTTGCAGTTTTAAATCTTGATAGTAGAATGCTGCAGTAGATGTGTATTTCAGATTATTTAAAAAAATCTGTTGAGGTTTCTTTTGTGTCCCTATTGATATCTAGATAGAATATTTTATCTTCTTGTTAGAATGATCTGAGGATAAAATGTTGTGATTTCTGACAAAAGTCTTGGCCAAATTCCATGGGTTAAAAAAAAAGTAACATTTATTCTTTCATATAATTTTGCACATATTATCTTCATTCACATCTCTATGTTATCAGCATCTGGCCTATGGTAATCATACTATATATTTTAAAGACATTAAATGATTTTAATATACTTTTAGATCAAACCTGTGTAAAAATAGAAAGCTAAGTTTCCGATGGGTAAAGCATCCAAATTTAGGTATTTTGCTATGTTAAATTTACTGTGACTTTATATTTTTATTCATATTACCCTGAAGTATAGAAATATTAGCTTTATAAAACCAATTAATATAATTCTAACATAGATAATTTCAATATTTAATTGATAAAAATATATTTCTATAACACTAGGTTTATAAATAGTCTTTATATGAATTGTTCTGGCATTCCATTAAATTAGTTTTTCCAAGAAAGTTATTTTTATGGTGTAATTTGATTATAGTAAAGAAAAAATCCAGAGTCACTTATTGAATATAAATTCATCATTCACAGCTTTCAAATGCCTATTATCATCTTTGGATCTTTCCATATTCAGAAACCTGTTGACACAGATGACTAATGACGGTTCACCGTCAGAGGGAATTTTTCCAGGATATGCTTTGCTATATCTAAAAGCATTGAACACGCAGGGTATGAAAAGAGTGGTTATTCCCACATGCTGGAAATAATCTGGTATGCTTCGGTTACCTCCCAGTGATCAAGAAGAATAAAGTGAGGATGACGAGGAGAGTGAAGCCGCCAACAGCCGCGGTGGCTATCACGAGAATCTGTCCTTGTTCTGCGGCCATGTCAGAAGCTGAAACAGAGACACAATATTACAATTTCCCTGGGTGACATTTCACTATCGGAATCATTTTACAATTTAGTTCATACTAAAAAATACAATAACAAACGCCAAGCCCAGTATATTTGGCCTTTATTTCAGTATTTAACATATATGAAGCAAACCCAGAAGGACTGAAGAGTTGGGGCCATAACCCACCACATAAACCTCTCCTCTTTCTTCAAAAAAAGGTCAATAAAGTAGATAAATTCCTAGTGTCCCTTATTTAAGATTAAGTATGTGCTGTAAAACTAAATCAGCAGACGGACTAAAGAATTCTGTTATGTAACCGCTCACTGTATTTCTTCCTAAACACTTTGGCCACTAGACCAGGCTTTATAGACTGTTTTGATACCTGTTTTTACAGAGTAGAAAGACTACTATATAATTCCTATATAAGAATGATGTTCTTTATATTTCATAGAGCTTAATTCAAACACTAAAACTGTAGACAGCACGAGGATATACACAGTAGGTGCTTAGATGTTTAATTGGCAATAAATAGAAAAATGATATTTAAAAGCTTTCTTTTTTGAAGAAAAGGCCGGATTACATATGGTAACAACATGTTTTTTCTTTCATGGATAAAACTCTCTCTTAAAATCACATGAGCTGCACATTTTACTAATCTTCCAGGAATGTTTTAACAGATATCATTTCAATTGATTTATTAGCACTTCTAATTTTTTGTATTGATAATGCTTTAATCAAATATAATTTTAATGGGTAAAATAGGCAATTGCTTAATAATAGAGATAAGAAAACAGAAACACAGAAAAATTGAAGAAACCGCCCAAGCTCACATAGAACTATAACCAGAAGTCAGTCTTTCAGGATTTTGTCTCATTTGTTTCTTTTTTTCTTTTTCTTTTTTTTAAAACTATAACTTGTAGTAATAATTCAGTTAATCATCAATATTGTAAAAAACCAATCAATCAGTCTCTTAATATTCCTTAAACTTGTTTCTTATTTCGACTACTGAAAACAAATAATATCTATTAATCTCATCAGTTATTGAAGAAAATTGAATCAAATAAAGTATACAACTGAGAAGCAAACTGCAGAAGTCTCTACCATAACAATTTATTAAACTTGAGTACTTTACAGCTTCCACAGAAGTAGATCTTCTTCTGGGAATTAAGTACGCAGTATACTATGTGCAAATTCATACCCAGAGTAATAACATTCTCATAAAACTAATGTGTCTGCTACAGAATGTCTAAGCCTTAAACACTATCTTCAAGTCAGTAAAGAAACCACTTACAGCATTTTAGAGACTTTTTAAGAAATCTAAATATACATAAAAACAAAAGGCATTTATATTCAGTTTTAATAAGATAAATTTATTAAATCTTAGATTTTAGTCACTATGATTTAATCAAGACATTTTCAAGCAATCTGCTACACTGTTAAGTTTTTGCTCATACTCTGTGCAGAGACAAGTTAAATAGCTGCATCTTATCCAATAAATAATGTACCGAAGGTCTTTTATTAGTTTTTCACTGAATTTCCTAATCTTCAAAATAGCACTAATATCATGGGAATGAATGCCATGCTCTAAAATGTCACATTTTCTCACTGAAAGTCTTTGACTAACAAAAATGTAACAAACAGATGTTCTAGAAAACATTATCTTTTTAAAGATAAAGCAGGAGGCGTTTACTAAAAAAAAAAAAAAAATTATTTACTTAACAACTGTTGTATCTGTAAAATAGATAGACTAGTTCAAGAATTTTGAATCAGGGGCATATCGTTTCACAGTCGTTAGGTAGCTGTCATTTATTGAGTCCAAAAATCAGAGGGAGATTTTGTAATTGGGTGCCTTTTGAAAATCAGATTACTTTGTTATAAAACAAGGTGTTGATCGACATACATCGTTACTGATTAAACTGCTAATTCTACGAATATGTCTCCTTTTGCACAGTGTTATTACATTTATAAACTTTGTTGTAATTAAAATTTTAATTGGATAACAATCTTAAGTTATGACACTTTGAAAAATGCATATTCCTGAATAATTGTTTCTTAAACTTAGAACCCCTAAACACTCCTGTGTGGAGAATAAAATATGTTAAATACTTTTATTAGAAACTAAGAGTATTTAATAAAACACTATTGTACTGGGAGTAAAATGCTATAGATTGTGAGGCTGGGATGATTATAGAAACCTCATCAACATTATGATCTTCATCAAGAATAACAGTCATTATTTAATAGGAAACCATGCTTAGAGCTTCAATTCATTATTAAATTTATCTTCACCATGGTCTTGTTAGGTAAGTACTATTATCATTCCTAGTTTGAGCAGTTACATTACTTTCTCAAGGTTACCTATCTTGTATAAAGAAAAGCTGGCAATCCAACTTCAATTTGCCCATCTCCAAGCTTTTGCCAGTACTTTAAACCACCATTTTTATTAACAGAAGCACTAACTAGGTCTAGCTGGGTTTGTTACCCTAGAACAATCATAGCCTTGCTTGAACTTGGCTTCATGTCTATAAAATGAGAATGTTGAAATAAATATTCTTGTCACAATCTTTCAGAGCAATTGTACTATGACATTGTGTTATCCATGCAGACTGCAATCAAATAGTGGAAAGCACAGGATTTGCCATATGAAATCAAAACACTCAGGACCTTGGTCCTGAAAGGGATAATTGTTGCCTTTTACCCTAATAGTGTTGGTCCATCACAGAGCTCTGACTTCCTTTCAGGATAAACTACAGGGCCCTTAACTTAGTTATGAAGGCTGTGTCAAAATGGCCCTAGCATATGTCTTCAGGCACATCTTAACATTCTCTAAGCATACTGAATTTCTTCCAATTCCTTGAGTGAGCCAAACTCTTAATATCTGGTCAATTCCTAATCACTCCTCCATGAATAGCTCATCATTTGGAAAGCTTTGGTTGTTGTTGTTTTCTGGTTGTTTAGATTTGGATAGGTCTCCAGACAGATGTTCCCCAAGACTCTTAAACTATTTCCACCAATAAAACTATCACAATTTATTGAAATTACTTTTTATAATATGTCTTTCCCATTTGATTTCAAATTTCCTAGGGCAGGGACTATATTCACTATTGTATCTATAGTGGGGTGAATGGTGACAGCCTTTCCCCTTCCCCTCAAAAAAAGGAATTTGCAGGTGTAATTAAGAACCTTGATTATCCTGGATTTAGGGGTGGTCCCAAATCCATTGACAGGTGTCCTTAAAAGACACAGAAGTGAAAAGACAAAGGGGAGAAGGCCATGTAAAGACATATGTAAAGACAAAGGCAGAGACTGGAGTTGTGCAACCCAGAAGCCTAAGAATGAACACACCAGAAGCAAGGAGAGAAAAGGAGGGAGCCGCTCTTAGAGCCTTTGGACGGAGCATGCTCTTGGTCTCTAGAGCTGTGATCTATTGTTTGACGCCATCAACTTTGTGATGATTTTTTGTAACAGTGTCCAGCCTACGTGGTAGTAAATATTCCTTTGAGAGAATGGGTTGAATAATTATTTGCACTGGATGGTTCTGGTAAGAAAAGGTCAGGAGTAATCCACATTGCCACCCGCCCCTTGATATGTGAGGGAGATATACCATCAGCGTGGCTATACAATGTATGCGAACAGAGTCTACCCAACACCAATCAGAAACATTCGATTATTCTGTGTGCTTGGAGACAATGTTTACTGGGGGTTAGAAGCTACTGGGAATTCAGACTGCTACGTTTTACCAAGTTGAGTGGATTAAAGCTCAGAAATATGAGTCTAAGGTTAAGAATCTATTAGTTCATTCAATTAATATTTATTGAGCAACTATTATATGCTAGGCACCGACACAGACACAGGCTACACAATGATGAACAAAACAGACACAGTTACTGTGCTCATGGATTTTCAGTTCAGTGGGGAAGACAGACACTGAACAAGAAATTACAAAAGTAATTATTGTTACAAAAGGGAAACTGTAAGGTGTTGGAAAAGAATAAGTTTCTCTAGCAGTGAGTCAGATGACAGGGAATTTTTGAAAATACAATGTGTTGGCAGAAGTAAGAGGAGGAACAGGATGATTTCCTTGGCTAGAGGTCTCATTAATTTGATTTATTTAAATAGACACTTAGATAAAGAAATAAGCAAACCATAAAATTATCTACCAAATGGATTCTACGAAAATACAGTATAGCTATAGATTTCTGTGTTATGAAAACTTGTCTCTAGCATTGTCCATTCAGTTTTTTCAATCCTGAGGAGAAGCTTATTTCTCATTAGTTTTGTAGGAGAAAAGCGTATAATTTACTCAACATAAGTAGCAACTATTGAAAGCAAACTTCTCCCTAAAAAGAACCACACTGAAATCCACGGTGTGAAATAAAATTTATCTGTGACTGGCTGATAGGAAATGACCCTTTGTTTAATGTCGAGGTTGTATTCTTGGAAAAAGATACATATATTAAAATGATATATTTCATTCTATGGTTTGGAAAGAAGTATACTCCCTTAAGAGGAAGCAATTATCCAAAAAGAATTGCAAAATTGTAACTGAGCAACAGTGCTTGGCATAAGTTGTGATGACATTATTAAGTGTGGTTTGTTTCCATCTCAAGAAAAAAAAGTGAAATGCTTTACTTGGAATCTAAATACTCAAAAAAGATATTTCATATCTTTAGGAAAGTGCGAGGGAAAGGCAATTTGGCTATTTTTAACCAAAGTATTTTCTTCTATGGAGGCATATGATTTTGTCTCCCTGTAATCAAGATTATTCTAGTTTATATTTACATTTCAAAGTAAAATCTGTTATTTGTATTCTGTGTCATTTTCTGTGGAATAGATATTTAAAGTTAACTCTTTTCCATTCTGAACATCTTTTTAAAGTTATTGAAGACAGTAGTTAACATGATTTTTAAGTAAAGCATCTCAGGAAAATGCTGCTCGGTGAAATAAATTGTCTTCATCATTTCACCAAAATGATTTTTTAGCATAGCATAAACCTCAACAAAGCCACGGATTGATGATGCCTAGTAAGTTCATGGTAAAGTTTATTGACAAGCAATATAGGAAAATTCTCCTCTCGGGTCATGTATAGAAATCAGAATTGGCTTAACCTTATGAGAATTTAGCAACACATAATAGAGATGAATTAATCTGCACATTTTCAATGCCACATTCTCATGTAGATGTAAGAGTGTGAGATACAGATGAAAGCCGAGGAAACCTTTCTCCTAGACGAACATAAACTTGTGACTTTGTAGATGATATTGTTATCATTTTGGCCACGTGGACTTGAAAGCGTAGGGTTATCCTTGATTTTGTATTTTCCTACAACCATGAGTCCAGAGTCAAGTTTTTCATCTTGCCTTTATTACCAGCGACACAGCCCGCTGTTAGGGTTCTGCCCCACAGGAGTAGACTAGTTTCATCATTTGCTATTATGTTGCCTGTTCCCAGTATCTCTTCACAATCCACCCACATTATACAGACAAATAATTATTCTTCACAACAACATTTAAAAATATTAAGAACATTTCCCATTGCCCAGAGGGTAAAATCATCCCTTTCTCAAGTACTCCAATTTTCAGAGGTGTACAGGCAAGAAATCTTGAACTCATCCCTCATCCAGTTTTCTCCTTCACCTTCCAAGTTGATCAGTCCTGTCCTTTATACTTTTAAAGCATTTCTTAGATTCTTTTTCATTCTCTCTTACTCCCACTGTATTTTCTCAGTTCAGGCATCCAGATAATCACATGTATTTGAAATCAGCTGGACAGTGGCTCAACTAGGTGACGTAGTTGAACAATAGAAAGCAAGACAAAAACAAACAAAAGGTCCTTTGGAAAGACATCTAATGAATGTCCACGTACTATACAACAGCTTTGTTCCCTCACACGTTTACTTCACACATATTTGGTGATTTCCAAGTTCATAAAACAGCATAGTAGGCAACAGATTAGAAGTCATGTGTGTGAGGGGCCATCTACAGAGAGAGAGTTGAATAGAATTGCACACTGCTAATCAGACTGAAGGAAGAGGTAGAAAAACTGAAACTCTGAAACAAGATTCCAAAGTGTACACTAGTCAGGAGCCAGGAGTTTAGGATCAAACAGCTATACAAAATTAAAGGAGTGTCAAAGGACTCACTATGTTTTATAACTCAATACGATTCATATGATCATTCGATATTAACTAGAAAATACTGAGATAAGTCCAGTGTATTTTAGAATAAGAGTTTGGGGATGTAGGATTAAAAAATATTTGCCTCCAAACTATTTTAAAAGTTATAAAAATAATACTTTTAAGATTAAACCCTGGCCAAAAACTTGTATTACCAAAATGATTCATTTCCTGAGAGTTTGAGTTTTTTGACTCATCTCTACTACAAACTTCTTGAGGGCAGAATGAGGTGTTTCGACTTTCTATATAACAAGGAATTAGCAGAGCCATACACAGTATAGGTATTAATAAATGTGTATTGTTCATGAAGAAGAAATAAAATACAAATTTTAAATACAAGGATAAGATGCCCTTTGCTAACGAACAGTTTTCTTACTTGATTTGTGTGTTAATATTAATGCTGGCCGGGCGCGGTGGCTCACGCCTGTATTCCCAGCACTTTGGGAGGCCGAGGCGGGTGGATCACGAGGTCAAGAGATCGAGACCATCCTGGTCAACATGGTGAAACCCCGTCTCTACTAAAAATACAAAAAAAAAAAAAAATTAGCTGGGCATGGTGGCGCATGCCTGCAATCCCAGCTACTCAGGAGGCTGAGGCAGGAGAATTGCCTGAACCCAGGAGGCGGAGGTTGCAGTGAGCCGAGATCGCGCCATTGCACTCCAGCCTGGGTAACAAGAGCGAAACCATCTCAAAAAAAAAAAAAAAAAAAAAAAAATTAATGCTTAAATATCTTGTAGTTTTACATTACATTCCTTTCGTATTTGTATTTTGGAAATTGCTATGTTCAGAGGTAAATTAATAGAAAATAATGTGGGTCAATTTCTTTTTCCTAAATATCCCTGCCTAGACTTTGAAAAAAATGTAAATATAGTCAACATAGTATTATACTGATATCTCTCTTTTAAATCATTCAATATTTGATGCTATCTACCCAAATGAAAAGTATCTATAAGAAATAATAATTTATCCAGAGATAAATTAATAGAAAATAATGTGGGTCTTTTTTTCCCCTACATATCCCTGCCTAGGCTTTGAAAAAAAGTAAATATAGTCAACAGAGTATTATAATGACATCTTTCTTTTACATTCATTGCATATTTAATGCTATCTACCCAAAGGAAAACCATCTCTAAGATTAGAAATAAAAGAAAATAGCAAGAGATTCTCTTTTCCATTCAAGTAAGCAGTTTACTGATTTCTCAGCAGGACGGAAACAAACCTCATGGATGATTTCTGTTGAAACAGTTACCTTTCACAGGGATCATGCTCCACCCCACCACCCCCTGCCCCAGAAAGTGATTTCACAGCAGTGCCTTCTACTCCTCTGCCACTTCTCCTCCACAGCAATACAATTCAGTACATCAAACTGTGGTTACATTGAAACACCAAAGACTTTGAGATTTACTCTTTCTGATGACCTCAATTTACTTGTCAGATAAAAATGCCAAATGACATAGGGATAATTGGAAAATGTGAGTTGGGTACAATTTGATGGAGAGGCAGAAGCAGAGGCAAATAGTGCAGTGTAAGGAAACACTTTCTATCCTTTTTTAAAAACGAGATTCTTGTGTTCATTAATGAATGGTCAAGATGCCTTACCACAGGTAGGCTTCATGTGACAAATTTCAAAGAACAAAGAAAATGACTGAGACATTTAAACACCTGAAACTAGTGTCAACATTCTAAATGTCAAAGATTTAATTTGTAATTGTGTATGTTTCATATTGTTACAGGCCAGTTGAAATAGGTCTTTGAGAACTTTTTTCTCAAAGACTATTTATATCTTTATGCATACATCTTTCAGCCTTTTAAACATTTTTTAACATCCAATGTAGAAAAGGAATTCCTTACAAATTTCACAGCTTCCCTGGATCACTGAAACTGGAAGCAAGAATGTTCAATTTTAAATACTATTCCCATGTGCCATAATATTAATAGTGGGTATTTGCACATTGGTGAGCATATCATATAACTTGAGATTATAGTTTTTTAATATAACAGTTACTATGGTTTGAGATAAAGAGCTTTGTAATGAAATGGATAACCATTAGAGATCACACATTTCATAAGTTGTATAAACTGTATAAATTAGATTTATTAAAGTCTTTTTCATAGAAAAATATTTAAAGAAAATAATCTTGATTTCTAAAGCACAGAATTGTTTAGAAAAAAATTCTAAATAATTTCTTAAGGAAATTCTCATTCACCAGCAAATTATTCATTCAATAAAAACAAAAATATCATTTGCTAAGCACTGTGATATAGCGTTTGGCAAGATGAAGAAAACTAAAGTGTGATTTCCTCAGAGAGTTTCTCTTTAGTGAGAGAGAGAGAGAGATACAAAGCTGAGTTGTAATGCAGAAACACTGGTGTTAGAATGAAGGTATGTGTGCAGGCCACGAGACAAGAGGGGTGAAGTGGTAATCTCCACAGGAAATATCAAAGGAAGGTTACAAAGAAGGGGATTCTTAAACTAAATCTGGAATGACTAGAAGAAATCTGCAAGTCAGCAACATGGTGAGTAGCTATTCGGACACTGTAGCTAGAAGAAACATCACAAACAGTACAAAGATACAAATGGCGCAACATCTTCAGGAGTTTATATATACTTTGAGATGCCTGCGACACAAACCAAAATGCAGAAGAGGAAGTTGGAGAGACAGACAAGAAATAGATCACCATAATTTAATCTGAGTCCAGTCAGCACGCTTGAACTTTTCTCAGGTTACTACCTGGAAACCATCATCCTTAGCAAACTGACACAAGAACAGAAAATCAAACACTGCATGTTCTCACTCATAGGTGGGTGTTGAACAATGAGAACACTTGGACACAGGGCGGGGAGCATCACACACTGGGGTCTGTTGAGGGGGGGGCTACCAGATGGGCAGTGGGAAGGAGGGCAGGGAGGGGTAAGGTGGGGAGAAATGTCAGGTATAGGTGATGGGGGGATGGAGGCAGCAAACCACCTTGCCATGAATGTACCTATGCAACAATGATGCATGATGCACATGTACCCCAGAACCTAAAGTACAATTTAAAAAAGTAGGCCAGGCGCAGTGGCTCACGCCTGTAATCCCAGCACTTTGGGAGGCCGAGGCGGGTGGATCACGAGGTCAAGAGATCAAGACCATCCTGGTCAACATGGTGAAACCCCATCTCTACTAAAAATACAAAAAAATCAGCTGGGCATGGTGGCGTGTGCCTGTAATCCCAGCTACTCAGGAGGCTGAGGCAGGAGAATTGCCTGATCCCAGGAGGCGGAGGTTGCGGTCAGCCGAGATCGTGCCATTGCACTCCAGCCTCGGTAACAAGAGCGAAACTCTGTCCAAAAAAAAAAAATTCAAACTCCAGAATAGGGTATATACAGACGTTAGTTTACTCAATATTGCCATTTTGACAAGTGGCATAAACTCTTGCAAAAATATAAGAATACTGAAGACAAACCCAACGGAGAAGAAAACAAAACTGAGGCTGAGACATTATTGAAGACATCATTGGAGAGCCTGGATTTGGCCTGACTCTCACACTACCCCTTTGACTTTTCAGTTACCTGAGGCAAGAAAGTCTCACTTTTCATTAAACCAGTACAATCTGTCACTTGAAATGGAGAGTCCTATTTCATATAATGAACCAAGAGGAAATAATTTGACTGGATGTAAATGCTAATACGGGGCAGGGCGCTGCAGGGCTTTATATATCAAAACTAGGTTTAGTGACTTCTCATTGTTTATTATGTTGCTTGAGCTGAACATTTTCTATCTAACTTCACTGTTGTCTTTTTATTTTGATGATAAACCCAGCCTCCCCGATCTGTTTGCCTGGTAACCGGATGGACAGGACTGGAAGCGTAAGGTGAAACAGAATGGAAATGTGCTCACCTTTCTAAAACAACCTTTTTCTATAGAATGACTAACAAATGTGCCAGGAGACATTCCAATTTATTTTTCTGTAATAGACTGATAGTTTTTGGGGGATCAGTCCTGTCTGCCCTACATCTAATGGGTCGCATGTATCAATCAAACTTGCATGGATGCAAAAACAACAACAAAAAACGGGCAGACAGTATTTCTGGCAAGTTTAGCAAGACAGCATGTTAGAATGTGAGATCATTCGCTTAATTGAAACCTAGCTAATTATAAACTAATTATCACCAAAATACTGGAGCTAAATTGCTGTGGAAGGCTTTTAGTGAATTTTCACAGTTTATGGTAACATAAATTGGAGGCTACAGTTGTCTTTTATTTGGCTTCAAGAGAACTATTTATGGAAGCGTGGGTAACCGTCAATGCCAGGTGCCAATTTTTCTTAGCTTTTTGGACCCCCAAGTGTATTTCCTTAAGGACCTGCTATTGCTTTATACTAAAACCCATTTGACCATCTCCTGAAAGTGAATACATTCTAAGGAAAGGTTTTGGATCATTGTTTGAAGCCTGTTCTGAAGAACACTCAACTATTTACCTCAAACAACCTCTAACCAATCACCAGGATTAATTCTGGAGAAATTCAATGGGAGACAACTCTATTTTAAAAAGGCCAGCCCCATAGCAGCACAAAACTATGGCTCCATCAATTTTCCTGGAATCCCTTCAATTATGTATGCCCTGCTTCTCCTTAAGCCATGTGTGTGAGGCCTCCAAGTTACATAATTTATATGAGCAGCAAAAGGGTTTTCTGAACCGTATTGCGTTACTATTTACTACTATTATTTTGAGGAAAATAAGATTGTTTACCTATACAAAATTAATTTTTTTCACACAATTTTGACACAAAATTTTCAAAAAATTTTTAATTAAAAAATGAGGCTTAATGTTAGGATCTGCAAACGTGGGAGTAAAGATCTTTCTAAAACTGAACTGAAAGGGAACGTTTCCTGGCTTACCCATTCACCTTGTCATGTAACATAAAAACAGTATTGTGTTTTATGTATTAATTTTCAACTAATGTCTTCATAATATGGCACTGATTTTAGACAAACTGGGTATTTGCCATCACGGCAGATAGAAAGATAAGTGTCTTCCTACATGCTGATGATACGGGTGTAATTTTCAACAACTAGAATTGATTTCAGGATACAAATAATTCTGCAATCCTACTGCTGCCAGAAAGAACTGAGCATCACCAACTTTATCAAAATGAAAATCATTTTCTTTGGCAGACAAAAGGCAGTTGATCAAAACTCCACACAATGAGACAAGATATTTCCATTTTGTACAAGCGTATTTTTTCTATAGCTTATCCTGGAAAGCATGACGCAGAGCTATGCCGTTCAATATCACTTTTTCTACGTGAGCATTACTCCTCGGCTTTCTTTTTGACGGCTGGGAACAACACCTGCTTTGAAAACCTTCCAGGCCAGAATAATCTTTTTGTTCACAGTATCCTGTGGTGTGGGACTCGGGACTCTCCATCTAGAGTTTTCTAATGGTGGGGGCAGATTCAAATCTGCTTCCTAAAGACAATCTGTGCTTTGCCTGCAGCCCATTTTAGTGTAAACTTGGAGAGGTTTTATTTTTACATTGGCAAAAATACTGGTTGGACTTCTCCACATTTATAGTGGAAGCATTTCTCTATTGCTTCGCTGTATTTTTGTACCATTTCTATCATCTATTGATATGAAAGTAGAAAATTCACATTCTAAGTGCTCATTAAAGGCTGACCTTAAAATGGTTAGTAGACATCCTCTGAAGTATCTGTTCAGCCCTGTGTCTAAAAACTCCCTCCACCCACAGGGCAGGGATTTGGAAGATTGTTCTGTCTCTGGCACCCAGCCATATGCATTGAATTACTGACAGATGCCTGACCCAAACTGGACCAACCACATCCCTCGTTCAGGAATTTGGGATTACGATTCACAATCAGCTTGGCAGTTTTCATGCGTGGTTGACAATAAGGGAAATGTGATTTCTATGCCATAGACGTATTTTCCTAAATGAACACAGACAACAGGTAAAACTAGTCTTTAGAGCACGAAGCAGAGATGAGTGGATGTGCGGATCAGGAATAACAGCTGTCTTTCTTTTTCAGAATTTTCCAGCTTCTTGTTTCAATCTTTTTTGAAGCCTCACTGGGACATTTCTTCCTTCCTCTTTGCTTAACCCAGCTCATGGTTTATGTGATGTCTGCATTCAAAGGGTCCTATTAGCGTATTCGAATTTTAAGATCCTAACAGACAAAATTTTTAGAAAATAAATTTAAAAGGTAACTCCATTCATTTGCTTCCTATGTATTATAGTTTTTCTTTTAAAGTCTGTGTGCATGGAATGAATTAAATAATCTTCTTTTCTCCCATCATGGAAAATTCATCTTCAATCAGTGAAACTTTACCTTGGCTCTTTCAAAGGTTGTAGTCAGAAAATTTCACGTCGAAACAAACAAAAAACTTTTGTATTTGTTGAAAAAGCTGCTTGAGGTCATTATCCTCAAAGCCCCTTATAAATCTTTCTTAGCACACTTGTGCGTCATGATTATATGATAACTTTTCTATTCTCTGGCTGCTACTGGAAATTTCAGAGGCAGAGCTGGCATGTACCATCTCTAGTCATGATTATCAGAATGAGACTTTGTCCCCTCTTGTGTATATGGATCTAATTTCCTATTTTAGTTCTAATCCATTAAACATTTTGTGTGTAGATTTTAAACTGCCTTAGATGTTCTTAGGAAGAAGAGAAATGCAGATAAAAAGCAAGATTCCTCTGTTTAGCCCTGGGAGGTCAAGATATCTTGGGGAACCCCACCCCTCCTTTTATTTCACCTACATAAATTAGACAAAAACTTATTTTAAGAAAGCATCCTTTAAAAAAGCATCCTTATAAAAACTGAGAGCAATTTCGATATGTAATTATATATGGGAAACGTTGTGTTATTTACTGCTGAAAACGGTCAGCCTTTTTTGGGATCTAAAACATGAAATTTGGACTATTCTTGTATTTCATCTCTATTGATGGATATTAATGATTTATATTGGTTATATATATATGCATGTTTGGGACTATTCTGTTAAACAATAAGTAGTTGTCCAAGATTTCCAAGAATTCAAAGGCCTTCTGACATACAGCACAAAACATGACAGAAAAAACGATGCTTGTGCCAAAGGTAATTAGAAAGGCCCCAAGTCTTTTTGGTGTGTTCTTACCTGGTGCTCTGTTTGCCTGTCAGATAACTTGAAATAACTTAGAAAAGGATGGAGTAGCCTTCTTTTCAGTCATTCTGCTCAGTTAAAAATGTGATTTGATTCAAGTTAGAATATTCTCAAAACTGTGTCTATTCAACAATTTGAAAAGTAAAATCCTTCCTCAAGCAAGATACTCTGTTTATATTCAAGAAGTAATAACATACTTAATACCTATTCTGAGCCCAAAATATCATTTTGAATATATAGCTAAGCTTGTTTTCCAGTAAGTTGCTTACTTCTGTGCAAGGGAATTCATGCGATGGCTATTAATTTAATCTTTAAAAATTTATAGGTGGCGTTGGTACACAAGTCTCATTTCCACTTGAAAACAGAGGACGATTCCACAGAGGCTGCCCTTCAGAAAGTCTTTCGTCAGAATTACATTCTTCTTTTTTATTATTTCCTTTTTTCTTTGTGTAGATGAGTAGCAGTTGATTCACGGCACAGGGTGGTCCAAAAAATCATACTGAACTCAGCAGAATTTTCCTCAGAAGAAGGGGAGTAATTACCGTTTAAAAAACATTTTCGAGAGCTTTTATGTGTTCTCCATAGTTCTAAACCATATGTTAACTTATTTAGTCTTCAAATTAATCATATGAAATGGTAGTATCATTACCTCCATTCTATAGATGGAGAAACTGAGGCACAAAGAGGCGAAGAAGCTTGCCTAGGGTCACAGAGTTAGAAAGGACAGCACTAGAATTGGCTTACAGATAGTCTAGTCCCAGAGTTCAGGCTTCTAACCACTGTCCTCTGTTGTCTGGTTGCAGTGAGACATTTGATGTTTTCCATATTTAAAAATAAAGTAGGCCAACTTCTACATAATTTGATTACTATAGAAACAGTGGAGACGGTGGTTTGGGGTCTATAAGGTGATGTTGCTGGAATGGGCCTGATGGAGGCCCATGACTTGCTTGCTGTGCTCACTAAGATTTGGTACCTCAGAAGTCAAATTGTAGAGTTTCCTTGGCCAAGTGAAATTGTCCAATGCTTAAGCCCTGGGAGGTCAAGAAACCCTGGTGAATTCCACTCTGCCTTTTATGTCACCTATATAAATTAAGCAAAAACTAACACCAAAACTAGCCAATGAGTCTTAATGGTAAATTCATGAGTTAAACAATAAAATATCAGGAGAAGAAGAATAAAATGATTTGATTGCTATTAGGGGTTGTTTATATACAAGAAGGTAAAGAATATTGTTTTTAATACTATTTTCAAGCTGTTAGAATGGCATTTAAGATTGGAAACTAATGACAATAATATAAATATTAATAATCATTTTATTGAGCTCTAACCACATGATAGCTGGATACTCTGTTCAGTACTTCACATGCATGAAATCATTGTATACTCACAAGAACATTAGAAAGTAGGTGGCATCCTTATACCCATTTTCCAGATGTGAAAACTGAGGCACAGAGTAGTTAACTGATTTATTCAAAGTCTGATATTTGGGATGTGATCAAGTCAAAGTTTCAATCTAAGTTTAAGTAAGTACAAAGCTTGAACTTTTGCACAGAGTTCCTGTTTGCTAGTTCTCTTTTGCTGTCTATTTACCTGTGAAATATCTGCCAAATTGAATTGCATGAATCCGTTGCTAATATAAAGGTTTTCTTTCTTCTTTCTGCTTGTATAAGTTTTTCCTTTTCTTCACGGCCAAAGTAAGACCCTCCTCCCTGAAGTTTTTGCCAGCTGCCTGGTTTGCAGTAACAATTAGGACTATGGCGACAGTTAACTGAATGATGATCATGTGTTCCATGCGTCCGATGCCGCACTGAGTACTTTTCTCACATCAGGAGGCAGATACTCCCCACCTTCCTTCTCCGCTCTACTCTTCACCAGAGTATCTCTTACTATCTTTCTTGGATGGGGTTTCCTGGGACACAGATTCTGCAATGGAGCTTTGTTTGCAACATGCTTATTGCGGAGGGACCTCGGCATGAACGTGTGGGAGTGCCAAAAGCCCATGGAAAGATGCAACTGTTGATTGACACACGGTAGCTGCCAAGACCTCAGCAGACCCCAAGGAGTGCTGGAGCTGGGATTGTCTTCTCCTGGGTTGTCTTGAATCCACACAATGGGGATGGGTCTTTGTACATCACATCAAGGAGTCTTGGATTCTGACTATCCCCAGGAAGAGGGCATGACCCTGTGGCATGCAGCTGCTTTTGGCCGGGGGCGGTATCTCCAGCTATGAGCCTTCAACTATGAGCTTTCAGCAGGCAGACCTCCCAGCAGCTGGGTCCTGACGGGGAAATCTAGGCAACACACCACACCTCTGCATATAAAATGTTTTGCTTATTGATGATTTATTGTGTTTTTCACAGGACAGCAAGGATTTTTGTCTATTTATACTATAGCGCGAGAATGTATGGGAGCGGGTTCTCACAAATATTTTTGAATGAATCACTCTACATACAAATGAATACAGTTCCAGTTTTCCCATGAGAAAACCAAAGCATAAATTAACTGCATTGCCTTCCTTAGGTCCTAATACCTGGAGAGTTTCCCATTTTTAGAGCAAAGGAAGATAATAAAGCACGTTTGATTTATTTCCCTTAATGAGTCTAGAACCCTTATGAGTCAAGAAACCAGGTCCTGTGACGCCTAACTGAATGCAGCATTTTTTCTTTCACCAGTTAGAATGCACAACTATGTAACGGAGGCTGAGACAAGCACCTTGTCATGACGTATTAGATTTGACGTCTGACTTTGCTTTGCTAACATATCACCATTACCCCTATGCTACCTAGATTCACTATTTTCAAGGTAAGTGACTGTCTACATTATCTTTGAAGGTTTGACTTGGGATGGCTTAGCTTCATTGTTCTCAGAAGGTTCTGGTGAGCAGGTCATAACTTACTGTGTCTTGAGAAAGTCTACAGATCACACATGCACTGTCAGGGAGACATATGCAGGCTTACGAGCTGGCAGAGAGCTAGCACGTCCTAGAATTTAAATTGATAATTCCAAAGGTTCTAGTACCTTCAGTGGTGAATTTTTAAGGCTAAAATAGTCTTTAGGGAATTTGGAAGTTATGAGAGCTATAGGAGTGTCACTGAAAGAAGATATTTGGCAAGTTTTATTTTTAGTATGGGTGGAATGAAGGTGAGGAAGTAATTAGATGTGTTGGTGATGGTTTCAGGGAGGTCAGTTATGGGAAGCTCACTGGGACTGGCCTTGCCCGTCTCCAAAACGACACGCAGCTGGAAGAAAAACAGAAACCTAGGAAATCTGAGCCTCAGTAGCAAGGTAAGGATGGCGTCACAGGGTCCTCAGCAGCCTCACATCTTGTGCTTCTTGTACTAAGATCATCATCCCCACCATTCCTTGCTGCTGATCCTGCGCTGTTTGAGGACGGCACTGTTCTCCAGCCAGAGCACGCAGCCGAATCACCAGAAGGCTTGTCAACACGCAATGTGGGTCCTACCCACAGAGCTGCTGATTTCGTGGATCTAGTATGGGGTCTGCAAAACGTGCCTCTCTGGTGTGTTCCCAGGTGTTGCTGATGCCTTTGGCACAGGGATCACGTTTTGAAAACCGTTTCTAGCAATGCTGACATCCTTCCAGTTGCTAGAAAGCTCCATGCTCTCTTTGATCTCTCCAGCTGCACACCTACTGTTCTGTCTACAGAGAGCAAAAGCTCTCCAATTCTCTCATTTCTTCCCTCCATCCTCACCCCACGCCTACTTTCACAGCTAAATTTCACTTAACTTTAAAGTCGCCTTTAAGACAGTACCTTTTGGAAGCTTTTTCTGACAACGTTTGTTTGCATTTTTCTCCTGGGCTCCCTTACCCAACACGTATTACTGGCTACTGGAATCTTGTTTCATACTCTGAACCTCTCACTAGGTGTTGTGAAAACGGGGAACTAGTGTATCCTTTTTGTGTTTGAATCCCCAGTGCCTACATCTGTATCTGGCCCATTTATTAATGTGGTTTGACTGAGTAGATGAGTGAATGAATAAGTTGAACAATTAAACAGTCTTCTGCTTGCTTTAACTTTTTTTTTTTATTGCTTTCTCTCAAGTGCCCTTCTCTTTCTCCCTCAAATTAAATTTAACAACAAACTATATCAAATTTTAAAACGAATTGTTTTTACTGCCAAGGGTAACGACTTATATAACAATATTTAAAACAATGATAATTTTATTCATTTATCTCAAAATGGGAAAAGGAAGTGTGTATGAATGAAGAATATACATATTATGTACATGTGCGTATACAGTATATGTATGTAAAGCTGATTTATGTAGCTGATTTATGTATCTACATATATGTATACACACTTATGTGTGTTAAATTCAGTAAGGAATATTGCCATGTTGATTGTTGATGGAATTGCCGAAATTATTTGTTGACAAAATTATTTAGTCTGCTCACTGATTATGCATCCAGCAAATCTAAGATAACTAATTAAAAAAAAACTATAGTGCAAGAGACTTTTTAAATGAATGCTGCTTTCCAGAAGCATAAGAGAATATGAAATTCAGTTTGATGTGAATCAGCTATTTTATATCCAGCAGTAAGATTGCCATATTCTGCTACTTGGCCTATCTTTATAGTACAGGAATGTGCTCACACATGTCTTGCTTGGGTTTGTGCACACACAGCTAAATCTTTTAAAGCTCTCTTGCAATTTTGCCAAGAATTCTTGTTACTTAATTTAAATTTCAAGGGAACTACTGTTTTGCTTGAAAAAGTAAAGTGTAACATGAACCCTTAAGCTGCTTCTTAGATCTTCATATAGGCGTTTGTAGAACTGGCTGTGTTTATTTTATAAACATTTGTCCATTCAGTACTGTGACCTTATGGTGAAATAAAGCACAAACAGTTCTTTTGCATTGGGCTAATACAAATTTAAAAGATGTTACATTCGATAATTTAAAATGATTATTATTGAAGAGTGGCACCATGCAAATTAAATTTTTAAACTATGTTTTTATGTTTTGACATAAACATATAATATTTAGTGTTCATATATTTTATATAAAATATTTTTAACCTGACTTGGATATTTTTACAACTCTTTAATTCAATTCTCAGATTTTCTTCACCTCTGAAAAATAAGGGACTAACATGTGAATAGAATTTGACTGGGAAGTAGCATAATAACAGGAACCAAAACTTTATGGTAAGTCATCCTTCCTGTCTGTGACTTCCTAAAGTACAATTTTGTCTCAGCATCCTGCGTTCCTAACATTTCCCTGTAAGAACCACATTTACTTATCATCCTTATGAGACTCTACAACCAGCTAGAGATCCCCTAATGCTTTACAACACCTTTCTATAAGTACTTACTGAACAACAGAATACTCCTATTCCCTGCTTGAGCTCAGTGCAGGACCATGCAACAGATGAGGATGAGAGGTCAACCACAATTAAGAATCATACCGGCCGGGTGCGGTGGCTCAAGCCTGTAATCCCAGCACTTTGGGAGGCCGAGGAGGGTGGATCATGAGGTCAGGAGATCGAGACCATCCTGGTCAACATGGTGAAACCCCGTCTCTACTAAAAATACAAAAAACTAGCTGGGCATGGTGGCGCGTGCCTGTAATCCCAGCTACTCAGGAGGCTGAGGCAGGAGAATTGCCTGAACCCAGTAGGCGGAGGTTGCGGTGAGCCGAGATCGTGCCATTGCACTCCAGCCTGGGTAACAAGAGTGGAACTCCGTCTCGAAAAAAAAAAAAAAAAAAGAATCATACCAGCAGTTCTGGATAGGCCTCCATATTGTTATTAATATAACGAGAAATTAGGTTTTCTTCACTTTGCCCTTGATGTTTTTCTAACAACTACAATGTGACTTTTGAAAAGCCACTTCAAAATACAAGTTGGTAAAGCTGATTTATGTAGTCTGAAGAATGGCTCTAAATTTTCAAGTGCTACATAGAGAATATATTTTTTACTAAATGTGCGGCAATTTGAAATACCCAAGGAACATTTTTCTCTCTTTAAGAATTCAAGGTTGTAAAGTCAAATAGCTTGAAAGAAAAATTTAAGCAATTTATATGATGGCTGATAGAAAAAAAAATCCATCTCAAATCAAGTCAAATTAAAATCAGACTTTGGGAATGACATACATCAGGAACTCTGTTATGGAGGGACTGTGTTAAAGATTTCTCTTCCTGAGTCCACGAGGGGTGTGGTTTCAAAGGCAGGAATTTCCCAGTGCCAGGCTTCCATACACGCACCCAGCTGGAGCATGAAGTTCTCTGTCTGACTTTCCCAAGCTGGCTAGGTAGAGAAATCCAGGGGGGCTTCCTGCTTCAAAAAGCCCTGGGAATGCTCTGGGAGGAGGGGGCTCCGTTGTGAACCAACTAGCCAATCCAGTATCAGAGTCAAAGATCAATCACTGCAGAGGACGTTTGAAAGAACGCCTCTCATTGGATGAGAACATGAATGGGGCGGGAATAACTATAGGATTAAAATCGGCGGCTCCTTACCTAGTGGGATTCCTTCTTCGGATCCCCTCCCACGGCAGCTGGGAGCTGTCTCTCCTCTCTCTTTCTCTCTGCCTAATAAATTTCTCTCTGCAAAACTCTTTGGGTCCAATATATTTTCTCGCTTGCTGGGACCCCTTTCCCTATTCTTTGGGGTAGGAGGCCAAGGACCTCATTGGAATGGGGAGGGAGCTGAGTATGTGGCCCCCGCCCGGTTACATTATCTCTAGTGTGGTTTAGTGATAAGCTTCCTGAAGACAGAGACCACATATTATCTCTGTTTTCTTAGCATTCAGAAGACTGCTTTTTATGAATACATGTAAAAAGTAAACAAAAATAAAATACTAAAAATATATAGGTAGAATAATAAAATACATGTCATGCATTTGAAGCAACACTGAGTATTTATAAATACTGAGTATTGTGTGTTTTTTGGATAATATTAATTCATATGATATTCATTGAATGCCTTCTATGTGCCAGGTGCATGCAAAGTACTATACGAGGTCCAAAAATGAGAAAGAAATGGGGAAATATTGGTCAAAGAGTACAAGTCTTCAGTGATAAGATGAATAAGTTCTAAGAATCTAATATACGGGATGGTGATTATAGTTAGTAATACTGTGTTGCCTACTTGAAATATGCTAAGAGAACAGATTCACACAGCATATGCAAATGAGAATTTTTTTTAAAAAAACAAACAAATGTTCCCTCATCTTGTAAAAACTTCCAGTCAAGGGATAATGGTTTATATACCAATGAAATAATATTTTATATAAGTTACTATTGTTACTGCCTTAAAAATAAGCTTACCTTCTGTATTAGGAAATAGATCTGCTGTTATTTGTTGCTTTTCTTTTAAATATGAACCACATTGTAACACTGCACTTTGATATGCATATTTTACAATATCTAAGTACCTGTTAATAGTCAATGATTTTCCTTCCAGGCCATTTAGCAAAGTTACGATCTTTAATATTTTTCATATTAAGGCCTTCAATCTGTCTTATGGTACATAAGCCTGGTTCCCATCATTTAAAAATCTTATTTGATCTAGGCATAATTGAAATAAAATATCTTTTCTTTTTTTGTCAAGGCAGTCTCTCTTAAAGGGAGACTTCCATATTCCGTGCAAATAGTTATTGTTCGTCAAGACCCTGCATGTTTTTAGGTCCTTGAGGAATCGCCACACTGTCTTCCACAATGGTTGAATTAATTTACATTCCCACCAACAGTGTAAAAGTGTTCCTATTTCTCCACATCCTCTCCAGCATCTGTTGTTTCCAGATTTTTTAATGATTGCCATTCTAATTGGTGTGAGATGGTATCTCAATGTGGTTTTGATTTGCATTTCTCTTGACCCAGCAATCCCATTACTGGGTATATATCCAAAGGATTATAAATCATTCTACTACAAGGACACGTGCACATGAATGTTCATTGCAGCACTGTTTACAATAGCAAAGACCTGGAACCAACCCAAATGCCCAACGATGATAGACTGGATAGGGAAAATGTGGTACATATACACCATGGAATATTACGCAGCCATCAAAAACGATGAGTTCACGTCCTTTGTAGGGACATGGATGAACCTGGAAACCATCATTCTCAGCAAACTGACACAAGAGCAGAAAATCAAACACCGTATATTCTCACTCATAGGCGGGTGTTGAACAATGAGAACACATGGACACAGGGAGGGGAGCACTACACACTGGGGTCCGTTGGGGGGAAATGGGGAAGGGACGGGGGGGTGGGGAGGTGGGAAGAGATAGCATGGGGAGAAATGACAGATACAGGTGAGGGGACGGAAGGCAGCAAAGCACACTGCCATGTGTGTACCTATGCAACAATCTTGCATGTTCTTCACATGTACCCCAAAACCTAAAATGCAATAAAGAAAAAAAAAAAAAGACCCTGCATGTTTAAGTAAATCATACTAAGTGCGTTATTTGGCCTCTTCGGAGTGTTATATTTGGTCTACCATGTGTACGTTAATCCAGAAATCTGCATTAAAACACTGCACAGCTCTGTGAACTTGATGCATTGAGATTTAGAAACAGTCTTTTGAAAATCTGCTTTGATTTAAAGACACATTATACTAAGGCAAAATATAAGTAATTAAGGGATAGTGAAGAATTGAAGGTAATAATAAAATATAATCATGTAGAAAATTTTACGTAATGACTAAGGTGAATAAGAAAAGTAAAAGTACTGAATGGGTCAAAAGGGAGCTCAATTTTGGTTCTAAGCATTAGGATGAAAAGGGTCTAATGCCATAATAACCCCATTCCAATGCTTACTACCTGTGAGTACTGTTCAGTTACTGTAGTTCATTACGCTTCGCTTTCCTGATCTGTAAAATCGGCATAATGGTATCCCCTGCAAAGGCTATACGTGTTTTAGTAACCAGAAAGGATTTTTAAAAAGTGCTTGGAACATAATTAGAATTCACAAATATGCTGTTATGAAATCTCATTGTAAAAACTTGCGTTAAACTGGTATCAACAACCTCCTAAACAAAGCGGGGATTTCTTTTATGACACGCTAAACAGGGTCCCAATTAGCTTTGGCACAAATTCTTATTATGAGGTGCCTTCGTTACTTTATAGGACAGGCTACTTTATATTCAGACAACCTAACTGTTAGAAAATTCCTCTTTCCCACTGATGTTTGCGTTTAGATGGCTACGGCTGCCAACATTGAAAGTGTGCTATTGATTGGAGATTATTTTAAATTAAACTCTTATATACTGGAATTTGTCCCCCTCTGGGTAGACTCATAAATATGAAATCTGCCTCCTGCTTGATTAATTAACTTTTTTATTACTCCACCAGGGTCAGCTGGTCCTCTTTCTGCTTCATGCGCCACCATTAATAATCATTCCAAAATTTCTGGCCGGTGTTAATAATGATGTAGCTAATTTCATCCTAAGTAATTGAAGCAGTGCAGATTGCGCTTCAGCCAACAGACTGGATCAAACATAATGGAGGTTTTTAAAAAGGCGTTTAAAGAAGAAAATGTGTTAACAACAAAATCGTCATTTTACCCTACCTAAAATACCCCCCAAATTTAGAATATAAAATTAATGTGTAATTAGACTTGCATATGTTTTTACATGACTCAAGACAGTTATGGGTTGTTACTCAAAATAATGCAAGTAATATTAATCTATGGCAAATAAAATTATCCAATTCTTTCTTTTTTGACTGGTAGGCAACATACTTTTCTTTAGTATTTTAACTTTTTGTAAATTATATTTTCCTTGTTTATGTTATTACATGGATATTAGAACCTAACTATGTGTAAGACATTTTCTGAGACACACAGATACACAGTCTATAATTCTTTATCTCAAATAATTTACAACTTAGTAAAGAACTATGCCCTTTGAACAATAAAATATTTAGAAAATCCATGGAAGGAGTGATGATTTCTTGCTGGCAAGAACTCTTCAGGAAGAGTAGCACGTAAGCTAGAGTGACCATTTATACTGTGATCATTTGTGGAATATTCCAGCTGGAAGTCATAGAAGAATCTTAGGTATGATAAAGATACAGATTATTTTGTGCATGAAGCATCCAAATAATCTAATTTTTCCAGAGAATATGTTAACTTGGAGAAATTGATAGAAATGATGTCTATTTGGGTTACATTTGGATGTGGACCTAATATCTTGCTGAGAAATTCACATTCTATTTAATACAAAATATACAACAATTTAGAATATTTAAGTTTGCAAATGGAATTTAGAAAAATTAATCAAATGGGGACATAAAGAATGCATTAGGGAGGAAGGAACTGAAACATAATCTTGCATCTTATTTTTAGGATCATTTCCCACCTATAAATTATTAAAATGAATCAAATTTCTTAAATATCAAATCACACTAAAACAGCTAAATCTTACGGATGTTTTCAAAATAACTAAGTGATTACATTTATTCATTTGTATCTACATACCACTTGTGAAAAAATGTATAAGGCATGACATAAGATTTTATTTTGAAATACCCACTGTAATTCAGTAATTTATTGTTTGGTTTGTTAATGTTGATTATAATAATTTTCTGATTATTTTATGGGCTATAAATTCAGTCCATCATGACTACTTTTGGTAAATAATACATTTTAAAATGTTGACAGATGTGGCTTTTGGGCTACAAAACTGATTTATGCAGCCTACAGGTGAAAACTTCAATTTACATGTTGTTAAAATGTAAGCGGTAATTAATCTTTTCAGGACAAAGGAATGCATTGCTTGTATGTTGGCAATGTATTAATTCTCATGGGTCATTTCGATAATTATTAAGGCAATGGAAGAGGTAAATTGCCAATTATTACATGTAAAATACTGATTTTCTTTCAAAAATTGGCTTTAAGCTATGGATTCTGCTCCCTCTTGATAGCTCATAAGCTATTTTTCAGCATTTTAGCAGAAGGTTCAAGAGGGCTACAATCTATTAGAATATATTTTATTTTGGTTTTAAAATTGCACATATAAAATTACTTTGTTACTATAAAATGGAATTTAATGTTGCATAAATCTTGATGGTGTTTTAATTAAAAACAAAAGTTCGATTTCCTTTATTTTATTACTTTTTAAAATATGTAAGTGTAATTTAGCCAGATTATTGTTAAAATGTATCAAATATGTTTTTTCAAGCAGTTTATAAGTTATGGATACTATTACTGGTGATGTCAACAATTTTGTATTTTGATTCTCATCTTTTTCTCCATTAAAAGGCCCTGAAAATAAGCTCAGAAATAATAAGAAATTTGAAGCAGTTAAAATTTCCTATTACAGCCACATTAGCCAAAAAGAACTGCACTTGACCTATGTGTGTGTGTGTGTCTGTGTGTGTGTGTGTGTCTGTGTTTTACGGTTAATGCTTTGCGGTATAATATGGATTTTATTTTACTATTGAGAAAATTCTTACTGGCTTCTAATACCTAATTTCCGTCTATCTTCCTAGAATATCCACATGACGTATTTTTATATTCTTACTTTCTTACTACTGATACTGTAATTTTATCGTAGTTTTGATAAATCTATTCTAAAAAGGTAGGGGGGAATCAAGTACAGTAAACTAATAAGGCCAGCACACAGTAGGCACTCAATAAATGCTGTTAGTGGACATAATATTTAACTCTATCTTTTGCCCAGTGAGAAATCAGATGAAACATAAAATACAAGTATCAAAATGCATTTTGATGTTTCCATGCAGGGAAACACTTTTCTGACTATATATGAGTGAATATCTATCAGTCAATTTGAGCCATCTACCAATCTATCTATATTTCTACCTCCATATACATATGCAATAAGGTTGTTTTATGCATTCAGGGAGAGGGGAAGCCAATAGCTCTGGTTCAAGTTGGGTCATTTTATGATGCTAACAGTGATAATTAGTAATGTTAGCATCTGTCAGCAAGTGAGACAGTCTCCACTAGCACACGTTGGTACTGAAAATGAACCCAAGCAAGGGTGTCAAAGTGCAAGAGCATTGCCATAATTTTTCTTCAGATGTCACTGTATTTGTAGCACAAGAAGTCAGTTAAGGACATTATGATTTTCAAAAGGAATTACTTCATAATTATATTATTGTCTGGATCACTAGCAAAGTCAAAGTTGAATAAAGTAAAATAGTATGACTAAAAAGAACTGAATTATAAATGACTTAATTTTGCTTACTTTCAAAAATTTGAATCAGACCATCAAATGAGATCGCTTCTTTCCAACCCATACCTCATCCCCATACTGTATTATAAAGTTAGTTAATTAAGTGGGATACACAAGGGAGAACTTAATAATAAAGCTGACATTACAATAATTCAGGCACTACTTGAGAAACAAAAGCTATAAAAATTTAAACAAGAGCCAGGAGGATATGAAGAGAAAAAGATGGATGCCATCAATTAGGATTCACATCATCATATTCTTGAATTTATGGGAAACCTACCCATATGCTACTATAGCATTATTCACTGAAATTCTCTCCAGGGTATAAACAGCAGGCTTTGAAAATGCTATTTAAAGCTAACCAGTTTCTTTTTTTTTTTTTTAATGATCCTTTACAGGTTTTTCCCTTAGACTGTAAATTGACTTAGGAGCTAGTCTGTGTTCTCAAACATCAAGTTTAGACACATACATTATTTTCAGGTTCTTCTTAGACATTTTATATCTTCAAGGTTTTAATCAAAGTCATTTTCACAGCATTCATGCATCAGTAATTCAGAACACAGTTTCCACCCTCTTCTGCTGCCATTGTCAGATAGTTCTAGGCTTCTAATCTTCTACCTCCACTCACTAGGTATCAGATTCTGGTAAAGCTACTTAAGTTTCTAAAATGAAGCATAATCTTGTCAGAATTAAATGAGGTAATATGTGTACATTGTTCAGCATAGAGTCTTGCACATATTACTACTCATATTAATCCAGGATTCAAATTCACCAATGGATCCTGAACATTTTCTGGATACAAGCAGATACTCTTAATATGACTAAAAAACGCTGCTGGTTGGGCCCCTGCATAACGCTCTACCTTCATAAGCACCATTTGTATCTTCACTGCAGCCACACCAAATTATTTGCTTTTTAAATACCTTACATTGTCAGGGGCCGTTGTGCTTTCACTGTTCCATGACTACTCTTCTTTCGAGAAAGAGCTCCTGCCTCTCGCCCTCCAGAAGCCTTTCACCACCCATCTGCGCTGAAACAGTATTTACTATGCTGTCACCAAACCTTTTGTGTTTCTTTATAATAGTACATGTCACTCATCTTGTATTTTTTATTTAAATTTTTATTTTCCTCCCACAAATATAGACTGAAACTTGTTTGAAGGCAAAGGCTATTAGCTTTTATTTTTTATCCCCAGAGCCTGATAAGATTATGGCACATATTACATGTCCTATACATGTTGGTTAAATGAATGAATTGTACTCAATAACTTGTGAGTATGAGACCTTTCTGCTAAGGAAGGACCTTTTCTTCTACATAACATCTGAAGAAATTGTCCTGAAAGTAGAGTGAGTTGAAATCTAAAGTTAAAACCAAATCAAACTGTTAATATTTAAATCAGAATTTTTTTTTGTTTTTAGTATTACACTAGATGACCTTCTCTAGAAGGCCCACATGAACACAAACGACTTATTTAGATGTAGCTCTATGAGTTTATCTGAGAGTGCATTTCTAAGTTAAAAATGCAATACTCAACAATATCATCCTTTAAAAGTTAGGTGAATTTTTTAAATCTGTGAAAAAAAGCAAGGTAAATTTGCAAAGGCTATTAACTTCTCCAGGCTGCGCAAGGAAACACAGCCTATAAAAGACAATGATTCGACTATCTGGACCAAACTTTCCTTGGACTGTGTCCTTAGCTTTATACCTAGACTAAGGTTTGACAAGTGGGCAGGGAAGAAAACAGTGAGAAAAACAAAACAAGACAAATCTTTTGATATTTTTATCGGGACTTTATTGCGGATCTATGTTTTGTGTTCATTATATTCTACTCCCAGTAATTTACTCTCTGGTTTAAAAAGTCAGTAGTCTCCAGCAGGATTTTAAATGCTATTACTGATATAAACACTCAGGTCACAACTATTCTTTTTATTAATTAGTTTACTCATTCACCCTAAGCTGGGTTACTTCTTACTTAAATACATTAGCACTTTCCCCCTTCTTATTTAGATATAATTGTAACAAAGAAGATCTTATGTGTGAATACCATTCATCAGAACAAGAGCAAAATATTCCTAAAATATTCATAAAAACAACAGCAAAATATTCCTTCTGTCATCGAATCTGAAACCCAAGTAGCTTCATTTTAAGGGAGTGAAAAACTGAGAAACTATGGCCTCTTTCATGGTCTTAGAAAAAACACTTCATAATAATATAAATGATAAGATTTAGTAGGAGGGTAGAGTAGCTAACAGCATAGGCCTTGGAATAAAACACACTTCCATTTCAAATTTTAGCTTAGCTTCTTACCGGTTACTTAAAATCAGGTAAATTTGGTAAACTCCTTTAGGCTTCTATTTTCTTATAGGTAAAATAACAACAAAAAAGAATACTTGTCTCATTGGATGTTGAAAGGTTTGAATGGAACAATTTCATGTAAAATATTTCGTATCGTTTCAAGCGTTTTTTTAGGGCCTCAATAAATGCTAGCTATTGTCATTGTTATCCATAAGGAATTACTATAATAAATTTACTTTTATTGAGTTATTATACTTATACAGGATTTTAACAATGAGGGAAACAGATTTTTATTATATATTTGGACACTTTTTCTTAAAGATGTGTGGCAAAAGCAATCTCTTTTTTTCTTACAAAGAGAGCAGTAAGATGGATTTCTTTCTTTCTTTCTTTCTTTCTTTCTTTTTTTTTCTTTTTTTGAGACCGTCTCTCTCTGTTGCCAGGCACCAGGCTGGAGTGCAATGGCACGATCTCGGCTCACTGCAACCCCCGCCCTCAGGTTCAAGCGATTCTCCTGCCTCAGCCTCCTGAGTAGCTGCGACTACAGGTGCGCACCACCACGCCCAGCTAATTTTTCTATTTTTCAGTAGAGACGGGGTTTCACCATGTTGGCCAGGATGGTCTTGATCTCTTGACCCTGTGATCCGCCTGCCTCAGCCTCCCAAAGTAATGGGATTACAGGCATGAGCCACCATGCCTGGCTGTAAGACAGATTTCTAAGGCCAAAAAGAGTTCAGTGGTAAAGCTGGGCTTAGAAGGAATGAAAGAACTCAAAGCTGATGTTACGTGACATTGGAACATCACTCCCATCATCTCCCATTTCGGTTTTCAGCATGTTGAGGCTCTGGAATTCATGTGGGTTTCTGATTAAACCCATGCCTCTGTATTTAAACTTATAATGTGTATGTCAGTGGTGTTCATCTCCTGACCACTGTTTTTATTGACCTGACATAACAGGCCAAAGTGTCAAAATTTTAAACTAATCGTAAAATCATTTGTTCACGGCTTTATTCTCTTCCAAGTTTTCATTCGAATCATAGGATGACACCAGGACTAGTGAACAATTAGGCTAATACTAGCCACAGAGGCTAAGGGTCCAATTTTGGCCACATTACTATTGTGGTAGAGTAAGGTATTTCACGAAAGCATTTAATGTAGGTACCCAAACATTAACTGAAATGACTGTATGAGTATTTACATGAACAAAATCTCATTTGAAAAAGCTATTAAAAACTTGGGACACGTGGTTTTAAAATATCAGGTCAAATTCGAAGGATACTAAATTCACAGCCTACGTGATATCTTTGTATGAAACTTACTTTCATCTCCTGTTTCAAATTCAAATTTCTGACTGTAGCCACTGTATCCCGTCGCGGTTCTCACGCGGATGTGAAATACGTACTTGGTGGCTGGCTTAAGCCCCGTGATGATGACGCTGGGGGCCTTGGACCTTGTGGAAGAGTAGGTCAGCTGCTCATGTTCCTGGGGGACAGAAAAAGGAGAAAAAAATGAGATAGAGTTATTCTATGTTTTCCTAGAAACATTCCAAAATCTCACTGAGGAATTTTGCTCTGAATACCCAAAGTACGGATTACAAAGAAGGGTAAGCATGGTTTTCCATAATTTGGCATTTAGTTGTGTCATTATGATGCATATGATATGGTCCTATCTGGAAATTTCTTAAGAAAGATGATTAATGGCATATAAACTGCGCTTGGATTTTTGGTGATTTAGAGTCCTGACCCAACTCTAAGAAATGGTGGTGGTGTGAGCACACGGTTACACAGAATGGCAGCTGCATCTGCAGCAAAATGGGCACATCAGATCAGACCACACCAGCGGAGTGCAAGGAGCAAGGTGGGAGGATTCAAGTACCCGCTACTCCCTTGTACCCGCAGGTAGTGCCAGAATGCCGGCACTATCCGTGGGTAGACCTGTGGGTGAAAGGAGAAATACACTAATGGTTTTTTCAAGTTTGAAATCTTTTATCCTGAAGTCAGTTACTTTGTGCTGTAACTCAAGTGATTCCCCAGCAGTGAAACATGAAGTTGAGTTAAATTTAGGAAACAACATGATGAATTTTTTTCCCGTAAGGGAGAATTGACTCCTCCCATAGATATTATAGTTTATTTTTAAACATACACTAGTCACATAGTGATTATAAGGTACATTGAAAAATAATATGCCCATGAAGAAGCACTGGAGACACAGAAAGGCATGAAAGACTTACCACACCTGCAGAATCGGGGGCAGGTTCTCAGTCTCTTGTGTGAATTGCCACATTATCTCACTTTACTAAATGGAAGTGAACTTGCCGGGGCATTCTGGATGATCGAGGCAGTCAGGGTGTGTTACAGGGTGCCTCTTGCTCGCTACCTCAGAACAGGACAGTTCATTTTACCTGTCCATGTAAGAGATCGTCCACAATATGCCGTGCTGGAGACAAGTTAAACCCCTACTCTTTTTGTATGGCGTTACAGTGAGTCACTTTACAATGATATTTTAATAGGGTATCTGAAAAAATGCATTTGTATAAACAAAAGCTACAGGGCAAGCTAGGTTAACAGGTCCTCAAGTTAATTTCTACCATTCTTGTAAGAAATCTAGAGATTTTCAGTGACGAAAAGTGACTTTCAAAGTCACTAATTGAATCACTCATTTGAGGCTTCAATTTGATCGGTAACATTCCCATCAAAATTTCATTTGGTGTTTGCCTGAAAAACCACTTTTATTGAGGAGACCTTCCCGACTAACAAGCCAAGTTATGAAAACATACACATATGGAGAATATGTCACACTTCATGTATTTGCTGGTGATGCTTTAAGATTTCAAACTCTGAAAATCATTTCTCTTAGGCTACTTTTCAGAAGAAAGGTCTTATCTTAAGGATCATTTTTAAACTTTATGACCTTACTTGTCAGAACTTTATATGCTCTCTGGTTATTCTGTGCCTAGCTAAAGAATTGAATTTGCCATTTATACCCCAAACAATTAAACTGTTTATTAAACGTAAAGTACAAAGAAAAAAATGAGTTGAGAATAGCAACATTTTAAATAAAAACAAAAGCCAAAAGACTGCAACTTTTATTTCTCTTTAGATGATATTAAGATTAGAAAGTCAATAAATATTTATCAGCCTAGCATAAAATACAAGGAAATAAAGTCTATAAATCACCAATGGCTACAATAATCTGTTAGGGGTTAAATTCAGGAGTTTGCTGATATAAAGGCCTGTATAGTTAGGTGGTTAAAACACATAATGTGGAGAAAAAGTATTTGTGAGCTATTAGAAAAAAAGATGTTGCTCCTGGCAGGAATTTCTAGAACATTTGGATTTTTCAATCTCATCATAGGCATGAGGAGAATATGCTACTTTTCATAGAATTTCTACAACATAAGAATTATGATGTATTTTGAACGCTGTTTCACAATGTGAAATGATGACTGCGAGAAGAACTTTAAAGCAGTGAAAAACAGCATTTCATCTCATTCCAAAAGAGAGAAGATACGGTTCAAAAGTTCACTCATAGAATGGCCCCAGGATAATTAACACATCGTACCCTGGCTGCTTCCTCAAAACATAGCTAAACAGTGATTTCCTACTCAGTAAAGGACACTTTTTACAGGCAGCTTTTAGCATTTTTGTTGTTATCTACAAAAGTGTACCTGTGGCTAAACCCTTGGAATAAAAATTCAACAGCAGGAAATGTACTCAAAAGGTTCTTCGGCCGACTCACTCGCCACGGGAGAGTGCTGCTGTCTTGTCCTAGGTCTTGGGGCTCGCTGGCATGATGAGGAAGGGGGCCCAGGAGGAAGCAGTCATGAGAATTCTTCGCAGTACACAGCAGACTCCTCTCCTCCTGGTGCTTTTAAGCTCCTGGGAAACCAAGTCAGCTTTCATCTATGATATGCGTAGGTAGGACACCATTGTCCCAGAAGTTTGGCCAGTTCCCTTTCTGCTGACACATCAACTCCAATTCAAAGGTGCTGTCACCAGGTAGAGACCAGGCTTTGCCACAGAGCCATTGAGGCTTTTTCTTTATCCTGGCAGGCTGAATTCTGAATATGTTTGGAGAGGGTATGTTAGCATGCTTTTCTGGAGTTTGTACCGTAATGGCATTGCTAGCTGTATGACAGGTAAATCTTCAGTTCTGCTAGGTAACACATTCCATTGCTCCTAAAGTTCTGTTTTTCATCTTTGTTGAATCTGTGATGAAATTCCTCTTCTCATTTTTAATGTTGTTTTATTTTTGTAATTTTTTTTTTCATGATCAAGCTTTCCAGAGGTTTGAACAAATTTTTGGCTTTTCCCTTTTTTTTTTTTTTTTTTTTTTTTGAGACGTAGTTTTGCTCTTGTTACCCAGGCTGGAGTGCAATGGCGCGATCTCGGCTCACCGCAACCTCCGCCTCCTGGGCTCAGGCAATTCTCCTCCCTCAGCCTCCTGAGTAGCTGGGATTACAGGCACGTGCCACCATGCCCAGCTAATTTTTTTTGTATTTTTAGTAGAGATGGGGTTTCACCATGTTGACCAGGATGGTCTTGGTCTCTTGACCTCGTGATCCACCCGCCTCGGCCTCCCAAAGTGCTGGGATTACAGGCCTGAGCCACCGCGCCCGGCCCCCTCTTTTTTTAATCTATTACATTTAATATCTGTTCTTACTATAAACGTTCTTTCTTCTTTCCACTTTCTTTGTGTTAGTTATGTTGTTTTCTAACTTCTTATGTTTCATGTTTAACTCATTCTCAGCACATTGTTTTGAATATATTATTTAAGCTTACAAATTTCATGCTAAGTGCTGCCTTAGTTATACTTCATAAATTGTCATATGTTTTGTTAATTAGTTTTAAGTACTTACTAACATCCAAAAAATACGATTAAAAATTATTTGTGGCAGATCCAGTACTATTACTTGGAAATTTTTATGGTTAAGATGTGGTATCAAAGTGGCATAAAGAGAATGTCCAAAGGCATAGTCCCATGGGTTGCAAAGCACACTGAACCGTGTGGATGCTCACTGGCTGAGAGCGCTGGCAACCTTTGCACTAATACTTGTTGGCTGAAAGTGAAACAGTTTGTTGCACGACCTCTCCTTGGCTGAGCACAGAAAATTGCACTAATTGTGGTAAAAGTTATTGAGAAGAAATGAACTTTAACATATTTTTAGTTATATCATTTTCTAAAATAAAATATATATACAATTCCTGTTTGACCTATTTGTATCCAAATTAAAAAAAAAAAAATAGTTCTGAACCAAATAGTGTGAACATAGAGCACTGTCAAACAGGGCAGGCAGATACTGTTCACTAGAGAAGTTAACTTCTGCTTACGGTTCTCTTCCCATGGGAAGATCCTGGAGCTTGCACTAGGCACTGCTCCTTCCAAGATGCTGAGAATCAAGGTGTTGATGGGAATCTTACTGTCACACTGAACCTTTCATTTACCTGAAATACTGATCTTAGCTTCGTCTCCACAGGTGTCAACTTTGCATGATAACTAAAAGGGATCCTTGTACTACAGTCGGGAACTCGTTAGCATTCAATCCGACATCTCAGTGAAAAGAAATCGGCTCCGGTGTTTAGATCCTGTGGCTACGTCTTTCTACAGTCAGAGACAACAGGGCCAGTATCAATAGAATACAGCCTGGAGAGAATCCGACGTTTGAGTTCTCCTGCCTTGAACATTATCTTGATTCTGCTTCCACTATGTACCTTGGCAAATTACCTTCAAGGTTTTGATTTACTCCTCTAGAAGACTGATTCATTCTACAGACATCTGTTGAATCTCATGGTATGTATGAGGTTCTAGGGCACTCTGTTAGGTGTAGCTTACAAAAGCATCAAAGTTCTACCCAGTTCTACCCAATTGAATTTTGAATTGAATTCAAAATTCAATTCTATGATTTTTTTCTCATGTCAGAAGGGCAGGTTCTCTCCCTTGTGCTGTGAGTCCCTGTCGTCAGCCCTCATCTCCCTCTCTTGGGTTTACCATTCCCGCTTATGGGAATAGATTCCACAGGCCAGCACAGTGGTCATCTTTTAGCTGGTTTGTTTTCTCCGAAAGCCTTTGGGCCTATGGGGATTTCCAAAAGGTGTCACCTCTTTGTTTTATTTTTAAATTTTAAATTAATTGGATTAAATAGATCATAAAAATTACATTCTAAATTATTCTCTAGACATATATATCTAAAGATGTAACAGCAATCATAACAAATGATTTACATAGAGCTTTACAATCATAATAACAAATGATTTACGTAGAGCTTTACAATCATAATAACAAATGATTTACGTAGAGCTTTACAATTTCCAAGATGTTTTCATACACGTTTAAAATCGAATCCTCATAAAAGTCTTGTGAAAGAAGAACTGGTAACATTTTTATTTCCATTTATCTATGATGAAACTAGTTCAGAAGAAAGAAAGAATAAGTAAATTAGCATAACAAGTCACACACTTGTCTGTGGCTTCCATCCAAGTTCGGCTTTTCCCACTAGACCCCATTTACGCAAATATGTCCAGAGCAAATATATCTATGAATTAGGCAGAGCGAAAGTCATTTTTTTCACACTTTATGTTCTTAACTGCTATATACTGTAAGTCACTTTAACACAGCTTAGGGACTGCATAGTAATGATTTGTTGGCTAATCATTATACAATGTTTATTTGAACAACTAGTTCCTCAACTGGAAGAAAAAGTTCTCAACACCAGGTGTTTAAATACGTGTTTCAAAAGTAAAATTATTGGCTACTAAGGTTAACAAATCCATGCATTCTGCATTTATTTTTATTTTCTATTGATTTTATGTCATATAGGCAGATATCAAGTAATACAGAACGCATAGAAATCACCCAATCGTACACGGAACAAGTGTTCTTGTTCAGGCTTGGGAATAGAATTTGTTTAGTAAAGGCGAAGAGATTCTTTTAGAAGTTTTGTTGTAAAAAGGTAATTTCCTGGCTTCAAGTCCTACCGATTTGAAAATATCAGGATCAGGTACAAGTGCTAATGATATGTCGTACTCTACTACCAAATCTTTTTTTGTTCCATTGGCTAGAGAACTGAAGCTATAGATTGCCTGAGAAATAAAATAATATAAAAAATAAATATTAATGGTTCTGTTAGAAGTCATCTAAGTCATGTATATCCTTTCTCTCTCTCCATTTCTGTGTTTCACTTCCTCACCCTGCCTCTCTGTCACAAACATACACACTCACATTTGTCAAACTGTGGAGATGTTTCCACGATAATCTTCTCAAAAATAAACAAATTAAAACACATTTAGAACCTGATTTATTATCTGCTGAAGGATATTTTGCCTGGATAAATCAAGAATTGCAGGGCCTAGAAGCTTCAAGAATGAAAGGCTATCAAAAAATCTTATTGCCTAAACTATGGCATTAGCAGAGCTGAAATTCTTTTGCCTGAATGAAAAAAAGATATTTTGCATGAAAAGAGAAAAGAGAAAAGAGAAGTTTGAATACTAGATTTGGCCGGTATTTAAGAATTACTTTCCAAAGGAATAGACACTGAACCCGGTGGACTTTATTTTACTGGTCCTTTTAAAAATGAGTTCCACCTGGGTACACACAATCATCATATTCTGGCTGAAAGAGTCCGTAATATTTTTCATATCTCTACTTCGATGTTGCAGTCTTTTGATTACTAATGTGGATTCTCAATCTTTGTGGAGCAAACATAAATATATTTATCATTGGAAAGGACAGACTTCTGTATATTAAATACGTGAACATTCTGGTATGTTCTTCAGTCTCTCTCTCTCTCTCTCTGTGTTTTGTTTCTTTGAGGTAGTCTTGCTCTGTAGCCCAGGCTAGAGTGCACTGGTGCAATCTCCACCTCCGGGGTTCAAGGGATTCTTCTGCCTCAGCCTCCTGAGTAACTGGGACTTGTGGCACACGCCACCATGCTCGGCTAATTTTTGTATTTTTATTCAAAACGGGGTTTCACCATATTGGCCAGGCTGGTCTCGAACACCTGCCTTCAAGTGATCTGCCCACTTTAACCTTCCAATGTGCTAGGATTACAGCCCAGACCTCTTCAGGCTCTTTTAGCATTTAGTTAGAATAAATAAATCCCTGAATGTCATTATCAACTCCAAGTCCACTCCAGTTCAAGATTTACAAAATAGAGTACCGGAATGAGTTACGTGTTAACCTAGGAACTGAGTTACAGCACTTCTGTAAAATAGGAATAACGATGAAAGAGCTTATAGTCATAAAGTCATCTATCTCTATTCTTGTTTCTAAGTTTCCTTGATTCATCCAAAGTTTTAATCTACTCCTTTTTTAAAGCTCGTTGGAGAAAATCTTATTGTACTTTAGCCAAATCATAAAATACAGAAAAGTGTTATTGGTAAAGCATAGCTTATTTATCTTAAAAAACTTAAAAACAACAGTATTAAAAATATATATATATGTAGAAAATGTCTCCTAAATATTGAATGAAATAAATCATGATTTTCTTTCTGCTAGTTAGGAATGTTTACTTAGAAACTCTGAGATAATTAAAAATTTTTAGAATTAATCAAGAGATGTCAGTTACATAGCCAACATACAATTATCAATGGTTTTCCTGTATACTAGCAATGACAAGTTACAATTACATTTTAAATATTTAGTCACTATAGCAACAGAAACCTTGTACTATCTAAATATATCACAAAAAAGTATGTAAGACCTACATAACTCCAGCTATAATATTTTACTGTGAGAACCAGAAAGAAAATTTCTTATGTATTTTTTTTCTTTGTCTTAACTGCAATGCTTTAGCACAATATTGCAGAGTAATAGTAAAAGCAGAAACCTTTTCTTTTCTACTTTAATTGAACAGCTTCTAATTGTGTTACGGTTAAATATAATTATTTCTGACTTAGATCTTTGGCAGACACGTAGTTGAGGACTTTTTCTTCTTACATTCTAGTTTTGTTTGTCGGCATTTTGTTTTTAAAATGTGAAATTAAGTCTGGATTTTATAAAACACTTTATCTGTTACAAAGTGAACTGTATGTTTTTCACCCCAATAAAGTATATATTTAGGCAGAACTCTCTTTGCAGTCCTAAGATAAACCCTTCCTGCTAACATTTATTCATATTATAATTTTATTGTGATTTTAAATTCAATGTAATATTTCAGGCTAACATTTTAAAGAATTTATTTATAAGTTATCCCGGCTTACAGTTTTATTTTTCTTTTCAATCTTGCGATATTTGGGTTATGCTTTATTTAGAGAATGGATTGTGAAACTTTCCACATATTAACGTTCTGGAATAGCTGATACAAATGGGAATTATCTGTTTTTTGAAAACTTAATTAAAATGGACTATGTTGGTAGTAGATACTTGATTATCATTTAAAATATTTTATTCTATATTCAGATCTTCTTACTCAGTTTTAATAATTATCAGAATTTTATTTATTCTGATAATTATCAGAAAATTATTATATTTGTTTTATATTTATTGATATAAATTTACATCTAGTCTTATCATTAAAAATATCGTTCATAAATAAATAAATAAATAACATTTCCTATTATTCCTAGGCAAGCTTGTTTGTTTGATCAATCTTTTAAAAACACTGGCTTTTGATTTTCAAATCAAATAGCAGTGATCCTATCTTATTAATTTTTTATTTTATTTGTACTTGCTCATTCCTTCTATTTACTTCATTTTTCTGCATTGGTCATATTTCACAGTTTTAGGTATATGAGGATCTCCATTCTTTCATTGTATATAGTTTATAATTTGTCTATTATGCTTTAATCTATTACTTAAGATAACATTTAAAAATTTTAAATAGATTGGAGGTGGGGCAGGGGTTATTTTTTAAAAATTTTCTCTGATTTTCTTAATGGTTTGCAAATAATTATTTTTGCTACAGGAAATCTGTTAAAATGTTTTTGTCCTGATATAAGATCATAATGCATGAATGCTTTTAAGTGTTTAAAAATAATTAGTAAAATTTCAGAATTTTAGGAGCAATGTGCTATCTCAATTGAGGGAACCAAACTCTTTAGAAAATGCTTCTTTAGTAAGTATCTGTGGATGTTTTATAATCCTCTAGTATATTTCTCAATTTTGCCTTATATTTCCAACAGATTAAAATTGTCCAAGGAAGTATAAGACTGGCATTTTAATATTTTAAAGGTATTACACAGTAAGGAAATTAGACATCTTAAATAAAATGATCTTTAAATTCTTTGATTCTAACCAGCGTTTAGAACCTAATTTTATACCATTTGTTCCCCTCCTCTACTTATTGAATGTGTGTCCATATATATCCTCAAGAAGACTGTAATTTCCTGAAAAATGTAGTCTACATTTCCCTAAAAAGGCAAAAACAAACAAACAAACAAAAAACAAAAACAAAACCAAAAACCAAAATGAAACAAAGGAGTGGTGGATGCATAGTCAACATTTAGTAATGTCAGTTGGTTGATATCTGCAAAGGAATCTCTAAACCATTTAACATAAGATATACCTACTGCAGCTCTGGTCACACATCATTGGGAACTGAACTACTAAAATTGCACCTTCAACATAAGGACACACATTAGGATAGCTTTCAGCTCACGCTTATTCTCCTATAACCAGATCTAACTACAATCTACTAGCAGGGTAAGATGGGGCGGGCAAATTGTCCCAGAAACAAGAGCAAGCTAGAATGTCTGAAGAATTATTCTCCTAAGTAATTGAACCCGTGATGAGAAACTACAGACAAAGAAACTTCATTGAAGTTGAATAACCGTAGCTTTCCTGATTCCTGCCTTTCCAAGGCTGGGAAGTTCCACTGTGCCTTGGATTTTGTATTTTGGCAACACTAAATAGTAGTGGCAGTTGGGTTCTGTCGTTGGCAACCTAGAGAGTTGCTTTATTTTCTCACATTCATTGAAATGCAGGAGGAGGAATTTCTAATGGCGAGGGGCGAGTAGAAAAGGTTAAGAAGTTCCTTGGTGGTTTAAGCAAGTGGGTAGGGTGCTCTAAAATGTTTTTCTCAGGTAAAAATTAGCCACCACTGTTGCAAAATTGCAAAATATGTCTAAGTAAAAAAAATGTAGAAGTAGTTATTACATGCACACTACTTTTTGACTGCATTTCTGGAGAAGTATCATTAAGTATTCTGCTACTATAATTTACTACAATCAACTCCTGATTATTCCCAGTAATCCGAAATTACAGATAACCCAAATCACTTTGAAATGCATTCGTGACTGCTTTCATATATTCCTTCCAATGTGTACCTTGTTTCACCTAAAATGAATATTTAATGCGTTCTTGAACATTAAATATTGAACAGTAGTAGGAGATGGCACAGAAGTACACTGATGATAGAGGAACCCAGATGTGAAATAAAGTATTTGTAATTGATTTTCATAAAACGGATAACTTATATGTAGACAACGAACTGCTTGAAATATTGGTTACATTTACTGTTAGAGGAAATGGCCTAATTATTAAAGTGTGACCTTTAGAAAATACTGGTGCTATAATAAGACCTATAGATTCCTAGTGAATAGATCCTATGAAAATTGGAAAGGTTATCCCTATATCAAAGGGCCAAGCTTGTTGTAAGATAAGCCAAAATATGTAAAACTCTTTTACAGGATCCAGAAGGTGTGTAATGTAGCACTGTTTCTTTCTCTTAAGAGTAACTATCAATGACAGGCTTGTGCCTTAAGGTCATCTTTCAGGTGCTATTACAAATCTGAAAAAATTTTGTGTTTTCTTGCTTCTTAACCTTTATATTCCAACTGCTTAATACAGTATGCCTACCATATTGTAGGCTCTCATGATATATTATCCACTTGATTGAATTAAAAAATTAATGAATTAACTGCTCTATAAGTTTAGCTTTTAAATTCTTAAATGTTATTAGAACAATTAAAAATTTGTTGGCACAAATGAATGACAATTCAAATGGGAGCTGAGAAAAATTACTTTTGCTAGTGTACAGTGCTTCTACAACTTAAATGCAATAATATTATGTCAGTATAGTATGCTTGTTTTCTTAGGAATATTGTGGAGAATGTCCATGATTTTACTTGCCAAAAGTATTTCACAGAACAGTATGCTATACAGAAACTATGATTTGTGCTAAAATATCTTTTAATACATATTCTCGATATTTATTCAGTTTTTAGCTTTCCCATCTGTCTTCATGTAGCCCACCTGTAGATAGATGAGATACAGATTTTTCTTCTGTGCTTTACCACTCTATAAATATTTACAGTGATGTTGAACTAAAAATTAAATGTTTAAAGTTTAATATTTGGCTCTGAGAAAGTGCCTTAATTCCAACATTTCTTAATAGTATTTGTTAAAAGTATATCACAAACAACAACTTTAATTTTGTCATTTATTCTTAAAGTTTTAGATCATTTACCAGAATTTTAAAATCATGTATAAATTTGGTGATAAGAATAATAATATACAGATAGAAAAAAAGTCAGAAATACAAATAGCAGAGAGCAAAATATTGAAAGAATACATATTTATTGGAGTACTGAGGATATATAAGATGATTTTAAAGGGGAAAATAAAAAGGAAAAATCATACTCATTATAAGAAACTTTGAGGCTGGGTGCAGTGGCTCACACCTGTCATCCCAGCTTATTGGTAGGTAGAGGCAGGAGAATCACTCAAAACCAGGAGTTTGAGACCAGCCTTGGCAATATAGTGAGACCCCATCTCTACAAAAACAAAGCAACAACCCAAAAGGGTGTATTACACTTAGTTTAAACTAAGCATTTTAGAAGAGTTTACACATTCCTGCTGATGTCAGTAGTTCAGGTCCCGTAGTAAAATAGCCACATGAATGCTAGATAAAAACAACTTTGATGATAAAAGTTAGCATAAGTTAGCAACAAATGCCACTGAGAGAAAAAAACACGCTAAATATCCTTGGAAACATTAATATACATGTGTTGATTTATTCAAATAGAAATGCTATTCCAAATGTCAAACTGAACATTGTCAAAGTTAAATCATTACAACTACAGGCCAGAATGGAGTGGCATAAAACTAGAAAGGCAACGCGTGCCTGGTCCTTTGATTAATTACATCTCATTTGGGGATGTGGATTGAAAAACAACGGGAAATAATATAGGTTTCCAAAAGAAAAATCTAGATGGATGGATATTTTAATTTACTTTAATATAGTAACTTTTTAAAAAATCATGCATGTGTATTCCATAACATCATGTTTTATACCAGGGGTATCCGATCTTTTGGTTTCCCTGGTCACATTGGAAGAAGAATAATTGTTTTGGGCCACACGTAAAATACACTAACACTAATGATATCTGATGAGCTAAAAAATGAAAAATTGCAAAAAAAAAAAATCTCAAAATGTTTAAGAAAGTTTACAGATTTGTACTGGGCTGCATTCAAAGCCATCCTGAGCCACATGTGGGTCACAGGTTGGACACACTTATTGTGTCTCTTAATTATACACAATTATATACACAATTATAACATGTCTAAGAAATATAGAAAACAGTATTTTTTTATAACAGTGCTAACTGGATTATAGGATAGGTTAAGAGTAATAAAAGGTAGCAGAGAAAAATTCTTTGAAAATAAGATTGCCAAGAGTAAATGCTGGTGGACTGGCATCCAAAATTGTCTCTTGGTTGCTAGAGTTTCCAACGGAATTAAAGTAAATAAGGAAGACAAGAAGAAGAGAATTTCACTAGAGTGAAATTGCCAGTAAAATATGAACAATTATTTTGCAGGAATGTCTTCAGTGAAAAACGGTATCATTTGTGAATATATGTGAAGTTGTACATTTGTCCAAATCAGCGATTAAACACAGTAATATAAGAGCTGCCTCTTGCATTGAAAATGCAGCCAAAATTCATTTAAATATATAAGCAAGGGAATTCCTTAGCCTCAGTTAGGACAAGGGAAGAAAAGGTTTCTAACTATTTATTTTTCATTTTGTTCCCATTTAAATGTGTTTTGTCACCATGGTGGAACTTTAAATTTTTTTATATTTGTTTGTGAGCCGTAATTGTGATCTGATACAGATATATTTGTTTCGTCCAAAACTAAAGCAGATATCTGTTAAGATTGATTCACAGAGCTACAAAGCTTTCAAGAAATGCAGTTTCTCCTCCCCAAAATGAAGATTTTAACATTCTTTATAAGTTATATATTCCTGACTTGAAAAATATTCTATTATGCTTTACATAATCCAATATTTTCAAATAATTATTTAACTACATCATTAATTTTGAATTTCCTCAGAAGGTATCAGATGTATCCCTCAAAATTTATAATAAAATAACAGAAACTATAGCTTGTCAAGATAGTATAACCGGGAACTAAATATCTCATCACTGAGAAACTGTAAGTAATATAATGCTAACAAAAACACTGCAATAATTGACAGCTTCCTGAAGGCCACGCCGTCACACACAAAAGGTTTTTGTAGTTCTAATAAGGTGTTTAAACGGAAACATTTGAATGTGAAAATATCTGCAGAAAGTTTTAAATGCGAGTAGAGTAAGTCAAGGCAAAGCAAGGTCACTGCACAGAAACGTTATGTTAATCTGCATTATTATCAAAGAGTGAACAAATTTATCTACTCACCAACCTAGACTGGTTTTAAAATCAAATTTGCAAGAAAGAAAAATACCTATGATAAAGCCACAAGTTAAATTTAGAGTTAAAGATCACGGCAGTGAAGAGACCTGTTCTGCAGAGGTCACACATATTGCTCATATTAAATATTCATGGAGTATGCATTTAGGGGCCTGGGCTGCTAGCAAAGGATGCTATTTCCTTGGTCATACAGAAATCTCATATTCAAAGTTGGATAATTTCTTTCTTTCCTTCCTTCCTTCCTTCCTTCCTTCCTTTTCTTTTTCTTTCTTTCTTTTTTTTTCCTTAGAGACAGGGTTTCTTCATGTTGGTCAGGCTGGTCTCAAACTCCTGACCTCAGATGATCCGCCCGCCTCGGCCTCCCAAAGTGCTGGGATTATAGGCATGGGCCACGGCGCCCGGCCTGTCAAAGTTGGATATTTTCATCTGTATATATTGATTGTTGGAAATACATTGGCTCAACTCATTGCATAGTCCAGGTTCAAAAAAACTCAAAAAACTCATTTCTGGAAGTTTTCTTTCCACAATTTTGTTCTTTGTTTTTTCTCTCTACTTTTGATTCACTTTTATGAATAACTATCTTTAACCTATAATCTTTCCAGATACAAATACAACTACTAAATCAACTTCAAGTTTTTAGAATGTCATGCGTATTCAAAATTAATAAATTTGTTTTGACCCAGTACTGAAAATATTTATTTTTAAATTAGTACAAATGAGAAGCAAAGCAAATAATCTAATATTATGAGGGCCTAAAATCAAGCAGTATGGCGAAATAAAGATGTTTGTAATTTCTATTACATTCTTCTCATTGAAAAGTGAAGTCTGTCTTCCCTTTCCTTGAATCTGATTTAGTCTATGACTGATTAGACCAATAAAGTAAGGTAGAAGTGATGAGCTGCCAGTTCCTGGCCCAGCCTCAAAGAAAACTGGCAGTTTACGCTTTTGTCTTGGAGCTCTGCAGGGCAATCTAAGACATATGGCTAGTCTGAGACTGCCACGCTATGTGGAAGCTCAAGATGATCACGTGGAGGAGGAGACTCGGAGAGACACAGATGGCAAGAATAAGGGGTAGGGAGGGTAAGAAGAAGGGTAAGAAAGAGAGGTGAGAGAGAGAGAGAGAAAGAGAGTGTGATGAGATGAAGCCTAGCCACGCTGCAGGTGTTCCAGCCCCCAACCATTTTTTTTACCATCCTAGTTGAGGTCTGAGATTATGAAGCAGAGATGAGCTATCCCTACTTTGTCCTTTTGGAATACCTGACTCACGGATTCAAGAGACACAACATTTATGAATTATCATTCTTAAGCCACTATATTTTGGCTTAAAAATTCTGCAATAATAGATACCTGGAACAAGTAGATTAAACGTTAATCTGCATTTCACAGTCCTCAATTCTAATATGGAACAGTTCACTGATCCTATTTTTTGTCACTAGATTGGCTGGTGGTATTTTGCCTTCACACGCAAAACTTAATTAAAATAAACACCACAATTGTCTGGTTCTTTGGAAGGATTTATGACTTTTTAGCCTGAAATGACAGGTCAAATTAGTCAAATCAATTGAAAGTATAAACAGGACATACTGCACTTAACTTTTTTTTTTTAAATGGGAACATTTTCATACTGCTTACTACTTTGAAGGCATGAATCAGTTCAAAAACCAGGAAAATTCCCAAAGCTTCTCTAAGAAGTAAGTCTTACAGATGACACGATTACTCAATTAATTACTGGTAGGGCTTGGATTTGAACCTAGGAAGTCTAGGTCTAAATTCGAGGCTGTTATTTATTACACAATGCAACTTCTAACATTAGGTATTGTAATACAGTTAAATGTCACTTAATGATTTATATATCAAATATGTTAGATTTTATATTTTCTGTTTTATTAATATATTGAGAAGCACAGATGTAAGGAATAAAAAAGAAATAATAATACAGATTCCATATGCAAAAATAAGTCACGATTCTAATCATAGAATAAGAACCTCTGAAATTCAAAGTCTAAATGTTAAATCTAATCGTTTTAAACCTTAGTTTAACAAATTTAGGGTTTAAAAAGATTATATTTTGTTATGATTTCATAAATTTTGAGTCTTCGTCAAATAACACTTATGACCTCAAGACACATAGTCACCTTTTTACTATGTAAGGCAAGCGGCTCATTAGTAAGAATGAAACTGTTACTTCTTTTGTCATAACAATAAACTTACATATCTGTTCTCAGCTATGAAGGCAAACTACAGGGAACTGCCAAATTACAGAGAACAGGTCAAACCAGTTTTCCGAATCTGCATTTCCATTTCAGTTTTTTCCACTGTACTGAGTTGAGGAGGATATCTACGCTGTGGATGAAAAGACGATGAGCTTCTCAGTGCTTTATTTATTTATTTATTTATTTATTTTTATTGCATTTTAGGTTTTGGGGTACATGTGAAGAACATGCAAGATTGTTGCATAGGTACACACATGGCAGTGTGGTTTGCTGCCTTCCGTCCCCTCACCTGTATCTGTCATTTCTCCCCATGCTATCTCTTCCCACCTCCCCACCCCCCACCCCTCCCCCATTTCCCCCCAACGGACCCCAGTGTGTAGTGCTCCCCTCCCTGTGTCCACAGTGCTTTAAACTGAAGTTTTGGTTATCGCGTCCAACAGGATCTTGCAATTTACAGACGAATGACTTTATGATATGGTCTGGCCCTGTGTCCCATCCAAATCTCATCTCCAGTTGTAATCCCTGTGATCTCCACATGTCAAGGGAGAAACCCAGTGAGAGGTGATTGGATCATGGGGGTGGTTTCCCCCATGTTGTTTTCGTGATAGTGAGTGAGTTCTCACAAGATATGATGGTTTTATAAGGGGCTCTCACCCCCTGACTCCTGGCTTTTCTCTCTGCTGCCACAAAGCGAAGAAGGTCCTTGCTTCTGCTTTGCCCTCTACCATGATTGTAAGTTTCCTGAGGCCTCCCCAGCCATGTGGAACTATGAGTCAATTAACCTCCTTCCTCTACATATTACCTAACCTTGGGTAGTATCTTCATAGCAGTGTCAGAACAAACTAATACACTTTATTAATAAAAGCATTGAATTGGAATTTGAAGAAATAGTGCTTCTTTCTGTGACGTACGAAACAGGTGGACATAAGCACTCCATCTTATTACTGAGACACAGCATGCTTTGTTAAAAAGTAACATGAAACCTCAGTTCTATCTACCTTACAATATTGTAATGGGTCCAATATTAATACATATGAAGTGATTTCTAAGCTGGGATATCATCATTAAATGTAGATAGAATGATTATCATTGCTATTGTGAATGCAATTAAATAGATACTTGTGGTGTTGTAGGAAACATCTGTCACTTAGAGTAAGACATAATATTTTAATAATAAACTATACTTTGAGTTAGTGGATGGAATTGCGTTGGTTATTTAGTAAATTAATCTCCCATAACCACAGCAACTTTTAATTCCATGTCAAGAAAATTAGTAGGATAAGTCAGCCAAATGCCCAGGGGTCTGGCACTTCATGCAATTAAGTGGGTCATGAGAGCTCTATGTGGGAGTAACATCAATGTCTTGAGGTATCTTCATACAGCCAGTAACTTGAGTCTCAAGTCAGTTGCCTGTTTCTGGAGACATGACCAGTTGACTAGTTGTTAATGTAGCCCTCATCGGTACAATGAAACCATTTTCACATTTAAGAGTGAAAAATAGTGATTTGGAATAATCATGATTATTGCATGTTTTAGGAGCTAAGGACTATACATAAGGTAGGTAATCTGTTTGTCGTGTTGAAGGAGGACAGCAATAAAACCCTTCATTCATGTGCTAGCCAACAATTGAATTACTATCTGGTGGTCTTTTTTTCTTCTTTTTTTTTTTTTGAGACGGAGTTTCGCTCTTGTTACCCAGGCTGGAGTGCAATGGCGCGATCTCGGCTCACCGCAACCTCCGCCTCCTGGGTTCAAGCAATTCTCCTGCCTCAGCCTCCTGAGTAGCTGGGATTACAGGCATGCGCCACCACACCCAGCTAATGTTTTGTATTTTTAGTAGAGACGGGGTTTCACCATGTTGACTAGGATGGTCTCGATCTCTTGACCTCGTGATCCACCCGCCTTGGCCTCCCAAAGTGCTGGGATTACAGGCATGAGCCACCGTGCCCGGCCCTGCTCTGGTGGTCTTTTAAGCATAGAGTTGTTAAACATGAGAACAGAAAAATGTTATGATTCATAATTAAATAAATAGGAGAGAAATTACCAAGGAGTTGTGGATAACAGGAGTTGTAACAGCTGTACATATTCAGGCATTACTAAATTAAATAGGAGGCAAAGATTTCATCCACCTGCTGTGATTTATCCATGACATCGCAAGAATCAAGGGACATATGGAAATAATTATTGCATTGATTGCCTTCTTTAAATGTCCTTGTGTGAAATGGAAGGATCAAACACAAGTTCGGGGAACAATTTGCCTTTGCCAACTGAAACTTAGCCAAAACAATTAATTTATATTGTATTCAACCATGACGAACTTTAGAATACTGCCTTAGCTACAATTTTACATTTTCTCATTATAGACTTATGATTTTTTGTGACTTAAAGTTTTTAAAAGGCTTACATTAATTTAGACTTTTTTTCAGTTTTTCTGTGGAAGTATTGATATTTCTAACAGAATTTAAGCCATCAATTTCTAATTAAAATACACACGTGAAAATAAACCTTTTTCAACATATATAAATTGAGATAACAAACTTTCAAGAATGAAAATAGAAACAATCTCAAATAGGATAAAAAATTACCAAGAAAGTTAAAACTTATTAAGAACCTTTTCAAGTATTACAACCCTTAAATTAATCAAATTATTTTATAATTTTCCATTAATATACTGAAATAAATAGACAAATGTTCTTTATTGTTGCTTTTTTTTTCCCTGAAAATACAGGATCGGTATGGATTCTACAAGGTCACTACAAACACATGCTATTAAAACACAGCCAAATTCTGTAGCAACATAAATGTTTTTATGAGCAGCAGGTGTATTCTTTGAAAGACTGTAAAGCTATTAACAGCTCAGTAAGGAGTACATAATAATAGGTTGTTAACTCAGCCTCCCTTATAAGAGTTCTGAGAAAGGACATTTTGAAAGCATTAAGACAAATGCATTATAAAATGTACCCAATATGAATGCTTTATAAAGAGTGGTTTATTTAAAATTTATCTCATTAAAGTAATGAATTCAGTCTTCTTGGTTTGAAAATATCCATCTAAAAGAATTATTTAACTATTGTGAATAAAAATCAAATTCCAGTTTTGCAGCTAAATACATTCTAGTCATAAGTACTTAAAAATGAATTCCAAGGTAGAGCATTTTTTCAGATTCCAGGATTTGAGGCTTATTTCAACAAGAATATACAGTACCTAGCATAGATGTCTGCCATCTAAGACTTTAATAAGACTATTTCATGAATAAATGATACTCTAAGATATTTTACAGTTTTTGAAATTTTAGTTGCTCACCTTGGAAAAACGTATTAGCGACTTCAGTCCCCTGAAGTTATCTCTAGAGATAAGATTCACAATCAGAAACTTTGCTTTTATTACTTTGTTGAATCTGTGTTCTTCCATAGTTGCCATATTCATTAAATCACTTCAAATGTTCTTTGAAATCTATAAAGAATGAGGGTGTCAAAAATGTTTCTGATTGTAAGTTATTCATGAGGCGTAGAATATTTAGTAATGCCCAATGTGATACACCTACTTTGTGCATTTTTCCTCAGTTTGAATATCAATGTTATTCATTCTTTAATTTGATTTAGAAATAAAACTATGTGATATTTTAAAATTAAAAAGAACAAAACATATTTACTGTTATATTTTTTCTTCCTAGAATCCTTGCTTCAAATTCATATTGCAGTGAAATAAACACCACTGCCCATTGAAACTGCAAGGTTATTTGGTAAAAAAAAAATATTTGAAGAATTTACTTTGCCACTGGGGATTCATTTTCCATAACCCTGATTCTGAAGGAAAGGAACAAAGGATTCAAAGGAAAAAAAGATACATGCGCAGTTTAAAAATGATATTTTCCTTCTATAAAAGTATGAATGAGCTAAACACTATATTTATATTTCTATAATTTCCTCAGTTGCCAGCAATGAAGTTTGGAAACTGAGAAAATGTTTGGCTTAAATCATTTCTCAAAGGGTTTCCATGGAACACTGTTTTCAAGAATTGTGTGTTGTCATGGCCAAAAAAAAAAAAAAAAAAAAAAGAAAGACAAAAGACAAATCATGGTTGTGTAAATTTGGGTTTTCTTGGGAGCAGACTCTAAACGATGTTGAAAGAGAAGGCATTTATGGAAAGAAATACCTGTGCAAGTCAAGGGGTATATGGACAGGAGGCAAGAAAGCTGTTTCAGACCGTAATACAGACCCGATGCCTGTGAGAAGAGAGAGTCAAGGGCAGAGAATTGGGTAGAAAATGCCTCTGATGGCAGAACAAGTCTGAGAGTCTTGGCCAGGCATTTGGTGGCCCCAAGAGGAGACTGCTCTTTTGAGCAATTCCGTATTCAGCAAGGAAGATCTGCTTTTTCTTTATTTTCTTATTTGTTTGTTTGTTCAAGGGTACACGTGTAGTTTTGTTACACAGGTAAACCTGTGTCGTGAGGGTTTGTTGTACAGATTATTTCATGCCTGAGGTTTAACCTTAGTACCCATTAATCACTTTTCCTGATCCTCAATATTTGGTTTTCTGTTACTATATTAGTTTGTGAAGGATGATGGCCTCCAGTTGCATCCACGTTCCTGCAAAGAACATAATTTCATTCTTTTTTATGGCTTCATGGTATTCTGTGGTGTATACATATGTCAATTTTTTACTGACTCTACCATAAATGGTCATTTAGATTGATTCTATTTCTTTGCTATTGTGAATGGTTCGGCAATGAACATAAGCATGCCTATATCCTTATAACAAAACAGTTTATATATTTTGGGGTATATACCCAATAATGGGATTGCTGCTTCAAATGGTAGTTCTGTTTTTAGCTCTTTGAGGAATCCCCACACTGCTTTCCACAGGTTTAACTAATCTAATGTACACTCCCACCAACAGTGCGTTAAGTGTTCCTTTTTCTCTGCAGCCTTGCCACTATCTGTTTTTTGTCTTTTTGATAATAACCATTCTGACAGGTATGAGATGGTATCTCACTGTGGTTTTGATTTGCATTTCTCTAATGATTAGCGATGATGACTTATTTTATATAATTATTGGTGATGTGCATGTTTTCTTTTAAGAAGTATCTGTTCATGTCCTTTGCTTATTATTATTATTATTATTATTATTATTATTATTTTGAGATGGAGTCTGGCTTTGTCGCCAGTCTGGATTGCAGTGGCACAATCTCAGCTAACTGCAACTTCCGCCTCCCAGATTCAAGACATTCTCCTGCCCCAGCCTCCTGAGTAGCTGGGACTACAGGCACACACCAACACTCCCAGCTAATTTTTGTATTTTTATTAGAGACAGGGTTTCACCATTTTGGCCAGGATGGTCTCAGTCTCTTGACCTTGTGGTCCACCCACCTCGGCCTCCCAAAGTGTTGGGATTACAGGCGTGAGCCATTGTGCCCGGCCCTTTTAATCATTTTTTAATGAGCTTGCTTTTTGTATGTTAATTTGTTTAAGTTACTTATAGATTCTGGATATTAGACCATTGTTGTATGCACAGGTTGCAAATATATTCTCCCATTCTGCAGGTTGCTCTGTTACTCTGTTCATAGTTTATTTTGCTTGGCAGAAGCTCTTTAGTTTAATTATGTCCCACTTGTCAATGTTTTTGTCACAATTGCTATTAGAGCCTTCTTCATCAAATCTTTGCCAGGGGGTATGTCCAGAGTGGTATTTCCTAGGTTTTCTTCTAGGAATTTTATAGTTTCAGGTTTTCTATTTAAGTCTTTAATTCATCTTGAGTCGATTTTTGTATATGGTATAAGGAAGGTGATGTGGTTAATCTCACCTTGAATTGTAATAGTCCCCACACGTCAATGGCAGGGCCAGGTGGAGATAATTGAATCATGGGGGTGGCTTCCCCCATAATGTTCTCATGGTAGTGAATAAGGCTCGTAGGACTTGAAGGTTGTATAAGTAAGAGTTACCCTACACAAGCTCTCTCTTGCCGGCTGCCATATAAGATATACCTTTGCTTCTCCTTTGCCTTCCATCATGATCGTGAGGCCTGCCCAGCTATGTGGAACTGTGAGTTAATAAAATCTCTTTCCTTTATAAGTTACCCAGTCTTGGACATGTCTTTATTAGCAGCATGGGAACAGACTAATACACTAAATTGGTACTGGTTAGGGGGGTGCTGCTGTAAAGCTAACTGAAAATGTGAAAGCAACTTTGGAACTGGGCAACAGACAGAGGTTGGAATAGTTTAGAGGGTCCAGAAGACAGAAAGATGTCGGAAAGTTTGGAACTTCCTACAGACTTGTTGAATGGCTTTTGCCAAAATGCTGATGGTGATACGGACAATAAAGTCCAGGCTGAAATGGTCTCAGATGAAGATGAGGAACTTGCCAGAAACTGGAGCAAAGGTCACTCTTGCTATACAAAGAAACTGTTGGCATTTTGCCCCTGCCCTGGAGATCTGGGGAACTTTCGACTTGAGAGAGATGATTTGGGTTATCTGGTGGAAGAATTTTCTAAGCAGCAAAGTGTTCAATTTGGAAGCAGAGCATAAGAGTCTGGAAAATTTGCAGCCTGACAATGCAATGGAAAAAGAAAAAAAATTTTCTGGGGAGAAAGTCAAATCTGCTTCAGAAATTTGCAGAAGTAATCAACAGCCCAATTTAATCACCAAGGGGGAAATCAAAGATACAATTACATTCACAGTAGCCACTAAAAGAATAAAAGACCTAAGAATGCATCTAACCAGGGAGGTGAAAGATCTCTACAATGATAAATATAAAATATTGCTCAAATAAATCACAGGCAACACATACAAATGGAAAAAGAATTATTCATGTATATGAATAGGAAGAATCTTTATTATTAAAATTGCCATACTGCCCAAAGCAATCTGCATATTCAATGCTATTCCTATCAAACTACCTATGACATTTTTTTTACAGAATTAGAAAAACAACTTTCTAAAATTCACATGAAACAAAAAAAGAGACCAAATAGTCATAGCTATTTTAATCCTAAGCAAAAAGAACAAAGCTGGAGACGTCACATTACCTGACTTCAAACTATACTACAAGGCTACAGTAACCAAACAGCATGGTACAAAAACAGACACCCAGACCGATGCAGCAGCTTACAGAACCCAGAAATAAAGCCTCACACCTACAGATATCTGATCTTCAACAAAGTCAACAAAAACAAGTGATGGGGAAAAGACTCCCTATTCATATGCAGAAGATTGAGACTGGACCTCTTCTGTATTAGTCTCTTCTCAGGCTGCTAATAAACACATACCTGAGACTGGAGTAATTTATAAAGGAAAGAAGTTTCATAGACTCATAGTTCCACCTGGCTGGGGAGGCCTCAGAATCATGGTGGAAGATCAATGAGGAGCAACGTTACGTCTTACATGGTAGCAGGGAAAAACAAGCTGGTTCAGGTATAGAAATGCTAACAAGTTTTTCACATTGATCTTGTATACTGAAACTTGTTGACTTTTTTTTTTTTTAATCACATCTAGAAGGTTTTGGGCAAAGATTATGGTTTTTTCTGGCTATAAAATCATATCATCTGTGAAGAGAGTTTTTCTTCCTCCCTGTTCACTTGAATGCCTTTTCTTTCTTTGTCTTGCCTGATTACTCTAGCTGCTGCTTCCAGTACTAGTTTAGACAGGCATGGTCAGAATGAGCGTCTTTGTCTTGTTCCAGTTCCCAGGGGAAATGCTTCCAGCTTTTGCCTATTCACTAAGGTGTTGGCTGTGGTTTTGTCATAGATAATACCTATTATTTCAGGTATGTTCCTTCAATGACTAGCTTGTTGAGTGTTTTTTAACATGAAGGGGTGTTGAATTTTACCGAAAGCCTTTTCTGCACCTACTGAGATGATCATGTGGTTTTTGTGTTTATTTACTGAATCACATTGATTTGTGCATGTTGAACCAACATGGCATCCCATGAATATGGCCCACTGGAAAATGGTGAGTTAGCTATTTGATGTGGTACTTGATTTGGTCTGCTAATGTTTTGTTGTGGAATTTTGCATCTATGTTCATCAGGGATATGCAACTAAGTTTTCTTTTTCCATTTTAAAATTTGCTGAGAATTGCTTTATGGCTGAACTTGTGGTCAATTTTAGAGTATGAGCTATGCACAACTGAGAATAATGTATAGTCTGTTGTTCAGTGAATGCTCTGTAGATATCTGTTAGGTCCATTTGGTCAAGTGCTGATTTTAGGTCACAAACATTTTTGCTAATTTTCTACATGAATGATCAATGTAATGCTAAAATCTCTCACTATTATATGATTATCTAAATCTCTTCAGAGGTCTCTAAGAACTGTACTCCAGTGTTGGGTGCATATATATTTTAATACTTAAGTATTCTTGTTGAATTGCAGTTTCCCTATTACTAATGAAGTTGAGCCTATTTTCTTAACAGGTTGACATACAAATCTTACATAGGTTTTCCATTGGCTTGTTCTTTTCCTTATAGTTGTACAGGATTTCTTTATGTGTTTTGGATACTAGTCTTTGCACGGCAAATGTCTTTGCCCCGTTTGTCCTGTCTTTTTACAATCTTAATAAAGTTTTTTGAGAGAAAGTATTCTCTCAAAAGTGACTATAATGAAAAATATCCATTTTTCTTTTATGGTAAGAACATGCATTTCATTTGTGAAATCTTTTCCATACAAGGAGAAAGATATTATTCTCTATTTTCCTTCCAACAATTTTAAAGTTCTTTCCATCATGTTTTGCCCTTAGAACACTTGGGTTTAAATTTGTGAATGATATGAGGTGGGAATCCAGTTTCTTTTTGTTGTTGTTTTCTACCAATATAGATTACCCAGTACCATGTAGTGAATAGGCCATAAATTTTCTAATGATCTACAATGCTACCTCTGCCATAGCTTCAAAGTCCACATATGTGCAAGTCTGTTTCTGAACATTCTGTTTTGATACATTGGTCTTGGTGTCTCATTCTGCAGCAATGTTAACTATAGTTTAGAGTAATTCTCTATCTGCCAAGACATGTAACTTCAACTTATTTTTTATCAAAAGTATCCTAGTTATTCATGGCTCCCTATTGTTCATTTCCCCATGAAGTTGAAAATCAGTTTTTCAATTTCCACAAAGAGATCTGCTAGAATTTTTATTAGAATTTCATTAGGGATACACATCATTTGGCGAAAACTGATCTTTCTATGATAAACTCTTCTTATTTACAAATGTGGACTGTATTTATTTGAGTGTTTTTAATGTCTTTGTATAAAGTTTTATTGTTGTTTTGTATATATTGAAAACTACCTTAGATTTATTCTCAAACATTTTACAGATTAACTTGCTACTCTAAATTTAATTTCTTTGAAATATGTTTTCTTTTGCTGCTGGTGTATAGAAATGCATTTAAATTTGCAGAGCTAGACATCTTACTATAATCTTTTTAAATTTGAATGTACATTCTGGAAGAATTTCTAGGTAGAGTGTCGTATCATTTGGAATAATGTGGGTTTTTTTTTTATTTTACAACATATATGCTTTTATTTTATTTTTATCCCATTGAAATGGCTAGATCCCCTAATATTTAGTAGAATCTATGATAATGGACATTTTTAAGTAGTTCTTGGTTTGGGAAAAGTAGTGTAATATTTCCTCATTAGGCTATTGGCTTGATCTGAATTATGTTAAAGAAGTTCTCTCATATTACTGGTTTTCTGAGAATAATATCCAAGAATAGGTGGTATACATCACATGCCTTTTCTGCATCTATGAAGGTGATTATATGGACCTTTCCCTTTTTTCTGCTGAATGTTAGATTATGTTAATAAATTATCTACTGTTAAAATACTCATGCAGTCCTGAAATAAATTCAGGTTTGTCTTTTTGTTTGTTTGCCTTTTTTTCCCGTATCAGCTGGTTTGGTTGGTTAACATTTCATTTAGCATTTTGTACTTACGCTTCCGAGTAAGATTTACCTGTCGTTATTATTTCTCCTACTGCCCTCTTTCAGTTAAGAGGTTATTCTGGCCTTATGGAATATATTTCAGAAAATTCCCTTTTTCCCCATTCTTAGGAAAAGCTTGCATATGTTTGAAATTATGGGTTCCTTGGAAGTTGGGAAAAAGTGACTTAAAAACCATCCAAGCCAGATGCTCTTCGTGTGGGAACAATTTTTATCCACTGAGTCCAATTATTTAGTAGTGAGGTAATTATACAAATTTTTGATTTCCTTTTTAGTCATATTTAATAAATAATATTTGTATGAAGTCTTTTTTAGTTTGTGCATGTATTTACATGAATTTGATCTTGGAGAATTCATTGTATTTCCAACCTCTATAATATTTGTTACTATATCCCCATTATTCTTCCTAGGTTTTAGTTTCTTGTTTCTTTGATTTTGATCAATTTTTATCCTTACTTTAGAATCAAAGGATAAAAAGTTTCTGAATGGAATTATGTATCAAAGGGTTCACAGAGAATGCGTGACATTATTATAATATATGAGAGATTTGTGAATATTTATAGTACCTAGATTGGCACATAGATCTATCATAAGCAATGAATGAATACATAAATGCACAAATGATTAATGAAATCTAATAGTCAGTGTTGATCAATCGGCTCCTGACAAATAGACGTAAAGTTAAAAAAAAAAAAAGGCATTTTCCAGAAGAGTTTTCCTTTCTTTTTCCTCTGTATTTTAAAAACGAGGTTTTTTGGTAATACAACCCAGTTTTTACTTTAATCTACACAGAAGTTTCTTGCCTCCATTTTGGTTCTTTCATGTTTTAATTCGCAGCTGCTTCCAAGTTTCTCAGCCTTTAGAAACTTGAATTACTTTAATTGTCTAAGTGTCTTCTTTCGTGAATTTAGAAATACAAATTTTGTTCAATCTTTCTAAAGTCTTATGTAATCAATCATGTTTTTTCCATTTTTTGTGTTGTTGATTTTCTCTATTTTGTCTTTTTTTTTCCCCAACTTTTACTCTTGTAGTGATTTCTTTCCTCCTACTTTTCCTGAACTTAGTGTTTTTTCTTCCTTCTGTTAAATTCTCTCTCTCTTTTTTTTTTTTTTGAGAGTGAGTCTCACTCTGTTGCCCAGGCTAGAGTGTAGTGGTGAGATCTCGGCTCACAGCAACTTCCACCTCCTGGGTTCAAGCAATTCTCCTGCCTCAGCCTCCCCAGTAGCTGGGATTACAGTTATATGCTGCCATACCTGGCTGATTTTTGTTCTTTTTAGTAGAGAAGGGGTTTCATTTTGTTGGCCAGGCTGGTCTTAAACTCCAGATCTCAGGTGATCCACCCACCTTGGCCTCCCACAGTGCTGGACTACAGGCTTGAGCCTGTGTGAAATTCCTAAATAAGATACTTAGTTCATTAATTTTTAGACTTTATTACTTTTACTTTCCAATAAGAACATTTATTATACCCGTTCATTTATGAACTGCTTATACTGCATGCCTCATTCTATGCTATGTAATAATTTCACTATCATTCAATCAGAAGTACTTGAATTTCCTTTACAATTTATTATTTGACTTGTGTATGCTATTTTATCCTGTATTTGAGTTATTTCTTTTGAAACATATTATTTTATACAGATTTGTGTACATGTTTGCTATTTTATTTATTCGCATCTTGATTCGTATATTATCATTTTGGAATCACTTTCCTTCTTATTTATGTTCATTTCTTTATGGTAGGTTTTTGAGTGACAAACTCTCTCTTTTTGTTTCTCTCTAAACCCCTGTATTTTCCCTTTATTTTTGAAAAAATAGTTTGGTATATATCATTCTGGGTTGACAAATGTTTTCTTTCAAAAAAATGTGAGAGTGCTATTTTCAATTGTCTATTTTCTGTTGTGGAAAGACACCTGCTTTACCTCTAGTTGTCATGTTTTTTGTCAGTAGTCTCTTCTATATGCTCAATTCAAAAAATGTTCCCTTTCTCTATCTTGTTTATACTATGAAGTTCTAACAAAGTTTCTAAATATGTGTTATTCTTTCTGTTTGAACATGTTGTACTTTGTGGATTCATTCCTTCTAGAAAATTCACAGCCATTATTCACGTAAGTATCGTATGCTCTCTAGTCTTTCTATTTTCTCTTTCTTAGAATGTAGTCCAGTACTGTTAGATTTCTGGAAATTCTGTCTTCCATGTCTCTTTATTATTCTTTGATATTTTCCTTTTCCTTTCTTTTTATGCTTAATTCTGAGCAATATTTTCAGATACATCTTCAAAGGTACTAAATGACTTTTTATTAGTAATTATTAGTATCATTATATTAGTATGTACTGATAAATATTAATATATAATGTATGACTGTACATCTATTTGTTGAGTTTTTTCTTATAATTACATATATAATTTTATGTTTAATTTTCTCCAATCTGCTTTTTCTTTTTGTCTTTTTCTCAATCTCATGATTGCATTTATTATTTTTAAAATATTTCAGACATAGTTGTTTTATGTATGAGTCTTTAATGCATCACAAGTCCTTAGGATTCTATATCTGTTGCAGGCTGTTTCACCTCATTGACTCATGTTTTGTTTTTTCTTCTGTTTGGTAGTCTTTCATTGTGACATTATTGCCTGATCATAATCTGTGGTGTCTGAGTCTTAACATTTTGAAAGATTTTCTCTAGACAGGATTTACTTCTATGTCTGTAAGAAACCAATGTATGTTGCTGGAACGGTACTACTTCAGTTCTCCTTGAGCACCTTGACTCAGCACTGAAGTCTCAGAATCAATTCTGCCTCCGAGCTGGTGGCCCAAGACTGATTCTAACAATAGTATACTCAGAGCACTTAGAAATTTGCTCTCAGAGAAAACTCCCTAAACCAGACTGATAGCCATGTTTTTCCTCCAAGTTGAGATTTTTTTTTTTTTTTTTTTTTTTTTTGGATAAGGCAAGTCCTTGAAATTCTCCCTTAACTATTCTAAGAACAAAATTAGCATCAAGAATATGCTTTACACATGCCTACCTACTTTGTAAAGAAAGAGCCTTTCAAAACGCCTACTCTAGTATTACTCTAAAGGCCAATAAATCACTTTCTAGTAAGAACATGGAACACAGCCCCCTTTTTTTTTTTTTTTTTTTTGAGACGGAGTTTCGCTTTTGTTACCCAGGCTGGAGTGCAATGGCACGATCTCGGCTCACCGCAACCTCCGCCTCCTGGGTTCAGGCAATTCTCCTGCCTCAGCCTCCTGAGTAGCTGGGATTACAGGCACGCGCCACCATGCCCAGCTAATTTTTTGTATTTTGAGTAGAGACGGGGTTTCACCATGTTGACCAGGATGGTCTCGATCTCTTGACCTTGTGATCCACCCACCTCGGCCTCCCAAAGTGCTGGGATTACAGGCTTGAGCCACCGCGCCCGGCACAGCACTTTTCTCCATTAAAAAAAAGAAACAGTAGAAGATCAGGAGTAAGAAATCACTCATTCATACAATCAGTTATTCCCTAATTTTTATTAAATGATTACACAGTGTCAGGAGAAGCACTTTTCTTCAGGGAGGCCAAAGATATAGCTGACATGTTCCCAATAGGACTTACGAGCCAACACAGGGAGACAGACATGGTCAGAGAAAGGTGTACGGTCATTTGCAATTTTCTATTGTCCCTGCAAAATATTCACTTAGCAAATGACATATACGTTTAAATGAAATGAAAGACATACCAGGAGTATAATTGTTTTAAGAAATATATTTCATCAGGGACATATGCTCACTGGAATATTTTAACTTTTGAAATGGTGTTATATTTTGTTTTAGATTCATTCCAAACTAAATGTTTTGAGAAATAAAATGCATGAAACAAATGTATTATTTCATGATACAAATATGTTAAGAAAGACATTTGTAAATACCTTAAATGCCTTATCTTGATCTGAGCATTTAGAAAAGGGGCATAGGTAAGAAGTGTAAAATAGTAAATTTTTCTAGATTAGTTTCCTCAATGACGGATTGGGGAAAAATAACTGAAAGTTAAAAAGATACTGAGCAAAGATAAAAAGATATTCTGTAATCATGAAAGGAAATAAATTTTCGGTGAGTTAATTATATCTTAAGCAGATTTAAATGAACATAATGCTGTTTAAAAATTATAATATTCCCAACATGAATCTGTAGTGCTAAACAGTACACGCGTAGATGTACAATAAACATTTGTTAAATGTGAAGAAAGGGAGAGACGGTGCGCTGTGCCTTCCTTGGCCGCTGTTTGCGCCTCATCCCTCCTTCCGCACCGTGTTCAAGTCACAGCACAGTGTCTGTTCCTTCAACTTGCCAAGTTCCTTACCTTGGGCTTTCACATTTACGTTCCCTTCACCTAGAATCCTCCTGTCCTCTTATTTTGCCACAGTTATTAATATTAAATACCTCTCTATCATAAGTTAGTGCCTAAGACAAAAAGGAAAATGTTTCATCCCTTTAATCACTTAAAACTTTATCCACAAAGGATTTTTATCACCGCAGTTCATTTAACTCTAAATTCGAACATAACTTTAGATTGCAACAAAGTCTTGGATTTCATTTTTAGGGAAAAGCATTGTGTGAAGGAAATAATTCTGGAACTCCTGTCAGGTAGACACAAAAATAAGTACCTCAGCAACTGGCATGTGGGGTTATTTCATTCATTTTGTTTTTTTCTCTTTTTTTTTTTTTTTCACGCTGGAGGGCAGTGGCCCAATCTCAGCTCACTGCAACCTCTGCCTCCCAGGTTCAAGCCATTCCCCTGGCTCTCCTGAGTAGTTGGGACTACAGGCACACACCACTATGCCTGGCTAATTTTTTGTATTTTAGCAGAGATGGTGTTTCACCATGTTGGCCAGGATGGTCTCGATCTCCTGACCTGGTGCTCTGCCTACCTGGGCCTCTAAACTGCTGGGATTACAGGCGTGAGCCACCATGCCTGGCCTATGTTTGTTTTTCTATATCTTCTATATATCTACTTTTTTCTATATTAAAATAAAATATTAGTACAAGGTGAAGTGTAGATTTGTAATAATAAAAACAAATACGTGTTTTAGATTTTTGTATGCCACAGATTATAATACTTGGGCTAAACATTGGTCCAAGAAATCCTGCCAAGTAGGTGAAATGGAGAAACATTTATTTTGACAACAAACTATGTGACTCCACAATTAGCAAATTAGATTTTTTTTCTCAAGCAAAACTCAAGAAGAAAAAAATCAAACTGCCTTTAAAAAGACAATTTAACAAATCAGCAAACAAATTCAACCAATGTTTGTCGATGCAGAATACAGGCACATTCTTGAGTTTTAATTCATTGGAGTAATTTTTTCAGGGCGCTTAATGTGTTACAGATACTTTGTTTCTGATAATTTAATTTACAAAATAATAGAAATCAGACATGGTACATGAACTGTGATTTGAAATGTCCATTTTGTGATCTGCTTCAAACAGATGCCTGAGTTCAAAGACAAATTCTTTAACAAGCTCTTCAGATACAGACTGTGAAACACTGGTGATATTTTAAAATCAAACGATATATATGGTCAAGGTGTGACGACGATTGCACAGGACCAGTTTGAGTTTGTTTTGTCGTTTCACAAATTCATATCCTCATCTCAACATGCGTCTTCCCTGGGATATTCTCTGCCATTTTATAAAGTTTGTCTTCATTTCTAATTTTGCCTTAAACTATATCTTTTAGAACATTTTACCAGCTTCAAGCTCTCAAAGGAATAGAAAAGGCAGAATTACAAACGAATACATCTCTCACAACTGGAGACTAATTAATATTGCATGATTATAATAGGACACTCAGCCACTAATGTTGAGGATAATGTTAAGAAAAGCAGAATGAGTCAAGTTAGAAACAAAAGAGGTGATAAATGCAGATGCTCAAATCAAGCTCGCTTTAGATAACAGATAACTGCTCCTAATAACTCTTTTAACTATTAGGCTTTTTTTCCTGTAATTTTTCAGTGAAAGCAAAGTCATCATACACCGTTTGCTTCATTTTATGAGAATCAATGTTTGCATGACAAACTGCCCTAATGGAAGAGGACCCTGAGGTACCTTTTTAAAGCAAAGCCACCTAGGTTACTCCGTTTTCCCCAGAGTGACCCCTCTGTTCTGCAAGAAAGACAATCAGGAAATATTCTCCAGAATATTTTAATATGAAATTCATAAGCTTAGAAGTCCTCTCTAAATAATTGAAGGCAACCATTAGGAAGATAGCCAACCAGTCTCTTAATGGAGAGGTCATGAGGGACAATAGGCATAGAATCTCTCTGAAAAGTCCAAGGAACATTTGGTGGTTTATAATTGATTTTTCTGGGCAGATTTCCTTTTTTCAAATAGTAATTATATCAGTGTCATTAATAATGGCTGTTGCAAGGGGCTTTGCTTTGCTCTCCAAGGCAAAAATTATATCTGGTCAAAGAAGTCTCATAATTATTTCTAGTTATCCGAAGCAGAATACAGACTTAGGCTTTTTCCCTTTCATTTGAGAATCTAAGACACTTAAGTCTACCCTTGAGGAATGAGGATAATAATAGTAGAGCCGGGAAATGAAGCCGCTTAATACACATCGCTTACTATGCGGGAATCAGCTCAAACAGTTTTAGTTGTAATAGTTTAAGTCCCAGAGCATTTTTGTAGTAATTATTTTTTCTCTAAATTTTAAAGGTTTGATGCATTTCTTGAAGATGTTAAGTACCTATCCAAATTAAGAAAGTAAGGCATTCTCTAAAAGAAATTCATTTTTTAAAGAGGTGTGCTGATTAACAATTAGAAAAGATGAGCCAGTATCACAGAGTTCAGAGAACTGGTTGAAGCAGGGGAATGCCTCAGTGTTTAGCCATGCCTTTATTAAGATATTTATTTGAATATATAAAGCAATACAAATCCATATAAAAAATTCTTGGGAAATGGCCTTTCTCAATTTAAATTTTCTATTTCAAAACTCAACCCTTAATTCAACCATTATTTTTACAAAATCCCAAGCTTTGTGGCTCATGCCTTTCATCCTAGCATTTTGAGAGGCCAAGGTGGGAAGGTTGTTTGAGCCCAGAAGTTCAGCACCAGCCTAGACAAATAGTGAGGCCCCTTATCGCTACAGAAAGCTAAAAAATTAGCTGAGTGAGTTGGCATGTGCCTGTAGTTCCAGCTAATCAGGAGGCTGAGGTGGAAGAATCACTTGAGCTGGAGGTTGCAGTGAACCGATATTGTGCCACAACACTCCAGCTTGGGCAATAGTGCAAGACTCTGTCTCTTTAAATTAAAAAAAAAAAAATCGAGACAGGAGAATTGCTTGAGGGCAGGACTCTGAGACCAGTTTAAGCAACAAAGCAAGACTCTGTCTCTACAAAAAACAAACAAACAAACTTAGCCTGGAGGGGCGGCACATTCCTGTAGTCTTAGCTTGCTTTGGGAGGCTGAAGCAGGAGGAGTGCTTGAGCCCAGGAGTTCGAGGCTGCAGTGAGCCATGAGTGCACCACTGTACTTCATCCTGGGCCACAGAGCCAAAAAAAAAAAAAGAAAGGTTGTGCTAGGTTGTATGCTCAGGATTTAAATCTCTCTTTTTTTCAGTCTCTCTCTCACACACAAATTCATGCTACTTTTGTGGCTGATTGTTCCATACTATGAGTTGATCTATTTATCTCGCCATGGCTCCTTATACATCTATGCAGCACATCACTTATTTGTTTTTGATACTACAACTAATACTGATTCAGGAAAAGTTAAATATTTTATTTTTTAATGACCTAAAAAGGCTCTCTGTGGGTTTATATGATCAAGTTTAAGAATCTCTTTTACTGAAAATAGTGAAAAATTAAATTACCCACATATCTTTAATTTCTATTAATAATTATATATTGAAAGAAGATTTCCATTGTTTACAAAGGTCGTTTTACCCTTGTGTAAAACAGGGATTTTCTCTCACAGAAGCTGGCATACTTTACCTGTCAAAAATTATTCAGGTGTTACAAGTGCCAGAAGAACATAATTTTTTAGAGCCAAATATGAGGGCAAAGGTATAAGTTTATCTTTTATAACGGGAGTATACATAAGGTTGCTTATGTGAAAATTTTGAGTTTTTATTTTGTTTTAGAAACAGAAATACCCTTTATTGGATATTTATATGATATGACCCAATTATTTGGAAATTAAAAAGATCTGGTATGTGTATAAAGTTAAAGTTAATATGGTGAATTTTGGATCTCATAGTCCAGCCTTGCAGGGAAATTCTTAAAAAGGAAATTGTCCTATACCGAACTGCCTAGAGCATTGTTTAAAAACCATGGGCACTTCAAAATAGGTATATCTCATTTCTTCCTGGATAAATTTCTGTTGAAGTCAAACTAAAGCACCACAGATGCTGCCAAGCTGGCTGATACAATGGTCAGCCTTCACAACTGACCTCAATGGTTCCCACCTTCTGGTATTCACACCACTACACAGTCTCTCTCTCATATCCTAGGGTTGGCCTTCGAGGTCAATAGAAGCCTTGGTCACACAGCTAATTAGTGTCAAAGCCTGAATTCTAACCTAAGTCTGTCAACATACATGATGACTGGGGAATTGCTAACTTTGATTCTCTAGTAGCTGAAAAAGAGCGTAAACATAATATAATAAAGCCATTTTCAATTTTACTGGAAGAAATTGAAAAAAAAGAGAAGTTTAAGGGCTCGTCCAAGGTCTACAACTAGAGACAGAGCTGATAATAGAACTAGAGAGTTCAATTTTATTTCAACCAGTTTATGATTATAAATTATAGTACATTTTTGTTCATATTTATCAGATACCTACTTCAGAAATATCAATATGACTCCATTAAAAAGCCACCAAATAGTGAAAGAGAAAAAGAAGAAAAATGAAATTGCAACAGTCTATCCACTTTTAGTGTTCCATCAATATTAAACTATATTTTTATTACATTTCCTAAATTGCGAGTTGGCTCAAATCTAAATGATAATGATGAAGTAGGTCAGTGTTTCTCAAATGGTTAACAGCTAATTAGCTCGTCTTAACATGAGTCACACCAAAGGAATACACTCAGTAAATAATAGTATTATTTTTGTCTTTTTCATAATCCATTTGAAGTATAAAGAGTTTGCTGTCTACATTCAAGACCAAAAAGTCGTTTCAAGGATTAGAAATGTGCAAACATTTTATCGTCCAACTCATTTTTTATTCTATTTCTGATTTATTCAGGAAAATCAGATCTTGTCCCTACAATAAACATGGGTTCCCTTTCTCCAACAGGGCACATTTCCTAATGCTGAATATACTACAAATCGTGGAAGTTAGACATCCCCTCTGGCAGTAAAAATCTGCAAATCAAGTTAAATTAGCAGGAGAACAGAGAAACTCACCTGTTTCTTAAGGAAAATTTTTATTAAAAAATTGTATTTTCTTTATAATATATTTTGAAAGCTATAGAGCCTAATAAGAATTGTGCTTTAAAATGCACAGTTTAGACACACACACAAACACACAGATACTTTTTTACAGAAGCATTTCTTGGAGGAGAATATTTCTATGAGGAAATCTGATGAAATTTCTGATAGCTACTAAGGTAAGTTGCTACTCTGCCTGACCTCTGTGTGGTATATGTTTCCTCTACTATGTTTCCTGAAGATAAATGGAGTCAAACAACGCAACTCTGTAAAAAACCACTTCACCATTTTTGGGAAATTTCTTTTTTTTTTTTTTTTTGAGACGGAGTTTCGCTCTTGTTACCCAGGCTGGAGTGCAATGGCGCGATCTCGGCTCACCGCAACCTCCGCCTCCTGGGTTCAGGCAATTCTCCTGCCTCAGCCTCCTGAGTAGCTGGGATTACAGGCACGCGCCACCATGCCCAGATAATTTTTTGTATCTTTAGTAGAGACGGGGTTTCACCATGTTGACCAGGTTGGTCTCGATCTCTCGACCTCATGATCCGCCCGCCTCGGCCTCCCAAAGTGCTGGGATTACAGGCTTGAGCCACTGCACCCGGCGGGAAATTTCTTAATATAAACCTCACAAGTTTTCATAGGTTTCAAAATCCTTGGAAGAGATAAATTGCATCTTTGTTCAATATATAGATTTTTCATATTAAGATTTTCAGATTGAAGGAAGAGTATTGGAAGTTATCGGAAGCAAAAAGTTACTTTATGATTTGGCAAGTATGTTTGTACTTATAGCCCCAAAGAGTGATTGTTTAAGGAATAGAAACAAACATAATAGCATTTTTTTTTTTTTTTTTTTTTTTTGAGACGGAGTTTCGCTCTCGTTACCCAGGCTGGAGTGCAATGGCGCGATCTCGGCTCACCGCAACCTCCGCCTCCCGGGTTCAGGCAGTTCTCCTGCCTCAGCCTCCTGAGTAGCTGGGATCACAGGCACGCACCACAATGCCCAGATAATTTTTTTTGTATTTTTAGTAGAGACGGGGTTTCACCATGTTGACCAGGATGGTCTTGATCTCTTGACCTCATGATCCACCCGCCTCGGCCTCCCAAAGTGCTGGGATTACAAGCTTGAGCCACCACATAATAGCATTTTAAATTGCATTTGATACGAACAAATTTTGGATTTGTCTTCAGGGAATACGGCTCAGTCAACTCTCAGTAAAGACAGTTATCAAGGAAAAACTTGCTAAGGGTTAGATAACAAAACCTAGTTGCAGCTCTTATCTTGAAATTTGTATTTAAAAACGAGTAAGATTCACCTTTAGGTATTATAATTCTAGTAAGATTTATCTTTAGGTATTTAGTCCTTTATCATTTTGGGATAGTAAATTAGGTGCCTGCCTTGTACTCTTGGCTGGTGAAAAAATATAATCTCAGGACCCCAGACACACCACGTGAAGGAGAAAGTTAAGCTTGGTGACCGAGCAACGCAAAAACTGCTTTCCTTTAGTTCTCAGACAGAGAGCTGTAATTTCACAACCTTGTATCATAGCCTCATTTCATTTGCACTCTCTTTTCACGTGTTTAGTTTATCTTATGTAAAATGTAGATTGACTAACCAAGACAACGCATAACTGACTTTTTTGTTTACTCCCCGTTTTCACACATAAAATGTAGATGTATCGGGGCTAATGAGCCTCCTAAGAATGTAACCATCTGCCTCACTGCCTACCCTCCTTCCCCTGTTCTCCCTCCTTCTTGCTCTTTCCTCTGCAAATACTGAAGTTCCCAAAAACCCCTTTGGAAAACACTCAGGTCACAGATGCTCCATGGCTGTATTTTTAATTTTCCCCAGGCGCACCCTCAGCCTTGGCAAAATAAACCTCTATCTGTTGAGACCTGGTTCAGTCACTTTTTGGTTTACAGGCTTTCAAAAGTAGCAACATTATATTCATAATTTTCATTGCTGGAAGAGTACTTTTTTGAAGGCTGACTGACTGTACTTTGAATTCATGGCAATGTTACATTTTTTTAAAATGGCGTCTGTGAGTTTTGTTTCATTTTCACCAAACTAGAACAGAAATTTAGAGGAATTTTGAATTTATGGCCTTGTTACTCCCCAGAAGGAATTTTCTAAAAAAAAAAAAAAAAAAAAAAAAAAGAAAAATACTAATTTTGTATAAATTTGTATAATCCCAAGCTACACTGATTCTTGGTGGGCATTAGCCCAAATGTTTAAAAGGGACTCTGATAACTTAATATTGCAGATAATATAACCTCTGGACTCCCCACATATATCCCATATTGTATTATTTTCTTTCCTCCAAACAGAACCGATTCCTTAAGACAAACTGAACATTTTTTAGAAGTTAATAATTACTTCAAAATAGCTTTATATGTTTTCTCTTTTCTTATAAATGCAAAACTCGATAGTAAAATATGTAGCTTTCCAGATCGCTGAGGAAACGGAATTACTATTTCATTCTTATATTTTTCTATACTTCTCTGTAATTTTTAATTTTTACATATATCATATTTTCACTGAAAACATCAAATGTCTCCTTCATTCCTTAGTCTTATTTGATTTTTTTTTCCTGTCACCTTGCATAGCAAAGTGTAACACAATAAAAATAATAAGCTTCTGCAGTCACAGAGGTTCAGAATTGGAAAATTAGATTGTTTATTCTAACCTCATTGATAAAAGAGATAAAGACATGGAATTCAGGAAAGTGGTGGGGAAGCAAATTCAGAAATGTATGACTAGGAATATGGAAGGAAGTGAATCCGAGGTTAGAATGTGAAACTGAATTAAAAGGTGTAACTTACAGCTGACTGAAATATGGCAATTTAGCAGAAGTGTGATTAATTTTGCAGCCTTACCTGGTTGTACTCAAGAACATCAGTCTGGGACTGAAATTGTACAACAGTGACTCCATATCACTAAAGGCATCCCAGCCTTCTGAGCAGTAGTAAAGAGGGTTTGGTTTTCTTGTAACCAGAACATAAACTTTTGATAGTTTCATTTCAGTCTATAACCTTTATTTCAGTCTATAAATTTGGGTTCAAAACATGCTATTTCTAAATATAGCACCTTGGAATTTGAGCAAACGGCAAAAGTAGAAAGATCACCCTTTGACCTTCCCCTGTCCTCCTCCTCTGAATCAGGTCAAGAGGCTCATTCGAGAGGTGCTCTGCCTATGCCCAGAGGAAGGAATATCCTTATCTATAAAGACACAAATCTATGAAGAATAATCTGAACGATAGGCCTTGCTAAGTGACTTCCCCTGAGTTTACTATCATTGGATCACATCCCTTTGTTGAATCATACTTCGGGACAACTGTTCGCTTTTGATCAAACCTAAGCATAAAAATATAGAGGTTTCTCTATTTCTTTAGGTCTTTATATCTGCAGGCTATGTAAAATTTTTACTAAATAAATTTTCAGGCTTTTCTCTTCTTAATTGGGTTTTATAAGGACCTCAGCCATGAGCCTAGAGATAGAAAAGGAAGATGTTTCTTTTCCCCATAGCATATTCAAAAGTTTGAATGAAGTTTATTCAGAGTCCTTAGTTTCATCAACTATTTTTTTCCTTTCTTGGATGTATAAATATTTAATACATGAAATCCAGCTTCTATAATTTTAAACAAATCCATTCTTCAAACCAAACCAAAGATAGAATAACCTTTATAAAACAGGAGACAGGTATAGTTAATATGTGTGTGTGCACATAAACACACACACACACATACGCAGACTCTGCAATGTTGGTGCCAATATATTTTTAATTTCTTTCCATTTGCTAAGTGCACACCACACAGATGCTGCTGTGGATGCAGTATTGGCCCCAGTCAGAGTCTTGCTACCATGAGAATCTCTGCTATAGGCACTATGTTCCTCCCTAGGCTTACTAAGCAAGACAAGCTTCCACAGACAATGTGATGTTTGCTGAACAACATGGAAATTGTATATAAAATCTTTATAATGAGGGTTTATATCAGTAAATTCCCCTGCTGTCCATTTTCTTCCAGGTAACGCTGTTTCAGTTAGTACTAAATGCTCACAACTAATTTATCTGTGGTGGACACTGCAACAAATAATTATGAAAAAAAGAAACTCATAAAAACTTTAGTTAGCAGTTCAGGAATTTGCTGATTCCATTATAAACACCTAATTGTATCCAAAATTGACTTGGTCCTTTGTTTACTGCATTTTGCTTCAGATTAGCTTGTAGTTCTGATGTCATATAACATCTACAAATCAAAAACATCTACAAATCACATAAAATCTACAGAGATGCTACCCAATTATAGAGACATAACATATAAGTTCACATGTATGTTGAGAGCATTGTGATTATTTTCCCCTTTATCAACACTCGATTAAATGAGGTGAGGAAGAAGCAGGGCTTTTAGAGACTGGCAACTCAGGGTAATGCTGGCATCACCCAGGAGTTTGCTAGAAATGTAAAATCTCATGTTACCATCCCTAACACTACTCACCCACCCAATCAAATGTATTACAATCTGCATTTCAGCAAGATCCCCATGTGATCCATACTTTCCCCAATCACACTTTTCTTAGTTCCTTGTATCATAACCACATTTAACTTCATATGATAGTTTACATGAAGGTAGCAAAATGTATAAATTAGATGGTGACAGGGGAAGGAACAGGCAGAGAACAAAGATGTGTTTCTGTACCTAAATAATGGATGGAGGTAAGAGCGGCCTTCCTGAAGAAAAGATAAAATTCTCTTCCTCCCTTGGGCAAAGCCTTAAATAAAGGAAATACAACAAAAGAAAATGACAAATGTATATTGAGCAGCATATAAAAAGGAAGAATTGTTTTTCTTTCTTATGTTGATTATCACTACAATTGCTTCATATATTTTTATATAAAGATATGCAATACAGATTATCGTTAGAAAAACGAGGGATAATTAGTAATTAGGTTGTTATCTGTAGAAAAACTATATTGAGAAAGTAGAATAAGAGGATTAGGGAGAAAGAAGACTTACTGTGTGAAGTGTGATATTGAAGAGTAAGTGACTTTCAGAAAGACACTAAGACTTCAACCCTCTTTTAAAAGAGGCTACTTTAAATCATCCCTGATTGATAAGAATATTTCCCATAATGAAAAACTTTCCACAAACTTCCTTTCATTTTTAATAATAAACTATTCTCACTGTCACAAAATTATTTATTTTGAACTAAAAAGCAAAGATAGTTTTTCTATAATCTGTGAACTAAGTGAAACACTGGCAGGTTATGTTAATTCATCCTTTTATATAAATAATTATTGACCATCTGGATATAAGAAATGCTACCTTTTCCATGATGAGTTTTCTTAAAATCTAAAAACTGCTGACTGTGATAAAAATTAACAAGAGCACTTTGAGAAAGACTTTAATAGTCATAGTGTCTTAAAATACTGGATGTGGGAATAATGAACTGTTATGAGGGATTCGTGTTTGCAAAATGAGCTACCAGTTGATGATTAGTGAAACTGTACAACACCCTGGTGAGATAGGTATGTTGTATTCCTGCCATTTTACAGATACAAGATTGGCATGAGAGAGTAATGAAATGTTTGGCCTCAGGGAACCTAGAAAATCAGCATCAGCAGAAAGCAATGACTTTCTGAGACGTCGGTGTAATGTAAGGTATAACGGCCAGCTATAACAACCACTTACTGGCTATGTGATTTTGGTAAAGATACTTAGCCTTCTTGTGCCTTAGTTTCTTCATCTGTAAAATGGGCGGAAGAATAATATTTTCCTCAAATGTTTTTAGCAGTAAATTAGTCCTTGCAAAACACTTAAAAGAGTACTTGGCATAAAATCGGTCAAAAATCAGTGTCTATGGATTGCCCCCATGTGCCTCTGTGAGCACTAAGGATAGAAAAGTCAACAAAGTAAATCTTTGCCCACAGGAGCGTACAGTGTTGTTCTTAACAGAATGTTCTCTCAGCTTTTGAACATGTGTATGGGTCTTTCTTATAAACAGGTAGAAACAGAAAATCTTGGAGGCTTTCTTTCTTTCTTTCTTTCTTTCTTTCTTTCTTTCTTTCTTTCTTTCTTTCTTTCTTTTCTGCCTTCAAGGTAATTTTACAGTGGCTACATGATTTCTTAATTTCCTGGGAATGTGTTCTGAACAAAGAGAGCATTTTTCTAATTCAACTAGAATGCTATTGAAAGGAAATAGCTGTGTTAGGCAAAGATTGAGGGTTGAAATAACCTCTTTTCTTCAGGGAGTTGTAAACTACTAGGGGATTCCAGATGCACAAACAAATAACTCTAATCAAGACTAATTTGGTAAGTATAACTGTTAGAGTCTGAAAGTTTATGTCCTTCCAAAATTTACATGTTGAAATAGTAAACTCCAAGGTAATGGTATAGAAAGTGAGGTCTTTGGTAGATGATTAGGTGACGGGAGGTGGAGCCCTCGTGCACGGGATTACTGCCCTTATAAAAAAGACTCTGGAGAATTCCCTTTCCCTTCTGCCATGTGAATACACAGTGAGGAAACCACTGTCTATAAACCAACCTGAAAATGCCCTCACCAGATGCCAAAGCTTCGGGAGTCTTGGTCCTGAACTTCCCAGTTTCCAAAACTTTGGTAAATAAGTTTCTATTGCTTATAAGCCACATAGTATGTTAATTTTTATCATAGGAGCCCAAACAGACTAAGGGAATAATGAAATAACAAAGAAGCAAGAGACAGACGTGTGCCTTGCTTGGGTCGAGAAAAACAGGAAAGACGGAAAAGCAGGGAGGAGAAGGTAAAAGGGGGGCCCAGGAAGAGAAAACCGAGAATGTGAACAAAAAGGGCAAGGACAGAAGGGAAGAACAGAGATAAAAGGCGCCATGATTCGAATGACCCCTCCAAAACTCATCTGAAACTTAGTTGCCATGGTAACAGCATTAGTAGGCGGGACCCTTAAGAGATCATTCGGCCGTAAAGGCTACGCCCCCTTGGGTGGCATTGGCGCTCCCCTTCCCCGCTCTTTGCTCTTCTGCTCTTCTGCTGGGTGAGGAACGGGTGTGACATTCCAGGAGCCACACTGGAAGTGAAGAGGGCGCCCTCACCGGACACCAAACCCACTGACGCCTTGATCCTCCCAGCCTCTAGAACTGTGAGACGTCAATTTCTGTTTCCTATAAATTTCCCAGTCTAAGATATTATGTTATAGCATCACAAAACAAACAAAGACAAAGGGTATAATTGCTCTTCAATATGACTAGAAGAGGTTTTTGCACTGTTTTGAAGGGGAAGACTGAGAGGTTGGGAGCAGACGATGTCTTAGTTCCCTCATGATAAAAATGAGCTCTACTGGAGAGCCTATTGGACAAAAGCATTATCATGTTAATTAAATATAAATAAAAACAGAAAAAAAGTTTTGTGACTTATCTTGAGTCCCCATATTATTTTAAAGTGCCTTTTCATAGTCAAGCTGCATTCACTTGAGTTAAAGGAAAATGAAAGACTGAGTATGAAAAATAAAAGTGACTAAAACTTGGGGAATATAATTAAATGAATAAGGAATATCTAGCTCATTATAATCCATAAAGCAATATGTTTTCTTTCTCACATATCACTGAATACCCGAACACACAGACAAACAGACCACAGACACAGACACGTCACACACACATACAGACAGAGAAAGAGAATAATGCCAGGGTCTTAATTTTTATGCATAGTTATGATGTTAAGAATACTGCTCTCTATGGTGAGGTATTTTGAAAAGTGTGTGTGTGTGTGTGTGTGTGTATGCACACGCACATTAGTGTGTGTTTTCAATTTCAGTCTATTTCAATAAAAAACCAGTTATCTGAGGGATGGCATAACAATAAGATAATTTATCTATTTAACTGTATAGACACAAACATTAGCCTTTGACAATAGCTAAAACTGTAAGAGACAACCTAGAGCTGGATCTTTCTAGGTGCTTCTTTTACAGATGAGAAAATAGAAGTAAAAAAATGAATATCTGAGCCTAACTCAAATATTTGAATACTCAGACCAGAGGTTTTTTTCTAATATGTAACACTCTCTGAGCAAAGATCACTGGTCACAATAGTACAGTGTTTAACCTCAGATATTCGGAGCCACTTCACATTCCAAGCAGGTTAACTTCTGTCCTGATTTACAGAAAAATGCATTTGAAATAATAAAACAGTATCAATTCCTCAAAGAATGGTATAAAAATTGATCTTTTGTGGATCAATTATGTGTATAGCAATATAGAATAACCGATGAAAATGAAATGCACTTTTTTAACAACATGGCACCAACATTAAAGACTGAAGAGTATATAAATATTACAATGAGCCAAGCATTAATTCTCCAATAGTTCTTCAAGAATTTAGCTACCTTTTTAATAGTTAGTGTTCCAGAAAATCAACTTGGATCACTTTTACTTCTGTTTCCATTTGCCAGTTTCTGTGTGTTTTGTGTTTCAGGGCTGGTACCTGTAGCCTTCTTTAGAAACTAAACTGGGGCCACGGGAGCCATTGCAGAGAACCAGAAGTGCCTATGAATTTTTTTTGCACACTATATGTGTCCTTCCACCAAGGGCTGTAGCCAATAACTGATGAGAGCCAGAGTAGAGAAGCTCAGATTCTTTATTTTCCTAAGATGAACTGTGAGATATAATTTAGAATCCAGAGTTTCCCTCACTGTCATGAGTGTGACTGGCACCTTCCTTCACAGTGTCACTGGCCCCATTCTTTCGCCAGTTCCCCTGCGAATTTGCTTATTTCGTTTGTACATAATTCCCACACTATCATTTTCTGATTCTATGTTGTATTATTTGCTAAATATTTCCTTAATGCTAGCTTCAGTGATTTTTACTAGTAACTTAGAGCTATTCATCTTTAGGTCTATTTATACATAATCTTTACAACCCACCAAAAAGTTGCTATATTTACTTTCATTTTATTAATATGAAATCTGAGGCATAGAGAGATTAATTGACTTTTTCTGGCCATAGCATAATGAAAGGCAGAGTCAATACATGAATTAGAAATCCGTGACTTCCAGCTCTATGGTTAATCCCTTAGTAGTGGGTTATCGCTATCTTCTTACAAAATAAACTTTTTCATAATATCATCTAATCCATCATTAAAATAAAACCTATGTAATAAAGCCAAACATTTTACACATAAGAATGAACATAAATATTATGTTAATTACTATCTTTTAGAATTATATTGATTTCTAAAATTTTGATTGGGTGACTGTGGTTCTCTTTCTACTGAATCTGTATGATTTATCTTAACTTAGAAATATTGCAAGTTATTTTCATCCTCAAACATGTAAGGTATAAATGATTACAAAATTGGACAGTGATTTTCTGTGTGCAAAAGATAACCCTTATAAAACACAGAGAAATATTTTGATTCTAAAAGTTGCTTGTATATATGTTCACGTTGCTTGTTAAAGAGTCAGAAATTTTCAGTGTATGAAAATATATTTAAACCAGTGAACATAAAATATTGATTTTCTTGTGACAGCGTGCTATAGGCTACAACATTTGAAAGGCTAGCCCAGCAGATTTCTGAGCACATCTTGACCAGGCTAATTTGCAGAATCTATATTCCAATTTAAATTCAGTAAAGTTTTCCTTTTTTAGTCTATGGATTTACCTATGTCACTTAAAGATAATGACAGTTTTTACTGACTACATAATGCTGAAATTATTAGAGCGACAAAAAATGGATACAGCTATGCTCCTAAGTTACCTCTCCCATGATCAAAACTAGATTTACTCTGAGGCATTGGAATAGAGGAAGCTATGTGTTATGGTTTGAATGTCCCCTCCAAGCTAATGTTGAAATTTGATTACCATTAAAACAGTAGCCAGAGACAGAACCTTTGAAACGTGATTAGGCCATGAAGGCTATGGTTTCACCCGTGAGGTTGGTGTCACCAAGGGAGTGGGTTTCATATTGCAGAAGTGAGCTCCCTGTAAAAGGATGAGTTTGGGTTCCTTTTATTTCTCTCTCACCCTGGCCTTTTCCTCCCGCAGTGGGATGACTAACCAAGACTTTCCCTCCAGATGCTGGACCCTCGATCTTGGTCTTCTTAGTCTCCAGAACCATAAGCCAATAAATTTCTGTTTATCATAAATTACTTAGTCCGTGGTATTCTGTTACAGTGCACAAAACAAACTGAAAAAGTAGAATTATATTTCTCCTCTTGCCCTCTATTTCTTCAGAGGAAGACTAAATTCCTTTATGATTTCCTTTGCTTCCAATAAAGTACAGAAATGCAAGATGTTCTTTCCTCTTGTAACCTACCGCTGCATATTACATATAATTTTACATGAAAATTTTTATTTAGCATTCCATTTGCAAATTTCTAGAAGTACTATTAACACAATGAGACATATCAGAATTGACTATGTGGTCTGCTGTAATATTGATGCCAAGACTATCATAATGGTGAGAAATGAGAGAAAAAGTGTAAAGAATATGAATATAATAAAGGTAATAAAGTATATAAATTGGGGAAATATACTAATTGAGAACAATTTTATATAGCAAAAATGGAAATAAGGGTTCCATTATCACAAATAAGGATTCGTCAACTGAGTTTATCTTGCTGGCTTCTTTTTTTTTTTTTTTTTTTTTTGAGGCCGAGTTTCACTCTTGTTACCCAGGCTGGAGTGCAATGGCGCAATCTCGGCTCACCGCAACCTCCACCTCCTGGGTTCAGGCAATTCTCCTGCCTCAGCCTCCTGAGTAGCTGGGATTACAGGCATGCGCCACCATGCCCAGCCAATTTTTTGTATTTTTAGTAGAGACGGGGTTTCACTATGTTGACCGGGATGGTCTCGATCTCTTGACCTAGTGATCCACCCGCCTCGGCCTCCCAAAGTGCTGGGATTACAGGCTTGAGCCACCGCGCCCGGCATCTTGCTGGCTTCTTATAAAATGAAATAGTTAACCTGAATGTAAAGAAAGTATTTCATTTATAAGCTATTTCCATTTATCCCTTAAATAATGCTTTCCAAATTATAGCAGACTGTAACTTTAAAATCACTGGCAAAGGATATGTTCTACAAAAACCCACTTTAGGTTATCGTAATTCAATATTAAAATTTCTTCTTAACTGAATGTTAGAAGCAATCTTATAGTAGCCAAACTAAATTGAAGAAATCGAAGAAATGATTAAATGACTACTTCTTACAATACCGTAACACTCTATAGAGTAGGTCATGACAGAAATGAAGATCTTACATCTTCTACTTTAATCTGACACAAACCAAAATAAATTAATTAAGAAATTAGAAGCGGAATAGTAAGTTAGAGAGGATTCAAAGAAACAGAAGGTGTGAGGTTAGGTTAGGCCGAAGAGGAACAGGTTTTAAAATAATATTGTATAACGACATGCTTAATTTATACATATATACGCATATATATGTAGTTTTATAGGAAGCTCCAAATAAGACCTACTTTCTCATAGTACTTGATCTCGTAGTCCAGAATGGCTCCATTGGAAAAAGCAGGTGCTTGCCATGATAGAGCAATGCTATTTTGGGATGCCCAGTCCTTCCTTACCACACCTATCAGGGAAGGTGCTGAAAGGCAAGAAAATAACTAAGAATTAATTGGCAGGAATCATTTTCCATTATCCTTTCTTTAATATTTTCTCTTCCAAGGAAAATAAAATTCTTGTTGAAGAGGACATCATTTGTTGAAGGCAGATTAATAAGATATGCTCTATTCACCCAAAATCAGGCATTAAATATATTTAGGAACACTCTTTGGGAACACAGGAAAAACTCAAATATTCCAAGAGTAAGGGCCAGAACTCAACATCTTTCATATGATTAGGAGAGGATATTTTTCTTTAAAATGGTTTTGGTCTTGAACTACAACATGAAATATAATATACTTGGCTTGTGTGTTTTATCAAATATTAATATACTGTAGGAAAATACAAACTCTGCAATCACAAGATCATTTACAGGCTTCTTCCTTTCCTCTAGACATTTTAAGACTTTACAAAGTTTATATTATAAGCTTTATAATTGCAATAAATGATTGTTTATGAATGTGAGGATTATTTCTTTTGCATAGTTTCTATGACATTTGAATAAAATTAAAATATTTAACTTTAGAAATTATTTTCAGAATCGTCTATTTTATTTTCCTATACATTATGAATTAACATTCTAATTCAAAATTAAAATAATCTGTTAAAATTCCAATATATGACCAAAAAACATGTATCATAAATTATTCTTTGCACCTTTTATAAAATACTTTTTAAGTATTCTAATTTTAAAAAAACAGCACTGTTTGACAAAGAAGTCAACAATCATTCAGAAAAAGTGAAATCCAAATGAAAACATACTGATATGCCATTTCTCACATAACAGATTGGCCAAAAAAAATTCAAAAATTTGGTAAGGCACTCTGCTAGCTAGACTATAGGATAAGACACTCTACCACATTGTTCGTGGTAATGCAAAATGATACAACTCTTATGAAGGAAATTTTAAGCCAAAAATTATGTATTTATTTACACTTTGGCTTTTTGGAATCTCTCTCAGAGACACACTGCACAACGCAAAGTGACATATTTACAATACTATTCATGGAGATTTATTTCTAAAGATTGTAACAATCTAAATGTTCATCAATAAGGGAGTGGTTGAAAAACTGCTACCTCCACTAGAGAATTATGAAGTTGTAAAAAGGAATTATGACTCTATAAACCCTAGAATAGAGTCATTTCAGAATATATTTTTAACTGAAGAAAATAAAGTGAAGGAAAATGTATAAAAATGATATAAGGATAAACCTGAGAATAAGAAATAATTATAATGGTTGCCCTTAGTGGGTGAAAGGCAATAGGATAAACACTACAGTGTTAGAAACTAGACATCTGTGAATGTACTTTGCCTTGCAAATTTAGTTTGTAAAGTAAAAATATTATAAATGATTAAAAATAATTAAGAACAATTTTGAAAAATTAACAGAAAAATAAAATGAAGAATGGTGTATTGACTTGGAGATAGAGACTCCAAGAGGGAACTGTTTAATATAGCTTTAAAACACAGTAATTTAGCAAACATCTCAATGAGATGTGCTTTAAGAATTAAACAAGAAAAACTTGCCAAAAATTATTAAACTGTTTTTAGTAACGATATTCTTGATGTTAGTGTTGGTATTTTAATTTTGAAGCTGTTACATATATATGTATATACATATATACATTGTATACATATATACATATATATGTATATATGTATACAATGTATATATGTATATACATATATATGCATATATATATAAAGCAAATGAGTAATTATGTTGTTATTGAGAACTAGATTTTTTTCCTCCTGTGGGAGAAAAAATATTGAAATGTTGGATAATTAAGGTAAATAAAAACTCAAGTTAGAAGTTACATTATGAACTCAATATTTCTTTCCAATTCATTTTCAGAAATCTACCTAAATGTACCAATCACAGGTGAGAATTAGATTGGAAAAATTGATTCTCTTGTCATATTTTCAATTTCTAAGAAAGACTTAAGTATTAAAAGTTTGGCATTTTATTTCTGAAGGCTGCTTTTGTGTTCTAAGGACAAAGTATTTTCTTAAATTTATGAGAATGACAAGTTTGGTTTTTCTAAGAAAATAAGGTCTTTATAAACTGTGTTTAAAATTCTTTCCAGCTGTTCAATAGGAACATTGTTGTGTGACTAGAATATATTCTTAAAATGAGAGATAATTACAGAAGTCATTAGGAAATAAAAGTTTGTTGTCTGAGCTGAAACAGAAATGAGTAATGTGGTATATTAAAAAAAGCACTCAGATAATTCACTATCTAAATTAAGCCCTAACTGTAGAGACACAACAAGACTACTTAAAAAAAAAAAAAAAAAGAACCAGCTAGGTACTGTTTACAAGAAACTCATTTTACTGTAAAGACACAAATAGACTGAAAGTGAAGGAATGGAAAAAGACATTCCATGCAAATGCAAGCCAAAAATGAGCAGAATAGCTATACCTGCATCAGGTAAAATAGATTTTAAGTTGGAAACTTTGAAGAGACATTTATATAATGATAAATGAATCAACTCAGCAAGAAGATGTAACAATTAGAAATATATCCACACTCAACACTGTGACAACCAGGTATATAAAGCAAATATTAAATCTAAAGGGAAAGATAGATCCCAATACAATAGTGATTGGGAACTTCAACATCCTACTCTCAGCATTAGATTGCTTGTCTAGACAGTAAATCAACAAAGTAATATTGGATTTAAATAGCACTGTAGACCAAATGGATCTCACTAATAGTTACAAAATATTTCATTCAACGGCTTCAGAATACACATTCTTCTCATAGACATGGAACATTCTCCAGGATAAACCACATATTAGGCCACAAAACAAGTCTCAACAAGTTTATAAAAACTGAAATACTATCAAGTATCTTTTCTGATCACAATAGAATAAAATTAGAAATCAATATGATGAATGTAAAAAATTACACAAACGTGGAAATTTAAACAACATGCTTCTGAGTTACCAAATAAACAAACTAGGAAAGAAATTACACATTTTCTTGAAGCAAATTAAAACAGAAACAAAATATTCCCAAACCTAAGAGATACAGAAAACAGAATACTAAGAGAGAGGTTTATAGCAGTAAGTGCCTATATTTAAAAGGTAGAAGGATTTCAAATAAAAAAATCTAGTGATGCATCTAAAGGAACTGGAAAAGCAAGAACAAATCAAGCCCAAAGCTAGTAGAAGAAAAAAAATAATAAAGATCAGAACAGAAATAAACAATATGGAGACAAAATAATATAAAACATAAATGAAATTAATATTTTGAAAAGAGAAACAAAATTGACAAACCTTTAACTAGACTAAAAAAAGAGAACACCCAAATAAATAAAATCAGAAACCAAAAAGAAGGCATTATAACTCATACCACAGGAATACGAAGGATCATTACAGACTGTTACAGGCCACCATATGCCAACAAATTGGAAAACCTAGAAGAAATAAAGACATTCTTGGACACATACAAACTACCAAGGTTGAACAGTGAAGAAACAGAAAATCTGAACAGACTAATAATGAGTAACATGATAGAACCAGTAATTAAAAAATCTCCCAACATAGAAAAGACCAGGAACAATGGCTTCACTGGTGAACTGTACCACCCTGTGAGAGAAGAACTACCATCAATTTTTAACTATTCCAAAATAATAAAGTGGAAAGGGAAGGAATTCGTCCAAACTTATTCTATGAGGCCAGTGTTACCCTGATACCCAAACCAGACTAGGACACAAGAAGAAAAGTACGGGCCAAAATCTCTGATGAACATTGACACAAAAATTATCAATAAAATGCTAGTAAACCAAATCCACCAGCACAGCAAAAGCATCGTATACCATGAGGAAGTGGGATTTATCCCCTGGATGCAAAGATGGTTCAAAATTAGACAAATACAAAACTGTGATACATCACATCAACAGAATGAAAGACAAAAATGTAATTATCTCAACAGATGCAAAAAAAAAAAGCATTGATAAAAATTAACATCTCTTTATTAGACAGAATTTCTAAAAATTAGCTATAGAAGGAATGTACCTCAGCACAATAAAGGGCATATATGACAAACACACAGCCAACATCATATCGAATGGGGAAAAGTTGAAAGTTTTTCCTCTAATAACTGAAATAATATAAAGTTGTTTACTTTTAACACTCTTATTTATTATAGAACTGGAATTCGTAGCCAGAACAATTAAGAGAAAGAAAGAGAAAGTATTCAAATTGGAAAGGAGGAAGTAAATTCTCCTTAATTAAAGATGACATGATCTTATATACAGAATAACATAAAGACTCTACCAAAAAACTCATAGCATTAATAAATTCAGAAAAGTTGCAGGAAATAAAATCAACATACAAAAATCAGTAGCATTTCTATACAATAGTCATAAAGGTGCTGAAAAAATCAAGAAAGCAATCTCATTTACAATAACTGCAACAATAAGTAAATACAATATCTAGTACTAAATTTAACCAAGGAGGTAAAAAATCTCTATAATAAAAACTATAAAACCCTGATTAAAACCTTTAAGAGGAAACAAATAAATGGAAAAACATGCTATGCTCATGGATTCGAATAATTAATATTGTTAAAATCACCATATCACCCAAAGCAATCTACAGATTCCATACTTTCCTTATCAAAATGCCAATTACAGTCTTCACAGAAATAGAAAAAAACCAAATTCTAAAATGTATATGGAAGTATAAAAGATCCCAAATAGCTGAAGAAGTTTTGAGGAAAAAAACAGGAAAAAAAAAAAGCTGAAGGCATCACACTGACTGACTTCAAAATATATTGAAAAGATACAGTAACCAAAGCAGCATGGTTTTGTCATAGAAATACATTAAAAAAAAATGTGACAGAATAGAGAACCAGAAATAAACCTATGTATTTGCAGCCAGCTGATTTTTGGCAAAAATACCAAAAACATATGTTCTTTTCCTCAATGTATCTTTTTTTGCATCTTTTCAATAAATGATGCTGAGAAAAGTGGACTTCCACGTGCAGAAAATGAAACTAGAAATCTATCTCTCACCATATATAAAAATAAACTTAAATGGAATAAAGACTTAAATGTAAGACTCCAAAATGTAAAACTACTTGAAGAAATCACTAGGGAAATGCCTCAGGACTAGTCCAGGCAATCATTGTATAGATAGGTCTCAAAAGCATAGGTAACAAAAACAAAAGCAAAAACAGACAAATAAGATTATCTCAAACTAAAAGCTTCTGCATAGCAAAGAAAACAATCAACAGGGTCAACAGTCGCCTGCAGAACAAGAGAAGATATTTGCAAACTCTAATTCATTTAGCAAGGGATTAATATCAAGACTATACAAAGAACTCAAACCACTCAATAACAACAACAAAATAATCCTATTTAGCAAGGGGCAAATGATCTAAATAGACATTTCTGAAGAGAAGACAAACAAACGACTAACAGATGCATAAAAAATGCTCACCATCACTAATCATCAGGAAAATGTAAGTCAAAATTGCAATGACATATCATCTCACTCCAGTTGGAGGGCTGTTTTATATATATATATAAATATACATAAATATATTATATATTTATATATATACATATTATATATAATATATGTATATATATTATATATATATATTATATATACACATATATATTATATATATACACATATATTATATATATACATATATGTTATATATACATATATATTTTATATATATACATATATATTTTATATATATATACATATATATTTTATATATACATATATATTTTTTATATATACATATATATTATATATACATATATATTTTATATATATACATATATATTTTATATATATACATATATATTTTATATATATACATATATATTATATATACATATATATTTTATATATATACATATATATTTTATATATACACATATATATTTTATATATATACACATATATATTTTATATATATATATACATAAATAACCAGTGCTGGTTATGTATACAGAGAAAATGAAATTCATACACTACTGTTGGGAATGTAAATTAGCGCAGTGATTATGAAAAACAGTATGGAAGCTTTTCAAAAACTAAAAATAGAACTCTTATATGATCCAGATATCCTACTGCTGGATATATATCAACAGCAAATACAATCAGTATGTTAAAGACATTTCCCCAAAACTAAGCCCCCCACATCATGTTTATTGCAGCAGTGTTCACCATAGCCAAAGTAAGGAAGCAATTAAAGAATCCTTCAACAGATGAAGAAATAATGAAAATGTGTAATATATGCACAATGGAATACTATTCTACTGTTGAAAAGAATGAAATTCTGTCATTTATGGCAACATGGATGAACCTGGAGGCCAGTATATTAAATGAAATATGTAAGTCCCAGAAAGAGAAGTACTGCATGTTCTCACTCATCTGTAGAAGCTGAAATATTTGATCTTATTGTAGAGCATGGAATAATAGCTACTAGAGGCTGGGAAGGAAAGGGAAGTACATAAAGAAGAGAGCTAAAGGATAAAAAATGATGTCTAGAAAAGAGGAATAATAACTTCTCGTGTTCTACGGCACTGTATGTGGCTATAGCTCATAAGCTATTGTGTGTTTTCAAATAGCTAGAAGACAGGATTTTGAATGTTTCCAACAAAAAAATAAATATTTGAGGGGGTGTATAAGTTAATTACCTTGATTTCATCATTACACAGTGTATTCATGCACCAAAATATCACACCGTACCCTATAAATATATATCATTTTTATATATCAACCAAAATTTTTTGAAAAACCTATGAGCTTTAGGCAAAAATATTATCCTTTTATGCTGACAAGGAATAAAATGAGTGGAAAAGAGCGTATATTTAGTAAATTCATTCTATTACATTAAACAGAGAGACTACTCAGGTAATAAACGCAATCTAGTGATTCAAAAGCAAATATAAATTTTTGGGATACATTCTTAGTGTTGGAACCATATGTTCTATTTTTGGCATAATAAATGATGAATATTTAAATGAAAATATGATTATATAAAGTTTTATCTCTTTCAACTTCGCTAATTAAATCTCCATCAATTCATTTAAAAAAGAACAGAGAAAGTGTTCAGATAATTTACCATTTAAATTAAGACATATTCACTCTTAATAAACCACCACTAATAAATTTGTCCCTGTTGGAAGCTGTATTAATGTTCTTGAATTATAGTGTAATCATGTATTAAATGGTGCTTTATGGATAAATTATAACTTTAAAGGCAAATCATACAAATTAGAGGTTGATTTAAACGTGTCAATTCATTACAATTTTTGAAAATGTCCTTTTCATGTATACAATCTTATGGTTAATTTTCAGTTTAATGTACAATGTCTAAAGCAATATTACCAGTGTTTTACATTTTATTACATAATGATTTAGCACTTAAGGTCAGCACTATAATCCTTGCAAAACTTAAAAGAAATTCAATTATAGTAGCAGTATAAAACAATGACGACTGAGAAAAATATAGGTACTATTTTTCTATTTCCAGTTCTGCAGTGGTCAATTAATAGTACACCTACATCACCTAAATTTTCTGAGTTCCATCCTATACTTTTATAAAACAGTAATAAAGGAAATCTGTTCCTTAAGTACATAGGTTTTTCATTTTAAAATGGATTTCAGGGTCCAAATATACGAAACCTGGAAATCTGTTTACTTTTGCACGTTTCTTTCATATGTTAATAGACATATTTTACAGTTATAAAATATACATAATTTTACCTAATTCTATTTATTTTTTACAATGCATTCTAAACCCAATTGCATATTTTGAAATAGTATCTGTAATGATTATTTTAATTGCTACATACTCCATTCTGTATTCTTAATGAAGTCATTCCTCTAATGTTGAAATTTCCAATATTTTCCCATTAGAGTTTTCACAGTTCATGCACAAATATTTTATTTTGTTAAATTTTTACTGAAAAAACTGCTTCATATAACTGGATATTCTGAGCCATAATACGTAAGAACTGAATCAACATATATTAAGCACACACTTTAAGTGCTTAATGAATTAAAGGAGAGGACGAGAGAATCAATTTACAAGGCAATGTAAATCCCCAAATAGCGCACTTTCTGTTTTCACTTTCTGTTTCAACAGTATATAGAATTTTATTTTAAAATGAGGCTTTGGTATATGAAAAGCTCAAGTGTTTGTTTTGAATATATTTAATGATTTTTTTTTATTAATAATCCAGGATTATATAACATTTGAGTCTGACACATGGTGGTAACGCTCTTGAAATAAAGAATAAAAAGCAGAGAATATAGCATATACATTTATTTCCCATATGAGAAAAAATGATTTTAGAACACAGAAGAGCAACTATTGATTTTTATCTCTGATGCTAAAAAGTCAGGGGGAAAAAAAAGCAGGAAAATAAACTCTAGAGTTTGTCAGATCAGAGGCTGACGGAATAACTTGAAGACTCAAGCAACATTCCCTGAGTAAGAATTACGTATTCAGCATAGTTTCGGCGGAATTTCATTTCTGATATACATCCTTACTTAAGTCTTCAAAATCTTAGCTTTGACCTTCAAGAAAAAGATTGTTGAATAGATTGTTGAAAATGGTTTTAAATATAAACCTTTCTGGTGACTACATTTCCTGAATCTCAAATAGTTTCCCAAACACTATGTAATAGAAATTTGAAGAAAAAAAAACCTATAGAGGAATTAGTTAACAAAAGAGGCCTCATTCACAATTAGATGAGTATTATTTTCTTATGCTTATGTGGAGATACCTGAAGAAATTATAAATTACTCTATTTTGCTCTCTATTAAGACAGTATTTTTATTATTTATTTTATACCATGTGTATTTATCTTATTTTAATCTTATAAATTAACAGAATTTCATTTTAAAGATAAGAATGCTAAATCTCACAGGAGTTGAGCAATTGTTTAATGAAGAGATGTGAAGGTACATTTTAATATTGATTCACAATGCCAAGAAAAAAATTGAAAAATTACATTTTTGCTACATCTTCTCCTAAAATGAATTCCAACTTAGTGTAATAATTTCAAAATTAAATTTATGCTGTAAACTAAAAGCAAGAAATAAAATAATGTCACAAACATCCTTGTTGCCTTTGAAAATGCTATTTTTTATTTTTCCTAATACTATTATTCAAATTCACACTATGGGTAAATACAAATATGCATTATTTTGAAAATTTCATACTTATGGGTAATAAAGTTACATTTCTAAAATTGTATTAAATAATGCTAATTACCAGTCATTTATAAACATACTGTATATATTACGGTTTACCTATTGGGGTGTGTGTATGTGCACATGCTCATGGTGTGTGTGTGTGTGTGTGTGTGTGTGCGTGCTTACGTGAGAAAGTGAGATAGAAAAGAGAGTCAGAGCACACTCCTATACACATGCTTGTGACAATGAAAATCTTAATAGTGAATGCTACATAATAGAATCTTAGTATGAAGATAGACCTTATAAGTCATTTAAGATGTTTTTCCAGCAATGCAGAAAATCCCTTGACACATCGTTGATAACTTATTATCCATTTTTTGCTTCAGCACTTAGTGATTACCTTACTTCACAAGGCTTTCCATTCCTTTATGTAAACCTCTGGTTATTTAAAAAGACTTCATATAGAATCACTGTCTTCCCGTAACTTCCACCTAGGTCCCATGTACTAACTTTTACCATAAATAGAATTAACTCTTCGATCTTCCCCCATCTGTATCCTGTTTTTTTTCTCTCCCCTTTTTTTCTACGCCCCTGCCTTCCTTCTTAACTCTTACTTCTCTTCACTGACTTTCTAAAATGCTTTTTACTGACTTATTTCTTTACCTTTTTCTTTTATTTTCTTCCTTGTGCCTCTTTCAGGACAGGGATGTATGTGTGTGCAGGTGTGTTTTCAGGGAAATATAGTCAAAAACACAATGATAGGTCAATAAAGAATAATATTGTAATAAATACATAATACAGAGCAGAAAGTACAAATCAGAACAAAATTTTAAGACTACATGATTTTTTCCTTCTGTGTATGCTCAGGAAAGAGTGTAATCAAACGCGACAATTTCACCTGTGAAATTCCGTAGATGTGATACGTGTTTGTCATGTTAATTGGCATTTTTTGAAACCTGAGAAGACACTTCCGAACACTTCTGACCTATATTTTGTTTTGAAAATGTTTCTTAAATGTTTTGTGCTTTAGATATCATAGTAGTTCCTAAGAATTTCAGTCTTGTGTGCTTTTATTTTTATAGGTTTTTTCTTGTAATCAGAGTTTAATGGTAATATATATTATCTATTTTCTACATTTGTTTTAAACCGAGTTTTGAATTAGAAATCTACATGTGAGACTTATATGTAGCAAGTTGGTACTTTATTTTTTACTAGTTTTTTTCTTTCTAAATTTGAAAATAACATTGCAGTATGTTAAACCAATATGACAGCTGTAATAAAATGAATACTAGCCCTGAAATATCACATCTTAATTCCCAGAGTCTGTTAATGTTCTTTTACGGCAAAGAGAATTTGCACTTTTTATTAAGAATTTTGAGGTGGAGAATTAGCCTGGATAATCTGGTGTGCCCAAAGTAAGCATAAATAACCTTATATGAGAATATATATGGTAGCTTTATTTATAATTTTTTGAGAAATCTATGTACAGTTTCCCATAATGGCTGTACTAATTTACATCCCCACTAACAGTGTATAAGAATTCTCCCTTTTCAGGCCGGGCGCGGTGACTCAAGCCTGTAATCCCAGCACTTTGGGAGGCCGAGGCGGGTGGATCACGAGGTCAAGAGATCGAGACCATCCTGGTCAACATGGCGAAACCCTGTCTCTACTAAAAATACAAAAAAATTAGCCTGGGCATGGTGGCGCGTTCCTGTAATCCCAGCTACTCAGGAGGCTGAGGCAGGAGAATTGCCTGAACCCAGGAGGCGGAGGTTGCGGTGAGCCGAGATCGCGCCATTGCACTCCAGCCTGGGTAGCAAGAGCGAAACTCCGTCTCAAAAAAAAAAAAAAAAGAATTCTCCCTTTTCTATATTCTTGCAATCATTTGTTACTTTTTATCTTTCATAATAGCCATTCTAACTTGGGTGAGGTAAGATCTCGTGGTTTAGATTTGCATTTACCTGATGATTAATGAGGTTTAATTTTTTTTTTTCATATACAGTTTGGCTATTTGTATATCTCCTCTTCAGAAATGTCTGTTCAGATCTTTTGCCCATTTCCCTGCTGGATTATTTGGGTCATTGTTATTATTATTTCACTGTCAAGTTCTTTTTCTATTCCGGATATTAACCCCTTCCATATACATAGTTTAGAAACTTTTTCTCCCTTTCTGCAGTTTTTTTCTACATCCTGTTGATCCTTTGCTGTGCAAAGCCTTTTCGTTTGACCTCATCCCAATTGTTTAGTTTTGTTTTTGTTGCCTGGGATTTTGCAGTCTTATCCAAAAATTCCTTTCCTCGACCAATGTCTTGAAGTGTTTTCTCTATGTTGTCTTCTAGGAGTTTCACAGTTTCACATCTTATATTCATGTCTTTAATTGTTTTGACTATTAAGCCGTGAGAGGTAGGGATCTAGTTTCATTCTTCTGCAAGTGGATATTTCATTTCTCCAGCAATGTCATACATTGAAGAGACTGTCCTTTCTCTAGTCTTTGTTCTTGGTATCTTTTTTGAAAATCGATTGGCTGCAAATGGAGATATTTCCAACAATTCCAGTACTGGGTAAATAGCCAAAGGAAATGAAATTAATATATTACAAATTTAGGTACCCCCATGTTCACTGCAATAATACATACAATTGCCAAGAGATTGAATCAACCTATCTGTCTATCAAGAAATGAATAGATACAAAAATATGGTCCACATACACAGTGAAACACTATTCACCCACAAAAATCACAAAATCCTGTCATTCGTGACAATATGCATGAACCTAGATAATAAATTAAGTGATATAAACCAAGCACAGGAGGATAAATGCCACAAGATCTTATTCATATGTGTAATCTAAAAAAAACATCGTTCATTGCAGCACTGTTTACAATAGCAAAGACTTGGAACCAACCCAAATGCCCATCAATGATAGACTGGACAGGGAAAATGTGGCACATTTACACCATGGAATACTATGAAGCCATAAAAAATGATGAGTTTGTGTCCTTTGTAGGGACATGGATGAACCTGGAAACCATCATTCTCAGCAAACTGACACAAGAACAGAAAATCAAACACTGCATGTTCTCACTCATAGGTGGGTGTTGAACAATGAGAATACATGGACATACGGAGGGGAGCATTACACACAGGAGTCTGTGGGTGGGGGACTAGGGGAGGGACAGCGGTGGGTGGGGAGATGGGGATGGATAAGATGGGGAGAAATGCCAGATATAGGGGATGGGGAGGGAGGCAGCAAATCACACTGCCATGTGTGTACCTATGCAACAATCCTGCATGTTCTGCACATGTACCCCAAAACCTAAAATGCAATTATATATATATATATATATATATATATATATATATATATATATATATATATATTTAAGTTGATCTCTTAGAAGTAGAGAGTAGGACAATGATTACCAGAGTCTGCAGAGGGGAGTGGGGAGGAAAAATGGGGGAGGCTGGTCAATGAGCATAAAATTACTTGTTCTCTCTTCCTGCTTCCTCCTGCCATGCCAGCGAGATGCTGGTAGCTTGACAAGGCATTAGTGGAAGAATCGTGAAAACATTTGCCCAGAAAACACTTCCTATCTGTATCGGCCAGAGTGCAGCCAGAGTGAAAAATCACTGTGTTAATGATGCGTCAAAATGCAACAGCATTGTTAGCACTTAATTACAGATAGTAAGACTAGACAAGTTATCTTTAAAGTTGTCCGGATAATCTGTGTGTTTTTAATGTCTCTTTGATAAGTCTTATGACTGTGATTTAATATGCTCACAGTTAAGCTTGTCTTTCGCTGCTGTTTTCAGTAATTTATACCATACACATCTACTGACTATTATTTAGTTCCAGAGACATTTGAAAAACTGCTTATATGACAGATTCTATAAAATGCAGTTTCTCTGAAATATGAGAAAAAAAATTATCCTCAAATTGGACCACACTGAGATTCTTCTGACCTTATTATTACTTGTCATGTTTCGGTAAAAAGAATACATGTTGTACCAATACTTTCTAGGAATTTAACATAGGCTATTCTTTGAAATCTCAGAAAGTTGGCCATAAAGAAAAACCAATCATTTGTCCTACTGTGTCTGAACATTAAATGAATTCCTCATTTATAAAATCTGTTTATTTATATTCAATATATTTCTATTAAAATCAAGGACATTGTTTTCTAGTAATTCTTCCAGGCAGAAGTATTATCATTTGATATGTACAATTATATGAATTACATATGACAATTTGTAAATAGATTTTAAATGTAGAAACTTCCTAGTTATATTTGAATATGGTTTATAACTTCTGGATCTCAGCTGATTTCTGATTACTTCAACAAAAAGTTTGTATCGTTTTCCAGGTATGGAAAAAAGAAGAACTAATTTTAAAGTGGTTTTTTTTTTTTGTTTTTTTTTGTTTTTTTTTGTTTTTTTGAGACGGAGTTTCGCTCTTGTTACCCAGGCTGAGTGTAATGGCGCGATCTCGGCTCACCGCAACCTCCGCCTCCTGGGTTCAGGCAATTCTCCTGCCTCAGCCTCCTGAGTAGCTGGGATTACAGGCACGCACCACCATGCCCAGCTGATTTTTTATATTTTTAGTAGAGACGGGTATTCACTATGTTGACCAGGATGGCCTTGATCTCTTGACCTCCTGATCCACCCACCTCGGCCTCCCAAAGTGCTGGGATTACAGGCTTGAGCCACCGCGCCCAGCCTAAAGTTTTTTTTTTAAAGGCAAAAGTTATATTAAAAGAATCAGAAAAGTCATTAATAAGTAGATGACTAAAATCATTTTAACTAATATTATGGAAAGGAAGCAGCCAAGTGATAAGCCTTACAGAGATATAAATCTTTAAAATATTTTAGTATGAATAGATAAAGCTTTACATGCAAATTTTATTCCTGCATTTTATAAAAAGTTTAGAAACAAAAGAAATCATTACATTAAAAAATCATGTGCATACACAGGCATATAAAAATAAACATAAGTGTCAAAAACAACTTACAAAACAATATGGATGACATGATTCCATTTGTTCTGTAAACAGCAAATACTCCCAAATCATATATTTGATGCCATACACACACACACACACACACACACACACACACGCATATATGTATACACACACATACATGCACATATATGTGAATGCATTAGCAATTTACCACACTAGCCTAGTAAAACTAGATGTAACAAGAGCAAAACAGGAGTATATCTTGAAATTGTGCAATAGCTACTGATTTTTAGATTACCTTAATAATGGTATTATTCATAATTTTTAAAGTAGCTTAAAGGGAAAATAATTTTCCAAAGAGCCTAACTAAACCTAATCTTAACTCGTGTGATATTCCGAATATTTATTCTAAGATATAATTCAAAATGCTAATACTTTTCAAAATGTTAAGCCTAAACATGAATACATTTATAAGCTACAACTATAAAGAAATACATGTGGCTTATTCTTCAATTTACATGATGATGCAAAATTGCAGTGGCAGCTAGCTGAATGATCAGCACAGAGCTTTATGAAAATTAGACTTATAAATTTTATAGCTTTGCTTACTGGGTATCTCATGAAGGAAAAAAATCTTTTTCTGTTGGGCCCCTAAGGTGCATAAGCAGACAAGAAAATTTCAGTCTTATTTTGAGGCTGTGAAACAACTCATAAATAACCTTAGACGTTTGAGAAGACAGTCCTCATTTAAAGACTTTCATTCATAATATGAAATAAAATAACAGCAACGACCTTTTTTTCCCCTTAAGATAGAACACCAGACTGGCTTAAAACTTCTTTGATAACCTCAGATGGAATTGGTTTTTATGTTTGAATTCCTAGAACGTTTACTCCCTCTTCATCATGACGTCCAGCAATTGATTACCCTTATCTGAAACCCTTCCATTTCTCCTTATATTTGAGAATACACACAAATATATCGTACTGCACTTTCAACTTTCTGTGGGCTTTCACATACATTAAATCATTTCATATACACTGTAACTTTGTTTGTAAGGCAATTCTCATTTTAAAGGTGAAGAAATAGGATCAGACTTACCCAAAGTTATATAACCTGTAAAGAACAGACTTCTGACTCAAGTCTAGCACTTATGAACTGTACCACAGCAATGGCGGTAAATTTAAAGAATGGAAGCTCCCATGGGAGCTAGTACAGTGCCACACAATCACATTAGGTAGCTTTCACTTGACTATCTTTTATATTCAAAGTGTTTAAAACTTGTTTAAGGGCTTAGCGGACAGCTGCCGCGTCCTCTGAAATTTTGTTTTATAAATCCTCCATGATACCACATAAGCACTGTCCAATCGATTTACGTACTCCACGCATATGACTACCATTTTATGAAAGTAGAATTAATGTAAGAAGATGATCATTATAATGATAATAGTAATGCCAGAAAAAAAGGAAAGGTTATTTCAAAATGAGAGTTTGAACATACAGTATTGATTTAAAAATTATAAGAATACATTAGGCTGTGATTCTACTGGATAATATTAAAATCTATCTTGGATTAGTTTCTTGGATTTTCAATATTTCACATTATTTCCCAGTTTAATTTTAAAAATTATTTGGATTGGGAAACAAAACAAAAATACTCTGACTTATTTGATTGCCATTTGAAAATGTCTCCATATCAGCTGCCTTTTCACTAATTCTAAACCCAATCTCACCATCCTGAGAGTCCTCCATCGCATGAACTACAATCTCACTTTGACTAGATATAGTTTAATAACTCTTGATCATTAAAATTCTAATTGGTGAAATTCTGCTGGATTCCATGGGTTCTGTAGGATATCAAAGCTTATCCTAAGGTTCTATATAGTGTTTTCTGCATACTTTAGCTGTAAAATATTTTTAAAAGTTGTGTTTTTGTGTCTCTATTTCTACTGCTTTTGGGAGTGGAAGCTATATTCACAACAAAATGTGTGTGTGTGTGTGTGTGTGTGTATGAATAATTATAACATTCATAATTTATGAAAATAATTTAAAAGGAAAATATACATACATTCCTTCTGGAATATATATCCCATATGTGTTTACATTTTCATTTTCAATTGGCCCACATCATATATATATATATATATATATATATATATATATATATATATATTCCAGAAGGTACAGAAAGGAAGAGAGAAAGTACTCATACTGCTGGCTACAGAAGGAAATACTGAATGATCTTGTCACATGGGTTCAGGGAGATGCTGGTATTTCTGCCAATTCACCAGAATGGGACTGCAAAACTGCTTTTCTTCTCTAATTAAAGAAATAATGCAATGCCACAGCAAATTCACTGCCATTGTTTCTGGTTCAAGCCCAAAGAAATAAATCTTGATTCTTCCTTAATGGACATAGTCTTTGTGTCCGACAAGTAGCCAGGTGCTTTCACGGCTGCCTTGAAACATTCACGGCTTCCTGAGGATACGGGTGATTTTGTTCTCATCATTGATCAAATAGCAGAGTAAATCACTGAGGTAAAGGAACACCTGGCTGAGCTCTGTGTTTTCCCCTCATTTTCTCTAGTTAGTAATTGTCGTTCACAAATCACTGACTACATGCAGAGCAGAAGCTTGTGTTTTCTCATGTTGGCTGCTAGCTCATAATTTCTACTTCACGTTCCCACAGTAGCTTCAAAGGCATTCAGGGCATATGTTTCATTTTTTCCCCTGATTTTTGTGACTGCTTTGTTAAAAATAACATTGCTTCACATTTATTGCATAAGTAAATAGGATTACAGAGAATTTTAAAAACAGAAATGTGCTAATTATTATCATTCAGAATGGATAATATTGCAAATCTTTGCCACATTTTCATACTTTACTTTAAAGTGCAACATGTTGTGCTATATAATCTTGCTTTTTATGTTCTAAATTATATTTCTAAGGAAAAATGCACAAAGCTCAATTTAATGTTTTTATACCTTGTAAAGTCTTTTAAACCTTGTACAAATCAATTTACAAGGTTTGTTTATGCAACAAAGAAATATTTACTTTCTTAGAATTATCATGATAAATGATTTATATAGTAGTTGTGAAAAATAAATATAATGTAATATTAATTTCAAAAAGTAAATGCTATAATTCAGCAACATCTAAGTCTAAATATTCAAGTTGCATTAGGTCACATATAAGGGAAGTTACTGAAAAATGAGGAAATAAAAATATCTGACATGTGCAATGCTGACCAGCACGCAACATCATGACCATATCAACAGTATCCAACCAGCAGTGCTCCAACTGGCTAACGCCTCTGCCTCAGAGTTTTAAAGTCTTTTGAGATCATTCCGAATGTATGCACTACTACTGTCTTTAATAATTTTATGATTATATAATTTGCTGTAATTCTTGTCATGTTCTTCTCCTTTAAACTGAGAAACCAATTTCAATCAGTGGCCAGTTTCCTATTTATATACTAATTTGTATACATTTGTCTTTGATTTGTGTTTGTATTTGCTACCTTTGCCTGCTTCTTAAGGAAGCCAAATATTTTCTTAATGACAAGTAACTGATCAGACTCAAAGTCAGCCTACATCAGATATCAACTAACGAATGACTTCTGCTTGCTGGACATTCTGTTTTTCAAATATCCACAATCATGGTGTTTCCTGGCCCAACGCTGTGCTGCAGAAGAATCTCAGAATAGCTGTGCAGATCAGTTTCCTTACTTTAGTCACTATCTCTCTGCATTCTTGGTTGTCCCACTGCCTCTACACTTTATATACGTTATTGTCCAGTTGAGTTTTGAAAGGCTCCAGAATCTATCTGTGGTGAAGTTGTTTTCCCCAAACTTGCCTTATCCGCCCAAAAGCAGAGGCTGTCCAAAGAACTCAGCTGTCATAAATCCCCTCTTCACTTCAGCAGCCCAGGAAGATTGCCTCCCATTGCCAAAGAGGAGAAGTCAGCATAGGATAAGAAATCATCTAAACAGACATTATCACAACACCATCGTAACTTCCACCCATCCTTCTATGGGCCCATTTGTCTTTCTTAAAAGCCATTTGTTTTCCCATAAGAATTGCTCTCCTTTGCTTATTAAATTGTATATAAACCCCCAATTCTAAATCCCTCCCTGAGTCCCATTTCTCTGTGAACTCCCGTGTGCATATAGAAGTAAAAATCTATTCTCTTGCTGATATTTCTTTTGTCAGTTTAATTTGCAGGTCCCAAATCACTGAAATAAGAGGATTAAAAAAAAAAGATTTTCCTCTCCAACAGTTTTAATGCAATAATCATGGTTTCAATGCTAGTAGCATAATTGTGGATGGTTTTGTCGTGGGAGTTTTCATGAGAAAAACTGACTGAAATACTTATATGTATCAATGAGCCATTTTACGACACGGGTAAGGAAAGGTTAATAATATGGTTTGGCTTTATATGGCCATACAGATCTCATGTTGAATTGTAATCCTTGATGTTGGAGGAGGGGCCTGGTGGGAAGTGGTTGAATCATGTGGGTGGATTTCATTTGTGCTGTTCTCGTGATAGTACATGAGTTCTCATGAGATCTGGTGGTTTAAAAGTATGTAGCACTCTCCCCTCATTCTCTATCTTCAACCAGCCATGTGAAGATGTATGTTTTCCCTTCCCCTTCTGCTATGATAATAAGTTTCCTAAGGCCTCCCAAGAATCAGAGGCCTGAACAGCCTGCATTTTACCTCTTTTCTTCGTAAATTACCTAATCTCAGGTGCATCACTATAAGAGTGTGAGAATGGACTAATGCAGAACATTGGTAATGAGAGTGGTGGATTGCTATAAAGATCCCTGAAAATGTGGAAGAGACTTTGGAACTGGGTAACTCACAAATGTTGGAACAGTTTGGAGGGCTCATAAGAAAACAGGAAGATGAGGGACAATTTGGAACTTCCTAGAGACTTGTTAAATTGTTGTGATCAAAATGCTGACAGTGACATGAACAGTGAAGTCCAGGCTGATGTGCTATCAGATGGAGATGAAGAACTTACTAGGAACTGGAGCATCTGGGAACCAAAGCACTTGCTGTGCTTTGGCAAAAAGAAGAGCATTGTGTCCCGGCTGTAAAAATCTGCTGAAGTTTGAACTTGACAGAGATGATTTCGGGTATTTGGTAGAAGAAATTTCTAAGCTACAATTCATTCAAGGTCTTCCTTGGCTGCTTCTAAAAGCCTGGGCTCAACTGCATACATGAAAAAAAAAAGAACTGAAATTGTAACTGTTATTATTATATATTTTTTGAGATGGAGTCTCACTTGGTCGCCAGGCTGGAGTGCAGTGGCACGATCTTGGCTCACTGCAATCTCTGACTCCTGGGTTCAAGTAATTCTCCTGCCTTAGCCTCCTGAGTAGCTGGGAATGCAGGCACGCACCACCATGCCTGGCTAATTTTTTGTATTTTAGTAGAGATGTTATTTTACCATGTTGGCCAGGATGGTCTTGATCTCCTGACCTCATGATATGCCCTCTTTGACCTCCTAAAGTGTGGGGATTACAGGCATGAGCCACTGTGTCCGGCCTGTAACTATCATTTAAAAGGAAACAGAGCATAAAAGTTTGAAAAATTTGCAGCCCAGCCATGTGGTAGAACAGAAAAACTCATTTTCTGGGGAGGAATTCAAGCTAGCTACAGAAATTTGCAAAAGTAAAGAGTAGCCAAATGTTAATAGCTGAGACAATGGGGAAAATGTCTCAAAGGCATTTCAGGGACCTTCATGGTAGCCCCTTTCATTACAGGCCAGGAGGCCTAGGAGGGAAGAATGGTTTTGTGGGCCAGGTCCAGGGTGCCGCTGCTGTGTGCAGCCTCAAGGCATGGTGTGCTACATCCTGACTGCTACAGCCATGGGTAAATGGGGGCCACAGAACAGCTCGTGCCATTGCTTCAGAGAGTGCAAGCCCCAAGCTTTGGTAGCTTCCACATGGTGTTAAGATTGTGGATACACAGAGGGAAAGAGTTGGGACTAGGAAGCATCGGCCTAGATTTCAGAGGATGTATGGAAACACCTGGAAGTCCAGGCAGAAAGTCTGCTGCAGAGGAGGAGCCCTCATGGAGAACCTTTTCTGGGGCAGTGCAAAAAGGAAATGTGGGGATGGAGTCCCGACACAGTGTCCAAATTGGGATATTGCGTAGTGAAGCTGTGAGAAGAGAGCCACCATCCTCCAGACCCCAGAATAGCAGACCCACTGGCAGTTTGTACCATGTGCCTGGAAAAGCTGCAGGCACTCGACATAGCTCGTGAAAGTAGCCAGGAGGGGGACTGTACCTTGCAAAGACACAGGGACAGAGCCGCCCAAGGCTGTGGGAACCAGCCTCTTGCATCAGTGTGCCTCGGATGTGAAACATGGAGTCAAAGTGGATTATTTTGGAATTTTAAGGTTTAATGACTACCCTATTGGATTTCAGACTTGCATGGGGCCTGTAGCCCCTTTGTTGCGGCTAATTTCTCCCTCTTGGAATGGGTGTGTTTACCCAATGTCCGTACCCCTATTGTTTCGTTTTTTGAAAGTAACTAACTTGATTTTGATTTCTCAGGCTTATAAGTGAAAGGAAGCTACTTTGTCTCAGATGAGACTTTGGCCTTGGGCTTTTGAGTTAAAGTCTGAATGAGTTAGGACTTTGGTGGACTGTTGGGAAAACATGATTTTGCTTCGAAATATGAGAAGGACGTGAGATTTTTGAGGAACCACGGTGGAATGATGTGATTTACCTCTCTGTCTCCACCCAAATCTCATGTCAAATTGTAATCCTAAATGTTGGTGAAGAGGCCTGGTGGGAGGTGATTGGATCACGAGGGCAGACTTCTCCATTGCTGTTCTCATGATAGTGCATGAGCTCACACAAGATCAGGTTGTTTAACACTTTTGTTCAGAAGTGTGTATCACTTTCCCCTTTGCTCTCTCTCTCTTGTGTCAGTCTTGTGAAGATGTTCCTGCTTCCCCTTTGCCGTCTGCCATGATTATATGTTTCCTGAGGCTTCCGCAGAAGCAGAAGCTTGTACAGCCCACTGAACTGTGGGCAGATTAAACCTCTTTTCTTTGTAAACTACCCAGTCTCAGGTATGTCTTTATAATAGTTTAAGAATGAACTAATACAAGTAGGTAAAGGAATATTTGGAGGGATTACCGGGAACTCCATAGGGCACACAATTTAAGAAGTAAAAATCTATGGATAGTGAGTCTTTGAAACAAACCTGAGTCTAAATTTCTCATCTCTTTTAACTTTATGATTATCTCTGTGTAATTTTCCCAAAGTGCATACTACATCATTTTATTCTAGACTATGTAGGTATTTTTGGGATAATAGTATACATTTAAATAGTTAGAGTTATTAGGATATAGGTTACCTTGATATGCATTTAATGTTGGTATTTCTGAAGAAGGTCTATGGGTGACTTTTCAATGTGTCCACATAAAGTACAGATACTTAAATAAAACCCTTGAATATAATTCTTAAATATCTCTTATGTAAAATGGCCTCCACATAAAGAGATATTAATTTGTATGGTATTAGGAAGAAATTATAGATTTTGTCAAGATTGATAAAGATATCATGAGCTGCATCCAGTTCTCATCAATTTGCCAAAACTTACTATGTCCATCTTTTCCCTACTCTGTGTTCAGCAACTTAGTTTGGTAGCTTTAAGTCAGCCATGATGAAGGCATTTATACTATAAATTGGTAAACCCTGCAAATCAGGCCTTTAAAAAATTATTTAATTTTGCCCTGGGAGAGCTAGTTTTTAAACACTCATCAGCATATCACCACTTATAACTCAGTACTTTATTTACCAAACTTAGTGTGGGTTTAAAAGTGTTCTTCAGTCTGCTGATATATTTGCTATGAAGAAGGTATTCTATATTCAATATGTTTGGGAAATGCTGGGTCAAGCGAAGATGTAAACACCAAAAAAGAGAGAAATACTATGATGTTTCTATTAGTTCACATTATCTAAAATAAACACTTCTACTTTTACCATATTTATCAATTCTCCGAATATTGGAATACTACTTTGAGAAAAACATTAGATTAACATTTGAAAAGTTCATTCTGTTGACTCAAGCTCAAGAATTGGAATTGACTACTACCATGCTGGCATGTGTCAGGAAGACGGGAATGTGTTTCAAACTTTTGAAATAGTACGAGGCTTCCTCTTCACCGAAATATGTTAGTAGCTGTTGAGGGGCTAAAGCGACAAACGAGTAAATGAGTGGAGGTGGCAGGAGAAGTAGGAGAGTCAGCCCAGGCTTTACTACGTATGGCAGCACAGTGCTAAAATTGAGCATAGGAGCCTTGAAGCCAGGCTACTTGGGCCTGAATCCCAGCATTGCTACTCACTGGTCATGAGACTGTGATCAGTTGAGGTAACTTCTCTGTTTCCTTTGTTTCTTCTTCTAAGAACTTGAAATAATAATATCATATCCAACATTCATGCTGTGAGGAACAGGCATATTATTTCATTTAAAGTACTTAATGAGTGACACACGGCAAGCACTCAAAATAGTTGGCTTATTATTATTGTTGTGGACAAAAGACAACATTGAATAAACACTGTAATAGCCGTAAAAGAGCTATTTCACTTAATCCTATAGATTTTCTAATAGTCAACCTTATAAATCTAGGAGAAACATACATATTCCAGATACTGAAATGCCACATATAATACAATTTATTTCTTCATATATGAAAATTTTGCTAAATATTTCCCAAAGATATTTTTCAAAATTGAGTATCTCTGGTATATGTGTTTGCTACCTTGGAAATCATTTTCCAGAAAATTAGATGTTCAGGATTTTAATAAATGTTACACAAGGAAAAAATTTTGTAGTTAAGTACCTTTTGGAGACACAAGATTGTAAAAAGCCAAACAAGCTTCCTTGTTGAAGGAATTATCAGAGCTTTTAATGTTCTGCTTTGCTCTGTATGTGGTAAGGATAGTAATATACTGTGCACATTTCCTTAACTTAATTGACCAAAGAATCACTTTTTGAAAAGCATTTACAGGACTAATCCTCTATAGAAATACTTTGGAGGAATGCTAATCTAGAAGATATGTCTAGGAAGTTTAAACATTTATTCAAACTAATACACTTTCTCGGAATTCTCCAGATCATGTTAATTGTACATCAGTGAACAGACATAAAAATTTTATGTTATCCATTGGTACTTGATTAATTGAAAATACTGGGCTAGAAATCATGCCAATATGCCAGAATTTCATTTTCATGGCATGTTTTCAATGAATAATACCAGTAATATGAATTTGGCATTTTACTTGTTTTAATTCTGTAAATACATGTTAGCCAAATATGGGTAATGCCCTTCATCTGATGTTTCTGGATATGTTCAGTATATGTCAGAGAGTTTTGGCAGAATATAGACATAATTCCTATAGTCATAATGCAATTACTCCTAGCCTGGGGATATGCTATGTCAGTTCCCTATTAAAAATAAATTTTATAGAGAGATCATTATATAAAATATTAGTAATTCCAGAGTTTATTTTCTAAATCAACATATTGAAGTCCTAATTAATCTTTCAATGCTACAGAATCAACTCCTAACTCTGAGTCAGGCCATTCAGTAAATTACTGATTAAATGCATTGGTGGTATCCCATGACCTCAAAAATTAATGTGGCAGCTTTTTGGGGACCAGATGATACCTTATTTGCTAAAAGGGTATAGCTGAATAAATGGTCATCTTAGCAAACTTTTAAATCTTCAGGACATGCATAGATAACATCTTGCTACCTTAGTTATTATTATTTGCTGCATATACATTACCATTAGATACTACTTCCTTTTTCTCAAGAAATACAAGGACTAAAGCTAAAAGCATAAATACTAAAAATGAACCTAGATTGCTTCTATATGGTTCATTTGGTTAAAAATCAACCATTTCATGTTTCCATTTGTTTTGTTTTCATCATACCGAAAACTAGTATATTTGACTGATTGTATTCTTATAATATCTCTTTTAGTATATAACTGAATTGTTGATCCATCTTTGTAAGAGTCATCCGTGGTAGACTATATGAGTAATGCAGATCACTAAAGTTAAAAATGCTTTACTTATTTGAAAGAGCACATCAATTGAGCACTACTGGGTATACCCAAGTCAGGGTGGGTCTTAATTGCTTTGATAAATATTCTGCTGGGAAATTGATCTTCAAAAATTCCTTAATGCCTTTTGAAAAAATAACCCATTTACTTCATTTAAAACTTCAAAGTCCTCCTCCTTTCTATTAATTATCACATACTGCAAACACAAAGAACAAAATGCTATGTTTTATTCATCTAAGCAGGGCATCTAAACACCAAGTTACAGCAAAGATGGTGACTTATTGAAGAAAAGGTCATCCTCTGTCAAACAAGACCATAAGAGGCTTTTCTTTTAGTAGGGAATTCATGAATATTTTATCTGAACATTTCCATGAACTTGCTACAAAAGCTATGTTTCTTGGCATTTACTGGGGATGTCAAAATCATTTACTGTAATTTAAAAATCTTTTGCTAATACTGTATACTTCTCAGACTTTCATTTAAAACATGCTCATCATCCATACAATAGTTCATTTAAAATATACATTTAAAAATAGTTAACATTATAGATATTTTACTTTGTAAAATCACATTTGGCATTATTTTATTTGTAAATAAATCTTACTTTTTAATAATACAAATATGAGAGCCCACAGAAAATAAGAACAATAAAGTAATGCATAATTTAATTCTTTATAACTGAACGGGAAGAGAATAATTTCCTATTAAGTGCTTTCCATGTTTAGGTTAAGTGCTAAGCAGTCTCTTGGACTCTGAATGGTGAAGGTAAGTTGCTCAACCAAAAAATAACCACAGCTCACCGCTGACTAAAAGTTTAATTTAATCAGGCATGATTATTAGATGATCCAGGATACTTCTAACATTTTTAAGCCGTCACAAAATGTTGAATTTATTGATCATGTAAACATTAGGAAAACCTCTAACCCCTGCTAGTAGTTTCACTTGCTGAAAATCAAAAGACACTTTTGAGTATGCACAGGATGGTCCTTATGAAGAAGACAGAGCAATCGAGAGAAGCAGGGCATTTGTCTCCTTGACTTGACATTTGCATATGTGTGATGTGGCTTACTTAACAGGTGTGTATAATGTAGGATTTTAAACAGTCACATCTGGAGCTAGATTTTCTTTACTTTGAATTGTGCCTCAGCAACGTAACCCTTAGCAATTCACTTATTTTTTCTATGCCTCATTTTCTCATCTCTAAACAGGAAATACTAATAGTATCTATATAATAGGGTTTTTAAAGACAATGTAGTGACTTTGGTGATGTTAAATGATGAGCTCAGTGCTTGGAATATAATAGGCATCAATAATAAATAGGCTATTAATTCTCATTCTTATGGTAATAAATATTTTCAGAAATTTTATATAGTAGCTATATTTTTAGAAAACGCTTCTTTTAGCTCAAATGCCCTCAAGTGTACTTCCATTAAAATGTGTTTTGTTTTAGTTGTTTCTTTTCGAATATAAGCCAACTAAAACATTTATAAGACTAAATTTATTGAAAATTAATGGAATTCCTATGTCATATTAAAGCCAAATTAGTCTAAAATTAATAATAAAGGTCAAGAAGAAAATGCTACCGTCTTGAAAAGAAAATTGACCAGACAGAAGAAAAAAGCATCTGTATGAGAGAAAGTTGCCTTTACAATCATGAAAAAAATAAAACTATGCTATAATAAAACTAATACATCCTAGACAGTGCACAGTGCTCTTTGAAATTGTGATAAGTGATTAAGCAGATGTTGTTTTAATTATGGGAGATTTCAGACAGATTAATATATCTAGAAAGGAAAATAAAAATTTTTCACCATTACAATATTATTAAGATTGATATTTGGCTACATAAATCAATGGGAATTATTTCTTTATAATGCATTCTTACACAAGTTACACTTTGAAAATATGTTGTGATTAGCCAATTTGAGTATTAAAATCTGATTTACCTCATCACAGCTGAAATGTTTCAAAAGTCCTTTTTTTCCTTTAAGAGCAAATGGGTATCTATTACGTATCTCAGACTGTTTCCAATTGCAAGTAAGAAATGCAACTTGTCTGGACACGAAAGTCTTGTGGCACATTTTCCCCCTCACAACCTGGTGTTTCTGATGCCTGAAGAGATCCACAGTAGTGAGCCAGGCATTCTCTGAATTCCTCATCTTGTGTGCACAATACTGTGCACAGAAGTACATATGTGTATATGCATTTTTTTCAAGTGGTCAGTGACTTCCAAAAGGTAAAGAAATCTATGTCCAGGGAGCACCTTTTAGTTTTTATTCTACCCGAGTATAGATCTGATTACCTTTTTTTATTCAATAACTTTTTTCTATCACCAAATCTGTAAGACATATTTTTTAAATATCCTTGTGCTGAAGAAAAATACACTAAAACAACAAAACATGTCTTCAGATTGTGTCTAGGCAAACATTAACGCAGAAAATCTTTCTATTCTGTAGACAGATCCGGTATTAAAGGTCTGTTTTTCAATTGCAATTTGGTCTCCACTCCTGGATTCTTCCTAAGGAGCACCCATGTGCTAGAGTCGTTTTCTATCCTCCCATGAACCCATTTCACTGCTTTAATCCGTTTCCTATTCCTGAAAAGGATAAGCTTTGTAAATTTGTCTGCCACATTATTAGTTTGATTTGTCATTTATATGTGTTATTTTCTCTTATGCCAACCTTTTTTTTTAAAAAAATCATGTATCATTTTTCTGATGTCTGTAATTAGTTCATCTATCTCTCATTTAATATCCAAAAAGCATAAAGTAAAAACTTTATGCTTTTTCCTTGAGATCAAAATACATCCTTTTAAACGTCTTAAACATTTTAAATAATATTTGTTGTGGGCAGCAATAGCCGCCATTTTGTGATCTGCTCAGCCATGTTGTGGTTTGCATAAGCTGATAAGTTTCAGTCTACTCCCTGCTGATAAGTTTCAGTCTACTGAAACTTACTTAGGCTGGAATTTCCCAACTGCAAGCTACCCTTGCCCCGCCTCTCTGCCTGCGCTTACTTAAGCTGTGAACTTAGCTTCAATAAACGAGACTTGATCAGACTCCTGTCTTGTCTCCATTTCTCGCGTCTCCTGCCCATCCATCCCCACTCCCTCCCTTCGAGCTCCCGCTGTTGTCCTGCAGATCGGGACAATTTGTTTCTAGATTCTATAGAAAAAAAATTCAGAGGTTCGAACTGCCTTAATCATCTCTATTATGTTCTTTCCCCTAGTCCTGAAGTATTTCTCATTGGTCACTGTATTAGTCCATTTTCCCACTGTTGATAAAGACGTATCTGAGACTGGGAAGAAACAGATCTTTAACTGGACTCACAGTTCCACATGGCTGCAGAAGCCTCAGAATCATGGCGGGAGGCGAAAGGAACTTCTTGCATGATGGAGACAAAAGAAAAAGAGGAAGAGGCAAAAGAAGAATCCCCCAATAAAACCATCAGATCTTGTGAGACTTCCTCACTACCGTGAAAACAATATGGGGGAACCGCCCTCACGATTCAAATTACCTCCCATTGGGTCCCTCCACAAACACATGGGAATTATGGGAGTACAATTCCTGATGAGATATGGGTGGGGACACAGAGCCAAACCAAATCATGCCACCCCTGGCCCCTCCAAATCTCATGTCCTCACATTTTAAAACCAATCATGCCTTCCCAACAGTCCCAATTTCAACATTAACCCAAAGTCCACAGTGCAAAGTCTCATCTGAGACAAGGCAAGTCCCTTCCACCTGTGAGCCTGTAAAATCGAAAGCAAACGAGTTACTTCCCAGATCCAATGGGGGTACAGGTATTGGGCAAATACAGCCATTCCAAATGGGAAAAATTGGCCAAAACAATGGGGTTTACAAGGCCCATAAACTTCTGAGATCAAGTGAGCCAGTCACATTTTAAAGCTCCAAGATGATTTCCTTTGACTCCAGGTCTCACGTCCAGGTCACACTGATGCAAGAGTGGGTTCCCACGGTCTTGGGCAGCTTCACCCCCATGTCTTTTTAGGGCACAGTCTTTCTCCCAGCTGCTTCCCAGGCTGGCAGTGAGTGTCTGCAGCTTTTCCAGGTACGTGGTGAAAACTGCAGGTGAATCTACCATTCTGGGGTCTGGAGGACGGTGGCCCTCTTCGCACAGCTGCACTAGGTGGTGCCCCAGTAGGGACTCCATGCTGGGGCTCTGACCCCACATTTCCCTTCTGCCCTGCCCTAGCATTCTCCATGAGAGCCCTCCCTTGCAGCAAGCTTCTGCCTGGGCATCCAGGCATTTCCACGCCTCTTCTGAAATCTAGGCAGACATTCCCAAACACCAGTTCTTGACTCTGCACCTACAGGCCCAATACCACGTGGAAGCTGCCAAGGCTTGGGACTTGAATCCTCTGAAGCCATAGCTGAGCTCCGTGTTGGCCCCTTTCAGTCACGGCTAATGAGGCTGGGGTGCAGGACAAGACCCTAGACAGAGCACAGAGTGGGGACCCTGGGCCCTGCCCACAAAACCATTTTTTCCTCCTAGATCTCCAGGTCTGTGATGCCAGAGGCATCAGGTTTCTGACATGCCCTGGAGACATTTCCCAGTTGTCCTGGGGATTAACATTCGACTCCTTGTTACTCATGCAAATATCTGCAGGTGCCTTGAATTTCTCCTCAGAAAATGGGATTTTCTTTTCTGTCACGTTGTCTGCAAATTTTCCAAACTTTTATGCTCTCCTTCCCTTTTAAAATGGAGTGCTTTTAACAGCACCCAACTAACCTCTTGAAAGCTTTGCTGCTTGCAGATAGACATCTGCCAGATACCCTAAATAATCTCTCTCAAGTTCAAAGATCTACAAATCTCTAGCACAGGGGCAAAGTGCTGCTAGTCTCTTTGCTAAAACATAACAAGAGTCACCTTTGCTCCAGTTCCCAACAAGTTCCTCATCTCCATCTGAGACCGCCTCAGCCTGAATTTCATTGTCCACATCATTATCAGCATTTTTGTCAAAGCCATTTAAGAAGTTTCTAGGAAGTTCCAAACTTTCCCACATTTTCATGTCTTCTTCTGAGTCCTCTTAACTGTTCCAACCTCTGCTTATTACCCAGTTCCGAAGTCACTTCCACATTTGGGGGCATCTTTTCAGCAACGCCCCACTCCACTGCTACCAATTTACTGTATTAGTCTGTTTTCACACTGCTGATAAAGAATACCCGAGGCTGGGAAGAGAAAGATGTTTAATCGGACTTACAGTTCCACATGGATAGGGAGGCCTCAGAATCATGGCAGGAGGTGAAAGGGACTTCTTACATGGTGGTCGCAAGAGAAAATGAGGGAGATACACAGACAGAAACCCCTGATAAAATCATCAGATCTCATGAGACATATTCACTACCATGACAGCAGTATCGGGTAACCACCCCCATGATTCAAATCATGGGGCCCTCCCACAACACGTGGGAATTATCAGAGTGCAATTCAAGATGAGATTTGGGTGGGGATACAGAGTCAAACCATATCAGTCACATAATGGCCTTTGATGTTGTTAACTTCCAAATTAATGAATTATCTCCAAGATTTGGCATCACATAGTGCAGGAGAATCATATTTGTTTCATTTCTGTCCATGTGAGTCCTGGTTAAATTTAGACCCTGAACTAATACAGGTGGATATGCCTGGATTTTCAGATTCTAGATGGTTTTTATCAGATGTAGTTCTACTAAATTTTCTGATATTCCCATGAGCTGAGTGTTTGGCATTCTGAAAATGTGGAACCTGCATCATGAAATCCTGAACTATTTCTTAATACGTTCTGTCTCCCTCACCTTGCCTCCAGCATAATTCATTATTTCTTTGCATTATTCTCTTACTTTCTAATTTTCCGGTGAGTATAAATCCCTCAATGAATATAGAAAGTAATGATCTGGCCAGGAATCTTACTGTCTTATTGAATCAGCATCCACCAGTGCAGAAGTGACTGTTTAGTGTTCTGGTTTAGAACTTGCATTTCTGAATCAAAATTAGACGGTGGGAAGAGCTGAAAGCTCTCTTTCAGAAAAATAAGCTGGTAATAAGGTTAGTCAATCCTTCTCTTTCTGCCTTAGAAACGTACAAAACCTTTCTGATTCTAACAATATACTGTTAGCACTAGTAGACTGCATTCTTGTGCCTGTTGATTTTTGATTCTGTTTTTGTATGTGATCTGTAGATAAAGAGAAACTGGAACACGTGATCAATCAGTTCTACTAGCCAGAGGATCTTACAGTCAGAAGCCAGCTTATTGCATTTCAAATACTTCTACATGTAAGTCAATTTACCTTTTAGAAGTAATTCTGTACTTTAGTTTTAACAAAATTGTACATTTGCAGGGAACACCTAAATTATATTTATCACAAGATCACTCTCCATTATTATTAGGGCAAATTATTAAAATTGAGTGTCTCTCCCTTTTATTTCATTGAAGTATAACTTACATATGATAAACTGTATATATTTTTTATTTTTATTTGTGAAAATTTATGGGATACAAGTAGAATTTTGTTAATGCATAGATTGCATAATGGTGTAATCAGGGCATTTATGGTACAACTACAGATATTGGACAATTTGATGATTTTTGATAAAGGGTTTCACCTGTGAAATCATCATTGTACTCAAGATACTGGATATTTGTATTCATGCAAAAGATTACTCTTGTCCCATCTGTAATCCATTCCTCCTTCACCACTGTCCCCAGATAGACTTTCTTTCACTATAGGTTAGTTTCTAGAATTCCATATAAATGAATCATAGACTATGTAGTCCTTTTTTACATGGGCTTTTTCTTTCAGCATAATAAACTGGTATTCCTTCATGTTGGGGCATGTATTAGTCATTAGTTCCTTTCAGTCGCTGAGTGGTATTCCATTATGAATATTTTCAAGCATTAATTTTATATCTGTAGTGAGGGTTCAAATATTTAAGACAGTTTTATTTATTTACATGATCTTTAATTTTCCTCAAGAAATTAAGCTGAGCTATATTACCTAGGCTATGCACTGATCGTCTTTTTTTCATAAACTATGTTCTTAAATCTCTTTTTTATAGACAGAAAAAAATTGATTAACTTTCCTGTGGCATAAATAAAATTAAGCCGAAGATGTCACTTTATACAATATTAACGGAGAATAAATAATGCTCAGTAGCTTTTGCTACCTCAGGCCCTTTCTCCATGTTGCGTTGGTAAGAAGAGAATGTGGTAAAATTACCATTTAGTTACGCAGTTTAATTCTTCTCCCCGGTATTTTCTCAGTGATATGAAAGAGGCTAATATTAGACACAACAGAAGTAGGAGGGAGTGCTTAAGACAACTGTTTCTAAAAACACCCTTCGCTTTTATTACGCGAAGAGAAGAAGAAAGGCCTTGGTAATAGGATGACCAGTGTATGTAGAAAACATACTTCTGTTTTCTAAACTTCAAGAGCTGGCAGATTTTGTGCTTGGAAATGACAGAGAACCTTTAATTTGTGGAGAAATAGGAAAAATAGTGAGTAAAGTAGGTGGCACACTAAAAACTATTTTTGTCTTGTTCATTTTGTGTACCCAGTGCCTGCATGGGCTGGACACATAGTAGGTTTTCAAAATATTTATCCTATAAAAGCATTAGTTCCACTAAGAAGTGTTGACCCAGACATGCAAATTCTTTGAAGCCAATCAGAAATTGTATATATCATAAAAGAATAGGAAAAATATTTAACTCTGGTAGTGGAAAGTTTGGTAAAAAAAAAATAGTAGTAATGTGGTATTTGGTTTTCCGTTTCTGCATTAATTCTCTTAGAATAATGGCTTACAGCTGCATCCGTGTTGCTGCAGCGATAATAATTTTTCATAATGTCATTCCTTTCTATAAGTAAGAGCTAAACCTTGAACACACATGGACATAAGATGGAAACAAGAGACACCAGGGACTACGGGACTACTCTCGGGATGAGTGAGGGGCAGGACAAGGGTTGAAAAACTATCTATTGGCTACTGTGCTCACTACCTGGGTGATGCCGACTACCTGGGTGACAGGTTCATTCATCCCGTAACCCTCAGCATCATGCAATATACCCTTATAACAAACCTACGCAAGCACTCTCTGAATCTAAAATAAAAGCTAAAGAAGAATGTTAATGGGTAGCGTGGCTTGTCAAGATGAAGAGAGAATGGTATCACGGAGAATAGTAAGAAGATGATTGCAGTAATGAAAGCTGTAGTCCACTGGGGCCTAGGGAAGAATGATAATGAGGGGTACCAAAACAGGGTGGTTATTTTGGTAACCGACTCATGATTAGTAGGTAAAGGGTGCAAGTGTTAAAGATGAAAGAAGCAAAAGGGTAGGAGAACAAAAGTTTTGAGTCTGGATGATTAGGGGAATTAGGATAGCAGCTGTGGATGTGGGCAGCTGAAGGTAGGAATTAATTAAGAAACAGGTATGGCGAGGTCTATGAAGTTCGGAGCCTCGACTTAACTTATGCTTTAGTTCTTTAAGATATGCAGTAGGCTCTGTTCTAATATAGGAAGTATTGATAGAAACAGGAGTTCAGATAACTGTTATTTTCCTAAGTAAAGAAAAATAAAATTGGAGAGCATATTTTGGTTTCCGAAAAAGCTTTGAAAAGTTTGCCTCTAGTGAAAAACAAGTCATGGATCAAAAGTGAAAGACCACCTTTTTAAAGTAAGAATTTTCCTTTGTTATAAGAATTATATATCCAACAAGTGCTTTATATAAACTACTTTTCAACAATTTTACATATCAAACCAAAGGAAATTTTTGAAGGGAAAAAATTTATATTGCACAAGGGAATGGAATGAGATAGTTCAGGGCTTTAAAAATTTACTACAATATATGAAGTCTCACTAATATAAAGCAAGATAGCAATAAAAGATAAATTCAGAATCACATGGTATTTTCTTTAAAGATGATCACATCTCTCTTTCAAAATCTCAGTGTAGTATCTCAAAAGCAGTATTTCTTATTACTGATACTACTTCCTAAAAGGTTGAATAGTTTCTGACTTTATGGCTGATGAATTCAAATAACAAGCCATTCTTGTGTCAATTTTTTGACTTCAAAAGTAAATGACTGGTAAAATAATATTCTAATTTTACCTTATCTTTTAAAGCCACCTACTTTTCTTATTAGCAAAGAATTGCATGTAATCGCGGTAGCCAGAAATTGACAAATTTTCAATCACTTGACTCAGTGGTAAAGAGGAATACCACCCACCAGCTTATTCTTGCAGACTGTTGTGATTGAGATTTCATGACTTAGCTGCTATCATAAGGCTGAATTTAAGAAATGCGAGATCATAGAAAAGATAATTTAAAAAGTGATAAAAAAGAAAAGAAATGAAGAAATATATCTCATCCAAAATGTTCATACCTAATTTTATTACGGTCACTTCATATAAAAACATACATTTTAGGAGGAATTGTGAATATGCTTTTCATTCCAAAGTTACAATTCCTAAATAGGAATCACTAACAAAAAAATAGAGAAGCAATTTTTTTATAATGTAAATCACAAAAATGTTACTAAGAAAAGAATTTCAAGTGCAATCATTCTGTTTATTGTGAAGTTTCATACAGAAACAAAAAAGCACAATAGTGTAATGGACATCCTATATCATCACCTACTTTTAACAAGTGGGACCATTTGAAGAATGTGGTTTGCATCTGATTTTGTATCATTAAAAAACAAACTCTTCAGATAAGAGCCCCTTTTGTAACCTCCTTGATCAAATTTTCTTGTTTTTTTTTTTTTTTTTTCCCCCAAATTAACCATTTACCTGGAGTCTAGGTATGTTTGCTATCAGTATACAGATAGATCACTTAAATAATGCATGTTATATATGATATGTAATAAGCATATATATTGTATTACATGTTATGTACCTTGTCATTGCTTGAAGTGTTTTTAAACTTAAGATGGATTATATTATGTATATTTTGTCTTTAATTCATTGTTACATTTCTAAATTCCCAAATGTATCTACGTTAATGCTTGCACATCTGGTTCATTCATTTTAACTGCTGTGTAATATTTTATTGCATGACAATATCAAAGGTTATTTACATGTTCCTATAAAAATGTGAATAACCTGTAGGTCATTTTCAAATTATTATTAAGGCAAACACTGCACTGAACATTCCTGACCCATCTCCTTAGGCACATGTGAGAATCTGTTTGAAGCATGAATCTGAAGGTGGGACGACTGGACTGCACGAAGGGCATGCACATTTTCATACTGACTTAATCTCCGCAGGGACGGTACAGATTGACGTGCTCACCAACAATGAATGAGAGTTCACTTTCTCTGCCTCTATGTCTGTATACTTACCTTTAAGAAGTAAACTTTAAAATCAACATAAAGCTTGCATCTACTGTGATTTTAACATAAAACATATTCTCTAAAATGCTATGCTGAATTTTGTATTTGTAATGAAAAGGCTTTAGGAACAATGAATCCCTCAAAAAAATGTGGATCTTCTTGCTTTAATTAAGCATATTTAGCTACAGCAAAATTCAGTGCAGACAGGACCAGGCTTTTCATCTCTCACTCCTTTCTTATGATCCCGGAAATCAACCAGTACTAAGAGAAGAAATAAGTCAGGAGACTGATAATAGACTGGAGCCAGACATTCTTGCCTGATACCCCAGTTCCGTCTCATTAGCTTCACGATGCAAAAACTCTTGATCTTATTCCACCTCTTTGAACTTCAGATTCTTCTTCGAAAAAAATGGTGATTGTAATTGCGACCTTATAATATTGTTTTAAAGATATAAGCCAAATAATATTTGTGATTCACATAGTACAAAATAGCACAGATTAGGTGCTAGAAAACGTTCATTCATCATTCTGTATGAAATTGGGCAAACTGTCATGTTAAAGCCCATAAAATTGAATAAAATCAAAGCCTTCAATATATAATAGCCATTACATGTTTTCTTCTTTTCTTTTAGATTCAATAGTTTTTAACCTAATATGGTTATTAGTTGGCATTTAACAAATATTGTCTAACAGGAACCTTGAAATTCACTCTCCTATATACTTTGACCTGATATTGTATATGTATATTATAAAGTATGCCTGACTGGTTGGATACCTTTATAATGTAGAAGTGCTATTTATGGGCGGAAAAAAGTAGCAGAGAAATGTGTTGAGCCATACTTTTTCCATGTTATACAAGAAGCTTTTGTGGTCAAGGACTTTTTGTATTCATATTTGTATTTCTATGGTTGTCATGCAGTAACTATGCTTATATGCTAGATGAATGAATGAATGAAGAAACAACTGTTTCTTCTTGTGCTGATTTTTAGGAAAATGAGTTATTCTTGGCAGAATCAAATCATCTCTATAAGTGGAAGCAGTAATGTCTGCTCGTGAACCAGTCAGTTATCACAAGTACTGAAGCTCAATTTGAGTTGATTTTGCTACTACACCAGTTGTAAGTGCTACATGGCTGAAAACAGGGGAAAGAGGGTGGAGATTGTAGGGGTGGGGTAAATCAATCACACTAATGCTTTTCTTTATTTTCCAAAAATCAATAAAAGGTTGTTTGTTTCTTATTCTATAGGGACTCAAATGTTGTATATTAGTTCCACTTTCTAAAAGCTACCATCTTTATGGAAAGAATAAAATATTGAAAACTTTGATTTTTTTTGGCATCTGGTAGACTGTTGTTATATATTAGCAGCCTGATAATCAAAGTAGTATACTCCTAAATTTTGTAAATAACTGGGGCTGTAGGTCTAGATATTACTTACAATATACAAAATATAGGCAGTACATATATTGATTATCAGTATATAAATGTTATAAAGAAGCCAGAGAAATTACATTACAGCCGTGAATAGTTTGTATCAATCAGTGAAATTCAGGGATCACACAAGAGAAGGGAAGTCCCGAGAGCAAGGAATGGAAAACAATGTGAGAGCGATGTCAGGTTAAAGACAAGAAGCTGATGCCAAACTCGACATTCCTGAGCCTTCCACAGTATTCCCCAGGCCAGTAACTGAAACAACCATTTACCCAGGTGTTAAAGTCAAAAATTTGGAGTGAACCACGACTCCTCCATTTTCTTTGATCCTACATATTGAAGCCATTGTCAACGAATCCTGTCAGGTCTACTTACAAAATGCATATGCCCCCATACATTTCTCTATATTTCCACGGCCACCACTCCAGCCCAACCCACCTTTCACTTCTAACTGATCCATTCCCCTAGCTGCCAGGGATCACACTTGACCCCTTCACATAGCTGCCAGACTTATCTTTAAAGAGTTAATTCAGTTGCTGTCACTTCCTGTTTGAAAACTTTCGGTGTCTTCCAAACAGAACTTAAAATATAATCCAAATCTATATTACTTGCATGTTCTGGCCTCTAGGAGCCCAAAATTTCATTGTTACAGCATGATACTTTTACATCATTCACTACAGCGTGACTACAAGTGTACGCTGTGAAGACACAGAAACCGCTTTTCCCAGTTCAGGGCCATTGCTTATGTTTTTCTTGTTTTTGGAATGCTATTCATATGGCCAGTTTATTCTCATTCTTCAGAAATAAACTTAAATGTCAGATCTTTTTCTTTAACCTCTGCATACAAAACAGGTCAATCTATATGACAGCAACCAGGTTATTTTCCTTATAGTAGTAATCACAATGAGTAAATAGTTTATTTATTCATGATTTACTTTCTTATAGTATGTTTCCAGTACTTGGCATAGTGTTGATCATTCTCACAAGGACCTGGTACTGTTCATGGCATATAATAAGCACTTAATAACTATATGTACAAATAATGAATGAATAAATGAAAGAATAAATGCTTATCTACATGCCTCTCTAGAGATTTTTAAAGAGGTTAATGGATGAATTTGGAATTTCAAAAAAGCTTCTAAATGTTATTTCATTAATTAATTCATTCTGAAGATATATCATCATTGAAACACATTGAAATATAGCAAATATAAGTACCATAAATATATTTTATTAGCTTTGACTCATATATATGGTTACTATGACAGATAGATTGACCTATTTTGTATACAGAGGTTAATAAAGAAAATCATTAGTTACGCAATATGGTTCATGAAAACAAAATACAATATTTATTTTTGCATAAGCATTTATATTTCCAAATTCAATAAATTTATATATGATGAAGTACTGTTGACTTCTTTGCTCTATTAATCATACATATTTGTAAACAACTAAATATGTTTCAAAATCATTCACATAACGCATTTTAAGAGAAAAAGAAATAACAGTCTCTCGTTTAATGTCTGTGTAGACTTGTGTATTTTCTCAAATAATAAAACATAAAAAAGACCACAGAAATTAAAAGTTTTCATATTTTAAGTGACATTTGTCTCAGAACAAAAGGTAGTTTCTGGCATTCGATTCTTTATAATATTATTAGGAAAGGACTCGCAATATTCCAGATGGGTTCAGTGTTTACCAACATATGGTAATGTTGTCAAAGAACATGTAAATTTCGAGCTTTGAAGTCAGTACCTTGAACTTGTGAAAGTATACGTGAATTATTTAAGAATTGTGAAAGTTGGGAGGTGGGAAGAGATAGCATGGGGAGAAATGACAGATACAGGTGAGGGGAAGGAAGGCAGCAAACCACACTGCCATGTGTGTACCTATGCAACAATCTTGCATGTTCTTCACATGTACCTCCAAACCTAAAATGCAATAAAAAAAAAAAAAAGCAGGATCTAATAGCAAAAAAAAAAAAAAAAAAGAAGTGTGAAAGTAACGTTATGTTATATAAGGAAGGAGGATAGAAAAAAATCAGGCTGTGGTTACACAAAATAAATACTACTTTTTATTTTTGGCCTTCTATATTTTAAATGTATTGATTTTTTTTTAGGACACTGTGTTAAGTGGAGACAAACTTTTCACTGGAATAGTTTGTTATTCTTCTTATTTAATGTAGATATTCTGGCTAGTTGTATGAACCCTATGATATTACCTGAAACTCCCCAAAATGCTTCCTAAGAGCAAATATATCATACCAATTGGGTTACTAAAATGAAATAGTATATTCAAATTGGTATAATTTAGGAAGAGTTTATAAAAGGGACAGGTTACAAAGGTGTGGGCAAGTTGTAGGGGAACCACAGGGCTTATTCCAAGCTAGAAGCAGAAAAATCCAAAAAAAAAAGCCACCCCCCAAAAACAACTGTTAACACCTTTGGGCTTAAGAGAAGAGAGTAAGCATTAGGCGAAAAAAGAAAAAAACCAGAGTGAGAGAAAGAGTCTGCCCAGAAAGAAGCAGTGACCTGCAACGGCCAGAAATAACACACAAACACACAGAAGACGAGCCAGGGAAATCAATGCTAGGACCTTGCTCTCCTGCTCTCCAATACAGCTGCAGAGTTGCCAGGGCTGAGCATGTGACCTGGTTTTAGCTGATGTAGGGGGTTAACTTATTCTCTATTGACTCTAAAAATGGGTTCACACACACACACACACACACACACACACACACACACCCAACAAGAAAAGTAGTAATTGTTCACACATTAATTATAATACTGTATTATTCTAGTATATGCAACACAATAGATTGCAAAGCTATTTTACTTGTATCTTACTTACATCCTCACGAAAGCACCCACGGGTCAAGAACATGGTTCCTGGAGTAAGACATACTGAGTTCAAATCTCAGAGTCCTCCCTTATCGGCTATGTATCTTTGAACACGTTCCTAATTTATTTACCCCTGTTTCTTCATCTGCAAGAAGGGAATGATAATATCTCCTCCTACTGTGTTGTGAGAATTCAATGAATCAATACATGTAAAGCGCTGAGAACAGTTCCTGGCATGTGGTAAGTGCTTAGTAAATGCAGGCTCTTCTTACTTTCATGTCACAGGAACAGAAATGAAGTTCCATGAAATAAAAAAAATTTAAGGCCATGCAGTTTTCAAAACAATGGGGAGAGGTAGTGCATACCCAAGGGTCTGGATTTACAATCCAAAGTGTTTTGCGTTTTACATAATTACATATTCATAATCGATTGCTTTGTTTTTGCATCACTTTTGCTTGGCTTTACTCAGTGTCCTTTCTGATTATTGCTTATCCTTGGTTTTTCCCCTCTTTTCACAGAGAAGTGAGTAAACAAACAAACAGTAATTGTGTATTCCATGGTGATGTGCCATAAATTCAGTCTAAGGTTAGTTGCTGTCTTGACAATAAACCTACCCAGAGATAGCATTTCCACACATGTACATATGACCACAGTGCACCTCTATAAATGACTGAAATAATCCAATCTAAGAGGTAATTTTGAAAAAAGCTTGACAACTTTAAATCTTCCATAGCTGAAAAATTATAAACGGTTGCCTTCCGGATTGGCTTAGGGCGTTGATATCAGCACCAAGAATGCTGCCTGATACACAGTAGATGCTGAACAAATATTTGCTGAGGTAATTAATTAATAACAATTCTAAGGCCGGGAGCGGTGGCTCACACCGGTAATCCCACAGTTTGGGAGGCTGAGGCGGGCTGATCACGACGTCAAAGCCTTGAGACAATCTTGGCCAACATCATGAAACCCCGTCTCTACTAAAAATACAAAACTTAGTTGGGCGTGGTGCCGCACGCCTGTAATCCCAGCTACTCGGGAGGCTGAGAAAGGAGAGTCACTTCAACCACCGGTCACACCTGCACTCCAGCCTGGTGACAGAGCTTGACTCCATCTCTAAATAAGTAAATAAATAAACAAATAAATAAATAAGTGCTCCACCCAACATATTGCTTTTCTTAATAGACAAGAATGTAAGTGGCACAGAATACCAAAAAAAAAAAAAAAAAAAAAAAAAAACCAGAAAAATATGAATATCTAGATTTAGATGGAAATACAAAAGATCAATAAATCACAATTTATTGATTTAAATTGCAGTTTTCTTTAGTTAGAAAGGCTTTAATTCAACATGCTATTTCGACATAAGAAAAACAACAATACCATACTGAATTTTTTCAGGCTGATATAAAGATAGATAGTCTGCTTAATTTTGAGTATGTTTCCCTAACTATTGTGAGAGAGAAATTTTGATGGTGCAACTATAAATTTTTAATCCGAATTGTAGCATTTAAGAGTTTTACTCCGTAGAGTGGCTGAATCTTACTCCTCACAAAGGGTCAGATGCTTTTTCATCTTGCAAAACATGGTTGTTGAGAACAAAACCAAACCCTCTTAACCTAAGGACGATCAAAACGGACTAGTTCTAACAGAAAAAAATTAACCAAGGAAACAAACCTAAAGTTACCTTTCATGTAAAATGAGTCATGGATTCTTTACATGAAAACCGAAAGGCTGGAGCTTTTGTCCATTTACCACAAATGGAGGAGTGAAAAAATACAATTTATTAAAATGTCTTTATGATTTTTCCTCTCATAATATTTTAAATATTTTGCTAATGATGGCTATAGGTTAGTTTTTAGAAGAAATAAAATAGAACATTATAGAAATTGAGGCTCATCTACTGCTTTAATTGCTTTGAAACGTCTTTATCCCAAATTTTTAAAGTCTTAAAAAATGCATCTAAGTAAAATCAACAACATATTGTAGAAATTCTAAATAAATATGATTATGATAATGGCTTCTCACACAAAATTTAAGAGATATTCATTTGCCTTTTGAATCATTATAGAAAAAAATATATCTACATCTTTCATTTTCCATGAATGCATTCTGTATATCAAGGTTTTAGTAGAGCAGCTCTAGTTACTAAGCTGTTGATAATGTGTTTTGTTAACACAGAATTCTCCTATTCCTGTGGATTCAGCAGAGTCTTCTGGAACTTAAACATCTTAACTCTTCTGTTTAAAGCCTAATTCAACCTAGAGTACGTACGTTTTTGGAATGGAAAAGTTGCTACCAATAGTTTTAAAAAGACGGACATCTCAAATTCAGGTCTTCAATTTGTACTTCATTAATCTCTTACAGTTATTGCCCCAATTTTTTTTTAATTTTAATAAATCAGTAAGTTATAAAAATGTACTTTTAAAAGTAAATTCCAAACATATTCAAAAATAAATCCTACATTATTTACATAAGACATTTTATTTTAGAAATTAGTCCTTTTGATTTTGCTAAGGGTAGATAATTACAGTTACTATGTTAATTAATATTCATTTAAATGCAAGTCTCCAGAGTTGCATAGAAATAAACTATGTTTTTACATTGTAACTGTTTTGCATACACTTTTAAAATATGATTCTAATTGCGAAGATTAGATTTTTTCCTTGAAATTTTACTAGCAGTGACATAATTCTAAGGAAATGTGTTACCTAAAGAATAGTTGTCTGCCTTATTTTTATCTATACCTCAAAATTGCCCTGTTTTCCTAATGTCTCCTGAGATACTTAGAATAGAAAGAAAATTACTGTTTATGTCAAATGTTAATTAAAAAAAAACAACTAAAACTCCAAAAAACTGGCTTAGGTAACACTAACAGGTGTTACCTAATAACTGCTAAAATTAGACTCCCTTCTGGCTTTCTCTGTGTCCTTGTAATTTTTCTCAAAATTTTCCCACTAATTCCGAACTGTTTTTTATAATGGTAAAATATACACAACATAAACATACCATTTTAATTATTTTTAAGCATATACTTCGGTAACATTAAGGGCATTTATACTACTATGTAGCTATCACTATCCTCTATCTCCAGAACATTTTTCATCTTTCCAAACTGAAACTTCATACCCATTATATGGTAGCTCCCCATTTTGTCTTCTCCCAGTCCTTGAAAACCACTATTCTACTTTCTGTCTCTATGAATTTCATTATTCTAGGTGCGTCATATAAGTGGAATCATACATCATTTCTCCTTTTGTGACTGACTTATTTCACTTAGCCTCCTGCCCTCAAGGATCATTTATGTTACAGCATGTGTAAGAATCTCCTTCGGTCTTAAGGCTGAATATTATTCCATTGCATGTATATATCACCTTTTGTTTATTCATTCATTTGTTAATGGACATTTGGGTTGCTTCCTTCTTTTGGCTAGTGTGAGTACTGGTGTTAGGAACACTAGTACACAAATAACCATTCAAGTCCCTGCTTTCAATTATTTTGAGTATATATCTAGAAGTGGAATTACCAGATAATATGGTAATTATATTTTTAATATATTGAAGAATTGCCATACTGTTTTCAACATCTAATTGAGAGGTTCTTTTTTAAACAGTAAAATATATAAAATTCAAAAATGAAAAAGCAAGTTAGCATGCCACTGTGGATTACAACATGGATTTGCCTAAAGAGACTTGAGGTTAATTATTAACCTACCCCATTATTTTATAATGAGATAAGTAAACCAGGGCGAATCTGTGAGTTGTCTAACCCTGGTAATCAAATTTGCAGGCCAATGGTTGTCCCATAAACCTGCATTTCAAATGGGTGCTTAAAGTTTAGTTATGATATTAGAAAAAAATTAATACATACACTTGTATATAACCGTAGAAATAATTTACTTTGTTTTTGCAGCACCTGAATTTTTTCATAGATATTGCAGGGACAATGTGGCATAATTATGGCTTTTGACATTTCATACTAAAAATTCTTACATATGGTGTTTAAGAACTGTTGTGTGTAGAGAACTCCTAACCTTATTAACACCTCCACATTATCTCTTATACTAAGTAAATTACACTTACATAAAAGGCAAAATCTACAAAGCATAAACATAATAAATTATCCTAAAGTTCTATAAATAAGTAATTAAATTACTTTCATTTCAAACATAGGTTTTGTTCCTTTTTTTTCAGGAGGATTATAGGAATCTTAATGAACTTCCACAAGTGCCTTTAATTTACTAACTAGGACCATAAACACTTTCACAGACTGGACCATCTGATTAAAAGAAAAATAAAATTGACACCTTGACTTAGTAGTTTGTATACTTCAATAGACTTTCCTTCAAGTTAATTAATGTGTGAACGCTTGACTATGGATTCAATTAACTCACAGGGTACTTGTTGCTGGATTTTTCAAAAAAATAGCATGAAGCAAAGTACACCTAACTGACATTAACAGAATATATTAAGGTTCCAACATTAAATTAAACAACCAGAAATAGTAAATATTACACTTTATCTCATTAGCCCATAAACATATACATATTGCATTCTTAAATTACTGTTTGGCTTAATGTTTAAATAGGCTAAATATGCAAACAAATAACAAACATAAAATGATGATTAGGTATTATGAAAACCTGAACTTTCTCATGTTCTAAATTTTAATTCTAAATATCACATTTGAAGTGTTTTATTTTTAATAATAAAGATTGAGCTATAATGTATTGTGATTTTTATCACAGATATATAATTTAAAATAATTCACATGTGGGCATGCTCACAAATAAGCTGACTGGCAATACTGAATATCAAAATTATATATACTAATCACTATCAAACTCAATCACAAGTTATTTAGGGCCACTGTCTCCGTGAAAATGAGAAACAGATCTAAATCTCCAAGTTACTCACTCTCATTCTACTTTGAAGTATTTTATTGTATTATAATAAAATGATTTGTGTACTTAGTTGTTTTTATCCTTTAACAAAATATAAATTTCATGAAGGCAAAGATAATGTCAACCTTATTTAGTACTTTTTCTTCCGTGGCTAGCATAGCCTGTTGCATCTTAGATCTTCATGAAATATTTTCTGAATGAATAAAAACATGTTTTTAGGTAAACTTTATTTCCTTTAGATCCATTGCCTCATTTTTTTCAGATATAGTGGAAAGACTTAAAAATCTGATAGTGGATATACTCAAGCCGCTATGGTTTTAATGTTTGTTGCCTTTAAAACTCAGGTTGAAATTTAATCCCCAAAGAGGCAGTATTGAGAGTGGGGCCTTTAAGATGTGATTGGGTCATGAGAGCTCTGTCCTCATGAATAGATTAATCCATTCACAGATTAGTTAGTTAATTAATTAATTAATTAATGGGTTGATGAATTAATGGGACTGGGGCTTTATAAAAACAGAGATGTTAGCTAGCATTCTTAATCTTCTTGCCACATGGTACCCTGCACCACCTTGATTCTCTGCAGGGAGTCCAACCAGCAAGAATGCCCTCGTGAACTGTGGCTTTTTTTATCTTGTACGTTTCAGCCTCCATGAATGTAAGAAATAAATAATTTTTCTTTATAAATGACCCAGTTTCACGTATGATATTATAAGCAACAGAAAACAGACTAAGACACAAGCCAAATTGCATGATTCATATTAAATTTCTGTTGCTATTGATGGCAACTGTTTCTGAGCCTGGCATCCTGCATAGCATTGAAGTTTACCTCTGAGTGTTAAAAAGAATTGATCACTTGATCATTTTTGCAAAAGACTCAAGCTGTTAGACCAAGATTACTTTGGGGATGCTATTAGAGCCTAGCAGGTGAAATAAACAAAGCTATTTATTAACACGGTTTCTTACTGATAGTTAGAGCAACTCTAGGTGTACACATTAATGAGGCCAACTACCTAGTTTGTGCCATAAAGGATGCATGCCTATGAAATTTTTGTGTTGTTTACACTAAAAAGAATGAGAATCCTACTAGATGTCGAAAAACAAAGCAATCCTTGATCCCCATTGGATGGAAGCCTCAGCAAGGTGCATAACAATCACGGTATTGGGACAACTCAAAAGTGCACATCTAATTGATGGAATTGAGCTAAGTAATGTCTCCTACAGAGAGATTTTCCTCAGTGAGCTTCACTGAACTGATAGGGCCAACAGAAGCACAGATAACAGCACTTCAGTGTGGACAGAAGCTGAGTAGTCAGGGGATGCACGAGGGGAGATACTAAAAGTTGACTAGAATAAATGTTTTTGTTTACTTAATTATTAAGTAAAACAATTACTTATTTTTCTCCTTATACACTATAAATGCTATGTAAGAGTATATCCTATATAGTTGATTGCTTTGATTTCATTTAGAGTTACACACGCTATCTTCTAAATGCATCTTATTTTCTCAAATTCTATTAAACAAATGTGGCTTAAGTTAAATAATGCAGAAGAAAATTCATATGGTCATAAGCTTATGAGATTCCCAGTGTAAAACAAGAATATACGACTTCATCTCTTCTCCAAAACACCTGCAAAATTTAAAAAAGGAAAGGAATAAAATTTATTCTGACAATGTAAAATTTTAAACTATAGGAAATAAAGAAATGTGGCAAAATGGCTGACAATGTTCGCTGACAATGTTTGAAAAAAATTTTAAATTAATATTCAAATAATGTTTTCATCAAAACTGAAATAAGATACCAAATGTCAATATACAGAGGATTCTGGAAAGATGGTGGAGTAGAAAGAACCAGGAATCTGTCTTCCCATCTAGGCAACAATTGCACTGGCAGACTCTGCCCAATGTAACTAATTTGGAAATCTGAAGTCTACTGAAGAATTGCAACATTCAGGGGAAGGTTTGGATGATAAATTGAAGTTGATTTCAGCTAATTTCAGGTCTTAGCACAGTAGCAGCTAACCATCCCTCACTCCCAGCTCTGCGGCAGGCATCTGTGCAATTGTTCCTGGTCCAACTTGCACACAGCTTGTGGGAGTCAGGGTGGCCATAAAGGACTCTGCCCTCAAAATATCAGGAACTATGCTCTGAATGCTGATTGCTGCTTCTGATTACCGAGGTACAGATAAAGAGACCTCCCTTGGCTAAGATGACTTTCAGATACAAAGGGATGGTATCTTTTATTCCTCTTTATTTTCTTTTTTCCCTCCATGAGCCGTACATGAAAGACAGGCAAAAAATTGAAAAGCACAAAAGAGAAAGACACAGGAAAATTATCAAGTCTAAGGAACAAAAAGAAAAAAATGGCTGAAGAAAAGTGAGCAGAGCCTAAACAAACTGTGACACCATCAAGCAGATCAATATCTGCAATGTAGAAGTTTCAGAAATGTGGCATATATACGCCATGGATTACTATGCAGTCACAAAAATCAATGAGTTCATGTCCTTTGTAGGGACATGGATGAATCTGGAAACCATCATTCTCAGCAAACTGACACAAGAACAGAAAATCAAACACTGCATGTTCTCACTCATAGGCATGTGTTGAACAATGAGAACACATGGACACAGGGAGGGGAGCATCACACACTGGGGTCTGTTGGCAGGGAACAGAGGAGGGACAGAGTGGGGTAAGGAGGTTGGAGAGGGATAACATGGGGAGGAATGTCAGATATATGTGATGGGGGATGGAGGCGGCAAACCACATTGCCATGTATGTACCTCTTCAACAATCCTGCATGTTCTGCACATGTACCCCAGAACCTAAAGTGCAATTATAAATATATACAAAAAAAAAAAGAAGTTTCAGAAGAAGAGAAAAGGGCAGAGGGAATACTTATAGAAATACAGGCTGAAAATCTCCCAAATTTGATGAAAGACATGGCTATAAATATCCAAGCTCAAGGAACTCCAGATAAGATAAACTCAAACACAAAACAAACAAACAACGGAATCATAGCAATTCACATTTCAAAAGAGAAAGAGAAACTCTTATAAGTAGCAAAAGAAGCTGGGCGCGGTGGCTCAAGCCTGTAATCCCAGCACTTTGGGAGGCCGAGGCGGGTGGATCACGAGGTCAAGAGATCGAGACCATCCTGGTCAACATGGTGAAACCCCGTCTCTACTAAAAATACAAAAAATTAGCTGGGCATGGTGGCACATGCCTGTAATCCCAGCTACTCAGGAGGCTGAGGCAGGAGAATTGCCTGAACCCAGGAGGCGGAGGTTGCAGTGAGCCGAGATCGCGCCATTGCACTTCAGCCTGGGTAACAAGAGCGAAACTCCATCTCAAAAAAAAAAAAATAAAAATAAAAAATAAAAAATAAAAAATAAAAATAAGTAGCAAAAGAGAAGAAACTCATCATATTGAAGTTATCCTCAATAATAAATCCTCATTAAGATTTCTGATTATAAATGTTGGAGGCCAGAAGTTAGTCGGTTGGTACGTTCAAAGTCCTAAAACCTGTCATCCAAAATTCCTGTATCCAAGAAAAGTGTCCTTCAAATGTAAACAGAGAAGTTAAATATTCCCAGATAAACAAACCTGAGTCAATTGATTATGAGTAGACTTCCCCTGCAAGAAATGCTTAAAGGAATCCTGTAGTGTAAAATGGAAAGATATTAGATAGTAATTTGAGGCCATATGAAGAAAAAAATCTCAATAAAAATAAATCATGTGCAGTTATAAAAGACAGTATTATCACACAAAGGTTTCTAACTCTACTTTTTGTTTTCTACTTGATTTAAGTATTAATACACTAAAAATCAATTATTAATCTAAAAGCTAGTATATTTATAAGTTTGGTTTGCAACTGTACATTTAGTTTTTTACATAACTTTAAAAACTACTGCATTAAAACTTATCACTTTGTTTTTGGGCATATACATTGTATAAAGCTGTAATTTTGTAATATCAGCAATGAAGAGGGCATGGGGCCAGAGCTGTAAAGGGCAGCAATTTACATGTTACTGAAGCTAAGCTGGTATGAATTCAAATTAGAGTGTTATAACAGTAGGATGTTAGATGTAATGCCCATAATAACCAAAAGAAAATAGTTGCCAAATAGGCGAAAAAAGGAAATGAAAAGGAAATTTAAATATTTCACTGCAAAAATAATCAACAACAAATAATAAAATAATGCAGGAAATTAGGGAAAATACTATATGGAAAATAGAAGACAAATAGAAAAGTAACAGAGGTTCAGTTGACCCTTGAAAAACACGGGCTTAAACTGTTCAGCTTCACTCCATGCAGATTTTTTTTCAAAGTTACGCAAAATGTTTCTGCCTCTCCTATCTCGTTTTCCACTTCTTCCACATCTTCTGCCTCTGCTGTGCCTAAGGCAGCAAGACCATCCCCTCTTCTTTCTTCTCCTCAGCCTACTCAATGTGAAGTTGATGAAGATGAAGACCTTTATGATGATCCACTTCTGTTTACGGAATCCTAAAGATATTTTCATTTCCTTATGATTTTGTTAATAGCATTTTTTCCCTCTAGCTTGCTTTATTGTTAGAATACAGTATACAACACATATAACATAGAAAATATGTGTTAATTGACTACTTATGTTACCAGCAAAGCTTCCAGTCAACACTAGACTATTAGTAGTTAAGCTTCTGTGGAGTCAAAATTACACACAAATGTTCAACTGCATGGGGGGGCTAATGCCCACAATGCCAGTGTTGTTCAAAGAACAACTGTAAATCCTTCCTTATTGGCAATTACTTTAAGTTGAAATAGATTTAATTCCCCAATAAAAAGACAGATTGGCAGAATGGATAAAAACACATGACCAACTATATGTTGTCTAGTCGGCCACAGCAGCTCATGCCTGTAATTCCAGCACTTTGGGAGGCTGAGGTGGGTGGATCACCTGAGGTCAGGAGTTCAAGACCAGCCTAGCCAACATGGTGAAACCCAGCGTCTACTAAAAATACAGAAACTAGCCAGGCATGGTGGCACACACCTGTAATCCCAGCTACTTGGGAGGCTTAGGCACGAGACTTGCCTGAATCTGGGAGGTGAAGATTGCAGTGAGCCGAGATCACACCATGCATAGGTGAGAGAGAAAGACTCCATCTAAAGTCTACTGCCAGACATATTGGAGCACCTTTGTGTGTTATTTATTTTCTCTTGCTGCTTTTAACATCTTTTCTTTATCCTCAACTTTTGGGAGTTGAATTACTAAATGCCTTGTGGTATTCTTATTTGGATTAAACTTGCTTGCTGTGCTATGACCTTTTTGTACTTGAACACTGATATCTTTCTCTAGGTTTGGAAAGTTCTCCATTATTATTTGTTTGAATAAACTTTCTATCCCAATCTCTCTCTCTCTACTCCCTCTTTAAGGCCAATAACACTTTGATTTCCCCTCCCTCCTTTTTTGTTTGGCTATTTTCTAGATCTTGAAGGTATGCTTGATTTTTAAAATTGCTTTAGAATCCTCTGACTATCTGACTATGTGTATTTTCAAACAGCCTGTCTTTTAGATTATTATTTCTTCTGCTTGATCAATTTTGCCATTGAGAGACTCTGATGTATTCTTCAGCATGTCAATTGCATTTTTCAGCTTCAGAATTTCCATTTTCAATCTTTTTGTTAAATTCATCTGACAGGATTCTGAATTTATTCTCTGTCTTATCTTAAATTTCATTGAGCTTCCTCAAAACAGCTATTTTGAATTATCTGAAAGGTCACAGGTTGGTCACAGGTACTTTATTTAGTTTGTTTGGTGAAGTCATGTTTCCTGGATGGTCCTGTTGCTTGTGAAAGTTCATTGATACTTGGGCACTGAAGAGTTAGGTATTCATTGCAGTCTTTACAGTCTGGGCTTGTTTGTACTCATCCTTCTTGGGTAGGCTTTCCAGGTATTCAGAGGAAACTCAGTCTTGTAATCTAAATCTTTAGTTACTGCAATTTTACGTGCATTAGGGGTCACTCCTAGCCTAGTAACACTGACTTTTGCAGGTTCGTAGAGGCATTGTGTGGTTGGCCTTGAGTAACATATAAGAAAATTCCCTGGATTACCAGGTGGAGATTCTTGTTCTCTTGCCTTACTTTCCCTCAAACAAATGGAGTCTCTCTGAGCCGATCTGCCTGGAGCTGGGGAGGGGTAATATAAGCACTCCTGTGGCCGCCATCAATGAGACCATGCTGAATCACATCTGACGCTGGCACAGTATTGGGTCTTGCACAAGGCCGGCAGGTACCACTGCCTGGCTGACATTGATGCTCACTCAAGGCCCAAGGGCTCTTCAGTCAGCAGATGGTGAATCCAGCCAGGCTTGTTTCTCTCCCGTCAGGGCTGCATGATTTCCACTGCCCTTGCTTGGTCCAGAAATGCTGTCTGGGAGCCAGGGCCTGAGGTAGGGATCTACTTGGGCTTGAGGTAGGGATCTACTTGGGTCTTGCCAATGTAGTGGAAGTTGGGTAGTTCCACTACATTGGCACCCAAGACCCAAGAAAAACGTCTTCCCATTCTTCTCCCTTCTTTCCTTATGCAGAAGTAGTCTGTCCCCATGGACCCCACCACCCTACACCTGTGGCAATTACTGCCTGACTACTTCTCATGTTCACCGAAGGACCTAGCGCTCTTCAGTTAACTTGTGGTAAATGCTTCCAGGCCTGCTTCTATCTCTTCATGGCAGCAGGATCTGGGCAGGGGAGATCCAGAAATACTGTCCAGAAGCCAAAGTCTGGGATCAGGAACCACAGGAGTCTGTGGCCCACTATGGCTTATCCCACTGTGGCTGAGTTGATGTCCTAGCTGCAAGACAAAGTTTATTTTACTCTTCCCTTTCCTTTCCTTAAGCAGAAGAAATCTCTTCCCATGGCCCTATAACTGAGAATGTGCTGGGTCACACCTGAAGCCAGCATGGGCCTGGCTCTCACCCACAGCCTGCGGGGAGTGGTGCCTTCGTACCACTGAGGTTTATTCAAGACCCAGAAGCTCTTAGTCATCAGGTGATGAATCCTGCCAGGACTGGGTCCTTCCCTTGAAGGCAGTGGGATCCCTTCTGGCACAGAGTGTGTCTAAAAATATCATCCAGTTTCCCTCCCTTACCCCTTACACTAAAATTAACTTCAGATGATTTAAAGCAGGCATCCCCAAACTATGGCCCGCAGGCCGCATGAGGCCCCCTGAGGCCATTTATCCACCCCCCTGCTGCACTTCAGGAAGGGGCACCTCTTTCATTGGTGGTCAGTGAGAGGAGCACAGTATGTGGCGGCCCTCCAACGGTCTGAGGGACAGTGAACTGGCCCCCTCTGTAAAAAGTTTGGGGATGCCTGGTTTAAAGACTTAAATATAAGACCTAACACCATAAAAACCCTAGAAGAAAATCTAGGTAAAACCATTGAGGACACAGGCGTAGGCAAGGACTTCATGACTAAAACACAAAAAGCATTGGCAACAAAAGCCAAAATAGACAAATGGGACCTAATCAAAGAAATGGTCATTAGAGCGAATCGGCAACCAACAGAATGAGAAAAAATTTTTGCAATCTACACATCTGACAAAGGGCTGATATCCAGAATCTACAAAGAACTAAAACAGATTTACAAGAAAAAAACAAACAAGCCCATTCAAAAGTGGGCAAAGGATATGAATAGACACGTTACAAAAGAAGACACACATGAAGCCAACAAACATATGAAAAAATGCTCATCATCACTCGTCATTAGAGAAATGCAAATCGAAACTACATTGAGATACCACCTCATGCCAGTTAGAATGGCGATCATTAAAAAATCTGGAGACAACAGATGCTGGAGAGGATGTGGAGAAACAGGAACACTTTTACAGTGTTGGTGGGAGTGTAAATTAGTTCAACCATTGTGGAAGACAGTGTGGCGATTCCTCAGGGACCTAGAAATAGAAATTCCATTTGACCCAGCAATCCCATTACTGGGTATATATCCAAAGGATTATAAATCATTCTACTATTAGGACACATGCACATGAATGTTCATTGTGGCACTGTTTACAATCGCAAAGACCTGGAACCAAACCAAATACCCATCGAACATAGACTGGACAGGGAAAATGTGGCACATATACACCATGGAATACTATGCAGCCATAAAAAATGATGAGTTCATGTCCTTTGTAGGGACATGGATGAATCTGGAAACCATCATTCTCAGCAAACTGACACAAGAGCAGAAAATCAAACACCGCATGTTCTCACTCATAGGTGGGTGTTGAACAATGAGAACAGATGAACACAGGGAGGGGAGCATCACACACTGGGGTCTGTTGGGGGAAAATAGTGGAGGGACAGCGGGAGGTGGGGAGTTGGGGAGAGACAGCATGGGGAGAAACGCCAGATAAAGGTGATGGGAGGAAGGCAGTACATCACACTGCCACGTGTGTACCTATGCAACAATCTTGCACGTTCTTCATATGTACCCCAAAACCTAAAATGCAATAAAAAATATCATCCAGGAGCTAGGGCCTGGTTGGGGTCCTCAGAACTCTGCTTGGTGCCCTACTTCTTTGCCTAAGCTGGTATCCAAGTTGCAAGACAATGCCCTCTTTACTCTTTCCTTTCCTCAAGCCGAAGGAAGGAGTTTCTCCTGGGATGGGGGACAGGTGACGCAAGCACTCCCCACTTGGCCACCGTGGCTGGTGTCATGTGCACCCCATGTCCACTGGTTCCTAGCACAGCACAGTGCCAAGCCAAGACTTCCCTAGGAATTGCAGGCCTTGTGGCCTAATCTACCTTTCAAGTTTATTTAGGACTCTAGGGTATTCAGCCCAGGGGGGCGGGGCTCGCTGGAACTCAAGTTCTGACTGCTGGGATGGACACTTCCCCTCTAACTAGGGCTGGTCTAAATGTTCCCTTTGTGAGCACCAGCTGACTTCCACCCCATGTTTCTTTCCACTGTGACAGGGCAGCACTGAGTTCCAATGCGAAGTCCACAGTCACTGCCTTTCTCTCCTCGAAGCACACACTCTCTCTCCATGCCAGGCGGCTGCTGCTAGGGGATGTGAGAAGGTGGTGTTAGCAATTTGAGACAGTCTTTCTTACCCTCTTCAGTGCCTCTTTCCCTGATGTGTTGTTAAAACACATCAATTACAGGGACTGTAATTGATCACCTGATTTTTGGTTCTTGTGAAGGTGCTTTCTTGTACGAACAGTTGTTCAATTTGGTGTTCCTGTTGGGGGAACTATTGCTGGAGTGTTCTATTTGGCCATCTTGTTCCACCCTTGACCCCAAATATGTTTCTGATATTGCCCCATCATAAGTCCTGAGGCACCAGTCATTTTAAAAGAAAACATATCCTTTTGTTCTCTGTTTTTCAGATTGAAAAATATCTACTGATCTACTTTTTTTTTTTTTTTTTGAGACGGAGTTTCGCTCTAGTTACCCAGGCTGGAGTGCAATGGCGTGATCTCGGCTCACCACAACCTCTGCCTCCTGGGTTCAGGCAATTCTCCTGCCTCAGCCTCCTGAGTAGCTGGGATTACAGGCATGTGCCACCGTGCCCAGCTAATTTTTTGTATTTTTAGTAGAGACGGGGTTTCACCATGTTGACCAGGATGGTCTCGATCTCTTGACCTTGTGATCCGCCCACCTCGGCCTCCCAAAGTGCTGGGATTACAGGCGTGAGTCACCGCACCCGGCCCTTACTGATCTACTTTTAAGTTAATTGACTCTAGGTCATTTACAATCTACTCTTAAGTCCATCCACATCATTGCCTTAAGCATAGAACATAATTCTAGATATGCATATTAGTTTATATGGTTTCTTCTTGTCAATTTGTTTTCATGATCCATGCTATACATCGTTCCAGTAGTAACAGGGGCTATGTTTATTAATAAACATTTCTTTCAAATGTAATTATTTATCTTTGATTATAATGGTAAACCAATAATATAATAAGCTATATTATATTAGTAATGATTAATATCTACTCTCATCTCATCTTCCAAACTATGCTCTCCCCAGCCCCAACTTCCAGATATTATGTATTAAAAAAAAGTTTTCTTTTATGGCTTATAGTTTAACATTCTTTTCAAGGGAAAATTAAGTCGAGTTTTATCATCTATAATAATCTTCTAATGATTAGGAGTTATTTTCTAATCCTAGATAGCAACTTCAATTACCTCAAGTTAAAGATCCACTTCTATTTTTAATTTAAAATTCATCACAGTAGATTGCCTCTATTTGTTATTGAAAGTTATGAGTTATTTAAGGAACAGAAGAGATGGTTTTGTATCAATTTGTTCTTATTAATAATTTCCCTCACTGTACAACTGTCCAAAAATTGAATATGATAAAACCTAAGAGCTCAATGTATTCCCAAATTGGCAAAAGTTGCAATGTATACTTCTAGGATGGCTGATGATTTTCTTTTGTAACAGACGAAAGAAAGCATAACTAAAACAACAGAATTCTCTTTAGTGAAATACTACATGTACATTGTGTAGGATTTGTCTGCTGACATGTTTAGTCACTGCTTTATAAGCACTAAATAGACTGAACCAAGTCACCTCGGAGTTGAAGGTTGATCATGGTCTGTTTTTATTGTATAAGAGCTCAGCTGGCATCCCAAATGAGGTTTTCCAACCCAATTCCACTGTATCAACTCATATCTTTCAATCGACAAATTGCACTTTGGCATGAACACGAGGATGGATGTCTGCCATTTTTTAGGTCCCTTGTATAATAGCTATGAACATATGGAGTGTGTTGTTCAGTTTTAGAGCTTGAGGATGGCAGGTTTAATTGTACTAAATATGCAAAGAATGGGTGGCAAGTTGAAGACCACACAGGCTGAGCAGGAGATGTACAAGGTCATTTAGCAAGAACTATTTATGCCACATTAGGATTCCCTGACATCTCATATTTCAACTTTATCCCACAGATTATCTTTGCCTTCCTTTGTTAACCTTGCATAATTAGAACCTGTTAGAAAGAAAAAAGAGATTATATATATATATATATATATATATATATATATTTTTTTTTTTTTTTTCTTCAGGGCTTCAGATGAAGCAAAAAATGCAGGAGAAGCAATAGAGAGCCTGATTTGGAATGAACATGTGGCATATTTTCAAGTCTGAAAGCTATCCAAAAATGCAGTGGGATGCCTTGGAAGTTGTTAAGTGCTGTATCGTGGAAGTGCTCAGGCTGACGCGGTCCCACTTGAATAGGCTGTTACATAAAAAAAGAAGCAAATGATGACAGCTGGACTAGATGTGTGCTGAGGTGTCCTGTAGGGCATCCAGTAAGTTATATCTGCTCTACACAAAATATTATTTTCAGGAACCTTTAAAATAAATAGTTTCGATTTACTTTCTTTTGTTGTGGCCTTCCTACAATATTCTCCATAGGACCACTATATTTGTGAAATTTCCAAAAAATGAAGTCTGTAAGAAAATATTCAACCCAACACATGCATTGGGTAGGTCTTTAAAATGTTCTACATTGTGAGAGTCTATAGTAGCTGTTTTGCTAATTAAACTGTAAACAGTAACAGCCTTTACCATCTTCCTAGCATGTTTCAGCAGTTCAACCATGTCTTTCAGGGCCTAGCATGTTTTATACCTCTCTGTCATTCTCAGTGGGAATGCTTTTTAAGGTCAGGCTTTCTGCTTCAGTATCACAAGACCACTCTTAATATTCCAGACATCTCATTTTTTCTCTACAATATACAAAGCTGGAAGAGTGAAAAGGAGCAAGACACAACTCCTTCTCCAATGCGATGTCTTTTGTTAGCAAATTAAATTTCCCAGAAACAAACCATGGGAGTTACCCTGCCATATCACTCGTGAGAACTAGGTCATGTTGGTCCTCTTACACCAAAAACCGGCAAAAGAAAACAAGATTATTGTGATTAGTTTAGACTATTATTTCTCAACTAAGAGTGGTACTGCCTCCTAATAGGTATTCATAAACCGCTGGGAGCAATTTTTAAAAATAGTTTTCCTGCCTGCAACATAAGGTTGAAAATGAGTTGCGAGGGGCTAAGATCAATATACATGATTCTATGATCAGAAAGTCCTGCTCAGTGAAGACTTTGAAACTTTCTAAGTCTCAGGAAAAGCACTAGTCTGGGCAAAACTGATACCTTTCCTTGGATCTAGGCACATTACTGGCTGAAAAAAATTAGATTTATGATGATAAGAAAAAGAAGAGGCTGTGTGGTAGGCAAGCAATTATATCTGTCACAATTTTTTTACTTTCTATGACTCCTTCTTTTATTTTTGTGCAACTCTGAAACAACAAAGGAAATGCATGTTTAAAATTCTAAATACCCTGTGGAAGATATTATGTATCATTTTGACTTGCTATTGTTTCCACAACATCTCCGCCTCAATAAATAAGGGTTGATGATGCTGACAATGGCATGTGTCAGGAGTTGTTAAGTAGCCTGAAGAGAAACATAAGTTACCTGGTGATTATAATTGTCAAAGCATGCACACATACCTGAGGTTGGCTATACCCAAAAGCCTGAACTTTGATTTTTTTAAAATTTTGCTTTTATATTAATGGAACTTGAATGCTTCTCAAAACTAAAATCCTGATCAAAAAATAAGACTAAAGGCAATATTGTTCTCTTTTATTAAAAACCTTTATAAGAGTAAAATGGAATTTTGATAAATAAATTTAAGGGAGATTTTAACAATGCTTGGAAATCTATACCAAGGTAACTTGTAAGGATATATGAAAGAGTGATAGGAAATATGTTTTACTATTCAAATGAGTTCTTAACAAAAGTTAGGATATATAAATAATTTTTACAGGCAGAATAAAGGAACACTTGTTAGGAAAGAACCATGAAAATCTGCTGAAATATTGAACTCATTTGTTAAGGTATTTTAATTATTTCTGATAATTGTCTATTTGGTAAAATTATCTTAGCCATCTAACTAAACCTAAGAAGGACCATCATATCTACTCCCTCGATTCCATAATTACTACTCCCTGTTGCATGGAATAGAAACACTTATTCATCTGAGCCTCATCCCAAATGTCTATGCTTCCAGACTATTCTCCCACCATGACCTATCTTATGATACACTTAATAGTCAAATCTTCAATGAACACATGATGAAAAGCCTTCCTGACATCAATATATGTAATATTTTACCTAACTCTTTCAGTTACCTTTATTTATGTAATTTTACAAAGTACATTTTGTAACTGTGCTCACCTAGCCTAGTTATGCATAATTAGTTGCTTAATAAATGCTTTTTCCATCTGATAGTGATAAATTACCTTTTTCAAGTGTAATAACACTTCTCAAGTAACCCGAAAAAATTGCTTTATAATTGAAAAAAAATCTACCCCATCTTATATGTGGACTCAAGATTGCTTTAAAATAACTTGGAAGAAAGTAAGATTAAATCTCTAAAGATCCGATATTTACTTCTGCTGAGTTTTAATATATATGCACATTCACTTGCTCTTAAACTTTTATATTAGACAGAAAAAAATAATTTTTAAATTCAAGAAATTAGCCCAGAGTCAGAATACGAAAATCACCATCAACTGAATTTGTAACACCGTCTAACAGCCATCTTTATTATTAGATTTGTATGTTTCAAGGATAGAGGTAGAATTTTAGAAATGTAATACTTAGTCTACGGCGTTACATTCTTTGTAAGGAATCATGTACTCTTCCATTCCCTGCTGCTGTTTTCACACAGTCTTACTCTCTAATGTTAGCATAGGAAGCATATATGTAAAATAATTTATTTCCTGCACAAACACAAAAAGAGGGTTGCCAAAAAAAAAAAAAGTTTGAAATGTTTATAAATGCATTAAACAAGGAACATTAGTTTTGCTGGTAATGTAAAATTTTAGAAAATCAGATAAGACTCTGTAGCTTAAATTAACACTAGCTGTTTGTGACTTGAGAGGATTCTTTAATTAAAGATGTTTTGATATATGGCTATCAAAAGATTTAAGTTGCACTTTAATTCTTATATGTGAAAATGTGCTTGCCAGATAAATTCATTTTTTTTTTTTTGAGATGGAGTTTCTCTCTCCTTACCCAGGCTGGAGTGCAATGGCGCGATCTTGGCTCACCGCAACCTCTGCCTCCCGGGTTCAGGCAATTCTCCTGCCTCAGCCTCCTGAGTAGCTGGGATTACATACACGCGCCACCATGCCCAGCTAATTTTTTGTATTTTTAGTAGAGATGGGGTTTCACCATGTTGACCAGGATGGTCTCGATCTCCTGACCTCGTGATCCACCCGCCTCGGCCTCCCAAAGTGCTGGGATTGCAGGCTTGAGCCACCGCGCCCGGCTGATAAATTCATTTTTGAAATGCTGAAGTTTATGGAAAGAGTCCTTTCAATTGACAAAATACTTCAGAATGGAATGCAAAATTTCACCAAGAAAGTTGGTGTGACACTGAATCTGGTCAAAGGGAATGACTAACAACTATCTTTTCTCTAAGAACCATGGCTCTTTTCTCTATTAGCTTAAGTAATTTAACCACAGCCCTTTCCCCTTCCAATTTTTTTTTTTCTAGGAGAAATAGCCTTAAATTCATGTTCATTGGAGTCACTTTCAAATACTGTTTCCCAGAATTACTGTATGAACATATGCTTCTCTCCTGTGCTCAAAGTAAAAGTCAAAAAATAGTCAATGAATGATTTATTCATTAAATTTACTTAGCAAATTATTTTTTGTACATTTACTCTGTGACAGGCGCTGGAGATGTAATAATGAACAAAACAAACGTAGTTCTGACCCTAGTGGAGCTTGTATATTTTATATCTAAGAAAAGTTAGTATCAATTGATAAGGTGAATGTATCAATTGAAATGATCACTGTTTTTGAAAAATAGAGAATTGATTGTAAAGAAGCCAAATTGAATAAAGGGAAGTAACTTATGAAGATATTTTAATAATCTAAAGTATCTGAAAATGGAGAGACAACAAAGTGAAGTCTGGATGATAAAACCTACAGGATTTTGTGATGCCGTGAATGTCCAAGGACGGGAAGAGGAGGTGTTAAATATGATGGTACATTTCAGAGACAACTGGTGATCTCTCTAATTACCATTATGCCTCTTTTCAACAGTAATACAAATGTTTGTGAGCATCATGGAATCCTTCCAATGTTTTGGTTCACATAAACCCAACTAGAAGACTCACGTTATCATCAAACTCTCCTTCATTCATTTATGAAGTCATTTTATGTGTCAGGCATTTTATACAGGCATAAGAAAAGATATAAGGCAGGAATAAAAGATTCCTAGAAAAATACCTCATACAAACATGGAGTCCCTCTTGCTTCTTCCCTACACTTGGATTGCATCTCAATTTCTCCATGATAACGTCCATGATTATGTCCTGTAATGTAGACATTTTGTATCCTAGCTAAAGACTACATTTTGCAGCCTGATTTGAAGCTGTATATAGCTATGTGACTAGGTTTTAACCAAAAAAATGTGAACATATTATGTTTACAAGTTGAGTCATGTTTGTAAAACAGAAGAAGTATGTCCTGTAGACTCTCTTTCTTCCTTTCCCTTATAATCAGTGGAATGGGGGTGTGATGGTGGAAGTTGTAATAGCCATTCTGCATCCAGAGATCGAAGTCCTGAGGATGCCAAACTAATGGGTCCTTGGTACTCTGAAAACATCGTATTATCTCTGGACTGCTAAGATGGATAAACTTCTACCTTAAATACATTATTATATATGTTTTTTTAAACAGTAACTTTGTACAGTTAACTTTCTTTTTATTTTGGTTTCCTGGCTAAGTGTTTTAGAATACACTTTTCTGTACCTATTTTCTTCAGTGCTAATTACTCCCTTGAGAGGGACTTAATTTTGTCCAGCCTCTAAATAAAAATTGTGCATCTCAAAAATTTTAACATATGGTTGCAGACTTTGAAGGGAAGAACACAAGGACTTTAGGAAGATTACAGTTAATTAGTTGATCAACTGAATTATGCAAAGTAAAAGAACAGGATAGTAGACCCAGAACCCTCTGGGAAATATATATATATTTACATATATAAATATATATATATATATATATGTGTGTGTGTGTGTGTGTGTGTATGTGTATACATATTTCCCCTCATTGAGTTTCCCTCTATTTTGCCTCACTTTTTAATTTGACTCCTATGAAGTAAGCAAGCCAGAATTTACCTCTTTCTCAGGCTTCCAACATTTACTACAGAGTGACCATTTGGTTGTAACACAAAATCCAGTCCTATTCTTTCCCCTTCCATTTTTTTGTTCCTTCATTTCTTCTTTCCCTTCTTTTCTCTCTCTCCCTCTGTGTGTGTCTTAGATTATGTAGAGTTGGATATTCTTTCCAAGCTAATAAAAAAAAAAACCCTGTATAACTGTAGAGAGCCAGAGTGGCCCACCCGCTCTGGGGGAATCAACAGCAAGGCTGCTGTGAACATTGGGTGAACTCCAGAGAAACCAAACCATAATAGGGAAACATGTATGTCTTGAAGAAGAACAGAGAGGCCTAGAATAAGATAACCAACTCCGACTGACCTTACTACAAGATAGTCGTTAGCTAAACTATGTTAGCTAATGTGTGAAAACTATAATCACAGGCTGTTCTGAGTAACTACATCCTCCCTCTGCTATATGCTTTGTAAACATATAAAGTGCTCTGAGTCGGGGCCGAAGAGACCAACAGCATCAGCTTTTTGGACCGCCTGGCCCAACTTTATCTAGTTTGTCTGTATGTCTTTCTTTATCCCCTGCCGTGTACATCTGAGATCAAGGCATTGGCAGATCCGGTGTCCAGCAAGGACACGTTTCCTGGTTTGCCTATGGCTATCTTTTCCTTGTATCCTTACACAGTGGAGAGGAGAGAGAGAAAGAGGGAGCAAGCTCTCGAGTGTCTCTTCTTATATGGATACCAATCTCATGAGGAAGGTTTGATTTACTTACTTCCCAAAGGTCTCACCTCCAAACATCATCACATTAAAAATTAGGCTTCATTTTTTTTTTTTTTTTTTTTGCAAGGGGACATTATTCAGTACCATAGCATTCCACCCCAGTCCCCTGTAATTCATCTCCCTCTCACACATTTCTTCCAAAAATTGTACAAGTCTTAACTCATTCCAGCACCAATCCTAATGTCTAAAATCCAAAGTCTCATGTAAACATCATCTAAATCAGATGTGGGTGAGACCTAAAGTAAAAGTCATTCTGAGCCAAAACTCCTCTCCGGCTGTGAACCTATGAAACAAAAAAAGTTATGTGCTTCCAAAACATAATGGTGGGAGAGGCATAGGGTAGACATTTTCACTCTGAAAGGAAAAAAAATAAGACAGAAGGAAGCGTAATAGGCCCCCAGCAAGTCTAAAACATAGGACATCAAATGCCATGAGACCTTAAGGCTCAAGAACAATCCTCTGTCTCTCAGTGTTTGGTCTATGGGCCCACTGGGGTGGCATGGCCCTATCCCTCCCTTGGTTCAATAGGTCAGCTCTGCAGGAGCTCCATCCTCTTGATGCCTAGGCCATGTCCCTGATGATCTCTGAATCACCTTTGAAGTCTTTGTTACCTTTTCTTCGATGATAGCATACATTCACAGTTTTCATCACTCTGTCTCACTTTCTCTGTTTTCTTTAGTCCCATCTGGTAGTTTTCTCTGGTGGCTTAATTTCCTCTCTATCCCCAGCTTCTGGTGAGATGGCCGATTAAGTCCCTGGGTCACACCCACGCTAATCTCCTTATCAAAGATAGGTTTGCCATACACTTGATGGTCTCTTCTGAATATACTCTCTCATTTTTTTGTAATACAGACAGGCAGGCTTAGAATTTTCCAAATCTTTAAGTTCTAATTTATTTTTGCCTAACAATTTCATCTTCAATTCATTTCGCCCCTCTTTTATTTTACCATATGCAGTCAGAAAAAACCAAGAGGCCACTTCAACACTTTGATTAGATATTTCCTCAAGCAAACATCCAATTTCATTCCTAACAAGTTGTAACTGCTACAGAACATGAGAACACAAACACAATTTAGCCAAGTTCTTTGCTATTTTATAACATTGCCTTTCATCAAGTTTTTAATAACATGTTTCTCATTTCTGTTTGAGACTTCATCAGAATGGCCTTTGCCAACCATATTTCAATCAACTTTCTATACATAATTACGTATGTATTCTCTAAGAGGACAGCAGCTTTCTCTACAGCTTTCTTCTTTTTTATCCTGAGCCCATACTGGAATTGCTTTTAAAACTCTTTTCACAGGAATGTTGGCTTTTTCTAGCCCATACCTTAAAACTTTTCAAGCCTATATCCATTACCCAATTCCAAAGCTGCTTCCAGTTTTACATATTTATTATAAGATTTCTCAACTTCTCTGTACCAATTGCTGTCTTGATCAGCTTACGCTGCTGTCACAAAATACTATATATTAGGCGGCTTATACAATAAGCATTTTTTCTCACAATACTGCAGGCTGGATGTCTGAGATTCAGGTGCTAACCGATATAGGGACTGGGTTAGGGCCCTCTTTATGGTTGGCAGGCAACTGTCTTATTTTATCCTCCCATGGCATAGGACAAAGAGAGAGAGAGAGAGAGAGAAAGAGAGAGAGGAGACAAGCTTTCTTGTATATCTTATCATAAGGGACTCCACTTCCTGACCTACTTAACTCTTAAATACCCCATCTGGAAATACTATCACATTGAGGGTTAGGGTTTCAACATATGAATTTTTTGAGAACACAAACATCAGTACAAAGCAAATCTCAAAACTATGATGTCGTAGTCCGAGGCTACATACCATATGATTCTATTTGTATGACCTTCTGGGAGAGGCAAAACTATATAGGCAAAAATAGAATCCCTGGCTGCCTGGGCTAAGTTCAGTTAGAAGGATGACTGTAAAGGGAGAGAAGAAACTTGTTTGAATTGATGATGGTGTTCTGGGTCTTTACGATCATGGCGATTACCAAGCTCTATACATTTGTCAAAACTCATCACTGTCAAATTTAAAAGGGTGAACTTTACTGTATATAAAAAATACTTCAATTTTGTACTTAAAAATTGGAATCAGAGGTAAGATTTACTTAAAGATAAAAGCACACAGAAGCCACATTTACCATAAGTTCCAATTCTTTCCGCACCAGGCTATGGAAATTAGAAAGTAAAAAGGAGAAAAGACTGCTGTTTGCCTAATAATGTGTAGGCGGACTTTGGAAAGAGCCAGAGTTCTATAGTTACCTTTTTCTGCTTCTCTCTATATCCTGCTATTTCTCTCTCTATGTTCCAGAAAACCTGAAATAGCTTTGATAGATTCAGATCCAAAATGTGGCTTCTATATATGTCTACATATTTTGTTCTACAATTCTTCATTTTTCACAATTGTCTTTCTCACGCTCCTCTCAAATACAAATTTCTGTCAATACATTTTTTCTTAGTAACGTATTTTGGAAAAAGTCAAATTTTTCCTAGTAGCATATTTTGGAAAATGTATTTTGGAAAAAGTTAATATAAATATATGGAAGCATGAAACACAGAAAGGTACTTGGAGAAAGAATACACCTCTCTTAAAATTAAATTACTATATCATCAAAGCAAGTCAAAGCTTTTGATTATATACATAAAACATTACATTATAAAGAATGAATTATATATATGATCTAACGTATACTATATGTTAAACTTACTACGTGGTAAAATTAGCAGTGAAGGAGAAAATATTAATATTTTTGTCGGAAAGCCTGAGCACAATGCCATAGCATGATGAGAGACTCCAGCTGTTGAGTCAGCTCTTCTAACTTGCTTCCTTTATTCCTTAGCCCATGCTTTCCCTTTCCTTTGAAGTACACAGAACCTCTTAAAGTTCCAAGTTGTTTTTTTTTCTGACAACCACTGTGCCCAGTGCTTTTGGTGCCCTCCACAAAAACATCTTTTCCTTCCTTGCCAGTGAAGGCAGATTCCATTCACTTCTTGGATGTTCAGGTACTTAAGGGGAAGCTGAGCCTGCTCTGCCTCTGGCCAGGAATCAGGTGTCGTCATTTTATTTCCTTTGCCAGCAAATGACCTAATGGAGCAGAAGATGGCTTGAGACTCTGGGAACAAATTTTCTCACACTTTAAAAAGGGATATGAATGGCCGGGCGCGGTGGCTCAAGCCTGTAATCCCAGCACTTTGGGAGGCCGAGGCGGGTGGATCACGAGGTCGAGAGATCGAGACCATCCTGGTCAACATGGTGAAACCCCGTCTCTACTAAAAATACAAAAAATTAGCTGGGCATGGTGGTGCGTGCCTGTAATCCCAGCTACTCAGGAGGCTGAGGCAGGAGAATTGCCTGAACCCAGGAGGCGGAGGTTGCGGTGAGCCAAGATCGCGCCATTGCACTCCAGCCTGGGTAACAAGAGTGAAACTCCGTCTCAAAAAAAAAAAAAAAAAAAAAAAAAAGGGATATGAGTAAGGCAGTATAGATTGAGTTGTGCCCCGAATCCCAAATTCATATATTGAAACTGCAACCTCTAGTGTGACTATATTTGGAGATATGGCCTGTAAGGAGGTAATAAAGGGTACATGACGTCATAGGGGTGGGGCTCTAATCCAGCAGAGCTGACATCCTTCTAGGAGGATGAAGTGACACCAGAGCTCGCTCTCCTGCCATGCTAACACAGAGAAAAGACCCAGTGAAACACAGTAAGAAGGTGGCTGTCTACAAGTCAGGAAAGAGAGGCCTTACCAGAAACCAAGTTTGCTGCCACTTTAATCATGGACCTCTATCCTCCAAGACTGTGGTATATTAAATGTTTTAGCCACCCAGACTGGAGTATTTTGTCATGGTAGCCGGGGCAGACTAAAGCATAAGAGAAGCACTCACTGTCCCCTTCCTGGCTTTGGACTTGGCTATGTGAAAATGTGATGATCGACTCTTCTGTGCTTATCTTGAATTCGTGAAAGAAAAAGCCTGAGAGAGCAAGAGCCAACAGGCTGAGAATATGAACTGGAGAAAAAGAAAAAGAAGGTCAGTCCTCCATGATTTTACTGGAGATGATTTTAGCAGAGCTCCAGGGGTGGTGGCAGGGATGTCTCCAACCACGGTGGTTGTGGAAGTACAAAAGCAGCAGGAACTTCTACATATACAAAGGTCTTTGGTCAAGAACTGCCTGAAAAATAATTTTTCCCGTTGGAAAACTCAATATTTAGCCTGAATCCTTCAGGCTCCACTGTTTGAAATGAGTCCTGTCTTTTGTAGCACTTGTCCTTAATAGACTCAAATATCCGTCTCATAAATTTTTTACCTACTTTGAAATTTCATCTGGAAAAATAACATTTAGGTTATCACTGTTTTTCATAGATCCCAAGCGCTCTGGCAAGCCAGCTGGCTCTGGTCCAGCTTGTGACTTTTCTTGGCAGAAAAGAGGTTTGGTTCTTAAACAGCTCAATGGGAGCTAATCTACCAAAGCTCAATTCTGTTTCATGCCCTTCTGTGACATCACTGAAGGCCACCTGTCCACTTCACAGTCCTTGTCACTCACTTCAGGATGTGAGCTGCTTCTTTCAGGGTAGGGTTATGAACAGTGAGCTACCGTAAACTTCTATGTGCCTCTCTGAGTTCATGTTGTTTATTTTACTGCTTGGTGGCTTAGGCTCATAGCAATACAGGTTTGAAGTTTTCCCAAGTCATATGAAAAGCCTTTCTTTTTTCTTTTATTGTACTTTAGGTTCTGGGGTACATGTGCAGATCATGCAGGATTGATGCATAGGTACACACATGGCAATGTGGTTTGCTGCCTCCATCCCCCCATCACCTATATCTGGCATTTCTATCCAGGTTATCCCTCCCTGACTTCCCTACCCCCCCACCGTTGTCCCTCCTTGGCCCCCCCCCAATAGACCCCAGTGTGTGATGCTCCACTTCCTGTGTCCATGTGTTCTCATTGTTCAACATAAGCCTATGAGTGAGAACATGTGGTGTTTGATTTTCTGTTCTTGTGTCAGTTTGCTGAGAACGATGGTATCCTGATTCATCCATGTCCCTACAAAGGACACTAATTCATCATTATTTATGGCTGCATAGTATTCCATGGTGTATATGTGCCACATTTTCCTTGTCCAGTCTATCATTGATGGGCATTAGGGTTGGTTCCAGTTCTTTGCTGTTGTAAACAGTGCTGCAATGAACATATGTGTGCATGTGTCTTTATAACAGAATGATTTATAATCCTTTGGGAATATACCCAGTAATAGGATTGCTGGGTTAAATGGAATTTCTACTTCTAGGTCCTTGAGGAATCACCACACTGTCTTCCACAATGGTTGAACCAGTTTACACTCCCACCAAGAGTGTAAAAGTGTTTCTATTTCTCCACACCCTCTCCAGCATCTGTTGTCCCCAGGTTTTTTAATGATTGCCATCCTAACTGGCGTGGGGTGGTATGTCAGTGTGGTTTTGATTTGCATTTCTCTAATGACCAGTGATGATGAGCATTTTTTCATATGTTTGTTGGCCTCATATATTTCTTCTCCTAAGTAAAAAGAACAAAGCGGGAGGCATCTTGCTACTTGACTTCAAACTATACTACAGGGCTACAGTAATCAAAACAGCATAGTACTGGTACCAAAACAGACATATAGACCAACGGAACAGAACAGAGGTCCTGGAGGGAATGCCACACATCCACAACCATCTGATCTTTGACAAACCTGACAAAAACAAGCAATGGGGAAAGTATTCTTTCTTTAATAAATGGTGTTGGGAAAACTGGTTAGCAGTGTGCAGAAAGCAGAACTGGACCCCTTCCTGACACCTTATGCTAAAATTAACTGCAGATGGATTAAAGACTTAAATATAAGACCTAAAACCATATAAACCCTAGAAGAAAACCTACGCAAAACCATTCAGGGCATAAGCAAGGACTTCAAGACTTAAAAAACAAAAGCATTGGCAACGAAAGCAAAAATAGGCAAATGGGACCTAATTAAACTCCAGAACTTCTGTACAGAAAAATCAATCAAAAAAAGAAACAATCATTAGAGTGACCCAGCAACCAACAGAATGGGAAAGAATTTGTGCAATATAGCAATCTGACAAAGGGCTAATATCCAGAATCTACAAAGAACTAAAAAAGATTTACAAGAAAAAAACAAACCCATCCAAAAGTGAGTGAAGGATATGAACAGACACTTTTCAGAAGAAAAGCCTTTCTTATATGTTTTAATTCTAACAATTATCCTAGGGTAGGTATTAGCATCCCTGTTTTACAGAGATATATGGTAACTTGGCTGGCATGATCAAGACAGTAAGTAGAAAAGACAGCATATAAACTCAGATTAGCCTGATGCCAAAGCCCATGTTGTTACTTCAGTCAACTGCCTTTGTAAAATATGTTGTGATAGAGGGAATGCTCAGATACTATTAAATTTCTTCTCTCCAGGATGAGGTAAAAAGTACTTTAAAGATAAGCCAGGAAGGAGTGAAGGAATGATGAAGAAACAGAAGCCTACGGGTCAGATTGAAGACCAGGATAATGCAGTCTTTGGTGATTCTAAGTGCTGGATCTTGTCTAGGTTCAGCCGTGAAGTGTGCTGGAACTTTAGAGATGTATTTTTTCACATCTGTCCAGCATACCTGTATCTACTCCTCATACAAATGTACCCTCTATCTCTCTCCAAAGTCCATGTGATTCTGATAGTGTCATTACTGGACTCCATTCCCTTGACTAAGTGGTTTGTCTAGGAGCAGCCGTTACCTAAGCCAGGACAAAGATTGATAAATCACTGAAGATGGTGAGAATTCAGGCTTCTCCCGTCTCTAAGATTATTAAGCAGAGATGACTTAAGACAGGATCAGTAGATAGCCGTGGTTCCAACTACTTGTAATGAGCCAGTGTAGTAGGAGAGATTAGACGGGGAAGATGATAAAGGCAGAGACTGAGACACAATCCTGGTGGTGACTGAGTTCCTGCTCCCAATGTCTGAGGTCCCTAGATATGACCTGTTTTCTCCAGCAAGCCTTTCGATCACGTGAAATGTTTCAGCACCTCTCCACTAAGTCTTTTTCGCCCCTTTTGCATCTCTATCACTTGCAAGCAAAAGAATACTGTCGACTTCAGGGGCTGAGTCATGCAACTAACACTCACTTTAAACAGTACTTTCCTAAGTGATATGGTAAATTTGCAAACTGGGCAAGTGACAAATCTCAAATATGTGATATGATGTGTGTTTGCAAGCCTTCTGGAGCTTGTAGGCTGTGGGGCAGTATGTGAAGTCAGCTATAATAGGGTTGGCAGCATCTTAGTGTCTGAGATTTGCAGAATGATTCATTTGAGTTGAAACGGAAGTCTAGTGTCCTCAAGGCAAGACCACAGCTGAACATGTTTGGAGTTCAAGCAAGAGCTGTAGGGGTAGGTAATACAAAACAAACAAAAATGTAGCCGTATGATCTGGTGGTCTGGGTAGATGCTCAGAGCGAGGGTTAAGGATGCATTTCAAAGACCCTGAAAGTATCAGAAGACTCATCTTAGGTGCCATATACATTAATCAGGCTTGTGACAGAAGAGTTCTACTTCATGGATTCATTCATTAAGCTTTAATTGCATACTTACTGTGATCAGACACTGTGGCTGTGAACCAGGTTTAGTTCTAATTGGCAGAGGATCTAGTCTGAGATAAATATATAGAATTGTACCATGTGGCAGGATTGTGTGGGTAGAGGATTTTTAGGGGTAGACTCTCAAACCCTCAAGGGCTAACAGATTTTACTTAATTGTGGAAAACACACACACACACACACACACACACACACACACACTCTCATTATCTGAAACTTGTTCATACTACTCCAGTTGTAGTCTCTTCACTGAGATCAAAACTCATATATCCAAATGCATATTCGATATCATCACTTGGAAATCTGAGAGTGTATCTCTAATTTAACATGGCCAAATAAAACAGTTTCTCTGCTAGTGTTCCCTGGCTTACTAAGTGACTACATCTTCCACCCACTTAGTTGCTCATCTTCAAAGGACTGAGTGACATATTAATTCTCATGGTATAAATATGATTACTGTGATAAATCGAATAGTTTACCAACTAAACCCTGGAATGTTATTTTAATAAAACTTACATTTCTGAATATTGTAGTTCTGATGCTCTTAGAGGATACAGCTTTCCTGGCTGATACACTCATTTTTCCAATTATAACCAAGATTAGTAGATATGTGGCATTCCTAAGAATTAGGTTTCCCCCTTTCAACCATAAGTGGGAAAGGTTTATAGCACAAATGTTGGATGAATACCAATGAAATATTTCTGGCAATGGATATTGCTTTGTCATACATCCTTTATGCTATGTTTCTTGAAAATATCTCCTGGATTAACCCTGACATGGTATAAGTAGAATTCATGTTATTATTTCTTTTCATTCTTCAACCTAGTGAAATGGGGAATAAGGGAAAAGGTGAGAATGATTAAGAAGAGAAATAGAATGACTTAGTAAATGGGTCAGGCCAATTAAAGTTTAGCACCCCACAAAATAATAAGTGGCTGGGACTAATGAGAAGAATTTTTAAGGTCACTTAGGTCTTTAAACATGTAATTTATTGCTTGAAAATCTTCCTTTGAAATGAACAGTGACTTTGAAGAAGTTGCAAATTCACTTTATAATAAGTCAAAGATCAGGTACATCACCTGCTGGTAGAAGTGGAACACTATAATTTGCCTGTTTCATTCTCTGTGATAGTAGTAAAATCCATGAATCTGTGATTCAAAAGTCATACCTGATATGGTTCTCTCTCTTTGTATTTTATAAAAGATTTTAAACCTTTAGATATTCTACTATCTTTAAAGTACTACAAGAGATGTTGAGAGAACATTGTATAATGGTATGTTTTATTAAATATAGATTTTTTTACTACTTATATTCAGCCCACAGTCCTGGTTTCCTGTTACAGTAACTGTTCAACTTAGCTGCACCCCAGATAATCTGGGAGGGAGAAAAGCACCAGCCTATTTCCAAGACCTGAGTTAAATATATGGGCCTTTCCTTTCAAATGTATCACAATGAAGAACATGTTTCTCCTCTGTGCATTAATTTCTCTGCCTATAAAATAAATATTCCATGTAGCTCAGGTAGTAAGAGATCTCTGAGACATCAAGTTCTTTTAGACGAGTTTTGTAAAAATGCAATAGAATTATGATTTCTGGATCTCATTGTTGGTAAGAATGAAAATAGAACTTTTGTAAGCACTTCATAATAATAGAAGAAATTACAATAAACTCCCAAAAAGAGAGACTGTACTTGTTTTTCTGATGTCTGTTAGAATCAAACAATTTATGTAGGCCATATGTCCTATGTCAAATATGGAACTAAGGTCGAGCATGGATAAAATCTGAGACACATTTTATGATTGGCTCCACCACTTTCTTCACAGAAATCAATGACTAAAACAAACTTGGAGACATGTGGAGAACATTCCACATGACAGCAGGACACTCTATTCAAACACCTGGCTGAAACCACTGCTGCAAAAATCATAACAGAAAAATATTGCAGTGAAAGAAATCTGACCTAAACAATCCCATATCTGGTTTCTAACCTCCAAGCTGTCTTTGCTCTTTCCCAGGTGTAGGCCAAACTAACTTTGGGAGGAACTTGGCGTATAGTATAGCTTTGAAACAAAGCTGATAACAGCTCTTTCCCAAACCAAACCCCCTTTCTGCCTGGGTACTAGATTGCCTTTGCTGGCCAAACAGGTTAGCTACAAGATCAGAAATTTTGATTTGGAAGTCATGCAACTGGAGGCTGCAGGATTCTAAAACGCTCCAAATTGTTCCTGGGGATAACATCACCATTGTAAAACCTAAGATAAGTGCCTGAGATATTTTGCAGATGTTGCACTCAACAGATCAGCTGGCAGCACCCAGATCAATAAACTGGCTCATCTGGTCTTGTGGCCCCCATGCCAGTACTGACTCAGCACAAGAAGACAGCTTCCACACCCTATGATTTCATCTCTGACCCGACCAAGCCGAACTCCTGATTCACTGGCCCCCTACCCACCAAACTATCGTTAGAAATTCCAACCCCTGCACTATTGGGGAGACTGATTTGAGTAATAGTAAAATTCTGGTCTCCCGAACAGCTGGTTCTGCGTAATGACTCACTATCGCAATTCTGCTATCTTCATGAATTGGCCCTGTCTAGGCAATGGGCAAAGTGAACCTGTTGGTGGTTGCACTGCTATGGATAGATTTGTGTCTCTTCAGGACATGGATGAACCTGGAAACCATAATTCTCAGCAAACTGACACAAGAGCAGAAAATCAAACACTGTATATTCTCACTCATAGGTGGGTGTTGAACAATGAGAACACATGGACACAGGGAGGGGAGCATCACACACTGGGGTCCGTTGGGGGGAAATGGGGGAGGGACGGGGGGGTGGGGAGGTGGGAAGAGATAGCATGGGGAGAAATGACAGATACAGGTGAGGGGACGGAAGGCAGCAAAGCACACTGCCATGTGTGTACCTATGCAACAATCTTGCATGTTCATCACATGTACCCCAAAACCTAAAATGCAATTAAAAAAAAAAAGATTTGTGTCCCTTCAATATTCACATGTTGAAGATTTAACCCCCAGTGTGATGTTTGGGGCTTTACTTTACATTAAGTTATGAGGATGGGGTCATGATGGTATAACCAGTGCTCACATAAAAATAGACCAGAGAGTTTTCTCTCCGTCTCCCTAGAACATGAAGGTGTAGGTAAAAGGCAGCCATCTGCAAAGCAGGAAGACAACCCTCACCAAAAACTGAATTTGCCAGCACTCTGATCTTGGACTTCCCAGCCTCCAGAAATGCAATAAATAAATGTTTTTTTATTTAAGTCACTAATTCTATGCTATTTTGTGATAGCAGCCTGAGCTGATTGAGACAGTTCTTGTACTAAGAAGTGGAGGACTGTTGTAACAAAGAAATAAAAATACTGAAGCAGCTTTGAAACTGGGTAAGGGATGAGGCTAGAAAAGCTGTGAGATTCGTGGTAGAAAAAGCCAGTGGTGCCGTAAAGGAACAGCTAATTTTGGCAAGAAACTCAGAAAGAAAAGAGAAGAGCTGTGGAGGAAGCGCCTATCTTCTTAGAGAATATGCTAATATTCATGAACAAAATAATGGTAGATGTCTTAGTCCATTGGTGATGCTGTAGCAAAATACCTGAGACTAGGTAATTTATAAACAACAGAATTTTTTGTTCCTCACTTTTCTGGAGGCTAAGACGTCCAAGCTCAGGTTTATTCCAAATGTGCTGCAATTATTGTAGATGGCTGCCTTCTTCCTGTAACCTTAAGTGGCAGAGAGAAAGAGAGATAGCTAGAGACAGAAAGAAAAAAAAAAAAAAAAAGAAAGCATGCTCTTAGTGATTTCGCTTCTACTAATTACATGATGAGCACCCCACACTCGTGACCTCATGAAGCCTAATGACCTTCTGGAGACCCCATTTTGATGGGAGTTAGGTCTTCAATATATGAATTTTGGGGAGACACAATTAAGCCCATGCGGAAACACATGTCTGCTGTATAGGCCACTTGGTCTGCAGTATTTTGTTAAAACAGCCTAAACTGACTAATAAGCATGCATAGACTATTCACAAAAGTAGAGTATGTCACTGGCCATAAAACAAACTGAAATCATACAGAGTACATTTTCTAAGCATAATGCAATCAAATGAGAAATCAATAGGAGAAAGACAAAAGAAAACTGAAAAACAATAGGGAAATCACTTAAGTAAATAGCTATTTCTATGAAAAAAGTCAATAGAATTATATTTTCAAAAACTTAGTAGAAATGAACAAGTTCTCCAAAAACCACAAATCACCAAATCTCAACAAGGATGAAAGAGACCATATTGATAGCTGCTTTACTATTGAAAAGGTTGAATTTATCATTTAAAACCTCCCTTTTATCTAGGCGTGGTGGCACACACCTGTAGTCCTTGCTACTTGGGAGGCTGAAGTGAGAGAATCACCTGAGCCCCAGTATCTCAAGGTTGTAGTGAACTGTGTTTGTGGCATTTCACTCCAGCCTGGGGGACAGAGAAAAGTTGTCTCTCAAAATAAATAAATAAATAAATAAATACAAATAAAAGAAAGAAAGAAAACAAAAAAGAAGTTTCCTTAAAATATTGTCCAGGCACAGGTGATTCTACTGGAGAATTCTACTAAACGTTTTAACAACTAGGTAAGACCTAGGTACTCAAACTCTTATAGAAAAATCTCTTCTCCTTTTAGAAGCATAGGGAATGCTTCTCAACTCATTTATTGAGGTGAGCATTACCCTAATACAAAAACTAGAAAAATATAGTTTAAAAAATAAAGAAGATCAATACATCTTATTAATGCAAAAATCTTTAACCCAGTATTATAAAAATTAATTAAGCAATGTATAACAAAATTATATACCATAACCAGGTGAGATTTCATCCAAATTTATACAACTGTTTCAACATTTGAAAATCAAAAACTATAACCCACTATTTCAATAAGCTAAAAATAAAAATGATATGATTATATCAATTGACATAGAAAAAATATTTGACAAAATCCAAAACCCACTTATGATAGAAGCACTCAGCAGCTTAGGAATGGAGAGAAATTAACTTAACCTGACAAAAGGCATATTAAAAAAAAATACGGATAACATCACATTTTGACAGTGAAAGACTGAATGCTTTCTCCTTAAGTCTAGGAACAGGACAGAATGTCTACTCTACTACTATTATTCAATGTAGTACCGGGATTTCTAGCCACTGCAATGAGCAAAAAAATAAAAAGAAGTAAAACACATACAGAGTGGGCCAGGCACAATAGGTCATGCCTGTAATCCTAGCACTTTGGGAGGCTGAAGAGGGAGGACTGCTTGAGCCCAGGAGTTTAAGACCTGCCTGAGCAACTCAGTGAGTCCCCCATCTCTAAAGGAGAATATTAAAAATATTTAGCTGTGTGTGATGGTGTGTGCCTGTAGTTCCAGCTACTTGGGAGGCTGAGGTGGAAATATCACTTGAGCCTGGAAGATCAAGACGGCAGTGAGCCATGATTGCAACACTGCATTCCAGCCTGGGCAACAGAGTGAGACACCTGTCTCAAAAAAAAAAAAAAAAAAAAAAAAAAAGGCATACATAGTGTAAAGGAAAAAATAAAACTCTTTCTGCTTGCTGATGACATGACTGTCTTCACAAAAACCCTCAAGGAATATATAAAATGCAAAAACAAAAATAAACCCCTAAAATGAACAAGCGAGTTTATCAAAGTGGCAGGATACAAGATCAACAGATGAAAACCAATTGCGCATTTATATACTAACAATAAACAGGTATAAACCAAAATTAGAAACTCAATACCATATGTAATTTCTCTAAGTAAAATTAATACTTACATAAACACTCAACAATACAGGTACAGGATCTGTATGCTGAAAATCATAAAGTGTTGATAACAGAAATCAAAGAAAATCTAAGTAAATAGAAATATACTCTTTTCATAAACAGATAACTAGGAAGACTCCACATAGTGAAGATGTTAATTTTCCCCAATTTGAGCTATAGGATTAATGCAATTCCTATCAAAATCCCAGCAAAGTTTTCTGTAGATGTAGACAAGCTTATTCCAAAATTCATATAAAAAGACAAAGACCCTGGAATAGTCAAAAAATACTGACAAAAAAAAGAATAAAATGGGAGGAATGATCTATGTGATATTAAGCCTTACTTTACAAAGTAATTCAGACAGCGTTGTGCTGAAGGAAGTAAAGACATATAAACCAGTGAAACAGAATAGAGAATCCAGAAACAGATCCACACAGATGTGCCTAAGTGATTTTTGCCAAAAGTCCAAAAGTAATTCAATGAAGTAAGTCTATATCCTTTTCTACAAATTATGCTGGAACCAGTGGCATCTACAGGTGAAAAACTCAACCTGGACTCAAACCTAATATCAACTGAAAATGAATTACAGACTGATGTGCATGTAGATATACTTAGAGTTACAGTATAAAACCATAAAACTTTTAGAAAAATAGCACAGGAGAAAAACTTCAGAATTTAGGAGTCAGCAATGAATTCTTTGCCTTTACACCAAAGTAGTATCCAGGAAAGTAAAACTGATAAGTTAGACCACGTGAAATAAAAACCATTTTCCTCTATGAAAGGCCAGGTAGCAAAGATGAAAAGGAAAGCTACAGGCTGGAAGAAAATATTTGCAAACTATATATCTGAAAAAGGAGTAGTACTTAGAATATACAAAGAACTCTCAAACCTCAGCGGTGAAAAAAAAAAAAACAATCAAAAACAATCACTTAGAAAATGTGAAAAGTGCATGAGAAGACATTTCACTGAAGACGCATACAGATGGCAAACAGGCACATAAAATTATATCCAATATCATTAACCAGGAGGAGAATGCAAATAAAACCTCAATGAGATATACTACCCATCTAATGTAATGGCTAAAATAAAAAAAGAGTGATGATATCGAAATCTGGCAAGGATGCAGCAAAACCGAATCACACGTATTTTGCTTGTGAGAATGTAAAGTGATATCGACACTCTGGATATTAGTTTCACAGTTTCTTCTATACCTAAACACGCAACTTCCATAAGGTCCAGCAATTCCCTTCTGGATATTTACCCCAGAGAAATGATGACTTATGTTCACACGAAAACCTGTGTATAAATGTACATAGTTGTTTTTTGTTTAATAACTAACAAATAGAAATAGTCCAGACATTCTTCAATAAATGAATGATTATACAAAACTGGGTACATATATACCAAGGAATATTATTCAGCAATAAAATGTAGTACCGATACAACTTGGATGAACCTTGAGAAAATTATGCTCAGAGAAAAAAGCAAATACCAAAGGTATTTAAATACCAAAGGTTATCTACTGTATGATTCCATTTAACTGATATCTTTAACATGATAAAGTTTTAGAAATGGAAGATAATTTAATGTTTGACAGTATTTTGTGACAGAAGAGAGGGTATGAAGCGAGGTGTGATTATTAAAAGGCAACGTGGGGGGATCTTTGTGGTATTGGCACTGTCCAGTGTCTTGATATACAAACATACACAGGTAATAAAATTTTATAAAGCTTAACCTACTGACACACACACACACACACACACACACACACACACTCCCCACACACACACACGAGGACAAGCAGAAGTCGGGAAAGCTGAATAAAACCGATGGATTATATCAGCGTCAATGTCCTAGTTGTGATATTTCACTGTAGTTTTGCAAGATTAGCATCTTGCAACTACGGAGCGGAAAACCGGAGTACAAAGTACAAAAGGGACCTCTGTATTATTTCTTATATTTGCATGTGAATCTACAATCATTTCAATAAAAATGTCAATTAAAGATAATTGCACTCATGAAAACTTAATATACAAGCATAGATCAGTGAATATATAAGAGACGGTTGCCCACATTATAAAGTACTTTTATATTTTATAATGTAATTTATTGCTTTTTACTTTCAGGAGTAAATATTACTGTTCAATTTAAAATAAAGCTGAATTTAAACATGACAAAGTTTAAAGATTGTAGGTTCCAAGCTCAACCTTCCTCATAAAACAGACTTATGGTTTCATTTGCAAGAGATCTGTTCACAGTATTTGGAAGACTGAACTCTACGCTAACCGCTAAGAAGCTACTGTATAATGGGAAAATCACTGATAAAAGCTCCTTTTGGAATTCATAAAGCTTTGCCACACAACACTGTGCGCAGGAGCATCAGCGGACTGGTTAGGCAGTTCTAATGCAAATTAAGACATTGTTCACATTTAATTTCAGAGGATCTGCAATGAGGCAAATCATACTTCTTAGAAATCTCATCATATTTCCCATGCCTTCTACTATTCCAGCAGTTCAATATTTTGTTTAGAATCGCTTTTGTTCTTTGAGGTGGGAGAGGTTTTTACTGTTTCATGATGTGTGCATCCAATTTCTACCAAGACTGTTTGCTCCACTGAAGACTAAAATGCTGAAATTTCTGAAAAAGCACATATTTCTGCTTCAAGTTATAAAAGTTTAAGCTCCTTAAGTTCCAAATGTTTTCTAAGGAAATGTCCTCAATTCAATTTTCCTTAAGAATGGAGTGTGGGTAGTTAACTCTCTGAAGGTGGAGTGATTTTCTCTTCTTGGTCAGATTATTTTCATGATTAAGTTGTTTTCCCCCTTGCTTAACCAGTGCTAAGCTAGTTATTCAGAATAAAAACGTTAAGATTTATATTGTCTAATACAGTATGCGGAAAAGATGAATAACTGGTAGCTGACTGAAAACTTCAAAGCTAAAGCACTCTACCATTGCATGTAACGCTGCAAAAAGCTACCAGCAGCAGCTGTTTTTTCTATCTGTACATTCGAACTCAGTCACCGGACACGGATATTATTAACTTAAGGGGATTCTGTGAAAATGCTTCTAGATTATAATATGCCTATGAATTGATTTTTTCATTGTTTGTGCCTTCTGAAATTTCCCCGAGAGTGACAAATTCTTCCTCATATTGTCTTTCATGTAATGTAACTTTCAGTATTTCACTATTATTTCATATCAGTAACAATCTTTCTCATACAATATATTGTGCATGTAATATATTTGAAATTTGATACATATTCCTATCAAACTACTTAAATCTCTCGTATTTCAAATACTCCTATCTTTTGATTAATCCTATGGTAATGGCAAACGCTTTATAACTTAAGTAACATGCAGTACGCTTTTAATAAGCAGAGTAGAGGAAATAGGAGATTCCTAGAAAGTTAAAACGCCAGCTAAACATGATAAAATAATGAAATATTTATAATTGTCAGACTAGCAGATAGCAAGTTGTTTTTAAGGTAAATAGGCATGGGATAGCTGCCCATGGGGTCTATTTGGAATTATTTTAGAATATAACACGCAGGAGATATTCATCGATAAAAGTAGATGGAGATACCAAAAATTATCAGAAGCCAAAGGAAACGAGGCTGAAGTGAGAGAAATAACACCATCACCACCTCCAAGCTCACTGAGTGAGTATCATGCACCAGGTACTGCTTTATGTACTTTACTTGGACGCTATGGGCTGAACTGTCTCCCTTCAAAATTCAAATGTTGAAGCCTAGACCCGTGTACCTCAGAGAATGCATAAGCCTTTAAAGAAGTGATTAGGGTAAAATGAGGCCATAAGGGTGAACCTTAATCCAGTGTCACTACTGTCCTTGTAAATACAGGCAATGTCTACATACAGGGAGACTCCAGGAATGTGCACACACAGAGAAAAGACCATGTGAGGATGCAGTGAGAAGGCCGTGTGTAAACCAAGGCGAGGAGGCAGAGGAAGCCAAACTTGCCCACACCTCTATCTTGGAATTCCCGCTTCCAGATAGGCCAGAAATACATTTCTGTTGTCTGAGCCACATTGTCGACGATACTGGATCACGGCAACCCTAGCAAAGAGAATAGATTAACCTATTTATTCCTGATGAAAGCCCGGTATTACTATCCCCATTTTATAGGTGAAGAAATGGACGCAGAGATGTTAAGTGAGATCTCTGCTTGAGCTCACACACCAGTCAGTGTAAAATCCTGGAATGAGGCCCAGCCAGCCCAGCCTCTAGAGCAGCATGGTTAACTGTGATTAACACTGTTCAGAATCGGGTGGCTCGGGGCAGAAAACACGGGAATGTTAAAACTCATTCCCTCACATTTATCTATTAAATATTTCCTGTGTATGTGCAAAAGACATTTACACACAGTAGAAATTCATCACTAATTTGTCCTTTAAAAAACTTAGAATCTGGGCTGGGCATGGTGGCTCACACCTGTAATCCCAGCAGGCTGAGGCGGGCAGATCATGAGGTTAAGAGTTTGAGACCAGACTGACTAACATGATGAAACCCCGTCTCTACTAAACATACAAAAAATAGCCGGGCACAGTGGCGCGTGCCTGTAGTCCCAGCTACTCAGGTGGCTGGGGCAGGAGAATTGCCTGAACCCAGGAGGCGGAGGTTGCAGTGGGCTGGGATTGCACCACTGCACTCCAGCCTGGTAGACATTGTGAGACACCGTCTCAAAAAAACCAAAACCAAAACCAAAAAAAAAAAAAACAAAAAAAACAAATTAGAATCTTAGGTAGCAGAGAAAAAATGATATGCATAAAGAAACAAGCTAGAAAAAAGAAATATGTCCCTGAAGACTAAAAATTATTTAGATGCATTCAGAGGAAAGGAGATCCCCTTTGCTCTGGGAGGTTCAAGAGAGTCTCAGAATTGGAGGTGGCATTTGAGTTATCCCTCAAAATATCTGTCAGGCAGGAATCTTTGAAGGAAAGGAAAATGGAAATCTACATGAGCATAAAAGGAGGAAGGAATCATAGGAAAAGTGAAGGGTCTGTGAGGGACAGGCTGGGAAAATAAGGTTTCAAAGTATGCTTTGGAAGAGGATTAGAAATTCTTAGAAATGCCTGAGGCTCTGTGCTTGCTATGAAGGGTCAGTCAGTCAACAGAAGCTGCGTTTTTTTTTTTTTTAAGAGAAAAATTCCTTCGGTTCATAGACTAAGTATATGAGAACTGAATTCAGACTTACATTTCCATCAGTATCTTCTTTAATCTGATTATTTTAATAAGTAATTTTCAGTTGCTATACTGTTTCTCCGCTCTATTTCAGCTTTTCATATTTCCACTAAAAATTACTATCTGTAATTTGTCTTTTGCCTTCACACTGTGTTTCTTTCTCCCTGTGGCACTGTTGTGGAGATTTTATTTTATTTCCAGTTTTATTCTGCTAAAAGTCAATAGACACTATTTATATTTTACAATTTCATCAGACTTCAAAGTTTTTTATGTGAGGATATGAATATAGAATTAAAGAGAATTAGATTTCTAGAGCTTTGTCTTCCATAGAGTACAAAAGAATTAAATATTTAACAAATTTCATAAGCATAGTGTTTTCCTTTTTAAACTACCATGACTTAGCAGATCTGGGTATTAATTTATACAAACATGATCATTGGACATATTAACTAGACAAATGAGCATTCCCCACCCCCCAATATTCTTCCATTTCTCATTCTCAAGTATATATGCTTTATTCTATGAACTGATAATGCACATCAGTTTCCCAATACTTTTTCACCTATATATTTATTTAGTTTTTCTCTTATATGCATATAGCTTTTTCCTACCTTGCATTTGCTTCTTTTGTCAGAATAAAATTATTATCCACAAATTCACAACTTAAATCTTTTCCTTATAATTTTATAGTCAAAATTACATTTAAGAATGTATGCAAAACTTTTTGTTTAAAAAAACCATTCATAATGTCAACTCTCTTTATGAGACCTAGATCTGATCAGAGACATTCTCAGTAGCATGATTAAATGTTTAGAAAATTCACAGTGGCATGTGGTGTAGAGTATTTTGTTCAAATTTATATACACACTTATTGAAAGTTTTTTTTTAACTACTACAAGGGAAGAGGATACCCTACGGGGTCCAATTTTCTTTGTCATCCACCTGAATAACTTCAGTTAACATTAATAAACATGCTAGCATAGGAGCATCTGCTTTGAATATGTAAATGGAAGTAGTAAGTGCTGGAAGTGAAGGAGACATTTGATTAGTTAAATAATACACTAAGCAATGTCATTATATAGGTCAGCTCTCTTTAGGAGTATTGTTCCTCATTGAATCAAATACCATAATTAAAATATTACAGTTTTTTTTTTTTTAGAAATCTTAGTTTTTCCATTCAATTAAAAGGAAAAAAAAGTATGCCACTAAAAATGTCATTGTATTTTAGTACAGTGACTTGGATTTAAATCACTGCAAATATTTAGAATTCAAGAATCACACAGAATAAATCTGATTTTTTTAATACCATGATATCTTCTCTAGTATTTTTTTTGCAGCCAATAGAAAAATGTTTCATTAATAAATGATGTAAATCATATTGTAATGCTTTCTTTCGTTTTAAATCAATTATCACTGCTTTTATAACTAGTGCTTGAAAACATGAAACTCAGATCATAGTTTCATATTTGCCATGGAAAGCAGTGCCATTTTGAGAATAGTGGGTAACTTCTAAAGATCACCTTGTGTGTACTGCCATTTTCATGAGCGTACCTTTTTCTGCAAATCTGCTGAAAGACAGATGGAGAGATACTTGAAGCTTCTGGCTTTGCCTTCCATAATCAGTAAATGTGGGCATAAGAGTGATTAAGTGGAATTAACTGTCTTTTGTTTTATTTTTACTTTAGCTGGTGATACAAAATTTAAAATACTTCTCTAATTCAGGGGCTTAAAAAACAAATAGTCAAGCTAAATGACATTTTGGAGAGCTTAGCATCTAAATTTTTTGTTGTTGGTAATTTTACTTAACTAATGGCATTTTAGTGATCTGTGTATGGATCATCTCAATTTAAAGTTACTTTCTTTAGAAAGGAATAATAGTAGTTTCAGGAGTTCTATTCTTCATTCGCAAATAAAATTACAAAGTTAAATGTTCATAGCTAGGACCGGGAAACAGGGCCAGATTGCATGAACATGTAACCTGTGTAGTCACACTGCACCTCCTGCTTAAAAGTGCCTTGCACTTAAAGTTTGCTGTTGTCTTAACCTTCTTAATAACATCTGAATAAAGGGCTCTGCCTTTTCATTTTGCACTGAGCCTTAAAAATTAAGATAGCCTGTTCTGCCTGGAAATACAATTTTTAAACGCTGTTGGCTAGTTTGAAGCTAGTCTACGGTTAACAAATAATAACAAATTCCGATATTTACACTAATAAAAGTCAGTCTATTTACACTTAAATTATTCACCACTCAATCGAAGTCCTTGGTTGATTTTTTTTTTACACACTGTAAATGTCATTTTAGAAAAGCTAACCAAGCAAAAGAGAGACAGATTTTTCAGATGATATTTGGGTCACAGACCCATTTGGGGTTTTTAAAACTCTATTTGTCTCCCAAGGTAGTAAGGGTAGAGAGAAAGGAAAATATGAAGACTCTAGTTTGAAAATTTGGACAATATAATTTATTTAAATGACAAAATTACATTAGTCAATTGCATATCGATTTCTGACAATATTCAGTGATTTATCTGAATGTGTGTATTATTGCTCCCATCACCTTCCCGACTAGCAGGAATTACATTGAGGTCATTGTATCACTCATAGCCCAGGAAAACCTCAAATTAAAAGTATTCATGGGCTTAGTGTTTCACAGCCCAGTTAGGGGCATCTAAAACCCAAAGTGACAATCCAATTTACTTCTGGGGGAAAAAGGAGCAATCTGGAAGCCTCCGGAAAAATAAGTATGATAACTTGATGCTGAATCATCTCAGCATTGATGAATCCAGCCTACTGCCTCTAATAGATAAGTAGTAAACCATTTCTAAGATTGCTCTCCCCAAATAATAAAAGCATACCCTTAAACCTGACATTTCCACAGTGATGAATCTTAGACGAAATCATATGAAATGTCAAAATAAAGACAGAAGAAAATCAATAGTTGTGCAGATGAAGCTATGTAAGGTCAATAGTTTTGTAATGTTTGTGACAGGCCACCCATGTTTTTTTGTGTGACAATATTTTTTAATGTGCAATAACTCCAAAGCACTGAAAATTAATTTTTGAGATGGAATTACCTCTTGACAAGGATGTAATTAAATACATCCTTTTTTTCCCCCCAGAGATCACAGAATGATTTGGTAAATAAGCTGCCCCATCAAGGTCAGAAATAGGTTTCTAAGGCCAGAAAAAAAAGGAGCATCACTTTAGTCTAAAGGAGTGTCATTTCTCTGCCTATCCCAATTTTCTGCTAACCTCAAGCAGCATCACAGACTGCGCTGAATCCTCTTCCAGACCTCTCGCGCAAACATACGTCTTGGGCACCTAGGCAGTTTAAAAGGAATATATATGTGGCTGAGGAGCCCTTTTATCTCTCTGTGGAAGGAGGAAGGGGAGTGATAACATGTTTCTCTACTGCTGTCATACTCCTCCTTCCCTCTCTCAAGAAAAAAGTTTGAACGTGACCCCACTCCAGAGCATTTGCCAGTAACCAGATTAGTCATCTGTTGTATTTCAGAGCCCCGCTTATATTTCTTCATGATTTGCCTTCTATTTTATAAAAATCAAGTTTTACTACAGGGAAAGGGAAAAAATACAACTATAAGTTTTTCATTACTTAAAATGCAGCAGTGTATGGCATAGCAGAATGTCACAGAAGACAGAAAACCTTAACAACGTCGCAGTCTCTGCCTGGAGAATTAGTTTACTAATAAACATTTGTTGTGTTACACTAACTAACTGATGACTTCTGTGTTTTCTGGCTAAAATAAGATAAAATTTTATTTACTGAGCGTAATAGATACTGACAGTGTGTGGTTAAGATTGTAAACGTACGCCAATCACGAAAGAGAATATTGAAAACAGAGAAGAATAAATAAAGAACGAGGGTGAGGAGAGAACTAACTCAGGTCTTTAATTTTTGATTTTAATCTAAATGATTAAATAATAAAAATTAAAATTACCTTAAAATTATCTTTGAACTAAAGTTTTACTGCAAAGAAAGAATTGAGCCATTCTCTTCTTTCACAGTATTTAGAGTGAGGTTCTGTGAAATGCACTGATGCTCCACAGTCATCAAACATTTTCAGATAACTAATTGCTTGTCTGAATTCTAAAACCACCACTAAAGTTATGATATAACTAGTAGAGTTGCACTGTGTACTCAGTATTCAAAAGTTTTAAATGTGTCATTAATTTTACCAAAAAAAAAATATGTACTTTACTTTGGACTGGCTCAGGATATAGAAATACTTTAAATAATATTCAGAAAAAATGTAAGATTTATATGAAATATATTTTTTCTTTTTCTTTTCTTTTCTTTTTTTTTTTTCTGAGACAAAGTCTGACTCTGTTGCCCAGGCTGCAGTGCAGTGGTTCAATCTGATCTCATTGCAACCTCTGTGTTCCGGGTTCAAGCGATTCTCTTGCCTCACCCTCCCAAGTAGCTGAGATTACAGATGCAGGCCACCACGCCTGACTAATTTTTTTTGTATTCTTAGTAGAGACAGGGTTTCACCATGTTGGGCAGGCTGGTGTCAAACTCCTGACCTCAGGTGATCTGCCCACCTCGGCCTCCCAAAGTACTGAGATTACAGGTGTAAGCCACTATGCCCAGACTTTTTTCTGTCTTTTAAAAATTAAGGTAGTATACACAATTTTTGATTCCACATTTGAAAGGAAGAACAATGTAATGTCAATGCTGAAAAGGTCTAGAATACTGAAATGATTAAATAATAAAAATTAAAATTATCTTAAAATTATCTTTGAACTAAAGTTTTACTGCAAAGAAAGAATTGAGCCATTCTCTTCTTTCACAGAAGCTACAACTAGATAAATGGGTTTAAACTGAAGCAAAAAATTGAATAAATTATATTACATGGAAGTGTCTCTAATGATAAAAGTTATTGTAAGAGAACTTCTCCAAGAATTCTAAATGTAAAGGAACAGACTGACAACAACCTTGGATCATTTAATTTTGTCAAGTTTGAAGTCATATAACTTACTTCAGTCATTTCCCTTTTCCATCTATTATTCTTGAGAAACAAATTCTACTACTGGAATGTTGTTCATTTAGAGGGAATCCTTCTCAAATCATTTTATGAGACCAACATCATCTTGATACCAAAACCCAGCAGAGACTTAACAAAAAAAGAAAACTTCAGGCCAATTTCCATGATGAACATCGATGCAAAAATCTTCAATGAAATGCTGGCAAACCTACTGCAATAACACATCAAAAGGCTTATCCATCATGATCAAGTAGGCTTCATCCCAGGCCTGCAAGGCTGGTTCAACATACGCAAGTCAATAAACATAATTCACCACATAAACAGAACCAAAGACAAAAACCACATGATTATCACTATAGATGCAGAGAAGACCTTCAACAAAATTCAACAGCCCTTTATGCTAAACTGTCTCCATAAACTAGGTATTGATGGAATGTATCTCAAAATAATAAAAGCTATTTATGACAAATCCACAGTCAATATCATACTGAATGGGAAAAAAACTGGAAGCATTCTCTTTGAAATCCGGCACTAGGCAAGGGTGCCCTCTCTCAACACTCCTATTCAATATAGTATTGGAAGTTCTAGTCAGAGCAATCAGGCAAGAAAAAGAAAGGGTATTCAATTAGGAAAGGAGGAAGTCAAATCGTCTCTATTTGCAGATGGCATGAGTATATATTTAGAAGACCCCATCCCCTCAGTCCAAAACCTCCTTAAACTGATAAGCAACTTCAGCAAAGTCTCAGGATACAAAATCAATGTAAATAAATCACAAGCATTCTTATACACCAATAACAGACTAACAGAATGCCAAATCAAGAGCAAACTCCTATTCACAATTGCTACAAAAAGAAAAAAATACGTAGGAATATAACTAACAAAGGATGTAAAATATCTCTTCAAGGAGAACTACAAACCACTGCCTAAGGCAATAAGAGAGGACACAAACAGACGGAAAAACATTCCATGCTCATGGTTAGGAAGAATCAATATTGTGAAAATGGCCATACTGCCCAAAGTTATTTATAGATTCAGTGCTATCCCCATCAAGCTGTCAATGACCTTCTTCACTGAACTGGAAAAAACCACCTGAAACTTCATATGGAACCAAAAGAGAGCCCGCATAGCCAAGTCAATCCTAAGCAAAAAGAACAAAGCAGGAGGCATCACACTACCTGATTTCAAAGTATACTACAAGTCTACAGTAATCAAAACAGCATGGGACTGGTACCAAAACAGAGATATAGGCCAATGGAATAGAGCAGAGGCCTCGGAGGGAATGCCACACATCTACAACCATCTGATCTTTGACAAACCTGATAAAAGCAAGCAATGGGGAAAGGATTTTCTGTTTAATAAATGGTATTGGGAAAACTGGCTAGCCATGTGCAGAAAGCAGAAACTGGACACCTTCCTGACACCTTATACTAAAGTTAACTCCATGTGGATTAAAGACTTAAACATAAGACCTAACACCATATAAAGCCTAGAAGAAAATCTAGGCAAAACCATTCAAGACATAGGCATAGGCAAGGACTTCACGACTAAAACACCAAAAGCATTGGCAACAAAAGCCAAAATAGACAAATGTGATCTAACTAAACTCCAGAGCTTCTGCACAGCAAAAGAAACAATCATTAAAGTGAATCACCAACCAACAGAATGGGAAAAAATTTTTGCAATCTACCCATCAGACAAAGGGCTAATACCCAGAATCTACAAAGAACCTAAAACAGATTTACGAGAAAAAAAACAAACAAACCCATTCAAAAGTGGGCAAAGGAGATGAAGAGACACTATTCCAAAGAAGACGTATATGAGGCCAACAAATGTATGAAAAATGCTGATTGTTACTGGTCATTAGATAAATGAAAATCAAAACCACATTGAGACAACATCTCAGGCCAGTTAGTTTTGTGATCATTAAAAAATCTGGAGACGACAGATGCTGGAGAGGATGTGGAGAAATAGGAACACTTTTACACTGTTGGTGGGAGTGTAAACTAGTTCAACCATTGTGGAAGACAGTGTGGCGATTCCTCAAGGACCTAGAAATAGAAATTCCATTTGACTCAGCAATCCCATTACTGGGTATATACCCAAAGGATTATAAATTGTTCTGTTATAAAGACATATGCACACATATGTTCATTGTGGCACTGTTACAATAGCAAAGACCCAGAACTAACTCAAATGCCCAATGATAGCTTGACAAGGAAAATGTGGCACATATACACCATGGAACACTATGCAGCCATAAAAAGCGATGAGTTCCTGTCCTTTGTAGGGACATGGATGAATCTGGAAACCATCATTCTCAGCAAACTGACACAAGAACAGAAAATCAAACACTGCATGTTCTCACTCATAGGCGGGTGTTGAACAATGAGAACACATGGACACAGGGAGGGGAGCATCACACACTGGGGTCTGTTGCGGGGGATAGCAGTGGGATAGCAGGGGTTTGGGGAGGGATAACATGGGGAGAAATGCCAGATGTAGGTGACAGGGGGATGGAGGGAGCAAACCACATTGCCATGTGTGTACCTATGAAACAATCTTGCATGATCTGCACATGTACCCCAGAACCTAAAGTACAATAAAAAATAAAAATAAAATAAATTTTGAAAACTTACAAGGGCCCTAATAAAAAAAATAACTTGTATAAGTAATAATTAGAAGGAATCTCAATAAATGTTCACTTGAAATAAACTACTGAAGTAATCAAAAGTGTGATATTTTATCAAATGTTGTATTTACTCAATTTTGTTGCTTAACTTTAAAGCCATCTATGAATTGTTATATTTAAATAATACCATGGACAGTTCATATTCCTAGTCATTGATTTAATAAAGAAATACTAAGTGAGTTTGATGAATTAAGGAAGATTTGAGAAGTCCAGACTCTGCTGTGCATATCATTCCTTTTAAATTAGAGTTTTATTTCATAAAGCATAGTGAAATAAGATAGTGACTGAATAATATTTATTAAATTAGCAAAATAGTGGTAATAGGAGACCTTAACCAGAAGAATTTCAGTTGCCTTAAAAGGGGAAGCCAGAATATCATCAAGAACTGGTGACAGTGATTAAAATCTACTTGTTCAAGACACCAAGTGTGAAAAGAAACACAGAGTTCCATAGGTGGGCACCAGAGGCTAAGTTCCAACTGAGACATTAGGGGAATATTTAGCTGGATCTCTGCCTTTACATTGCTGGTTGATTTTAAGCAAGTTCTTTAAATAACCTAAGCCTAAAATTCGTCACCAGTGAAGACTTCTGGTCAGATTTTTTAGGAGTCTTCCAATTCCATGTCACACGTCCTCCTATAGTTGTCAGCTTTACATTTTCAGTTTTAAAATGATTCTGAACTTTAACATTTTAATGTTTCATGATGGCACAACTGTGTTTCAGTTAGAGCCTGTGATCCCTCTATAGATTTATGTATTTCTCCCAAACAGACCTCAGCTCCTATTTGATTCTAAACTCTTAATTATGTATCCATATACTGAGACCTAATAATCTAGCTCTTGGCTCCTTTGCATGCAGGAAGAGATAATTTTCAAAAAAAACTTTCTAAAAGTTTGTCAATGTATGCCTCTTCAGTGGCCAACCAAATGTAATCCCTTGGTCCCCTTTCCACTTAACACTCCTTATAACCAACAGCTCTCCAGCTTCCATGTGAATTGCTTCCTGAGATTCCATGCTGCCCTGTACCTGTCTTTCCTCTCCTCCCTGTGCACCGGGAATGCCCATCACCATACAGTTCTAGAAACCATGGCAGACCCAGAAATTTCTATGCTTAATTATCTCATCTCCCACAACCACTGACTGCTTCTGTTTGTCCTGAAAGATTATTTGGATGAATGTCAGACTATACATTAGCCACAGCTAAGATCATTATAGAATTTAGTTTCATGAGGGCACACATTAGAAAAAAAGCTCCATGCATAATGATGACTATACAAAGAGCTTGAAGTTGCAAGTTTGTAAAACAATCTACTATCAGGCAAATTTGAAGAATATATCAAAACAAAAAAGGAAATGGAAAAACAATCATAAAACTATAACTTCCAGGATAAATTTTGTTACTCAATTATGATGACGACCATGGTAACAATGAGTTTAAAATAGTGTTTACCATGGAATTAAAATTAAACACTTTTTTGTAGTTTATGAAGGCATCCCTGGTTGGGTTACACATCAGGACAAAAGAGAACTTATCGTTATGTAGTGTCTTATCATTGCACTCTTAGAAGAACTGAGTGAGGGGAATGCCACACCACCAGTCATCTCCCATAGTTCCAACCATTGACATCACGGATTTTGTTGGTCCTCTTTTAGGAGACATACTTTTCTTACAGAAAACCACAACAGGGCTGACAGTGACACGGCTGACTTTCCGTGATCACATTTTCTTTTGTTTTTCTCTTCCTGTCCTGAAATGGCAACAATAAATAGTATTCAAGTTTACAAGATATACATGTGTTGTTTTAGGTATTATAAATTGGTGTTGGATTAAATTAACTAAAGGCATATTGAGGCAAATATATAATGACATGTTAGTATGTAGGTAACATTGTCTTTTTAAAATTTGTCTATTAATCTCTTTCATGTTTTTAGATGAAACAACTGAGGGCCATAAAGTTTACCCCAATTTTCCAAGACCATACAGCTAATTAACAACATCTGGGCTATTTTTGTCTTTTGGAATCCAATACGAATCTGTTTAGGTGATAAATATTTTTACTTTAATTAAAGCTTTACCGATAACTTCCCAAAATGTTTGAGAAATTCTCGTTATTTGGATATTTCTCTAATTGTTAGTAAAACTACTTATAAAATCAAACTAGAACCAACGTTGATTTCACAGTAAAGTGGGCATTTGAGCTGAAAAACGTGAATAGCCCTGATGTAAGGAAAGAAATCTGAATCTAAAAATAAAGGATATAAATTTGCTAGGTCATTCTAATATTTATATACTTGAATCTGAATCATCAAACATTTTATAGCACCAGGGTCTGGACTGTAACACTCTGCTCTTAAGGGGATCATCAGAATAAATGACACATGACACTTTAGAAAATGCAGCAATCCCTGGAAAGATGGCTTATCTGTGAGGTTTTCCTGTGTGTCTGGAACACTATTTATTTGATCTTCTTGACTGGTGGTCCCGGGCGGGGGGCACAGTGTAATACATATGAGTGCATCTAATCAGAGTGTGTTTTCATCTTAAGACTTTTTATTTAATTTTCTAAAATAAAAGTTTCCAATTGCCAATATTATTATTTTTTCTTCAGCAAGCCTACAGTGATTTTTGTCCCAATTATTATGTAATTATTGATCTGTCTGTTTTGGTTTAAGTAAAATAGCTAACTAGGAAGACAGCTCGTATTTTCCCATATCTTGAAGGAAATATATTTGGTAAAACTTAGTCAATCATTGCATTATTACTTCATTTTCAAATCATTTAATATGACACAATAATTTAAGGGTTCTAAATAATGTTTGAGAATCATTAATTATATAAAACCTATTAGCTAGATATTTAAGTAAACAAATTTCCATAAGCCTTTTTAGGTAGACCCAGCTCTAACAGGCCTGACTCTAATGAAAGAAAGATTTATGGAATGGCATTTTGACTGTAGTTTGTTTTGATATTTTATACAATCCTCTAGAAAGACGCACATGATGGTGTGAAGGATATAGTGTGTGAAATAAGAAGATCTGATTTCAGTACTGGCTCTCACACTCTTCAGTATGTGAATCTCAGTTTCCAAATCCGTGAAATGGTAATAACAAACATTTCATAGACATTGAAGAATTAAATGGTGTAGTTACTAAAGCTTTTTTATGTTTTGTACAGCTCTGTGCATATGACTTTACACCAGTAACAAAATTTCACTAACAATTTCTCCTTTTCCCCATTTTCAAAGCCACTTTTAAGAAATATTGTGTCTAAATAAAATTTTACTGTATATCTTCATCTTATACCTCCTATATTTCAAATTATTTGATTCTACTCCCCTTTGTCCATTATCCTTTCTTTACATAGACAAATTTTTTGACAGAGTGGGCTGCACTCACTGCTCCCACTTCCTTTTGTGAGATCAGTGAAGACATTTAAAAGTCATCTTATCTGGGAGGGGCAGGGCATGTAAGTGTATAATTGTCTTTTATGCTGTTATGCCATGACTTCACGCCAAACAACTGAATTCAACAGGCATACTGCTGTGGAGTCTTTTCTGTTCCTTTACATAAACTTTATTTCCTGTGATTCCTATTTTTAAACTGCAAAAACTGAAGTGGAAAGGGGATAGTGTGCTATGCCTAGGCAGCAGTTTCTTAGATGGCAACCTATGTTGTTTTAAAAATATCTGCATCTGTAAGATTTCATCCACAACACTAGTAAAAAGATCATTGGAATTACAGTTTTTCCTCATATTTGCAATCTTCTGCAGAGAGAATTTTTTTTTTCTTAGACTACGACCAGGCTGATTCATACTGATTTATTTATTTTTACTATGGTAAGTGTTCAACCAGAAGTTGAAAACACTCTTGTTTTTGAAGTGGTAATTTTCATTATTGTACTACACTTTGTATCTATGAGGTATTTTTTCTGTGCTGCCAATGAAACACCTCTTGCTAGATAAAGATGCAGCTCGTGATAGTGATTTGAAGACTTGGCGTATGTGATATGTGTCATATTGATTACCAGTATGCGTCAATAACTTTAAGCTAGGGTTCCAAAGTTTTATCATCAAACTTGCATCCTCTAATTTTGACCATCTTCAACTTAATGTCTATCTTCCTTCCTACTCCTTCTACCTTCCTAATGTCTACTTGATTTCTTTCTTATACTATATTTGTTTCTTCCTATCAACTTTTTATAAACATCTTAGAATTTATTTTATTGCTTATAAAATGTTATCTGTCTTGTGTTTGAGCTTGTGATTCAGAATGAAGATTTTTAGTGGATGCTTGTAGTTTCAGCTATTCAGCTTGTAGATACACTAAACCAAAAAGTACAATTCAGCAAGAAAAATCCCTTGCTGAAAAATCTAAGACATCAGTTATAATCCTTAGCATGGTTTCTAGTGAGTATTAATTGTTCTTCTCAATTACTGAATTCTAACATTCCTCAACTTTTATGCAGTATTTCTGGTTAGACAAAGATAACATCCTAAAATTCATATGGATCCAGAAGAGACTCCAAATAGCCAAGGCAACCCTAAGCAAAAAGAACAAACCTGAAGACACCACATTCCCTGATTTTAAAGCCAGTGTAATCAAAACAGCATGGTACTGGCATAAAAACAGATGCATTGGCCAATAGGAAAGAATAGAAAGCCCAGAAATAAACATCAAGTCTATGGTCAATTAATTTTTGACAAAAGTGCCAAGAATACACAATGAAGAAAGGACAGTCTCTTCAAAATGGTGTTGGCAAACTGGATGTTTACATACATTAGAATGAAACTGGACCCTTACTCACATTATATAAAAACTCAACTCAAACTGAATAAAAGACTTAAATGTAAGACCTGAAACTAATGTTACTAGAACAAAACATAGGAAGACAGCTCCCTAACACTTGTCTCGGCAATAATTTCTTAGATGGACTCCAAAGCATGATCGACAAAAGCAAAAATAGACAAATGGAATTTCATCAAACTGAAAAGCTTTTGTGTAGCAAAGGAAATAATGAATAGAGTGAAGAAACAGTCCAGTAATTAGAAGAAAATATTTGCAAACCATATCTCTGTTAAGGGGCTAAGGGTTAAAATATTATATAGAACTTAGGCAACTCAAAAGCAAGAAAACAACCTGATTTAAAAATGAGTGAAGGGTCTAAACAGGAATTTCTCAAAAGAAGATACACAAATGTCCAACAGATACATGAAAAATGCTGAAAACCTCTAATTGCCAGATAAATGCAAATTAAAGTCACAAAGAGAGATCATTTCACATCTGTTAAAATGGCTAATATCAAAAAGAGACTAAAGATAACAAGTGTTGGCAAAGATGCAGAGAAAAAGGAACACTTGTACACTGTTAGTGGGAATGAAAATTAGTACAGGTATTTTAGAAAATACTATGGAGTTTCCTCAAAACCTAAAAACAGAATTACCCAACAATCCTACTTCCGAGTATATATCCAAAGGAACTGGAATCAGTTTGATGAAGAGATGTGTGCACTCACATGTTCATTTCAGCATTATTCATCATAGCCAGGATATGGCAGGAACCTAGGTATCCATCAACAGATGAATGGATAAAGAAAATGTGTTATATATACAATGGAATACCATATATCCTTAAAAACAAAGATAATTAGAACTGGAGGACATTAAACTAAGTGAAATAAGCCAGACAGAGAAACACAAATACCATATGATCTCACTTGCATGTAAAATCTAAAAATATTGATCTCATAGAAATAGAAAGTAGAAAGTTGGTAACCAGCAGCTGAGGGGAGAGAGGGAAGGAAGGGAAAATAAGAGATGTTGATCAAAGGGTACAAAGTTTCAGGTAGGCTGGCAAGATAAGTTTTAGTTATCTATTATTAAGCATAGCGACCACATTTAATAATAACGTACATGTAAAAATTTCTAAAATAATAGATTTTTTTTTTAACATTCTCACTACAAAGAAAATAACCAGGGGAGATTGCGGATTTGTTACACATCGTAACTAACTGGGAGTTTCTTCCTGAAATAAAATGTTAGTTTAACATTAAAAAATCAGGAATGTCAGGTTAGGGTTCAAAAAGCAATAAAAATATGTGACCACAGAATATTAGAGAAGAAAACCTGTATAATTATGTCAATAGATGCAGAAAAAGAAACTGATAAAATCCCACACCATTTATGTTTAAAAAACTATGCATAGGAGGAAACTTCTTTAATCCAATCTGATAAAGGATATGTATAAAATATATATGCAGATTGAATATCCCTTACCCAAAATGATTGGGACCAGAAGTGTTTGGATTTCAGACTTCTTCGGATTTGAAATATTTGCAGATACTTAACTGGTTGATCATCCCTGATCTGAAAAATCTGAAATCTAAAATGTTCCAGTGCATTTTCTTTGAGGATTATGCCAGGGCTCAAAAAGTTTTGAATTTTTGAGGATTTTGGATTTTATATTTCCAGATTGGAAATGCTCAACCTGTATCATACATCATAGTGTTCTCCACTCCATACAAATCAGGACCATAACATGGATGTCCACTATCACATCTGTTCTCTATTTTATTGGCAGTCCTAGTTAGCATAGTGGGGCATGAAAAACATAAAGAATACAATTAGAAAGATAAAATCCCATCTTTATTTGCAGATAACATAACTGTGTACATGGGAAAAAATAAAAGAATCTCACACATTTTAGAATTTATAAATGAATCTAGTAAAGTTGTAGGATGCCAGTTTCATGTACAAAAATCTGTTGTTATTTCTATATACCAGCAACAAAGAATTGAAAAATGAAATAATAGAATCATTAGGCAGAAACACATTAAAAATGTGTAAGATCTCAATATTAAATATAAAAAAATTGCTAAAAAATTACACTCTAAGTATATGGAGAGATAAACCATAGTCATTGGAAGACTAAATATTGTTGAGATATTAATTCTCCCTAAATTGAGTTATAAATCCAGGGTATACTCATTCAAAATTCTAGTGGATGTTTCTGTTGTTGTTTTGTTTATTTTTGCTTTGTTTTGAACAATGTATCTTCTTTTGTTTTGAAAAGCTTATTCTAAGACAAATAAAAAATTGTAAAGGACTCGGAATAACCAAACAAATCTTGAAAAATGTTTTCTCTATATCTCTTCTCCATGCTGAAACATACACAGCATATAGTCTCTATTTCTTGAAGACAGGAACTCTAGGAACCTAAAACACCTTTCTCTTGGATAAAGGATAGATTCCTTTAGATTTCAAAACTTATAATAAAGCCACAGTAATAAATTCAGTGTGGTATTGAATGAGGAAAGATAAATGAATCAATGGAACACCATGGATTCTAAATACAATCCAGTCATTTGAATTTAAATTTCTTTGAAGTTGCCAATGCAATTCATAAAGAAAAAGAAAAGATAAATGGTGCTGGAGCAACTTGATATCTGTATACAACCCCCCCCCCAAATTGACCCAGAGCAAGTGTGTGTGTGTGTGTGTGTGTGTGTGTGTGTGTGTGTGAAAGCATAATCCAAATGATGATTTGGTTCAGAGTGCAAGAGGTTGTGCACGGTGAAGTCTTTAGAGAGATTAGGGCAGCCACAGAAAATAACCAGAGCTTGAGGTTAGAGAGGCACTGTAAAGGGTAATGACAGAACTTCAAAGATGTATTTGAAATTTTTCTTAGATTCATACAGTTTAACACCTTTATCCAAGAGACAGGTGTTTTAGGTTGCTAAAGTTCCTGTCTTCAAGAAATAGTGACCATATGCAGTCAATACTTCCATGTTTCAGTGTGGAGAAAATATATAGAGGAAGTATTTTTCAAGTTTTGGTATTTCAGCACACAGAGTTGTCGATGCTTCTCAAACTTACCAGAGCTGGGTAAGTAATACCACCTCTCCTTCTATGTTACACATCAGGTTGATCAAGCTGTCTCCCTGTGAGAAAGGATAGCTAGGTACATACTGTTTGTGTGTTACGAAGTGGTTACTTTACAAGAAAGATATCAAGATTAGCTGTACATAGAACATGGATTTTTGTAATCATCTTTGTACCATACAAGTGGTTCTCAGAAAGAGTTTGGTAGATTCATTGCTCAAGCTATTTCAAGGAATGACAAACAGTTAATAAGTACTTATGGAATAATTTGTATATTTAAAACACTTAATGGACACTTTGGATGCCAATAATTTAAGTTGTAATCTAGTTGGGAAAGGATCCATTAAAAATTCATCTGAGGATCAGCAGTTGTTGAGGGCTTATTACGTTTAAGCTGGAAGGGTATGTCGATGCCCTTTCTCTCATTTGAGATACTGACTTCAATTCACCACCACTAGCAGTAACAACGAGGCAGTGCCATCAGACTCTTTTTGTGTCTATAATCATATTTTTGAGCATCAATTTTGGGGGCAATAATGAAATTCAAAATCATACGTACTATTCTCATATTCCCCACAGGTGAAAAGCAATCATGGTTACCTTAAGCTTCCCCATTATTCAAGACTCAGGTATACTTCATGAAATTCATTTTTATCTCAGTCTCTTTCCTAAATATTTTAGTGGTTCTTAGTGGTCTGTAGAGGCTTGCCTTTTTCAGATCGAAAGGGCTTTTCCTTTTCAAGGTGATGTGTGTTCCTTAACGTCTTTCACAACACCCATTGCCTGCCAGCAAATCCACTGTGAGAAAGTATTTCTTTAATTGAATAAACTTATTTGAGTTGCTTTTTTCTGACATTTGCAATACAGACGCTTCTAACCATTATAGTATTGAAAATGCAGGAAAAGCTAGAGTTCTGAGAGAGAAGTGCTGGGAATGGGAGGTAGGGATAAAGATTTTGGCTTTATTTTTTAAAAAGTCACTGAAGTCTTTTAAGCAAAAGAGTTATATAATCAACCTATTTTCTTAAGATTTATTAATGAATCTTTAAAATAATATTTTTCACAGATGTGAAACTTCACAATATTATGTTAGTTATTATTTGATAGTTCAAAGTTATTATTATAGTTCAGTGACTTACGGTGGTTACTGTAAACAGTTAAATCAATGACTTGGAAAAATGCTCATCTTTTAATTTTGTTTTATACTTTTTAAATTACAAAGGTTGTTGACTAAAAACATTTTGTTTGTTAATCATAAATTTTATTAGACGTCTTCCCCAGGGTCTCATCCTGTCAAAATGTGTTTGCTGATTATACTTTTTCTGAGTACTTACACAGAGCATTACAGAAATTATGTTAGAATGAATCTTCTAATTAGTGGAGTAGCTTTGGGGATAGAGAAATTAAAAAAAGTTAATTAAAGACATAATAAGTACTTAAATATCTTACCAATAACTACCAATTTTTAAATTAATTCAGTTCTTATTATCAGTGTATAGTTAACTTAATGTTATAAACAACATTTTCTAAGTATAAAAAGTAATTTTCATATTAGAGTTTTATAGTTCCTCATTTATATTTAAATATTTAACACATATTACTAAATAGTTGGTATTTAGTTTTGGAGATATCTAATTATTTTAATGTCTATTACTAAATTTGAATCATGAAACATTTCTTGTACAATATGGCACAAATCAAACGGACTGGGAAATTAAGAGTGCCTCATCCTAGTTTTAATGGACAAGTAAACAGTAAATTGCCCGGTGTCACTTCCAATACATTAAGACAGTTTTGGAGTAAAAATAACTTTGAATGTTATTTTTATGTGTCTATATAACATAAAATAGACTCTGTGTTAGACATATAGTTAAAATGGTTTTACAATACATTTTATATGTTTTTTAAAAAAAAGAAAAAAGAAAGAGAGAAAGAAAAATAAAAATAAAGAAATAATAATTAAAAAAAATGAAGAAAGAGGAAGAGGGAGAGAGAACGGGAGTGTTGCTTTATTACCCAGGCTAGAATGCAGTCTAAAAATGGGTACTGAAAACCTCTTTTATACCAGTAATTGTGCTCAATAATGGAGACAGGAAAAATGAGGGAAGAAAATAACAAACAAGCAGCCAACCAATAATTCATTTAAACCTGTAAGTAGGTGTGATGTGGTACTGATCAGAGTGTATATTTTGTGTATTTAAAGTGGAGAGTTCTAGAAATGTTTATTAAGTTTACTTGTTCCGGATGTGAGTTCAAGTCCTGGATATCCTTGTTAATTTTCTGTCTCGTTGATCTGCCTAATATTGATGTTGAAGTTGAATATTGATACATTTTATGTGTTAACTAAAATTTTACACCTTGCTTTCTTTATAATTTCTGAAATACATTTAGAAAGTGTATACAAAATAAAGACCCTATCAACAAATTAACCATTCAAGGCTACGCTGTCTTTGCCTTTCTTGCCCCTCTCTTCCTCTCTTCCTCCCTCCCTCCTTTTCCTTCTTCCTTCCCTCTTTCCTCATCTCCCAGTCTGGAGTGCAGTGGTGTGATCTCAGCTCACTGCAACCTTCATCTCCTGGGTCCAAGCAATTCTGCCTCGGCCTCTCAAGTGGCTGGGACCAGAGGCATGTGCCACCACGACCAGCTAATTTTTTATTTCTATTTTTTGTACTAAAGGTGAAGTTTCAGTGTGTTAGCCAGGATGGTCTCGATCTCCTGACCTTGTGATCTGCTCGCCACTGCCTCCCCTCGAAGTGCTGGGATTACAGACGTGAGCCACCGTGCCCGGCCTACAATCTTCCTTTTATAGGTGGTGGGTTCTGTACTGAGAGATTTTTTATTTTATTTTATTTTATTTTTTTATTTTATTATTTTTTTTATTGCATTTTAGGTTTTGGGGTACATGTGATGAACATGCAAGATTGTTGCATAGGTACACACATGGCAGTGTGCTTTGCTGCCTTCCGTCCCCTCACCTGTATCTGTCATTTCTCCCCATGCTATCTCTTCCCACCTCCCCACCCCCCGCCCCTCCCCCATTTTCCCCCAACGGACCCCAGTGTGTGATGCTCCCCTCCCTGTGTCCATGTGTTCTCATTGTTCAACACCCGCCTATGAGTGAGAACATGTGGTGTTTGATTTTCTGCTCTTGTGTCAGTTTGCTGAGAATGATGGTTTCCAGGTTCATCCATGTCCCTACAAAGGACGTGAACTCATCGTTTTTGATGGCTGCGTAATATTCCATGGTGTATATGTACCACATTTTCCCTATCCAGTCTATCATCGTTGGGCATTTGGGTTGGTTCCAGGTCTTTGCTATTGTAAACAGTGCTGCAATGAACATTCGTGTGCACGTGTCCTTGTAGTAGAATGATTTATAATCCATACTGAGAGATTTTAAAGAACATGATTACAGAATTATGATTTCATGTAGGGAGTTTGGGGAGGGATGAGTTTGAGAAGAGTAGCAATGGAAAAGGGGATTATAGTTAATTACTATAATCATACAGATGACAAATAATTGTGGTTTGAATTAAGGAAATAAGTGGAATTAGAAAAGGGGAAGGCAGGGACATAATTTAAAACACAATTTGTAAAATTATGAGGTGAAGACTGATGAGTTGTTGGGAGGAAGAATAAAAATAAGGAGTTAAAGACAGATTCCAGGTTGTGGGCTGTGTGGACAGTATTTAAAGCAACACAGAAAAATGTTATGAAAGGGGAAAAAAAAGTTTGATGGGAGAGAAGAGACTATAGTGAGTTAAATTTTGGAAATGCCTAGTTTATGTTGCCTATGACAAATGTAGATTAGCCTGTGCAGTTGAAAATCTCAGTTTGAAACTTGGTAGAGAGACATGGGTTGAAACGTAGAGTAAATAAATAATTAGTGGAATTAGGAGGATTGTACAGTTGTAAAATTCAAGCATGTCTTTTAACGCTACTGATGTGCTATATAATTGTTTTTTCCTGAAAGACAAATAAACTATATTTTCAAATGAAAGAAAAATTCTTGAAAATATGTTTAAATGCAGGAAAAGTGCCATTAATCTGACTTTAAGAGCAGATATCACCTTTAAAGAAAAAAAAAGGCAGGAAAATGTAAAGACGAAACTGTTATTTTCTGGCATCTCCAAACTAAAACTAAAACACATATCTCAGTTCTGTCAGACCTCATGACAGCTGAGATAAGTATGGGTAAATTCATGTTTTATATTCCGATGGGGAATGTGACATGTATCACACATGATAAAAATAGCCCAATAACATTTTCTCATTATCATCATCTTCCTCAGGAGTCCTTATAACCCTCTGAGGCATGTTCAGGTTACGTTTGTGCATACTGCTTTTACAGGCCACCTGCTAGTGGTGAGATTAGAATTTAAATCTGGGGCATCTGACCCCAGATCTATTTTATGAAATTTCATGAGTTGAGACCTTGTGAAGCCCCTGAAGTTTAAATTGGCCTTATCTCTAGAGGAGTGGGTGGGACTGAGGAAAATGGCACCCAGACTGCTAGTGAAAAGGTGTGCAGAAGCCATAGATCCTTAAATAACTAGATATTAGCAGACGTTTCTAAAATAAAATGCATTGTTAGGAATATGCTGAGGAAGAGTTAATTAAATGAGCTCTGCTGCTAGAATCAAGTCATAAAAAATATTTCATACCTCAATTTGATGTTAGATTAGGCAACTGTCACCAATATTTTATTTACAAAACACAGGGAGGGAAATGAAATCAATACATAAGGTAACAGCAAAATTTGACCACAAAGCTTAAGGATATGGCTTCTCTAGAATGTTAAAAAAAAAAAAATTGTGGGTGACAAGTGAGTCATTTGTGGAAATAACCCACTTCAAAAAAATTTTTTTACATAATTGGCAGGCCATATTTTAGGAGGACACCCAAATTCCAGAAGGTAGTTCAGGATATTAATGTGCCTAGTCCTTTAAACCAATTCCAAGCATGTGATATTTAAAGTTTTAATATTAATATCTTCAAAATGAAAAGAAACAGAAAATACTATCAGAAAATTCCCTCTGGCTTGTTTCCTGTACACCCAGGATTTTAGGTTGTGTTCCTGAGAAGCAGATACCTAGACAAGGACTCTCGTGCAAGGGCATGCGGAAGGAAGAGGAAGGGGTCGGAAACCAGAAGAGGGTGTGTGAGAGAGCACACACTGCTGAGGTCAGGAAGCTGGGGATGCTATCCTCGCACTGCCGCTTCTCCCTGCTGGGGTTCTCCCAGAGTGTTCATGCCCTAGTACCTGTAGGATGCCTTAAGACAAGCCTGGAGAGAAAACCCTCAAGTGGAAAATGCTCAGATAATTTCGACAGATAACAGGAACACACACGCGCACACAAACCACACACACACACATACACACACACGCGCGCACACACACGCGCGCACGCGCATGCATGAGAGCCCTGACATGGTCGATTATATTGTTTCCTCTCAATATAATCTTCAAACAATGCACTGATTTTGTACGATCGTGCTTGACTGTCTTTCTGTATGTATCATTCCTATGTATGATAGAAGGACAGATACCAAACTAGGAAGTTGGTATCAATTCACATTGCCATCAGCAATGGATAAATGTCTCTTTTCCTTGATTCTTCAAACCTTTTCAGATTTTAGGGAAAGTTTAGCCTTTTTATTTTCTGAGTCGCATATATATCATTGTATATCCATATAGTCATTTCCTTATATCTGTATCATCTGTATCTTAGTTTACTTTGCTTTAAACTTTGCTTGTGTTGGCTTATGTCAAATTTAAAATATTTTTTCCTTCATTTCTTATAACAACTTTACAGTATCATTTTCTATAGTATAAAATTTTTAAAATTTAATTTAATTTTAAGTTCTGGGATACATGTGCAGGCCGTGCAGGTTTGTCACACAGGTAAACGTGTGCCATGGTGGTTTGCTGCACCTGTCAACCCATCTCCTAGGTATTAAGCCACACTTGCATCAGCTATTTATTTCAATGCTCTCGATCCCATCATCCCCCTGACAGGCCCAATATATGTTGTTCCCTTCCTTGTGGCCATGTGTTCTCATTGTTCAGCTCCCACTTATAAGTGAGAACAGGCAGTGTTTGGTTTTCTGTTGCTGTGTTAGTTTGCTGAGGATAATGGCTTCCAGCTCCATCAATGTCCTTGCAAAGGACATGGTATTATTCTTTTCTATGGGTATACAGTATTCCATGGTGTATACATATGTACCACATATTCTTTATCCAGTCTATCATTGATGGGCATTTGGGTTGATTTCATGTCTCTGCTATTGTTAATAGTGCTGTCATGAACATATGTGTGCATGTATCTTTATAATAGAATAATTTATATTCCTTTGGATATATATCAAGTAATGGGATTGCTGGGTCAAATGGTATTTCTGGTTCTAGGTCTTTGAGGAATTTCCATAATGGTTGAACTAATTTACATTCCCACCAACAGTGTAAAACTCTTTCTGTTTCTCCACAGCTTCACGAGCATCTGTTTTTTCTTGACTTTTTAGTAATCACCATGCTGACTGACATGAGATTGTATCTCACTGTCGTTTTGAGTTGCATTTATCTAATGATCAGTGATTTGAGCTTTTTTTCATATGTTTGCTGGCCAGATAAATGTCTTCTTTTGAGAGGTGTCTGTTCATATCCTTTGCCCATTTTTTAATGGAGTTTTTTTTTTTTTTATAAATTTGTTTAAGTTCCTTTTAGATTCTGGATATTAAAACTTTGTCAGATGGATCGATTGCAAAAATTTTCTCCCATTCTGTAGCCACTCTGATGATAGTTTCTTTTGCTGCCCAGAAGTTCTTTAGTTTAATTAGATCCCATTTGACAATTTTAGCTTTTGTTGCAATTGTTTTTGATGTTTCTGTTATGAAATGTTTGCCTGTGCCTATGTCCTGAATAGTATTGCCTACATTTTCTTCTAGGGCTTTTTTTGGGTTTTATATTTAAGTATTTAATCTGAGTTAATTTTTGTATAAGGTGTAAAAAAAGGGGTCCAGTTTCAATTTTATGTATATTGCTAGCTAGTTTCCCCAGGACCATTTATTAAACAGGGAATTCTTTCCTCATTGCTTGTTTTTGTCAGGTTTGTCAAAGATCAGATGGCTGGAGATGTGTGGTCTTATTTCTAAGATCTCTATTCTGTTCCATTGGTCTATGTATCTGTTTTTGTACCAGTACCATGATGTTTTGGTTACTGTAGCTTTGTAGTATAGTTTGAAGTTGGAAAGAGTGATGCAAGTGGCTTTGTTCTTTTGCTTAGACTTATATGATCCTTAAGACTATATGATCTCTTTTTTTGGTTACATATGAATTTTAAAGTAGTTTTGCTAATTTTGTGAAGAACATCAATGATAGTTTAATGGGAATAGCACTGCTCCTTTCCTTGAAAACTGGCACAAGACAAGGATGCCCTTTCTCACTACTCTTATTCAACATAGTATTGGAAGTTCTGGCCAGAGCAATCAGGCAAGAGAAAGAAATAAAGCATATTTAAATAGGAAGAGAGGAAGTCAAACCGTCTCTGTTTGCAGATGACATGTTCCTATGTCTAGAAAACCCCATTGTCTCAGTGCAAAAGCTCCTTAAGCTGATAAGTAACTTCTGCAAAGTCTCAAGATACAAAATCAATGTGGAGAAATCGCAAGCATTTCTATACGCCAACCATAGACAAGCAGAGAGCCAAATCATAAATGAATTCCCATTCATAACTGCTACAAAGAGAGTAAAATACCTAGGAATACAGCTAACAAGGGAAGTGAAGGGCCTCTTCAAGAAGAGCTATAAACCACTCACTGCTCAAGGAAATAAGAGAGGACACAAACAAATGGGAAAACCTTCCATGTCTATGGATAGGAAGAATTATTACGGTAGAAATGGCCATGTATTTTAGGAAAATGTTAAATCTTGACTTATTTGTAATTTTGCCTGGGAAAAGTTGTGTCTCGTGAATCCAAATTTACTTTTTTTTTTTTTAAAATGGCTCCCCAGTTACTGCAATATATAAAATAACTCACCTTTCACTCAGTAATTTAAAAGGTCACCTTTTCATACCTGAAATTCTCATATATATTAGCCCTATTTTAATTGTTTCTTTCTATAATCTTCTATTTCTCTGTTGTGGTACCAATACCTATTTTGGTACCAAAATGGTGTCACCACCATTCCAGGGTCTCCAGCTTGCAGACAGCCTGTGTGGGACTTCTCAATCTCCATAATTGTGTGAGTCAAGTTCCCTAATTATTTCATAAATTCCTTCTTCTCTCTCTCTCTCTCTCTCTCTCTCCCTCCCTCCCTCCCTCTTCCGTTTTCCTCTCTCTCTCCGCCTTTGTCTAACCTGTTCCTTCTGTCTGGAAAACTCTGACTAATACACTATTTAACACCTTGTTTGAATTTGTCTATTATGTACCTTAGTAACAGAAATGCTGAGTTCTTCCTTGAATCTTTCCTTTCTCAATATTATTTTAGCCTATTTTTTTTTTGTCCTTATATTAGTCCAGAGAGATTTCACATTTTGTCATATTTTAAATAATATTTACTTTGGATTTGGATTAGAATTGCATTATGACTCTATGATATTTATCTTTCTAATATCAAAATCTTTGAAATTATCTTTTATAAATGTTTCAGTATGTAATGATTTCATTTTTTAGAGTTGTCTAACACTTTTTCAAATTAGAAGCGTTTTTGTGTTCTGCATGTAATTTCATTAATAATTAAAACTCTCCTCTTCATTCCTTGGTTTTATTACTTGGGTGAGTATTCTATTTATCTCAACATTAAGTTATATGGAATGCATCATTTTTATTACATAAAAGTAATAACTTATTGCCTTATTCCTAGAAAAGCTGATTATATAACTTTGGTCATATAGCAAATAAAAAGCTGTATCGAGTGAATTCTTTTTCTAAGTCCATAGTATAATTTATGCCAAAACGAGAAATATTTCCATTGAATATAGAAATTTCTAGAACATTGCAATTAAGGAACTATCCTTTTTTCAATGGGACAGATAAAAAATTATCTGAAATAAGGTAACAGATCTTGCTGTGCCTTTAACTTTCCAGGCAAAGATCAAACTGTCTACCAACCGGAAATATCAGAGAAGTAAACAGCGTTACTGCATTTGTGACAATTTATTTTAAAATGTTTGTACTCATAATGAATATAGTAAGCCACCAGATATGGTGTATTCCTATGCAAAGACAATATATACCACTTACGGTAGCTGTCATTTTTGCTATAACTAAAAAACAAATAAACAAATAAACAAAAACATCTGTGGTTAAAAGTATCATTGCCTAAAAAAATCTCTGTGTAAATAGATCAGGCTTTAGGAAAATCCCTGTGGATGAAAATATTATACAGTGGTTTAGAAATAAGTTTTACTCTTTATTTTTAGTATCTTATTATGACAAGAGCTGTTCATTTGCCTACTTTCAAACTACTTTGTGCAGAATAAAGAAATTTAAAAATAAAAGAAAATCATCATCCTAAATTCTCTCTTTTTTTTGCCTAAAGAAAAATTAAACTGTACATGCCATTGAGTAAAACAGCCCAAATTATCAATAGCCCTTATTCTGAAACACTGTAGAGAAAGACAATATGATTTTAACTTGGTAGAATTTTGATGCCTGTGACGTGAACAACCACATCAAATATCAACATAAACATGAAGCAAGAAATGTAGCCAACAATTTTCTTTTAAAGTAAACTAGTTGGCAAACAGAAGTCAAAATTGGTAGTAAAAGAGTACTATGCATATGCAAGTTACTAGCTATTCATTGCTACCACAAGCCTTTATTACATATTCTAGGCCCTTTTTCTGCTAGGTGATGTGGCTTCAAACATGGTTAAAATAAGGTACATGTCATTTAATATATGGGTATGTGATCTGTAAGTATTACAGACAAAAATCAGATTTATTGTATAAGTTAAACATTAATCAAAATGTTGAATTTATTTTGGCCAATATTTTTAAGTGAACTAGCTAGTAATCTAAATAAAGGTATTCATTTAAAGCTTTCATTTAATTAATATTTGTTGTGCATGTCCTGGTTAGCACGGAGAAATATGTGAGCAAACTGCCAGATTATGGCACAGTAAGAGCAACTGATCAAAATGGCTAACAGAAAGAATAGTCTCTGGAGCCTGACTGCCTGGGTTTGAAACCTGGTTCCAATAGTTACAAGCTGTTTGAACATGATGGACAAGCTATTTATTCTTTACATGCCTCAATTTCTTTATCACTAATTCGGGAAAAAATAATTATTTCATAGTATTATTGTGAGAATAAATGAGTCTATATTGGTAAACCAATTTGAGTACTGCCTGACACATAGTAAGGACTATGTGTTTGGCAAATGAATTTAATAAGATCAAATAGGTAAAAAGGATCAAAGAGGTAGTACTTAAATCTGTTTAGTCAGCGTGCTGAATTCATGGTGATCCTTCAGTAAATTTTAGAAGACAATTTGACAAATAGCAGGGAAAAACACTCTGGATTGTGGAATAAATGGAGAAAATAGAAAATATTTGAAGATAAAAGCTGCTTCCTACGTAGCATTTCTCATTCTCTCTTTTTTAAATACCCTGCCAAGATCAGATAATCTCAAAGTAATGGGAGAAGATAAATAAATGATCATTGCCAGGACTGAAGGCTGTTCCTAGAACTACTATTTGGATCAACAGAAGCTGAAAATGAGAATCTCAAGGGCTGGGCAGTTACTTTAACTCACGGGCATTGATCAGGATGCCTGGGGGTCACCTGCTGCAAGAAGCACTGTACTTTTTGTTTAGCTTAATGAGAGGGGGCATGTCATTTCAGGACTCTCTCAGGATGCAGTGTTACTATTTCATGAGGCAAATCCTAAATGTCAGGATAAATTTGCGGAGATGGAACTACTACTTTTTTAAAAAAATTTCCTTTTGTTTTGGCTTGAATGTATAAGGTCATGCTTTGAGCCTGCTGGCCTGTAGCTCTCAATTCTAAACTAGTTCCAGGTATAATGAATTTCTTGCCCTGACCCCTGTCCCTTTGACAGGCCCGGTGAATCCAGAGATGCTCGAGTGTACCTCACATAACACGTCTGATTCTGGGACGAGACTAGAGATCGCCTGGTATTTAGAACTGCAAAAGCTCTAAGGTAGCAAAAGCTCTAGTCATATGCCGATCATTTATTTGACATATCATCACAAACAGTTCCATGATTTACCAAGGTTGATCCATTGCCTTCTACATTTGTGGGTAAAAATGTGTCATGTTTTGCGAAGAGAAAGCGGAAATAATTATCTGTATGGTGGGTGCATTCCGAGTAATTGGTGTGGGTATGAGCGCTGTCTTACACAAAGTCAAGAGTAATATCTGACAAAGATACTGTCCTTTATCCTGGATACAACAGATGTTTTTGTCTTTTTCCAAAATTACAATTATCATTGAAATGCACAGTGGCTTTTAATTGACACAGATAAAAATGTAACTTCAGGTATTGGTAATTGCTTTTTTTACTGTTTTTAAGACAACTGAAGATTTGAGAAATTCTGGTCATGAATTTTGTCCATTCATTTTGGATTTTTGTGATAAAAGCCTATTATAATAAAGAGAATAAAGGAAAATATCTAAAATGGAATTTATAACTAATCTTCTTGAAAGTTATGAATATTTGTTATTCCCTAATTTCAACTCTTGAGATTTCATCTGATTTGAAATATTCCTTTGAACATTCAGAGTATAAAATGTTTCATATGTGGTGATGGAATCCTGATTTTTCTATTATACTGTTAGAATGAAACAGTTGGCAAATAAATTAAGCAACAATATGCAATCTATTATTCAGTAGGTGCAGTTTAACCAAGCTATTCTCTAAAGGCCATGCATTCCTTATGAAATATGCTGAATTAAAGCTTTCTTTACCAACTGAGGCACAATCAAGTAAAAGTTAAATTATAATTTTTTTATTCTGGGTTTCAAGGAACTTACATGTGATTTGTCAACTTATACGAAGAAAAAAGATTCCCTAAAATAAACTTCCCTTCTAACTAACAAAATTAGATCATAGACATAATTTTGTAGCAAAATCATCAAATCATACAAATATAGTATACATTATGGACTTCATCTTTTCTTTATAATGACTAATGCTGATGGACATTAGTGTTCTTAAAACTCCCCGACACATAAAAATAAACAACATAAGAAAGATACTCCTCTATTCTTCTCAATTAGCTGTTTCAGGACTTCTAGGAAGCTTGGAAACATGAAAAGATCTTTCCAATGTAGAAGAAAGCAAACTCTCCCACATTTATTAACTTTTGTGCCAGTTTTAGGCAAAATGATGGTCTTTTTATTGTTGGCGCATCTGGTGCCAACCTAAATTAATGTGGCCATGTATTCCTTACACAGGAAAATGATGGAGTCTAAAAAATACAACACACACACACACACACACACACACACACACACACACACATCCTGATTGCCAGTGCTAAACTGTTTAGCCAAAAGGAGTTCACTTTTAAGAGAAACTGAAATTTGGTAGATTATATCATTATATCTGCCTTAATAAAGCCAGATTTTATTGAATCTTTGATCCAGAAACATTCTGTTTTGTAAACATTGGGAAAAAATTCATAAGATCATTAACTGGCAGTTTTTAACAAATGCATATTAAATAAATATGCATAAATATAATAACTTCAAAATCAGAAAATGTAGTAGAAAAATGCAGTGAATTTTCCAAGTTAAAGATGACTTTGATAAAGTTAAAATTTTATTTCAAATTCCTAATCACATCCGGTATACTTATTAGGAGTAGACGAATGATTATTTTCTTTCCTGACATTTAGAACATATATTTCAGTGGTTACAACTGTATTTATGACACTTGTTTAGAGATTGAAATTGTTTAGAAGAGAATCCAAAAGCATTTCAATATATATTTGTGAATTATTGTGAATAATGGTTATATTTATTATTAAACAATATTAACATTAAACTAAATAAATGATAAACTAAATAAGAAATAACAGCTAAATACTATTTCTTTTCTCTAGGATTAACAGAAAATTTTCTTCTGTTTTATGCATTTGGTAATTAAGATTAAATCATGTATATCTATCACATTATAGACAATTGAGGTATAGGTCAAGATTAAGAAAACAATTTAAAGAAGGATCCAAGAGTATAATTCATTTTTTGAAGAAATTGTCAAGAAAGGGAGTAGCCTTCACACTATAATTAATTATTTATAAATTCTGCCATGTCCTATAAACAGGCCTCTACGAGTGCAAGGAAATGCTATGATTCCTTTGGCCTAGTGATCATTATTATCTAACACGTGCATATGTTCTGGAAAAAAGTACATTCATACCCACAATGAGATGGACATGTAGAAGTCCTAACCCTGTCATTTCTTGTAGAAATTAACCATAATGCTTGATTGAAACTCATTCATCTCTAGGTTTGAAATTCCCATTACTGAGGCAAATACAGCAGACAATAACAGGAATGGAAATACAATGTTCTGGTACAACAGTAAACTCTTAGATAAGGCAAATTTGGCTTTGTATTTGATTTAAAATCTATCAATGATTTGGAAAAGGTGTACAAATAGAATAGTCTTTAAAATTTCTTTAAAATAATAACCCATGTCATTTATTAAGGTGTCAAAGAGGATCCAAGAAATATAAATAATTCAACACATCATTCCCATGGCAAGATACAGTATGCTACATATAACACTTTATAGTTAATCCATTTTGAAATATGGACTTGAATGTTATTTTTTCTAGAAAAAACAACTTTACTGTTATTTTATACCTTCTAGAGACCTTCATATTATTACCACATGAACTGCTGTAAAGCAGATAAATTTCACGTATATTACACAATTGCCATAAGCGAAGTCATATTTCCATTATTTAAATTTAGAGCTAGAAAAGAGAGTCACCTAAAAATTGACATCGAAAGTAAAAAATCAAGGAAGGAAGCTTCAAGACAGCTGGGTGAAAGGATCTACAACTAGTCTTTTCCATAAAGAGCAATCAGAATAATGAGTGAGTAGGTAAGCATACTTAAAATAGTGCATTTAAGAGAGAATACTGAAATTGAACAGAGACGTGATAGGAAAAACCCAAGGAATGGAAGGGGAGGGAAGCTGGCCCAGTTGGTGTTGGCTGAGAGCCAGGAGAGGCTCCCCAGTGTGTGAAAATGCTGAGAGAGCCCCAGAAGTCCACATTCCACTGTGAACTCTAATAATCCTAGCAATAGCAGAGTCCCTCAACCCTCACAGGCTCTGAGACTAGACTAGGAACCTGCCTGGAGACCACATGATGGGATTACTCCAAAGACAGAGCTCATGTTGAGTCCCAAAACCTAAGCAGCTGCAGTAAGTTGCCATTCAACACTGCTGGCATCTGCACCCTCTTCCAGGGGCCTGAGTACAGGCCTACCTAGTTTGTTACTACCACTGGAGCCAGCACATACTTGAATGTGCCACCTGGGGGTCTGAGGACTGGCCCACCCAGCCCATTGCAAACACCATTAATAACAGTATGAGTCACTAGGGAGCCCAAAGGTTGTCCTGTCACTGCTGCTACTGCTACTGCCAACACCCATGCCACATACACTGTCTTGATGATCTAGGACCCACCCAGCTGCCTGGCCAACCACTTCCACTGCTGGCATCTGAGCAAGCTGCATGAATGTCCAAGAGTCAACTAGCTCAGACCTGCTAATATTGGTGCCCACATTCACCATCCAGGGTCCCAAGGACAGGCATGACTGGCCCACTGCTGCCACCACTGGTGCCTGAATATTGGTTTATCTGATATTTCTATCTCCAGCAAATTCTCACTACAGCCTCCAATAAAAACCACTCTAACCCACTGAGGAAATCATGGACACCACTGACTCTGTTTATAGCTGAATAAATAAAAAACAAACCTAAATTGTAGTGACCTATGCAGACGATATCATCAAAACATCTTCAGTAAAAATTCTTCTCATACAAAAGACAGTCAAAAACTTGGAAAAAGTGACTGTTGCACCAGATGCACAGATATCAACATAAGGACACAAGAAACATGGAAAAAAAGGAAATGTTTACAAGGATTACAATAAAACATAAATTAATAAAATTCAGAAAAAAAGAATTCTAAATATTGATTTTAAGAAAGCTCAGTGATATACAGGAAAGAACACAAATAAACAATACAAATAAATCAGAATATCAATTAGAGATATGGATGATAAATTTACCAAAGAGATAGATACCATAAAAAAAGAACTAAATAGAAATCCTGGAATTGAAGCATTCAATGAATGAAATAAAAAATACATTTAGAGCTTCAAAAATAGACTGGATCAAGCCAAAGAAAGGTTTTCAGAATTGCAGACTGGCCTTTTGAAATAACTATGTCAGAACAAAACGGAAGAAGAATAAAAAATAATGAAAAAAACTATGTGATATATGAAACATGATAAAGTGAACAAATATCAAAATTTGTGGTGTTCCAGAAGCTAAGGAGGAGACAAAAGTCACGGAAAATCAATTTAATGAAATAACAGGTAAAAACATTTGAGGTCTAGCAAAATATTTAATCATCTAGATGTAGAAACTCAGAGATTCCCAAATAGATACTACCCTAAAAATTCTTCTACGTGATACATTATAGTCAAACCGTCAGGAAAGACAAAGAGAGAATTCTAAAAACAGTGAGAAAAGCATCTATTCATATTTAATAAACCCTCCTATCAGACTAACAGCAAATTTCTCTAAAGAAACTTCATAGGCTCTGAGAGAATGAACAAAATATATTCAATATTCAGAAAGAAAAAGAAGCCTGCCATCCAAGAATAATATACCCATCAAAGTTATCCTTCATAAATGAAGGAGAAATAAAGTTTTTACCAGAGAAGGAAAGACTAAGGGAATTCACTACTACTAGACCAACCAGGTAATACATGCTTAAGTACTACACTTGGAAACAAAGGATAATATCATTATAAAAATATATGAATGTATAAAATGCATTGGTAAAGCAACCACACAAATGAAGATGAGGAGGGACTCTAATGTTACCATTACAGAAAATCACCAAACTGCAATGATAAACAAGAGAAATAATGACACACACACAAAAATATAAATGATGTATAAAATAATCAAAAGACAATACTGATACCATTACAGAAAATCACCAAACTGCAATGATAAACAATGAGATAAATGACACAGACACCCACACAAAAGATGTACAAAATAATCAAAAGACATTAACAAAATAACAAAAATAATTAATTACATATTAATAATTGTAAATGTAAAAAAATTAAATTTTCTGAAAAATAGGGACTGGTTGAAAAAATTTTAAAAATGACCTAACTATATTGTGCAAACAAGACACTCACTTCACTCATAAAGACACATATAGACTGAAAGTAGAGAGAAATTGAAAAAGACATTAATTACACACAAACAGAAACCAAGTAAGCCAAAGTAGCTGTTCATCTGGAGCAGCCACTGCAAAGATGCCTGCTGAAGTAGAAGAGACATGGCTAGGGGCTGTGAGCTCTGAGGATTCAGTTTGGGCTGAGAAAAGGTGGGAGCCCTGCCGCTACAAATTGGCAGAACAGAAGCCCTGTGCTTTCAGGTGCAGCTGCAGCTGTCCAGCTGTGGCTCCACACCTGGGTATCTCTGTGCTCTTGGTCCCAGGAAGCCTCCCCTGCTCCCACAGGCTTGGAAGTACTTACTCCTGCTTCCTGGCACCAGCAATGATTCCAGTCATGGTGTGCGTGCTTGGGGCAGCCCCACACTGCCTTGGTCTTTGAGCACTGAAGAGCATGGGAGGGAGGCCAGGGAGGTTGAAGGCGGCTTGGCACGGGCCTGCAGGTGCTCCTTGGCATGGACTGCCAGGGCACCATGGACATGTTGATGACGGCAAGAGGCAGTTGGGTTTCTGGGTGGCAGGTCCCCAGTGAAATCCCTCCTGCAAGCCAGGAATTACCTGCAGCCTAGGGGCATGGCTGCCCATTTCAGGTGAAGTCACAGTCCAGAGTGAGAACTTATGGTGCTTACTCCAGGCTGGTCGCTCATGGACCAATCAGCATGCACTTCCTCCCTTCTGAGTTCATAAAAACCCTGGAATCAGTCAAATGCACACGGATGTCATGACTACTAGCTGCATGAAGAAGCTACCCACTTTGGGTCTGGTTGACTCTTCAGGATGACCTGCCTGAAGAAAGGGAGCTACCCACCGTGGGTCTCCACTCCACTGAGAGCTGGACGCTCTCTGGAATGACCTGCCTGCCAACAGCAAGAAGCTACCCATCATGGGTGTCCTCTTTGTTGAGAGCTGGACGCTCACCAGGATGGCCTGCCTGCAGAAAGGAGCTACCCACCGCAGGTCTCCTCTCATCCAAGCGCTAAATGATCACCAGCATGACCTGGCTGTGGAAAGGAGCTGCCCACCATGAGTCTCTTCTCCACTGAGAGCTGAACCCTTGCTGGCATGACCCACTTGTGAAAAGGAGCTATCCACCACAGGTCTCCTCTCTGCTCAGAGTTGGATTCTCACCGGGATGGCCTGTCTGAGGAAAGGAGCGAACCACCATGGGTTTTCTCTCCATTGAGAAGTGGATGCTTGCCGGGATGACCTGCCTGAGGAAAGGAGCTACTCACCAGAGGACTCGTCCCCAGTGAGAGCTGGACACTCACTGAGATGACCTGCCTGCAAAAGGAGCTGCCCACCAGAGGTCTCCTCTCTGCTGAGAGCTGGATGCTCACCGAATTGACCTGCCTGCAAAAAGGAACGACCTATCATGGCTCTCATCTCCCCCTAGAGCTGGACCTCTAGCTGGGATGACCTGCCTGTGAAAAGGAGCTACCTATCACACGTCTCCTCTGCTGATAGCTGGACCCTCGGCAGGATGACCTGCCTACAGAAAGGAGCTGGTCTCCTGACAGCTGTTCTGTCACTGAATGAAGCTCTTCTCTGCCTTGCTCACACTCCAATTGTCCACATACCTTATTCTTTTTGGATGCAGGACAAGAACTTGGGACCAACCAAACAGTGGGACTGAAAGAGCTGTTAACACAAACAGGGTTGAAACATTTCTCCTCCACTGGCCACATTGTGGTGACAAGAAGGAGAGAAGAGCTGTGGCCCTTCCAGGAGTCCAGACCTCAGGGCTCCCTCAGCCAGGGCTGTGACATCCTCTTTGGGACTCTGGTTCCTGGCATCTCTAAGCTTTTGGACATCACCATGTTCCTCCTGTCCAGACACTGGCGCCCACAGTGGAAGCTCCTTGCAGTATGTCTGGTCCAGCCACAACCTCACACAAAGTTAGTGCTTGTGCTGATGCCTGGAGCTGCCCACCCTGCTGCAGCTGGTGCACCTGGCTGTGCATACTGGTTGGATTCCATGGTTGCTCAATCACATACCCCTTGCCACTCTGCACCTGGCTTGCCTTTGGCAGGCAAGGGATCCATGCTGGTAGCTCAAGCTGAGTGCAACCTTTCAGGCAGAAGAAGCCCAGCAGGCAAAAGCAAAATTTAAGCAGAGGCACTGCTGGCCACAGAGGTTTTCGGCTGGTGAAGTGATACCCTAAAAATCCCATGACACTTAAATCAGATAAAACAGACTTTAAGTCAAAAACAGAAAAAGAGACAAAGAAGGTCATTATGGAATAAAGGGATCAATGCAATAAGAGAACATACCAATTCTAAATATATACGTACTCACACTGGAGGACTCAGATACATAAAACAAATTTTAAATCTCAAGTAAAAACATAAATTTGAGAACTTCAAAAACAAAATAGATTAAGCAGATGAACGTATTTCAGAACGTGAAGACAGATCTTTTCAAATAATTATTTTAGACTATAACATAAGAAAAAGAATAAAAAAGAATGAACAAAGTCTATGTAGCATATTGGAAACCCGAAGATAAACATCAAGTAGACTCCAATGCAATAAGAGATGGGGAACTCAACACCCACTCTCAGAATTAGGCACATCATATAGACAGAAAATTAACAAGGAAACAGTGATTGAAGGAACCTAGCAGACATTTACAGACCCTCTTTTTCTAATAGCTGTAGAGTATACATTCGTCTCATTAGCACATGGACTATTCTCCAGGATTGACTAAAAATTAGATAATAATACAAGCTTCAACAAAAATGTAAAAATTGAAATCTTCTCAACTAATTTATCAGACAGCAATGAAATCAATAGCAAGGGGAATTTTCACAACTGTAAGAATATATAGAAATTAGACAACGTGCAATTAATTGACCATTGGGTCAATAAAGAAACAGGAAAGGAAATCTTTAAAAAGCATTCTGAAACAAATGAAAGTCAAAACACAGCATGCCAGCTAAAGCACTACTAAGAGGGAAGTTTATAGCAACGAATGCATCCATCAAAAGAGTAGAAAGATTTCAAGTGGACATTCATAATCATGAACCTCAGTGAACTGAAGAAGTAGGAATACACTAAACTCTAAAGGGTTAGAAGAAAAGAATAAAGATCAGAGCAGATAAAAAAATGAGACTAAAAACATAATACAAGGGATCAACAAAACAAAAAGTGTTTTTTTTTTTAAAAAAGATGAGTAAAATCAATAAATCAACCACGACCTAGACTAACTAAAGGAAAAAAGACCCAAAAAACTAGAATTAGTAGCAAAAAAGGAGCCACTACAACTGACACCTCTGAAATACAAAAGACCATCAAAGACTATGATAGACAACTCTACATGACCAAACTGGAAAACCTAGAAGAAATGGGTAAATTTTTGATACATAAAACAAACCAAGATCGAATTAGAAAGAAATACGAAACCTAAACAGACCAGTATGAGTAGTAAGAAGGAATCAGTTATAAAAAGTCTTACCACATGGACTTCACCACCCTACTAACAGAGTTAGATCACCAAGGCAAAAAACTAACAAGGAAAGTCTGGATGTGAATTCAACACTTAACCAATCAGACCTAATAGGCATTTAGAGAACATTCCACCCAGCAACTACAGACTATACATTCTTCTCATTTGCACATAAAACACACACTAAGATCAACCACATACTTAGACATAAATCAGTGTCAATAAATTCAAAAAAACTGAAATCCTACCAACCTACGTCTACCAATAAAAATCAATACCAATTAGATCTGTCAAAACCACACAATTAAATGGAATTTAAACAACTTACTCCAGACTGACTTTTGAGTAAACAACAAAATTAACACAGAGTTTTAAAAAATTCTTTGAAATAAACGAAAACAGAGACCCACCATACCAAAATCTGTGAAATGCAGCAAAAGCATTGTTAAGGAGAAAGTTTGTAGTACTAAGTGCCCAACTAAAAAAGTTAGAAAGATCTCAAATTAACGATCTAACGGGGAACTAGATAAAGGAGAACAAATTAACCTCGAAGCTAGCAGAATAAAAAAAAATAACTAAAATTGGTGCAGCACTAAACAAAATTGAGATCCAAAAATTCATACAAAAAAGCAACAAAAATAAAAGTTCTTTGAAAGGATAAACAAGATCAATAGACCACTAGCAGAGAGTTAAATCAAGAACATAATCTGATTTACAGAAGCTGCATGCACACAAAAAATAAAATGCTTAGGAGTACATACAACCAAGGAGGTGAAAGGGTTCTATAAGCAGAACTTCAAACAAAACAAAACAAAACAAAACAAAACAAAACAAAACAAAACAAAACAAAACAAAACAGCTGAAAGAAATCAGAGATGACACAAACAAATGGAAAAACATTTAATGCTCATGGATTGGAAGAATTAATATCATTAAAATGGTCATACTGCCCAAAGCAACTTATAGATTCAGTGTTATTCCTACAAAAGTACCAAATTTGAAAAAACTATTATTAAATTAATATGGAACCGAATATAACTGAAATAGCCAAAGCAATCCTAAGCAAAAAGAACAAAGCCAGAGGCATCACATCGCCCAACTTCAAACAATAATATAAGGCTATAGTAACCAAAAGAGTATGGTAGCAGTACAAAAATAGACACAAATACCAATGGAATAGAATACAGAATCCCTAAACAAAGTTGTACACCTAAAGCCATCTCTTCTTTAATAAAGTCAATAAAAATAAACAGTGGGAAAGGACTCACTCTTCAATAAATAGTGCTTGTATAGGTGACTAGCCATATGCAAAAGAATGAAATTGGATGCCTCTTTCACCATATACAAAAATTAACATAATATGAGTTAAAGATTTAAATGTAAGACCTCAAACTAAAAGGATCCTAGAAGAAAACCTAGGAAATGTCATTCTGAATAGGCGACTTGGGAAAGAAGTTATGACCAAGGCCTCAAAAGCAATCGCAGCAAAAACAAAAAAAAGACGTGTGACCTAATTAAACTAAGGAGCTCTGCACAGCAAAAGTAACTGTTAACAGAGTAAATTGGCCACCTACAGAATAGGAGAAAATATTTATGTATCTGACAAAAGTCTAATATCCAGAATCTATAGAAAACTTACACAAATCAACGAGCAAAAACAAAAACAAAAACAATCCACATTAAAAATTGGGCAAAATATATGGACAAACACTTCTCAAAAGAAGACATAACAGGTGGCCCACAAACACATGAAAAATGCTCAATATCACTAATCATCAGAAAAATGCGAATAAAAACCACAATGAGATACCATCTCACGCTAGTCAGAATGGCCGTTATAAAAGAGTCAAGAAACAACAGATGCTAGTGGGGCTGCATAGATCAGGAAATGCTTATACACTCTTAGTGGAAATGCAAATGAGTGTAGCCACTGTAGAAAGCAATTTGGAGATTTCTCAAACAACTTAGAACTATCATCTGACCCAGCAATTTCATTAATGTGTATATATCCCAAAAAAATTATTCTACTAAAAAGACAAATGCACTCACAGGTTCATTGCAACACTATTCACAACAACGAGATAATGTATCAACCTAGGTTCTCACAAATAGTGGACTGATAAAGAAAATGTGATATATATATAATGGAATACTAAGCAGTCATAAAAAAGAATGAAATCATCTCTGCAGCAACATGGATGCAGCTGGAGGCCATTATCCTAAGTGAATTTACACAGGAAAAGAAATCTAAATATTTCATGTTCTCATTTATGAAGGGCAGCCTAAAAATTGAATACTCATGGACGTAAGATAACAACAAAAGACATGGGACTACTACAGAGGGTGAGGAAGGAAGGGGAACAGTGGTTAAAAAATTACCTATTGGGTATTATGCTCACTACCTGGATGATGGAATCATTTGTATCCCAATACTCAGCATCACAGAGTATACTCATGTAAGAAACCTGCACATGTACTCTTGCATTGAAAATTAAATTTCAGGCCGGGCGCGGTGGCTCACGCTTGTAATCCCAGCACTTTGGGAGGCCGAGGCGGGTGGATCACGAGGTCAAGAGATCGAGACCATCCTGGTCAACATAGTGAAACCCCGTCTCTACTAAAATACAAAAAAAATTAGCTGGCATGGTGGCGCGTGCCTGTAATCTCAGCTACTCGGGAGGTTGAGGCAGGAGAATTGCCTGAACCCAGGAGGCAGAGGTTGCGGTGAGCTGAGATCGCGCCATTGCACTCCAGCTGGTTAACAAGAGTGAAACTCCGTCTCAAAAAAAAAAAAAAAAAAATAGAAAAGAAAATTAAATTTCAGATTTTATTTTATGTGTCCTAACAGAGAAAATTCCTAGACTGGATGGCTTCATTCTATATTCCACCAGACTTATAAGAATAACAAAAACCAATTCTATTCAAAGTATTCCCAAAAATTGCAGAGGAGGGAATTTTCCTAATTCTTTACCCTGAAACTATTAACCTGACACCAATAGCAGACAAGCACGCAACAAAAAGTAAAACTACAGACCAATAGTCATGACGAACAGAGGCAAAATTCCTCAACAAAATATTAATAAACTGAATTCAACAGCTCACCGAAAAGATAATACAGCATAGTTAAGTGGAACTCATCCCAGGGATGCAAGGATGGTTCAACATACATATATTAATAAACAAGATATATAACATCAGTAGAATGAAGGACAAATAATATGATCATCACAATAGAAAGAAACAACATCTGACAAAATTCACAATCCCTTCATGATACAAACTCTCAACAAACTTAAAAGAACATGCTTCATAAGGAACATACCTCATCATAATAAAGGATGTAGGTCCAAAGGCCATTATTACGTTAAGCTGTTTGTTGAGAGTTTTTATCACAAAGGGATGTTGTGACAAACCTGCAACTACGTCAAACTGAATGCGAAGAAGCTAAGCCTTTCCCCTAAGAACTGGAACTATATAAGGATGCCATATCCTAGCCAGAGCACTCAGGCAAGAGAAGGGAATTAAAGTCATCTAAATTGGTAAAAAAGAAGTCAAATGGTCTCCGTTTGTAGGTGACATAATTTTACATATAAAAAGACCTAAACACTCCATCAAAAGACTCTTAGACTTGATAAATAAATTCAGTAAAGTTCTAGGATATAAAATCAACATACAAAAATCAGTAGCATGTTTATTCACCAATAATGAATCAGCAAAAAAGGAAATGAAGAAGGCAATCTTATTTTTTTAACAGCTGCATTTTCTTCAACAGCTGCTTAAAAACCAAAACCTAAGAATAAATTTAAGCAAGAATGTGAAAGCCCTCTACAAGGAAAACTACAAAACACTGACGAAAGTAACTGAAAAGGGTATATACAAATGGAAAGACAATCCATGCTCATGCATTTGAAGAATTAATATTGTTAAAATTACCATACTACCCAGAGCAATCTATAACACAATTCAATTGCTATCAAAATACCAATGTGGTATTTTCCCAGAAATAGAAAAAAAAATTCAAAATTTGTTTGGAATTTATAAAGAGCCCAAATTGCCAAAGCAATGCTGAGCAAAAGAAAAAAAATTTAAAAAGCTGGAGGCTTCACACCACCTAACTTCAAAATGTAGTAAATGGCTTTGGTAACCAAAACACTATGGAATTGATATAAAGACAATCACATAGACCAATGGAACAAAATGAGGAGCCCAGAAATAAGTTCACATATTTGCAGTCACCTAATTTTCAGCAAAGGTACCAGAAACATATATTGGAGAAAAGACATTTCTTTAATAAATGGTGCTGGGAAAACTGGATATCCTTATGAAACTAAATCCCTGTCTCTCACCATATACAAAATCCCTCAAAATGAATTAAAGACTTAAACGTAAGACTTGAACATATAGAATGACTAGAAGAAAACGCGAAGAACAAATTTCATTGCATTGGTCTAGCCAAAGATTTTATGCTTAAGACTTTAAAACCACAGGCAGCAAACTCTGAATGGAGTAATAAAGTGTATTAAACTAAAAAGCTTCTGCAGAGCAAAGGAAATAATCAATAAAGAGACAAACTGTTTAATGGGGGAAATATTGGTAAACGAATCACCCGACTAAGGAGCAAAAGAACAAAGACTCTACAGAGAACTCAAATAACCCAGTGGTAAGAAACCAAATTATCCCATTCCAAAGGAAGCAAAGGGATAAGCAGACATTTCTCAAATCAGGACACACAGATGGCTAACAAGCATATGAAAAAATGCTCATCATCATCCATCATTGAGAAAATAGAAAATCAAAACCACAATGAGCTATCATCTTACCTTAGAACGCCTATTTATGAAAAGACAAAAAATAGGAGATGCTGGGGGGGATGTGGAGAAAAGGAAATGTCATATGCTTTTGGTGGAAATGTAAATTAATGCAGCCATTATGAAAAACAGTATAAGGATTTCTCAAAAACAAAAAACAAACAAACAAAAAAAAAACTAACTGAAACTAAAAGTAGAACTACCTTAGGATGCAGCAAACCCACTACTGGGTATTTATCAAAATGGAAGAAGATCAGCATATCAAAAGGATATCTGCACCCTCATGTTTATTGCAGTACGATTTGCAATAGCAAATATATGGAATCAACATTAGTGTCTATCAACACATAGATGGATAAAGGAAATAGGTACATATACGATGGAATACTATATGGCCATAAAAAATAAAATTATGTCATTTACAGGAACATCAATAGAAATGCTGGTCATTATGTTAAATAAAATAAACCAGCAACACAGAGACAGGTATTGCATGTTCTCACTTCTATGTGGGAGTTAAAAAAATTGATCTCATGGAGGCAGAGAGTAGAATGGTAGTGACCAAGGGATAGGAAGGGTGAGAGGGAGGAAGGAAGAGAGGCTGGTTAATAGGTACAAACATACAGTCAGATAGAAGGAATAAGTTCTAATGTTTGATAGCTACACTTATCACATTGCAACTATGAATCATGACAAAAAATTATCTTACAAATATGCCAAACAAAATATCTTACAAATCCAGTGTCTTTGACTTATTTAATGATCTTAATCATTTTTGTAATTAAATAATATTTAACAAAATAACAATATTTAATCATCATCACTGGCTCTTAAATTTCTTTGTAAAAGATAAAGAGTGGTGGTATTTGAAATTTCACCGTGTGTCTGGATCAGTATCTATCTGTGGTGGTTTACCAGATGGCAGTATCCCACAGGCTGAACAAGTTTTTGACACATATATAGTCAAAATTTCCCAAAACTACTAGTCCCAATAACATTTAAATGCTAAACACATAAACCAGAAAAATATTAAAATACAAGATGTCAATTACATGCTTAATGTATATACCTATCCCTTTAGAACAAAATAATTCAATTTTTGATAACTTACCATTCCAACAGATATAAGTACATATTCTAATTATTACACTGGTGTACAAATTAAATATTTATTATGTTTGTATTAGTTGGGAGGAGAACCAAATACTCTTAGGGATTTTTTTTTCTCTCACCTTAATAGCAACTGCCATGAATCACTATTACAACCACAGTATGGTATCTGAGATAGTTCAATATTTTTCATGTCATGTTATTCAGTACTTCTACTCTGTAATGCTGAACTGGCACTTTAGAAATGAGTGTACTCTCCGTGTATGAAATCAGCAGTCACATATTTGGAGATGATGTTTTTGGAAAAGCCGATTCAGCAGAAGATTAGAGGTAGTAACAAGCATATGGCTAAAAATTATAAACAAAAAAAGTGGGAGTGGAGACACAAACTCAGACTCACAGGTAAAGCAAACAAAAGTCAATGTGAACCTTTAAAGAAAGAAGTAAGACCCTCTCAGAATAAGATAAGAAATTAGAAAAAAATGAGGGCTTACTGTTCTTAAACTAAGCCTCTTTTTGCAAGAAGAGGAAAAAAAGATAATAATTTCAAAATGAAACTTCTGGTAATTTTTAATTCAAAAGTAACAAAAGGGCATAGATTTAAACAGTTAGTTAAACAATATGAATCAAATATATAGTTTGGAAAGAAGTGTTGACTATACTTTTATGCAAAATAGGTTTATGATGTGATGGGAAAATTTAAATAGGTTTCTTTAAAAATTGTATGAAAATACATTTTTGATATAGGAATTTATTTATTCCAACATGTATTATCCATTAAATGATATGCATTGAATTAAGCAAAATGTACACATTGAGAAATGTGTACAGCAGAATTTGAAAAACTTTAATTGTTAGCATTAGAAAATAGAATTATGAGATAATGGAATTCATTGTATTTCTAGGTTAAAGAGATAGTTGGGATTATAATCTTAGAGATAAATAATTTTGCTTTATTGTATGTCTCTAGTTGACTGAATTGAGACCTATTTTGCCATTCTTAAAACTTAGTCTCTATAACATATTTTAATTATCACAAGTAATGTACTTAAATATCATTGCTTAACACTAATTTCCATTATTCTTTTTTTATTTTATTTTACGTTAAGCTAATGGATACACGTGCAGAACGTGCAGGTTTGTTACATGGGTATGCATGTGCCATGGTGGTCTGCAGCACCTACCAACCCATCATCTAGGTTTTAAGCCCTACATGCATTACGTATTTGCCCTAATGCTCTCCCTCTCCTTACCCTGCACCGCCCCGAAAGGCCTCGGTGTGTGACGTGCAGTTGCTTAACCACACTTTATATTATAATCACCTTTTCTATAGGCTAGTTTAGATAACTATATCCTATCATTTTCTTCACCAATGTAATCACAAAACAAAGTTCAAAAAAAAAAAGAACTTTTAAAGATAAAAATTGGCATAATTACATGACTCAATGAATATTTATCATTTTTGAAATATTTATTCCCATTTATCTTACTGCATGCAAGGTAATTTATATTTCAAATATTAAATTACAAAATGGAATTAGACAATTTCAAAATTTATTTTAATGTGTCACTTTACATAATGTAGTCTCACCTGCCTGTATGCTTTTTTTTTTAAAAAAAGTTGTTGACAGTTTGAAAATTCACATTGCAAATCAATAAGAGAAAAATGCAAAAAAAAAAAAAAAACTCACAAAGCATTTTGATTTTGGTGGTATATCTTAGTTTATTTGTTATTAAAATATTAATTTTCCAGTACTATTATTTGTTTATATAATTGCTGACTTGTAGAGTATTTGCTGACATTGTCATCTTTCTTTTCATAGACTTAATTTTATTTTAAGCTCCGGGATGCAGAACGTGCAGGTTTGTTACACAGGTATACATGTGTCATGGTGGTTTGCTACACCTATCAACCCATCACCTAGGTGTTAAGCCTTGCCTATATTAGTTATTTATCCTAATGCTCTCCCTTCCCCTGCCCCACTCACAGGCCCCAGTGTGTGTTGTTCCTCTCCTTGTGTTCATGTGTTCTCGTTGTTCAGCTCCCGCTTACGAGTGAGAACATGTGGTGTTTGGTTTTCTGTTCTTGTGTTAGTTTGCCAAAGACAATGGCTTCCAGCTACATTTATGTCCCTGCAAAATACATGATCTCGTTCCTTTTGATGGCTATGTAGTATTCCACGGTGTATATGTACCACATTTTTTTAATCCAGTCTATCACTGGGCATTTGGGTTGATTCCATGTCTTTGCTATTGTGAATAGTGCTGCAATAAACATACACATGCATGTATCTTTATAAAAGAATGGTTTATATTTCTTTGGGTATACCCAGTAATGGGATTGGTGAGTCAAATGGTACTTCTGGTTCTAGGTCCTGGAGGAATTGCCACACTGTCTTCCACAACTGTTGAACGAATTTACATTCCCACCAACAGTGTAAAAGCATTCCTATTTCTCCACAGACTCGCCAGCATCTGTTTCCACTTTTTTAATAATCAATATTCTAAGTGGTGTGAGATGGTATCTCATTATGGTTTTTGATTTGCATTTCTCTGACATTGTCAGTCTTTCAATGTAACTGTAAAAAGCTTGATAAGAAAACTTTTTTTTTTTAATCACAGGGCTCTATGGATACTGTAAATATTGTAAGGAATCTAATTTAAAGGGCAATGTGTTCAATTATTGAACGTCTATATGTATAAACATTCCTTGACTGTCACAGCATATGGGAAGGAATTATAGAATCATACACTGTCTTGAAAATCTTAATCAGCCACATACTGAACATTTATTATGTGTGCCATATTACAAAAAAGTTGGTAATATTTTAAGATTTTCTGATTTATTTGTAAAACTTTTAAATTATTGAAAAGAATTAAACTACAAACATTGTGAAAAAAATTCAACCAAATTTAAAGTTACAGACCCTGACCGATTAAAAACTCCCTTGTGTCTCAACTCATTCACCTGTGAAATGAAAACAACACCCTTAATATATCTAGGCATGTGTGAGAATTACGTTTTAATACATGTAAAGCCCTTAGTATAGTACCTTGTCCATAGAAAGCACTGAATAAATGTAACTTATGGTAATAATGATGATGTTGAAAGCATCATTATTATTACAACCTCAGTTGATTTCATTTATGTTATAATTTAAATCTCCTCAGGCTTGTTTTTGAGTATTCTATGCAATTTTCTGTGGTTTGGTGTGAAAATGATTGGAATCGCAGTGAGAGACTCTTTAGGGTAATAGGCACACTTGATTAGGAGATTGAGGGTTTGCTCTCCCTTAGCAGTATGAAAAATATCTAAATTTACCCATATAAGGAGAAATGCAAATCACAATAAAAATAAAATGAATGCAAATTAAAATACAAATTGAAATGGGATCCATCCTTTTCTTTGGCATATGTGCTTCCTTTTCCTCCAGAGAAGTTACAAATTAACTGTATTTAAATGGATTAATTCTAATAAAACAGTGACCTTAAAACGCCAGACACACACACACACACACACACACACACACACACAAACACACACACAAACTCTGCCTCTCTCTCTCTCTCTCTCTCTCTCTCTCTCTGTCTCTCTCTTACTCCTTCTCTCTTTTTGAATTAATGGTTGCAATCCTGGTCACAGCTTTACAAACTGTAAATAAAACTCTTCTCCTTTTTCTTTTTAATGAAACCTCCCTTGTGTCATCTGGTAACACTTAACTTCTCTCCCTCATTATAAATAACCGTAATAAAGAGGTTTACTTAATTTAAAAATAGTACAGAAATTGCCAGGTGACTGAACTATGTAGATAAAAACATATTTGTAAAAGAGACAACTTCTCTATTATTCAGAGAAGTAATTGCCAAATATGAACCATATCACCTCTTAGGTTTGCTGTTTGAAATAGGGATACAGAGTCAAACTGCTTATCTTGCAGGACATGTTTAATAGGCTCATAGTTACACATTAAAGGGTAATAGAGATGTACCTCAATACTCTGTCTTTAAGAATTAATCCCAGAAGATTTTGGTTTTGGAACTTGCCCTCATGCTTGCACAATATATAAAATGCAGAACCTTATAAAGAGATAAATAAGGAAATTGTAAATATGAAAATAGTTTGAGAACATGTATATATGCTAGACAGTGACCCTATACAAATGTTCGAATTACTGACACATGAGGTTCTAAAAAGTATCCATGTGTTAGAAGAGACCATAGAGATAATGTGGTTCAATCTCAGTTTTATGAATGAAGAGTAAACAAAAGGCTCAGGAAAATGAAGTACCTTGAGAAAGATTATCCAGATGGCGGAGTAAAGGCTGAGACACAATTGTTAGTGAGTCTTATATTTCAGCCTTTGTTTGCTTGCTGATTTTATATATGCCTTTAAAATTTTCTTTGTTTGCTAAATACCAGCAATAATAATATCTGAGTACTTTCCACATGCCAGGAACTGCTGTATGAATTTAATTTATATAATCGCATTTAATCTTTACAAAAATCAGTTAAGGAGAACACTACTATCAATCCTTACTTTACAGAGAAGGAAATCTAGCAGTTAAGCTACATTTTTATAATTTCCTCTGTAAGTTATTTTGAAATGCTAGGGAGGCCAGGCACAGTGGCTCACGCCTGTAATTCCCAGCACTTTGGGAGGTCAAGGCAGGCAGATCACTTTAGGATAGGAGTTCGAGACCCACCTGCCACATGGCAAAACTCTGTCTCTATTAAAAATATAAAAGTTAGCTGAGCCTGGTGGCAGGTGTTGTAATCCCAGCTACTCAGGAGGTTGGGGCGGGACAATCGCTTGAACGTGGGAGACGGAGATTGCAATGAGCCAAGACGGCATCACTGTATTCCAGCCTGGGCAACAAAAGCAAGCCTCTGTCTCAAAAACAAACAGAAAACAAAAACAAACAACAAAACAAATTCTAGAGAGCATGTAAATTATCGGTAGTTATTTCTCCTCTTTAATGAAATTAACAGCATCCATGAATCTATAGTGTTTGATCTAATATCTGTGACCTTTCTTCTAAAGAAAATTTGGAAGTGAAAATGTCACTCAAGTCTTCAGTAAAAATCAAGATTAAACATGCACTCTTTTCTATATTCTTCCAACCTTGAATCCACCTTGATCATAACCAGTTTTGATTGATTCTCTGCTTGGCTTCCTGCCTATGATGTATTGTGTAACTAGATTTGGACTTTCTTATAAAATGCTCTTTCACATTGCTTAAGCCTACCTGATTTTAATTTGCACTTCCCTTGCTCTGATCTGCTTTGTCTTATAGCTTTCCTCTTCTCTTCACTTGAGCACTCTGACAGCACTCAAAAGATGCTTATGATGGCTCATTTTACAATTTTTCATGTTATCACAAGGTAGTCACGCCTGTTAGAGATATTTTCTTCTTATAAAATAGCACACTTTTCATGGGTAGTTTCTAACAAACTATGTGACAGGAGAGTTATTGTAATTTATTTATTTTTCTCATGGTCACAGCAAGAATGCTGTTAATGAATCTATTGATATTAGCAATATCAATGATTTAAAAACACCATGTTTCTCTTTCCAAACAAGTATCTCTGGAATATATTGCAGGTAACAGCAAAATCAGGAGTGGATGTTCTGGCCCTTTTCTCACTTAGTGATTTATATGTTCCCATTTTGTGACTTGACTATTTTTGAAACATCCTAAATTGCCTGTAAAGGATCTACTGGGAAGTTATGTCAATGTAATAGATTATTAGCGTTGTGAAAAGCTGTCTCACGTGTGCAGTCTTTCACCCCTTCTACCAAGAGATAAAGACCCCACACAGCCTATGCTGGGCTTATTACCTTGTGCAGGACTATCATGTCCTGTTTCAATCTTACGTGTTTTTGTCCTGCTTAAGCACGTGTCAGTGGTCCTCAGACACATTCTCAGCTCCCATGGAGAAGGAGTCTGAGTCAAGGTCCTTCTGCTGCTGCCCAAGAGGGGTGTGTGCAGGCCAATGCCACTAAATCAGGTCTAGAGAAACCTGCTGGCCCTGGGGACCTACACCCACTACTGGAGCTGATCTTACTCTCTCATTCTTGTATCTGAGTAATGCACTGCCTCATCCAGTGCTTGGCAGTGTTGTGTTTTTCCTGGTGACACGGATGTGCAGTGGACAGAAGTTTACAGACTTCTATTCTGAGTGGTTGAAATAGTGATGATCTTTGCTATCCTCCATGTTCAAGTTCTCTCCTGGAATTGAGAACCGGTGCACAGTTTTGTGTTTGACGGTGTGGTGGAGCAAGCAGGTCACCAAAGGAACACACTATGGCCGGATGAAAATGCAAGGCTTACAATGTATAAGCCTACTGTTCAATTTATAAACTTTAAAACACATTTTTAAGAAACCTTAATGCAAAAATGAAAGAACTGCCTGTATACAATTAGTTATCAATTAAAAGATCAGTGTTCGGGAAATATCTTTATTTCTAAGTATCAGCATAAAATGATCAGTCCTAACTTTAAAGTAGTTTTTTTTTTTTTTTTAATAGAAACGGACTTATAATATTGACTAGAATAAAGGAAACTAGCAGTCATTGGGTCTAAACTGTGATTTTAATTTTCACCATATTTGCTTTAAAGAATTTGTATGAGAAATCAAAATCAAAGAGGAAATGAAAAACATGCTTAATAAACATCCTTTAAGAAGCGGCCATTAGTAGCCAATATTTAGAGACAACTTAAGTATCCATCAACAGATAAATGGAAATTGTAGTACAGTCATGTGCTGCATAATGATGTTTCGGTCAACCATAGACTGAAAATATGATGGTGGTCCTCTAAGAGCATAATGGCGCTCAAATATTGCTGTCATCTAGTGACATCGTAGCTGTTGTAGCATAAGTAGCTTCTTTTTATAAATTTAGTGAAGCCTATGTGTACAGTGTTTATAAAGTCAACAGTAGCATGCAATCATGTCCTAGGTCTTCACGTTCACTCACCACTCACTCACCGACTCATTTAGAGCACCTTCCAGTCCAAGCAACTCCCAGTTCTACAAGCTCCTTTCATCGTAATTGTCATATATAAGTGTACCATGTTTTATCCTTTATACTGTATTTTTTATTGTATCTTTTCTAATGTTTAGATATATACGTATTTACCATTGTGTTACAATTGTCTAAAGTATTTAGTACCAAGCTATACAGGTTTGTAGCCCAAGAGCAATAGGCTATACCATGTAACCTACACGAAGTAGGCTACATCATCCAGGTTTGTGTAAGTACACTATATGATGATCGCAAAATGATGAGACTATTGCCTTATGTTGCATTTCTCAGCGTATCCCTATTGTTAAGCAAAGGATGACTGTGTACAGACATATGTACACACACACTCACAAACACATACACACATGCAATGGAATACTATTCAGCCTTTGAAAGAAAGAGATGCTGCCATTTGTAACAATATGGCAGAAGCTGGAGGACATTATGTTAAATGAAATGAGGCAGACCCTTAAAGGAAAATGCTGTATGATCTCATTTAGATGTAGAATGTTTTGAAAAACTGTCAAATAAACAGAAACAGAGAATGAAACAGGGATTACCAGGACTAGAGAGACAGGAAAAAGAGAGAAGTAGGTAAAGGGGTACAATTTGTAGTTATGTAGAATAAATAATCAATAGAAGATTTAATACATCGTATATGGGTTATAGTTAACAATACTCTATAGTGACAATTAGCTAAGAGTAGACTAAAGAGGCTCTTAACCTCTTCTGCCATCTACACTCAAAAGGTAACCATGGAAAGGAACAGATGTCAATTTGTTTAAACTGTAGTCATCATTTTTTACGCATATGTACATCAAAAATCATACTGCATAGCTTACATAGAATAAAAAATAAAAAGGAAGTAGCCATTAATTTTTCATTGCCTACATAAAGCTGAAATTATTTATGACATTGCTTTAATTTAAATCGTATAAAAACTTAAAAATTGCATAAAGTATAAGACAAACTCCAAAGTACTTTCTTCAAATATTTTTAAAGGAATTTGAAGACAGAAGGCTCACAAAAGGACAGTAAAATACTTACCATTTAATAACAATTATTTATTTCCATAAAGTGAGGAGAGAACTCACAGACTTGGCAAGTATGGCTGCATATTCAGAAATGTGTCAATTCAGAAGCTCATTCATTCTACCAGTGTATCAAACTATTTATAACAAGCCAGGTTAACACCTGGTGTACTGCTTTAATTACGGCATCCCCCTTCATTTCAGAAATGTGTGTTTGTATATAAATTATATTGGCCAATTTAGTCCTTGATCACTCATCACCCTCTAATTGTCACAGGTGAAGGGGTTAATGAGTGCATGGATTCCCAAATATGAGATATACTCTGGAAGGGCTATATACATTTCTTTTGAATCCTCAATGGCTTCTATAGGTAGGCAACAGTAGAGTCTGGGCAACTGAAACCATAAGCCATAGACTACGTTGTGATTCTGAGAATTCAGGGAATTACTTCTAGGGTCTCTGTTGAACAAAGATATCTACTGTTCACAATAGTGTGTTTCTTGTCTATGAGTGAAGGTTAAAAAAGGAAAAAGTTATTCTAAGTGTGCACTGGAGACATCTTTTATAGTTACTGTGCTGGAGGATATCAGGAAGATGCTCTAAACAAGACTGAGTTTAAATAGTTAAGAAACTGAATAAAAGCAGTCAGCCTTGATGCACTTCTGACTGGTTATGGCTGTGGCAAGATGGTCTAATTCAGTTATGCTATGAAGCTTTGAAACCTTATCTGTCAAAAAGGCAGAATGGAGTTGCTCAGAGAATTGTATTGTTTTAGGCAAATCCGACTTGCTTAATAAGGGACAGCATAACATCTTCTAGCACGAAAAAAAATACAAATGCAATAATGTACCCTGTAGCAAGCTAAGATTACACGTATCATTAATTTTTGGCAAGGCTGCTAACATGCTTTAAGCACGGAGAGAGGCCTGTGGAGGATAAAAAGATTTCTTAACCTATGGGGAAAAAATGATGAAAGCAATACCCTGAAGGAGATTCTTTACTAACATATTCTTGGACCCCTCTTTTATTTTCTAGAACTTGAAAATAAGAAAGTGTGTTAGGATTTGTAGGAGAGTCAGTAGGGGTAAAGATTTTTGCAAGATATTTGCATTATTTTAAATACTGTTTTTGACAGTAATTTTTTCTCTAATTGTCAAGCCAATCTGAATGTTGACATCTTAAAATGTGATCATGATTTTTAGCTTTTTCTGAAAATTATACTCCTATTGTCAATACCTAGGTAACAAAAACTCAAGATGTGAAAGCTATCCTGCATTGGGAGATTAGTAGTGATTTTAAAGATCTACAAACTGTAATAGATGAGCATTTTAATAAAAGCAAATTACAAAAATAATTCAAAATTATCATAAAAATTGTTGGCTAAATTTATGAATTAATACCCATAGTTTAGTTCCTTCTGTTACTTCCACCACATGTATAAATGTATGCCATCTTTTTTTGGTATACTTTGTTTCATTCATCCAACAGAATATGAAGAATAACAATGATACAAAATAATCCTTAATAAACTAAAATTTTGTTGGAAGAGAATGATGGATTTGCAAGTAAGTGTAGGTCATTGTGTAAGAATATATGATGTTTTCATCTGGGAAACAAAAAAATTCTGATGCTCAGGACATATTCTAGTTGTGTTACATCAGAATATCTGGGGTAGGGACCCAGGCATAGGTGCTAGTTTTTAAAGCTAGCCAAGTGGTTCTCCCGTGTAGCCAAGGTTAATTATGGCTGTAGAACTTTGCAACTCAAAGGGTAGCAGCATCAGAAACACCTGGGATTTTTGTTAGAAATGAAGATGCTCTGACCCCACCTCATGTTTAAGAAATCAGAATGTTCATTTTAATGAGGTGTTCCAGGTGACTCATATGCATATGAGTTGAGAAACAGCCCATAGAAATTGAAGAGAAGCTGAGTGACATTTTGACCTAGGGAAGCCATCGAGAAATGGATACCTGGAGTAATTGACAAATGGGATAATGGGGAGGAAGAAAGTAAACAAGATAAAGAGCCAGGGGCACAATGAAGAAGAAAGTGAAAGAACAGAAAAAGCAACAGGGAAAAACAGTTGAAATGATCAAGGGTCCTTTGCAATACTTAGCTTGTAAATATCTGACAATTGTCTTCTGTGTAGTTAAAATCTGGGAACAACTCGTGGAGATAGGGAGTGGTGGCTCACTGGGGTCACTAGGTGTCTCAAGGAATGCTATTCTTGAGTTTTGATTTTTTTACAAAACCATTTCTTTAAAGCGCACTAGCCATGGCTGCTTCAAGAGTATCATAAAGGGAATGTTCTCCCACACCATAAGCAACATGTAGTTAGAAACTCAAGAGTTCATTTTCCTAATTATATGAAAGTTATAACTGCTAATTTTTAGAAAAATATAACGAAAATTTAAAGAAAACAAGAATCACTCATAATAGTATAAATAAGAGAAACTATCATTAATATAATGATTAATATCCTTATGTAAACAAGGGGAGCATATCTAGCTCCCAGAGATCACCAAAAGATGTGACGGGGGAGTAAAACTTCAGATTGCCTGGTTCCCACACCGGGAGTTGAACTCAGGCCACCTGGATGAAAGCTCTTAGCCACTAGACCAGGTAGGTTCTTGGTCTTGCTAACCGGGAAGAATGGGGAGATCCCAGAGGCACAGTAGTGAGCTTACTGTTGAATAAATATCATGGACCCAAAGAGTTTTGCAGAAAAGTGATTTGAGAGAGAGAGAGAGAGAGAGAGAGAGAGAGAGAGAGACAGCCAGCCATGGCAGGGGACCCAGAGAAGAAATCAGTATAGTTAGGAGCAGCTGGAATTTTAACGCTTGAGTTATTCCCGCCCCATTCATGTTTTCGTCCAATGAGAGGAGTTCTTTCAAACAGCCTCTGGAGTGATTGATCTTTGACTCTGATACCGGATTGGTTGCTTGGTTCACAGCCCTGAGTGACAGAGCCCCCTCCTCCCAGAGCTTTCTGCAGGTGTTTTTGAGACCAGAGAGCCTCAACTGGCTTTCTCTATCTAGCCCGCCTGCAGGAAACCCAGACAAAGAATTTTACATTTGAAACCCCTTTGAAACGACACCCCTTGCAGACCCAGGAAGAGAAGCTTCTGTAACACAATCCCTCACTAACATTAATATTTCTATGAATATATTAAGTATCTTCTCTAAAGATAGAGCTCTGCTTGTGCAGATTTCTGTACTATTTAAATTCTTCATTGTATTAAACATTAAAGTATAAGTAATATCACCATCATTTTTCTAGAAAATATATTATTTTTTCTTTTAATAAAATACAGCATCTTATGGTTAAATATTTTAAAATACAAATAATATTTAAAAAAATCTATCATTCCACATCCCCAAAATAGCCATTACTAAACTTTTGGTAAAAGCTCCCAGCTGCTTTCTCCAAACTTAGAAATGGAATTATGTTCTACCTATTGTTTTATAACACATTTAAATATTCATATTGATAAATTTTCTCAGCATTTCTTTTCAAAATAGTTAAATTAACAAACTTGCCAAAGACTATTGTGACAGGCACTATAGGTCAGCTTATTCAACACCCATTGTTGTTTTCTGTTGACCTTTTATCCTACAGTAATTGAAATGCATACAACTTGATTGTCCAGCCTGCCTTACAGTTAGCGATAGCTATGCGGGCAAATTCTAATGAATAGAATCTAAGCAGAAGTTTGCTGGGTATGCTTTGATAAAAGCTTTTTCTTCCCTAATGAAAGGGACAGGAGAACTGGTATTGCTGTTTATGCATCCTTTTCTGTGCCTTGCAAACAGATATGCTCCCTGGAGGTGCAAGTGGCATCTTTGAAATTAGGAGAAAGGAAGCCAACACTCTTTGTATAATGAATCCATTCTGACACAGAAAGATCCTGAATCCCTAAATTATCACTGAATAGTTCAACAACCTCCAGCAAGACCCTACCTTTGTTCTTGTTATGAAAGAAAAGTAAACTATTCAAGGGAGTCTTAATCAGGTTTTCTGTTACTTTCAGCCAGTTGCGTTGCTAACCGGTAGAAAGTTAGTCATCTTTATCTCTGCATGCATTGTCAGACATAATTCTGTGGAAACGTCTCTATTGCTCAGAAAACAAGGATAAGGACAGGATATTTGTTCTAGTTAAAAAAGTAAAGAGGAAATCCTTATACAGCTCCTTCTTGGGCCTAGAATTCCCCCAGTTTAACTCTCCCTCACTGTGCTTTTAAGTGAATAACTTACATTTGAATAACTTTATCCTCCATTTGGGTCAGCAGAGGAATATAAAAACAAAACTTCCCAGGCTAAAGTACATGAACTTCCAATTTAAAATATAAAATGGAAAGAGACAGCAGATACAAACATAAGATATTTTTCATTTATGTATTCATTAGTCAGTCAACTAACATTTATTTGAAGGACTTCTACATGACACATACCACACCCTCAGGAAAGATGTGGCGAATAATATTTTTGTTTTATTTCCTTCCTTCCTTTCTATTGATCTTAAACTATTATTCTAATAGGGGTGGACTCTGACAAGCATTATGAAAGCAGCTATTAATTTGGATTATAGTTTTTTATTTTAGTGGGTGCAAGAAAGTATTTCAGACCCCGAAGGACCAATGCATCAGTGTTCTTAAAAAGCGTTAAGAATTTTCCACCAGTATAGACCCATTAGAAAACAGAATAAGAGAAATTAAGAGAGAAAATATACTACATTTGCTTATGTGGCTTTTGAAACAGTTCCTTACGTTTTCAAATCAGCAGAATGTCCACAGATATAGAAATCCATATTCGCAAGTTGAATAAGCAAGCAAATATAACAAAAAATGTAGGCAACTAATTTTCACTTAAAAAGCAGATTAATCTTACATTTTAACATTAAAGTAACAAACTGGTGTGGTTATGAAAACATCGGCTACAGATCTCAATAGTTCCATCTCTGATCTAGTTCATGACTCTACCCCTGGATTCCTATTTATTTCTAATGGAGAGTACAGCATAAACTGACCTTATATATAAATGAGCTTATTTAAATGCAAATCATCCCATGGAAACTTCTGGTGAAATACTTAAATACGGGACCCTTTCAGCTCATCCTTTACTGGCTTTCCAGGGGTTTATGCAGTTCATCAGACAAGGTCAAGAAAAATGACCTATTGATAAGGTTCTGTCTTTTTTACCTTGATGGCTCAAATCTATATAATATTACTACTCTCTGGTATTTTACCAACCTACCCAGGCTTTTGCCAAGACAATTCTTGGATTTACAAAGTTTTCAAGTAAAAATCAAAGTGAAAGCTACAATAAGTTGTTGGGGCTAGTGGTAATAAATGTTTTTAAGCCCAAACTGATTTTCTATTTTAAAACATGAGAACCTCTTTAAATCATGCTCAAGTGAAAATAATTAGAAATATTAGCATTTTACTTGTCTCCAATACATTTAATTCAGTTTTCTATAGCTCATCCTAAAATGGAGATTAGACTAGGGTGACCTGGAAGAAATATAATAAATTATGACCTTTCCCCTGATAGTTGAGAGAATTTTGTTTAGGTGATATTACATTTTATTTAAGTCACATTATTTTAATTATATGTATGCATGTACATAAAAATGGATTGTATTTCCATATTTCCACTTTCACATAAGATTAACAATGACTCACATTATTTTATGAAGTCTAAAAGCCTTAAATGCTCAGGTCTCTCTCTCTTTTTTCTTTCTTTTACTTTAAGTTCTGGGATACACGTACAGATCATGCAGGTTTGTTACATAGGTATACCCATGCCATAGTGGTTTGCTGCCTCCATCCCCCGTCACCTACATTAGTTTCTCCTAATATTATCCCTCCCCAATCTCCCCACCCCCTGCTATCCCTCCTCTAGCTCCCTTACCCCCTAGCAGGCCTTGGTGTGTGACGTTCCCTTCCCTGTGTCCATGTGTTCTCATTGTTCAACACCCACTTATGAGTGAGAACATGCGGTGTTTGGTTTTCCATTCTTGTGCCAGTTTGCTGAGAATGATGGTTTCCAGATTCATCCATGTCCCTACAAAGGACATGAACTCATCGTTTTTTATGGCTACATACTATTCCATGGTGTATATATGCCACATTTTCTTTATCCAGTCTATCACTGATGGGCATTTGGGTTGGTTCCAGGTCTTTGCTATTGTAAACAGTGCCACAATGAACATATGTGTACATATGTCTTTATAATAGATCAATTTATAATCCTTTGGGTATATACCCAATAATGGGATTGCCGGATCAAATTGAATTTCTATTTCTAGATCCTTGAGGAAGCGCCACAGTGTCTTGCACAATGGTTGAACTAATTCATACTTCCACCAACAGTGCAAAAGTGTTCCTATTTCTCCACATCATCTCCAGCATCTGTTGTCTCCAGATTTTTCAATGATTGGCATTCTAACTGGTGTAAGATGGTATCTCAATGTGGTGTGGATTTATGTTTCTCTAATGACCAGTGATGCTGATGCTCCAGTCTTTTTAAGATGGTTTAAAAATAAAATTACCACCTATCCATTTCAAAATGTTTATTTCTAAATGAATAAAACATCTAGATCTTTGGAGAATGTTTCTACTACTTTTTTTTTTCAGATTTTAAATTACGGGCATATTAATCAAAAGCATCTTATTACTTAAGAACATAATGTGTTATCATCTAGGGCAGCAGGCACTAAACTACAGCCCATGGGCCAAATCCAGCGCAATGCTTGCTTTCGTAAATAAAGTTTTATTGGAACACAGGCAGGCTCATTCATGGATTGTCTAGGGCTATTTTTGATGGCGGCAGTGCACCATCCAGAGAAGCTGCTGCCATTGCACCAGCTGCAGCAGTAAGGCCCCAACGGTGGTGACAAGAGTGGCTGCAGGAGCAGCAGTGGCGGTGGTGGGAACCCCACCCCAGGCTGCGAGGAATCACGGCTGGGGCTGCCTGCACACTTCACAAAATGGGTGGTAGCACCACCCTCCCAGGCGCAGGATGTGGGCATGTCTGTTCCCCTGCAGGCTGGGGAACATCTGCTCCGGCTGCCCGGCATCTCCCTACTCCTGGTACCCACTCCAATTTAGAGCAGGGTTGCGGCTGAGCCTGGGCACTGTCACAGCCCTGCTGATGCGTGCATTCTTGGGGCAGTACTGACATGCCAGCCCCTTGCCACCTAGGTCCCCTCTGGATTTGGGGCACTGACGAACGCTGAGGGAAAAGCTGTGGTGGGGGGCGGGTGAGGACAACTGCATGCTGGCCTGCAGGTTCCCCTTGGTGCTAGCAGCCCGGGTACCATGGAGGACAGACAAGCTCCTGGGTAAAGGTTGAGGGTCCCCAGTGAGGCTCCACTTCAGGCCAGGGAGGGATGCCAACCCTGTGGACCAGAGTGGGAACTTGCGGTGCCTTTTCCGGGCCCATTCATGGCTTCCCATGGACGAATTGGTGCCCACTTTCTTCCCTCTGAGGCCCATAGAAGCCTCAGGCTTAGCCAGGGCAGACAAATGATGGGATAACCAGCTGCAGAGAGGAACTGCCCTCCCTGCTAACAGCTTAACAATTGTCCGGAGGCCCAGTTGCAGAGGAGCCACCCTCTCTGGGGCGAACTGAACACTCTTCTGGATGACCTGCCTAGCAGAGAGTAGCTACCCTCCTCTCCCTAGTCAGGGTGTCCCAATGAATGTTCAGCTCCTAGTGCTTCTAGAACAGGGACACCTGGCTACGGGGACGCCCTGGCTATGGAGAGGAGACTCCCACGGTGGGTTTCCTCTGAGCTGCTGTATTGCTCAGCGAAGCTACTCTGGGCCTTGCTCACCCTCCACTTGTCCGTGTACCTCATTCTTCCTGGTCACAGGACAAGATCTTGGGACCCACCAAATGCTGAGGCTAAAAGAGCTGTAACACAAACAGGGCTGAAACATGCCCCCTGCTCACCATATTGTGGGCAAAGAGGAGAGAAGAGCTGTGGGCCTTCGAGGAGTCCAGACCTGGGAGCTCCCCAGTCCAGGGCTGTGACTCCCTCTTCGGATCCCTGCAGTTTCTGATGTCTCCAAGTTTCCAGGCACCACCACATTCCCTGCCACCAGCTAGAAGAGCTGCTTGCATTGCACCTGGTACAGCTGCAGCTTCGCAGAGAGCTGGTGCCCATGCTGGCACCTGGAGCTGCCAGCCCCATGGCAGCAGCCGGCATGTCTGACTGTGTGCAATGGCTGGACCCCATGCTCACACGCTTCTTCCTGCCTCTCGATGCCTGACTTGCATTCTCCTTTGGAGGCATGGGATCTAGGCTGGTAGAAGGGAAGCCTGACAGGCTGAGTGGGTGGAATGAGCCCAGCAGGCCTGAGCAAAACTTGGGCAAAGGTGCCACAGGCCATAGAGGTTTCCAGCCAGGAATGCAACACCCCAAAGATCCTGTAATGTTTCCATATTCAAGGAAAGAGTTGAGTAGTCCGACAGAAAATGTATAACCTGCACAGCTGAAAATATTTACTATCTTGCTCTTTACAGAAAAATGTTAGATTCTAGGGGGACGCATAAAAAGATCTGGCATCTTTGTCAAATCTTTCATTATATTTTTATGGAAAATTAATATTTCATTATATTTCTATATGAAATTAATACTGAAACTTCTCTGTTTATGTCATGAAATAGCGTTGGTACAGAAAACTACAGTGAGGTACTAATTCATCCACATTTGTGGACAGAATTAGAGTAAGAACCAGGAACCACAGACCTCTGGTCTCATGTTAACCTGCCACACCTCATACTCTCCTCTCTAACAACGCACACTTCACCTTATCATTTTTCTTCTTTTGACTTTGCATATTACAATTATACCAAAAGATAGTATAACTTGCAAAACAGCTTTCATATAGGCATACAAAATTCTGTGACTTAAAAATATTTTTTATTCTAAACTTTTATAAGCATATTAATGCATAAATTTAAACATCAGAGTGTTTATTGAAACTATTTCCTAAGTACAATACCTTGCTTTCTATTGTTATATATTTTTATTAGATTATTATGCTAGGAAAAGTAAGTAGTTGTATTATTAGTGAGTTGGTTTGCAAACCTCATTTGCCTAGGGGTGTGTGTGTGTGTGTGTGTGTGTGTGTGTATCCCTTTAATTGGAAGGTACTTTGTAAAAAAACTCATGAAAATTTAAAGTGCATTCCTTTATGTAATCATACCTTCCTTTATTGAACAAATATATATGAATACCTTCTGGGTACCAGACACTGTACTAGGCCCTGAGAATATTTCAATGGATTTATTTCTAGTAAAAAAGCAAAAAATTTAAATAGGCCATGACAACACTTTTAAACAATTCTTCTTTAAAATAATTATGCCTTTCCCAGAAACACATCTATCAGCCAGTGTATACTGTAGCTGTGGTTAATAAATATTCGTTCTGCTTAGCAGTTAACATCACCTTTTATAACAAAATGCTAATTATACAGAGTATTTTAATAATTGACTACAGTTAAAATGTCCAAAGAGATATTTGACATTTATATCTAGATTTACTGTAGACTTTCATATCAAGTCTAAATTATAGATAAATTTAGATTATCTAGTTAGAAAGTGGCTACTAAATGATTTTCATTAAACCATGACTTTCGAGGAATATTCACTTATTCAACTGTTCATCCATTTATACATTCAACAAATAGGGACTAGATGCCTAGAATGAGCCAGGTTTTATTGTAGGCACTGGGAATATAGCAAGTAAATACGGCAGAAGTCCCTGCATACATAGAGCACACATCAAAGTTGATGGGAGACAGAAAATAAACATATGAGTAAGTTGGCAAATAATGATATTAAAAATAAAAAGGCAGAGAATTAGGAGTGATAGATATGACAAATTCTAATTTTTAATAAAATGGCACGGAAGGTTTCTTTGCAAAGTACCACTTTGAGCAAAAGAGGTAACAAAAAGACGCAGGAATGTGTCTGGAGTGTTCGGGCAACTGCAAAAAACATCAGTATGACTGGGCACACATTTCGTTCGTAATTGACAAAATAATATGCATGTTTAGAGGTTTACCAGGGAATATATGCATTCTAAATTTGAAGTCTTCCTTTACTAAATATACTTTTAAACTTATGTTTCCTTTAACATTTTTAAAATGTGTCATATTATAAACATATGAATATTAATGCATAGCAAAAATACTTATTTCAAGATCGAGATCAAATATAATGAAAGAACAAAGAGGATTTTTTTTTTCTTTATAAAGACAGAGGATAATTTAGAGTTTCAATATCCTCCTTCGATTTATAGCCTGCTCCAATTTAGGCAAGACCTTGTGGTGAGAGCCCAGAAAAGCTCATGCAGTCCACAGAGCTCAGAAGCCACCGGTAGTCCATAAATTTACTGTGATGGCTCACCACGCTGTCTAAAGAGTCTGCGAGAAGCTGTCTTAATCTTTTCATTGTTTGTTTTTTGACGAAGGCATGTTTCTGGCTATCAATAAGCAGAGAAGCAAGAAGAATGGTTTGAGTAACATGACTAAATAAGAACTGTGGCTCTCCCTAGGCCCAGCTCTCAAAGTGTCCTCATGTTTAAGAGCTCACTCTCCGGACCCAGATTTCTTGCTTATAAATTCTAGTTTGTCCATATATTAACTATATAATCTTGACATTTTATTTAGTGTTGCTGGGTCTCAGTTTCCTGATCTGGAAAATGTCAATAGTAGCCTGCCATGGGTTGGTTTGTTTAATGATTTAATAAAGTCTCAGAAGATTATCTGACAAGTGCTTTGTGACTTTATCCCATTAAATGAAGGTTGCACCACATCTTTCTTAAAATTCATTTGAACTTCAAAGAACAGGTTCTTTCATGAAACATTCCCTCAAAACCCACTAAAAATCATTAGGTCAAGTAGGCAGTCACTTCCGAGAAAAAGCTGTTATCCAATAAATGTCTAAAGACAATAGGTACCATGAGTGTAAATACAGAAAAACAACTGAGAGACAAATGTGTAACATCTCCAGGTTTTTAAGGTCACATTAACTTGATGCGTACTTGTTCATTTTAGTACATCTGCCATGAGAAGAGTTAGTTGCCAGGCATTCTAATATCTGGTCAACAGTGATAGGGTTACGGTGTATCTGACCCTCAAACTTCTCACCTCATCTACCCGATAAGTACCAAGCTTCTGATGAATCTATTTCCATCCTTTGCTTAGACTAGCAAAGTTATTCCTACAGGGAAGTCCTTTTTCATATACCAGGATTTATCCACTAGATGCATAACCAATGCTGCCCCCGCCAGCCCTGCTTTGTTTTTAATCTGAACTAATCATTATTTGTACATCTCTATTTTCTAATATTTCCTCTGGGTATCCAGTTTAGGTAAAACACAGCTTTATGATGCCCTTCCCAATCAACATTAGGCTATTTGTTTCAAGACAGTAATTAACTTCCTGCCTAATTTGTCACACTTAATTTGAAATTAGGCATGCAAAGCTATTAAACACTGTGGTTGTGGCGTTTGCATCTGGCTGAGGCAGTAGCCACTGGCAGCCTTGATTGATCACTCTTCATTTAAATTCCTGTGCCAACGATTTTAGCTCCTAAATGCTGTGACTGGCATTTATGGATTTCAAAATCAAAGTGAAAATAAGCTACAGTTAAGTTCTCAACAGCTCAGATCGATGAAAAACGGTTTTATAACTGAATGCCTTGCAGTTAAATCCTAGGGGCTTGACCAAAAAGTGCTTCGTGCTCAGAGATGCTGCTGTGGGAAGACAGGTATTCTACACGAATGGCTGTTTATAAATCATGATAAAAACTCTGCATCTTGTAACAGTGCCATGTAAATTTACTCCCAGATGAAAAGAGTTTTTTTTTGCTAAGTCTTCCCTAAAAGAACAAGTCCCCAAAGCAAGCTTCTCCTACTGGGAAATCTCATCTTGGATATTCAGAACTCTATCCAGCATTGCTCACATTTGAGGAAGCAGCAGATACTATTGCTACTAGCTGGCCTATACGTCTGTGGGCAAATTGTCTCCTAAAGTGAATGAGCACGATTCTGTAGCTTTCTTATCAGAGTCTGTCTGTGGTGTAAATCTTGACGTAATGAAGGCTTCTTCTGATATGGGCATGAAGAATTTGGCCTTTCTATAACCCTGAGAACAAACTGAAAATGTGTTCTCCCTGCCTGGCTCTCTAATCCCAAGGCTCAGCACTCTGTGAGGGCAACCCAAATGCTTTTCCTCATTTAGAGTAAAGCTCCCCCAGGCATTACTTCAGCTTAGTTAAGCTTTTCTTTACTCCTCTAAACTAAAGCATTTACAATCTGTATCTTACAATTTAACTTGTAACTTAAGATATACTTCCTGGCCTTCACGGTGCACTTTGGGAGGCCGAGGCAGGCAGACTGCCTGAGATCGGGAGTTCCAGACCAGCTTGACGAACGTGGCGAGACCCCCATCTCTACTAAAATTACAAAAATTAGCCAGGCATGGTGGTGCAAGCCTGTAATCCCAGCCACATAGGAGGCTGATGCGGAAGAACTGCTTGAACCCAGGAAGCAGAGGTTGCAGTGAGGCCGAGATCGTGCCACTGCATTCCAGCCTGAGTCAGAGAGAAAGACATTGTCTCAAAAACAAAACAAACAAAAAAAACAAAACACTTTCTTTTATTTATCTCTATTCTTTTTTGGTCTGCTAATATTGTCTTCACGATTAAAATTGTCTACTTGAGGTAGACAACACTATCTCTTCCTTTCTTACTTATACTGTGTGACAACACAGAATACTCATGCATTATGGCTTCATAAATGTTCGCTCCGTAGTTTATTAAACAAACATTGACTGAGCATCCACTTTATATGTAATACTATTTGAGGCTCCAGGAATAGAGTGAACCAAACAACTAAAATACATTGAAAAAATCCACCCCTCATGAAGCTTACATTACATAGATGAAAGACAATATTCTATTTGGAAAGTATTGCATCAGAGAATTAAGCGATGAAATAAAGAATACACCTAAATCACTTTGAATAAACTTACTTAGTCATAATCTTGGGAAATAAATTTATGATAAAAACCAAAGGCAAGCAAAAACATGATAAAGTTAAAAGTGACAGAGAATGGAGTGTGAAAAAAAAAAAAAAAAGAAATGAAGAAGAGAAGATATTCTTACTGTTATGCCAGAAGAATTAAAATTATTTCCATTTACAAAGATTTTGTTTCAACTTGAACCAGATATAGTGAGGTTTTAATGTAGTGTATTTTTTATTTTTGAAAAACAATAAGGATTTTTATTTTCTTTTGAGTCAAAGCATACAAACTTTAAGAGGAAACATTGCTGAGATACTTCTTTACCTTCTAAAAACAACTGCATGACTTGAAGTCACTATAGCAAAATTTCAAGAATACTTCAAAATATTGCAATGTAGAGCCTCTAGCAGGACCCGTATATCTGGAAAGTTAACAGGATTTTAAGAGACGTGTCCTTTTAATGGAGGTGTAGGAAAGCTCTTGCATATTTATAAACTGTCATTTTCTTATCTCTATTAGATGAAGTCTTTAGAATGACATAGAATGTTGATAGAAAATATGAAAAACTACACAGTTATTGAATATTCGCTTGCTCATCATGTTATCTAATGCAAAAATCCAAGGTCCGGAGAGAGTAAGAAGAATCTTGCTGTAGATGAAGAATCTAAGGTCTGGAGAGATTACATAACTTAAGTGAATTTACACTGCTGGATAGTAACAGTTTAGGGACTAGAACACAGGCTTGATCGGATTTTGACCAGCTGTTTCCTGCCTCTGTACATGACTAAACTACTGGTCATTTCAACAGGAAGTGAAAATAATGTAATTATGAGTTATCAATTCATGAGTATGCAGATGGTAAATAGCAGACTAAACTATGTACAAAGGATATGAAATTTGGGGCCCAAGGGATCCGTAAAACCAAATAGACAATAATCTCTCCTGTATATTTTCAGGGCATTCATGCTTAGGTTTGCACAACTGAACACAATGCCTTCTGTAAGTCTGTTCCAGGATGGTTAATCTATAAACAGAATGCTTATTGTTGATGTCCTGAGTGAGTCCTTTACAAGCAAGGGGCAAAAATATCATAACATTAACACTTTAAAAGGCTCTACTGTGAGTATAATAGATATTCTGTGTGTGTCTGTGTGTATGTTATATACGTACATATATATGCACACAGAGTCACCTAATTTATTTAGGAAATATTTAATGCTTAGATTTTATGTGACAGGTGCTATGGTAGACCACGGGGATCTTAACATTTGTTGACAGTTTAATAGAAAAGATTGACATGCAAATGAAATGCAGAGTGTAGTTAAGCACTGTGATAGGGTGAATAGAAGGAGTTAAGAAAGGATAAGCAAGATAATATCATAAAAAACTTTGCAAATAATTTTACAAAAATAAACAACCATAAACACATCATGCAGAAAAAAACACTGACAGCATTTCATAAATTTAATATTCATTTTCTTAGGACCCTGTATGTACCTCTATTGCCACATAACTTGGGTAACAGTGTATATAGGGTTTCTAATCCAGCTACCCTTAACACAATATTGTAAACATTATTTTCATTCACTAGACTTGTCATTCCATCTCACAGACGTAGTACATTTTATTTATTATTTACTGTTGGTCATTTAGGATATTTAGACCCTTCCCTCTTATAAATGATAATTTTTGGTATGCACATACATTTTTCCTACTCGTATTATCTTTCCTAAAATCTGACAATGCATAGTAGTGGATTTAAAGAGTATAACAATTTTAAGGTGCTGGATACACAATACCATGGAATTTTATAGTTACTCCTGTAGCGATATGAAGATTTTGACCAAATCATATACTAAGCAGTCATAGCAGTACCATCTTCCAAAGAAAAATCGATGAATCCAATTTGATGAGAAAAACATTGCCTGTCATTACTGTTTTAATTTGCATTTCTCTCATATGCAGCAAGAGTAAAGTTTTTTAAAAGGCATATTAGATAATTGCCTTTTTACTGAGAATTGATCTCTCTTGTCCTTTCCCAATTTTTACCATGGTTTATTCATTACAAATATTTTCAACAGCTTACTCTTTATTTTCATTTTGTTTATTATAACTTTTGATGCATGAAATTTCCATTAAAGCCACGTTTTCTGCTTCATATCTTTTATGACATCTCTGTTCATTATTTACACTCAGACCTATATGTACCACTTCTTAAGATTCTATTTTTACCATTTCTCTGTATAAGCATTTAAAGTTTGTTTTAGAGTATCTTCCTAGTTAATGACTTGACTTGGAATATTGCAAATAATAGCTTTCCCTCAATAAAATTTATTCAATGATGTATACTTTCTAATTTGTTTGAGATATATTCTTTATACTATATTAAATCTCTTTGTGTGTTAAGGACTTCTTTCAACGCTATCTCTTCTGTTTACTCAATCAGAAACTTTTTTGCTCTCATGGGAAACACAAATAATTCCTGATATATAAGCTAATTATTCACTAGTTGATTTTGATTAAATATATGTTCCACATTTTTAGAAGAGATTCCTGGATGAAAACCCATGTTAAAAAAAAATTTCCATTCAAATGAAGCAGCCCTGTATTTTGTATTTATGTAACAACTATATTATCCTAGCAACAAATGACATTTAAATATATAAACACAATACCATGAATTTTTGTAAAGTATTATGGAAACCGGCCACCACATCTCCTAAGAAAAGCTTTACACAGAAAACTAAGTAAATTTTCGGTGAAGAAATACAACCATGAGAAAAATGATTAGTTACTGAAAAATGAATATTGAAAATAAAGAAAGCTCTTCTATGCAACATCCAGTACAGCAATACCATCTGTTCGCTATATCTGTGTTCAGTTTAGACAGTGTAGAATCTGAGCGTCTGGCTGGCTGAAATCCTAAACATAATGAGTCTTCTTAGTTGTTCAATAAATAGGCAACAATGATTCTAGCACTTTTTGACCTTAAAATTATACTTTCCTGAAAATCAGGTCCCTACTGGCCAAATTTATGTCAAATAAAGGATAACTCTTCCCTTGCTCTGCCTATGGTGTTTCTTACACCTCGAGGAACTGTAATTGGTTTATAAGTCTCATGAAGGCAGATGTATTAGTTCATTCCTTCCACTTGAGGCAGCGACGAACTGTGAGCCACCATTGAGGGGAATTTAAAAAAAATGAGGAAATATAGAATGAAATTAAAATTAATAGAGAAATGTAAAATGAAATAATCATTGTGAAAAGTTTAGAGAATGATATTCAGTTCTAGACTGCAGTAAAAGAACGAGGATCTCTACTTTGATGGGTTGTTAAAACTTTATCTAACTCTTCCTAAATGAGAAAAGAGACCATGTCATAAGAAAAGGTCTTCAGAAACTTAATGCAATTTGATTATTTTTTGCATTTCATCCAACATTATGGATTCTTCTTCTATTTTAAAAATGGATGACAAAAATTACATTATATTAAGTATATTTTACAAATTTTATTTAACAAAGAACTAAATGAGTTTTCATAAGTGGGCTACATCTAGTAACTACTTTTAGAATAGTGATAAATTATATTACATATTATTTACTGAAATCTGCTTTTACAGTTGTATTAATTGAATAATTTAAAGCAATAGTATCTAATGAGATTTTAACAGAAATCTCTAAATTTCTGTTAAAATGAGATTTTAACAGAAAGAACTACAACCTTAGTTTCATTATATGCTGCTAAAATTTTACATAAGCAAATAATCTCTTTAATTTATGCTACATTTAAAGTGCTAATTATTTGAGTCTTTCAAAATGTGTTATATGTTGCATTAGATTCAGCTCAGTCATATAAAAGAAGCTATACTACCCTGTAGTATTCTAACATAAATTTTATTTCATGGATTTTACAAAAATAAATGTTTAAAAATACATGGTTTTGACAGAATAGACACTTCCCTATTTTGAGGGTTTGAGCTACAAATATTAAGGGTTTGGATAAGAGAGAAACAAAACTCAATGTTTATTCATCACCAGTACCTGCACATTATTTGGGATAGTGATTTTCTTTTTCTCTTTGCTGAATGTTCCCTGGAGGAACAATTACTGTTTCCAGAGTGACCATGGTGGAAGTGCTCAGATTTTGAAAAAGCCCTCTTAATTTTGTGAGTCTCATTCTTATTTTGGAGATGAGTCTTCTCCTCTGTAAGCTAATATTTTCACAGCACTCAGTTGAGAGGTTCTCAGGTTATTCTGAAAAAACAAAAAACATCCAAGATGTACCTCTGGAAAAATTCTTAGTCCGATATATTGTCACTCCTTTGTGGCCCCTTTAAGATTTGTGAACATTCATGAATCACACTTCTCCATGCTACTAAAAGTAAAGAATTGGAGAACAGTGAAATTGGACATAGGTAGTAATGATCTAACTAGAATGTTCTACCGATGATCTTCCTGTCTACGAAGAGTGACAGTGAGGGGAATGGTGACCTCCATCTCCTGATGTGCAATTTATTTTTTCTGTTTTCTTCTTAAATTAGCTAACATTTCTGCTGGTAGTAGGAAGATTTAAGGTGAGATATTTTAGGAAGATCATCTTAAAAGAGTCAGTGAAAAGATACAAGAGGATTAAAAATATTTGTTACAGTTCTTTGAAACAGGAAAAAATAATGTTATTTTTGAGAAGGGCATATGTGCACCTTGCCTCATGACTAGTAGCTGAACTCTACATTCTCTTTAGTTTATATCAAGCATGTGAAAGTTGTCACCTTATAATATAAATGTAAAACTAATAGGAGCCGGTAGACATTTGGTTAATACAATTCAGTAAGTGGAAAAGAATTTATTTGAGGAAATAATTTTGCACATTAGTTATACTTTAAATTTAAATATAACCAAGTTGTATTTCAAATAGCACTTGTTTACCTCTTAATACAAGTATCTAACATTCTGTAAAATAGCTAAAGAAAAACAAAGATGAAGATTTTAAGTATTCAAACCTGCTTAGTACATTAAACATTTATTCTCATAAAAAGAGAATGAGAAACTTATTCCAAATATCTAGGAATCTAAATGTGCAATCCCTATCTAGAGCTGATCAACGTGTTTACATTTAACAAAATAAAAAACTTAAAAATATTAAATTATGATATAAAGCATAACTACTAAATAAACAGGTCAAAATACAATCTAAACAAATCATAGATACACAGCGGCCAAACATCCACTATTTATATAAAGAAGTCTTGAAATAGGAAGTTAAAATAGGAGAGCATTCATTCATATGACCATTATAAAGTAAAAATGAATACATATTTAAGATATTTAGTGTCAGCAGATGATTAAATCCTTTTTGTAAAAAAACAAAATGAAAAAGAACAAAAAGCACATTTCTATTTATATACTATAGATCTATCTATCATCCTTGGAATAATATTTACTTGCTTTTATAAAAGATTACTTAAGAAATATGTAAGCTGAATTGCAATATAGAAGACTGAATAAAAATAATTTCAATTTCTGTCATAATTATGTTGAGGGGAAAAACACTTTCATATTTTAGAACACGTCTTGAAAGTGACTAAGTATAACAATATACAGCAAAGCATAAAAGTGCCCATAACTGAAATCCACTCTTAGGTCTACTAGAATGTCAAAATAATTAGAATAGCATTAGTTAAATTATAGAACTATCTTTCAATTTTTTCTTCTCTTTTTAACTGTCATTACTAAAAGCTTTGCTCACTGCCTAACAGAATAAATGTGTGGTCAAACAAGTAGGCTTTCTTTCATAAAAATAAATAAAATGTCAACATTCACTGCCTGTCATATCACTGTTTAATCATTTATTACTTTATACATATTTTAAGGGCTTGTGTACTAAGCAATATTTCAGGCACTCAGTTCTTGAAAATGTATATTGAATCAAATATCATATATTTAATTTAGTTTTTTTTTCACTTAGACAAACGTTCACTTCCAAATCTTAAAGTATAAAAAACTTGTTATCTGCTCCATAGCAAGTACCACGTGTCAAACACTCACACATCCATCTTTTTTTCCACTGCATAAAACAACATTTAGTGCATCAGAGTTACTGATTATAGTGGTTTGCTGAGTAACACAGAGAGCCAAATTTGAAAAACAATGACATTACCATTTAAAAAAATGTTTTCAGGGCTGGCTTCATGCGTGTATGGCTTGTGCAGACACACAGCTCTTCCTACTTACTTGTTTTAATGCTCAGCTAATGCCACTGAAATTCTTAATATTTTTTATCTTTGCACTCATATTTTTAAAGTGCGTACAAATAGGACAATGAAGCATGTCCTGGGAGCAGCTGCCTGGGCTCTAGGATCTAGGTCCAGCCTCTAGAGACGTCACCACATCCACAGGATGCATTGGCCCTGGCAGACTCCCCCACTCTCAGCCATGCAGTCTTGCAGTCCCTACCCCTGCCCTGTGATTGCTGTTAGTCTACCTGGGTTAGGTGACTATGTTGACCTCAGTGGAGGGAAGATCACATTCGTGGGTTGCCTGTCCATTTTCCCCAGTGAGGGATCTGAACATCATGGAAACGATCTAGGTTGGATCTGCTAACCCTAGGGCATCGTGTGTGTGTGTGTGTGTGTGTGTGTGTGTGTGTGTGTGTGTGTTTGTGTGTGTGTGTGTGTCTGTCTGTCTGTCTACCAGGGAGGAGGTTTTAAGATCACTGGTGGTCTCCAATTATGGGTTACAAAGGCAGCTGGAGTCCTGAGGCAGGACCCTGGGAACCTGGGAGTGTCATCATTCTTCTGCTCATGCATCACTGGTACAGAGGGAGTGCTCTCCGGGTAGTCTCAGTGTTTTAAGCCATCATCTCTTTTACCTCCAGACCTTCATGAGTCTGGCTTATATATTTCTGTTCTGGCCTACTCGAGACACACCTGGAAACAGGAGGTGTGTGTGGGGTCAACTATAGAAAATAGACTTGTATATTTTGATGATTTCACTTATGTTAAATGTTCTTGTATTTGCATTTAAAATGATCATTGAGCAATATAAAGATGAATGGTAAAGTTTAATGAAAAAAATTTGAAATTTTACTTTATTTAGAGGGATATTAAATGGCAAACAAAAAGCACGGTGACAAGTTGAGAGAGAGAAATCACTGAAAGAAAGAGCACTGTATTTTAGTACGTTTTATAGCTCCCTTTTCCTACTTTTGCAACAAAGCGTCCTGTATTTTTAGTTTCACTGGACATCATAAATTTTTTATGTAGTTGATAGACCGTTTAAGAATCTAAACCAAATAGGAAAGTGTAGAAGAACACATGGAAGAAAAACCACTCCTCTAACGATGCTCTGTGGAATTTCCATCTGATGAAAGCCATTAGTCTTTCAGTCTTTGCAAGTGAGATTTTTTTTTAAGAATGAAGAAATACCACATTTTAATAATGAGCAGAATACTCTGTCCACTTGGAAAATCATTTGGTTTTATTCTTACACATTAACATTGTTTTAATCCTTATAGATATTGACTTCGAAGTGAAAGAGGCTTTTAGAAAATATCACAAATAAAAAAAAAAACCCAGTGTTTAATATTAACAACATAATGAATCAGTTACCCAAATCCGTCCATTTGTTTTGTAGGCAGAGTTCAGTTAACAAAATCAAATGGCATCCATTTTCAAACACAGAGCTGTACTGAAAATATAGTTCCAGTTTTAGAACTATAGAGTCCAGAACTATATTGAAAATACAGTTTGCTAGACATTTGCCTAACCATAAAGTAGAGCCTATATCATATGATAGCTACAGATTATGTAGAATATGATCATGCACACACTTATTTTCAATTTGGTTAAACATCTGCTAATCTGGTTTAATTTTAAAGGATTTAAGGCATTTTACTAAAGAATCTCTATGACTATTTTTCAATTTGTACAGATAAATGCCATTCCAACTGTTAATACAGTAGTAGAGACACCAAAATAGCAATAAGGGCTTATTATTTTATGCTAAAGAAAATCTTAGTCGCCTTCCCTGCAAAATGTGCAAATGAGAATTCCTCAGAGTAAACAGCTGAGGACTCTGAAGGCCAACTGCTCAAAATCAAGTTTAGGACTAAACACATTTCTTGAGCAATGTATCACGGAGAAAAATTGCTATGAAAGGGTGGTTTAGTGTTGATTAAAGTCCTTTGTTGAAGATTTTGCAGGTAAAGTACCAGAGGATTTAGTGAACATAACATTTAGTATATGCTAAAGACTAAATATGCCATAATACCTTTTGTTACTTTCCAGACATATTCCTGCTCGAATTTAAGGCTTTGCCCTTTTTATATCTGTTGCCTGTAATAGTGTTCTTTTACATAGTTACAAGATTTTCTCTTCAATTCACGATCTGCTCAAGTGTCAAGTTAGGGAGGTATTTTTGGTTTCCTTGCATAAAACTAACCATTTGTTTTCAAATCACTTCCTCTGTTTAGTTCTCCCTCGTGGGGCCTATCACTTCTCAACAATAAAATACAATGTCTATAAAAGCAGGAATATTGTTAATTGTTTTTCTCTGTATTGCTATATTCCTAGAACAAAGAATAGTTCCTGGCAGACACTAAACAGTCAATAAATACTTTTGAATGAATTAAGTGAATGAAAAATTAACTCATACCATCCTCAGTCTCTATTAATGCAGTCAGTAGAGATTTATGGTTATAGGCCATGTAAGTGGAGGATATTCTTAGTCAATAACACATTATCCTTGCCTTCAAGAAGGTTACATATTGGTTGGAAAGGCAAATTATTAAAAAATACATGATTATTGTCCAGTGAGATAGTGACATGGTGGTGTCTTCTTTGTCTGAGAAGAGTTGTTCAATTTCTATAGCTGCTGGGAGCAGAGTTGCAGACCAAATCTCAGCAAATTAATTTCTAAAGTCTGAGACCCTTTTCTATATTATTCAATTACTCAAAAAGATGCTAGACTTGGAAGCAATTTGGTGTTTCTTAGCAGTGTAAGTGAACTTTACAATCACCTAGATTATATTATAATTTAATATTTTGCTGGACCATAATCATTATGAAATCATTACTAATCATGACTTAGTAATGATTAGCTAGATTGACATTTCTTCGATAAATAAAATATTCAGCGCACTTTTCACGGGAGCAACACTTTTGTTGAAGACAGAAATATTTTATACTTCAATATATCTAGCTTTTGAATATATAATTTGCATATATATAAGAAATATGGAGAATAGTTAAAGTCATGGTTATTGTCTATTTTAATAAACAAAATAAAACTTATCATGCCTCTGGTTTGTATTTTATGTATTTTTAGTAAGCATTTAAAACTTTCACACTGATTTTTTTTAACAGAATTGCATGGTTTTTAAAAAGAATACTTGCTGTGAGCATTTTTGAAAACAGTAAGGACTGTGAGAGATATTAAAGGATAAAATGCATTAAAACGTAAATATAAAGATAAACGAATGTTTACACTATCCCTAATTACTTACTTCAGCAACATGTAAAAGTTTGGCATTTGAAATAGACTGTATTTCCAAAATCCAGTGAACTATAAACCAAATAGACATCTTAAGTCTATAAATATATAGAGACTTTGGTTGATTTAAACGTATTTTTCAAAGTCAGTTTAATTAGTTATTACTGCTACAGCATGTACATGAAATCTGCAGTCCCTATGTGATCCCACGGCAGACCTATACAGAATGGTCACTCAAGGACAGAGATAAGAGTGCTGAGTGTATTTTTTTAAGATGCCAATGAATTGGACAACTTGCTTCTGACAATTATTGCTTTAAAGACCCTTTAGCAAATATCAGCAGAATTGGTCTATAATTTACCAGGCGTTTCACTTTGAACATGTCAGGCCCCTAAAGGTTTTTGCACATGTCAAGATATCTACAAACACAATTTGTTTCAGGTTGACTATCCATAAAAAACGTTTCCTTTACTGTCTAAAACCTGAATAATTACTTTTTCTGAACTACACAATCTATGTCTTCCGGACATTGCTTTCTTGTTTTGCTCTCCAAGTGAAACACCTTTCGAGACCACTTAAATAAACTACAAAAACAGAAAGTTGCAAATATAGCTCTTAGAAATTGTAGAAGTCAGTTAATTAAGATTTATTGCAAAGGTTCCTTATTATGAAAGTCATAGCTTTAACTCTATAATCTTATTTATCCAACTACAGTCGGAATAATCAAGGAATTATATGTAGTTTCTCATAACTACATCTAAGTGGTTCTAAGTGATTTCAAACTATTTTTTTTACATCTGTTTAATTATAAACAGAGCAAACAATTAAGCCAGGTTTGTTTAATGTGGTTTTCTTAGTATTTCTTAAATATGAGAAAAAATATATATACATCATCAACTACATGAAAGAAAAGGCAAACCGATGCCAATTTATTTCATCTCTATCTTCATGTTCCACAATGTGCATACATAGAGTAGGAAAAAAATAAATTGTCTATATTTTTTGGTCTCTAATATTTTTTCCATACTCATGTAAGTATGAACTCAAGAGCAATGTTATTAGTCTGACTTTCTTTTCCTATGTGTGGTCCGGGAAAAATTCCAGCATCTTCTGATAGATGGCTGCTTCTTTAAATTGTTGCAGCTATATGCAGATACCCATTCATTTATCCAAATTTTAGATGAACTCTGGAGCTCCTTCTCCAAATTCTGTTATACTTCTATGATACGCTGTCTTGTACACGATCACTCTCTAATTCCTCCATTAATCAACCTTTGCTTGGTTCCTTCCACTCAGAATTATCTCCCTTATTCCAGCCTCATTTTACTTAATCACTCCTATTCAGCCCCCAGAGCAAAACTTAATTCAACTGTCGTTTCCTCAGTAAGATGGCCCCACACCTTATCCTCCAGATTTGGAGAATATATGCTTCCTGAGCACCATAGGCTTCTCCTTAGCAATACTTACTACAGTATAAACTACAGGTTTGTAAATTACCTGCTTATTCTCTGCCCCCCACTAGACTTTAAAGTACAAAAAGGCTCACTCACTATCATATACAAGGAATACACTAAAAATATGTTAAATAAATTGAAAGTTTATGAATAACACATCACACTTCCGTTTTTGTGTAAAAACACACAGGCTTCCGCTTTAAGAAGAAAACCTCCTTAGTTCATTTTTTACCACAAGGCACACCCAATATGTAACCTACAGATAAGAAGGTAAACCATTTTACTATTGTCCTCTCAGTCTAATGAAATCATAATGTCTTCTGAGATAACTTTTGCAATTGTCTCTTAAATAGTTGAAAGAGAATTTCCAAAGATACTCCAAGGTGGAGCGATGGGAAATTATTTCCTCTATTTGAAGCAATACAATTCTTTTAATTAAGGCTAGAACAAAGTGGCATCAGTTGAAAGTTTATTCTGAAACATTCAGTTTCTATAAATTCCTTTTCAAGTCAATACTACACTTTGATTCCTTTGGATACAGAAGGAATATCTGATAGACCCACAGACTAAATTAGTTCGTAACATTACCTTTACCTAGAGTATCTGCATTTTCACAGATGTGATTCTCTAACTTCAGAATTTCAGGCACAACAAGAGGGGGACTTCTTGGTATCAAAATTATAACATGGAGGTAGATGCTCATATTTAAGGCTGATCATAATATTTTATTAGTATATGCATGACAATATTTTAGTTGGTTTAGGGCCTTTATGTACTTTCAAATAAAATATATTTTGATTCTTTTTAAAATATGTATATCTAAAACAAAATCAAATTAAAGTAACAATAATCATTTCTTAATACTCAACAAAGATAAATGATTGGAATGGATTGTTTAATGATATTATTTTTCCAGAATATGTGGTTTCAGTATATGGATACCATCTGTTATTTCATGTTTGATACATATCTTTTTTCCACATAGCAACATACTTTTAATAAACTATCCCATTTTAAAGTGAAAAACAACTCATATTCTATCATTTTGATATGCATAGGCACGAACTAAATATACTCTTTTGTAATCCTAGAATGAAAGGCTGCTGTATGTATGAAATTATGTAAGCATATTTACATATTTATTTTATTTAAAGTGACAGATTGATTTTGTACTGAAATTAGTTTTTTTTTCCCTGTAGCTAAAAATTGTTGTACTAGATTGTATTTTTTGATAAGGTGGTGGCAATACAAATCCTTAGAAATCATTTGCTAAAGCAAAGAGGAAGAGAAAACCCTCATCTGCTTTATGCTGAAGGTATATTTGACAAGATTTTGTTGTTACTAAAGAGAAAAAGAAAAGAGAAAACAGAAATTCTATTTTGAATAACCATAAAGCAAATTATAGGATGTGGAAATATTTGCTAAATGAAGAGGAAAATTACACAGTAAATACAAAGACTATGAGTGTACAATATTATATGGCTTTATTAGAGGTATTTCTGAAGATTATCAACTAAGTGAATTTACGTATAATATTTTGGAACACTAAGAAATTGGTATTGGTTCAATACACAGGGCGTGTGTGTGTGTGTGTGACATTTATCATGTACATGTCAATTTATCATGTACATAGCATCAGTTAACTATCACCATATTCAGTATATATAACTATCGTTGCAGTACTCTCTACTTCTACCACTTCATAGCCACACTGCCCTCCTTCAAACATCTAAGCCCTGGCACCCTCTAATCTGTTTTCCATATCCATAATTATATTATATCAAAAATATTATATGAGCGGAATCATACAGAATGCATCCTTTTGAAATAGGCTTTTCACTCTGTAAAGTGCCATTCAGGTTTATTCTAGTTGTGTGTCAATACTTCGTTCATTTTTATTTCTGAGTATTATTCCAATACATTCAAATCGATGTATTTTATTTTAAATATCACCATATGCTGCCTTTGTGTATATTATGCTGAACTGTCTTTCTACACATTCGTATGTTGAGGTCACAACCCCTAGGACCTCAGAATGATAACACTGCATTTAGAAATGGAGTCTTTAAAGAGCAATCAAGGTAAAATGGGATCATATGCGTGGGTCCTAATTCAATATGACTAATGTCCTTATAAGAAGAGAAGATGAGGAGATTAAAGAGGACAGACCATGTGAAGACAAGAAAAAAGATGGCCACCTGCAAACCAAGGACATAGGCCTCAGAGTAAAATCAACACTTGCTGACAACTTGATTCTTCTAGCCTGCAAAGCTATGAGAAAATAAATTGTCTGTTGTTTATGCCACACAACCTGTCTTATTTGTTATGGCTGCCTTAGCAACAAATGCAGTGTATAAGAATAGTTTTATCTTTTTAAATTTGTCTCACATGTGTTCATTTATAATACTTTCTGTTATAAGGCAATAACTTGTGTGCTCATATAATTTATGAACACTTCTCAAAAAGAGTTTTAAAAAATCTCTTAAGCGTTTCCTGTTTCCTGCTCTGCAATATAATCATGTTATGGTGGAATTAGAGAGAGTATATACTTGTAAAAATCATAGGAGTGTTTGCGCCTGACCATATTGTAGCAAAAATCTATGATGTTATAAAGAGAACATTTAACTGAATTCATCAGATTTCTGAACAGCTTAACTACTTTGCACAGACTTCACATAGATTACGGCATTTGAACACATTTCTAAATTTTTCTGCTATTTAGAGTGGATCACAGTTAAATATGTTGGCTGGAATGCTTTTATAATATAGACGTGAATTATAATATAAAAATTATTACTATTTGCTTTATGACATGCAAAAGGGATGGCAGCATAAGTGGGGCAATTGAAATTCAATTCATTTAATAACATTTTATTGATTTCTGACTTCTGTTGGTGAGTAATGTGGACTTACTCATTAAGATATGTTGTTATATGAGAATATAAAAAACATGAGTACACAAACATTAGAGGGAAGCATTTCATCTTATTGGTCATACTACTGAGAAGTAATATAAAAACATCTTTCTGAATTTTAGGAAAGAACAACAACCAGAGAATTACCTCTGCAGTGTATAATGTATATGACTGCATTGCACCTGCAGTGAATATAGGCCCCTGAGGGATACTACATCATTTCAAAAGAAATTATAGGTCTGTTTTGAGAGAACAGCAGTGGAACTTACCATCTTGATCCGTGGTCACTGTAATCGCTGTGAATGGCTTGGGAGAAAAACTCAACTCAGAAACTCCATTCATTGCTTCTATTTCAAAGGTGTAATTCACGTGAGACACAAAGTCAAGTACTATCACGGAATTGTTGATCAGGCCTGTATGTCTTGGGATGAAGCGGAGTCCTCCACCACAGTCCTCACACTGGCTGGTGTCTAAGCCACATTTCTTACAGATTACACTGTATGTGAGATCTTTTCTCCCTCCTGTGTCACTTGGTGGGCTCCATTCCAAAATAAGGGCTGTTTCATTGATGTTAAAAACCACATTCCTAGGAGCTGAAGGTGGCCCTAGAGAAAAGCAATTAAAAAACATATGTACATGTATAGGACAATGAATTATGGTGTTAAATTGTAAACGTCATTCATAAACACCTGTTGGTCTTTTTTTTTTTTTTTTTTTTTTTTTTTCTGAGACGGAGTTTCGCTCTTGTTACCCAGGCTGGAGTGCAATGGCGCGATCTCGGCTCACCGCAACCTCCGCCTCCTGGGTTCAGGCAATTCTCCTGCCTCAGCTTCCTGAGTAGCTCGGATTACAGGCACGCGCCACCATGCCCAGCTAATTTTTTGTATTTTTAGTAGAGACGGGGTTTCACCATATTGACCAGGATGGTCTCGATCTCTTGACCTCGTGATCCACCCGCCTCGGCCTCCCAAAGTGCTGGGATTACAGGCTTGAGCCACCGCGCCCGGCCCTGTTGGTCTTTTATGTTCGTTCAAATTCTTTTTCTAATGGGATCTATAATGATCATATGGTTAAAATAGTTCATTAAGTCTAGTAAGGAAGGAGTATTGAGGAGTAAAGATCTATACCTTAAGTTTTTGGAGTATGAAATTCAATATTTAATTTAAAAATCAGCATATCTTAAAACATATGGTTATTATACTTTTTAAACTAGACAAAAATATATATGAAAATTATTTTAAATTATGATAGCTTTAATGATATCTTATTAATTATATCACCATTTTCAAAATTTGAAAAAAATAGTGACATACATACACAAAACACACTGTGGTTTTTCAGTCTTCTTACTATAATTGGTATATAGATAAAGTCCCCATTCATTGCTCCTGAAAATCACTAAGAATCTGTTTTCCAAAAGTTAAGAATAAATAACCTGTTACATTTTTTTTTTCTATTTTGTTTTTACTAAAAGCCGTCCTAATAGGTATGAAGTGATAGCTCACTGTGATTTGGTTGTATTTTCATAATTAATAATGTTGGACATGAAAAGATATCCAACATTATTAGTTGTTTAGAACCCTTGTGTGCTACTCATGGCCATGTAAAATCACACAGCCACTATGGAAGATGGCATGATGCTTCCTCAAAAAAATTAAACAGAATTACCATATAATCCAGAAATTTCTGTTCTGAGTATGGACCCAGAAGAATTGAAAATAGGGACTTAAACAGATATTTTAAATAGGGAGTTAAGCAGATAAACTTCTGATGATAACAGCATTATTCAAAATAGCCCAATGGAAGCAACCCACGTATCCACTGACAGATGTTAGATAAACAAAATGCGGTATATACGTAAAATGGAACATTATTTAGCCTTGAGAAGGAAGGAAATTCTGATACAAGCTAAACATGGATGAACCTGGAAGACATACCAAGTAAAATAAGCCGCACACAAAAGCACAAATATAAAACTCCATTGATATCAGTTACGTAGAGTAGACAAATTCGTAGGTACAGAGAGTACACTGGTGGTTGCCAGAGCCCGAGGGAAGGGGAAATGGGGTGTTAGTGTTTAATGGGTAAGGAGCTTCGGCAAGGGAAAATTAAAATGTTCTAGAGATGGGTGCAGAACAATGTGGAAATGCATTTAATGCCACAGAACTATATACTTTAAAATGGTTAAAATGATAAATGTTATGTATATTTTACCACAATAAAAACATTATAAATTTAAAAAAAAAAGAGAATAAATAACCATAAAGTTAGGGTGAACAGACAATTTGGAAAAAAGGAAAAAGAAATGAAAATTAAAGCCAATAAAAAGCCTTTTCTTAAGTCTTTATCAATTTGATGAGATAAAAGCACTATATGGAAGGGATAAAAAGGGGCCACAGACAAGAAATGATGGCAAGACTTTCATTTAGATTAAGTTTACTAAACACAAGTTAGTGTGTCCTTAAAAGTAAGTATGGCCCTAAGAGACCCGCACAATCTTTTATTTGTCATAAAGACCTCAAAAGCCAAGTGAGTCCTAAGGGGGGAATGAGCATCTTCTTCAGTTTTTCCACGAAGATCACACTGCATACAGTATTTGGTAGCTTACTTTAATTCTTCCAGCCTTCCCTTAAAAGTGTGTGAATAATCCTATATACTTATCTGAGTCCTTCAAGCCCCAGTTTCATTATGTCCACTGAACAAATATTACCTGAATGTCTTCTAGGTGCCAGGCACTGCGCTAAGTACTAAATATGAAAAAACACAGGATCCATATTGCTGTGATTATACTTACGAGAGATATTTAGAGAAATAATATATTGTATAAACGACTGGTCAAACAACATTCATGCCATATTTTAGAAACCTTCATTTAAAAAAAGCTGAACCGATTCTCTAAGTTTTGTTACCAAGAAAATCTGCTTTGAGAGTGGAAAGGAATGTCTCCCAACATTCCCTCCTAGAAACACATTCAAGTTTTGATAAAATCTCCTTCTGGATTTCAAACTAAAGCCATTCATTCATTACATATTTCATTTCGTGCCTATTATATGGCAGATACTCTACTAGACCTTGGGCTTTCAGAGATAAGGCATGGTAGACATTATCTCTGCTTTCTTATTTACATTTTAGTAGAGTGGCTAGATACATTTAAACGGATGAATAAAATTCAAATCTGAGTGCAATTACAAAAATGACGACAGGTGCTGAAATAAAATCAATCAGGGCGACCCCTGTTTTAGGTAACATTCTGAGAAAGCCTTGTAGAGGTGGTGAGGACAATGGGTGGAGGGGTGGGAAGAATATCAGTAATAGAAAGTCTGCCTTCTTGTCAAGAAAGATCTTGAAATAATCACGAAACTGTCAGAAAGTCACTGTGGCTAGACTGCAGAGGGAAATGCATGAAGCAACTTTTAAGAAACAGGAAGAGACTAGATAATGCAGGACTGCTAGGCTCATTGGGATGAGTCTGGATAGTTTTCTTTTTTTCTTTATATATATATATATATATATATGTATTTTATTGCACTTTAGGTTCTGGGGTACATGTGCAGAACACGCAGGATTGTTGCATAGGTACATACACGGCAATGTGGTTTGCTGCCTCCATCCCCCCAATACCTATATCTGGCATTTCTCCCCAGTTATCCATCCCCAATTCCCTACCTCGCACTGTCTCTCCCCTGGTCTCCCCCAACAGACCCCACTGTGTGATGTTCCCCTCCTGTGTCCACGTGTTCTCATTGTTCAATACCCACCTATGAGTGAGAACATGTGGTGTTTGATTTGCTGTTCTTGTGTCAGTTTGCTGAGAACGATGGTTTCCAGATTCATCCATGTTCCAACAAAGACACGAACTCATTATTTTTTATGGCTGCATAGTATTCCATGGTGTATATGTGCCACATTTTCCTTGTCCAGTCTATCATCAATGGGCATTTGGGTTGGTTCCAGGTCTTTGCTATTGTAAACAGTGCCACAGTGTTCTATGTACAACAGGAACAGACCTTAGCTAAGCTACCTATAGGTATATCACCTAGAAATGCAATGAATCATTTTTCTAAAAGGTTGCCGAGTGCCATCCTTTATGCCATATCATGTTTCATAGGGTTTACAGAAGTGTCTACCTTCAGAAAGGCAAATGTGGAGAGGATAATAAACTAGAGAACAGAGATAAATGTAACTTTTTACCTCCAACCTAGATTTATGCCTAGGAGAAAGATTCATTATCGTTATCATAATAATGTTTTCCTACAGAATGACATATTCATATTGTTGGTCTTTTATTTATAATGGAAAACATGAATTATTATTCACTTATATTTTCATGCTAGGAAGAATGTTATCAATTATGTTATGGGAGTCTACAAGTATATAACTGTCCGCCTGGAGATACTTAAAAAAAAAAAAGAAGGCTGACACCCTTCTTACTCAAGGGCCCTCAAACCAATTTGCATGACGATTAAATAGCTTTCTAATTGCTGTTAAATTATGCCAGCTAAACTGTGATTTCATGCAAATATTAAGCTGTAATGACATGCAGTGAATCATTTACTGAGATTTAGAACTTGGAACAAAGAGAGACTATTAATTCTTATCCTCAGATTCAACTAAATTGTGTGTCACTGGGCTTTTATGAATGTGGCCTGATTGCTTTGTTATCATTTATAAATTATAGAAACATTACGTGACATGTTGAAAAAATAACATGGCAGCAATAACACTTTGGGAGACATCTGTATTGAAAACTTTCAGGTATTTCCTCATGTTGTTTTGTTTCTTTAAAAGAAATAAATAATTCACATAGAAAGAAAACAATCTCCAGTCCTCACCTTCCAGACTGACTTTATAAGAAAAGGGCAATTATTCTGATTTGAAACTAGTGGTTTTTCAAGTCCATTATATAATAAATTTTACCTAAAAACTACAATTTCATTTCTATTAGTTGTGTTACAATTTTATTTTCCATTAATTGTTTTTTAACTAGAAAACACTTTTCTTTGTTTTGATTTGAAGGTTCACTTTATAATTTTAACCAATAAAGGAATAGTGTTCTACCAGTAATACTTATGAGATGCTTGTAACAAGGTTGTCTCTTCCCTTACCAGAAAAACATCTGTCCCTGTAGGCTCAATCTTCCTCTCAGAGATCAGGTGTGTTGTAATTTTTGTTTTGTTTCATTTCATCGAAGTTCTTAATGTAAATTGTTTTTAAACATAACTGTGTCTCTTAAAATATGTCCTATGCAATACTTCTAGTCCCATGAAGTATCACACAAAAATCAGTTTGTTGTTCAGATAAGACTTTTTTGGTGAACTGATGCTGAAACAAAAGTAATACTATTTGCTTCACTTTGTGGAATCCAACATTTCCCAAAAGTTTGTTCACAGAATCTTATTTTCCAAGGACCATCTAGAGGAATACTAGCATTCTGCAGAACATACTTAAATAAAGGCTGACACAGGGGAAGAAAAAGCTAAAGGGCCATATTTCAGTTGTTGCATCAGCTGGTACAGATTAATGTTTCACGTTTATAATCGTAAAAATACGTTAACCCATAAACAAACGGGGGGATTTTTCATATGGACTGAAGAGTGACTGTTCGCCCAGTAAGTCCATAGTTAATTATAGTTTGCAGAGGTACTTTTTAAAATCTTAAGAATAATAAAAATTTCATCTAAATACCTGAAGATACCAAGTCATGAAAGACAACTACCTATTAAGCTATATTTAATCAGTTCTTAAGTTGCTGCCTTTGTTAATTTAATGAATGTAGTAGTATGGTTTATTAACAGGAAATAAATTTATTCATATTTCTGACTTTAAAAATGAGAGAAAAGCCGGGCGCGGTGGCTCAAGCCTGTAATCCCAGCACTTTGGGAGGCCGAGGTGGGCGGATCACGAGGTCAAGAGATCGAGACCATCCTGGTCAACATGGTGAAACCCCGTCTCTACTAAAAATACAAAAAATTAGCTGGGCGTGGTGGCACGTGCCTGTAATCCCAGCAACTCAGGAGGCTGAGGCAGGAGAATTGCCTGAACCCAGGAGGCGGAGGTTGCGGTGAGCCGAGATTGCGCCATTGCACTCCAGCCTGGGTAACAAGAGCGAAACTCCGTCTCAAAAAATAAAATAAAATAAAATAAAATAAAATAAAATAAAATAAAAAATAAAATAAAATAAAAATGAGAGAAAAATAGTTCTATCCTAATCTGTGTCAAAGACAAGATTAAAAGAACACACTGGACCATTTAAAGATGCTTAGACAAATGCTTTTACATGTCAGTAAGATTGTAGAATTAAGAAAAATAAGTACATAGGTAGAGATAAAAAAGCATATCCCCAGAAATTAATATTGTACTGAAAATATAAGTTGTCAGCAATCTATAGAGAAAAAATTTTAAACTATAAAAGTCATTTCATCCTTTGAATCTTCACTATTGATTTGATCTTTAATCTACATCCATATAGTTAATCTGATATCCTTCCTATATAATCTTTAAAAAACGTATTTAACAGGAGAATCTGTAAAAGAATTTTGTATTTTCTTTCTCTAAATCATTTCTTGCTCTATCTATAGGTTTTGTTTATTAAATATTTTCTATTTGGAAATGAATGACAATCATAAAATCAGAGCTCCACCTCAGCACAGGACGGAACCATATGAGTATATTCAGATGAAGAAATGAGGTTCAGAAAAGTACGTTAATCACATAAAGGTTATGCAGTCCATTAGTGGTAGAATGATACCTATGATTTATCTGTTTAGATTTTAAAAAACTCTATTACATCATATTCAGCCTATAGATAGAAAATCTAACAAATAAATACCAAAGTGTACAGTTGCCCTTGAACGACATGGATTTTGAAGTGCATAGGTCTACTTATATTTTCAATAAAAGTTGAACCAAGTATGCTTGCTTCTCCTGCCTGCCCTTTCACCTCCTCCACTTTTTCTGCCTCTGCCACCCCGAGACAGAAAGAGCAAACCACCCTTTTTCTTCTCATCCTCAGCTCACTCAACCCAAAGACAATGAGGGGGAAGACCTTCCTCATGATCCACTTTCACTTAGTAGTAAATACATTTTGTCTTTCTTTATGATTTTATTAATAACATTTTCTTTTCTCTTGCTTACTTTATTGTAATAATATAATATGTAACACATATAACATACAAAATGCATTAATAAACTGTTTATCTTTTCATTAGACTTTTTGGTCAACAGTAGGCTATTTGTAGTTAAGTTAGGGGTGAGCCAAAAGTTAGATGCAGATTTGCAACCACAAGTGGGGGTGGATTGGTCCCCCTCACCCCGATGTTGTTCAAGGGTCCACTGTATTTTATATAGTTTTTTTGTTTTCAAAGTATTGTCAAATACACATTTTCAAAATGTACAAATTAGTGACCGATTATTGCCTTCCTATAAAAGACTCCGTTAAATAATGCTCTTAGAGGTTTTAAATAATTTTATATACAGAAAAGCAATTGAAAAGTTTTCAAAGTAAATATTACTCAAAATTCAGGAGTATGCACACTTTAAATCTTTTGCATTTCATACAGCAAAACGGATTGCTTCTGATTATCTTCAATAGGCTTGCGACTACTTTCAGTAATTAAGTTGATGTCTAAAACAAAACTTGTTATGCATCAATGTTTTCATAGTCCCATCAATCGGGACTCAAATAACTTTTAGAAGCCATTTTATTTTTAAAATTAATAGTTCAAGAAAACAAAAAAATGTAATGGACCAAACACCATTCATTTCCAGAATAAAACCCAAATGTCTCACCTTTGCATACAACTGTCTTCATACCAGGCCTCAGTCCATTCCTTAGCCTTCAGTTCCCTTTTGCTGCATCTCAGTGCCTTTGTACATACTGTTCCTAAATTGCCTTTACCTCCTTTTGCTCTTTGAAAATTTCCTGCTCATCCTTCACATTCTGATTTATTTGTTACCTCCCTTGTGACAACACCTTGCTATCTTGTGTCAGAACTGATCACTTTTATACCTTGTAAGCAGATACTGAAAAAAATATAGCTAACTGTAAGGGGTGTACTTAATATTTCACATGACTTATTTAACTCAGTCATCACAATAACCCTGAAAATGGTGATTACTGTCCCCATTTTATACAAGAGATGATTTACACTTAGCAAAGAATGCACATATTACACTGCAGTATTTGTGTTCATAGGCACAAGTCTGCTAATCTAGCTTGAACTAAAGGTAACATGTTTTAACTAAAGAAATAAATGCAATGTATGGTTTTCTGCAATTCTCTAAGAATTATATTTCACATACAACAAATTTTGACAAGTATTGGAAAGCAGATAATTCAAGGTTGTAATTTTGGTAAGACCCTAGTGTTACTCTTTAAGAATAGACCTACATTACATGAAAATTGAAGTAGAAGGGAATGTTTACATTATGAAAACTGAGATTAACTAAAAAAGACCCATAAGAGAATAGGGTGCCACCATCTCTTTACCCATTCAGAGAGAATAAAAATTTCTCAAAATTCAGTTCTCTAGACACTTGAAAGCTTGAAAAGTAAACATTTGTATCCTTAAGTTTCTATGCCACAGAGCAAGTACATAATTTTAGCTTGGGAAATTTCTAAAACAGTAGCTATCAACTATCCTTATCAATGCAGGAAGAAAATCTCAATATCAGCCCATAGAATAACTAATTGTAATAATTACATAAATGTATTATAGACATGCAGATCAACAGTAAAAGTAAACATAATCATATGAATGAAAAAGAGAACACTTAAATATGAATAAAATGAGGTCCTGGCCTTAGATTTTTTTGAGTTAAACATTATCCAGTTTCCCTAATACCATGAAAAAAATCATGCATACCTATATATGCCCTTTTCAATGGTTGAGTCAGTTACTTTTAGACAAGCATCCATTAGGGATGGAAAAGAGAAATGTGAAGAGTCCAAGCACTTTCATAATTTCAGAGGCAGAAGCAAAACAATGAATCAATAAATTCATGCAAATTCATAAACTTTTTTCAAAATGCCTAACATTGTAGCAATAATTATGGATGTTCTGTTTCAAATTATGGATGATTCTTGATAATGGTCTGTTGTGTACAAACAAATGATTATAAGTGGGACAATTCTTTGTGAGTTCCAACTGCAGAGGTCAGAAATAAAGTCATACTGGCAACAAGTAGTAACTCAATTCTCCAGCATCGGCAGAATGGCCACCTAATGATTCTTCTTATAGAGAAAACTCTCCCAGATTATTTGACGAAAGTACCTCTGCTGAAATAAAAATTAAAGTATGTACGTTTAGGCAACTCCATCAAACTCAAGTGTTGTCTATCAGTAATCTATAATTAGGGAAACTGGTATTCATTACATATAGGTGTCTATTCAGTAGTGTAAGAGTCATTTTCATTTCAAAAATATAGCATTGCAATATACGGAGTGAATATTTAAAGTTATTTTTTATAGTAAGTCAAGTCTAAAATATAACAGCTTTCTTGAGGTAAAAAAAAAAAAAAATCTATCATTGCAATTTCTTCCTTTCTAGGCTCTGCAAAATTGTGAATGCTGCATTTTCTGTACAATGAGTCACCCAAACAATCAGCTGTACTTTTGAATTTCAGTTGTGAGATGGAAAAGCAAGGGGCCGGAATAGTTTTCTTTTTTTTTTTTCTTTTCTTTTTATCTTTTCTCTTTTTTTTTTTTTTTGAGATAGAGTTTCGCTGTTGTTACCCAGACTGGAGTGCAATGGCACGATCTCCGTTTACTACAACCTCCGTCTCCTGGGTCAGGCAATTCTCCTGCATCAGCCTCCCGAGCAGCTGGGACTACAGGCACGCACCACCATGCCCAGCTAATTTTTTGTATTTTTAGTAGAGACGGGGTTTCACCTTGTTGACCATGATGGTCTCGGTCTCTTGACCTCGTGATCTACTCACCTCGGCCTCCCAAAGTGCTGGGATTACAGGCGTGAGCCACTGTGCCCGGCCAGAGTAGTTTTCTTCATGCCAAACTTACATTTAAAAAAGAGGAAAAAAAGTAAAGAGATGGTGGGGGAAGAAGAGATGACAAACAGAACAGGGATACCTGGATTGTGAGTATCCTGGGCACACCAGAAGCCAGGATGTGGCTAAAGCAGCTGAAGAACAGGAAAGAACACCTCTCCAACTACACCTCAAAGAGTATTTACTCTATGCAGAGTAAGAGTGGGAGAAAAATAATTTTCTCAAGTGGCCAATCATTCCAGCAATAAAGAAACCAAGCTTTACACTGCTAGCCTTAGAGCAAATGTAAATTCAAGTTTTATGCTTTCTTCCTAATCACTGTCACTGTATATCAAACACAAAGACTTGATATTTATCTGCGTATTAAGAATGAAGTTGTAACAAAATGTTTTCATTCGCAGGTGTTTGTTTGATTGCATAATTAGATGATCAAAACAACACAAAACAAAATCCTAAGGGTATGCATTAGAATTACCCATATGTATGATTTACATTTTATGTTTGAACTTTTCTACGTAGGTAACATAAATGTTTGTTAAATGTGTTAATCTTCCAGCACCTGTTCGTTAGTTTTAAAAGACAATTTCTCTGTTGATTTAAATGCATGAAAAACATCAAGGTAAAAGTGCTAAGACCATGAAAACTTTCTTCTAACCTCTCACTCACCCACCTATTAGACTCTGACTTCACTCCTCTCACCCTCTCACACTCTGTATTTTCTGCTTGACAAGTCCTTTTTTTTTTTTTTCAATAACTCGATTTGCCTACTTTGTTTCTCAACCTTAGTGACAATTTCTCCCTTTTGGCCTGGAAAAGCCATGGACAGTTATTTTGATAACAGACTTCTTAGCAGGTAGCAGGGTCTCCTGCTCTCCAAACTGCTCCCAGAGGCAGCCCTGACTGATCAAGACCTGATACTGTGGAGTGTCCCCCACAGCTGATTCCTTAAAGTAGAAAGCACACACTAATGGCTCACCTGAGAAAGAAAGTTAAGAGGGCATTAAATAGATTAAAATATTAGAGGCCGGGCGCTGTGGCTCAAGCCTGTAATCCCAGCACTTTGGGAGGCTGAAGCGGGTGGATCACGAGGTCAAGAGATGGAGACCATCCTGGTCAACATGGTGAAACCCCGTCTCTACTAAAAATACAAAAAATTAGCTGGGCGTGGTGGCGCGTGCCTGTAATCCCAGCTACTCAGGAGGCTGAGGCAGGAGAATTGCCTGAACCCAGGAGGCGGAGGTTGCGGTGAGCCGAGATCGCGCCATTGCACTCCAGCCTGGGTGAAAAGAGCGAAACTCCGTCTCAAAAAAAAAAAAAAAATTAGAGAACACATTCAGCATTTCTTTTTAAATTTCTTACTCCAAATCTTTAAAATATATTTATCAGTTTATGCAAAAGAAAGACAATGATTTTTTTTTTTTTTAAAAGAAAACAACAATAACAAAAAGAAAAAGAAGCAGGTCCAAACCTGGAGGTATGCAGCCGACGTAACAGGAATAACTGGATGAAAATCCAGACTATTTGAGAAATCCTGGTAAAGTTAAAGTTGGATAGGGAGAGACGCACAAGCCGGGACCTCGGATGTCTTTAGATTGACTTATAATTTTGGCAAGGAAGGGCTGGAGATGTGAAAGGCTCTAAGCAGCAGTGGGAATATGATCAAAGTTTTTCATTATTGCGGCTGTTCTTTTAGAAACAATACTTTCTAACAATTTGGAAGATGTTTAGAAAGGATGAAAGACTAAAGGAAGGAGACTTGCTAGGATATTATTAAATTAGCCCAAAGGAAAGTTGAGAGTTTTGAGTAAAAGGATAAGGCCGGGAATTTACAAGAAGGAATGGACAGCAGAACTGAAAGGCTATTTCAAGGTCAGGAGTAGAGGTGATGATTTCAGCTTCACGGCCTGGATGGGGATTGATGAGGATTCATCAGGACACAGAAACAAAAGTTAGGCTGGGTCAGCAGGCTGGGGGAGAAAGCAGTAATATTGGCTATGACAGGTTAAGCTTGAAATTATGTGTTATTCATTCATCAGGTGCTTAGGGTCTACTATATGCCAGGTACCTTGCAGTCTATTGTGGATAGAATGACAATAAATGAGGAAGCAGGTATATAAATAAACCAAGTATTTTCAAAGAATGATATAATTTATAAAAAATAAAACACAATGACGTAAAAAGGAGTAAGTGGGAGGAATTTTATTTTGAGGGAGGCAGTCAGGAAATGCCTGTCCTAAAAGCTGATATTTGATCCTGAATAGCAAAAAGAAAACGTAAGGAAGGAGACCTAAAAGGGAGAGCAGTTCAAGTAGAGGAACCTGTGGGCACTGAGAGTGAAAACAAGTTCAGCATGTTTGAAGTCCAGGAGTTTGGTAATCAAGAGGAGTGTGCCATAATATAAGTCAGAGTTGCTGGCAGGTTTCCACAGGACACACAGGTTGTCAGAGCCCATAATCAGTTGGATAGAAGACTCCACACTTCAGGAGAGAAGACTGAGATGCTGATAGAAATATGGGCATCATCTATCTACAAGTGGCATTTGACATTATGGAAGATAGGAGAACACGTGAAAAGTAAGAGGGCCATACAAAGAACACGGGAAAATTTAACATTTAACAGGTGAGCAAAAGAAGAAAAATCATCGATGGTGGTAAACAAAATGATCGGAAAATTAGGAGGGAGAAACGGAGATTGCAATGTGTTAGATTGAAAGGGAACAAGAAGTTTTAAGTAAAAGAGAATGATCAACAGGGATAAGTGTCACGAATAACAGGACAAAAATGTTTCTAAAACTAAATGTCAATGAAGATCATTGGTGGGTGAATTATTCTTAAGCAGTTTATTAGACGTAGTAGAAACAACCTACTTGCGGTAGAGTGAATGGAAACATCTAAATGCCGTAAAAAGCAAAATAAAAGTGAAAGTGGACATAGCCAATGATGACTATTTTTCCAACTGTATGCTTTCTCTAAAGGGAGAAAAATTGGACTGGGAGCATTTTTTTTTAAATGATGAAACCTGAATATATATACAGGTTCTAAGGAAGGAAGGAGTGAGTAGAAGCAAAAAGTCAGGAGAGGAGATAAGCAGTAACAGCCAGGCCTAACAGAAAATAGAAAGATCAGATCACCTCCCAACAATGGGAAGGATTAGCTTTGAATGTGAGACATACTTTTCTTTAGACTGTAGCTATTTGAGCCACCTAATAACTCTTATGTAAATAAATCAAGATCATCAAATAAAATGACATCCATCTCTACAAACCCAAAGAAATTTGCAAACCTCTTACAAATTTCTGTATTGTACTAGAAACGTTTTGGGTTTGTTGCTGTTGTTTTGAGCAAAGCCCTAAGCAACAGGGCTTCTTAGAATCTTTAAAATCTCATTATTTCTATGATCACCTCCTACATCTGTTGACGAAATCTTCACCTTCTAGGCCATTTACTGGCCAAATGTTTTGCTTACTCATTTCCACAATTTTAGTTCTTCATTTTTTAATCACACATTCAAAATGGTTTCATCACACACTTGAAAATTTTAGTTTCTTTCCTCTCTACCCCTGAAACCAAGAAAATACTTCCTTTTAAATCCCTAGAACGTTCTCTGAAAGCACTGTTTTAAATGGTTAGATTCACCAAGACACCACAAAGTGATAGGGAGGGCTGATGATCTAAATTCCAATCCTTAGATAAAACACCATTAGAATAAAGGAAATAAAGAATGTCAAATTCATAGAAATACAATATCTAGGGTGGAGAGAATGTATATCTGTTAAAATTTTGCTACTGTTTGTGGTTAATGGAAAACAAAAAAGGTTAAGTGCTTGTTCGATTCCTGACCCCCAAAGTTTGATATCTTGCTGGACTTACCATGAACCACTTAAGTATAATTGTCCAACAACCTCTTGTCATTTTCCTGATTTCTTCCCCAACAATCTCATCTTTTAAGTTTTGGAAGACATAATGCTTTGAAGTTCATATTTCTTTTTTCTTTTCTTTCTTTTTTTTTTTTTTTTGCATATAACTGCTAGAGTCATTCTGTCCTAGTCAATGTATCATTCTGAATATTTCACTGCTGTTGCGAGAGTAGGCAGCTAGGCAGACGTGAACAGAGCAGGAGAGGGCGCTCCACCCCAGGAATGTCAGGCAACCACCAGGTGATGGCCAGGTGGCTGTTAAATTCTCTCTCTCAAATAAGAATTGGTGGCAGCAGTGCTAGGGAACGGCAGTCTACCAATAGATAGAAAATACTGGAAGCTGGTGATCAGCAGCTTACCAATAAGATCTCAGGAACTGGGCACGTGGGCTCAAGCACGTGCATAAGCAGGAAAATTTCAGAGTTTAACTGGTACAATCTATCCTCAGGAACGCTCAATTAGTAAGAAGAAATGCCTCAAGTGAGCATGTACACAACTTCAGTAAACACACTGCGCATGTGGTCCCCCTAAGCTCTGGCAGGCCACGACGCATGAAGAGAGCAGGCCCCAAGGGAAGAATCAGGGGAGAAAAAACAGAAACCCCGGAACCATGCCAGTGTGTATGACCTCAAGTAAAGGGCCAAATGAGGCACCTGAATAGGTCAAGGTGCCCGCCTGGCCCTCTTTCAAGTAGATTCTCTTTTGTCCCTGTTCTAAAACATTTTAATAAACTTTCACTCCTGCTCTAAAACTTGCCTTGGTCTCATACTTACTTATACCCGTCTGCAAATGTTCTTCGTGTGAGAAGGTACATACAAGTCGCTACAGGCCCGTTGGATTTGCCACTGCTAACCATATTCGATGACAGGCTTAGAGGTGCAGGACTTAATATGTTTTGTGAAAAGATCTTAGAAATTTAGCATATATATATTTTGAGACGGAGTTTTGCTCTTGTTACCCAGGCTGGAGTGCAATGGCGCGATCTCGGCTCACCGCAACCTCCACCTCCTGGGTTCAGGCAATTCTCCTGCCTCAGCCTCCCGAGTAGCTGGGATTACAGGCACGTGCCACCATGCCCAGCTAATTTTTTGTATTTTTAGTAGAGACGGGGTTTCACCATGTTGACCAGGATGGTCTCGATCTCTTGACCTCGTGATCCACCCACCTTGGCCTCCCAAAGTGCTGGGATTACAGGCCTGAGCCACTGCGCTCAGCCGTGAAATTTAGCATATTATTATTATTATTATTATTATTAGTTTGCTGGAAAACAAATGATGGAAGCTGCAAAACTGGCATAACAGCATCATGGTAAAATTTCTAATAGTCTGAATTTTAACTTTCCAGACACTGCTTCAAAATAAATTGTTAGAGAACAGCTTTCTTTTTAATTTAACAAACATTTATTTATGTAGCACCCATTATGTGCAAGGTACCGTTTTAAGCACTTTTCAAATATTAACTCATTTAAATCACTGTGACAACAGTATGAAGTGCGCATTGTTGTTATCAATACAAATGGTACAACTGAAGTTAAGGGAAGTTAAATAATTTGACCAACCTTACACATCTAGCAAATGCTTTTGGGGCTCAGAAAATACGGTCCTTTGGCATGCGGAGTGCTTTGAATTAAAAGAAACTGCAAGGCTTCAGCAATAAACCTCAAAACAAAAATATCTCTCTGACCTTTCCCTGCCCCCCTGTCTCTCTGATCCTCTTTCATTCCCAAGGGACCAATAGGGGCTTTCTCTAAAGTTCCTTTATTTGTTTAAGGGACCTTCATCCAGAAGAAATACATTGCCTTAATGGTCCTTCCCTACGAATCTTGTCAAATAACCAGGAAAAACCAACCACTAGAGAAAAATAATGACTATAAGTCATCACCAAACCCAGAAAGACATTTCGTCTACTCCTCTGAGGGCAGCTCCTAGGGATTACCTGAGATCCTTCATCTGCATAATAACACCACTTTTCTTCACATTGAAGTTCTACCCTTGACTTTCTTCAGCACCTCCCTTAGACCTCAGAGAATCTCTCTCCCAGGCCATTGTTCCTTGGGCACACTCATTTCTCCGAAAAAATCAGTTACTATCCCTCACAATTGTCTCCAGGCCCCATTTCCTTTCCCCTACAAAGAGGGTATATAAACCTCAACCATCTGGGCCGTCTGTTGTACTGGAGCAGGCATAGAAAGTCAACACCAAGACAGAAGTATGGCAAATTGCAGGGTCTTTACTGCCGGCGGCCACGGAGGACTCGCGTGTCTCCAACCCGTGGCCCCCAAAGGACAGTGTCAAGACCCTTTTATACCCGTAAAAAATCACCTTGGGCGTGAGACAGAGGGTCGGGGGGTGGCGGTGAGGGGGTACTGGATATTCCAAGGGCCAGGGGCCCTTTTTGACATTCTGGTTGTTACTTAAGTGATTCACAAAAGTCAAGATTAGCATTTGTTTACACATTGTCTGAGTAAGGTGACGATTATAGTCCTTAATTGCTCATTCACACTTGGGTTATAGAGAGCAGTTTTTTTTTTTTTTTTTTTTTTTTTTGAGACGGAGTTTCGCTCTTGTTACCCAGGCTGGAGTGCAATGGCGCGATCTCGGCTCACCGCAACCTCCGCCTCCTGGGTTCAGGCAATTCTCCTGCCTCAGCCTCCTGAGTAGCTGGGATTACAGGCACGTGCCACCATGCCCAGCTAATGTTTTTTATTTTTAGTAGAGACGGGGTTTCACCAAGTTGACCAGGATGGTCTCCATCTCTCGACCTTGTGATCCACCCGCCTCGGCCTCCCAAAGTGCTGGGATTACAAGCTTGGGCCACCGTGCCCGGCCTAGAGAGCAGTTTAAACAGAAAGCCGAGGTATGGTTGAGGTATGCAGTTTTATGGGGCTTTTTACCATGTCACAGTCTATGAGTCTCATATAGAGTCTCATATTTGATATGAGACTTACACACATTAATATATTTCTACACATTTTTCTCCTCTCAATCTGGCTATTGTGAGTACAGATCAGTAAGCATTTGGAGAGGGTGGAAGAGCAGCTTTCCCTTTGTTCCTACAACACCAAGATCCACTGTGAGAAAATCTGGCTTTAAAAGACAGTGGACTCAGCACTAAGCTGAGTCTTTGCTGAACGAAGTAAGCAAGCACTTAAAAAAGTAGCAGAGAGAAGCCTTGAGAATAAAGCCTCCTGTGGCTGGACTATGAAAACTTGACTAAAGCTCTATATTTCATTTTTCTTTGGGGGTTATTTCTCTTGATCCCTGATGACAATGCAGGAGATCAAATTATGTTCCCCAAAATATGACTGTAGGAGACCAGAATATGCCACCCTAAAATACGGCTATAGGAGACCAGAATATACCACTCAAAAATCTGCCGCTTGGCATAAGGATTATTTTGAGTCAGTTATTTTGAGAAACTGCAGACACAGTAGAAACACTGAAAACAAAGTAGAAATTACTCTTTTGTATGGGAAATTTATATCTACAAAGGAAATCTCCATTTGTAAGTGTATTTCCTTGTCTCCTCCGGCAGAGAAGGATCATTAAGTCACCAGAAACTCTTATCCATGAAGAAGGCACTGACTGAAATCAGTGTGACAAATCTGATCCTGATTTACTGTGGTTTTACCTCTGCTAAAGATTTTACTGCTCCCCTACCCAAAACTCTTCTTTCTTGCAGCTGAAGATGGTATTTAAACCTAAACTCAAAGCGACCTCTTTGAGATTTACTCATTCCCTGGGTATGCCCAATGCATACATGAGGTATACAAGTTGATAAATTACTGTTTGCTTTTCTCTTGCTAATCTTTTTGTTACTGGAGTCTGTCCCAATAAGAACTATGAAGGGTGGAAGGAAAATTATTTTTCCTGCCCCATAGCAGCAATGGCATGCTGTTTGCTGTCTAAAACTCTGCCCAACAATAACAGAATTAAAGCTTACTTTGCTTCTACTTCATGAAACAGGTAGGCTAGCATTTCTGAAATATAATTTATAATATCAAGCAATAAAAAGGAAATTAAAAATAAAAGCAAATTCAAGTGACATACAAGGTAAGTGGAAAAATACACATATCTGCTTCAACAATAACTGACAAGCTTATCACATTAATAGACCTTGTTGTATCCCATATTTATTTTTCTTTTATTACCAACTATACTACTACACTAAAGGTTTACACAGATGGGAACTAATTTGTTCCCTCAATTTACCGATCTTCTGTTTATAGCCTCCTAAGAAAATAAGAGGAGATTTTCCTCTATCTCCTAGAAAGCTCCATTCAGTTTCCTACACAGGTTTTGAGTGATACTTGCCTGACAGGACTGTAACCATTTGAAATACCACCAACTACCTAAGCTGTAGTATATTGTCCATAATATATATAATATTACACAGAACCATGCAAGAAAGATTACATATGTATAATAATAGCAAGATTTGTCTGCTAAAAACTTTTCTCCGTGAGAAATTACATTCAGAATTTTTGTTTCGTTATTTATAAACTTAAAATATGTTCTCAGGAAAAAAAAACAAAGTAGTAATTTTCTAGGCTGTATTTTTCTGAAGAAAGCAGTCACTTAGCATTTACAATCAGAAAGAAAAATTACATCTACTATTGAATAGCAACAATGAATGTGTTACATTTTTATTAAATGTGTTCCATAAAAATATTTTTAAGGGAGTCTATAGTAATGCAGAAAACTCTATGAACTGCATCAGTTAAGTTTAAAAAATTGGGACATTTCCATCATTGCCTCTAAGAAGTATGTGATATTATGTAAGTCTAGTTTTGCTTCTATGGAAGTACATAAAATAAGCAAAATTTTGGTACCAATGCATTACCAGGAAGGGTAAATGTTCACCTTAGTATCTTACTTATGTAATTGACAAATAAAAATAAAAGCAAACGAAAACATAAAGTGGAAAAAGGACACCCTATTCAATAAATGGTCCTGGGATAAATGGCAAGCCACATGCAGAACAATGAGGCTGTATCTTCATCTCTTACCTTATACAAAACCCAAATCCAGACGGATCAAAGACTTAAATCTAAGATCTAAAACCATAAGAATTCTAAAAGATAACATCAGAAAAACTCTTCTCGACATTGGCTTAGGCAAAGAGTTCATGACCAAGAACTCAAAAGCAAATGCAACAAAAATAAAGACAAATAGATGAGACCTAATTAAACTAGAAAGCTTCCTTAAAGCAAAAGAAATAATCAGCAGAGGTAAAGGACAACCCACAGAGCAGGAGAAAATATTTGCAAACTATGTATCTGACAAAGACTAATATCCATAATCTACAGGGAACTCAAATCAGCAAGAAAAAAACAGATACTCCCATCAAAAAAGTGTGCAAAGGATATGAATAGAGAATTCTCAAAAGAAGATATACAAACTGCCAACAAACATATTAAAAAATGCTCAACATCGCTAATTATCAGGGAAATGCAAATCAAAACCACAATGCAATATCACCTTACTCCTGCAAGAATGGCCATAATTAAGAAATCAAACAATCACAGATGTTGGTGTGGATGTGGTAAAAGGTGAACACTTCTACACTCCTGGTGGGAACATAAAGTAGTACAACCACCATAGATAACTGGGGAGATTCCTTAAAGAAATAAAAGTAGAGCTCCTATTTGATCCATCAATCCCACTACTGGGTGTACTGGGTATCTATCTACCTAGAGGAAAAGAAGTCATTTGTAGCAGCACAATTTGCAATTGCAAAAAAATATGGAACCAATCCAAATTCCCATCAACTAATAAGTGGATAAAGAAATTGTGAAATATATATATATGTATATATATATATATATATATATATATGCCCTCCCACACCCCCTCCCATAGAATACTATTCAGCAATAAAAAGAAACAAAATAATGGCATTTGAAGCAACCTGGATGGAGCTGGAGACCAGTATTCGAAGTGAAGTAACTCAGGAATGGAAAACCAAACATCATATATGTTCTCACACTGGTGGCTAAGCTATGAGGACCAGCAACATAAGAATGATATAATGGACTCTGGGAACTCAGGGGGAAGGATGGGAGGGTAGCGAGGGGATAGAAGACTACACATATAGTACAGTGTACACTGCTTGGGTGATGGGTGCACCGAAATCTTAGAAATCACCACTGAAGAACTTCCCCATGCAACCAAACACCACCTGTTCCACGAAAACTACCGAAATAAAAATAAAAATTAAATAAAATCAGAATCCTCCAACCTACTGTACAGACCCTCTCATGGCCAAGGAGACCCCAGAGAAATCTAAAAACTGAGATCCCAACTATGATGAGGAGAGGAGAGGCTGGACCCACCTCATTATACCTCCTCCTTCACTACCGTAAGGCTTTTTTCCCTAAGGGTTAAACGGAAGTCAGCCCTTTTTAAAGACTCATACAAGGAAAATGTGGCACATATACACCATGGAATACTATGCAGCCATAAAAAACGGTGAGTTCATGTCCTTTGTAGGGACATGGCTAAATCTGGAAACCATCATTCTCAGCAAACTGACACAAGAACAGAAAACCAAACACCGCATGTTCTCACTCATAGGTGGGTGTTGAACAATGAGAACACGTGGACACAGGGAGGGGAGCATCACACACTTTGGTGTTGGGGAGACGGGGGAGGGACAGTGGTGGGTACGGAGGTTGGGGAGGGATAACATGGGGAGAAATGACAGATATAGGTGACGGGGGAATGGAGGCAGCAAACCATATTGTCATGTATGTACCTACGCAACAATCCTGCATGATCTGCGCATGTACCCCAGAACCGTGAGTACAATATATATATTGTAATTATAATTAGGTATCAGTGAGAAACTGTTTTGCCAAAGCAAATGAATTTAAATTCCCTCTCAAAATCCCTTGTATGCCCTTATGTTCCTGGCTGTAGCCTTTACCGTAGTGTGCTATTAGACAAGTCTGTCACAATCTGTTTTCTCATCTATAAAATAGTGATTACAGTATCTATCACATACAGTCATGAACATTTTACTTGGGGCAATTTGGAAATTCCTCATACTTAGTAAAAGTTTAATAAAAAATTTTTTGCCTTTAAAAAAAAAAAAAAGACTCACTCCATGACTCATATCATCATACCTGATGCCGCCCCTCCCTTTTTGTGGTTTAGATATAGCAAGGAACCAACGTTCCTTCCTAAGAAGAGGCCACCAATCACAGAGCAGTTATGGCTAGTCAAAAGTATGCTCAGCAAGAGTTTCTACGTCCTCTGCTTCACCTTTTGACATCAGAGGGCTGAAAACTCCACCCCTGAATTGTGCTGACATGGCCATTTTTTGTACGCGGGTCCCAGGCTGAGGCTGAAGCTCAATTGTGCATGTGCATGTTTCTGCTTTCATAAATTTCCTTATTTAATATGTATCTTTTACAACCTCATTCAGCATAAATCCCTGTCAATCACCCTCAAAGCGCCTGTCTTGGTCAAAGGCTATGTTTCTCAGCCTGCAGAAAGGCCACCTTGAAAGCTGTAACTCTATAAAAAATGAACTCTCAGCTAAGGGGCGGTGGCTCAGGCCTGTAATCCCAGCACTTCGGGAGGCTGAGGAGGGTGGATCACCTGAGGTCAGGAGTATCATGACCAGCCTGGCCAACATGTGAAACCCCATCTCTACTAAAAATACAAAAATTAGCCAGGTGTGGTGGTGTGCACCTGCAATCCCAGCTACTCAGAAGGCTGAGTTCAGGAGAATCCCTTGAACCCAGGAGGTGGAGATTGCAGTGAGTCGGGATCACGCCACTGCAACTCCGGCCTGGGTGACAAGAATGAAATTCTGTCTCAAAAAAAGAAAAAAAAGTCTCCTCTAACTTTTTCTAAATTTATATATTGTGGATTTTTTTTATGTTAACATAGTTAAAGAGACTTTTAAAACAATCTAAGAAGTGATATTTTACTTTTGCATAGCTTAGCAATGTATTAATACATTCAATTTTATTTTTTGAAATGTACAGGTATTTTATAATTTTTTTTTTTTTTTTTTTTGAGACAGAGTTTCGCTCTTGTTGCCCAGGCTGGAGTGCAATGGCGCGATCTCGGCTCACCGCAACCTCCGCCTCCCGGGTTCATGCAATTCTCCTGCCTCAGCCTCCTGAGTAGCTGGGATTACAGGCACGCGCCACCATGCCCAGCTAATTTTTTTTTACTATTTTTAGTAGAGACGGGGTTTCACCATGTTGACCAGGATGGTCTCGATCTCTTGACCTCGTGATCCACCCGCCTCGGCCTCCCAAAGTGCTGGGATTACAGGCTTGAGCCACCGCGCCCGGCCCGGTATTTTACAATATTTTAATAATATAATACAATTCATTTAAAATTCTTGGTGTATACATTAAAATGACCTTCAAATTAGATTGAACACTGCATTGCTTCTAACCAAAGAAATTGGAGAGAAAGTAAGATGAGAGAAATGTGGAGAAACTCAAAAATACCTGCCTTTAAAGAAAAAGGTCAAGGACACTTGAACTTTTCTACATAACAATAACAGAATGACTTTTAAAGTTTCCTCTGGAATCTCCCCCACACATTAACTTTATGGTCCTAAATTGATTTTTTTGTGTGTTTTTAAATGGTCAAGGGATGAACAAAGAACAGAAGTTTTGTTCCTAATTTCTCATGCAGCCTTTAACTGCTATAACTTCCTAAGGACAGATTATGGATAAGAAAAACCTGTAGGGCCTCAAACCAGTTCTGGCATTTGCACATCATGAATCAAAAGGAATTTTGAGGAATAAACACATTCTTTACAAAGAGTTGAGAAGCAACTATGTGAGAAGAGAGAGAAGCTTTTTCCTTGACTGTTATCACAGACAAATAGCACTGATAATGCAAGATTTTGTACATTTACTTATTTTTAAAATTTAGAATAACAAGACCAAAATGATTGGAAACAGAATTTGTAAATCCAAAATGTCTAGACTTACTGGTACATGCCATAGAAGGTGGGTCTTTTTCAGCTCGGAAATAACCCTTTTCACACTGACAGACAGAAGTTGCTTCCATGTATGTTAAACTATGTGGAGGGCATTTAGAACATTTTGTGTTCCCAGCAAAAGCTTTATAGAATCCTGGTCTGCAAGCTGTAAAAAAAAGAAAAAAAAAGAACATTTTTTAGTTGTTATTGCTAAAATTCTTTTATTCGTACATGTGCAACATACTTTAATTTATACACACAGTAGTTCTCAGAGTAGTGTTATACATACATAAAGACGTCATATATGTTAATATTAACAAATGAAATTAGTTATTGAGAGTTAATAAAACCCACTATGCCGTCATAGTTTAGCTGAGGCTGCTAATTTGTAAAATCATACCTCAAGCATATACACACACACACACACACACACACACACACACACACACGGGCACATGCACACAAAATATCAGTGCTTACTTAAGTTACCTAAGAATGGGGATGTCCTCAACTGGCAGTAAGAGAAATTGTTTTGAGTTGTTCTCGGAGATAGCATTAAATAACATTAAATCACACTGTTCAAAATGTATTTACATTCTGTTTTCTCTTCAGTTCTGGTGCGTGCTCAAGAAGAAAATTCTAATTTGGTGAAAGTGTGTCTTTAAAACCTTTGTCAGTGGCTAAATTTTGTTTTATATATGCTGTAACTCTGTTTTATTAATAGTTTATGTTCGCTTTTATAATAAGATTTTTTAAATGATCTAATAATTCAAAAGAAGCAATATTATTAATTCTGCATGGTAAAATTATTATCAAGAGGTTGGTTATTCAATATCAACATCAACCAGATGTGGTGGTACACAAATATACAACAATGGTCTCTTCAATAACTTGTTGATAAATAAATAGTATATAGTTCATTAAAAAAACTACCATTAAAATGTTTTTCTAAAATTTAGGAAATTGGAGTATATAAATAATATATGAGAAACACCACTAACATTTTCAAAATTGAAATATTGTTTAAAAATCTTTAATTACTAAATGTGATCTCATGACAGCAGTTACAACACAATGTATCATAAAATACTCAATAAATCTACCTTATGCAGTTTTCCAATAAAATAATTGTTTTCTACTAAAATATGCAGTTTAAAATACACGAATATATTCAACAGGGTAGGTCTGTTAGTAATTTGCCAAACAGTTTAAAAAGTTGGACCTGAAATTTAAAGAATACCTTTAATCTGTAACAATATTTAAAAACAGAATATACTAGTCAATGTATAGGGAACATGCAAATCTCAATGGGGAGCTTACATTCTAAATATTGCAATGGTATTTAAAATATTTTAAGATAAAGTAATATTTAAAATATTAAAATAAAGTAATATTTAAAATATTATTTAAAAGGCTTTTTATGTTATTTGGTGAAGTAAGACTATTTTACATTAATTAGAAACATGGATGCCATAGAACCACAATATAAAAATATTTATTACATGTACATATATGGGACCTATAAGACACATAAAGAAGAGTTATAAGCATATTGTTTTCTTCGTTTAATCAGCCATTCAAATTTCAGTCAAAAACACTCTTCAGAATATAAAGTAGCCTTGCTTGTAACTTAATTTTGTGCAGCAAGACATTGTTACCTTTTATTTGCTTTCTTTGGTAGCTAAAACAAGAATTTAAATAATTTCCCAGCTGAAGTGTTTTCTGTTAATTTATCACTTCTTACAATCTTTCCAGAATGCTTAGAACACCTCCTAAGATACTTAGAATAGGCTAGTGATATTCAACTGTTCTTGATAACAGTCTAATAACTAGCCTCTCAGCAACTATTCTTGCCCACTTTAATCCGTTCTTCAGACAGAGTGATCTTCTAAACATACTGTATCTAACAGCAGTATAAAGTGAGACATATATACATAACGTTAAATTTTGTAGTAGTCACATTAAAATACTAAAAACAGGTGAAATTATATTTTAATAACATTTTATTTAACCCAATATATCCAAAATATTATTTCAACATAAAACCAAGCATTGAAATATTTTACATTCTTTGAATTTTTAAAATTTTTTGGTTAAAGTATTTGAAATCCGGTATGTACTTTACACTTACAGCAGGTCTCAATTCAAACTAACTGCCTTTCAAGTGCCCAAAGACCTCATATGGCTAGTGAATATCATAGTGGACAGCACAATTGTAAACACAGAAATCTATTCATCACATTCTCCTATTTCAAAAATTTGGATAATTTCCCACCCTATTAATGTTAAAGTTGCCCATGATTTGGCTCTGCCTACCTCTCCAAGCACATCAGATGAAGACACTCCCTTCCTGCACCTTCTTGGTTAAGGCTTTGCCCTTCTGCAGTCTATGCTCAACCCAGTAGCTGATGATCTCCTGAAAGCATGTATAATACTGTGTTACGACTGGGCTTAGAACCTTCCGATGGCTTTCTCTTCCTCGAAGAGTAAAGGTTGTTGCCTTCTTAATCGCCTCCCAAGCACTGCCTGGTTTTGCTCCCCACCCGCTGTGACCTTCCTTTCCATTCCCTACATTTTATTTCCTTTAGATACTTTGATCTAGCCACAGGCCTTTTTCAGAATCTTGGACACCCAAAGCTTGCTCCCACAACAGGGCGTTTTTAAACATTTGCTCTTACTCAGCTCTCTGTGTGGTTTGGTGCTTCCCTTACATCAGCTCTTTGTTCAAATGTCACCGAATTAATGAAGCCTTCCTTGATTCCTTGTTTAAAATTTCGACTCCTGCTACACCCCACTGCAATACTCCATAATCTGCTCCCTCTCCAGAGAACTTCAAATCTGATACATGATGCATTTCATTTTTAAATCACGCTGCAGTAAAATGTATGCTCCAAAAAGGCAGATATTTTTCTTCGTTTTTGTTTTCTAAGCATTTCCAGGGTCTAGAACAGCGCTAGCCATTATTAGACCCTCAATGAGGCGTATTTGGCAAAGAAATGAATGATTGCCAAAGACTTCGTTTAATTTCCGTAGTTTTACTATGTTGTTTTTCCTGCTTTGAGGTTTTCTCTATTGAAAAATCTCTTCCCTGTATCTCTCCCCCATGACACAAGCATGTTGCCAGTTCCTCATAACCGCCATGGCTGTGATTCACTTATCTTTTAGCTCACTGTTCTTTAAGAGGGCCATTCTGACTTTTTAAACCAGATTTAGTTTCTCAAAGGACCTGGGACTTTTCCACACTAGTTGGCCCTTGGTAATTACCTGTTTAATGGCTGTAAGCACCACAAGAACATTTTTGCCCAGTGCTTAGTGCTTGTCATAACGTAGGTGCTCAATACATACTCGTTTAATTGAACTGGATTGTGTGTGAGTACTCTTCTAATTGAATTTCTGCAAAAGATTATGCATGTCTACTTAATGCATGGTCTGATAATGGCACAATTTATCTTTCTATAGATTTATATGTTTTCTGCTTAATGTATTATAGGTAAGGAGTGAAAACATTCAGTAAGTATGTTCAAAGTGATTTAACTGTGCCTGAAAAATGATTGTTCTAATATTGCAAGATGACCTAGCTATTAACAACCATTTTTAACAACCATTATTAACCTTTCCATTTGAAATGGTTATTAGTGTGAACTTGGATTTTCCTTCTAATGCAAAAACAAAAAAAAAACAAAAAATAAAAATAAAAATTGGATAAAGGGGCTGCAACTTTCAACTCTATCCCTGATTTCAAATGTTTTTTATACATCAACTTGCCTTTGAAAGCCTTAAAATTTTGCACTCTTAAAATATATTTGGATTATTTAAATATTTCTGTTTTGATATTAACATTTAGTATAATATTTCATTTAAAAATAAATAATTCTGTTGTCCAAAAGTTATTGTTGAGGCACTCACATTCTCTTATACAGCACACATTAATAGTATACAGCATATACCTTTCACTGAGATCATATCATATTAGATTACAACTATTTTACCACATGTTATCTCAGCTTTGTGTAACTGCCACAAGCTAGAGACGGGGGTTAATATTCTAGTATCCACAATGTCTAGCATATTTCAGACATTTATTTATTTATTTATTTATTTATTTATTTATTTATTTATTTTGTTGTTGAGAGGGAGTCTGACTCTGTCACCCAAGCTGGAGTGCAGTGGCACAATCTCAGCTCACCATATCCTCTGCTTTCCAGTTCAAGTGATTCTCCTGCCTCGGCCTCCTGAGTAGGTGGGCTTACAGGCATCCACCACCATGCCTAGCTAACTTTTGTATTTTAGTAGAGACAGGGTTTCACCACGTTGGCCAGGCTAGTCTCAAACTCCTAATCTCAAGTGATCCACCTGCCTCAGCCTCCCAGGGTACCGGGATTCTAGGCGTGAGCCAGCGCACCTGGCCTTTAGTTTTTATAAACAACGGAAGAATGCAATGAAGGTAAATAAATGGTGAATGCTAATACCTAATATGACATAACGTAACAAGAGCTCTGTAAATTGAATAAGTATTCTGTGTATCTATTTAGTTAGTGGTCTGAGGTTTTGTTAGAATTAGGTTATAAATGGGATATCAGTGTCTTGAGACTGAGAACTTTTAAATTTATTTCTCATAGATTCCTTCCTTCTCTATCATTTCCTTATTTTTCTATTTATATTAAAGGATCTGTAAACTTCTTGCTTTCAAGAAACAAACCATGTTGGAAAGTTATAGGTTATTTAAGGAAGTGGTTTCTATTATTCTTTCTTCAGAAAAATGTGTTGGGGTACATATCTTTAGTTTAAACTTCCATTACCTGTTTTTTTTTTTTCCCTGAGATGGAATCTCACTCTGTTACCAGGCTAAAGTGCAGTGGTGCGATCTCAGCTCACTGCAAACCTCTGACTCCCTGGTTCAAGCAATTCTGCCTCCCCTCCGGAGTAGCTGGAATTACAGGCATGAGCCACCACATCTAGCTAATTTTTTGTATTTTTAGTAGAGACGAGGTTTCATCATGTTGGGCAAGATGGTCTCAATCTCCTGACCTCATGATCTGCCTGTCTTGGCCTCCCAAAGTGCTGGAATTACAGGTGTGAACCACTGCACCCAGCCTACGTTACATTTTTAATTTCTACTTTTAACTTTTCCTCCATAATAATACAGATTTATTATTTAAATCTACATCTCTTGGAATAGTGCATTCATCTCAGTTCTGCCTGTCTCTGCTTTCTCTCTGCTCACATCCACTCCGCAGTTGATGCAAGTTACATTTTTAAATTGCAGAATGGCCATGCTATTCTCTATTGCCTACAGTAAGAGTTTAGCCATTTTGCAAACCTACTGCCTAGATTTGTACAGACTGATTTTTTTAGGCTTTGTGTCTGCACCCAAATCTCATCTTGAATTATAATCCTTATAATCCCCATATGTCAAGGGAGAGAAAACGCAGACGTAATTGAGTCATGGAGGTGGTTACCCCCATGCTGTTCTTGTGATAGTGAATTATCACGAGATTGGATGGTTTTATAAGGGGCTCTTCCTCCTTTTCTAGGCACTTCTTCCTCCTGCCTTGTGAAGAAGGTGTCGTGCTTCCCCTTTGCTTTTCTCCATGATTGTAAGTTTCCTGAGGCTTCCCCAGCAATGTCAAAACAGGGGTCAATTAAACCTTAAACCTCTTTCCTTTATAAATTACCCAATCGTGGGCAGTTCTTTATAGCAGTATGACAATGGAATACTACAATAAATTGGTACCAAAGAGAATGGGTACTCTTATAAAGATAGCAAAAATGTGGAGGCAACTTTGGAAATGGGTAACAGGCAGAAGTTGGAACCGTTTGGAGGGCTCAGAAGAAGACAGGAAGATGTGGAAAAGTTTGGAACATCCTAGAAACTTGTTGAATGGCTCCAACCAAAATGCTAATGGTGATATGGACAATGAAGTCAAGCCTAGGTGGTCTCAGATGGAGATAAGGAACTTGTTGTGCACTGGAATAAATGTGATTCTTGCTGTGCTTTAGCAAAGAGACTGCTGGTATTTTGCTCCAGCCCTAGAGATCTGTGGAACTTTGAACTCATGAGAGATGATTTAGGGCACCTGGCAGAAGAAACTTCTAAGCAGCAAAGCATTCAAAGTGACTTGGGTGCTCTTAAAAGCATTCAGCTTTATACATTCACAAAGAGATGGTTTGAAATTAGAACTTATATTTAAAAGGGAAGCAGAGCATAAAATTTTGGAAGATTTGCAACCCAACGGTACAATAGAAAAGAAAAGCCTATTTTCTGAGGAGAAATTAAAGCTGGCTGCAGGAATTTGCATAATTAACAAGGAGCTGAATGTTAATCACCAAGATAATGGAGAAAATATTTCCAGGGCATTTCAGAGATATTTATGTCAGCACTTCCCATAACAAGTCTGAAGGCCTAGGAGGAAGAAACAGTTTTATGGGCCAGGCCCAGGACCCAGCTGCTCTGTGCATCCTTGAGATCTCTGTGCACCTGACAACCCTGTCATTCTTGCTCCAGCCACAGCTAAAAGGGGCCAAGGTACATCTCAGGCCATTGCTTCAGAGGTTGCAATCCCCAAGCCTGGGCGGCCTCCATGTGCCATCGGGCCTGCAGGTATGCAGAATGCAAGAATTGAGCAATGGGGGCTTCTACCTAGATTTCACAGGATGTATGGAAATGCCCTGATGTCCACACAGAACTCTACTGCAGGGGCAGAACTCTCATGGAGAACCTCTAGTAGGGCAATGAAGAGAGAAAACATAGGGTTTGGGACCCCACACAGAGTCCCCACTGGGGCACAGCCCAGTTAATGTATGAGAAGGGAGCCACCACCCTCCAGACCCAGAATTATGGATCCACTGACAGCCTGCATCATGTGCCTGGAAAAGCCAGAGACACTCAATGCCAGCCCATAAAAGCAGCCAGGAGTGGGGCCGTAGCCTGCAAAGACACAGCGGCAGAGCTGCTCAAGACCACTGGAGCCCAGCTCGTTGCATCAGTGTGACCTGAAAGTAAGATATGGAGTCAAAGGAGATCACTCTGCAGCTTTAAGATTTGACTGCCACACTGGATTTCAGACTTACATGGGGCCTGTAGCCCTTTGGTGCTGGTCAATTTCTCCCATTTGGAATGTGTGTGTTTACCCAATGCCTGTACCCCCACTGTATCTAGAAAGTAACTCACTTGCTTTTGATTTTACAGGTTCATATGTGGAAGAAACTTACCTTTCGTCAGAAGAGACTTTGGACTTGGAATTTTGGGTTAATGCAGGAATGAATTAAGACTTTGGGGGACTGTTGGGAAGGCATAAGTTATAACATGACAGAAATATGATATTTGGGTGCAGACAGGGACATAATGATTTTGTTTGCCTTTGTGTCCCCACCCAAATCTCATCTTGAATTGTAATCCCCATAATCCCTAAAATCCCCATGTATCAAGGGAGAGACCAGGTGGGGGTAACTGAATCATGGGGGTGGTCTCCCTCATGCTATGCTCATGATAGTGAGTTCTCAAGAGATCTGATGGTTTTATAAGGGGCTCTTACCACTTTGTAGGCACTTCACTTCACCCTTCTGCCATAACTGTAAGTTTCCTTAGGCTTCCCCAGCCATAATAAACTGTGAGTCAATTAAACCTCTTTTCTTTATAAATTGGCTTCCCCAGCCATGAGGAACTGTGAGTCAATTAAACCTCTTTTCTTTATAATTACCTTGTCTCAGGCAGTTCTTTATAGCAGTATGGAAAAAGGTAAGAATGGTTTTAATATTTTATTTATTTTTCAAGATAGGGTCTCACTCTGTCATCCAGGCTGGAGTACAGTGGTACAATCACAGCTTACTACAGTCGCCACCTCCCAAGCTCAGGTGGTCCTCCCACATCAACCTCCTAATTAGCTGGGACTATAGGCATGCACCGCCATGCCAAGCTAATTTTTGTATTTTGTGTAGAGATGGGGTTTTGCCATGTTGCTCAGGCTAGTCTCAATCTTCTGTGCTTCAGTGATCTGCCTTGCCTCAGCCTGCCAAAGTGCTGAGATTATAGGCATGGACATCTGCACCCAGCCTTTATATTTTTAAATGATTACATAAGTATATGACATTCTAGATTTTTGACTCAGACTTCAAAGTCAAAAATATATACTCTATGACTTTTCACAGAAAAGGTATGCCAATACCTGGTTTCTACAATAAAGTCCAAACTGAGATTCACATTTAAATTCCTTCAGAGATGAACTCACATCTATTTTTCCAAACTCACCTTCCACTGCTATAGAAATTTTATACTTCTTACCACTCTCTACATGCACCATATTATTTTCTCACAGCTTTATTGAAGGATAATTGACATACACAAAATTTCAAATAAAGCATACAGTTAGGTGTTGTGATAAATCTACACAACTGTTAAAACTTTGCACAATCAAGATAGTGAATATATCTGTCGATCTCAGAAGTTTTCTTATACCCTCTCATTTTCAGGTGTTTCCATTCACATGTTTAAAGTATGTTTCTTGGATTCAGCCCTGGGTCTTGTTTTGTTTTGTTTTGTTTTGTTTAAAAAAACTAATAGGCAATCTCTGCCATTTAATTTGGGTATGTAGATCATTTACAGGTATTGATCATCTTATGACCTATGCAACTTATGACCATTCGACTTTACGACCACAATCGCTAGCCACGACTGCTCCACGTCTGGCAGCGCAAACGTTGCCCAGCTGGGCATACGACAGTGCGGACCAGCTTCCGGCAGCACTACCATCTCTGCGTGCACCATTTCAACTGTTATCCCAGACTCGGTACAGCAATTTGTGCTTTGTGTAAAAATAACAAACAAAATGGTGTAGAGATGATACAAATGGCATAAAATAAACAAAGAAAATTATGATATATAACAATAACGAAAGAAAATTTTGATAAAATATGACTTAAAGATTTTTATAACATCATTTCACAGTACTGTACATAGAGCCTACTCAACTTACGACCAAATCGTGTTACAACCGGCCTGTCGGAACCAATCGTGGTCGTAAGTCGAGCACTAGCTGTATATTTAATGTGATTACTGATATTCTTAGGCTTAATTCTCGTTTCCTTTGTTCTTTTAGAAAGTGACACACTTTTTATGATCTGTTTTATCTTCTTTGTTTTTTTTTTTATTAGTGAAATTTAGGTGAGCACTCACAGAGAACCTCGCACCTATTTGGAGTTTTCCTCTGTCATACCGACACCGAGAAATCTCACTACCTTGATTTCTCTAGACCCTCAGATCTGTCTTCTCAATTAATAGTCCATGAAGGAGTTTATAATGTTTTATCAAGGTCCTTTCTCCATGTGCCAGGGCCTGAAAATTTACCCTAAATGATAAGTTGGGGCAATTGTAGGGCTTTCCTCTTTTAATTACTATCTCTCAATTACCTGATATCTCAGGTCATAAACATGTTTTTCTTTTCCCCCTACATTTATAAATGGGGTTTCTTATCTCACATAGTAGATGGTACTCCATCTTGGCCAAAAGTAAAAATCAGACTACTTGAGACATCCTAAATTCTTATTTTTCTGTCTTCATATTTTACCGTCTCCTGTAATACCATTTTCCTATCTACTACATCTAGTTTCTCAAAGACATATTTAAATAACTTATTTTAAAGTTCAATGTAATACTCCCACTTCTACTAGAATACTTAAGATGAAATAAACACACAATACCAAGTATTTCTGGGAATATGGAACAATATGAATTGTAAAATATCAAATGGAGGAGTTGATGCTACCACTTTAGAGAACTATCTGGCCGTACTTACTATAGATGAACATAGGCCTACCATCTGGTAAACAATTCCATTCCTTGCTATTACTCAACAAAAACGCACAAGATGAAAGGGGCCTACCCCCGGCACAGTAATTTCCAGTACTACATGAGTTATTGATCCTCCATTTGATTTTCATTTTCTGAAGTTGGTTGACATTGACATGGGCTGGATATTCATCTTCTCCAGATCTCCTGTTTAAATGTGATTCTCAATGCTGGAGGTGGGGCAGGGTGGGAGATGACTGATTCATGGAGGTGGATTCCTCATGAATGGTTTAGAAGCAACCCCTTGTTTATAAGTAAGTTCTCGCTCAGACAGTTCATACAAGATCATATAGTTTAAAAGTCTAGGACCACGACTCCCCAACCCCTTGCTCTTGCTCACACCATGTGATGTGCAGGATCCTGTTCTCCTTCTGCCATAATTAAAAGCTTCCTGAGCCCCACACCAGAACCGTATGCTGGAGCCATGTTTGTACTGCCTGAAAAATTATAAGCAGATTAAATCTTTTCTTTATAAATTAACCATCTCAGGTATTTCTTTACAGCAACACAGAAATGGCCTAATACAGACTTTAACCTTTCTCTCCTGATGTATTTTCCTTCCGTTTTGCTTTTTTCTTGCTAGAGTAAACTTTCTATATACCCTTATTTTTGTTGGTGAAGTGTCAAAAAGAAATAGAAGTAAACTAATATATTCAATAAACTATATTTAACAAAAAGCTTTTACCTTCCTAATTTTCACATAATATAATCGGAGGAAGTATATTCAGTTAAGAATAATACAATTATAAACATACCCTTATTTCTGAAATATGTGTAAAATAATTACTTGTTTTTTTATTTTAAAATATGTTTATAATTTGAGAAACAATGTAATTGCTTAAAATAACAATGAAAATGTCATACATATGGCAAAAGTCAAAGCAAATTTTTAGAGAAAAACATATTAAGGGCAAACTAAATATGAGTACAGTGATTGAAATATCACAAATTATCTATTTTTTTGGAAATGAATTTTCACTCCTGTTACCCAGGCTGGAGTGCAGTACCACAATCTTGGCTCACTGCAACCTCTGCCTCCCGGGTACAAGTGATTCTCTTGCTTCAGCCTCCAGAGTAGCTGTGATTACAGGCACCTGCCACCACACCTGGCTACACTAATTCTCTTATAATACAATTTCCTTATAGATGTTTGAAATTTCATTATCCACAAAAAATCGAAATTAGAATATTGATATATTGATTGAAACACAGCTGAAGACTGTGACTTTCACTCACACACAAACACACATACACACACACACACATCTATAATCAAACAAAAAATAAGAAAAGAATAATCTGTTCTACTCGCAGTTGCACAATTGAGTGGTTGGACCATATATTGTTAGCAATTTTTTTAGGCTTATCCTTATTATCAGAGAACTGGAAGACTAAAGAGACCATGAGAAGTCCTAGCTAGCATATTACGCTGTGCAGTTCTCACCGTTTGATGAAATATTGAATTGTGTCTTGTGTGACAGGAACTGACATTAATATAATCGACTGCTTTTCCCTCATTGATGTTCAATAGCCTGTAAGTTTAGAGAAACCTGCATGACTTATCAGTAAAAATATGTGATCTATATCATTTCTCAAAATAATAGGATTCTTGAAAGAAATTTAAGAAACTGGCAAAAAGAAGTATCATTTATGTTTTCTTAGATGGCATTGTACAATAAATATTGTTGTCATGTAATTAGCAAAAGCAGGTAAGATTAAGGAATTTAAACATAATAGAATGCCAAAACTTAAGGGTAAATAAGCACATTATACATTGTTTCTACAGAATAACCTAATAGCATCCAATGACATTCTCAAATCACCAAATCCAAGTCTATAAATAATAAGCTTGTGTATTGTGCTTCAAAATATTGAATCCAACTTTCTTGGGAAGATGGTTACTATAAAAAACACAGGAGGCCAGATGTGGTGGCTTAAAACTGTAATCCTAATGACACAGGGAGGCTGAGGTGGGTGGATCACTTCTGGTCTGGAGTTTGAGACCAGCCTGGCCAACATGGCGAAATCCAGTCTCCACTAAAAATATAAAAATAAAAATTAGCTGGGCATAGTTTCAGGCACTGGTAATCCCAGCTCCTTGGGAGGCTGAGGCATGAGAATTGATTCAACCTGGGAAGCAGAGGTTGCAGTGACCTGAGATTGTACCACTGCACCCAACCTGGGTGACAGAGTGAGACTCCCTCTCAAAAAATAAATAGATAAATAAATAATGATTAGATTGATTAGATAATGTATATAAAAGGGTACTGGTACTAATTCCAGTTTCTTACTGTCATCAAATAAATGCTTTAATGAACTTCTCGCTGAATAGAAAAACCATTAGATCTACAAAAATATACTGCAAGTTACATGAATTTCATCCCACAGAATCAGAGTAAGATGCTCTTGTTCCAGAAAGGAAAAAGTAAACACATAGCAACCTCTTTCTGCCATTTAACTATAAAATCTAGGCAGAATACACAAAGCAGCTATTTGAGGACTCTAAGCAGAAGGAGGCAGATTGGAGAAGACCAAAATGTGAAGTACCACTGAGCTGAAATAAGTTTACAATTTTTCTCTTCATCTTTCTAATTCCCACCCAACCCTCTCCTAGCTTGAATGGACTGGTAACTTGGAAGTGGACACCAGGACACAGACAGCTCCAGGACAAGCCTGCTCATTTTAGCTTGGAGTGGGAATCAGAATTCCTAATTCTCAGAGAGAATGTGGCAATCCCACCCCTTTTTTCTTTTCTTGCATAACTCTTGCCTCGTCCTTAAGCAATCACACTTTGATGGTGATGGTGGTAGGGGCCAGAAATGGGAACCACAGGAGCTGAACTTCTTAAGAAAGGAAACTTTCTTGTTTATTCACTGAAGCCGTGGTTCCAAGAGGGTTGGGTCAATCTCCACTGAGCTGCTGCTTCTCTCTGTCTTCTTCTCTCCCGGTCCTGGACATGAATGTAGTTGCAGAAGGGCACAGCAGAGTGGAGGAAATAAGGGATCAGCCTTCTTGCCAAGGAATCTTAAAGAGAAACCAGAAAGTAGCCAGAGAACATGGAGAGAGAGAGGAGCTTGAGAAGTCAATCCATCAACTTGTTTATGAACTCTTGGGCTTACTCCAAATGCACACATGTGGATTTTACTCTATTTAGCGTGCCAAAGACTTAAGAACTGGACCAAGACCAGGACCCAGGTATCAGACCAGCAGTCAGGTTTTAAACTTCTGGTTATGTAAAAAAGAGGACATCGACTGAAATCATAAGCTGTTGTTTTCAGTTAGTTTGTTTCTTGATGTTGCTCTTTTGACACATTAACTTAGAATCAGGGGTCACACACACACACACACACACACACACACACACACAACTATCACCGTGTTACCCAATATCCTGAAATGAATATACATTTCCATACTGGCAAACTCAGGTAAGTTGTCATTAATAAGCATAAAGTGAATGTATAAGACCTCAATTTTATCTTTCATCATCTTTTCTTAATCATAGATTTATAATTTATATGTTAGAGATGATTCAAAAAAAGAGCACATTCACTCAAGAGAGGAAGAAGTTTGAAGATTAGGGCACTATTTGGAAAACAGTCAGAAATACTTTAGTAGTCTAAAGCTGGTGACAAGCAAAGTTAAAATTCTAAAGCTGCTTCTGGTGTGAGAATAAGGTAAGCATTCTGTTCTGGAAGTTAAGATAAGGTATGTAGACCAAAAGACTTACAGCAACAGTTTTTAGGATTAGGCTCAATTTTTATTACCATTTTGAATATAATCTGGCAATAATACTCATACAACATTAGAAGCCACTATGTTGTCTCTATAAATATTGATCAATCTTTAAATGTCCCAACATTTATCTTCAAATGTGATTTTTATTTAATTTTATGTTCCCGATATGTTTTAGTCAGCCATACTTATTACCACATTAATATGACTTCGTTCATATTTAGCACTGGTTTTAAAAAATGCTTGGTGAATCTATCACCACATTCTCACATATCCTGAAATGAAATACTATTTAGTATTTGTATCCCCTAGTCAGAGATTCTTATTCTTGTTTCACTATTTTTTGTAGGCCATCTAGTTAAGACAATTTCTCACCTTTTCTTTCAATTTTCCTTTATTGTACACCCTTTAAGTCAGACTGAATTTGCTTTTGTCAATAAAGAAAAATATCTTCAAAAAGAAAATATCCAGTAACTTACTATAGGATACATTAGTAATAACAGCTACGACAAAACCATTTATAATTATTGAACATTCAGAATGAGCCAGGCACTTTGCTAAGTACCTTGCCTATAATATTTTGGCTATTATTATAAAAATAACTACAAAGTAAAAAAGAATGTGTCAAGCTAGATCACATGGGTTTGAGTTCCATTTCCTCAGTTTACTTGCTCTATCATTTAAGGTGACTTATTTTTATGTGTGTCAGTTTTCTCTTCTGTAGAATAGGTGCTATTGACTGAGTGTGTATGTCACCCCAAAATTTGTATGCTGAAGCCTAAAATCCCTGATGTGATTATATTTGAAGACGGAGACTTTGGGGAGTGAGTAGGTCATGAGGATGGAGGTCTGAATGGGATTAGTGCCCTCATAAAGGAATGAAGAAACCAGATCTCTCTGCTCTCTTATATGTGAGGACACTGGAAAATGGCCATCTGCAAATAAGGAAGGGAGCGTACTCGGCAGACCTACCAGTGCCTTGATCTTGGACTGTGAGAAATACATCTCTGCTGTTTAAGCAACACACATAGTCTATGATATTTTATTACAGCAGCCCAAACCGACCAAGCCAAGGGGAATAAAAGATAGCACTTAACTCAGGGGTGGCTGTGAGGGATTAATAAACGGCATGTGTATAAAGTGACTAGAAGGGTGTCTATCATTTTGTCATGAAGATGAGGAACCTGAAGCTAAGTAACATTAAATAGTGTACTGTGGCAGATTGTTTTCCAACAAATGCCCCAACAATATCTTTCAAAAGATAGGTTCTTTTGACAATTTCTTATAGACATTCTTTCCACAAAACTGTTAGGCCTCTGCTCTCTTCTCTTGAAATCAGTGTGCTTGTAACTGTGGTAGAAGTGACTTTCTTCCTAGGCCAGGTCATAAAAGGTAAGAGCTTTTCCTGATTCTTTGGGATGCTTATTTTCAGATACTACCTATGCGACAGGAGGAAGACCAGGAAGCCATGGAGATGGTCACGCAGATAAGAATTTAGGTTCTCTGCTCATAGCTCTGGCTGAGCTCTTGGTTGACAATCAGCACCAATTTGCCAGATGAGTAAGTGACCTATCTGGAATGTAAATCCTCCATTTCCCACTCCTGTCAATCCAGCTGATGCTGCCTGGGGCAGAGATGAGCCGCCCTTGCCAATCCTGGCTCACGTTACAGATTTGTGAGCAAAATAGATGATCAGTGTTGTTTTCAGTCACTAAATTTGTTTTTTTGTTTTTTTTTATGCAGCACTGGGTAACCGGAACATTTGCTCAAGGTCATATAAAAAAAGCCAAGAGTTAGACAGAGGTCTGTTCTAACCTACAATCTGAGTTTTCATCATCAGTTACCCATTATAATGGAACACTGTGCTTATTTTGCAATCTAGGAAGTGATGGAGTGAACCACACTTTTAAAGGATAATTGATGAAGGATATGGTTTGGCTCTGTGTCCTCACCCAAATCTCATCTCAAACTGTTATCCCCATAAATCTCACAAGTCCAGGGAGGGACCTGGTGGGGGGCGATGGGATCCTGGAGGCAGTTTCCCTCAGGCTATTCTTGTGATGGTGACTGAGTTCTCATGCGATCGGGAGGTTTCATAAGGAGCTCTTCCCTTTGCTTCACTCTGTTTCCTGCCACCTGGTGAAGAAGGTACTTGCTTCTCCTGTGCCTTCCATCATGACTGTATGTTTTCTGAGACCTCTCCAGCCCTGCAAACTGCGAGTCAATTAAACATATTTTCTTTATAAATTACTCATTCTCTGGGAGTTCTTTATATTAAAACAGTGTGAGAACAAACTGATATAAGTATACTCAGATTATAAACACTATAACAATCTTTAGTGAGATTTAATTGACACATGGTTTTAATTGTTTTACATTATCTTAATCATATTTCTTTTTTGTAAGAAATGAAGCTAATATTGCTTTATTCAAAATATTAGAAATAAAAATGTATTCCACAACTTTTATTCCATTAAAATGTTTTATGTGGCCACCTCATTTTGTGTAAAAAATAAGATATTTCATCTTTTAATCTACAATTGAAGAATAGATTCATCATTGAATGAACTGTATGCGTGATTTCAACATTTTGACCAAACTCACTCATCATTGCTCAAAGTATCACGTACTCTGACACCTCAGTAAAGTTTGACAACCCTATCTTCTGCTGCCTTCACAACAAATTTACAATCTATTTTTCAATCTGACAATTTTGAATGTCCCACTGTCATATATTTTGTGTCATTTCTGTGGTTGAATAGGACAGAAAAAATAATGTAAAAATTATTGAATTATAGCCATAAAATTTTACTAAGCAAGGAAGGCATACATTTTTATAAAAAGTTATTAATCATGCTGTAATCAATATAATAATGACCATTTTTATCTAGTACAAATTGATGTTTTCTATATTCTATTTAAGTCTTAATAAAAACCCAATGATGTGAGTGTTACTGTACTCATTTTACAAAAAAGGAGACGAAAGCTCAGGCTGCTGCTCAAGGTCACAGAGATGACACGTAAGCAAGTCAGGCTCTTGAAGCCAGGTCTCTCTGACTCCTATAACCAAACATTGGTAAATCTTGTCATTATACAAATACATGTGTGTGCGTGAGAGTGTGTGTGTGTGTGTGTGTGTTTGTGTGTTTGTGTGTGTGACATGAGACATTCCTGGTAATAATTATCACATTCTTCTCTTCTCCTGTAACCTATCATTGCAATTATCATATGCATCCTCATTTTAATACTTGTTATTTCTTATTTCACATAAAGTGGCATGTCTTCTCAATTCCATTGTAAATTACTTAATACTAAGTTTTCTGTGTGTGCTGAGTCACTGGGACAATATTGCAGACAGAGCAGAGGCAAATATGAATGTATGATTGCTTGTATGCATACTTAATCAATGTATGCTTATTAGTCAAAATTACATGAGAATATTATAGGATAACACTTACCAAAGGAGATATTCAAAATATTCATTATCTGCTTTCTTTAAAATTATAAAGATAATACACTACACTATGACTTAAAATTTCTAAACTTTTTAATCTAATCCATCTTCCCCATGGGTCAGTATTCAGATAATATGTGTCTGTATTTATCATACAAGCTTGCAATGATTACTTGCATCATTGAATCACTGGTTGAAAACTAACGTATGGTGGAAATACACTGGAAACATCCATGTTGCTCTCCATTTTCTTCTTTCTTTTGTTTCTTGTCTTTACTTTTCTTTTCTTTCTTTCTTTTCTTTCTTTTTTTTTCATTTTTAATTGAGACAGTATTGCTCTGCCACCCAGGCTAAAGTGCAGTGGTGTTATCTTGGCTCACTGCAACATCCACCTCCAGGGTCCATGCAAGGAATTCTTGTGCCTCAGCCTTCCAAGTAGCTGGGACTACAAGCATGTGCCACCATGCCCAGTTAATTTTTTGTGTTTTTAGTAGAGACAGGGTTTCACCATGGTGCCCAGGATGGTCTTGAACTCCTGATCTCAGGCAATCTACCCACCATGGCCTCTCAAAGTGTTAGGATTACAGGCATGAGCCACTGCACCTGTCCTGTAGCCCTCCATTTTTACAGTATAACTGCAGTTCTTGAACATCATAATGATATTGAGTTTTACTTTGTATTATTTATTGCAATTAAAGTTCTATGTTGAATAACAATTACTTGTGTAACTAAATAGTTTATTTCCACCTTTCCATTAATATTTTAAAATAGCTTACCGAAACCTTGATCAACATTTAATTGGAATGTTCTGTAAATACAGAATTGAAGCAAGCTGGAACAGCATCTTCCTTCCAGTACGAGTAGAATATCTATATTGAGTCAGCATGGTTTGGATATGACAGATTCTCATGGATTACAAGGGTGTATTCAAGGCTGAAATGCTGTATGCAGCAACAGCAGACACTCAAGATGCAGAACTTCTAATGCCCTGCTTGCAATAGCGCTATATGGCTGTGTAATCAGCAGAGACTAGGGCATGTCAGTTTTACAGATGTGATGTGTCTGATTGGAATACAGTTTCTTGATTTGGCTCATATCAAATCCCCATATATAGCCATTCCATATATTAAGGCTGTTGGCCTGAGCCTGAATTTGCCAATGACTGTTTCTCACCCAGGCAGATCATCTGTAAGCTGGTGCTTGGATGATCCAATTTTCATGGCAAGCAGGAGCTCTTCTGTAAAACCAGTTATAGCATTTCATGAACCAATAATAAGTGTTTCTATTGGAAAAGTTGGCACCATAAGGAGTGACAGTCTCCTATTATAAAGCTACATATCAACCCATTAAACAAAATCTGTACACATACAAAATTTTGTGTAAATAATTTTTTTACACATTTGTCCATGTGTAAATATTTTAAATATAGCAGAGAAATTCTTAGCAGGCCTTCTTTTATGCAACACAAACCCTCCAATGAATCAATTTTATACATATGCATATCAAATTTCCATAACTTGAAACTTGTTAAAGTCATTGAGGTAAAATAATCTACTGGACCAAACAAATGCATTATCAACATATACAAACTTGTCTCTCCCCTCTGTTCCTCTTGTATATCACATGTGCCTCTATTATAAAAGTATTTGATTGTTTGCAGCGGTTTGATTTCTTGACTATCTCAATATCAGAGTATGGGCACTTGTGAGAATAAAATGTATTTGTATTAAAATTTTCATATTATAACACAGTATTTCACAAATATTAGGTGCTCAATAAATATCTTATAAATGACCGACTAAATAAATAAGTGACCCTTAATATTCTTTGACTTATACAACCAAATTTTTAAATATTCAGTCAATATTGTTATATTACATTCTGACACAGCTTCTTTAATGGGGAAAGAACACTTGCTAAAGACACTCGGAATTAACATAACATTTTACTTTATCTGTCATCAAATAAATACAATATTCAAGAACTAGAGTTATTTGCAAATTGTAAAATACACTTTTATGTTGAAGCCTGCAATTTTAGTACTTTTGTCTCAAATTGCTATATTGATGAATATATTCAGCTCTCATGTTTGACTACATATTTTAATTTAAAAGCATATGTAGTTTCCATTTTTGCAGTTTTACAAACTATAGAATCAATATAAAAATAACAGTGCTATTGCAAGAACTGTTTGGCTAATATTGCATTATCAAGTACAATCGCCTTTGATTATTCTCAAGTGAAATAATTTTGATAATGTATAATGATTGTAGTTACTATTCATTCAGGATTTAATGGAGAAGTAAGGAGCATAGGTTGAATAAAACCTAGTCCCTGAAGAGATAATGAGTATAAATCTCAATTTATGAGATAAAATTAGACACTATGAGATTAAATAACTAATCAGTGATATACTAATAAATGCCTGGAGTTTCAGCAAAGAACAAATTGGTATCAAGTCGAGTAGCTCGAATCAGTTTCTTAGCTTGCAGATGAGGCACTTTAACGGAACCTTTTCTATGGAAAGTGAGAATGAGAAGAATGAGCACGTAGATATGAACATGGAAGTGAGTATCACAAAGTGACGTATAAAGAGAGGAAACTCACTTAAAACAAAAAGTGGATAAAGATGGTATATGTAAGGTAGCATATATGGGCATGGTTATCAAGGGTCTTAGAAGGCAGCCTAAAGAATTTCATAGTTATACCAAACGCAGAAGTTTTGAAACTTAGGATAACGAATTTACATAAGTGGATTCTACTGACGGCCATACCAACTTTATTAAAGAAGAGTGAGATAAGAAGCAAGGAGACCCGGCGGGAGACCAAGGCATTGACCTAGACAAGAAATATTTACCAGCTGAACAAAGACAATGAGGGTGAGAACAGAAAAAAGTGGCTCTATAAAGAGAAACAGTGTTTAAAACAGCCAAACAAAATAGACTGAGGGTCAAAACAAGATAACATTTAAGTGCAGTTTAGGCATAAATATTAGATACATTTAATATTCTTAATGATAAGCATATCATTGGGGACAGGATATATGCATCCTTTAATGCAGAAACCTTATATGCAAATCCTATTGGTTGTTATTTAGCTCCTCTAAGTCTGAATTTATTCTTTTGTAAAATGGAGACAAGAATAGTATTATAACTATCTGTTGGAATGATGCAACATTATGTTGTAACATTTATGTTACAACATAAATGTAATTTATGTAACATGTTTAGCATGGTGTCTGGCTCATTATAAGCAATGGTTAAAGGTTAACAATTGAAGGTCAATCAGCCCACAAAAATTTTCACTGCTAAGAAAGAAACTCTCCTGTACACTAAATAGTCAGGAAAATGGCTGCAATGGCTACCCAAATATTCCAGTCATGTATATCCTCCCTCATTATAGGTGGGGTATTGATTCCAAGACCCCTAGGTATACTATCTTCCCACCCTAAAGTTCCACTGTCAGCCCTGTGGAACCCATGCATATGAAAAGTCAACCTTCTGTATGCACAGGTTTCCCATTCCATGAATACTGTGTTTTGGATCTGTGTTTGGTTGAAAAAAATCCACGTCTAAATGAAACCATGCAGTTCAAACACGTATTGTTCAAGGATCATCTGTACATAGTAAATCAATTGCCATTTCCCAATAAATAGAATTTAAAATGTATAGTATAATTAATATATTTAATAAATATATTCTGTCTTATGTAATTGAAAAGGCACTTTAGAATTCAACAAACATGTTTAAGTTTTTCAATGTCTGTTCTTATATAAAATTTCATACTCAGTATTTTTAACTTTTCGATTCCCTCATAGTAAAAGAAATCAAAGAAAAACAAGCAAAAGCAATAAGTTATGTTTGTTTTGTGGCATAAAGATAATCCAGGAGAAAGAATCCCTTCTACATTTTCCAAATGATTGGAATGAGTGCTTTTGTGAAACAAGTGACTTTAATTTTGTGGTAACGTAATTAATTGATGGTTTGAAGTAAGTCCAAGGTTTACAACAGTTACATACTTATAATTGCCCAATTTTTCTGTGTACTTTTAATGGAAAATGTAAGTTCTAAAATATATCCAACAAACATTTCTCCTCTTCTCCCTTTATCCTTTAGGACAGCTATATCCTCTAAACTACTCTACTCAGCTGATTGTAAAGATTAGTAGAAAAAATGCCTGTTGTAAGTGAATCCACTTGAAACTTACTCTACTGTGAATTCCGTAAACAAATCTGTATTCTATGCTCTGTTTAGTCAATCAAATCTGCTGAGTGCATAAAAAGTCTTTGACTTATAAATTTTTCTTTTTACTTCATACTTTCTTTCCATGGAATGCCTTTGTTCTTTTTTTCAAAATGATGGAGAATAATTTATTACAAAAGTCTAGGAACTTCTTCTCTGCTTTAAATTCTCATAGAAAGAGCATGGTCTTTCATTTATCAATCTGAGATACAGTATAACATTTAGGGGCAGAGACGACAGAACCAGAAATCCTGCATCCAAATCTTGGTGCATTCACTTATTAACTTTGTGACCTTAGGCAAGTTAGTTAACTTCTCTGAGTCTCATTTTCTCATTGTGAAATGGATGAAAACAATACTGTACAATTATCTTGAGAATGAATTAATAATTCTAAAGTGCTTAGGCCCTAGTGCTATGTAATGATTCGCTTACATATGATTTTATCTAACCATGTAAAGATGTTTATATTTCTGCAACCTAGTACATAGGAGATTATTTGGAGAATGGATAACTATATAGATACTTCAGGCAAATATTTCACACTTTCACTATTCCTTAAATAAAACACTGTTGCATTTCATCTGGATAAAATTTACTCTTTTCTAAGTTCTTAACTCTTCTAAGTTTAAAATATTCTGTCATTTATTAACAAAAAGGTTGTTTAGAACACACAATTATATAAACTATCATCGTGTATCTCTCAGCCATCATTTTTCTAAAGCAAAAGACTAATAGGGGTAATGAACATTTTAATCTATTAGTAACTATAGAGACAATCTTCTTCCACATCACTCTCGTTTTACAAATGAGGAGAAAGAACTTTCAAAGGATAAAGTTCATTTCTCAGAATTTTACTTGGATTACTACTTGAGACAGATTCACAGCTCAAGACTCATGACTCTCAACTTCCAAATCCTTTTTTTTGTTTTTTCCCTCCATACCACAAACATCTCACAGATTACTGTCCCTTAAATATTTCATTAGTTTTTCCTGCATATATCTCCCATGTCCTTTCTTTTCCTTGAAGTATTATAATCTGCAGTGTCTGTACTATTTCTGTAGCAGAGGCACTACACAGTTTTGTTAAAATTGGGTATGATAGTTTATTTTGTGGCAACTTCTCTACCCTTACAAACAATCTGTATTAAGTTCAAAAGTCTCAGGTGGTCTCCTAAGTGCCTCCAGCAGGCAAACGGCTGTGTGCGTTCTTGTGGCTCTAACTCCTAATTACATGTTAAATCTGTCCCTTTTCTCCATCTCCACTGCTGCCATGACTTCTTGCCTGAAGTATTCCAGACTCTTTCTACCATTGTCTCTACCACCTTACAACATAGTTTTGACACTATGATCAGAGTGATCTTGTAAATATGTCCATGAACATTTAGAAGCAGAGATTCTAGAGTCTACATTTACTTACCCTGCTTAATAAAGTCTCTAATTGATGGCATTAATCTTAGAATAAAATTCAAATTCCTAACATTATCAAAGGGCAGTTCTGTAAGATCCGACCCGACTAGCTCTCCAACTCCTGTCTTCCATGCTCATTTGGTGCCAGTCACACTGCTCTTCTGGCTCTTTCTGGATTACCCCAAAGATATCTGTGCTTTCGGGCTAATCTGTTAGCCAGCAAGTCCATATCATATCACATGTTCCTATATTCAGCATAATACCACAAGCTGATTTTGTTTATTTACTTTACTTTTTACTGCTATTCTCAAGAGCAGAAAACATCATTCTTGTTTATGACTTATCCACAGTATGTAAAATAGTATTTGGCAATAGGAGTTTGCTCAGAAAGTGTTTGCTGAATGAGTGGGTAGGACTCCTATAGTTATAACATAGGTTCAACTATCTTCTAGCCCAATTATGAGTAAATTGTTATCACTATTCACTAAAGAAGAGACATATATGGACCGGCATGGTGGTTCAAGTCTGTAATCCCAGCAATTTGGGAGGCCGAGGAAGGTTGATCACTTGAGAGGTCAGGAGTTCAAGACCAGCTCGGCCAACATGGCAAAACCCTGTCTCCAATAAAAATACAAACAAATTAGCCTAGTGTGGTGGTGGGTACCTGTAATCCCAGCTACTAGGCAGGCAAGATTCACTTGAACCCAGGAAGCAGAGGTTGCAGTGAGCCAAGATAGCGCCACTGCACTCCAGCCTGGGTGACAGAGTAAGACTCCATCTCTCAAAAAAAAAAAAATAATAAAGAAGACATATACTTTAATAATCTTTCTCCAAGATACCCTTAGGATGTCCCTAGCAAAGCACTGACTACAAGCTTCTTCCAAGTGTGATCAATTTCAGTATCTTGCTCCTAGCTCTACTATAAACATTATCCTTGTTCACTGAAAAGAAAAAGCCTACCTTTTGAGTATCAAAAAGAAGTTTCTGGTATGAAGAGCCTATATGAGTTCCACCTGAGGGGCAATATTCATTTATGTCTCTAGTCTTTCCGTAATTTTCCTTAGTTCACAAAATGCCATTTTCTGCATTACTGTTATCTCCTCGAGGCTTCTTTTGCTCCCATAGAATCCTCAGACGCAAAAACAGCATCATCAGCATGTTTGCTTATGTATGTGCCCATTAGAGTGCCTAGAGTACTTTGCCAACAATGAGCAATCAAAAATTATGAGCTGGTGATGAAGATTCTGGTCCTTATGTGCCTGTGTGCCAGCATTAATTCAGGCAGTGAGGAATTTACGTCTTCACTGGGCATTGGGAAATGCAAGTCCTATGTGTTGCTGCATATAACAGCACTTTCTTAATTAAGGTTGGAAGCCAGATTTAGCTTTACTCAATATGTATTATTGCATTACAGATGAGAACACTACGTCAGTGCAGTATGATGAAGATACAAGCAGTGGAATTAAAGTATCTTAACGTTATGTGAAATAATTCTGTTCTCTCAACTTGAAAACAAATGTTAATAAATGAAGAAAAAGGACTTAATATTTGCTTTCTGAGGACTTGCTAGTCATTAATAATATTTTGCAGACATGTTCATATTAATAAATAATATTTGTATGTTAATTTTATCCAGCAGATTAGCTACTGTAAATCAGGTGACCTGCAAAAATTGTATAGAGGATAAAAGCATCCCAATTAAGAATTCAAATTTTAGCGAAAACTGTTAACAGATTTTAGGCTACTGGTAACTTTCAATTTTCTTATATTGACTGTAACTACGAAAAAGAACCAAAATCTTTAATAAGTTATATAAAAGTAAAGAAACAAACAAAAACCAGTGCTAATCAAAAGACTACCCAAGACATTTTTCCAGGATTGGCATTTTTATAGATGTGTTTAGTGCGTAAATACATTAGTGATTTGAAGTTAAGACACATTAGAGAAACTGACACGAGATACTGTTTGATAATTTATTGGAGGAGATAAATTTTCCTTTACTGAATTGTGTAACATATTTTCATATACTGGACATACTCGTGTAGAAATGCAGTACAATTGTCAAGCTAATAAATTGGCTTTTATTTTGCATGGTTATTGAAAGATAGATACAATTCACAAATGGAGCAATTAGACATGTTTTCCTCTGTTTTCTAATACACAGTTTGATTATATAATTCATCTGTAATTTCTGAACCAAAGTACTTTAGTCTTTTTGTCAAATATTTACAACTTAAACCAGCCATTATACTTAGGCCTAATTAAAAAATAAACTACAAAGAACTATCAGATTTTCACTTCTGCCCTTTCTCTGCCTCCAGCAGGCAATCAAAGCTATGTCCACATTGGCCTTGTATTAAATATTTACGACTATATCTATTTCCACTATTGGATTGCAGGCTCCCAGAGTGAAGACAGTATGCCATATTCAGTTTTGCATCCTCTTATACCTAACACACGGCCTTCTACATGGTCTGCTGAGCACTAGCAAGCTTTCAGTAACTATTGAATTAAATTGAATCAGAGGACTAAGGCATTACACTAAGAATCTGGATAATGCAGACTGTCAGTCAGGGTGTAACTAAGCAGTACAGGTAAAAATGCTGAGTCTGCATGCTTTCATTGCTGGAGGGAACACAGGCAGAGGCTGCCAGACTGGAACAACCGTCGGACAGAAATATGCAATTTACTGAGCACTTAATATGTATCAAGCATGCAGTAAAATATCACACATGCACTATCTCAGGCAATCAATCAGCAAATTTATAAGGTAGAAAGGATTTTTCTCATTATGGTATACATGAAAAGCCTGAGGCAATATGGTCTGACGGTTAAAAAGGACCTCATGGATTTTGTGTTCAGACTTGATTTGATTCCTGGTCTTGCCAATTAAAGCCTCCCTGCAGCACTGACCCAGGAAGGAGCCTGGAGGGCAACTGGGAAATAGTTCCCAAAATGTAAAATGTGAAGCTCTTTAATATCACTATCAAACTTTTACTATTTATCTTATACTTGAATGAGTGTCTGGTATTTAAGATTATTCACAATCTGGCCCTGGGAATCCTTCATAACTTCTTGTCTATAGGATCAATCAATGCAGCCACCCTTAACTATTTATTTCAAAAATATTTTCTGCACTCTTCAGAGCCTTTGCAAATGCTGATCTATAATCTGCAACATCCCTATTTGAGATTAAGGTCAAACCATAGTTTCTTCATGTGGTTAAGACTTTTCTGTTTAAAAGGCAATTGAATGCTGCCATTGTTCTGCATGATTTACTTGTATTAATGAACCTCTACTAAAGTTAACTTTTTGTCATCCTCAATTTCCCACAATAGCCAATGAATAACCAAAGGTCAAAGACAATATCTGATTAATATTTATACTGCTTACATTTTAAACAATATGTTAATGGCTGAAATTGGACATTAGTTTTTTTGTTTGTTTGTTTTCTGGAAGGAGATAATTAGAATCCCAGGTTGTTAGAGCAGAATGAATTTGAAAGCTTGGTTACAACAATAATATTATTATTATTTTTTTTGAGACGGAGTTTTGTTCTTGTTACCCAGGCTGGAGTGCAATGGCGCGATCCCGGCTCACCGCAACCTCCGCCTCCTGGGCTCAGGCAATTCTCCTGCCTCAGCCTCGTAAGTAGCTGGGATTACAGGCACGTGCCACCACGCCCAGCTAGTTTTTTGTATTTTTAGTAGAGACGGGGTTTCACCATGTTGACCAGGATGGTCTCGATCTCTTGACCTCGTGATCCACCCGCCTCGGCCTCCCAAAGTGCTGGGATTACAGGCTTGAGCCACCGTGCCCAGCAATAATAATTTTTTTTTAAAGAACTGATATAACTTTCTAGAGGTTAAGACTGCCCAAGTTGACTAAGCCAGGACTAGCATACAGATTCCGGCTCTAATTTCAAGGCTCTATTGGTCAGAAAATGCTGTCTTCAGTGATGTGGGTGGTTCTCATGCCCAGGGGTAGATCAGAATTACCTGATGAACTCTGGCCACTACTAATGCCCTGGTTGTTTGCCAGCCCAATTAAATCAGAATCCCTGAAACAGATGGGAGGTAGTTTTCCAGTGCTCCCGAAGTTATTTTAATGTGTAACCAGAGAGGAGAAGTATCACTACATTACATGCATGTGTCCTATAAGCCCATTCTTACCTTTATGAATAAAACCAAGAAAAATAACGCCCAGGAAATTGGCTAGCCTCATTTCCTTCCCTTGTGCCCTATTTTACAAAAAGGCAGCCATGTCTTCCAGCTGTGGCTCATCACAGATTCAATGACATTAATCAAAACCAAATGGATGTTCAGCTATTCTTTTCCAAAAAGATACCTGCCACTGGCTAAGATGGAAGAAGAGCTAGGAGAAGTCTCTGTCTCTTTCTCATCTCATATATACCCCTGCCAAAACAACTACATTCAAGGCTCTTGGTGTTCTATTTGGCCAGTTCACCCTGGTCAACTGCAATTCACCAAACCAATAAAAAAAAATAAGAGCCCTATACTTACTTGAGAAACTGGAGAGAAAGCAAGTCATGAGTGCATGTTGAGTCAATGACAAGCCCTTCTGAATCAGGCATCATCAGGAAAGGCAATTATATATACACAAATATCAAACTTCAAGCCAGTGAAAACCATTTTGTTTCCTCAATTTTGATTTAACTCTTACATAAAGAGTGTTCAGACACTAGCATGTTCAACGTTGAGGTTTTTGCTTTAATAATTTTTTGTTATAAATGGCTTTGTTTTTTCCAGAACACAGTTAGGCAAAAGAAAGAAATAATAAGATAGTTTTATTGTGTTATCTTTTGCTTTTATCACTATGTGCACTAGGGTTTTGGTTCCCAAAGACAAATGAAAATCTCAAGTATTAAAGGAGCCAAAGCAAGGAGCTCACTAACTGCACCTTATCCTCATAGACCCTTTTACAATGCTGCTGAGCAATCCAGAATGCTGGGTATGCCATATTCTGTGTGCACTCCACAAAAGTGGAGTCTGCAGTACCTGGGAGAGACTTCCATAGTACTTGGGCTAAAATTTACAATCAGGAAGTCAGAATCGGAAGCATTTAAGAATACAGAGCTAACCTGAATCTATAATCGAAGGTATGTTAGGTATAAATAATAGCACCAGGAGGATTCAGTCACATACACGTTTTGTTTGTTTGTTTGTTTGTTTGTTTTGTTTTTGCACAAGTGCTGAGAGAGAATCTGTGTCTGCGAGAGGGAGAACACAGTGACTGTGGGACTTTGCAGTGGAACTTAGTGCTGCCTGTCACAGTGGAAAGCAACACAGGACAGAATTCAGCTGCTGCCCACCGAGGAAGCATTTAGACCTACTCTAACCAGAAGGGAACTGCCCATTCTGGGAGTCAGATCCTGAGTTCCTGGTAGCCCCACCACCATGGGCCGAAGTGTTATGATGGTCTATATAAACTTGAAAGGCAGTCTACATTCGAAGGACTGTAATTCCTGGGCAAGCCTTGATGCTACGCTGGGCTAGAAGCCAGTGGAGTTGCTGTGCATGTGACCTAGTGAGACACCAGCCGGAACAGACACGAAAGTACTTGTGTCACCCCTTTCCCAACCCCAGGCAGCAGTGCTGAGAGTTCTGAGAGATTCCTTCATTCTTCTTGAGAAAAGGAAAGAGGAAACGAGAGAAGTTGGCTTTTCAACTTGGGTACCAGCTCAGCCACAGTAAAACAGGGCACCACGCAGAGTGTTAAGGCACCCTTTCCAGGCCCTAGCTCCCAGACGACATTTCTAGACGCACCCTAGGACAGAAGGGAACCCACCATCTTAAAGTGAAGGACCCAGTTTTGGCATGATCCACCACGTGCTGACCAAAGAGCCCTTGGACCTTGAGTAAATATCAGTGGGAGCCAGGCAGTAGTTACTGCATTGGGTGAGACCTGGGGGCCATGCTGACCTCAAATGTGACCCCGTGGATTCCTAGCTGTGGCGGCCATGAGGAGTGACTTTTCCTGTTTAAAGAAAGTAGAGGAAAGAGTAAAGGGGACTTTATCTTGCAGCTTGGGTAGCAGTTCAGTCACTGCGGTGTAGAGCACTGAGTGGCCTCCTTGGGTTCTTGATTACGAACTTTGCCTCCTGGACAGGATTTCTGGATCTGTTGGGCTCAGAAGGAGCTTACAGCCCTGAAGGGAAGAATACAGGCCTGGATGGGTTTGCTGCCTGCTAAGTAAAGCCCCCTTGGACCTTGGGTGAATACTGGTGGTAGCCAGACAACAGTCACTGCAGGCTTGGGTGAGACCCAGGGCTATGCTGGATTCAGGTCTGACTGGAGGCAGTTCCAGTGGTGGAGGCAACAGGGGTGCTTGTGTTACTCCTTCCCCAGCTCCAGGAAACTCATCATGAGGAAAGAGATTCCATTTGTTCGGGATAAGTAAGGCAAAGAAGCAAGAGTCTTTGCCTGGTAATACAGAGAATTCTCTCGGCTCTTACCCAAGACCACCAAGACAGTACTCCTATGATTCTGAAAGAGTCACAGTATTATTGGGCTTGGTGTGCCTCCTAATGTAGATATGGCTGCAGTGGCTGAAGACAGATCACAGTATCAATTCCCTTTGAATACTTGGAAAGCCTTCACAAGAATGTTGGCTACGAACAAGGCCAGACTGAGGCTGCTGTAAAAAATACCCAGCTCTTCAATGCCTGGACACTGACTAGCATTAGACCACCCAGGAAAACAGGACCTCACCAAATGAACAAAATAAGGCACAGCGATCAACCCCAGACTGATACAGAATGTGATCTTTCAGACAGACAGTTCAAAATGGCTGTTCTGAGGAAGACTGACCAAACTTAAGAGAACACCAAGAAAGAATTCAGATTCCTGTCAGATAAATTTATTGAAAAGATTGAAATAATTTTTAAAAATCAAGCAGAAATTCTTGGGGTGAGAGATTCAACTGAAATACTGAAGAGTGCATCAGAGTGTCTCAACACCAGAACTGATCAAACAGAAGAAAGAATTAGTGAGCTTGAAGGGATACTATTTGAAAATACACAGTAAATGGAGACAAAAGACAAAAAATGAAGCACGCCTGCAAGATACAGAAAATAGCCTCGAAAGGGCAAATCTAAGAGTTACTGGTCTTTAAGAGGAGGTAGGGAGAGAGATATCTGGGTAGAAAGTTTATTTAAAGGGATACTAAAAGAGACCTTTCCAAATCTAGAGAAAGACACCAACATACAAGAAGGTTATAGAACACCAAGCATATTTAACTCATAAAAGACAAATTCAGGACACTTAATAATCATACTCCTAACAATCAAGGATACAGAAAAGATCTTAAAAGCATTAAGAAAAAAGACACAAATAATATAAAGGAAACTCCACTACAATTGGCATAAGACTTCCTAGTGGAAACTTTACAGGCCAAGAGAGACTGTCATGACATATTTAAAGTGCTGAAGAAAAAAACTTTTACCCTGAAATTGTGTATCTAGTGAAAATATCATTCAAATATGAAGGAGAAATACTTTCTCAGGCAAAAGTTAAGGTATTTCATCAACACCAGACCTGTCCTACTAAGAAATGCTAAAGGGAGTTCTTCAGTCTGAAAGAGAAGAATGTCAACTAGCAACAAACAGTCACCTGAATGTACAAAAGTCACTGGTAATAGTAACTACATAGACAAAGAATACTGTAACACTGTAACTGTGATGTACAAACTAACATCTTGACTAGAAACAAAGATAAACCTATCAAAAATAACAACTAAAACTTTCAAAACATTAACAATATAATAAGATATATATAGAAAAAACAAAAACGTAAAAGGGCTGGAGATGAAATTAACGTACAGAGTTTTTATTAGTCTTCTCTTTCCTTGTTTGCTTGTTTTTGCAATCGGTGTTGTCATCAGTTTAAAGAAATGGGTTATGCTATTTGGAAGTCTCATGGCTATCTCAAAACAAAAACCTTACAACAGTTACACAAAAAATAAAAAGGAAGAATATGTTCCACCAGAGAAAGTCATATTTATAATAAGGAATACAGAAACGAAGAAAAAACAGGAGACAGAGAAGACCACAAAACGAGCTATAAACAAGTAACAAAACAGCAGAAGTAAATACTTACTTTTTAATAATAACATTGAATGTAAATTGACTAAACTTTCCAGTTGAAAGATATAAGGTGCCTGAATGGATTAAAACCAAAACAACAAAACCAAACCAAACACATGACACCCAATCTTATGTTGCCTAGAAGAAACAGACTTCACCTGTAAAGATATACATAGACTGAAAATAAAGGGATGATAAAATATATTCCATGCCAATGGAAACCAAAAAAGTAGTTATATTGAAGTTAGAAAAAATAGATTTCAAAAACAATTATTAAAAGAAACAAAGATAGTCATTATATAATGACAAAGGGGTCAATTCAGTAAGAGGATATAACAGTTGTAAATACATATGAACCTAACACTGGAGCACCCAGATAAATAAAGCCAATATTATTAGAACAAAAGAGAGGAACAAACACCAATACAATAATAGATGGTAACTTCAATACCTGACTGTCAGAATTCGACAGATCTTCCAGACAGAAAATCAGCAACAGACAATGGAATCAATCTACACTGCAGAATAAATGGACCCAATAGATATTTATAGGGCATTTCATCCAACAGCTGCAAGTACACACTCTTCTTAACACATAGATCATTCTCAAGGACAGATCATATGTTAGGCCATAAAACAAGTATTAGAAATTTCAAAAAGATTAAATCATATCAAGTATTTCCTCTGACCATAGTAGAATAAAACTAGGAATCAATAACCAGAGGAACTTTAGAAACTATCAAAACACATGAAAATGTAACAATTTGCTCCTTAATGACCAGTGGGTAAAAGAAGAAAGTAAGATGGAAATTATAAAATTTCTTGGAAAGTAAAAAAGGAAAATGAAAATGAAACATATTTAAACCTGTGGAATACGGTGAAATCAGTACTAAGACAGAGATTTATAGCAATAAGCACCTGGATCGAAAAAAGTAGATAAACTTCAAATAGACAACCTAACTCTGAAAATTAAAGAACTAGAAAAGCAAGAGCAAACCGAATGCAGAATTAGAAGAAAGGAAACAACAATCAGAGAAGAAATAAATAAAATTGAAACAATAAAACATAAAGCATCGATAAAATGAAAAGTTTTTTTTGAATAAATAAGCAAAATAATCAAGTGGGATATATTCCAGGATGTAACGATGGTTCAATATTTTGAAATCAACCAATGTCATCATATGAACAGAATGAAAGACAAAAAACATATGATCATTTTAAATGACGCTGAAAAAGCATTGGATAAAATTCAATATCCCTTCATTATAAAAACTCTCAAGCAACTGGGGATAGGAGAAATATACCTAAATATAATAAATGCTGCACATGACAGACCCATAGCTAGTGTCATCCTGTGGGTATGGAAAAAAATACTGAAAGCCTCTCCTCTAAGACCTGGAACAAGACAAGGATGCTCACTCTCACCATGGTCACTCAACATAGTACTGGAATTCCGTCCTACCTAGAGCAATCGGACAAGAGCAAGATATAAAGGACATCTAAACTGGAAAAAAAAAAGTCCAGTTATCCTTGTTTGCAGCTATTATAATCTTATACTGGGAAAAGCTTAAAGACTCACCAAAAAACAAACAAACAAACAAAAAACCTATTAGAACTGATAAATTCAGTAAAGTTGCAGGATATATAATCAACACACAAAATTTTATAGTATTCTTATATGTCAATAGCAAAATATCTGAAAAATCAAGAAATTAATTCCATTTACAATAGCTACAAAATAAAATAAAGTACCTAAAAAAATTAACCAAACAAATGAAAAATCTCTACAATGAAAACTGTAAAATGTTGATGCAAAAAAACTCAACATGTCACAAAAAATGAAAAGATATTACATTTTCATAGGTTGGAAGAATACATACTGTTAAAATATTTATACTCCCCAAAGCAATCTAAAGAGTTAATGCAACTCCTATCAAAATGTCAATGACATTCTTCACAGAAATAGAAAAAAATCAGCTTAAAATGTATAGAAAGCACAGAAGACCAAGAATAGCCAAAGCTAGCCCGAGCAAAAAGAACAAAACTGGAAGAATCACATTACCTAACTTAAAATTACGCTACAGAACTGTTATAACCAAAATAGCGTAGTGTTGGTATGAAGATCAGTGGAACAGAATATAGAACCCAGAAATAAATCCATATCTATACAGTGAACTCACTTTCAAGAAAGAAGCCAAAAATACACACTGGGGAAAAAATAGTCTTTTCAATAAATGATGCTGGGAAAACTGGATATCCATACACAAAACAATGAAAGACCCGTCTCTTGCCATATACAAAAATCAAATCAAGAATTGATTAAAACCTTAAAACTAAGATCGGAAACTATGAAGCCACTAAAAGAAAACACTGGGTAAACTTTCCAGGACATTGGTCTGGCCAACATTTCTTGAGTAATACCCCACAAGCACAGGTGACTGAAGCAAAAATGGGCAAATGAAATCACATCAAGGTAAAAAGCTTCTGCACAGCAAAGGAAACAATCAACAAAGCGAAGAGACAACCCACAGAATGGAAGAAAATATATGCAAACCACCCAGTTGATAAGGGATTAATAACCAGAATATAAAAGGAGCTCAAACAACTCTATAGGAGAAAATCTAATAATCCAGTTTAAAAATGGGAAAATTATTTAAGCTGACATTTCTCAAAAGATGGCCAGGCACATGACTCATGCCTGTAATCCTAGAAGTTTGGCAGGCTGAGGAAAGCAGATCACTTGAGGTCAGGAGTTTGAGACCAGCCTGGTTAACATGTCAAAACCCATCTCTACTAAAAATACAAAAAATTCGTCTGTGTTGTGACTGTGCCTCTATTCCCAGCTACTCGGGAGGCTGAGGCACAAGAATTGACTGAACCCAAGAGGTGGAGGTTGCAGTGAGCTGAGATCCACCGCACTCCAGCCTGGGCAACATAGCAAGACTCAGTCAAAAACAAAAAGGAAAAAACCCATACAGTGGCAAACAGGCATATAAATTTAAATGCACATTTCTGTGATAGTCAACATCATTATCACAGAAATGTAAATCAAAACTACAATAAGATATCATCTCACCTTAGTTAAAATAACTTTTATCCGAAAGACAGGCCATAATGAATACTGGCCAAGGTGTAGAGAAAAGGGAATCTTCAAACACTGTTGGTGGGACTGTAAATTAGTACAGCAACTATGGAAAATTATTTGGAAGTTCCTCAAAAAACTAAAAGTGGAACTACCATATGATCTAACAATCCCCCTTCTAGGTATATACACAAAAGAAGGGAAGTAAGTATGTCTGAGGCATATCTGTGCTCCCATATTTATGATAGCACCTCTTGCAATCTCCACAATTTTGAAGCAACCTGTGTCCATTAAGAGACAAATGGATAAAGAAAATGTGGTACATATACACAATGGAGTACTAGTCCGCCCTGAAAGAAAATTATATTCTGTCATTTGCAAAAACATAGATGGAACCACAGGACACCATGTTAAGTGAAATAAGCCAGGCACAGATAGCCAAATGTAGCATGTTCTCACACATTGCAGAAGCTAGAAATTTGTATCTGGCTTCCTCCAGATAAGAAGGATGCACATCGAGGGGATGTTTTCATGCCAGCTACCAGTAGGAGTTACTGCAGTTTAATCCAGCTGCGGAAACCATGAGTAAGTGACATGCACCTCAGAATTATCCCACTTAAAGGGGAGAGAAGTTGGGGTGCTTTTATACCAGCCTCTCATTGGTCATTCCATCCATGGTAGGTCCATGTTAGATCATACTACCCTCCTCGTTCCTAGAGAACACTGTTACCCTCCTCACTCTTAGGGGAAACTAATTGCCCGCAAACTGGAATCCAGCTACAAGTAACGTCTTCATGCAAAACATAAATATACTGGCAGTTAAATGTGCCGGCAATTGGAAGTCAGGCCACTGAATTCTGAAACGGTAACAGTGAAAGGATGGGACATGATAGCATCATTACAAGTAAAGGGTGGTGGTTGCATACTGTTCCTTTCAAAACGTAACGTGTTCTCACACCCTGTGGATATTTGGGTTACCCAAACTCTCACGGCAGTTTCTACTCACCCTACCTACTGTCTCCACTATCTGTTAAGTATCCATGGCTTACAGACAGTGCTCAGTCAGCTGGTGTGAGATTCTGTTATTTCCATTCAGGGGGACTCAGATCCTCATCCATCTCCAATACATGGTTACCAACTAGAAGGGAGGTCTGCTAGAGCATGAAACTCTGAACTCATAGAATAGCACATAAAAATTTTAGACAATCATAATGCATTGAAATGTATCTATAGATATTTATTTTTATTTTTGTTATAAAAGTAAAAAAGGTTTATTTGGTAGAAGACACAGTTTCTGAACTAAGTCATAGCCACACAATGACCTAAAATTTGAAATGAAGAAAAGTAGACCTAGTATGTTTCTAAGCTTCCCTTGAATAAAAGTCTAATAAATGCATAATCTCCAAAGTGAAGAGAAAATAAATGCAATTAATTTTTTTTTTTTACTTCACATATATTGTGGTGAAAAGTGTGAGAAGAGATAAAGGACATATCTGATGCTACATACACCTTTCTAAAAAGATAAAAGTAGAATCATATTCTACTGCACTTGACCCAATTATAGCCTAAATAATGGCATGAAAATACTCCAAAAGTTTTTACAGTATTATAATTTTGTTTGGATAAAATGACTCAAAAATTACAGAAGACTTGTTTTTAATCTTACTGCTCATTGTTATCTGTAAGGAGAAATAACATATTTCAGACAACACTTACCCAAACTAACTTTTTAGGAACTGCATGGTTCTGCATTCTTCAACAATGCTCATGTTTCCAAGGGATATTTCTCAAACAGTTTAAAATAAGTATTTAAAGAACATGCTTTTTGATATTGATTATTCTTACTCATAATTGTTGGCACATCTCATATTATAAAGTTTCAATGAAGTCTGAAAACATAGATAATATAATTTATCTTTTAAAGACAGAAACTTTCCTTGATGATGTTATATTTACATTTCCAGATTTTATGGTCACCTTGTAAAGTTTCCAGAATCATCCTCAGCAAAATGGAATGTAGTAATGCCATGGAGGCAGATAATTGTCACCACTGTTGAGCTTTCAATGATCAACTAGCTATTTATTTTATTTATTTTTTATTTTTTGAGATGGAGTCTCACTCTGTTGCCAGGCTGGAGTGCAGTGGCACAATCTTGACTCACTGCAACCACTGCCTCTCGGGTTCAAGCGATTCTCTTGCCTCTGCTCCAGAGTAGCTGGGACTACAGGCACGTGCCACCACGGCTGGCTAATTTTTTGTATTTTTAGTAGAGATGGGGTTTCACCGTGTTAGCCAGGATGATCTCGATCTCCTGACCTCATGATCCGCCCACCTCAGCCTCCCAAAGTGCTGGGATTACAGGCATGAGCCACTGCACCCAGTCTCAACTCTTTCCATTTTTATTGAAAAGATAATATAAAAATATAAAATACAATAATAGTAATTATTAAATTCAGATAATATAAATAACTGAAATGTCACCTTCCTCCTTCCCTAATTCCAACCTGCTCATCTTCAGGAGCCACTGTTAATGATTTAGTCTATGTTCTCCATGATTTTTTCTCTATGCTTTTATAAACATACGTATGTGCACTTGGAAATACATAGTTTCATGTTGAATTCTTTCAGCAATACTATAACACCTTACATATCTTTCCTCTAAATTTTTTTTTTGCTTCATATATATTGGAGATGTTTTTATTTGCATACTATAGATCAAATTTATAGTACAAACTTACCATTACTTATATAAATTATCATTTTTTATTTAAGAAATATTTCATCCATGTGATACATGTGGTACATACCGGATATAATAAATGAAAACAATTCTCCATGATAAGGTTTGCCATATTGATTTCTTTCTAAAGCAAATACAATCTTAAACTGAAGCCATTCTTCTGACTCCATTTCCACTTCTTTCTTTTGCTACTTTTTCTTCTAGTTTGATTTGTTTCCTTCTCGTCCTTGCTCTAATACCTTTTGCAATATGGGGACATGTAAATAAATAACATATATTATGCTTCTCTATGTTTTAAAATGTAATGTCTACTAATATATTTTTAAAATTTGTTTTTTTACATTAATTCTTAAGTTATCTACACTGATACACATAGATGTAGTTTATTCATTACCACTGATGTTAGGCATCCCATTATAAGTCAGTGCCATAATTTCTCCAATTTGCTGATCATTTTAGCTGCTCAACACTATTTGCAATTGAAAATAATACTGTGATGAGCTGCCTTGGACATGGCATGAGGGGTACATGTAGAAAAATTTTCCTGGAAAAATAAGGCACTTCTGGATCATAAACTACACATCTTTATTAAACACTACAATTTTTTTTCTAAAAGAATTGTGCCAATTTATAATTTCAACGTCAGAGAATGACAGTTCTGATTTTTCCACATCTTCAAACATATTTGGCAAAATCAACATACTGGATTTTTGCCAATCAGATATGTGTCAAATGGTGTCTCATTCTTGTTTTAATTTGCATTCCCCTTACATTTAGGGAGAGTGAAAAAGATAATATAATTATTCCTAATCACTTCCTGCCCAAACTAAAAGGGCCGCACCTCCCGCTCTGTACTCAACTGATTAACATTAGGCTTGATCCTGTGTCTTGCCAATGTAATGAGCACAGAAATTATATGTGACATTTCTTTACTTATTTATTTTATTTTTTGAGAGGTTTTGAGACAATGTCTTACTCTGTTGTACAGGCTGGACTGCAGTGGTGCAGTCTGGCTCACTGTAACCTCTGCCTCCTGAGCTCAAGCGATTCTCCTGCCTCAGGCTCCTTAGTAGCTGGGACAGGCATATGCCATCATGCCTGGCTAATGTTTGTATTTTTAGTAGAGATGGGATTTCACCATATTGTCTAGGCTGGTCTCAAACTCCTGAGCTCAAGTGATCTGCCCACCTTGGCTTCACAAAGTGCTGGGATTACAGGTGTGAGCCACTGCACCTGGCCTATATATGTCATTTTTAAGTAGAAGTATCAAGAACCATCACATCATTCTAACATTTCTATTTTTCTTTTTCCTCAGAAGAAAATATTTCAGAAAAGGACTGATCCTTAAATCTGTGTATATAGAATTAAAAAGATTATAGCCACAGGGCTATAACCCACAGTTAACATATAATATGAACAAGAAATAAAATTTAGTTGTTGTACGCCACCACTGAGATTTTGGGTCATTTCTTATGACAACATAACTTAGTTAAGGCAAGACTTATTACAGAAGTTGGTTATAAAAGGATGATGTTGCTGTAACAATTGTTTTAAGGTGTGAAATTGTCTCCTAGGCCGGGCAAGACAACAATTATTAGAGCTGGAAAAATGGCAACCCATAGTTTACAGTGTTGAAACACTTGGTAAATTGATAATGTGGCAAATGTGCTTAGTTACAGGTGAAAAGACTGAGAAACAGAATGTTACTAATGTGTCTTGAGTGATATTGTCTGCATTTGACAATAGTTGACAAAATGTAAGAAGTCATGAGGTCACAAAAATAAAATGGCTATTTTGCAAAGAAAACAAAAATAAATGATCCTCTAGATTCGTGATTTGTAGAGTTGAAAGAACCAACTGATTTTCATCTCTTCACTGAGAAATGCTTTGAGTAGCAAAGGTTAACAAACTAACTCAAGGGCTGAGCTACCACAGACTTTATTAAAACCTTTGAATTGGTTAAGTTTGGCACCCAGTAAATCCTTTTCATTGGACAGAATGCTCAGGGAAAAGATGCTAATGGCATGGCTTTTCCAAGAAGCTTAATAAGATCGAGGTACTGGCAGTTAAGTTGAGAGAGGGGTATATCTCAACAAAATTAAAAGTTTGGATACTGGTACATGGAAAGGTTACTTTTAACAAATGAAAAAACTATGGTGTTTTTGAAATTGTAAGCTGTATTTCTAAGAATAGGACCAGTAAAGCTACCAGTCTATATTAGATTCGTTAACAACTAAAAAGTCCTGAAGTCCCAAATTCTATAGCTAGGAAGCAGGCTGAGAGAACTGCTTAGCTCTTGAGGATGGTATATTTTCAAATATGACTTTCATATATGGCTAGGGAGCATGGGAAAGGAAGAATAGTCCAGAAGATGAAACCATGAACCATGAAAACTGTTGACTGGCAAGTTGCTTCCAGGATGCAGAACGTAAGACTCAAGGAAAATCTTTCACTTCTGAGAATACTTTATTAGTTGCCATTGCTTTAAAACAAAACTCCTGTAAGAATAATTCTCTTATTCTCAAGAAATCGTTTTAAAGCTATTAGAGTGGTTTGCAAAACACTATGGCAAAGGTACAATTCCAAAAATAATGTTATACAAATTATTGCAGGTATGTGGACTCATAATTCTATCTATAAAACTATAGTCTATATCAATTATATTTTAAATGATGATTTTAAATGTTTCAGTGGAACAACGAAGCCATTATTATTTTGGAAGATCAGCTAATGCAATTTAAAGTGTAACACAGAACTAAAGAAGTGAGTAAATCTTGTTACTGAATTGCTGCGGAAGGCATGTCAGCTTCTGCAGAATCCACTGATTGCCTTAAACATCGATTGGTTAATTTAATGAAAAAGGAAGTTCTGGAGTCTGAACAAATTTACGATGCTGACAGAACAAGATCTTAACTGAAGTTATGTCAGGAAAACACAAATGTCTATGAGCGTGCACACCCGCACACCACACACACACAAAATCAAGACTGCCAATAATGACTAACATCTTTAAAATTATAAAGTAAGGCCATTACTTTTAATTTAATTAAATAAGACACAAGATATTGACAAAGAAAATCTACCTAGAATAAACCATTTTTTTTTACATAAATTAGTTAAGAATGTAAATAACTTTTACAGCTGTTCCTTTGTTTTAATCTCAAAATGTATAGCTGAGAGTTAGTTATGATACTGTCATAAAATATAGTTGTGGTAGCAAATGTAGATGTACAATAGCATGATTTAATAAAATCTCATTTCTGTCCAATCTATCACATTATCTAATAGTGTGGAATTTAAAATTGTACTTCATCATTTAATTTGTATTTATTTCATTTCTAGTGATAATTAACTTTTTTTTTCAGGGTTATGGAATTGTACTTAATTTTTTAGTTTAGACCTGAGTCAGAGAATTCACATTCTCTGATATTTGGAAAAGCACATTGACTCTACTTGATTGTACCTTCTCATCTGAAAATGGGCATAAAACATTTACTGCTTAGGGCACATGAAAATTAGAGATATATATTTGAAAGCCCTTGTGAATTACAATTGCACAGTGTTAATAAATAAAATTATTCTAAACAAATGAGATACACACGATTTAAAAATAAAAGGAATTTTCACATAATCTTGAAAACAAAACCCAAGTGAAGAAAGAAATAGATTTAAATTCTCTGTTTTCTTCCTCCATAAAAAACAAATATGGACACAGGGAGGGGAGCATCACACACTGGGGTCCGTTGGGGGGAAATGGGGGAGGGACCGGGGGGGTGGGGAGGTGGGAAAAGGTAGCATGGGGAGAAATGACAGATACAGGTGAGGGGAAGGAAGGCAGCAAACCACACTGCCACGTGTGTACCTATGCAACAATTTTGCATGTTCTTCACATGTACCCCAAAACCTAAAATGCAATTAAAAAAAAAAAACAAATAAGAAATTGGCCAGGTTTAAACATTTGTCTTACAAATTTTTGTCTTTATTTATTCTTGGTTTTAGAGCTCTAGAAAACCACCAACTTTTCAGTAAAATACAGGCTGTGCCCTGCGTTTATCGCTCACATATAAATAATCCAGTTTTCTTATTTAAAACAAACTGAACTTGTTCTGCAGTACTTTCTCTTATGAAACTGCATGTGAAGACATTTTTTCAAATGTCAATGAAGAAAAGGTAAACTCTCTTAAAGGTATTCACTTGCTTTGGAGTAGACTTCCTGGGGCCACTTTATTCTGCACGGAATCATCAGGACGGGCTGAAACGAGACCGATTTCTTGATGTTTCCCACAAGACTATGATGCAGATCTGTCAGCATCATTAAACCTCCTTAAAGACCAAATACTGCTTATGTTGCAGCAGAAAAAGAATGATATGCTAACAATAAAACGTTTATCGTTTCGGCCGGGTGCGGTGGCTCAAGCCTGTAATCCCAGCACTTTGGGAGGCCGAGGCGGGTGGATCACGAGGTCAAGAGATCGAGACCATCCTGGTCAACATGGTGAAACCCCGTCTCTACTAAAAATACAAAAAATTAGCTGGGCTTGGTGGCGCATGCCTGTAATCCCAGCTACTCAGGAGGCTGAGGCAGGAGAATTGCTTGAACCCAGGAGGTGGAGGTTGCGGTGAGCCAAGATCGTGCCATTGCATGCCAGCCCGGGTAACAAGAGCGAAACTCCGTCTCGAAAAACAAAAAGAAAAACAAAAACAAAACCAAAAAAACCCATTTATAGCTTCTGAAGAGGCAATTGAAAAAAAAATCTATAAAGACTGTCAATGCAAAACTAAAAATTCTGAGCATTTCTTATACTTTTCAATACTGTTCCCCTTTAAAATAAGCAAGTCTATTAGTATAATACTATGTAATAAACATTTATTATAATTAATGATAAATATATGTAATATAAATTTGTTGATAAGTCAACATTCTGACGGAATTTCAAGCAGGAAACCATTATATTTTTCCTAGAAAACTTTAAAGTTATTGTTTTATAACAAATTAAAAATAAAAGTTAACGTTATTTTCGTTATAGGAAATAGAAGCCCAACTGACAGAAGGAGAAAAATAAATGCGGTGTGTAATTTTCTGAAAAACCACTGGGACATAATAAAAAGCTTTTGGAAGGGTAAGCACCAAGTTTGTTCATCGTTTCTCTGGGGTACAGCCACCAGCATGATTCATCCACAACAACCTTTGGCAGTTACACTTCTCCATTCCAAGTTTAAACTAAAGAAGATGGGATCTAGTTGGCCCAGCTGTGCCAAGTGTCTGCTCCTGGATGAATCATAATGTTCAGAGGTCAAGGTCCAAAAGCACAGTGACAGTCCCTGGAGTGCCCACTGTGCAGTGAAGCCATCCAAAAGAAGGTGACACACAAGAGAAAAAGCTTCAGCTTGCCTCACATAGAACTGATATCCATGCTACAACCCTAGTTTTCCCATTTGCTTTTTTGATAAAGATCATCAAACTTGTGTGTCTACGGCTGAACTCAGTGTGAAACTCAATTGGCCAAATCTAATAATTATAAATAAGCTATAATAGATACCTTCAAATTTATTAAATTTAAAATTTCCTGGTGAAAATGTATACATATAGACATTTATATGTATATATACACATATAAGTGTGTGTGTGTGTGTGTATGTGTGTGTGTGTGTGTATATATATACACACATATATATGTATATATATATATACTTCTGCTATTTGATATCCTCTAGAAGTAACATATCAAAGCAAAATAGGAATTATTGTCCACTGTTCATGCACGATTTACTTTGCATACCAGGGAGTGTCAATAAACAAGGAAAGGGAGGAGGGCAGAGCAAGATGTGACATAAAAAACTTCAGTGATCATTGTCCCCAATAAGAAGACCAACATAACAATTACCTACAGAGAAAAAACACCTTCATAAGAACTAAGAACCAGGTGAGCACTCATAGTACCTGAGTTTACATTTGTATTCCTGAAAGAGGCACTGAAGAGATGAAGAGACGTTCTGAGTGGCCAAAGCCACCACTCCCACCCCGTGCAGCAGCACTGGGGTTAGGAGAGCATCTCTGGACACCAGGCGAGAAAGAACAGAGCCATTCAGAGACAATGAGCTCAGCGCTGTCTTGTTAGGGCAGAAAGGAAAACCAGACCAAAGTCACCTGATGCCCGTCCACAGAAAGATCATTTAAACCAGTCTAGCCAGAGGCAATCACAGATCCCAGTGGTCTAAACTTGAGTGACTGTAAACCTCATCACAGAGGGCTACATCACTCTGTGTCTCCAAGTCAACTGGAAAGTCAGTCTAGACCAGAAGGACTGCAACTCTTAGGTGAGTCCGAGTGTGGAAACAGGCCCAGAGACTGTTGCCTGTGGCGGGGAGGGGGTGGAGTGAGGGGGGCAAGTAAAATACTGAGACACTAGCTAGGGCTGCCCAGGGAGGCCTGGCCTCAAGCCTCCCCTAACCCCAGGCTGCACAACTCAACAGTTCCAAAAGAGAGCCTTTCCTTCTGCTTAAGGAGAGGAGAGGGAAGTGTAAAGAGGATTTCATCTTGTATCTAGGATACCAGCTCAGCCACAGCAGGATAGGGGACCGGTCAGAGTTGTGAGTCTCCCATTCCAGGCCCTGGCTCCAAGATGACATTTCTAGATACACTCTTGGTCAGAGGGAATCCTGCTACCTTGAAGGAGAAGACCCAGTCCTGGCAGCATTCGTCACCTGCTAACTAAAGAGCTCTTGGACCCTGAATAACCAGCAGTGAGCTTCTGAAATTTGGTGGTTTCAGGTGAAACTGAGCATATAACCAGTGGTGGTGGCTACAGGGCAAAACTCCTTCTGCTTGGAAAAAGCAGAAAAAAAAAAGTAAAAGGATCTTTGCCTTGTACCTTAGCTACCACCATGACGATGGAAGGATATAGCACCACGTGATTTCTTGGGACCCCATATTCCAGGACTTGACTTTTGGATGGGCATTTCTGTGCATGCCCTGGGCCAGAGATGAGCCCAATCTCCTGAAGGGCGAGTACCAGGCCTTAAGGGAACATTGGTGGCAGTCTGGTGGTACTCCTTTTGGCCTGAACTGGTGGTGGCTACAAAGTAAAGGTCCTCTGGCTTTGAAAAGGGGAGGGGAGAGTAGAAAGAATTGAATTTTGTGATTTGAGTGCCAGTTTAGATGCACTTATAGAACATCAAGTGGACTTCTTAGGTTTTTGGGTATTGTCCCTGATTCCAAGACAGCACATCTGGACCAACCCACAATTTGGGGGACCTTGCCATTCTTAAGGGAAGGAAACGGACTTGGCTGACTTTGCCACCTGTTGACTATAAAGCTCCAGGGTCTTGAGTGAACACATGCAGTAGCCAAGGAGAGGTTACAGCAGGCCTTGGGTGAGACGTAGTGCTGTGCTGGCTTCAAGTCCTCTGACCCAGTGCAGTTACAATGGTGGTGGCCAGAGGTGCAACTGTATGACTCGACCTCCAGCTTTAAGTGGTTGAGCAGAGAGAGAGAGAGAGAGAGAGAGAGAGAGAGAGAGAGACTGAGACAGTAAGCTTGGCAGAAAGTAAAGGAAGAGAATAAGAATCCTTGCCTGGTAATCCAGAGAATTCTCCTGGATCTTGTCCAAGATCATCTAGGCGGTCCCTCTAAAAGTCTGCAAGAGCAACAGCATTGCTGGGCCTGGGGTGCCTGCTAAAGCAGACACAAGTTAGATCACAACACCCAAGTCTTTTCAAATAGCTGGAAAGCCTTCCCCAAAAGACAGGCTGTAAGTAAGCTCAAACAGTGAAGACTACAAAGATACGAACCCTTCGATATCCAGACACTGAAGAACAGCTACTAGCATTAGCATCATCCAGGAAATCATGACCTCATCAAATGAAGTAAATAAGGGACCTGAGAGAAATACAGATACGTGACTTTACAGACAGAGAATTCAAAATAGCTGTGTTGAGGAAACCAAACAAACAAACAAACAAACAAACAAACAAACAAACAAAAAAACCAAAATGTAACACAGAGAAGGAATTCAGAATTCTATCAAATAAACTTAACAAAGATATGGAAGTAATTAAAAAATCAAGTAGAAATTCTGAAATTCTGAAAAAATGTAACTGATATACTGACGAATGTGTCTGAGTGCTTTATTGGCAGAACGGATCAAGCAGGCAAAAGAATTAGTGAACTTGAAGACATAACAAAGTTAAAGACAAAAAGGGACAAAAATAATAAACCATGAAGCACACCTACAGAATCTAGAAAATAGCCTTTAAAAATGGGCAATTCAAAGAGTTATTGTCCTTAAAGAGAATGTAGAAAAGAGATAGGGGGAGAAAGTTTATTCAAAGGAACACTAACAAAGAACTTCCAAAATGTAGAGAAAGATACCAATATCCAAGTACAAGAAGGTTATAGAAGACAAAGCAGATTAAACTCAAAGAAGACTATCTCAAAGCATTTAATAATCAAACTGCCAAAGATCAAAGACAAAGAAGGGATCCTAAAAGCAGCAAGAGAAAGTAAACAAATAAACAAATAACATAACGAAGCTCCAGTATGTCTGGCAGCAGACTTCTCTGTGGAAACCACAGACATCAGGACGAAGTGGCATGACATATGTACAGTGCTAAAGGAGAAAACATTAGTCGTAGAATATTATATCCAGTGAAAATAGCCTTCAAACATGGAAAAGAAACAAAGACTTTGACAAACAAAATGTGAGGGATTTCATGAACATTAGACCTGTCCTACAAGAAATGCTAAAGGGAGTACTGCAATCAGAAAGAAAAGGACATTAATGAGCAATAAATAATCATCTGAATGTACAAAACTCACTGGTAATATTAAGTACACAGAAAAGCAAAGAATGTTACAACACTGCAGTGGTAGTGTGTAAACTACTCTTATCCTATGCAGAAAGACTAAATGATAAACTAATCAAAAATAATAACTATGGCTACGTTTCAAGACATAGTGAATACAGTACGATATAAATAGAAACCACAAAATTTAAAAAGGAGTGTTATAAAAGTTAAGGTGTAGAATTGTTACTAGTTTTATTTTTGCTTGTTTATGCAAATAATGTTAAATTGTTATCAGGTTAAAATAATGGGTTATGAGATACTATTTACAAGCCTAATGGTAATTTCAAACAAAAAAAAACATAAAATATAAACACAAAAATATAAAAAGCAAGAAACTATTTCATATCACAGGAAAAACCATCTCCACTAGAGGAAGACAGGAAGGAAAGAAACAAAAAAGAAAAGAGCACAAAACAATCAGAAAATAAATAACAAAATGGAAAGAATAAGTCCTTACTTATCAATAATAACATTGAATCTAAATGGACTAAACTCTCCAGACAAAAGATTCAGACTAGATAAATAAGTGAAAAAAAAAAAAAGAAAGAATCACCAATCTGTTGTCTATAAAAAACACACTTCACTTATAAATACACACATAGACTGAAAACGAAGAGATGATAAGAGATAGTCTATGCCAGTGGAAACCAAAACAGAGCAACTGATCTCAGAAAAAAATATATTTCATGACAAAAACTGTAAGTAGAAACAAATAGTCCCTATATGATGATAAAGGTATTAATTCAGCAAAAAGATATCATAATTGTAAATATATATGAACCAAACACTGGAGCACCCAGATATATAAAGGAAATATTATTAGAGCAAAAGACAGAGATAGGCCCCAATATAATAATAACTGGAGATTTCTACACCCCACATTCAGCATTGGACAGATCTTCCAGACAGAAAATCAACAAAGAAACATCAGACTTAATCTGTGCTGTAGATCGAATACGCATAATATATATTTACAGAATATTTCATCCAAGAGCTGCAGAATACACATTCTTTTCCTGAGCACATGGATCATTCTAAAGGATACATCTTATGTTAGGTCACAAAACAAGTCTTTAAACTTTCAAAAAATTGAAATCATATTAAGCATCTTCTCTGACCACAATGTAATAAAACTAAAAATTAATAGCAAGAAGAATTTTGGAAACTATACAAATACATAAAATTATATGCTCCTGATGAACAGTGGGTCAAGGAAGAAATTAATAAGAAAATTGAAAAAAAAATTTTGACTCAAATGATAATGGAAACATAAAATTCCTACAGGATAAAGCAAAAGCGGTAATGAGAAGAAAATTTACAGCTATAAGCATCTACATCAAAAAAAAGAGGGAAAACTCCAAATAAATGATCTAATGATGCGTCTTAAAGAATTAGAAAAGCAAGAGCAAACCAAACCCAAAACTAGTAGAATAAAAGAAACAATAAAGGTCATAGCTGAAATAAATAAAATTGAAATAAAAAATACAAATTATCAATGAAAGAGACAGTACATTTTTTGAAAAGTTAAACAAAATGGACAAACCTTTGGCCACACTAAGAACAAAAAAGATCCAAATAAATAAAACCAGAAATAAAAAAGAAGATATCACAACTGATACTGCAGAAATTCAGAAGATAGTTAGTGGTTACTATGAGCAACTATATGCTGATAAATTGAAAAATCTGGAAGAAATGAACAAATTCCTAAATACATATATTCTACTAAGAGTGAAGCAGGAAGAAATCCAAAACCTCAATAAACCAATAGCAAGTAACACAATCAAAGCTATAAAAGAAGTCTCAGAGTGAAGAAAAGCCTAAGATACAATGGATCCACTGCTGAACTCTATGAAACATTTAAAGAAAAGAATACCAATTGTACTCAAACTATTCCAAAGAGCAGAAAAGGAGGGAATAATTCCAAACTCATTCTATGAGGCCAGTATTACTTCAATACTCAAACCAGACGAAGACACATCAAGAAATGAAAACTACAGGCCAATATCTCTGACAAATACTGATGCAGAAAACCTCAACTAAACACTATCAAACTGAATTCAACAATATGTTAGAAAGATCATTTATCATGACCAAGTGGTATTATCCCTGCAATGCAAAGGTGGTTCAACACATGCAAATCAATCAACATGATACATCGGATCAGCAGAATGAAAAATAAAAATCATAATTATTTCAATTGGTACTGAAAAAGCATTTGACAACATTAAAATCACTTCATAATAAAAATCCTCAAAAAACTGGGTATTGAAAGAACGCAACTCTTCATAATAACAGTCATATATGACAGACCCAAAGCTAGTATTATACTGAATGGGAAGAAACTGAAATCCTCTCCTCTAAGATCTAGAACATGACAAGGATGCCTACTCTCACCACTATTATTCAGCATGGTACTGGAAGGCCTACTTAGAGCATTCAGACAAGAGAAAGTTTTAAACTGCATCTAAATTGAAAAGACACAAGTTAAATTATTCTTGTTTGCTAATGATATGATCTTGTATTTGGAAAAACCTAATAGAAAAACTATTACAGACTGCTGGGAAGATGGCCGGCCAAGAACAGCTCAGGATTTCAGCTCCCAGTGAAAATGCAGAGGGTGAGTGGACGTCGCATTTCCAGACAAATTTTTATTGCCCACAGACCAGGAGATTCCCAGGCGGTAGGGTTGCCAGTGCGGCTGTTTCGGCACGTGGCTGATTTGGCCCACGCGACTGCTTTGATCGCACCCTGCCAGGCGGTCCTCTGTACAAAAATCATTGGTCTGGGAGCCCTCTTAGCTGGTGATTGGAGCCCTGAGACGGCAGACTTGCCCATTCATCTGAAATAGCGAGCCAGGCCAGGAGATTCTTAGGCAAAAAACCTGCCAGGAACCTCAGCACCGCTCCTTCAGCCGGCTCAGTGAGTTGCGGCATGGGACATCCCGGCGCCTTTTCAACAGGCGACTGGAACGCTGGGTCGCTCAACTGAAAAAAAAAAAAGACTCTGAGTCAGGGAGCCAGGTGATCAGGCTCAGTTGGTCCCACCCCACCCCAACAACAACAACATCTGTGGGGGAGGGGCGTCCACCATAACTGAGACTGTCCACCACTATGGAGGCAGCCTACCGTTGCTGAGGCAACCCGCCATTGCCGAGGCAACCTGCCACTACAGAGAGAGTCCGCCATAACAGAGGCAGGCCACCATTGCCGAGGCAGTTCTCACTATACCCATATAAACAGGATTGCAGGGAAGACCAAACAGCAGCTGGGCAGAGCCCACAGCAGCTCAGCAAAGCCTCTGCAGGCAGACAGTAACTAGGCAGCAGCAGACTTAAACGTACCTGCCCAGCAAATGTGAATGAACGACGGAGCTCATAGCTCAGGACCTGGGCCCCAGTAAAGGACTAACTGTCTCCTCAAGCAGCTCCCTGACTCCCCTAGATCCAAAGAGTCACCTCATAAAGGAGAGAACAGACTGATATTTGGCAGGCATCCTTCTGGGACAAAGATAGCAGAAGAGGAAACTGGTAGCAACCCTTACTTTCTGCAGCTGCTGCAGGTGATCCCCAGGCAAGCAGGGCCTGGAGTGGACCTCAGCAGTCCTAAAGCAGAGGGGCCAGACTGTTAGAAGGAAAGCTAAGAAAAAGAAGTAACTTCAGCATCCACAAACTGGAAGCTTACTCAGAGACCCAAGCTGAAAGACAGTAACTACAAAGACAACAGGTGGATAAACCCACAAAGATGAGAAGAAACCAGCGCAAAAAGATGAAAACTCCCAAAACCAGAACACCTCTTCTCCTAAAAGGGATCACAACTCCTCACCAGCAAGGAAACAAGACCAGATGGAGAAAGTGTGATGAAATGACAGAATCAGACTTCAGAAGGTGGGTAGTAAGAAACTACAGTGAGCTAAAAGAATATGTTCTAAACCAAAGCAAAGAAACTAAGAATGTTGAAAAAAGATTAGATGAAATGCTAATGAGAATGGACAACATAGAGAGGAGTATAAGTGAATTGATGGAGCTGAAAAACACAACATGAGAACTTCTCAAAGCATGCACAAGTTTCAACAGCCGAATTGACCAAGCAGAAGAAAGGATATTAGAGGTCGAAGATCAACTCAATGAAATAAAACGAGAAGGCAAGAACAGGAAAAAAAGGACAAAAAGGAATGAACAAAATCTTCAAGAAATGTGGGACTATGTGAAAAGACCTAATCTACATTTGACAGGTATACCTGAACGTGACAAAGAGAATGAGTCCAAGCTGGAAAATACTCTTCAGGATATTATCCAGGAAAACTTCCCCAATCTAGCAAGGCAGGTCAATATTCAAGTCCAGGAAACACAGAGAACACCACAAAGATATTCCTCAAGAAGAGCAACCCCAAGGCACATAATCGTCAGATTCACCAGGGTTGAAATGAAAGAGAAAATGCTAAGGGCAGCCAGAGAGAAAGGTCGGGTTACCCACAAAGGGAAGCCCATTAGACTCACAGCAGATCTCTCAGCAGAAACCCTACAAGCCAGAAGAGACTGGGGGCCAATATTCAACATCCTTAAAGAAAAGAACTTTCAACCCAGAATCTCCTATCCAGCCAAACTAAGTTTCACAAGTGAAGGAAAAATAAAATCCTTTGCGAACAAGCAAGTACTCAGAGATTTCATCACCACCAGACCTGCTCTACAAGAACTCCTGAAAGAGGCTCTACACATATAAAGGAACAACCAGTACCAGCCACTCCAAAAACACACCAAATGGTAAAGAGCATCAACACAATCAAGAATCTGCATCAACTAACGAACAAAAGAGCCAGCTAGCATCAAAATGGTAGTATCAAGCTCACACATAACAATACCATCCCTAAGTGTAAATGGACTAAATGCCCCAATCAAAAGACACAGACTGGCAAATTGGATAAAAAGCCAAAACCCATTAGTGTGCTGTATCCAGGAAACCCATCTTACATGCAAGGATACGCAAAGGCTCAAAATAAAGGAATGGAGGAAGATCTACCAAGCAAATGGAGAGCAAAAAAAAGCAGGAGTTGCAATTCTCATCTCTGATAAAATAGGCTTTAAAGCAACAAAGATCAAAAGAGACAAAGAAGAACATTACGTAATGGTAAAAGGATCACTGCAACAAGAAGAGCTAACGATCCTAAATATATACGCACCCAATGAGCACCGAGATACATAAGGCAAGTTCTTAATGACTTACAAAGAGACTTAGACTCCCACACAATAATAGTGGCAGACTTTAACACCCCATTGTCAGTATTAGACACATTAACCAGACAGAAAATTAACAAGGATATCCAGGACCTGAACTCAGACCTGAAACAAGCAAACCTAATAGACATTTACAGAACTCTCCACCCCAAATCCACAGAATATACATTCTTCTCAGCACCACATCACACCTACTCTAAAATTGACCACATAATTGGCAATAAATCACTCCTCAGCAAATACAAAAGAATGGAAATCATAACAAACAGTCTCTCAGACCACAGTGCAATCGAGTTAGAACTCAGAATGCAGAAACTAACTCAGAACCGCACAGCTTCATGGAAACTGAACAACTTGTTCTTGAATGTTGACCGGATGAACAATGAAATGAAGGCAGAAATAAAGATGTTCTTTGAAAACAACGAGAATGAAGACACAACATACCAGAATCTCTGGGACATATTTAAAGCAGTCTCTAGAGGAAAACATATAGCAATAAGTGCCCATATGAGAAGAAAAGAGAGATATAAAATTGAAACCCTAGGATGAACACTGAAAGAGCTAGAGGAGCAAGATAAAAAAAACTCAAAGCCTAGCAGAAGACAAGAAATAACTAAGATCAGAGCAGAACTGAATGAGACAGAGACACAAGAAACCCTTCAAAAAATCAATAAATCCAGGAGCTGGTTTTTGAACAGATCAACAAAATAGATAGACCACTAACCAGATTAATAAAAAAGAAAAGAGACAATAACCGAATTGATGCAATAAAAAACGATAAAGGGGATATCACCACAGATTCCACAGAAATCCAAACCATCATCAGAGATTATTACAAACAACTCTATGCACATAAACTAATAAACTTGGAAGAAATGGATAAATTCCTGGACACCTGCATCCTCCCAAGCCTAAACCAGGAAGAAGTTGAAACCCTGAATAGACCAATAACAAGGTCTGAAGGTGAGGCAGCAATTAAGAGCCTACCACCCAAAAAAAGCCCAGGTCCAGATGGGTTCACAGCCGAATTCTACCAGACATACAAAGAGGAGCTGGTACCATTCCTTCTGAAACTATTCCAAATAATCCAAAAAGAGGGAATCCTTCCCAAATCATTTTATGATACCAAAACCCGGCAGAGACTCAACAAGAAAAGAAAACTTCAGGCCAATATCCATGAAGAACATAGATGCAAAAATCTTCAATAAAATACTGGCAAGTTGATTGCAACAGCACATCAAAAAGCTTATCCACCATGATCAAGTAGGCTTCATCATGGGGATGCGAGGCTGGTTCAACATACGCAAGTCCATAAACGTAATTCACCACATAAACAGAACCAAAGACAGAAACCACATGATTATCACAATAGATGCAGAGAAGGCTTTCAACAAAATTCAACAGCCCTTTATGCTAAAAACCCTCAATAAACTAGGTATTGATGGAATGTATCTCAAAATAATAAAAGCTATTGATGACAAACCAACAGCCAACATCATACTGAATGGGCAAAAACTGGAAGCATTCCCTTTGAAATCTCGCACTAGACAAGGATGCCGTCTCTCACCACTCCTATTCAATATAGTACTGGAAGTTCTAGCCAGAGCAATCAGGCAAGAAAAAGAAATAAAGGGTATTCAAATAGGAAAGGAGGAAATCAAATTGTCTCTATTTGCACATGACATGATTGTATATCTAGAAGACCCCATCGTCTCAGCCCCAAATCTCCTGAAACTGATAAGCAACTTCAGCAAAGTCTCAGGATACAAAATCAATGTGCAAAAATCACAAGCATTCCTACACACGAATAACAGACTTAAAGAGAGCCAAATCAAGAAAGAACTGCCATTCATAATTGCCACAAAGAGAATAAAATACCTAGGAATACAACTAACAAGGAACATAAAGGACCTCTTCAAGGAGAACTACAAGCCACTGCTCAATGAAATAAGAGAGGACACAAACAGATGGAGAAACATTCCATGTTTATGATTAGGAAGAATCAACATCGTGAAAATGGCCATACTGCCCAAAGTAATTTACAGATTCAATGCTATTCCCATCAAGCTACCAATGACCTTCTTCACAGAACTGGAAAAAATCACCTTAAACTTCACATGGAACCAAAAGAGAGCCCACAGCAAAAAGAACAAAGCAGGAGGCATCACACTACCGGACTTCAAACTATACAACAAGGCTAGAGTAACCAAAACAGCATGGTACTGGCACCAAAACAGAGATATAGATCAAAGGAACAGAACAGAGGCCTCGGAGAAAACACAACATATCTACAACCATCCAATCTTTGACAAACCTGAAAAAAAATAAGCAATGGGGAAAGGATTCCCTGTTTAATAAATGGTGTTGGGAAAACTGGCTAGCCATGTGCAGAAAGCAGAAACAGGACCCCTTCCTGACACCTTACACCAAAATTAACTCCAGATGGATTAAAGACTTAAGCATAAGACCTAACACCATAAAAACCCTAGAAGAAAATCTAGGCAAAATCATTCAGGACATAGGCGTAGGCAAGGACTTCTTGACCAAAACACCAAATGCATTGGCAACAAAAGCCAAAATAGACAAATGAGACCTAATCAAACTCCACAGCTTCTCCACGTCAAAAGAAACAGTCATTAGAGTGAATTGGCAACCAACAGAATGGGAAAAATTTTTGCAGTCTACCCATCTGACAAGGGGCTGATATCCAGAATTTACAAAGAACTAAAACAGATCTACAAGAAAAAAACAAACAAGCCCATTCAAAAGTGGGCAAAGGATATGAACAGACATTTTACAAAAGAAGACATACAGGAGGCCAACAAACATATGAAAAAATGCTCATCATCACTGGTCATCAGAGAAATGCAAATCAAAACTACATTGAGATACCATCTCACGCCAGTTAGAATGGCAATCATTAAAAAATCTAGAGACAACAGATCCTGGAGAGGATGTGGAGAAATAGGAACTCTTTTACACTGTTGGTGGGGGTGTAAATTAGTTCAACCATTGTCAAAGACAGTGTGGCGATTCCTCAATGACCTAAAAATAGAAATCCATTTGACCCAGCAATCCCATTACTGGGTATATATCCAAAGGATTATAAATTGTTCTTCTATAAGGACACATGCACACGAATGTTCACTGCAGCACTGTTTACAATAGCAAAGGCCTGGAACCAACCCAAATGCCCATCGATGATAGAATGGACAGGGAAAATGTGGTACATATACACCATGGAATATTACGCAGCCATCAAAAACAGTGAGTTTGTGTCCTTTGTAGGGACATGGATGAACCTGGAAATCATCATTCTCAGCAAACTGACACAAGAGCAGAAAAATCAAACACCGCATGTTCTCACTCATAGGCGGGTGTTGAACAATGAGGACACATAGACACGGAGAGGGGAGCACTACACACTGGGGTCCGTTAGGGGGAAATGGAGGAGGGACGGGGGATGGGGAGGTGGGGAGAGATAGCATGGGGAGAAATGACAGATACAGGTGATGGGGAGGAAGGCAGCAAATCACACTGCCATATGTGTACCTATGCAACAATCTTGCATGTTCTTCACACGTACCCTAAAACCTAAAATGCAATAAAAAAATTAAAAAAATAAAATTAAAATAAAGTTAATATTGTTAAGTGTAAAAAAATAAAACTATTACAAAAGAAACACAAGAAAACTTAGAAATGATAAATTCAGTAAAGTTGCAGGATACAAAATCAAGAGATAAAAATCAATAGCATTTATATATGCTAACAGTGAATTATGTGAAAAAGAAAATTTTTAAAAGTAATTCCATTTACAATAGCCACAAATAAAATTAAATACATACACATTTACCAAAGAAATGAAAGAGCTCTATAATGAAAACTATAAACTGATGTAGGAAAATGAAGAATATACCAGAAAATAGAAAAATATTCCATGTTCATGGGTTAGAAGATTCAATATTGTTAAAATGTCCATACTACCCAAAGCAATCCATAGATCCAATGCAATTCCCATCCATCTACCAATGACCTTCAGAGATAGAAAAAGTAATCCTAAAATTTCTCTGGAATCTCAAAAGATCCAGAAAATCAAAAACTATCCTAAGCATAAAGAACAAATTTGGAGGAATGTCATTACCCAACTTCAAATTATGCTGCAGAGCTATAGCAACCAAAACAGTGTGATACTGGCATGAAAACATAAAGATAGACCAACGGACAAGAATAGAGAACCCAGAAACAAATCCACACACCTACAGTGAACTCATTTTTGAAAAAGACACTAAGAAAATACACTGGGGCAAAGACAGTCCTTTAAATGTTGCTGGGAATACTGGAATATGCAAAAGAATAAAACTAGACTCCTATTTCTCACCAAATAAAAAGTTAAGTCAAAGCACATTAAATTCTTAAATCCAAGACCTCAAAATATCAAACTACTACAAGAAAACTTTGGGGGATACTCCAGGATATTGGTCTGGGCACAAATAACATGAGCAATACCCCACAGGTACAGTCAACCAAAGCAAAAATGAACAAATGAAATCGCATCACATTGAAAAGCTTCTTCACAGCAAAGGTATAAAAAACAAAGTGAACAGACAACCCATGGAATGGGAGAAAATATTTGCCAACTGTCTATCTGACAAGGAATTGATAGCCAGAATATAAGAAGCTGAAACAACTCTATGAGGAAAAAAGTCTAATAACCTGATTAAAACACGGGCAAAAAATTTGAATAGACATTTCTCAAAAGAAGACATACAAATGGCAAACAGGTATAGACAAAGGTGCTCAATACCACTGATCATTACAGAAATGCAAATCAAAACTACAATGAAATATCATGTTACCTCAGTTAAAATGGCTTATATGCAAAAGACAAGCAATCACAAATGCTGGCAACGATGTGGAGAGAAGGAAACCCTTGTGCACCGTGTGGGAATGTAAATTAGTACAACCACCATAGAGAACAGTTTGAAGGTTTCTCAAAAATCCAAAAATTGAGCTACCATATGATCTAGCAATCCTACTGCTAAGAATATATCCCAAAGAAAGGAAATCAGTATATAAAAAAGATACCTGTATTCCTATGTTTGTTGCAGGACTGCTCACGATAGCTAAGATTTGGAAGCAACCTAAATGTCCATCATCAGGTGAATGGATAAATAAAATGTAGTACCTATACAAAATGAAGTACTATTCAGCCATAAAAAAGAATGAGATCCAATGGTTTGCAATAATATGGTTAAAACTGGAGATTATTATGTTAAGTAAAATAAGTCAGGTGAAAGACAAATATCATATGTTCTCACTTATTTGTGGGATATAAAAGTAAAAAAAAAATTGAACTCATGAACAGAGAGTAGAAAGATGGTTATCAGAAGCTGGAAAGGGTAGTGGGGGCTGGGGGAAGGTAGAAGGTGATGATTAATGGGTTAAAAAATAATAGAAATAATGAATAAGACACACTGTTTGATAGTACAACAGGGTGACTACAGTTAATAATAACTTAATTGAATATTTTAAAACAACTTACATAAGGTAATTGGATTGTTTGTAACTCAAAGGATAAATATTTGAGGACATGGATACCCCATTCTCCATGACATGCTTATTTCACATTACATCCCTGTATCAAAACATCTCATGTACTTCATAAATATATACACCTCTTACATGTTTGCACTTAAATGTGTCATTTATTAATTGGCAGGATAGTTAATAATTATAAATCTATGCATTTAAGTCGAACTACTTTTATTTTCACCTCTTGTTTGCATTATAGATTCTGCTTGCCTAAAAGAGAAACAGACTGATTATTTCATAAAGGTAAGTACAACAGGAAATTTGTAGAAAATACTTGTAGAATTAAGACTCTAGTTAATGTTCTGTTTCTTGATTCATAGAAGTTAGTATAGTTTTCAAAAAATGTTACCACTCTGCTGCCTCTCCTGGCATATTTTAGGACTAGAATCTAAATGATCTGGTTACAAGTCCAGTGGCCCCTTTATTTACTGACCATGATGTATTTCATCTACACATATTTCATCAAATTTTAAATATTTTTCCACATCTGTCTGGCATTGGGAAATGCTTTACATGAACAGTAATTTCTACTAGTTCTTTAGTTCATATTTGTTTAAATGTCTTAAAATAATATTTTAAAACATTTAATGTAAATCATATTTCCAAAATATGCTAGCATGCCACTTGACATTTAAGTATTAATACGTTTCCAAAGCACTTTATGACATTTTACATTTACATTTATTACTGTTAGTAGGTTATCTGACTTGTCCAAATGTAAGCCGAGATCCAGTCAAACATCTAAGATATTTCAAAATATTTACTATATTTACAGAGCATATGGCATGAGAGATAATTTAAAAAATGACAAAACACGGCAAGTCAAACGAAAGCATAAAATCACATCCTGTGGAAATCTATAAGCCCACGAAATAATCTTGTTGTTGCTGACCATGAATCACTTTTCAGATCATCAGTAACCCATGGTCAAAGCAACGAATAGCATTCTGTTTGCTCAGTAAAAATGTAAGTATTCTTGATTTCCTAAAACTACAACAGTTTGGTTGTGCTTTGTAAGTGGTCATTTGAGCAACAGGAAGGTAGACTGATGAGTAGGCTATTACTCAAAGCAAGCCAGTTGAGACACTGATAGAATATAACAGGAAATACGTATCTAAGTTTCAGAGCAATTATTTTACTTTAGGATGTGACACTTTTGGAATGTTAGGATCAAAGCAGATGTACACAAAGCTACAGATACATATTCATGGGCCAGAAGTAACACTTAAAAAGGAATGTAATTCAGTCCCCCAAAAAACTATTTGGCATTGTGTCTAACTGTATGACTAGTTTTCATTTGCTTCAAGTTGTGTTTCAGCATTTCATATTTCCTCCATTTACAAGTACCAGTAATAGCTTTTAGAATGAGTAAGAATCACAGTGCAATTAGATAGCTTTGCTTGAGCTATCTATTCCAAAATAGTTGCAACGGATGAGAGTTTTAGCATTCTGGATAGAAAAGTAAACAGCTTCCCAGCTGGTCTTCTTGCTCATTTATGCATTAATTCAACAAATATTTGTTAAGAGACTTCTTTGTACGTCAGAAACTGTGTAAAACTCAACATAAGATAGAAAATAGTTGTATGTCCACAGGAGAGAGAAAATAGGTAAGACATAGTTATTATTCCTACACATTTCACTTGTTGATCCTCGTCCCATTTAGGTCACTATACACTATGTCAAACCAACGTCTTACTGTAAACTGTCAAAACATCGGTCTACACATGCCATTTTCAAGACAACACCTACCACCTCCTTAGCCTACTACAACCTAGCTTCCCCTCATTATTTCATTAAAACCATATTCTTAAAGGCCACCAGTAAACAAGATATCAATTGCCTTTCTCAATACTCGGCCTCAGTATTGCATTGAGCACAGCTGGATGCACTTCCTTCTTGACGTTTCTCCTTTAACTTATATGATAGTATAGCCACATATTTAAGTTGAAGTTTCTGTATTATTTCTGGTTAAAAGCTTTAGGAGTCTGGGTATGTTTCACTGTTTCCTTTTCCCTGTTTCCCTGACCAGAAATTGATAACAGGAGATATTTCTCTAGCCTAGAACCTGGCATGAAGATGACATGTAGCAGAGTGGTAGCTGGTCAGCAGTACTCACACAACATGAGAAAGAAACAAAATGTTGTTACAATAATCTGCCCTGATTTAGGGGGCATTTGTCACTGCAGAATTATCTGGCCCATCCTGAGAAATGTGGGGCCTTTGGGGTTATGCAGTCCACAGACTAAACAACTGTGTATGGCAGCCCAGGCACTGCATTTAACGTTCTTCCAGAGATTCTTCAAAAACACTAAAATATCTGCCAAATATGAATAAATACAGATTTTGTCAACCATGAGAGAAAACTGTTTTAATTTCTATTTTAATTTCACTTTCCAACCTAACCGAATAAATCATCTACTCATGATACATAAGATCACAGGCATGGTCTCCCCACCCTCCAATGTCATAGAAGCCATTATACATACATTTTTCATTTTGTTGAAAAAAAAAAAAAAAGGTAAGTAAATACTTTCAGCTTTTCATTCCTGACTACAGAGGATGAAAGTATAGATGTTTTTCTAATTATTGTAAGGTATTTTTAAAAACCATAAAGATATTTTAATATTAAACTAATTGTTTAAAGTGTGTAAGTATTTGGAACTAAGAACCATGTCTAGTGTCCTTCATAACAGCACTTACATAGTTGCACATAATAATAACAGGTGGTATTACCAAATGCTTGTTCCATTAAATTAAAAATTTCCTTTGGGAGAGTAATTGCTTCTACAATAAAACGATCACCCATGTTCAATATTTAAAAAAAAAAAACTGGTCCATTAGATATTCTAAGCCTATATTCCAAATAAGATATGAAAACATGAAATAATTTATCATATTTTCAATAGGTACACAGAAATCTAGTACTTGTTTTGAGAATTGAAATCAAAAGCGTCTGTCAGACTGCATTTGCGAACTTGATTTGTAGGGACAAGACACACTGTAATTTTTAATTGAATACTTAACACCATAGTTTAAAAGAAATCATTGGTTACCAAAAGATAATACCATTTCAACTTCCAGTAAGAAGAATTTATTTACTTCTACTTCCATTAAGAAGAAGCTCTTCACTTCTTCCACTTTCTAGATAATTTGTCCTACACTCATGCTAGCAAAATCTTTATTCTCTTCAGCAGAAAACTTAACCAGCAGAGTCAGAGTCATAATGATCCCAAGCAATAACAATCACTTCCAGTCTGTCCCACTTCAGTCCAGATTCGTCTCTGCTCATTACACCCGGACTCTATTCTGCTCATTAACCGGGCTCAGACATTTTTCACTCTCCTTAGAACCCGACACTGTAGTTATATTTGCTCTGATTTCCATTGCCCCATGACCTTAATGCCACCTGCAACTCACCAAATTCTTACATCAATTACATTTAAAAATGCTTATTATATATTTTAAAAGTGTAAGCCATTATACCTTTCAGAAGATATACTGTTTATAATAATTTACAAAAATAATATTATGTTGAAAATATTACATATGTTACAAATCCCTGAAGTGGAATTTAGGCAAACTCTCTTGCAATTTCAGAGAACAGCAAGATTGCATTTTGTTGAAGACATCTGAGGTAATCCTGGAGAGTATAGGTGGGATCTCCAAGGAAGAGTGAAAGACGTGTGGTCAGGGATGACAGCAGAAGGAAAGGAACACAAATGTGAAAAGAAAAACACTTAACAACAAAGTGACCAGTTTTCCTCTATCTATATATGTAGTAGGGTAGTAATAAAAATGTTTGAAATGGTAGCATAAGGCCCTGATGTGAAGGGTCATACATATTAAACTGTGAATTCCATATTCAATTTAGCTGGCAGTGGTGAGAAAGAAAGAGTATTGATAAGAATTCTGTTCTGACAGTATTAAATTGGCCTCAGAATGGATCAGGAAATGAAAAAAGAGAGAGTCCATTAAATGAAAGTTCCAAAAAGAGTTAATAAGACCGTCAAATAGAATGTGGGTGGTAGGAATAAAGGTACGTGGTATCATGAAAGCAGAGCCAATAAAATCTGACAATTAATTAGTTGTGAAGACAGAGAAAGTAAAGTAAGACTTAATCATGAAAAAGATTGTCTCTGAAAATATCATCTGCCTACTGGGAACCATGTATGCCCTGTGAATATAATTTAGCATCAAATAACACCAAGTACTCAGTATTTCCAATTCAAAATTTTAAATAATATTTAAACCAAGTCTGTACTCTTTTTGTTTACAATTTTAAAGGAAATAATAACACTGAAAAGTAGCAGAGGAGAGAAAAATAAGCAACATGAGAGTTTTAAACTTTCAGAAATCTAACAGTCCACATAAACACATAAGAAATAAAATGAGATGTAAGAGATAGTATTTTTTTTTTCTTTCTTGAGACAGAGTCTCGCTCTGTTGCCAGGCGCCAGGCTGGAGTGCAGTGGCGCAATCTCGGCAGAGATAGTATTATTTTAACCATTTACTAATGCCTGAATTTATGACCAAATTAGCCATCTGTGGTTACATGGAGGCACAGAATATGACAGGATTAGATTTAAAGATGCTAATTAAACTATTCAAACAGCAAAGAGAGCAGTGATAGCTCCTGGCCCGATCTGGCAATACAAATATGCAAGATATATCTCTATGTGATACTCCTATTCTACTACTTATAAGAAGCAAGGATATGCATGAAAGTGTATCGTATATTTTAGGACATTTATGACAAATATATATGAACAAATATAATGAGATTGGCTGGTTACTCCTGTTGTCACCGGAAAAAGTAGAGAAAGAAAAGCTCAGGAATCGGAATTCCCAGTTTAAGCACCACAGAAACAACCTGAAGGCATCTGTGTGTGCCCACAAGAAGACTTCTATGTCCAGTAGCTACAGAATTGAAACTGTTAAATATCAAATGCAGAATATCCTCCTTCAACTGACTTAATCATGTAAGTGTACTCCCAGCTTTTCCGGGTGTCTGCTGTTACAGTGAGGGCACTGATTGGGAAGAGACAGGATTCTGTAAATTGGGTTCACGTGGGAATGGCTTTGATGCAGCCAGGATTACTGAGTTCTTAAATTCTGATGAGCCTTCTTTGCAAGTGGCAGAGGCTTCCCTGCCAGGAAAGCAGCCTCTCCGCCTCTATCTGAGGGAATTAGCCCTATACTGCCTGTGGAGACTGTAATGGTCTCCTCTGAGACAACTGCCTTCCACGTTGATGCTGAGTCTCCTCAGGACCCATCCACACTGTCCCTCTTTACCTCTAGACCTATTACTAGACTCAAGCCCCAGCAGGCCCCTAAAGGTAGGGTACAAATGTGAGTCCTAAGGAAGTGTCCTATATTCCAAAAGATCTACTTGAGTTTTCTAAATTTATACAGACAGAAATCCTGGAAACGCGTAGGAATGAACAGTAAGAGTATAGCATAACTCTGAATATAAAGTTAAGACAGGTTGAATTTGGTGATATGAGCTCAACAGGCAGAGATTTTGCACTCAATTTTGTAGTTTGGGGAGTTGGAAAAGGATTCTAGCAGTTTGTTTGCTTAGTTGGTTGAAATGTGGATCAAAAGATTACGAGTGAGTTGGTGATACCAGACCTGCCTTGGTTTAATGGAGGGAAGGGGATTTAAAAATTTAGAGAAATTGGAATATTAGAGTGAATTTGTCATTTAAGTCTTAATGTCATTTAAGTAGAACCCACAATTGGGAGCATCCAGAAGACATACCTTTCATGAATACTTTGAAAAGTAAATATGTGAGGGGAGTCCCAGCATCCTTGAAAGCTCTTTGCTTTCACTTATCTGCAAGCCAGGCCTTACAGTGGAAACTGTGGCTACTGAATTAGGAAACCTGAATGCAATGGAAGTAATCAGTCCCCAGGGTAGCAGGGGCTGATACAGCACTCATCTTCCCAAAGCAAAGTGGGAAGGGCTATGATAACACACAGCCGACTCGGAGCAGCCATCAGAATCATCTGTTGAGAAGGACTATGACATTGGCTGGTTAACAGTGTTTCTAAAAGTAAAGTAAGAAAATGAAGTTCCAAGTCAAGTGAACAGAAGTCAAGCTTGAATCATAAAAACAGAGAGTCATGTTTTCTCAATCAATTCCCAGACTTGAGCCAGTAAATAGACCCAGAACCTCTGAATGAGGAGAGGCTGGGTACCATTGATGAAGAACCTCAAAACACTGCCAAAAATTTACACCGTTCATCTTTCGCTCACCCTTCCTGACAGGAATCTATATCTTTTTACCAGGGTAAGAGCGCATTGGGAAAAAGTGAACAATCAGATCTTACAGGGACTACTGGATACTGGCTTTGAATTGGTGCTAATTCCAGGAGACCACATGGCTGTGGATATCAGCAAATAGAGTTTTTGCTGTTGTGTGCCATAGTTGGTCCACTGCATCCCTGATTCCATCTTTTGGTTATTTCCTTAGTTCAGAAATACATCCTTGCAACAGATATCCCCAGCTGGTGGCAGAATCCCAGTAGTTCCCTGACCTGCTGAGTGAGGTCTACTACCATAGGAAAGGGAAATGGAAGCTGCTAGAATGGTCTCCACCTAGGAAAATTGTAAACCAGAAGCAATACTACATTCCCAGAGGGACTGTAATAGTCAGTGCCATCATTGAGAACTTGACAGATTCAGAGATGCTGATTCCAACCACATCTGCAATCAACTTGCCTGTTTGGCCTGTGCGGGAGAAAGACAGATCCTAGGTAATGACAGCAGATGATTATCTGCTTAATCAGGTAGTTACTCCGATGGCAGCTGCTGCAGATGTGGTTTCGTTTCTTACCTAATATGCAGCTATTGATTTGGCAAATGCCTTTGCCTGCATTTCTATCAAAGGCCCACTAGAAGCAATGTGCTTTCAGCTGGCAAGGCCAGCAATATACCCTCACTGTCCTACTGCAGAGATGGATCATCTCTCTAGCTTTATGTAATAATTTAGTTCACAAGGATTTAATCACTTTTCCTTTCCATAACCCATCACACTGGTCCATTACATTGATAACACTATGCTGACTAGACCAAGTGAGCAAAAAGTAACAATTACTTTAGACTTACTGGTAAGACTTTTCCGTGTCAAAGTGAGAAATAAATCTGACAAAAATCCGGGGGTCTTTTTTTCTACCAGTGGTTTGGAGCATAACAGACATCCCTTCTAAGGTGAAGGGTAAGTTTTTGCATCTGACCCCTCCTGCAACCAGGAAATTTAAAAAAAAGGCACAATGCCTCGTGGGCTTCTTTGGCGTCTGAAGACAACATACTCATTTGTGTTATTCTCACCCGTTTACCAAGTGGCCAGAAAAACTGTTGTTTTGAGTGGAGCCAAAAACAAGAGAAAGTTCTTTCGCAGACCTAGTTTGCTATGCAAGCTGCTCTTCCACTATGAGCCACACAATTAGGCAGATCCAGTGGTGCTTAAAGTGCCAGTGGTAGATAGGGAAGGTGTTTGGAGCTTTTGGCAAGTCCCTACAGGTAAAGGGTAGCACGGGCCCCTGCAGGTCTGCAGCAAAGGCCCTTTGGATTTTGGAACAAAACGATCACATCATCTAAAAATAATTAGTCCTCTCTGAGAAACAGCTCTTGGCCTAGTATTGGGACGTAGTAGAGACTGAACACTTAAACATAGGCCACCAAGTTACCACGCAATTTGAGATGCTCATAATAAACTTGGTGTTAACTAACCTATGAGGCCATGAAGTTGGGCATGTAACCAATACTCCACCATCAAATTGAAGTAGTAAATACATTACTGAGCCCAAGCAGGCCCTGAATGCATAAAAAAGTTCCATAAAGAAATGGCTCAAATACCCATGATCCCCTCTCCTGCTCCAAAGCCTTCTCTCTCTCCTGTCTGCTCCTATGGCCTCATTGGCGGGGAGTCCCTAAATTTGGTTAAAAGAGAAGGGAAGCCTGGTACCTGATTTATAGATGTCTTGTGTGCAGGTACCACTCAAAAGTGGGCAGGTACAGAACTACAGCTCCTTTCTGAAACATTTCTTAAACACTGGTAAGGGGGAATCTTCTCAGTGAGCAGAATTTTGGGCAGTGAACCTAATTGCTCACTTTGCTTGGAAGGAGAAATGGCCAGACCTGAAATTCTGTACCACAATGCATGGGTTATAGTTAATGGTGGCTAGATGATTAGGAACTTGTAAGGAAGATAATAGAAAAATTGGTGATGGAAATCTAAGGAAGATGCAGGTGGATAGGCCTCTCTGAATGGGTTAAAAAAAATGTAAACATAGGCTGGGCATGGTGGCTTATACCTGTAATTCTAGCAGTTTGGGAGGCCAGGGCGGGCAGATCACTTGAGGTCAGGAGTTCAAAACTAGCCTGGTCAACATGGTGAAACCCTGTCTTCACCAAAAATACAAAAAAAAAAAAAAAAAAAAAAAAGTAGCCAGGTATGGTGGGGGATGCCTATAGTTGCAGCTACTCAGGAGGCTGAGGCAGAAGAATCGCTGGAACCTGAGAGGCAGAGATTGTACTGAGCTGAGATCACACTACTGAACTCCAGCCTAGGTGACAGAGCAAGATTCTGTCTCAAAAAAAAAAAAAAAAAAAAAAAAGAACATATTTGTGTCCTAGGTGAATGCACACCAAAGAATGACCTTCACAAAGGAGGATTTTAATAATCAAGTGGATAGGATGACCTGTTCTGTAGATACCAGTCAGACGTTTTTCCCAGCCACCTTGGCATTATCCAGTGAGCTCAAGAACAAAGTGACCATGATGGCAGGAAGGAGGTTATACATGGACTCAGCAACTTGGACTTCTATTCACCAAAGCACACTTGGCTATCATCAGCTTTGAGTTCCCAGTCTTCCAGCAGTTGAGACAAACAGTGAGTCCCCAATATGGCACCATTCCTCAGGGTGATCAGCCAGCTACCTGGTGTTAGCATGATTACACTGAATCGCTTCTATAATGGAAGAGGAAGAACTTTGTTCTCACAGGAATAACACACTGTGGATACATATTTGCCTTCCTTACATGCAATACTTACGCCAAAATGTCTGTGGATTTACAGAATGCTTCATCTACCATCACAGTATTCCACACTAAGCATTGCTTCTGACCAAAAACTCACTTTGCAGCAAAGGAAGCGTGGCAATGAGTCTGTGCTCATGAGATCCACTGGTCTCCACATATTTCCCATAATCCAGAAGCAGCTGGCTTGATGGAATAGTGGCAGGGAGTTTTGAAGCCCTAGTTACAGTGCCAGCAAGGTGGCAATATCTTACAGGATTGGGGAAGGCTTTCAAGAGGCTGTATATATTCTGAATCAGCATCCAAGATAAAGCATGGCTTCTCCAGTAGCCATAATTCATAGGCCTAGGAATCAAGGGTGAAAACAGAAGTAACACCACTCACTGTTTTCCCAGTGACTCAACAGGAAAACATTTGTTTCTGGTTCCTGCAACCTTATGTTCTTCTGGCCTAGGAGTCTTAATTTTAAAGAGAGGAATCCTTCCACCAATATATGTGACTATGATCCCACTGAACTAGAAGTTAAGACTGCCACCCGGCCACTTCATGCTTCTCCTGCCTCTGATTCAAAAAGAAGTGAGTTACTGTGCTGGCTGGAGGGCTTGATCATGACTACCAAGAGAAAACTGAAACACTTCTCCACAATGGAGGTAAGGAGAAGTATATCTGGAATACAGGAGATCCTTTAGGGTGTCTCTTAGCATTACCACACCCTGTGATGAAGGTCACTGGAAAATAACATTAACCTAATACAGGCAGGACTAAATGATGGCCCGTGCCATTCATGAATGAAGGTTTGCATCACCCCAACTGTGTATGAAAGGAAATTAAATTTTGGGGCACAAACTTATTTAGCCAAAGGGAAAAGTCAAGCTGGGAACTGGGTCACAGAAATCTGCCTCCCACTTTTAATTTCTAAATAAGATGGCTACAAGATAAAAAGCCACATACCTCCCCCATATTTTATCCACAAAAAAACTCCTAGTGAGCTGTTAAAATTTCACCATGGCAATGCAAATGGATAGCTTATCTTTTTTTTTTTTTTTTTTTTTTTTGAGACAGTCTTCCTCTGTTGCCAAGCTAGAGTGCAGGGGTGAGATCTTGGCTCGATGCAACCTCTGCCTCCAAGGTTCAAGTGATTGAACTTGCCTCAGCCTCCCAAGTAACTGGAACTACATGCATGTGCCACCATGCCCAGCTAATCTTTGTGTTTTTAGTAGAGATGGGTTTCACCATGTTGGCCAGGATGGTCTTGATCTCTTGACCTCATGATCCATCTGCCTCAGCCTCCCCAAAGTGTGCGGTGTGAGCCACCGTGCCCGGCCTGGTAGCTTCTTTTACAGGTGCAGTCACCTCCAGCCCACCAGACACAAATGCATTATTTGATCATTTCCCTGGCCTGATTTGTCTATATTATCTTAAGTAAAATGCAGATTCCCTGCATTTCCCTCTGTCCCATTTGTTTATGTCATCTTATGTAAAAAAATGCAGATTCACTGAGCCAGTCGAGACACGAATGACCACTTTTCCCTACCCATTTCTTACTTGAAAATTGTGTACTTCTCAGTAGCCCACCCTTTCCCCTTGAAATTTGAAGCCTTCAAAATCGTCTTTGGAGAAAGCCATACACCTGTCTTCCTGTTACCCATCCTTAACTTTGGCAAGTAAATCTCCTAAACTGATGAAGACTTGTCTCATCATTTTACTCAACTGACACATGTGAAGAACCATGACAACTTGACGTGCTTGCTGAAGACAAAGGGAATACAGAACAGGAAGTAGAAGAAGGTGGCTGTAAACACCAGCCGTGGCCACGTGGCCAATTAGAGAGAAGTGAGGACTAATTGTCATGAGTGTTTTTGCCTTATTTTGTTATAAATTTGTGAGTGTGTGTGTGTGTGTGTGTGTGTGTGTACAGACAGACAGACAAAACAAATTTTTTTCATTTTTTTCCTTCTCTCACTCCGTAATCATGTAAGATAGTACGTGTTGACTTTACATCACAGTATGTAAGTTACAGGAAATCAAAGAGAAGAGTTAACATCATTCCAGGACTTTATCTTCTCTTCTAATATATTAGTGCATTTTGGGTTGTACACAGGATAACTGTATCATGTTAGGAGGACATACAACCTTGTTAATGTCTTTATTTGGATATTGAGTGTGGCTTAGGGAGATGCTTATGGATGCCAGGTTGACAAGGGGTAGATTTGTGACGGTTAATTTTATGAGTCAATTTGACTGGGCCATGGAATACCCAGACATTTGACCAAATATTAGTCTGGGTGTGTTTGTGAAGGTGTTTCTCAATGAGATAAACGTTTGAATCAGTATACTGAGTAAAGATGCCCCTCCCTAATGTGGGTGGGCTGATCTAATCAAATGAAGATCTGAACCAACAAAAAGTCTAAGGAAGAAGGAACTCCGCCTGCCTTATTGATTCAGCTGGGATGCTGGTTTTTGTCACCTTTGGACTCAGACTTAAACTCTTCTTGGGTGTCGAGTCTGCTGGCTTTCAGGCTGGATTTACACGACAGGCTGTCCTGGGTCTCTAGCTTGCCAACTACAGATTTTAGATTTCTCAGCTTCGGTAGTTACATGAGCCAATCACTATCTTACAATATTTCTCTCTCTGTCTCCATCTCTGTCTCTGTCTCTGTCTCTCTCTCTCTCAACAGAAGGTATATTAAACATGGACTTAGGAAACTCAGGGGTTGAAATACATAATTGAGTATTTATGTGTACTGCTACGTAGACATGTTATTTCAGGTATATATTGACTTTCTAGCAAATTATACCCAAACAAAACAATAACCACAAAAATAACCTCTGGAAATTCATTATATACCCACAGTGCTTAAAATAGATAATATTTGGAAGCAATAGAATTTACTACTTCCCAACATTTGGAAACTTTAGTGAGAATGTAAGTTATTTTATAAAGACAAATGTTCAGGATAACAATAAAACAAACTTTCTAATCTTCATGGTGACATGTTTGTGACAACGTAACTTAACTAAGATTGAAGCACTTATTGAACACACTAAAATTTAATCCTTTCTGTATAAATTAAAGGTTACATCACAGACGCTGAGGCATTCAGATCCCCTACAACAGATATGTGACTTTTTATACCTCAAAAATAAGTTCTACTCTTCTTCGATATGAAACTACTTCTTAAGCAAGAATGATGGTAATTCTAAAAGTTGCTGTGCTATATATTAACCACATAGTTGGTTTTCTTCTTAAATTCTATTACTAATTTTTTCATTTAATATAAGTTCTTCACCTTTAACCAAAAATGTACATTTCAAATGTGTGTGAGAATAGGGATACAATTTCAAACACTGGAATACCTATATTGAAACGGCCCCCTATTTAGTTTAGTACCTTCCTCAAATAGAAGAAAATATTAAACTGACATTAAAAATAGGTTAAGAGTAAAACAAGCAATGTTCTTAAACTGTAAAAAGTGCAGATGACCTTTTCTTCATCACATAACTTAAAATATCAAGCATATAGCATTTATGTTAATGCCAGAGTAACTAAAAAGTATATGGAAGCAAATGTGTCTGTGTCATAAATGCAAAAATGTAGTTTCAGCTATGACATTTACTTGCTAACGAAGAAATTTTACTCATATGTTTTTTCATTATATCTCTGATACTTTGCTCTAAACAATCTACTGACCAATCCAATTAGGGTTGTTTTAAATTGAGATCAATAGCTCTGTTAAGGTAAATTATTACAGATAAGATATAGCATGTTCATATTCATCTGCCTAATACTGATTTTATTAAATTTGGGGGAAATTTTGTTAAGCATATTTACTTGCATCTAAAATTTTAATCCTTATTCTTCAGTATGAAATCGGCTTCAGGTATGGCCATTTACCACACATGTCCCTTTTCTTCGTACATTCTGATCAGATTTTGGATCAAACCCACATCTGATTTAAAAGACGATTTAATCACTCAAATCTTAACATGAACATTCCCTTGACTCTCACCAGCATATTTTAATTTCCCAAGCTCATCCTTTTATATCCTTTACAGAACTGATAAAATACCTTCACATTTGTATCACCGCTTGAGGCTGGAATCTGTGAAAATGTTACCTTACAAGGCAAAAGGACTTTGCAGACATAATTAAGGTTACAGATCTTAATATCCGAAGATTATTCTGGATTATCCATCTTGGTTGGCCCAGTCTATTCACATGAGCCCTTATGAGCAGAGAAATTTTTCTAGCCAGAAGCAGAAGAGAGATGGTGTAGAGGTGGCTTCATCTGCGTCTTGAAGGGAGAGGTGGCTTCAGGGGCAGTTGAGAAACTCCAAGTGTGAAAAGGATATATGTGGTGCTGCCGGCTCTGAGATGTAGGAACCCACATGCAAGGGACTGGGAGCTAAAACTGGTCCCCAGATGACAGCCAGCAGGTTCACAGGACCTCAGTCCTACAACCACAGGGAACTAATTCTACTGACAACTCAAATGAGCTCGGGAGCAGATTCTCCCCAGAGCTTCCTAGTAAGACCGAAGACAGGTGACACTTACGTTTCAGCCTTATAAAATGTAGAACAGTTATGTCAGTCAAGTCAACCTGGATCTGGGGTAAAAAGACTGTGGGCTGATAATTTTGTATTTTAAGTTGCTAAATTGGTGATAATTTGTTATGCAATTGTAACAAAAACTACATAGAATTACCATATTTTTGTATTTAGCAATATTTATATTTGTCATGAAGTTCACTCACAATCATTCAAGTATTTGGGAATATCGTAACTGTACTCTTTTTCAGTGAGTAAGAGGAGTCTCAGAGAAACTGAATGCCTTCTGGAAGATTCTGTACAGAATCCAAGGTTTTTGGGTTTTGGTTTGAGGTTCTTCCACTCTAACAGAAAAGAGAACTTGATTTAGTATTGTTAAAATAGAACATTAGATGTTGGAATTTTCTTTTCTTTCCTCAATATTGCCTTTCTTGACAAACTTGGAACCCACCCAAATGCGCATCAATGGTCAACTGGATAAAGAAAATGAGGCACATATACACCATAGAATACTATGCAGCCATAAAAAAGAACGACACGTCCTTTGCAGGGACATGGATGAAGCTGAAAATCATCATTCTCAGCAAACTGACACAAGAATAGAAAACCAAACACCATATGTTCTCAGTCATAAGTGGGTGTTGAACAATGAGAACACTTGGATGCAGGGAGGAGAACAGCACACACTGGGGCCTGGTCGGTGGGGGGCTGGGGAGGTGGCAGAGGGTGGGGGGCTAGGGGAGGTATAGCAGAGGGTGGGGGGCTAGGGGAGGTAGCAGAGAGTGGGGGGATTGGGGAGGGATAGCATTAGGAGAAATACCTAATGTAGATGACAGGGTGATGGATGCAGCAATCCACCATGGAATGTGTATACCTATGTAACAAACCTGCACATGTAACCCAGAACTTAAAGTATAATAAATCAATTAAAAACAGAAAAATAATTACTTAATGTTTACATATTCCATTTTTAAGAAAAAATTGATCTAATTATCTCTTAGCTATTACAAAAAAAAAAACCACATAATACAGAAGTTTCAAAGTGTTGAAATTCCTGAGAAAATGTTTAGAAAACTGTGATACAATATAATCTTTATTTTACTTAAATCATACAGACAGCTAGGTTGGTTTCTTTGCATAACGATCTAATTTACATATCCAGATGAATGTAGTCTAAAATGTGAATGAAGTATGTATATTTTAGTTCAATTTCCTAAACTAATTGAGATGGCTCTGGCATCTTTCATCTGATATAATTTCATCACTGTGTCTTGAACAGACAATCTAGAGGGCACAAAGGAGGGTTGTGTTTGAAGGTGTAACTAGACTTTTCTAAAAAACACAGTGAGTTAAATGTTTACAAAATCTGACTAAATAGATGCATAATAGTAATCCATGTCTTACTATAATTGTTATAGTTTTATTACACAAGTAATAAATTATTTTTAAAGGTGAGCGACAGGGGAAAATACTGGACAAAGGGTACAAAGTTTCAGTTTGACACAGAGAATACATTTGAGATCTATTGCACAGCACAGGGAGACAGTTACTAATAATGTAGTATGTATTTAAAAATTTCTGAGACAGTAAATTTGAAATGTTTGAATCATCAAAATATGGTAATTATGTGAGGTGATGGATACGTTAATTAACTTGATTTATTCATTCATAATTAGACATTTACCAAAATCTCATATTATACCTCATATATATATATATATATATATATATATAATTATTTGCCAATTTAAAAATAAGATAAAATTTTAAAGGGTATGTAGAAGAACTATACATAGGGAAAGAAAATGAAAATAAAAGTTCATTAGTTATTGTTTAAGGAAAAAGATTAACATATCTTCCCAAACAGTTTCCACCAAAGGCTGAATACTATTAATATTATATTGGTAAATTACATTTTAACTACAACTTGATCAATTTAATGAAATAATAAATATCAAAATGGAAAAATACTCCTTGTTCAAAATATGTATTTTTCTGCTAAAACAAACAAGGAAAGATCTGATAGGAGAATAGAGGCATTATACTTTAAAAATTTTCACCATAAAATACTCCAATTACATTTAAGGATTTATATAGTAACTGAAGTTAATATGTTTAAATCATAGATTTATATAATTTTTCATTCAGTGTTAAATTTTACAAGCTCTATTAAAAGAAAAAGCGATGGTATAACTTCCTGACAAGCCAAATTAAAATTCACTAGGTGAGGTTTGCCATATATATATTTTTTGAGATGGAGTCTCATTTGTTACCCAGGCTGGAGTGCAAGGGCACCGTGTCAGCTCCCTGCAACCTCAATCTCTTGGGTTCAAGCAATTCTCCTGCCTCAGCCTCCTGAGTAGCTGGGATTACAGGCGCCCACCACCACACCCCACTAATTTTTATATTTTTAGTAGATTTTGGGTTTCACCACGTTGTCCAGGCTGGTACTGAACTCCTGACAGCAGGTGATCCTCTAGCCTCAGCCTCCCAAGGTGCTAGGATTCCAGGCATGAGCCACCATGCCCAGCTGAAGTTTGGCATATTTTTAGGATGTATCAGTGTTCACTGTAATTGACTATATTGGCATTTCTGATGAAGCCAGGAGTGGAAGTTTAATTTTGATCACAAGCAGCATTGGTTCATAGATAAAAGTCATTCTCATAGTGGGAAGAGTCCACATAATCTAATAAAATTCTACATGACACAATCAATTACATTTAGGTATAAATAAATACCATTTTATTAGGTATCAATTATTCCCGGAAGTTTTAAGGAAAAATAAATTCTTTAGGTAATTATGTTTTTCTACTCCTTGGAGCTCTATGACTAAGATTTGAATTCAACAAACATTCATTTGTTGTTGGTATTTACCAATTATGCTTGAAAGTTGGATCCTATGTAGATTACTTATTTAAAGCATGCATTATGTAAATTTTTAGAAAGGGATTCATGTGTTCAGAAAACATTTCAAAGGCATCACTTTGCTTTTATATTAATAACTGTTTTGAAAATACAAGGTTGAATGATGACAAGGAGTAATTTCATTATACTGGGTGAAATGGAAGAATTTTTTTTTTTTTGGTTAAACTATTATCGAATCGTAATTGGATGGACCAGAATTATATTTCTAATCAGTATTTTTATGCTTCTCAAGCACTCTGAAGAAAAAATTGTGATATACAAATGCTCCATATTGATGTTGATCTTATCAGAAGTTATAAGCATTGACTTTTCATGAAGAATAGTGTAAATAAATGATATTTAAACCAGCTGTCTGACTGACAGAGTCATAGGTATACAATATATTCATTAAACTCAGTCTTTTTTTTTTATGCTTGAGTTCATTAGTTTAAAATTTTTTATGAGGTATAACAGAGGTGACCTTTTAATACCTATGCCTATTTAGGTTCTTAGAATGATTATTAGATGATAATGACTCTTTACTAGTGCAGTCTCTAAAGTCACCATGATAGCATCATGAAATGCAAGGCAGATGATGTTTTAATACAAGAGAATTCATAAGATAAGAGTAATTAAAGAAAATGCTGTTCAAGGATGGTTTTAATTACCAATCCTAGAATACCCTGCCTTTGTCTCACATGAGAATTAAAAGACACTGAGTTGGCTTTCTTTCTTATTGCCCTTTTACTGTAGAGGGACAAAAATGGGCAATGAAAAGAAGTAATCACTGTTACCTTTAAGAATCCTTTAGTTGTGCAGACAAACTGAAGTAAAGGACAATAAGTATTAAGTAAATGTGGGATCTCTGAAAAGTCTAATTTTGCATAATATTGAAAAGTCTAATTTTGCATAATATTGAACACATAGTAGCTTTCTTTAGTAAAAACCAGAGATGATAATAATTTCATGTTGTTCCTCTAAGCATTTCAATGTTGGTTCTGTAATATTTTTCCTTTCTGTTCAAGTATCTAAAATTATTAATATAAACTATTTAATTTGTAGTATTCCTCAAGAATAATAATAGTTTATACTTTGGTAAATGGTTTTACTATGATCAACTCTTTCACATAAATAATCTTTATTATAAAATGCTAAAGGGACAGAGCTGTTGTAGAATTGAATTTTATCTCCACCTGTTAACATAGACTCCATTATTATTTTTATTTTCTGATTCTAAAATCCTTTAGAGAAATGACCCTAAACAATTTATTAGTATAACTTTTCTCTGCTTCTCTTGTCAGAAATTGCACTTTGTGAAACACAAGCTTTGTAGAGGAGTACAATCTCCAACTAAAGCCTGATTCTTAGCATCCTGCTTCTCAATCATTATGGCCATTAATCTTAAAGGTTACTTATGTTCCCAGACAAGTTACTTAATATTTCTGGACTTTAATTTCTCTGCCCATGTCACACGTAGAAATAATAATATCTACCTCTGGAGTTACTGTATGTTAAGCATAATGCATGACACATAGTACGTACTCAATAAATTTCATTTATTAATAAAAATACTAAATATGATTATATAAAAGTACTATGTAATTATTAAATGAAGCACAGTTAATACTGACTGAAAATAATAATATAAAATAATTATATATTATTACCAATATAAATTATAGAAATTTTCATAATGATGCCACAAAGTTAGGTTTATTATATTGATTAAAGCAGAAATAAAATACTTTATTTTTAGCATAAAATTTTCATGTAATAATAATTTCACTGTCTAGATTTATGTTTCAGGTTATATATTATTTGTCAGGAACTCTGAAGCATCTCACAGTAAGGCACAAAATATAATTTTAATCTTTACCTAGTCATTAAAAATGGGGCCACTAGACCCAGATAGTGTTAAGCCCAGACCATAAGATCTCATGTTGACGGTGTGTGCTGATGCTCAAATGGCCAACTCTGAAGGATGAAAGAAAACCTTACGAATTACATTGGGTTGACTTGGTTTGGCTTGTGAGGCTTTGGGTGCCTCTCATATCTGTATTTACCGTCTTATTCCAGTTCTATTGAGTACCTACTAAGTAAAAGGCAGTGTAAGACATAAAAATAATGCAAAATATTTTATATTTCCACAAGTTGCTGTTATTTTTTACAGAATTAAGGAATGCAGTCAATGATTATAATATATGTGAGTATCATTTGGAAGGAGACAAAAGATCACTTCTAAGTGGAGTTAAAAGGGAAGACATATAAAGAAATTATAATTAAAATAAAACTATAATGCATAGACTTATTTTTAATAGATGAAGATCCAGAAGCAGAGTATTTTAGGAATAGAAAAGGTATAGGCTTGGAAAATAGCAGGGCCTGTTTGGAGACTCAGTCAAGTTTGCTGGGGCACAGTTTCTTTGAAGAAAGTAGTGTAAGACGACACAAGAAGGCACACAAAGCCAGTAAGGGAGACTTCCACGTACTGATTCCATGTAGTATTCCATGACTAACTTTTCCCTGTTTATCTCAAGTGTCTAAGTAGTAAATAGTAAATATTTTTTAAAATATGATAAGTGAGTGAATTAGGGAAGTAATTAAACTTTAAACTTTAATCAATATAAAATTCGTAGCCATGAGACCTGGCTCAGAAGTGAACTTTAGAATGAATAACCAGAGAGTGGCATATTATGAAGAATTAAAGAGGGTAGAAATTAGAGTAGGAGAGGCTAAGGAGAAAACACTTTCTATGACTAAGGAAAAGGAAGGTGAGCACCCAGAACTGTGAAGAAGCTGAGATTTATACTGTTTTCAAGCTTACATATTAGCCTGTTGTGTTCTCATGGACGTTGGGAGAAGAAATGAGATCCCTGAATTAGAGACAAAGAACTTCATTACTCACAGCTATGAAGGTAACCAGAGTATCAGCACCTATATTGGTTTCCCAAGTCCCAATTAGCACAGAGACAGGTGCATACTTAGTGGACTGAGGAACAGGGGCGGAAGCCTCAGCTTGTGGAATCTGAAACTTTTGTAAAAGGTCAAAGCCAGTTTAAAAAGGTAAGGGTGACTAAACTTTGCTGCAGAGTAAGACATTAATTTTATTTTATTTTACCGTACTATAAGCAAATCTATCTTTCACTCTAGAGCAAAACATTGTCTTTGCTGTAAAGAGCTGTTAGCTATACAAACATCTTTAAAAACACAGCCCAAAACAAAAGGAAACTTAGATGATACACAGAAACATTACTAATAAAGAACTATCTCCCAATAGAGATGGCCTGACCAAGCAGGTGGTTGTGGAAATTCCATTCAAATAATCACTGTATTCATGGCAGGATTCTGTGCCTTTAATCATGGCAGGTTTCTGTGCCTTTAATTAGTCTATGGATCAATTTCTTTTTTAACTAGAATAGGATTTTTTTGTTACATTACATTTTCTCAAACAAACAGAAGGAATAATTATTTTATTGAATCTACACCAAAGCGAATCCTAACTTAGGGGGTAAATGTTGACTTCTTACAAGAATAAATTGTAAGTCAGAATTTCACCCTTCTGGACTTTTCTCAAGGATGGGAGTTAAATTCATAGAACTCAGTAAGTTAAATAGAGCTTAAAACCTTTCTAGAGAGACTTTCTAGTATCCTGACGAAATCTGTTATATATCTATGTTTATATATATATATATAACAGAATTACAAATATTCATGGAGTTAGAAAAAAGAATGAATCTATGAATTTATGAATAAACGAAAATATCAGAGTTGTGTTTTGTTCTGAGCTGTGAATACTATAGTAGCTTTTCTCCTTATTTCATAGATAATTTGAAATGTAACTGACCTTTTTAAAAAGTAAGGCAGAAAAAACTTGGCCACACACTCCTTAAGTACTGTGTAGTAAAGAATTTAACCTTAACCAAAATATGATCTGACCTTTGCCCTTGGCTTCTGGGAAGTAATCTCTTCGTCCCTGTAATGTCATGCATGACAGGAGTATGTTTGGTTGTCTTGGATTAGCAACACAATTACAATGTGATTTAGGAGAGGGGCTCTGGGTCACACCAATAATGCAATTTAGGGTGGGCTTTGGGTCATCAGTACACCTGGAAGTGCTGGAGACCAAGATCGGTCACATGGGAAATCAATCATCAATCATGCCACAGTGAAAACTCTGGACACTGAACTTGGCGAGCTCCCTTGGTTGGTGATACTCGTGAATGTTCTGCCACACACTGATGCTGGGAAAGTTACGCTGTCATAACCAGGAGAAGACACGTGGAAGCTCCACATTTGGAACTCTACCGGACTCTGTCCATCTTAGTCAGTGCAGGCTGCTACCACAGAATACCGTAGACTGGGTGGCTTACAAACAAACCTATATCTCACACTTCTGGAGGCTGAGAAATCTAAGATCAAGAGGCTGGCAGATTTGATGTCTGGTGATGGTACTCTTCTGGGTTTCCAGATGGCTATCATATTCCACCCTCACACTGGGAAAAGAAAGCAAGAGAACTCTCTGGGGTTTCTTTTATAAAGACACTTAGAATCCCATTCATGAGGGCCCTAACCCTATAACCTACTTATCTCCCAAAGGCTGCACATCCTAATACCATCCAAATAACATCAGGAATTAGGATTTCAAAATATATGATTATTTGGGCAACAAATACTAACTTCACAACACTATATTATACATTTATTCTCTTGTCTGATTTTAATCTGTATCCTTCAGCTATAATAAACTAAAACCGTGAGTAGAGGAGTTTTCAGATAATCCTGTGACTGCCAGTAAATCTATGAACCTGAGAATGGCTTTGGAAATCTCCAACTTGCAACTGGTATTAGAAGTGAGTATGGTCTTGTGTAGGTTGTGTTCCCTCTAACTTTGCACGGGTCTTTAAAAAATTATATTCAGGAGACATTTTATCTTTTTGTGGTGCATATTTTACATTTTTATAATTTCAAATTTTTGATTTGCATATGATGATATGTAAATCACAGCATTCCATTATATTTTTATAATATACCTTTAAATATATATGAATGTATATATATTATACAATCTGTTTTCCAAATCTATTTTTAAACTTTTTAATAAAAAATTAACAAAATTGAGCAAATGTCAGTTGAAAGAAAGCATATTAATCTTAAATACATATTATTACTATGAAACTCTTTAAAAATTAGGCATAAAATACCTAAAAATCAGTTTGTAGTTAAAATGATAACAAATTTGACCATCTTAAAACCATCAGAGACTGATTATTCCTCATTTCTAATCTGATTTTACTTTTACATACTTCTTAAGATTTGTAACATGGGGAGAAATGACATAAAGTATGTACCTAAAGTAAAATTTTAAAAAAGATTTATGGGCTGGGTGTGGTGGCTCATGCCTGCAATCCCAGCACGTTGGGAGGCTGAGGCAGGTGGATCACGAGGTCAAGAGATCGAGACCATCCTGGCCAACATAGTGCATCCCCGTCTCTACTAAAATATAAAAATTAGCTGGGCATGGTGGCTTGTGTCTGTAGTCCCAGCTACTTGGGAGGCTGAGGCAGGAGAATTGCCTGAACCCAGGAGGCAGATGTTGCAGCAAGCCGAGATCATGCCACTGCACTCCAGCCTGATGCCTGGTGACAGAGCAAGACTCTGTGTCAAAAAAAAAAAAAAAAAAAAAATTTGTTATAAACACACAAAATTCCAAATTTTAGTTTTTCACAGGCAATTTTTGAGTTTCCCAATTAGAAATATTACTATTGCATAGCCCTATGGATTCTCATTAGTGGAAATGTAAACCTTTGCTTCCTAACAAAGACTTGGAGACACCTTTCTACAATAATAATAATAATAATGATAATAATAATAAATGTCAAATTCAGCACACTGATTCATCATTACTTTTAAAGAATATATTCTTTATATAAACTACACAGAGGAGACAAACTGAGAGATGATAAATTCTTGCTGCAGTGGCATGAAAGGCAAATTTACATGTCATTATTATTAATAAATGCTTATTATATGTTAACTGTGTAAAACCGTACAGAGACGATGGCCACACATCTTTCTCAGCGACGTGGTATTGGATCCACCCACAGCAATCTTTAGCCTCAGAGTTTCAGATTGAACTAGGCAGGCCACGTGCCTCAAAGTCCTCTAGATATCTGCATGAAAATATGTTCTCATTACTTGCTCTTAGCACTGTAACCTAGTGACAGTTCTTTTAGTCATGGGCCAGAGGAAGCAAGCCAAAAACCCCTGTCATCTTCTAAATTCACAGCATGAAGCTCTAACATTTCTTTAAGCCTTCTCCTTTTATTTCTGTCTCCTACTGCCAGTCTGACTGTCAAAGTCACAGCATGAGATAAAAATGAAAAGAACCATCAAAGAAACCCATGTGCAGAATTTCGCTACAGGAGTTTCAGCAAGAGGGGCAAAAATATGAAAAGTGGCTACCCTGACATCTGCCTTCCAGCAAATCATTAATAAAAGGAAGAAACAAATGTATGCTTGCCCACCCCTCAAATATGTCCCTTGATATAAGGAAATGAAATGTTTCATTTTTGTAATAGATAAAAAGATCAATTGTTAGAACATATTTTGCTTTGAGGGGTTTTTAAATATAAAAATTGAAAACAGGCCATAATATCCAGACAGACAAAAGTGAGTTTACATTTCTATTGATTTCAAGGTCAGAGTTCTATGCAAAATTTTTGGCAAAATCATTTTAAATATCATTTCTTCAAATTTTGATATAAAATAGAACATCAACACAGTGGTGTGATCATAAAAGCATTCAGTTCACCTCAAATCAAAATCAATATTACAGCAAGTAGCATATATTAAAAGGACGTGCATTTTTAAACAATTATTCTAACTTTCCCTCAAATTTTTGAAAAAGATGGGCATTTTTTTTTCAAGACAAGGTCTTACTCTGTTGCCCATGCTTCAGTACAGTGGGGTAATCCCAGCTGCAGCCTGAAATTCCTAGGCTCAGTGTTCCTCCCTCTTCATCCTCCTGAGTAGCTGCAACTACAGGTGCGTGCCACCACACCCAACCAATTTTTATTATTATTATTTTTTTATAGAAATGGAGTCTTGCTATGTTGGCCAGGCTGATCTTGAACTCCTGGCCTCAAGCAATCCTCCTGCCTCAGCCTCCCAAAGCACTGAGATTACATGTGTAAGCCATGTGCCCAACCTAAGATGTGTATTTTAAAGATAGAAAGCATACTTTCATTACAAGTATTTCTGGGTTCATATGGTTTAAAAAAAAAACTGTACATTGTGCTGTGTTAACAATAAAATTTTTTTAAAGTCATAAATGCATTTTTATATACTTTAATTTTGAATAATTTTAGGTATACAAAAATACACAAAGATTAGAGTTATTATATACTCCTCACTTAGTTTCTCATATTGTTAACACCTTACATGATCATATTACATTTGTCAAAGCTAAGAAATGGATATTAGCATATTACCATTAATGAAATTCTAAACTTCATTTGCATTTCACCAGTTTTCCAATTTCTTTTCTAGTACTGAATCCAGGGTACCCCGGTGCTTTAGTTATCATCACCCTAAGTCTGTGATGGTTACTCAGTCTTTCCTTGATTTTTATGACCTTGACAGTCTTAAGAAATACTGACCAGATATGCTGTAAATATCCCCCAGTCTGGGTTTGCACAATTGCTTTTTAATACTACCAATTTAGTGCATGTTTTTATAGTTTTTCCTGTGTGTAATAGTGGCATAACTAATCACTTAATTAAATAAATAAGCACTATATTTATTTACTAAAAGGAGGAAGTTGTACTTCCAAAAAGACGTAATGCATTTTTTTTCCACTACTTACACAGTTTGTCAACAAGAAAAGTAATCAAGGTGCTATTCATTTACTAAATCGGTAAATAGTGCCACTTTGTGACTGGAAATGTGCCTTGTAGAAAAAAATGATGTGGTTTCTTTCCTCTCAGGGAGAACAGAGTTAAGAAAGGAAAGAAGTCAAGCAAACATAAAATTATGATACAGAGCACAGGGAACTGCTCGGGGGTTAATGTGTGTGAGATGTCTTGACGCTAAGGCAGACATTCTTGACTATACAAAATTCGATGTGCTCAAATGAATCTCTTTGTTTTTACAAATATTAGTGGCATTTCATTCTACTAGAAAGCACTGCAAAGTACATCTGCTCAGGCAGAAGTGTCAACATCCACGATAAATTTTGTAGAATGAGTTACGTTTCTCCAGGGGGAGAGGTAGGCAAAGGGAAATTTAGGCAAAGGAGAAAATGCCATAGTATGGTTTGAGTATATGAAGCCAGCATGCTTTGCCAACATCTGTTGAATTTTTGAATTGAGGATGGAAAGTTAAGAGGATTATTTTCTCTATTGTTTTCAAGTAAGAGCATGACAAATAAGATTTGCATTTTAAAATGTATTGTTTTTTTTTAATTAAAAGAGCAATTTACATCACTCCACACATTGTAATTATTTTTCTTTCCATTTCTTTTTTAAACATCTTTGCATTTTAGAGAGTATTCTGACAGCAGTGTGAGAATGAATTCGAGGTAAAAGGAATTAGAAGCAGGAAATAATTAGAAAACTGCTAGTACAATCAAGAAAAAATAACAAGATTATCAACTAAGGATAAAGAGTTTTCAAAAAGAGGTAGCATCTAAAGGACATACAAAAAAATTGAACATGAAAAAGTTTTTAAAAGGAAGCAGAGGTATCATTTTAAAATTTCCGCTTAGTTGATAAGGTAGCTATTGGTGCGAGTTGCCTAAGATAGAGAGTACATGGATTAAGAAGGTTGGAAGCCATGAAAATCCTTCAGTTTGAACAGCTTGGGTTGAGATACCTGAGTTGGAGGAAATAATGTAGAGATGCCCAAGAGTTTTATGATTATTGGAAACAGAGTTAAGGAGAGAGATGCTGGGGATATGGTTTGGGAGACATCATCATTCGGAAGGTACCGGAAATAATAAAACTAGGCGATATTCTCCAACAGGAAAGACAAAGAGAAAAGTGGCTGCTGTTGGAAATCTCAGAAAACATTCACATTTAATTAATGGGTAGAGATAAACTACAGAGAAAAATATACTAAGAAAGAATGGCAAGGAAGGATAAAATAAAATCAAGAAAACTTTGTCATGGAAACTAGGGTGCAGGCTTCAATATTCAAAGACAGAGGTTATAAAATGAGAGAAAGATCAACTCTGCTAAAGCTACAAAGGAGTTAGTTAAAATTAGTACATTATTCTAAAATAATTTTTCATAGGATGTTAATATTGTATGACTTAAAAGGAGAAATCAAATAATATAATCATTTAGTTTCAAATAAAAATACGACAGTGTGTATGTCATTATCATTTGAGGGTAAATTTACTAATATGAGAATAGACCAATTTAAAAATATTTAGAAAGCATGAATTCATGGAGTAACATGAATACTAGATAATTTGTTTGGTGACAAGAATTTATAACCACTACATTCTTGAAGTTGGAAAGTTCTCAACTCATTGTACAATGCATTTTGCTATCTCTTAAGCTACATGTTGAACCCAAAACACTACTTTGTAAAAATACAAAATGATTTTTCTCTATTTCACCTTAGGAAAAACAATCTTCATATTTGAAAATAAATCCTTCAATAATTGTGGTTGGATGCAAAACCAAAAATCTATGTAGTAGAATTTCAAGACTGAGAATTGTCAAATTCTTCCAATGACAATTGATTTAAAACATTTTCCCATTGTAAAAACAATTAGTAAAATAACCATGAAATAGGATGTTAGAACAATACATTAAATTTTTTTTTTTTTAATGTAATCCCAGCACTTTGGGAGGCCAAGAGAGTGCATCATGTGAAGTCAGGAGCTTGAGACCAGCCTGGCCAACATGGTGAAATCCAATCTCTATTAAAAATACAAAAAAATTATCCAGATGTGTTGGCATGTCCTGTAATTCCAGCTATCCAGGAGGCTGAGGCAGGAGAATCACTGAAACCTGGGAGGCAGAGGCTGCAGTGAGCCGAGATTGTGCCACTGAATTCCAGCCTGGGCAACAGTGGAGCAAGACTACATCTCAAAAAGCAAAATGAAAAAAGGTGGGGGCATCATGCTACTTGACTTCAAACTATACTACAAGGCTACAAGTAATCAAAACAGCATGGTACTGGTACCAAAACAGAGATATAGACCAATGGAACAGAATAGAGGCCTCGGAAGCAACACCACACATCTACAACCGTTTGATCTTTGACAAACTCTACAAAAACAAGCAAGGGGGAAAGGATTCCTTGTTTAATAAATGGTGTTGGGAAAACTGGCTAGCCATATGCAGAAAGCTGAAACTGGACCCTTTCCTGAAACCTTACACTAAAATTAACTCCAGATGGATTAAAGATTTAAACATAAGACCTAACATCATAAAAACCCTAGAAGAAAACCTAGGCAACAGCATTCAGGACTTAGGCACAGGGAAGGACTTCATGACTAAAACATCAAAAGCAATGGCAGCAAAAGCCAAAATAGACAAATCAGATTTAATTAAATTCCATAGCTTCTGTACAGCAAAATAAATGATCATTAGAGTGAACCAGCAACCAACAGAAAGCGAAAAGAGTTTTGCAATCTACGCAACTGACCAAGGGCTAATATCCAGAATCTACAAAGTATGAAAGCAGATTTACAAGAAAAAAAAAACATTCAAAAGTGGGCAACAGATATGAACAGATGCTTTTTAAAAGAAGACATTTATGCAGCCCAAAAACATGAAAAAATGCTCATCATCACTGGTCATTAGAGAAATGCAAATCAAAACCACATTGAGATACCATTTCATGCCAGTTAGAATGGTGATCATTAAAAAATCTGGAGACAATAGATACTGGAGAGGATGTGGAGAAAAAGGAACACTTTTACAATATTGGTGGGAATGTAAGTTAGTTCGATCATTATTGAAGACAGTGTGGTGATTCCTCAGGGATCTAGAAATAGAAATTCCATTTGACCCAGCAATCCCATTACTGGGTGTATACCCAAAGGATTATAAATCATTTGATTATAAATACACATGTCCACGTATATTTGTTGTGGCACTGTTTATGACAGCAAAGACCCGGAACCAACCCAAATGCCCATCAATGATAGACTGGACAAAGAAAATGTGGCACATATACACTATGGAATACTATGCAGCCATAATAAACGATGAGTTTGTGTCCTTTCTAGAGACATGAATAAATCTGGAAACCATCATTCTCAGTAAACTGACAAAAGAACAGAAAACCAAACACCACATATTTTCACTCATAGGTGGGTGATGAACAATGAGAACACATGGACACAGGGAAGGGAACAACACTCACTGGGTTGGGGGGGGTGGAGGGAACAGGAGGGGAGGGACAGCAGGGGACAGGAAGGATGGGGAATGATAACACCAGGAGAAATATGTAATGTAGGTGACGGGGGGCAGTGGGGGTTTATGGAGACAGCAAACCACCATGGCACGTATGTAACTCTGCAACAATCCTGCATGATACAGGATGTGCACATGTACCCCAGAGCCCAAAGTACAATTAAAAATAAATAAATTTTAAAAAAATTAAAAAATAAAGTTTTTTTTTAAACTGTTGTCATTTCCTAAAATTAAATACGCTATTTCAAAATTAAAACTAGGAAAATCAAGGGAAATAAAAAGGTTTTAAAAATGTGAGGAAAATAAGAAACCAAAAAGTTTAAAGATGTATTTTGTATATTAAAAATACTCCTGATTTAAAGGTAGAAAAATACAGCCCATCTGGATCAAGGAGAAAATCAATCTGATAGTATAGAATATATAAAAAATATTGACCATAATACAAAGTGCAATAAACAGATGGAGAAAAATTAAATTCTCTTGTGTTAAAAATTTAGAAAGGGTTATATTTCATTATACATCTGTCAATATAGTTTTATTTTATTTACCACATGTAATTAACATGCATTAAAATAAAATTTAAAGAAAAAATTAATTTAAAGGGATGTTTTACTGTATGTTAAATATAGAATTCTATATACACACAGACACTCACAGATATGCAGAATCTAAACACTTATATTCTATACCATTTTTCCAAAGAGCTCAAGAAGCTTTAAGGAGATTGTAGTCTGTAAAATAGGAGAGCATTGATAGAAAATAGTTATGAAATGAGGTCTGAAGATGCAATTTCACGTAAAAAAAAGGCAAAAGAAATTCAAGAAGAAGGAAAAGGAAGTTTCAGATCAAAAACTGTTCAGCAGACTAAGACAACTCCCATACCAAAGAGATGAGAGCCACAGAAGAAAAGTGGACAGAGTCGAAAAGGAAGATACAAATCCTATGAGCCATTTAGCATTATGAAAAATGTTATTAAAATATAGAGTATAGGATATGTAGGAAAATCTACTCTTACATTTTTTAAAAAAATAAGCACACTAAAATAGATGTAGGAAGATTATTAATTCTAAGATAAAATCACTGTAGAAGAAAAAAACATTTTTATTTCTTTGCACATTTTATTTCCCTGCAGCGAACAATATTTATAGTGTTGTAGCAAGAGGAGTATTTAATAGGGGCATGGAAGTTAGCTAAAAATATTAATCTACCAATTTATATAATGTCCAAAATTAAGATTGCGGTGTATGCATTTTATTTAGATATGAACAGATGAAAACCTGGAAAAAAAAAAAGCTAAAAAACAGAAACTAATCGTCTCTGGAGCATATGGTAAAAAATGAGGCAGGGTGCATAGGAATTGCTTTCTTTTTGTTATAAGCCCTATTGATCCATATAATTTTAAAGTTTTATGTATAAATAAATTTTAAATGTGTAAAGTATATTAACAGAAAATAAAGAGAAAAACAATTCAAAAAGGAGAAGATACTCAAATTTCTTGTTGGTGAGGGAAACAAATTAAAGCAATAATTAGTACAGCTATGCTAACCCTGCTGACAAAAATGGAAAGTTCTGTGAAACTTGTCAGAATCAAAATGGAATCATTTATGTTAAAGATCAGTTATACACAAATGCCTGATAAAAATAACTATCACAAAAGACTGCAAAAACCACAACCTGGCACAAAATTCATCACAACCATACGCAAAATATACAACTGCCAGGATGTCTGTCTAGCAACTGCTTAGACAGTTGAGCATTATCTCAAAACAATTATGTAATCCTCATTTTTCCTTTAAAAACCTTTGTTTTCTTTTAACCCCCTGAATATACACATAGCTTATGATGGTATTTATATTCTCAGTGGAATGCCTTTTCCCTCAAACAAATCATTATCTCTTAAAAGAGAATCTCCCCCTTTGTTATTAGGTTGACAGTTCTATAAAACTTACTGCTGATGGAATTACAAGAAAACTCTGAAATCATACAAAATAAAGAAAGCCATTGACCCTGGTGAACATCAATAATACTGTATTTGCACTACTTCTTGATTATACCAGTTTTTGGTGAACTTATTGAAAAGTTACTTTGCTAGCTTATGCTTAGCAAGATTGAGATAGTTGTATAAGTATTCACAGCACCCTCTCCAGATGATATATTAGGTTCTGATCAAAATTTGGAAAATGACAGAAGGAAAACTTCCTACTTTCAGTGGATCGCCATATCAGAATACAGATAAGGTACAATCTACAACCAACTTTAGGCATATCTAAAAACTGACTTTGTAAATACAGCATTTCATTTTTAAGGAAGTTATGTGTTTACTAACAGTTGTGAGAACATAACAATGCATTTAGTTTTCTATTATTATTTTTATAGATTCAGGGAGTGTATGCACAGGCTTGTTACATGAATATATTGCATAATGGCGAGGTTTGGGCTTCTAGGTGCCCATCCCCCAAATAGTAAACATTGTAGAGATCTTTCACTTCCTTTGCTAAATATATTCCTAGGTATTTGTTGTGTGTGTGTGTTGCTATTGTTAATGAGATTGTGTTCTTGATTTGGTTCTCAGCTTGAATATTATTGGTGTGTAGAAATCTTACTAAATTTTGTACATTGATACTGAAGTCATTTTTCATGTAATCGCTAAGCAAAGAAAACTGGACTTCCTTTTTTGCAATTTGGATGTCTTTTCTTACTTTCTCTTGCCTAACTCCTCTGGCTAGGAATTCAGTACTATGTTGAATAGGAGGTGACAGTGGGCATCCTTGTATTCTTTCGGTTTTCAGAGGAAATTATTTCAGCTTTTCTCAATTCAGCATGATGTTTGTGGGTTCCTCATATACAGCTTTTGTTATTTTGAGGGCTGTTCCTTCAACATCTACTTTGTTAAGGGTTTTTATCACGAAGAGATTTTGAATTTTATGGAATGATTTTTGTGTGTCTGTTGAGATAATCAGATGGTCTCGTAAGATTTGGCTGTGAATCCATTTGGTCTGGGGATTTTCTTTTGTTGGAAAATGTTTTATTACTGATTCAATTTCATTACTTGTTATTGGTCTGTTCACGATTTCTATTTATTCGTCGTTCAACCTCAGGAAGTTGTACATTTCCAGAAATTTACCCATTTCCTCTAGGTTTTCTAGTTTGCAAGCAGACATACTAGTATTAGTCTCTGATGATGTTTTGTATTTCTGTGTAATATCACTTTTAGCATTAATTGTGATTATTTGAATCTCTCTTATTTTCTTGGTTAATTGAGCCAGCAGTCTATCCATTTTGCTTATGGATTTCCAAGAGCCAACCTCTTATTTCATTAACCCGAAAGTACAGCTTGCTGCCAGTGCTCATTAAATTTTACATAAACACCCTCTTTGAGGCCGAAGCAAATCTGATTGATTTTCAATGTAAAAATAAAATATAAAAGCTGTTGTTGTTATTTCTAAACAGAACTAACATCAGAGTCATCTGAATTATCAGAATTGTCTATTTCATAAAAATGAGATTCATCAAATGAATCTTTGATCAACAACTGTTCAAGAATCATGTTCACATTATGCATAGGAATGCTGTTTTCTAGGATCTGACATTTTTAGCCATCAAGAATTACTATACTTTGAAAATATGACTACTAAAAACAGAATGCTATAAATAGAATGATGTCTTGTTTCCAAAGTCAGTATGCTAGAGTTATCCAAAAATAATATATGTGAGATATTTCATGGCAAAGTTATCTTGTGGCAAACTCTGCAGCTTGAAAGAACCACTAGCAAGTATTTTTGGGGCAAATTAGAAAAGGGTTATTCCTCTGTATCATTTTTTGGTGTCAATCACACTTATTTGTGTTCCGATCTTTGTTACTTCTGTTCGTCTGCTAGTGTTGGGTTTGATTTGTTCTTGTTTTTCTAGTTCCCTGAGCTACAATATTAGGTTGTTAATTTGAGTTCTCTGTGTTTTTTTTTTCTTTTTTCAAACAAATACAAAGAGTTTATCTTTGTATTTTCTCTTTTTACTGTTGTTGATTTAATGTCTGTTTTACAAATTTGTATTTGTATTTGTAAAATTAGAGCTTTCAATCGAAGTATTTTGAAGTCCCCTCAGTAATACAAATACAAATACAAAGAGCATTGTCTTTGTATTTTCTTTTTTACTGTTGCTGATTTAATGTCTGTTTTATCTGATATATGTATAGTTACTCCTGCTCATCATTGTTTTTTGTTTACATGGTACATCTTTTTCCATTCCTTTACTTTGAATTTGTGAGTGTCCTTACCTGTTAGGTAGATCTCCTGTAGGCAACAAATGATTGCTTATGTTTTTAATCAAGTTTGCCAGTCTATATCTTTAAAGTGGGGCATCGAGGCTATTTATTTAAGGTTAATATTGATATGTCCGGTTAATATTGATATGTCAGGTACCTATCATAATGTTGTTACCTAGTTGCTTTGTACACTCATTTGTGTAACTGCTTTATAGGATGTGAACCTTATACTTATGTGTGCTTTTATCATGGACATTATTGTCTTTTTGTTTCCATGTTTAGAATTCCTTTGAGCTCTTCCTGTAGGACCAGTCTAATAGTGACAATTCCCTTGGCATTTGCTTGTCTGGGAAATACTTTCTTTCTTTTCCATTTATGAAGTTCATTTTGGCAGGATATAAAACTCTTGGCTGACATTTTTTGTCTTTAAGAAAGCTGAACTCTGGCTTACAAGGTTTCTCCTGAGATGTCTGCTATTAATCTGATGGGATTTCTATTATAGGTGATTTGATGTTTTTCTACAGTTGTTTTTAAGATTTTTCTTTTCATGTTGACTTTGGATAGTCTGATAACTGTATGCCTTGGTGATGGTCATCTTATAAAATATCTTCCACATGCTCTCTGAACATTTTGTATCTGGATGTCTACATCTCTGACAAGACCAGAAAAATTATCCTGAATTTTCCCTGAAATATATTTTCCAAATCTTTGGTTTTTTATTTATTATTATTAATAGGTTTGGTTGCTTTATATAATCTTGTATTTCTTGAAGGTTTTATTTTTTAAAAAATATTTTTTCTAATTTTTATCTGACTAGGTTAATTCCAAAGACTTGACTTCAAGTTGTGAAAAACTCTGTTCTCATCTATTATTAGAGCTTTCAATTGAAGTATTTTGAAGTTCTCTCAGTGAATTTTTTATTTCCAGAAGTTTTTTGAAAAGCTATCTCATATTTCATATCTGAAATCATTTTTTACTATTTATTTGTGTCAGCTTTCCACATTGTCTTGGATCTCATTGAGTTTCCTTAGAATTTGAATAGATTTTGAATTCTTTGTCATTTTAGAATTGCACTGTTGTTAGGATCTACTGCTGCAGAGCTAATGTGATCCTTTGGGGTGTTGCAACACTCTGATTTTTCTAAGTGCCACAGTTCTTATGTTGGTTTCTTCTGGTCTGGAGAAGCTGCCACCTTTTACTTTTGTATTTACTTTTGTTTGAGACGGATCCTTTTCCCTCCTGAGAGTGGGAATGTTGCATATGTCGGGTATGGTCCTTTGGTTTTGCCTCTTTGTGCTTTTAGTGGGCCGCTCTGTATGAATTCCTTGGTTATAAATATCCTTAGTATAGTGGCTTTCTCAAATGCTGGTTGTTTGTAGGTTTTAGTACTTGTGTACTGTGAGTGTGCGAAGGCTCATTTTCTGCTAAAGAGAAGGGGAGGTGAAAGTCTTGGGAGGCTTATTTTGTTCCCCAGTACTGTGCACTTCTGTCAGCAGCAATTATATCGGGTTGTGCAGTTCACCCTGCAAGCCCATAGGTGGTACTTGTGGGTAAGAGCTGGCTAAGAGCTGTACAACGGGGTCGGAAGTTGTAATGGGTTTGTGCAGGTTGGCCTCCCCACCAGTAGGTGGTGCTTGTAGGAGAGAGGCAGCTGTGTTGGTGGCAAGGACATGTTTACTTGCCCTTCGTTAATCAGTAGAATTTCTGGGGTATCCCTGGCAACGGGTAGGGCCATGGTGCTCTCCGAGGTCCCTGTCCAATGCTCCACCAAGGTGTCTGAAGGTGACAAAGCTGAGTGGGCTGGGTCAGCCAAGCCTGTGACCTGGCGAATGCAAATGCTGATCACAGTGGGGTTAGGGACACCGCCAGGTCACTTGGGCAACCTTCCGCGGAGGAGCAGGAGTGCCTGTCTTGCACCAAGGGCCCACTCAGAGAAGAGCAGTGGCCAAGAGTTCTCAACACATCAGGTGGCACTGGGACACACCCAGGTCCCCCACCCCAAACCCAGAGGGTCTCCCTCTGCTATCCAGCTGCCGGCAGTAGCCAGAACAGTTAGGCTAATTCCCAAGCAGTCTACGCTTGGATCCCTGAGCTCTTCCAGGCTGAAGGAATCCCTGTCCATGACAGATATCCTGGCTATCAGGCCACACCCTTCTTAGTCCATTCTTGTGAATGGAGGGGTCCCCAGCCCCCAAACCACAACAGGGACCCATACCATGATCTTTTCTGTTGCTTGACAGTGGAGGCTCCTCCCTGATCACACATCTGATCTCCATGCCCCTGGCCTGGGGCCTGGACCACAGACTTATTCTCTGGCTTGTTGGACTTAAGCTTTGGCTATGATAAAGAGGCGTGATTCATTTCTAGGCCACCACTAAAACATTGAGGTGAAGCAATCTTGTCTATGCTGTAGGGCGGGAATGATCAGGTAGGTAGTCTTGGGAGGGATATGCAGGCATGGGTTATGCGGTTCTCATGCACTTTGGCCGCAACTATGGCAGTAGAAGCTGTCTTCAAGGTGCATGAGAGTGCCTGGGTCCCTGCTCACTCAGCCTGGCAGGCAGGAGCAGCAGCTTACGGGAGGACACAGAGCCCTGGGGGATGGGCTCCCAGAACTGTTCTTTACTATGTGTAGTTGCTCAGCACAGGGAAGCCTGCTGGGGTCCGTGTGAGTTCCCGCAGTGGCTCTGCATGGCCACCAGCAGCTTCCTCAGCCAGTCTAGAGGTCTGTACTGGCCACAAAACTCCTCTGCAGTTAGAATAAGTCTGCAGCTTGAATATGAAGTCCTTGGGTTCCTTCACTCACCTACTCCCTGGATCCGGGTCCAGAAAATGGTCCTGGTATCCAAGCAGGAAGCCCTGCTTCCTCCCTCTTCATTCCTGGTACCTCCTGTCATCTTTCTGTCAGCTTTCAGTGTTCTCTCTTGGAAGATCTATTTGACTGTGTAGCTTTACATATTTTGGTTCCTCTCTGTGAAAGGGGCATGTCATAGCTGCATCTAGTCAGCCATTCTGAACCTTTTCTCTCACATTTTTTTTTCCTAGCTTTTATTTTTAATTATTAATGAAGACACAGATAAAGAAAAACTGCAAGTTGGTAAAACCCGTTTCTATATCTATTCTTTTTTTTTTTTCTTTTTCTTTTTTTTCTTTAATGTACTTTAGGTTCTGCGGCACATGTGCAGATCAAGCAGGATTGCAGCATAGGTTCACACATGGCAATGTGGCTTGCTGCCTCCATCCCCCGTCACCTACATCTGGCATTTCCCCCCATGCTATCCTTCCCGGACCTCCCCACGCCCTCCATTGACCCTCCCCAGACCCCTCAAATAGACCCCAGTGTGTGATGCCCCCCTCCCTGTGTCCATGTGTTCTCATGGTTCAAAACTCGCCTGTGAGTGAGAACATGTGGTATTTGATTTTCTGTTCTTGTGTCAGTTTGCTGAGAATGATGGTTTCCAGATTCATCCATGTCCCTACAAATGACAGAAACTCATCATTTTTTATGGCTGCATAGTATTCCATGGTGTATATGTGCCACATTTTCCTTGACCAGTCTATCATCAATGGACATTTGGGTTGGTTCCAGGTCTTTGCCATTGTAAACAGTGCTGCAATGAACATATGTGTGCGTGTGTCTTTATAACAGAATTACTTATAATCCTTTGGGTATACACCCAGTAATGGGATTGCTGGGTCAAATGGAATTTCTATTTCTAGGTCCTTGAGGCAGTGCCACACTGTCTTCCACAATCTAGATCTATTCTATCGGCATTTGGCAAACACTGTCATTCTTTCAAAACAATAAATAACAATATACTTTTATAAAGATTTTGCTAACTTAATTTCTTTGTATTAAAGGTATCAAGATATTACTTGATGGTGTAAAGAGAATAATATTGAGTACCTGTCATTCTCCTCTTATGAGTCCCTGTTATGAGCATTAGTATGTACTACCTCACTTAATCCTTAAACCGGCTTCAATGATGATATCCATTTTACAGGTCTGTTAACTGAGATAAAGGCGGAGTAATTTGTTCAAGTTCAAAGCTAAAATCTAGACTTGAATCCAAGCAGTTTGACTGTAGCGTATACTCCTGGCAACTAAAATCAAAACCTATGGAACATGTGGTAAGCAATCTGGGGCCGGAGGACTGCGAGAACTGGCAGACTTTAAGGCCCAAACAAGCAGAACAAGATGTAGGAACTTTGTAGACACACACCACAGGCAGTGAGGATTGCATTTCAACTTGCAGCCATCCAGATAATTTATAAAAAGGCAAGTCTCTGCTATCTGTCCCCCCATTGGATTTATAAATGTGATTTGTGTGTAATTACATATAACATTTACTTTTACATATTAATATTTTTATGTTTTTAAATTTTATTTTTTTACTATTAAAGGATCTTCTCAGGTGATGCAGAAACTCTTTTGATGGCGTTATCATACAATCATGAGTGAGACTGAACTTTGCATATTTTTATTTTATTTTATTTTAAGGTGTCCTTCTTTCCAATGTGATAGACTGTCTTCTTGAAGAACATGATCATGAATTTTGTTAGTGAAGAAATATTGGTGTTAAAATTTATATTATTATATGAAGGTATCTTTATTTAACCATCATGCTGTAAAGAACATTTTGCTGGACAATTCATACTAGATTGATGGTTATTTTCTCTTAGCACTTTAAAGACACTGTTCTATGCATGTATGACTTGAATTCAAAATTTGTAAAGCTTTCTGTCAGTAGTAATCATGGCTCACTGTAGCCTCCATCTCCTAAGCTCAACCATTTCTGCCACCTCAACCACTTGAGTTGCTGGGATTACAGGTACATGCCACCACACATGGGTAATGTTTCTAATTTTTATTTATTTATTTTTTTGGAAGTGGCAGGGTCTCACTGCATTGCCCAGGCTGCTCTCCAACTCCGGAACTTAAGCAAACCTCCCACCTTGGTCTCCCAAAGTGCTGGGATTACAGGCACGAGCCACCATGCCTGGCCCCATTTCACTTCTTTATTTAGCCTTTTCTAATACACTAATTCACATGCCAGTTGAGTTTTATCTTTTTATTTTTAAAAGGATTTTTACTGTCTGATTTTGATAGTCTCTATGTGCTTTTTAAAATTACATCTCTCATTTATTTCTTCAGATATTTTATATAATATCTAGGCTATTAGCAAGCACACATAGATTTGCTGATTTTTGCTTTTGCTGACTCAAAATAGGTTGGTTCCATTAATGCTTGTTACTTGCAGTTTAGGAGCTCATATTTCATTAAATATCGTCTGTGGGAGTCCTAAAGGCATAACTGATGATGCTTCTTAGAAAGAGAATGTGCAAATGATTCTCTGGGGAGTCTCTGAGTACTTCCAAACTGAGATCACTTTAACCTCTTTTGAGGGTTCCTGTTTCAATTGGGAACTTTCAGGTTTAGGTACACTACCTTAGTAGAAGTTCAAGGCTCTGTCTATATAATGCAGCATGGATATTGGCATCAATCTCAGGACAACACCATTTTATTCTTACCTTCATAGCTTGCTTCCTGCTGTGGTTTCAACTTGCTGGTGTTTTTGTGTATGTTTACTTTCCAAGGTTTCTTTCACCTTCTAGTAAACCCAGGAATGAAACGATGTGTTTTGCTGTTGTTGTTGTTTTTGCATTTAATCCAGTGTCTAGTTGAGTTTTATCCTGAAGTTCCTTCAGAGTGTCTACTTACTTATATGGCCATATCTGTGGGGGTTTTTTTTTGTTTATTTTTTATTTGATTTTATTTTTCCATCTTGCCACTCAAATAAGATGCAAGAACAAGCAGTAGCAAGAACCAGTAGTATGGACACCACCTGGAAAGTTGTTCACCCTGTAGAATCACAGGTCACGGAGGAAGTATTCCAAATCAGAATCTGCATTTTTAATAGGATTCCTGGGTGACTTGAATACACTTTAAAGTTTGAGAGACATGGCTCTAATAGGCTCTTAAAATGCATATTAAATATTTGTCTGAATAAAAATTGAGGTTTGGGTAGACTTTCTGCAATGTATTCTTAGTAGTTGCTTTTACTTTCAGTACAATTCTTTTATTGTGTGTCAACAAAATTTTTTGAGGTGAAAATGGTTTTTCAGTTTTTCAGATGGAGATGGTTCAAAGAAAAACAACAGGATCTATGTTTAAATACAATCAGTAAAGTCTGGGGCTCTAGAATTAGAGAGCTCAGCTGGAGCTGAAACTTACGAGCTTCTTTTTTCTCAAGTTCACACCTCTTGTAAAACAAAAGTCAAGTTCTGAATGCTGGTATTCTAACTTGAAAAGTCAGGATTGTGCCACTGTGTCATATAGTTGTTGGGCATAACTGAAATACGTGTATTTTCAAGTTTTTATGTGTCATCTGGGTATCACCTCTCAAGGAAACAAAATGCCATCTCACTATGCCACTTTGGTATACTGATTATTTTGAGCTGAATGTACTTGAAAAATAGCAAATGCAGGGAGAGGCTTTCTCTGAATTTCCCTTATCTGTCTAAAGACAGATCCTCTGAAAGGAACTCAGTTGTCATAAATCCCCTCCTGGGGAGTTTTATCAGCCAGGGAAGATTGACTCTTATTAGATGAGAGTAGACTAGAAGTTGACACCACACCTAGACAAACTTTATTACAAACTATCATCTCTCCCATCTATTCTTTGAAGAGCTCATTCATCTTTCCTAAAAATCACTTACTCTCCCCTAGGTGACCTGCATTCCTTTCCCCTTTCTCTATTAGGATGAATGTAAGATCTAAAATCTCACCACATTTTGGATATTCACTTTTTACTTGATGCCCTGTGCACATAATAATAGCTAAGAAATTTTTATATTTTTCTTGTTGATCCTTCTTGTCAGTTCATTTCATAAAGCCAGCTTTCAAACCTAGGCAGATAGAGGGAAAGTCTTTCCTGCCCTTCACCTCTCTGCCCTCTGCTGACTTTAGGAAAAAGCAATTTAAAAAAACAGCCCATTTTATTCCTACTTTTTAATTAAATATCAAAAGCCAATATTAATTTTTAAATTTTTTTGTATACAGTTCAAAAATGTATGTTTTAGACCAATTAAATTTAGCACATATGAGATTAAAATGAATTATTCATTTCTATTTGGTAACATAGTTAAAAGCCTGAAAGACTGACATGTTCATTTTTATCTCAAAGGCAATGATATAATGCTAAACACTTGGAAAAGTCAGCAAACACAATGTCAATCAATTTAATATATTTCTTATATGTGTAGTTAAACATTTTAAGTTGGCAATTTATAAAATAATAAATATAAATATTTTAAAATTTTGATTCATATGCTCAGTTGTGTTGAAAACTTTAAGATAAATATCTCTAAATTTAGATGCTTGGACCACAATAACTTGTTCCATGCTATTATTGTAATTTCTATTGTCATTCATTTTGGTAGTATTCTACTTCTTGATTTTTTAAATCTGTAAATTTGAAATTTTAAAAACATTCATAATATGAATTTTTCTTATAACACTATGTTGCTTAAGCTTTGAGCAACTTTGGTTTGTCAAACATTGACTGTACCAAATATAGGTGGCTTAACCCAGTATTTCAGGCCAAACCTAAATCACTTTCCTACTGTGTCTGCTTCTCCATCTTTAATCATAAAGCAGACACAGAACATATATAATATTGAGGGGAGCTATTTTAATAATCCGGATTTGACTTGGTTAGTTGCTTCTAAATCAAAACTAATATGAAGATCTTGAAAGTACTTTCGCATATTTCAGAATAAATGATACCTGATTTCTCTCAATTGTTCTCAACCCTGATTGCACTCAAGGATCATCCAGGCAGATTTGCACATATACCAGTAGCCAAAACAGTCATAAAATCAATTACTTCCAAATCTCTTGAGTCTGGGTCATAGATGTCAGTACTTTTTAAAGGCTTGCTATATGATTCTCACGTTTATCTAGAACTAGAAACCACTAATTTGCCTTATTAAAGTTTCAAAACAATTATACTCAAAAAATATGGACAAAGTAATCTAAATATATAGCTTCAGAAATAGTATATTGAAAGAGTTGCTATTTTCATGTTGATATTTTATTAAGTGAGAGAATCTCATTTGGATACTAAATAAAATACATACAAAATATAAACTTTACACCAAATCTCTTCATTTGTTTTAAACTGACATCTGACTCTGTAGTCATATTTTACAGCATTATTACATTTATATAGGTTCTTTTTTTTTAATTTCAAGAAAACAAACAGTGGCAAAAACAATTTCCTTTAGTTCCAATATGTTTACTTTTCTAAAATCACCCTCTGAGCTGCTAATAGAATTTTACATATCATACTCATATCATCATTGATCTACTATGCAATCAACAGCTTGAATTATGTTGATAAACTTAAAAGGTTAAAATTTAGAATTCCCTATTGAGAACAAATTAAACTAATTACTGGAGAAGACACTTTTGACTTCTTTGATCTCCTAGGTGGTATAGGGATTTATATAATATTCTCATCACTTCTGTACTGTTAACATATCAATTGTTAACACAAATATTTTAATACAAGTTCCAAAAGGGAACACCATTATGCCATTCCATAAAAGAAAACATCAAGAAGGATATTTCTGATTTCCTGGTCTACATATTCAGATATATTTTACAAATCATATTGTAACTTTGCACATCAGACTTAGGGATATTTTATGTTAATTGTAAATCTACCTCTTAACACTTGAAAGTAAGTTTTTATAGTCTCCAGAGTCATTCTAAATATTTTTGTCAATTTTACATTTTTCTAATAAATATTTGTTGAAAATGCTGATGAATTAAATTTTTTTCTAGGAAAACCTAAGACAAAGCATATGTGAACAAAATATGTTTGAAAAATCCGGCTATAAGTACTTTACATCAACTTACCCTTTCGATGGTTTTTAATTGATTTACATATCTTACAACACCATGTTGCTTAAGCTTTGAGCAACTTTGGTTTGTCAAACATTGACTGTACCAAACATAGATGGCTTAACCCAGCATTTCAGGAAAAACATAAATCACTTTCCTACTTTGTCTGCCTCTCTATTTCAGTCACATGACTGGCTGCTCACTTCCACAGGATGTCATGCCTCTATGATCTATGTCTACTATCTCGTCAGAAAATTCTGAACGTTTACCAACCACTGGAAGCTCCTAAGAATGCCAGTTATCCTTCACTTTCCATGCTATCATTGGTGGGCTCATTTAATATTCTATTTTAAAATTGTATATATGCATATGACATTTTATAATGCTGTTATGCTGTAACAAGAGAGTCAAATGTTACCTTGAGTGGCTAGAGTTCAATATCCTCAAAGACAGATGGTGTTTTCTCTATGTTATTAATTTATATCGATTGAATTTAGTAGCAAGCTTAGCCCAGGGTGAATGCACACTTTGATTCGTTTTTGTAAATTTACTTTGGTTGCCTACATATCTACTTCATACAGGACAATATTCTTCTACTCAGGGCCACACTCTTTAGAGGATTGCAATGTTCTATAATTGTCCCTTTGCTCAGCTTTGTATTCTCAATTGAGTAAAGTAATTAGATAAATTAATATTTTAGGATTGTAAAATAAAACTGGTAATAGCTTAATGTGTTAAGCCCTGCAAGGTGTGCTGTGATTTTAGAGGATATTTTTTCATAATGTCCTTTCAGGCAGGAACACAACTATGCGGAAAATGGCTTTGAGCAAGAAAACACCTCAGTAACTCCTTAAATATCATTGTGTAAGGCGCCGTCTACTTAACTAACACAGGACCTCCTAATACAGGAGTAGAGTAAGATATTTAAAAAGACTGTCAAATGAATGATTTTATAGTTTTTCACCTCCCATAATTTAGGATTCCACTCAAATCAAATAATCCAAATATGAAAGGAACTTAGAGATAGCATTTGCGATTCAACACTTTAATCAACCCCAAATGCAATGCCTCTCTTGGAAAATATGCATGTATATACAAGATCCTGAAACAGTCCCTAACACATGGCGAGTGCTCCTTAAATACCTGCTTTATGAAGTAATAAACATATGCATTGATTTCACCCTAGATAAGTGCTCTGTAAAGTAAAGGCTCTGAATGCTGTAACTAATTTAAAATATATATGTATATATTTATTGCCTTTATTATCAAACTAATTTGAGGGCTAGGTTCTTTGAATAATACAATGACATTCACAGGTTTTCCACACGAGAAACATTACATTATTCTAGTACCACATATACAACTTACAAGTTTATGCATTTTAAATTTACCTAATCTTTTTTTTTTTTCATCCTTAGTGGAAGACATACTTGATTTGGTTTGGTTTTGTTTTTAATATGGCAGGTCATTTAAATTATGATTGAAACCATCTAAGGCTGTTTGCCTGCTATGGCTGACTTGCTAACATACAACTTTGTGTACTACTGTAGAAGCAGACAGCCAGACACTTTGAACAAGATCAAAATTTTCTAGCTGATTATTTTGAGCAATAACAGTACAGCAAGATGAAAGTGTTAATTATTCCACATGTCTGAACTGAGTGGGAACTTTCTGATCCCTTCTGCTGTGGCCAATTTCCTGGCAGACTGCAGAGATAACACACAAGCCATCTGGTTGGGTCATTTTTAGCCATCTACTTGTAAATAAGGTCATGTGTATGTAATTGTCCTTTCTTGGAAGAATGAAGTAACCGTCTGTGATAAATATTATGCAAGGAATAAATATAATAAAAATGCAAAGATTTTTCCAATATCTCATACTTATTTATTATTTAATTACCAAATCTGGCACCAAAAACCTCCTATTACAATTGTTTTACATTTGTTACTGCTATAGTTCAATTTAACCATTATTATGACTAAGGAATATTCTAAGTATGCCTTATTTATTTCTGTTTTTTGTACAGTACTTTGGGGGATATTGACAAGTGTGTATTAGGTATCTGTTTATCATTCTATCTTCTATCATCTGTCCATTTATTTCTATATGAACCCATTTATATATTACTATTATTTATATTTCTAAAATCTCCATAAATATCACTGTATATCTTCATATAATATAGACTTCTGTAGATTTTACATTATCTAAAAAGTAAGCAAATCACACATTTGTGGAATTAATTTACATAATTTTCCTTTTCTAAGTACTAGTTCTTTTTCTTCTCTGCTAAGGCAATTTTAATCTGTTACTATAGTCTCAGTTTCCACAGATGTAAATCAACTGCACTATTGATGTTTCCTGATGGAGTGGTGAAATAATTAACTGCTAAATGATTAAAGATCACTTTGTGTCAAGTAAATGGCACAGGAATGGTTACAACAAAATAATTATAACTATAATAATTTCTTCAGCAACATATCCTCCCAGATACAAACTCAGCTCTTCTCACTAGGATAGAAATATAGTTTGGTTATAATAAGGGTGAATCATAGGAGAATAAATGAAATACTTTTCACTTTTAAAGGATCTAGGAAAGTACACAGAGCCTAGAATAGGCATATTTTTGTTAGGAGTTTTATGTAAATCACATTATTCAAGTCTATATTCCTTAATATTCCCCTAATGTCAGACAAATTAGTGTGCATATTGGCATGAGAATAGCTCAATAATTTGCCAAACTAGAAAGATGAATCAATAGGCTAGGAAACAAATTAGAAATTTTGTAATTATGGTTGTAAAGTATTTTTAAGGTAATGGATATATTTTAACAGGTGCAGAAAAATGACAAAAGTAGCATTCAGGACAGTCATCAAATGTGTCAATTAGAAATATTTGTATAATTAAACAGTACATAGATATTAAAAAATGAAATCATTAACATGATTCTATACTGAATGAAATCTGAATATGACCAAACTAATTTACAACAAAAGCAAATTAAATTTAACTACCTCATGTAGAAGAATTGAGAAATCCAGTTTGATAGATGGTAACTAGAGAACAAATGAAAAAAAAGAGAAAAAAACAACCCCAAGACGGTAAGAGAATGCAGGAAGGGTACCCAGAAAACTGCAGACGGGCATAAGCCAAGAGAGAAAATATCAAAGGTTGGTATCAGAAATAAGTGATGGTTCCATGTACTGTCACCACCACCACCCAAGAAAAACAGAAATAATTTTACCAACAAAATGCATTTTGACAGATACTTAATATTTATTTTGATCATATGAGATACCTTGAAGTTCCATTTTAGTTTGCACAGACAAAGACTATTCCTTGACCTAACTTATGTTCCTTGAGCCCTTCTGGGGCATGTTCTCAAGAGACCAATTGTAGCAAGAATACTAAATCAGTTTAGCCAGAATCCCCCATCCTCGTATCTGACAGCCTTCAATATCTGACCAAATCCCACATCTCTCACTGTCTCTCAGGTAATATCTGATCCCCCCGACCTGCCTTCTGTAGAAATCTTATTAGGTCAGTTCAGCAAGAATTACTCTACTTGATTAGCAATTTTACATCTACCAGCTCCCCAACCTGATGCCCCTTGGCTATGAATTCCCATATTTCTTGTCTACAAAGTTGAGCCCAAACTTTCTCTCCTACTGCAAAACTCTACTGCAGTATTTCTACACTATTACTATAATCCTGAATAAAGTCTGCTTTCCTATTTTAACAAGTGTCACAAAAAAATGCTTTTAATAGTAATGCACGTAATTAACACAGAATTTACCACTGTACCTTTTTACACAAAGGAAGTGATGTTTGTACTAGTAAACAGGTGATTCTAATGAGGCTGGGTACGGTGGTTCACGCCTATAATGCCAGCACTTTGAGAGGCCAAGATGGGCAGATTCATTCATTCATTTGAAACCAGCCTGGGCAATATGATGAAATTCCATCTCTAAAAAAATATAAGCTGGGTGTGGTGATGCACACCGTAGTCCCAGCTACTTGGGAGGCAGAGGTGAGAGGATCACTTGAATCTAGGAAGCAGAGGCTTGAGTGAGCTGAGGTTGCACCACTGCACTTCAGCCTGGGTGACAAAGGGAGACCTTGTGTCAAAAAAAAAAAAAAAGAAAGAAAGAAAAGAAAAGAAAGAAAAACATAAAAATTCAAAAAGAAAAGTGTAAAAATACCTAAAAATGAGGCCAAACATGGGCGGTAACCTGTAACCCCAACACTTTGGGAGGCCATGGCAGGCAGATCACTTGAGGCCAGGAGTTCTAGACTAGCCTGGCTAACATACATAGCAAAACAGTTTGTCTACTAAAAATACTAAAATTAGCCAGGCGTGGTAGTGTAATCCTGTGGTCCCAGCTACTCAGGAGGTTGATGCAGAGAATCACTTGAATGCAAGAAATGGAGGTTGCAGTAAGCTGAGACGGTGTGACTGCACTCCAGCCGGATGACAGGGTGAAAGAGTGAGACTCTGTCTCCAAAAAAAAACCCCTAAAAATGTACACTTTTCAGTGCCTAAAAGTTTATGTTTCTATGCCCAACAAGCTGAATATCAAGTATTATAATCCCACAGATTGGCATGAGAGCAGATTAAAAAATAAAAGTAGATCCAACATTCAACCCAGAAACCTCACTACTGGCATCTACCCAAAGGAAAAGAAGTCACTCTATCAAAAAGACACTAGCATGCATACGTGTATAACAGCACAATTCACACTTGCAAACATATGAATTCAGACTAATTGCTCATTAACTGATGAACAGATAAAAAATATGGTACAAAAAACGAATTTGTAAGCAAATATATACCATAGAATTTTACTCAGCCGTAAAAAGGAATGAAAAATTGTGCAGCAACTTGGGTGGAACTGAAGAGCATTATTCTAAGTGAAGTAAGTCAGGAATTAAAAACCAAATACTGCATGTTCTCACTTGTAAGTGGTAGCTGAACTATGGGGATGCAAAGGCATATAGAGTGGTATAATGGACACTGTTGAAAGCAGGATGAGAGATGAAAAACTACCTACTGGGTACAGTATACACTTCTCAGGTGATGGGTGCCTAAAATCCCAGACTGTATGTCTGTACATCCATGTAACTTAAACTCATTTGTAGTACTAAAGCTACTGAAATTAAAAAAATTGAAAAATCCTGAATTTCACACCTCTTTGATCTGGATCACCATAGAATGGTCCTGATGGGATTCAGGACACATTTACTCCAAATATGTTATGCTTGTAGCGAAAGATGTTGAGAAAACAGGAGAAACAGGAAGTTCATTTTCTATTTATTTATTTATTTATTTATTTATTTATTTATTTTCGAGACAGAATCTCACTCTGTCACCCAGGCTGGAGTGCAGTGGTGCAATCTTGTCACACCTCTGCCTCCTAAGTAGCTGGAACTACAGGCATGCACCACTATGCCCAGCTAATTTTTTGTATTTTTAGTAGAGATAGGGTTTACCATGTTGGCCAGGCTGATCTCGAATTCCTGACCTCAGGTGATCCACCCACCTCTGCCTCACAAAGTGCTGGGATTATAGGCATGTGCCCAGCCAGGAATTTGATTCTCTGGCTCCAGCCCTTCTCCCATGAAGCAGGTCATAAAACTTAGGAAGAATTTCCTGATCATTCCTTGAAGCAAATAATGAGCTTCATTTAAGAGGTGCCCACCCTATACCTGGAGGAAAGGAACATCCATATCACTGAAGACAAAGAAATACACAGCAAAGCAGGTCTTCCCTCTCAGTTTGTTACCATTAGATCATATCCCTTTGTACATTTCCCGACTGTCCACTCTTCAGCAAACCTAACATTAAAATACACAAGTTTAATTATTTCTTGGGTCTTCATTTCCTTAAGAAGGCTTCTGTGTTGTGTAAAACTTATTAAATGAATTTGTATGCTTTTCTCTTGTTACTCTGTTTTTTGTACTAGAGACCTCAGCCATGAATCAAAGATGAGTGAGAAAAAGATATTTCTCCCTCTTCTACAATCCTTTTCATTGTTTATTATTGTATGCTTAAGTTTCATTTTTTTCTTGTTTCCCAATTAGAATCTCAGTGTTTTTCTTTTTTCTTTTTTCTTTGCCTTCTATCTTTGCCTCCTTCCATTGGTCCATCTTCTTTATGCTCTTACTTTAGTGGTTTAAAAAAAACTAACATTGATCATTTAAACATCTGCAGTACTGAATTAATAAGCTAGTTTTAGTTCTAATGGATTTAATTTGATGATCCTGTATTACCACTTCAAATGTATGTATATATATATATATATATATATATATATAAACAGGTGAAGGCTCTGAGTTTCCATCATTCCTTAGTGCAAAGTACAAAGGAGAACAAATGTAACATTCAGAAGAACTTAGCAGCAGTTATTTGAGTGTAATGGGAATTAATTTGTCATCTTTTGGTACGGCATATCTAAATTCCTAGGAGAAAACTATTTAGTAGTGACATGTTAATAAATTATTTCTTACTGTGTGTCTTCATGTAATTATATTTGGAGGTAGTTTTGTGGAGTTGTATTGCCATTTGTGCTAAATGCCAAAAATAAAGCAGTCTTCGATAAATTTTATATTTTCATTTTGTTTTTCGGATTGAAACAGCTGTTCAGAAAAGTGGGAAAATTACTGTTTTCTTCTGCACTGGGAGAATGCAGGCTGAAGCCTCCTACCTGGAGTTAGCTTTCCTGGGCTGTGCTCCAAGCTGCCAGTGCTGTGTTGTGGATTCCGAGACAACAGAACTACAGTCCCCTGGCTATTAGAATCAGATGGGGGTAATAACTTGATAATGTGGCCAGTAGGTCTAAATCAGCAAGTCCCAAGCCTAAGTCAAGGAAAGAAACTGCAGTATCTTTCCAAATAAACATTTGGAAGAGCCCAGCAATACTGTGAAGGCTAAAATACTGTCTTCTAAAGTTGCAGGAAATTGCATACCTGCATCAAGATAAGCTTTTGTCTTGTAAGGACAGACTCGAATGCTAGCCTCCTTGCCATTTGATCTTGAATAAGTCTCATTTTGTAATCTATTCACTAAACCAAAGCACAGTAGTCTGTGTGCTTCTGATTGAAGCTACGTCTGTCTTCTACAAAGACAAACTACATCAATGGTCTTTACTTATGTCCTTATTACAACAAAAAGAATACTCTAAAACAATCTGAGAGCATTTTAAAAGTCGGTTTGAAATTCAGTGAGAAAGGGGTGTGAGTGTGTGTGTGTGTGTGTGTGTGTGTGTGTGTGACCATCTTCTGGGCCATTCAGTCAGCAACCTGTAATTTCATTAATAATGAAAACTTAAACACTTATGTGTCTGAGTACTATTGTCTGAAAATATTTTATTTCAATCATTTATATATTTATCTACATAATTATAAGGATTTTTTTTAGTCATTTTTCTATTTCTCTTGGGAGGAGGGAATAACCTGGTAACTAGTCTAAATTTAGAAAAATTAAGATACCAAAAAATAACCTGCTTTAATTGTTATACACAAGCCAGAGACAAATCAAACAATTCCATGTTTCCTCCCAATGAATATCTGCACTTACTCCTGCATTCAAGGGAAAAAGAAATGTAAAATATGTATCGTGATAACAGATGTGATCTCAAATTTTATAGACAGATTTTATTTACATGGTAGTGGAACATTTCAATTTCATATTAGCATAACAGAAAAAAAAGTCTTGTTGAACCTAGTGAGCTTCTTCTATAGAAATATTCTCTACTTAATGCAGTATGCCAGAAACAATCAATAGAAGCATGTTTCAATATACATCGTAAATAAATTCTTTCTAAGCTAAAGGTTATGCTTGTCCTGAAACAGCTTAAGACATTTAGTTCAAAGAGGAAAATAATGGTCCCTTCTGGTGGCATTTCCTAAATAAACACAAAACAAGCAGGACATTAGTTTCTTCTGTCTTTAAATGTGATCGCCCAGAGGCACGTATGTTTGTAAGAGTCCTGCATTTCTCTAAGTAATATTGCTGGACTTCTTTCTATGATGTAAAATCCTTTCTCTGGCACTTGGAGGATCAAGCTGCTTCCAATTAAGATTTGTGAGGCCTTTAAAAAGTGGGCCAGTCACAGTATTTTAGTAATGATTCTTCCAGCAAGTCAAAAGATAGATCTGGAACTGCTCATGCCCCTTGCAGGCATTTGATACATAACCTTAAAATTTCTGAGGTCATTAATGACAGGCAGAAAGAAGCCCTGTGGCTGTTACTAGGCTTTAGCCACTCTTACGGTTAAGCACACATTTCTGTATTCGTCTTGCCAAGGTGAGTGGGACTGTCTCAGAATGACTAAAGTTTGCATTTTATCTGCATGTAGAAGCTCCGCTGAGGTTAGGATGGGATAGATACAAGGAAGAGTGGTTGTCTCCCCACAAAATCGTATCCACCAGTGAGTCTGTTTAAGGTAATTTGTAACAAGGTATTTATTAAGCTCACTCTAAAAGGGATCAGAGGAAGTGGTGAAAGCAAGACTAGGGAAAACTGAGAAAGGCAATTCAGGCTAACATCTTCCTTTATCTGTTATTTTTTATTTATTTATTTTTTTTAACACAATGCCTCTCTAATCATTCAGGACAAACTTTTCTGTATGCCCGTGATGGCCAAAATTGATCACAACTCTGTATTTAAAAATGCAAAATCCTTAATAAAATATTCGCGGGCCAGAAACAGTGCTCACGCCTGTAATCCCAGCACGTTGGGAGGCCCAGGTGGGCTGATCATGAGGTCAGGAGACCAAGACCATCCTGGCCAACATGGTGAAACCCCATCTCTACTAAAAATACAAAAATTAGCTGGACGTGGCGGAGCATGCCTGTAATCCTAGCTACTTGGGAGGCTGAAGCAGGAGAATCACTTGAATCCGGGAGGCGGAGGTTGCAGTGAGCTGACACAGCACTCCAGTCTGGCAACAGAACAAGACTCCATCTCAACAAAGAAAAAAAATCGAGTATCTTTTAAGATAGTGAATGTTGAATGTATTGTCTTTATTCCTCCCTAAGTTTCCTCTTGGTGATGATCAGATTAACAGCAAAATGCATATGGAAAAAAAAAAAATGTCTGGCTATATGGTATCAACATAGTTGGCATTCAGTTTTATCTGGGATTGGTTCTAAACCATATGGGGTCAATAAAGAAACAAACTTGAGCATAAACATATAAAGCATTTCACATACATATGATAAGTTATCAGTCTGTTTCCTTGCTTCCAATTATATTGATTAGAATTCTAGTACTTAATGTTTTGTGGAAACTCTATGAGCACAACATAAATGTGGGTTTATTAGAAGGACACAAATGCATTCCATAAAAATAAAGCATTGCTGGTTCTCAAGGATTCAGAGCTGGGAACTGGAAAGCTGTCAAGGATCAGAGAAACTATTCAGGAGATCTATCTCTCTCTGTCTTTCTCCTCTCTCTCTCTCTTTCTCTGTGGTAGTATATGCTACTGAATGTTTAACAACTCTCATTGGCAGGGGGCCCTGATTTGGAGCATCATCTAAGTTCCTTAGTGTAAGTACATCACTATGGCTGATTTCAAGTCACTTGACCACTTGAAGCCACTCCACATGCAAAAATTTCTGAAAATTTAGCAATTGACTTCCGTGAAGTGAAACAAACTGATTTCAGTATGTTGTTTCTCTATCCACAACGGTTATTGACCCTTTCTCTCTATTAATTCAAGCTATTCTTTTGATTCTCTTTGAAGACTATTTTCTCTATTAACATTTGTGTGCATGCCTGAAAATGGCTGTTCCAGCTCTATCTCTACATGATTAACATTTCCAGGATCCACACATATCTTGCCAAAATTTCTATGCTCCTAATTTCAAATTTCCAAAGGAGTAGCTCTTTTGCTTAAATTCCCTAAATTTAAGGGAAGGACAGGTATTGATGCCAATAATCCTAGTATAACATAGCCCAAAGGGGAATGCTGCTTAAGGGAGACAAATCCTCACTTGCAGTACTAATATACAAAAAAACAAAAAGACGAGACGCTAGGGCTATTGTACATATGAATAACCACGGAAATATATTGTGACAGCACATGTACATTTTAAAGTAAGTTACTGAATTTTTAAAGAAAATAATGCTTCAGTGCAACTCAAGTATTAACACAAATAATGGTACCACTACACGTGCTATTATTTTATATTTTTAAACTGACAGAAATATAGATTGTATCTAATTTATGATTTTCATTTACCCTTGGATGAGTAATGAAATGAAAATCACATAGATTAGTATTCTCTCATAATAAACCTAAAAGCAGCATAAATTATAACTATATCTAAATCAGATAAAATAAGACTATTCTGAGAAGGAATATGCATATACATAAGGCCAAGCTTTGTATAAAAAGAGACATAAACAAAATAATGTTATTATAAGTATTTTTCAAACAATCCCACATTAAACAATCTCATGACCTCTTTTATTTTTCATAAAATAGCAGGATTTGCTTTATCAAAATAACATAAATACATTTTATGCACATATGTTTATATTTAATATTTTAACCATATCATTAGGTTATGGATTTTCTACTTTCACTGGCTTGTACATAAAGAATTTCATACAATTAGCACTCTTCAGAATTGACTTTTAAGGCTCTTGGTAACAAACACATTCTCTATCTGCATGATACGGTCTTTCATAATCTTTCAGCTTTTTATCATTGATAAGTATTCAGCAATGAAATATGTCAAGCTCAGGATGAATCACTCAATTTCCCTAATACCAAGAGAATTTTATCAGCCTAAATATATTTACACTGTTTTTTTCCCCTCTCTACTAAAAGACATTTTGGTTTATAAAAGGATTATCTACTAAGTAGAAAAATGAAAAACATAAAATCAATAGCTTTCCATGCTTACCAAACCAACATGATGTATAACAACAGGAGATTCTGAGATCCATTAAAATGATCTCATACCTAAAACATACATGTAATTCAATAGAAAACCAGAGGCATTTTATCTTATGACTATGTGTCATTGAGATGATATTGTGAATGTACAGAGACACACAAAATTCAAGCTGATGTCTCCATAAAGCACAATGATTGGTGATATCACCGGAGCAACTGAAATTAGCTCAAGTGAGAGAGGACCAAAGTGAAGTTTCTCATTCTTTGTGTTTTTTTTTCCCCAAAATATGTATCATGACTTTGTGTGAATTTTATAGTAATTCTAGATTTTAACCCAAATATAATATTATCAAATATGCTAATAATTCTACTGTATTTGTTATTGAGGGCATATAGGTAAACAGGCTTATTTTCTGGTATAGTATGTTCTCATTGAATAATTAATAAAAATATATACAATAACATCTATAAGCCTCAAGTGGTTATAAATTCCTTGAAAAGTGGAAAATATATAATGTATATGGGGGACCAGACCGAGACACCTAGGTGTCCCATACAGTGTGAAAAGCAGAGTAGGGTGGTGACTTGGTGTTCCTCAACATATTCTCAAAATATCTGTCCAGCATTGTTTTTAAGAGCTGGAGCAGATCACTTTGCTTTAGGAAAAGTAACAGTCATCCTCTATCTTTTATCCTGGATTACAGCCCTACACGAGGATACTCCTTTCAGTAAAGATTAAGCCTTGCTGTTAACTGGATCAAATCTATATAACTGAAAGCAGTTATATAGCCCTATATTGCTCCCTGAGGATCTGCCTTTGAGCAAGGTCTCTATCACGTGGTAACAATGGCACCCAGCCAACCCAGCCAACCCAGCCAAGTGGACAAGTGATTTTGTAAAAAGAGCTTGTATTTGGAGTCCGGAGCAGTTCAGTATGTTCAACTGGATCCCCCTGAAAGCAGGAATGTACACCAAAGTGACATGTGAGAGGAAGCCCTAATTTTTGAGTTCACTCTTCCATCCCAAGAGGCTTTTAAAAATGAAACTTCCAGCTATATAAAAGATTATCTCTAAGAAGAATTCATATAAGACAATTTTTTTCTATCTCAACTTATTTCTAGTGTCATTTTAGGGCTACTCTATATTAATACTTTAGACAACTATCCAGCCGGTTACTACTTAAATGTGGCTTGTGAATAGGCATTAGTAAATTTTTCTGAAGCAAGGGTATACAGTTTTTATAACCAGATTCTTTAAAGGATTCCAATCTCAAAATAATTGGAAACTACTTTCTTGAAATAATATGAGTTGGGGTGGTACTGACAGGTTTCATACTTTAGGAAACAGTGGGAAGAGGGAAGCTGGTATATCCTTCATTTGAGGCACTTAATGACGTTGAAAAAGATACGGGTTTTATTTAATTCCCTTTTCTCTCAACAGCTGTGTGATCTTGGCAGGAAATAACATTTCTGAATCTGTTTCATCAATAAACATTAAAAAAAGTACTTATTGTCTCAATATTAGATTAACTTTTTCATATATTAAAATGTTATTTAGAAGCCAGTGTTTATTCTTACCTAATATATAACATTATTTTATTTATACTATAACAGGATTTATGTTTATACTTTTTAAGATAGCATGAATGCCTGAACCTTATTTCCCTTTCAAGGGAAAGAAACACACTGATAATTGTATTCACATGTACCACCAGACCCTAGAGCAGGCGTCTCCAAACTACGGCCCCCTGAGGCCATTTATCCGGCCCCCCACCGCACTTCAGGAAGGCGCACCTCTTTCATTGGTGGTCAGTGAGAGGAGCACAGCATGTGGCGGCCCTCCAACGGTCTGTGGGACAGTGAACTGGCCCCCTGTGTAAAAAGTTTGGGGACACCTGCCCTAGAGTCATGGTGTTATGATCTAGAAAATGACATTCTTTTCAACACATCTGAGTTATTTTGGTCAGCTTAAGAATAAGCTATGAGACAAAACATAAAAGAGAACTAGGAATTTTTTAAAACATACACATGACAACAAGTAATACTCTTTAAAGTAACCCATTTTTTTAACCAAGAAATTTAATTTTTTACACCTAGTCCTCAGGTTAGCAGTTGCCTACAAGAATTGGCTCAGTCCATTATCAACTTGTCTTTCTACATCACCATGGAAGTGGTTAATTTTTAGGCTTTTGTATTTCCCTAATCATGCAATTGTGAGTCACTCTAAGTACAAGCAATAGCCACTCAAATTTTATAAACTTTTTAAGATAAAAAATTGCACAAGTTTTATAAAACTTACCTGTACTGTTTCTAAGAAGAATTACTATTTATAGAATAATAAGAATTATGTTATGATTTATCTTAAAATTATGCAGATGATAAATTTGAAAGAGGATATGTACACACTATCAATTTACTAATTTTTATGAAATTAAAAAGAGGTGAAGCATCTAAATTCATATTTGGTTTAGCAGTAGAAAGAATAATATTTGAAACAAAGAGATACACTGACATAAAAGGATCTGAGCTCCAAATAAGTAAGAAATCATAAGATAACTACTTTAGTTCAAGTGTTCTCACATAGACTACATTGCAGATTTTACCAATGACATTTGGGAAATAATGAGAGTAGGAAGAAGGCTGCAAATCTGGAAGTCAGCAAATGAGTCTCATCATTCAAAAGGAGGGGAAAGGTGAATTTTTGAAACTGGGTTTACACTGATTCCGAAAGAAATTACACAGCACTTATGAATGTTTGAGAGCTTCTGCAGAGGAAGAGTACAAAAACCCGCATCCAACAGGGTTTACCATAAACCATTTGACAGATTAAAGTAAAAAAACTAAAATAATACAAAAACAGGAGTAACTGTTATATGTTCATTCTGTTCCTGACCTTTCTGTAAGTCCAGACAACTCCATTTACATGGGCAAAGCAAAACTATTAAGACTTCCATTTCTTCATTCATAGAAATTACTCAGAATCCTCCTGCTTTTTGGTCTCATCTTCTCTAATTCCATTTTTTTTTTTTTTGTTTTTGTTTTTGTCAGCTACCGAATTGCTATTCGGATTTTAGCCCTCTTTTTGTAAGTGATACCTGAAGTTTTCTGTGGCTTTGATTTTTGAGACTGCCTTGAGACTCTGATCTGTGCTCAGCTTTGTATTGCTTCAGGTCTTCATGGAGACACTGCCTCCCATCCCACTAGTTGATGAACCTGACCAACCTGCACCCAGAGGCATAAACAGGTAGAATCATTTTATCAAGACATTTGACAATTTTTCCTCATAATACTTTTGTAGGCAACGTGCAGCTAGAGAAATATCTGTTAGATCCCGGTAAACAAGATGAACCGGAAGCAGTTGTATGAATGAAGTGTACAGAGTACATATTAGTGCATAGTTTCTTAGTAGTCTGGCTTGGATCTGCTCCTGTCCTACTTTGTTTCAGTGTTTTGTCACTGATTCATGGGAAGTGATAATCAAGTTGGCAACAGACAAATTTGGGAGCCTGGCAAACACACTGGCTGACTAAATTAATTTCTAACAGAACCCTTAAACAGCTGGGCCCAAATATATACATATATGGTATTGATATGAAGCCTAGCATTTCTTGTACAAAAATGGCTTAAATTTTTCTTGACAGAGGCTTGTAAGTAAATAGCACAGTGAGATTGCCAGAAAGCTGATACAATCTTTGTATTACTTAGTAGTACCTAGAATGTTTGAAGAGATGGTATTGATCTGCTAGTAAACATAGGAAGTCAGAGAAGAAAATGAAAATATGTTAACCTACAAGAGTATTTTACAGTATTTTACAGAATATTTTAGTCACATTTTAACTTAAGCTTCGCAATAACCTCTGTATTTGTTGCTGGTAGCATTTACAGATGCAAAAATTGAATATTAGGGAAGGTAAGCAATTTTCCCAGATTATGGATACTACAGACTGTAAATAGGACTTCAAGCCATGTTTGTGTGATTCTTAAATATACAGGTTCTGCCCTATACAAATGGATCCTAGTAGGTATTCAAACTGCAATGAATATGATAAGGAAACCAGGAATCACTTAGCAGAACAACAGAAAAGGAACTAATGTGTTAAGACTAGGCAAGAGAAGATGTATGTTAGGTAAGATCTTTATATTACGAGATTTTGAAAGAGTGAAAATTATCAGTATGCAAAAGTTAAGCACAGGTTGAATGAACATTTTCCAAGCGTACTGTACACATGAGGCAATTGACGAGACAGGTCGTTTTTAAGGTATTTTTCAAATGAAATAAATTCTGATTATAGAATATTTATCACTGAAAGGCTCCAAAACTGAATCAGAAAGTAAAATATGAAAAAATAAGACAAATAATATTCAAGCACATGTTTTGGAATAGCCACACAGACCCTATAGCATTCTGAATCACAAGTTGGCAGATACTCTGAAATAAGTTCCAAAGCACCAGAAGACTTTGAAATAAAACTTTGTATATAAAGTTGTTCTTGCTCCAGTAAAAAATAAATCTAATGCAGTATAATTTAGTGATTTTATTCAAATTAATGAATTTCAACTCTTAGTAGGCTAATTATTTCATATAGTATTTGAAAATCCAAAGGAAGTTTACAAAATGTAATTCTATTTTCAGTGAAAAATTTTAAAGATATTCACTGTAGTATTACACTGTCCCAAATAGTGAATGTACTGAATATAGCAATATAATAATACAGAGTTCTTTGTATATGAACTACCACATATAAGACATGTATTTTGATTTTTAAAGAAAATGATTATGCTCCACCATTCATAGTTGGTTTCTTCTTATGATCAAATTCACTTCTAGTGTAATAAATCTTGTGAGATTTAGACGCGTAGTCACTTGCAAACAAATACAGATAAGCTCAAAACGTTGATTCAAAGATAGAGTAATCTAAACACATGGTATTGGCATTAAAACCGACATATAGACCAATGGAGCACACACAGCAGCAAGCTCAGAAATAAATCCATTCATTAACAGTCAATCAATCTTTGACAAAGGTGCCAAGAACGCACAATGAGGAAAAGGCAATCTCCCCAATAAATGGTGCTGAGAAAAGTGAAAATTCACATGCAGAAGACTGAAATTAGTCCTTATCTCACTCAATACATAAATATCGACTCAAAATGGATTAAAGATGTAAATACACTGGAACTGTAAAACCAATAGAAGGAAACAGAGGGGAAAATTTTTAGGACATTGGTCTAGGCAAAGATTTTCTAGCAAAGACCTCAAAAACACAAGAGACAAAATCAAAACTAGACAAATGGGAATACCTCAAACTAATAATCTTACTCCAAAGGAAACAATCAACAGAATAAAGAAAAAAACCTACAGAATGGGAGAAAAATTTTGCAAGTTATACATCTTATAAGATGTTAATATCCAAAATATCTAAGGAATTCAAACAACACAATGCCAAGAAAACAAATGAGTCAATTAAAAATGGGCAGACCTGAGAAGATATTTTTCCAAAGAAGACATACAAATGGCCAATAGGTATATGAAACATGATTAACATCACTGATCATCAGGAACACACAATGAAAACCATAGTGAGATACTACTTCATATGGCTAAAAGGGCTATTACCAAAAAGACAAAAGATAAGTGTTGGCAAAAATGTGGAGAAATGGTAACTCTTGAACACTTTGGTAGAAATATAGATTAATAAACCGTTATGAAAAACAGTATGGAAGTTCTTCAAAACATTAAAAATAAAACTACCATGTGATCCAGCAATCCCACTTCTAAATATATATCCAAAGGAAATAATATTAGTATGTCCAAGAGATATTTGAACTCCCTTGTTCATTATAGCACTATTTACACTATCCAAGATATGAAATCAACCTGAGTGCTCTCTGACAGATACATGTATTAAAAAATGGCATATATACAAAATGGAAAAATGCTCAGTTGGAAGAAAAGAAGGAAAGCCTGTCATTTGCACAACATCAATGAACCTGGAGGACATTATGCTAAGTAAAATAAGTCAGGCACAGAAAAACACAAACAGCATGATCTCACTTATATAGAGAATTTTTAAAAAATGCATAGAAGCAGAGAGTAGAATATGGTTGCTAGTGATGGTGGAAGAACGGGAGATGCAGAGAAAGAGCACCACGTTTCTGTTAGGATGAATAAGTTCTGTAGCTCTACTGTACAGCATGGTGACTACCGTTAATAACACTGTGCTGCATACCTGAAAACTGCTTAGAGTAGATCTTAAATGTTCTTATCATACATATACCATTATAACTATGTGAAGTTATAGACATGTTAATTATCTTTACTGTGGTCATTTCACAATGTATACGTATATCAGAACATCACACTGTGTATCATAAAAGTATATATTTTTTACTTGTGAATTATACCTCAATAAAGATGGAGGAAGAAAACAAAGACCATGATACTCTATTTGAAAACACAATATTTAGAATTAGCCAGTGTTTTAAAAGAAGATGCATGCAAACAATTTGCTTCCTGGTTTTGTTTCCCTTTATCATACATGCTCTCACTGTAGAAGAAAATCTTCTTAGGTATTAAAGGAAATTAAAAAGAAACGTCTCAGTACTAAATTATCTTCAGTTTGGCTTTGGGAGAAAATCAAAAGTTCTTTATATAATTATCAGCTGTTGAAACTACACTGCAAGTACTATGATTTGTTTTTAGGCAGTTAGGCACTATAAGGGTGATTTTCTTTCAAAATACTTTTCACATCATGTTTATATGTTTCAATAACACATCAAATATGTGTTTTTGCTTAACTCCAACATCCTAAAAGCCTTTTCATTCTATAACAATATGGAGAAAAGCATTTAGAACCTAATAGTAAATGAGTGTATGCAATGATTGCAATTACATAAAGGGACACACATTCACAAAACATATAACATAATGGGTTCCCAACTCTTTTTCTCTTTATTCTCATTCTTTCCGTTTGCTCCCTATCTTTCTCTGGGCATTCTCATCCATTTCAATTACTGGAGCTGAAGCCTCCATATTTATGACGCTGAGTTACAGATGCAAGTTTCAAACTTCGTATAGAACAAAACGATCTGGTTGTGCCAAAGTCATATGGAAAGTAACAACATTTTTAAAGTAATTTAACATTCCCTACCACTCCCAGTTCCTTCTCCTGCATACCTTACATTAGTCAAGCTATCATCATTCACTCCAGTATTCCCACCTCTCCTCTTCTACATTTTTTCTTTCACCTGGTAATAATTATATCTCATAGTTTTCCTTACCTTTCTTCTTAATTCAACACTCTCATATTTGGTTTATTTATATTGTTCCCATTTAGGCTCCCATTGCTCACCTGTTCTCCATAATATGACCCAACCTGCCTTTCTGAAATAAAGATGTGTTTAAGTTGCCCTCTTTCCCAAAAACAAAACAAAACGAATATCCTTACATAGTTATCCATTAAATACAGACGAAAATCATTTTAAAGTCTTTTGATAGCTGACTTTATTTTTGTCCTATCACAGTCTGCTGCTCACCATATAACCTATTTTCCAGCTATACTGGAAGTCTTTTTCATGCACACTCATGATGCAGATATGAAATCAGGCTCATCCATCAAGAATCAGCTCAAATGTGACTGCTTCATTAACTTTAGTTCCCAGTTAAGCCACTCTTAAGAGTTAGTTCTGTTTTTACTGCTCCCAATAGCACTGCTCACAGTACTAGAGAACATTTATACAATTGTATTAGATCAGTTTCCATATAATTATCATTGACCACACTTGTGACCATGTTTAGAGAAAAAATAATGCAACTTATTCAACTCTGTCCCTCCTATGAACACAGCAGAAGACACAAAATAGTTTTTGAGTGAATGAGTAGACTCACAGCTAAAAGAGATATTTTTCTTTTAATATGACCTTACTGAAGGGAGTTATGATAAGCTATACAGTTCTAAGTAAGAAGACTACATATATCTTAAATGGGAAGCTCTAGGAGACTGATTATCCTCTTTTATATTTACTTAAGAGAATTTAAAAATAAAATTATATACAATCTAGAAACATCAAAATTAAATTCTGAAATTGTGAAATAATAAAAAAGCACTGACAATGATATAATCAGGCATTCTTGAGTGTGATAAGATTTTGGTGTGGAATAACCATGGAAAGAGATACTAATCAGATAATATTGTAACTTAATCAAGTAACTAATGATACAGTAAATTTAGCCATATTTGCTGGTGAAATTAAAAGTCCTTAAATATATGAAATTGTACCAATTTGTAAATTAACAACTTGTTATTATATTTGTAAAACTTTCAGATATATTTTTATGTAAATTAAACTTACATATTATAAGTCTTTCATTGGTTAGAATTACAAAAGGTATGATTGGAATTATAAAGAAGAGGTCTTGTTCACCAAGGGGCTCCTCTGTGATAACACTACTTCTGCTAAATCCAATTTTTACTTTGCATTCTGAATGAATGCCATAATAGCAGCAGATGTTATGGTAGAGGTAGTAATCACCTCCTCATGGTGATCAAGAACTGGCCATCTGTCCCAGGATACCCTAAGCAAAGCTAGTACTATTTCTTTTATAATTCAGGATAGGAAATGAATAGAATTAATCTATAAAAGTGATCAAATTCCTCAATATATCTCTTGTAACACTAGATATGCATATTGTTTTTGTTTTTCTTCTTTGTGGCTGTGGGACATTCTCCGTACTAGGCAATTTTTAAAAGAATTAACTCTTTCAATGACAATGAGAAATGCAATCAACACAGCCTTTCTGGGGAAGGAAGACAGAGAGAAGGATGGAGGAAGAGGGAGTGAAAAAAATGTTACTTTTGGGTGAAAAAAGGAAAAAAGCAAGGAACGCATTTTTTGGTGGGCGCTATAGCATGCCACCCAGCTTTCCCTCTGGGGAGGCAGGCCTTCATTATTTCAGCAGCAGAGCATGTCTTGCTGATAAAACAAAGCTAAGTATTTCCCTAGGCCTTGCCCTCCATTAACGTGGGGGCTGTTAACACAAGGTGGAGCCGTAGCCCGCAATTACCACTTGTGGCTGAAAGGACTAAAGGTATGTTTTCCCTTGCCTCAGTTAGGAGCATTTCTGAACTGCCATTTAGGTGCAGAGCAATCTGCGGAGGTTGGGTAAAGTCTTTTTTTTTTTTTTTTTTTTTTTTTGCAACTGCATCTCAGTTCTCACTCTGCTCGGTTACATGGCTCTTACTCCCTCACAGATATTCACTAGAGTATTTCCCAGTAAGTGTCTCGAATGCAAATCCTGCTTTAGGGTCTATTTCCCAAGGAATCTGATCTAAAATAGTATAAATCAAAGGCAAGACAATGGCAATACAGGTAATTTTCAGAATGCAATAACTTAGAAATATGACCAGTCGGGGCAATCATTATCAACAGGACATGGTTGAGCCTGAGGGACGCTGAAGCAGGCGAGTTGAGTTCCTGACACATAGAAGAGATTCCAATTGATACCTGTTCGTGAAATGAATAACTAACAACAGGTCAAGTATGCTAGAAGTAGAAGGACAAGAATCTAGAAAAACCACAGGGGTGTTGAATTCTTAGGTTCACAAACATGACCTGATAGAAAAACAACGATTCTGAGCTATTAAGGAAATCTGAGTTATTAAGGAAATTTAGAGACTGTCCTATCAGTTACTGGTAATAATGATTTAGGGGAGACAGTGATATTAGCTATATGGTACAAAGTTCAAGAGGACAAAAATACTAAAAGGAACATACATTAAGAAGTCTATTAGAAATAGATACAGATCTGGCCTTGCATGGTGGCACAGGCCTGTAATCCCAGCACTCTGGGAGGCAGAACTGGGCAGACCATGAGGTCAGGAGATGGAGCCAACATGCTGAAACCCTGTCTCTACAAAAATACAAAAATCAGCCGGGCATGGTGGTGCATGCCTGTAGTCCCAGCTGCTTGGGAGTCACAGCTACTTGGGAGGCTGAGGCAGGGTAATCACTTGAATCCTGGAGGCAGACGTTGCAGTGAGCCGAGATCACACCACTGCACTCCAGCCTGGCGACAGAGCAAGACTTTGTCTCAAAAAAAACAACAACAACAAAAAGAAAAGAAAAAGAGAAAGAAATAGACACAGATCCACATCTGAATCCTCGGAGCAAAGACCTATGAAATATTGCTTGGGCAAAAAATAGTCTAGCCAGGCACGGTGGTTCATGCCTGTAATCCCAGCACTTCGGGAAGCCGAGGAGGGCGGATCATCTGGGGTCAGGGGTTCAAGATCAGCCTGACCAACATAGTGAAACTCCATCCCTATTAAAAATACAAAAAATTAGCTGGGTGTGGTGGTGTACACCTGTAACCCCAGCTACCAGGGAGGCTGAGGCAGGAGAATCGCTTGAACCCAGAAGAAGGTCGCAGTGAGCTGTGATTGTGCCATTGCACTCTGGGTGGCAGAGTGAAACTCTGTCTCAAAAAATGTTAAGTCTAAAATTTTCACTAACTCATACAAGGCTAGAAAAAATAAAATAACCACTCATAGTTTATCATTTCAGCCAGAAACTTAGGCTATGCTAATTAAACTTCACATACAAAGTTAACTTTCTTCATGTACTTATGGTACAACAGAAACTATCATCTTTGAAACAACAAAAATTTTAAACACTAATTAACTCTAGAAAAATAGCCCTTGGCTTTTTTCTTTCCTCTCTAATGTCCTCAAATTTGTGATTGGTCATATAAGCCAAAATTTTGTAGTAGTAGTAATAATCACCAGAGATATAATCTTTGAATTGCAAATGACATCATCAAAGTATGAAATGGATTACATTTACTCAGAGTGTCAGAGAACTCAGGAATAGTTGTACTGTTTTAGTAAGTGACAGTTTTCACATAAATTACTATCTCACGGTAACCTTTTGAAGTCTCAAAATAAAGGCACGCCAGCACGTAAAATACCAAATTATCACTTATATACAAGCAAATTGAGAGCAGAAGAAAAGGGATGATAATTTTGTCTGTTTTTAATTTATTCAAATCATTAAATGAATACGATATCTTTACGAACTTCATATTACTACATGAATCATTATTGAGATAATTTTAAGTTGCAGACAGCAACACAATTTGGGAACACAGTTAAGGCATTCACACTACCTTGGAGATGGGCAAATGTCTTACAATTAGTGGTAAAATCTAAAATTATAAAATAAAAAATAAATAATATTCCTTATTTATGAAATTGAGTAAAAATATTCCACATTACAAATACTGAGCCTGAGGCTGTAATCTTTCTGCAATCAAGGTGAGCGTGAGGATGTTCCTTAAGTGGCAGTCAATGCAGGGTTTTAATTCCCTCAGGGCCAGTCAAATGAATGTGGAAGGGTGCTGAACAATGTCCTTCAGGAATAAATTTATGCAAATATCACAGAGCTTTACTAAGCTATAAGTGCACATTGCTTGAATGGAGAAAAGTAACAAAAATGGAAAAAATCCAAAGGATATTGAGAAAGTTGTAAATTGTGAGAAAATATGTTACAATAATATAAATAAGGGCTTTCGTTGTGCGTCTAAGCAGAAAAGCAATTACATTTTGTTTCCAGGGAAAAATATAATTTTAATGATTCATTTAAATGACGGTGACCTGCCCACCCAGAAGCTGTTTTTCCATCCTTCCAATTTATCTGTAGATGAAAATATGCATTAAATATTGCCACACAGCTGTCACTCTCTACTCGGCAGGAAAATTGAAGCTATGATAGCACATATTGCTTATTATGCTAAAAGCTGAAAACAAGTATTTAACCAGGTACATGTCAAACACAATTTCAAAAAAAATTTACACAATAAATGAACACCACAATAATAGATCTTAAAAACTCAATTCAGTGGGTATGTTTTATAACATGGAATAAAGAAATTCAGGAATAAAAACCAAATTTTTTAAAAGAAAGTTCCACATTTGTAAATGGATTATTGTTGTTGAAAATAACCCTTAAGTCTGTTCACGATGAAAACAACTACGTGTGTAAGTCAGAGCCTTTAATCCCTGGCTGAGTTTGGGTGAGTTTCCCTGAGTGGCGGATGCTCACTAGGTGGTATGATTTTCATATGTAAAGCTCTCTTCAAACTTTTTCCTAAAGATCTACAGTAAAAGAAATTCTAAGAAAAATACTGTCTTTCACTAGTATATAAACTATTTAAATATTAGTATAGGTAATAATCATAAATTTTACAGTACTTTCTTCAAATTATGACAACTTGAGTCTAATTTCTGTAAGATTCTGAGCAAGTCACATTATCTCTCTGAATTTCAATTTCTTCTTTTGTAAAATGAAGGATGGCCAGGCATGGTGGCTCACACCTGTAATCCCAGCACTTCGGGAGACGGAGGCAGGTGGATCACTTGAGGTCAGGAGTTTCAGACCAGCCTGGCCAATATGGTGAAACCCTGTCACTACTAAAAAAAAAAAAAAAAATACAAAAATTAGCTGGAGCTGGATATGGTGGCATATGCTTGTAATCCCAGCTACTTGGGAGGCTGAGGATGGAGGATTGCTTAAACCCTGGAGGCAGAGGCTGCAGTGAACGGAGATCACACCATCGTACTCCAGTCTGAGGAACAGAGTGAGACTCTGTCTCAAATAGATAGATAGATAGATAGATAGATAGATAGATAGATAGATAGACGGATAGATAGATTGATTGATTGATTGATAGATAATAACATAAAACGAAGGAGTTACACTGGCAATTTAACATTTCTGAGTTTCTAAATTAAAACAATAACTAAATCATAATAAATGAAATCCAGAACATGTGATTTTGAAAGAAAAATTGTTTTTAAAAAGAAAGTGAAACAGATGCAACAATCAAACAGAGCTGAGTTTGATTTCTGACTGCCATTTAGCTGTGTGACTGTGGGCTGGTACCTGAAATTTCTCCTAAAGAGAGTTATGTAAATGGCAAATTACTATTATGGAGGTCCTATCATTACCATGTTTAAGTAATGTATTCCCATCATCCACTTCTACCTACAAGTATTTTAGTCCCTTTATTCCTATGAATGAAAATAATTTCATCTTTTTCAAAGAATGGTGTTAAAATTCAATGAATATGCAAAGTATAGAAACCATATAGCTGAAAATTTTTTTTGAAAATTAATTTACTCTTTTATTCTCCAAGTGGCAAGAAATGTAGAAAAGAAAATTTCAATGTTCTTTTTATACCTCTTGGAATTTCATTTTTTATTAAAAGGAAATGCTTCTTGATAAGATGCTACCCCTATACCCCAGTCCTTCCAATCCTGGTGATTATTTTGGTTGAAATTGTTAGGTTAGCGTATGATCACTTCTGTACTTATTGCGATTACCATTAGTGATCTGAATAAGTATAATTTTTGTTTATACTCTGCTAAATCATATCTTCATAAGGTTAGGAGCCTCTGTCCATCTAGTTTACTGCGGTCAGCAGCTGTCACAGTACTATGTCATTGGTCAATAAATATTCTGCAGTTAATGAATAAATGAATGCTGCACATCTTCCTGACATCTCCATCTCTGAGGTCTGTGCTTCTCACCGTGCTGCTCCTGACTTCCTGCTTCCAGTATAAAAAAAAAAAAAAATCTGTACTTTATAAAAGCTGAAGGAGTAGCAGCTCTTAGCATTTTCACTTTTCACTCCAAGGAACAGAGTTACTGACAGTTGCTTTTTTCAAGTTTCTTAAAATTTAACTTGAAAGTCTTCATGACTATATTCCTAACACAACTCTCCTTCCTATGCAAGTGGCGACTTATTCTATGTCGTTCCATTGGGCTGGGCTAGGCCCGTGAGAGACAATCATGTTTCATTACCAACACTAACTTATGCATCCAGCATGTATTCCATCTTAAGCCTAAACAGTCTTCACCCTAAATTTGTCTATAAAAAGACTGTGAGAGGTCCATTTGCATGTTTTACAAGGCAGTCTTCTCTAGGAAAAGAACTCACCGAAAGGAAAAGTGCCTGGTGCATAATTGGAGCTATGGATGTATGCTTAAAATCACTCATTCCTTCAAAAAATGTTTATAATCCAAATACAAGAAATCATGATTCTTGCTCTCAAGCATCTTACGTGAATATTAAAAGCTTGGCAATAAATCAGTAACATCAAAAGATTCTTGCAAGTGCAATAAATACGAGGTGGTTATGAGTATGGTCTGCCATCTGTCACTCTGACTGCCCTTTGTTCAGTCCTTGGAATGTTTTAAGTGCCTCTGGAATGGCTCCAACATTTGATGTCCACCACAGCTTTGAACATCTATATGGAAAACTGGAGGAAGAATGGAAAATGGTGACTGCAACATTGTAGATGTAAAAAAAAAAAAAAAAAAAAAAAAATCCTTAGGAAACATGTTAACCCCTGAAAGTTCTCAAGAATGACTGGCAGTATTTGGAGGTGAGGTCAAGGTCCTAAAGAGAATGATAGCAGTGCCAGAAATTCCCTTGCTCATTAATGTTTACCTTGTCCACCAGAACAAAGCTATTAAAAATGAGACAGACTACCTTGTAAGATAGTGAATTCTCTGCCTGTATCTTCTCAAGCAATAGCATCTGCCAGAGGCATACAGAGGGGTTCACTGAAAAATTATCCCCTCATCTTAGATCTCATGCCTCCATAATGTCATATGATGAAGCACAGCATGTATATTTTGACCTAAGCATTGCATTCTTTTCTTAAGTACTTTCCTTGGCAATGCCTTATACTTTGAAGAAATCGGCTACATATTGCAGTAAAGATTGTGCCATTTGCTACTGCTCATTTCTGTGTTGTTTTCTGTCCAATCCCATACCAGAGTTGGAATGAATGAAATCTGCAAATATCAATGGTTCATGCTGACTAAGCTATTCTGGCATCCACTGATGCATTTTAAATGGGAACACTTGCTATCCAGTTGGTTTTAACTGTTGATAACAACCAGCATATTGTTTTCATGTGTTCCTTTTCCTATTGAGATTTCCACTGACTTTCCACTAACACTCTTTTTCTTCTACTCCCTGGGGTCGGTAACACCCTAACATCTTTTATCTAGCATGCAATTTATCCATGTTTGCACTGCATGATATGGAAAGTATCCGCTAGAATTATAAAGGTTTCAGAGATAAGAAAAGGTATCCTGCTATGTTTTGAATGAGGCTAAACTTAGCGAGAGTAACTTACAACCCTTATGTACAATAACAATTCTAACACTTAGAAAAGTTTCATATAGTTTCATTTGAAAACCCAAGAATATATGCTTTAAAATATTTAAGGTCTATAACATATAATTTAACTTTAAAACTACAATGAGATACTTAAGCTGAAATCACTTAAAAATCTATTTGAGGAAATAAAATACAGAAAAACAGTGAGAAATGACAAAATATAACATTTAAAAAAAAATCGATAACGTAAAATATACTATATTTATTCTCTCGAAATTCAGCCTTCCTAATCTATCAGAATCAAGTAAAACCTAACAGAAGACACGGGCATGAAATAGACATTGAAAAATATTGGAGATATGCATTACAAACAGAAATATCAAAAGCATGCAAACAAGGGATAAAACAATTTGTATAAGGGACAAGCATGAAGTTCAATCAGTTACAAATAACTATCTTCATGGAAGTTAGAGAGAGAAAACAGGCTAAGCTTATGAAAGACTTCTTAATAAAAGTACACAAGAACAGACTCAGCATAGTAAGCAATAGGAAAGCTACATATGGTCTTCAACCAAGGAATGAAATGAGGAAAATGATGTATAACAAAAGTATAAACAGACGTTGTGATCCAGGATGACTTGGTTATGAAAGAGGGTAAAAATAAAAGCAGGGACCCCAGGTATAAAACTAGTTTAAGAAGGCTGATAAAAATGCAAATAGCTCTTCTCATTACTATTCACTTCTTGAATATTCTCACAGATTTTTCTCCCAGGATTAAATACTACTCAAGCAAAATGTCACTTGTAAAGGCTCATATATAAAATTAAAATATTAATATATATAGAAACCTGCAAAATAGTAATAGTAGGAGACTAATGCTTTTATTCAACCATTTATTCAACCTTTAAATATCTATAATGCTCAAGGATCCTGGCAGATTGAAAGATACAAGGATGGTGAATCTTCCCTACTTGCTTCTTTGGTAACCCCACCATCACCAAGTCAAACTGGAATACTCTGATCCCAGATACCTGAATAGCTGTCATTCACTTCTCTAAACTTGGTAAGTTACTGAAATGAGAAGTTTCCTTATCCCCTTTGCAGGGTGTGTGATGGGCGTACGGCTTGCTTCTTCAATGTCCGGCTGCTCAAAACCCCTAGGGGGCACAGGTGTACAGGCAGGTTTTGGGGCTCCGACCCCACGGCAGTGTCTGGGCTGAAAGTTTACAGCTCCTGAAGCCCCAGTGAGCATGTGTTACAGGTGCTCTTTTAGTTTAGCCATCAGTAGGCAGCCTGTGTTAGTCAGCTCATTAGACCACTTGCCTCATCACAAGTACAGGGGTTCTGTACCCTGGGGTTTCCTGCCTTGGTGTAGTAGAAGAATGGGGTCACAAGTGGGTTTGGGGAATGAATGCAAGGTTTTATGGAGTAAAAGTAGCTCTCAGCAGATGGGAGAGCTCAGAGACAGACAGAGACAGAAAGGGGATGGAGTAGGAAGGCGGTTTTCCCCTGGAGTTAGGCTGCTCCATGGCCCGGGCTCTCTGACAACTACCCCCGCCAAACTCTCGATCATTCCACTGGTCGATGGCCTGCTGGCCTGCCAGTACCCATCAGTGTGCTCTTGCACTGCGGTGCTCCTCTAGACATCCTCTCGATGTCCAGCTGCTTGTGTGTCCTTCCACTGGTGTGTTCTTCTTGATGTCCAGGCACTTGTGTCTCTGCCCGCTTGAGTCTCAGCATTTTTTATAGGCACAGGATGGGGGCAAGGCAGGCTAGGGTGGTCTTGGGAAATGTAGTATTGGGGAGCAAAGGCAGGAGGGCCTGTCCTCACCTAGATCCCCAGCACAGGCCTGAGGGTGGAGCAGTTGAGAGGAACCACGCTCTTCTCTACCCAGCACTTCCCTGCTCCTCTTCCATATTATTATCAAGTCTTTTTCTACTCTTAAAATGCTGCCCAAATCTAACTGCTACAACTCCTTTGCCTTATCCTAATCAGATCTCCACTGTTTCTCTCAAGAGCATAATGAACTAGATTCTATGATCCCCATACTTTTAATTTCACCCCTTTCCAATCTAATCCTCACACTGCCTCAAAGAGATTTCTAAAGGAAACATCTGATTCCCTTTAAAAGCCAGGCATGATATCCTATTCCATGCAAAATAAGGCATTGATTTCCCAGTGAAGTAGATAAGGCCCTTCTCAATCTGTTCCTATCTACTGCTGTGGCATCATCTGCCACAGTTTTCCCCAACCCCAGGCTTTCACTGAAGTTCCACAAAGCTGTTCTTTTTTCAGACTTTCAAATCTTCATGATTTTACCTTAAATTATTTCACCATTATTCAATACCTCTGCTTCTTGAGTTCAAGCAATTTTCCTGCCTCAGCCTTCTGAAGAGCTGGGATTACAGGCATGCACCATTATGCCTGGCTAATTTTTGTATTTTTAGCAGAGATGGGTTTCACCATGTTGACTAGGATGGTGTCAACTCTTGACCTCATGATCCACCCACCTCACCCTCCCAAAGTGCTGGGATTACAGGTGTGAGCCATCACACCTGGCCAAATGTTACCTCCTCTGATAGACCCTTCTCCAGCTTCCCTGTGAAGTTTTATTCACTCTGTGTTTCCAAGAATTGTGTATGTTCTTTTATTATAGATTTTTATTAAAGCTTTATATTATATGTGCACCTGTTTGTCTCCTATTTTGGCAGTTATCCCTTTTAGGACAGATAACATGTAGTCATGATGTATCCTTAGAGGATCAGTCAGAATGATGGGAGAAATTTTAGAAAACACAAACCTTCTTGGAAGATCTGAAGGTTTTCCAAAAGCCTTGGAAGAAGGTTATGGCTGGGGGCAGCCTAATCCTCTTACCTTGAGCTAACAGCATAGAGCAGATAACAAGGGAATGTAGAGTTTATCTGAATAGCTTGTTTACTAAGACTGACCTTTGGAATTTCATGGGCAGAACTGCTCTCTACTCTGAGGGTCGACAATGTTAATTACTCTTGAATGGTGTTTACTTGAGACCTTTGTCATTTAATCTGTATTAAATAAATGTGAAGGCTGCCAGTTTCTGGAGGTCACTGCTGGCTTTGGCAGAGGTTCCTTGGCTGTGCTGACTGGCAAGCCTGTGTCAGTGTACATTTTTCATCCATTGCTTGGTCAAGTCTGTGGTCGGACTCAACATATCCTAAGTGATCAATACAGTGCTGGACACAGAACTTGTCTTAAAATATTTTTTGGATTAACAAACGACTTTTTATGTAAACAATGTGGAAGCCTTTAAATTTATTTATTTAATGGCTTTGAGATATAATTTATACACCATAAAGTTCACTCAGTAAACTGTGCAATTCAATATTCCATAGTTTTTAGCATATTTACTGAATAGAAACATCTACATAATCTAATTTCAGAACATTGTCATCATCCCAAAAAGAAACCTTGTATTCTTTAGCATACACTCCCCATAGCCCTTTCCCTCTAGCCCTAAACAATCAGGAACCCAAATTCTCTCTCTACAGACTTGACTATTCTGGAAAAAATGATTCCATTGATATAACACACTTATATTTATAGTTATGTTTTATTTGTTGTATGGATGTACTAATTTCCTATTGATGGAAAATAGTTTCATTTTACAATATTTGGTTTTTAAAAATACTGTAATAATTTTACCTTGAATATAAGTTATTTTGTTACTGTATAAGTAAATAAACAGAGTAACTTCTGGGAGTAAAATTTTATGTAACAATATTTATTTCATATCTTGAAATATATTTCCAAATAGCCTTCATTATGGTATACCACTTTGTACTCCCATGAACAAAGTGGGATGGTACCAGTTTCTCTGCATTCTTGCAAACCTAGTATGTTGCCAAACACTTTGTTTTCTGCCAAACTAATATGTAAGAAATTATATGTCAATAGAAATATAATGTATATTTATCTGATTCTGAATAATTTTGAGTATTGCTATCTTTAATAGTTAATTATATTTAATATCCTATGAATCCTCTGTGAATATTTCTGCTTTTCACTTGGAGTTCTGCTCCTTTTTTATTTACATGCAGAAACTGTGTATTTGGAAAATAGGTCTCTTGTCTATGAAATGAGCCTCATCAGATATTTTCCCAGTTTTTTGCTTGTCTTTGCTTATAGTGGTTTTGTCAAATTTTTAAAAACTTTTGCATATCATCAAATTTTTCTTATTGTTTAATAGCTTCTAGTTATTATTTCATTGTCAAAAAGGATTCCACAGTCTCAGTTTACAGAAAAATAATTTTTTACTATATTTCTTCTATTCTTTTGTGATTTAATTTTTACATTTTTTAAAATAATTTATTCCTTCCAGAATTTTCCTTGATACAAGGTGTGATATGCAAACAATTCTGTTTTTAGGTGGTTACCTTGTAATCTCTAACCCTTTACTGAAAACTTTACCTTTTCCTTATTTTATGAATTCTGACCTTTCCATATATTAAACACACATGTGTGTGTGTGTGTGTGTGTGTCTGTGTGTGTGTGTGTGTGTGTGTGTGTTAGAGAGAGAGAGAGAGAGAGAGAGAGAGAGATGTTTCAAATGCGAAATTAATTTCTTGTTTTGGCAAAAATGAACCCACTTGAAGACTGCACAGGATATAAAAAACAGGCTAATATGTACAGATACCTGGGTATTTAACTTAGAGGGATCTTTTAGGAGGTAGCTCTTACATTTGAAAACTGAAATAATTATACAGGAAAATAAGAAAACATTGTCAAATTCTGTGTTAAATATTTTCTTACCCAAATGCTAAGAGGAACCTATTATATAGATCTGATGCAGACAGTGGTACAAGAATTTAGGCTAGCCTCTGGCTACAGCACTGGTCACACAGGATAGCACTGGATACAGCTTCCACCAGCAAGACACCAGAGAAAGACACTCAGTGAACAGAGTAGAGTTCTTAGATCAAGAATCCATGCTAGTGAAAGGAAGGAGAATAAAATGTGGCATACAAAAGGATGCAGCAGGAGAGAGTTTGTAACCACACAATCAGAGAGAACTGCAGATAGAATAGTCAAGAACCCCAACAACTTCATTTAGAATGCAGGTACCCAAATGGAATCTAAAGTATCAATGAGACCCTCATTAATAGAGAATTGCCTTTCCTTGGTTAATTCTCTTTTTAAAAAAATTTATTCTAAAAAACCACTTGTCATTTTGCATGAGAAATCATTCTGTACCCCCAAGATCTTTAGTTTTCATGCTCCACTTAAAATCTATAATATCTGGTTACTTGGGCTCCTGCAGGAATATTCAACTGTTGGGTAATTTTTAAAGGCTGTTAGATCAAAAGACTGAGAGCATGAATTCACCCTTACTTATGTTAATAAGAGTTTTCCATGTCTTAACCTGGGACAAAGTCTTGATCTAAGTTTAAGTTACTGACATCAGTTAATCACTTAAACTAAATCAGTGAAATTACTCTGACAATGAAATATCACAATTTTATAAATTTTATTCTTTTTTATCCTTGGAAAATGTTTGAAGCTGTCCAAGAAAAAAACTGGTTCTCATAAAGCATTTTCTGATGGGAATGGGCACAGTGGCACATGCCTGTGGGCACAGTGGCACATGCCTATAGCCACAACTGCTTAGGAAGTTGAGGTGGGGGAATTCCTTGAACTCAGGAATTTGAGCCTAGCCTGGGTGATACAGTGAGATCCCCATCTCAAAAGTAAAATACATAAAAATAGAAAATTTCCCTAAATTTGAGAAAGATGTAAATATCCAGATACTGTACAGAAAGCTCAGAAAATATCAAATTGTTATCAATCAAAGAAGACTACTTTGAGGCATACAATAATCAAACTCTCAAAGGTCACAAAGAGAGGATTCTAAAAGCAGCAGCACAAAAGAAGCAAAGAAAATGAAGGAGCTCCAATTCATCTGTCAACAGACTTCCCAACAGAAACCATACAGACCAGGTGGGAGTAAGAGAACATTTTAAAAATGCTTAAAGAAAAAAATCCTGTCATCCAAGAATACTGTATCCAGTAAAGCTATCTTTACAATATGAAGGAGAGACAGTCTGTCACAGAAAAGCAAAAACTGAGAGAATTTACCATCACCAGATCGGTCTTATGAGAAATACTAAGGGGAGTCCTTCAATTTGAAAGATGAAACAAATAAACAAAAAACTAACCCACAAAAAGAAAACATTTGAAGATATAAAACCCACAAATAAGAAGAGTAAGTTCATTGAGAATCCAGAATACTCTAATATTGTAATTGTGCTGTGTAATCCACTTGTAATTCTAGTATGAAGCCAAAAGATAGATTTATCAAAAATAATAGCTACAGCAACTTTTTAGAGAGATAGGCAACATGAAAGTATGTAAATAGAGACAACAAAAGGACAAAATGTTGGGGCACAGATTTAAAGTGCAGATTTTCTTCAATTGTTTGTTCATTCATTTGTTCCTGAGACAGAGTCTCGCTCTGTCACCCAGGCTGGAGAGCAGTAGCACGATCTTGGCTCACTGCAACCTCCACCTCCTGGGTTTGAGCACTTCTCCCACCTGAGCCACCCAAGTACTTGGAACTATAGCATGCACCACCATGCCTGGGTAATATTTTGTATTTTAGTAGAGATGGGGTTTCATTATGTTGTCCAGGCTGGTCTTGAACTCCTTAGCTCAGGCAATCTGCCCATCTAGGCCTCCCAAAGGTCTAGGATTACAGGCCTGAGCCTGTGTACCTAGTTCATTTTTTGTTTTTTTTTCTATTCTGTGTGATCAAAAATAATTTTATCTTTTCAAAATAACATATAAAAATTTTTTGTAAGCCTCATGGTAACCACAAAGCAAAATCGTAAAATAGATTTACTAAAAATAAAAAACAACCATGAATTAAAACACACCATCAGAAAAAAATGAAGCATTTTATAGTTTATTATAGTTCATTAGCTTTAGAGAAAATAGGCAACTGATATGTTTTGACTCTGTGTCTCCACCCAAATCTCATCTCAAATTGTATTCCCTATGTATTGAGGGAAGGATGTGGTGGAAGGTGAACTGATCATGGGGGCGGTTTCTCCCATGCTGTTCTGGGATAGTGAAGGAATTCTCAGGAGATCCGATAGTATTATAAAAGGCTCTTCCCCCTTTGCTTCCCTCTCTTTCCTGTCACCTTGTAAAGAAGGTACCTGCTTCTCAATTGCCTCCCACCATAATTATAAGTTTCCTGAGACCTCAACAGTTACGTGGAACTGTGAGTCAATTAAACTTTTTCCTTTATAAATTACCCAGCCTCAGATATTTCTTTCTACTAGTGTGAAAACGAACTAATACAGCAACTCACACTATGTTATCTGTCCTTTGTATTTGTTGTATAAGCTATGGGGTATGCAAAGCAGGTGGATTTGAACATAAAAGCAAAAAAGAGAGACAAAGTGTGACTAAGGATGTTCACTGAGCATATACAAGATTTGCTCACTATTATTTCTGGATATATTTTACAATATAATTTGCAATATTAATATAAAGATATGACTGTAAACATGGAATTAGGATTGGGGGAAATTCTGAGGATTTAGAAATCATAGAAAAAAGTCAAATCAGTTTGAGTTTGCTTTAATCTGAAGTAGTTTCCTCAGTATCATTGGATAAACTGAGACAGTGCAGTATACCTTCAATATACTAAGCCAGTTAGCATCATGCCAATAACAATAAGAACTAAACAAATTAATATTTGTTAATATTTCAAAGTATCTCAATATCTATTTCAGGTAAAAATTTGCTCTTAATATACACACTTTAGTAAAATCCTAGTTCCCAATGGTATCTTGTCTTCAAAAGACCCATCTCAAATGCAGTAACACCCATAGGCTCAAAACAAAGGAATCATGGAAAATCTGCCAAGCAAATGGAAATCAGAAAAAAGCAGGGGTTGCAATCCTAGTTTTAGATGAAACAGACTTTAAACCAACAAAGATCAAAGAAGACAAAGAAAGGCATCGCATAATGGTAAAAGGTCCAATTCAACAGGGAGACTTAACTATCCTAAACATATATGCATCCAACACAGTAGCACCCAGATTCATGAAACAAATTCTTGGAGACCTACAAATAGACTTCAATTCCCATATAATAATAGTGAGAGACTTCAACATTCCACTGACAATATTTAGACAGATCATCGAGGCAGAAAATTAATACAGATATTTAGGATCTGAACTCAACATCGGATGAAATAGATCTGATGGACTTCTACAGAACTTTCCACTCCAAACCAACAGAATATACGTTATTCTCATTTTCACATGACACAGACTCTAAAACTGATCACACAATCAGACATAAAACAATCCTCAGCAATTGCAAAAGAACTGAAATTGTACCAAACACATTCTTGGACCACAGTGCAATGGAAACAGAAATCAAGTCGGAAGCCTTTTCTGGCCTCAGCCTGCCTGCACCCATGTGATTCAACAGCCACGTTGCTCACACAAATCCTGTTTGGGGGTCTCTTGATTCAGTGCATGCATTTTAACATTTGGTGCCAAAAACCCAGGACAGGGGTACTCTTTTGGGGAGACCAGACCCCTGTCCTTGCTCGTCCTCCAGGAAGAGACCACCTGGGACCTCAACACATCAGACTAGACCAGCAGCTCATGCTTAGCATGCCAAACAGCTCTCCTGCCACCTTCAGGTGGGGTAAGCAATCTCCCCTTCCTTCTTATCCTTTAGAGAACAGGACACAAGTCTCTCCCTCTTTCTCTCTCTTGTCCTTCAAGTCCCAAGGAGACAAGTCTCTCTCTCTCTTTTCCTATAAATTTTTCTCCTTCTAGTAGAAACAAAGAGATATGCTTTATCCGCCTGGAGCCAGAGGAGACAAGTCTCCCTATTGCTCAAAAACTCCAATGTCGGTCACAGACTTCGGAAGACAGTCTTTTTGGCGTCTGGTCAATTGTGGGGATGCCTGCCTTGCTCACTCACCGACGTTACAGCCCAGAAATCAGTCAGGGATGCCTACTGAAAACCCTGGTAACTACTTGCTCCTTCTCCTGTCTCTACTCTACCCCTTTCCTTAAAACTTATCTCCTTCACCGGGGGCAATATTCTGCCCTCTATTCCTCAGTCTTGGTCTCTAGCCTGTATCCTAAAAAACCTAAAACCTCTTCAGCTGTCGCCTGATCTGAAACCTAAATGTCTTTGTAACACGGCCTGGCCTCAATCCAAATGGCCAGAAAACGCACTATCAGTTTTTCTTATGTAAACCAGTCTGGCCTCGTATTTCATGCCATCAATAAATCAAACCTGGCTGGACTGGCTGGACATTGTAACTGGGAGTCACGGCTTCTTGGAATCCCTAGTCCTCTGAGACCACTGAGGGAATGTATTCTCTTACCAGGTCCACACGGGGCGTAGTTTTAATGGCAAGAATTTCCCAGCGCCAGGCCCCGTTCCTGTCCCTCTCCATCTGGGAGATTTAACGGTTTATGTTTGAATTTCGCAGGCAGGGAAAGGAACTAAGAGTCAATCACCCCAGCAGAAGTTTAAAGGAACTCCTTTCATTGGCCAGAGAACTTGGGGAGGTGAGAATGTCTCCCAGGATCAATTCCCCTGCTCCCTCACCCACGCTGGATTTCCAGCTCCCCGGGATCCCCTCCCACATGGTGGGAGCTCTCTTTCCCCTCTGGGATTTCCCCTCTGGAATCTCCTTCCAAACTCTTCCTGGAAGTCTTTCTCTTCTCTCCTTTTCTTCTCTTTTCTCTACCTAAACAAAATCACCTTTCTGCAACACTTCTTGGGTCCGATATTTACTTTCACGGGTATAGAGCACCCCTGCAGGGGTCCCTTCTCTTATTCTTAAGAGAGCGGAGACCAAGAACCCACAGCATAGACTCAGGGAAGTCGTGCCTCACCAACAGCCCCCAAACAATCCCGGTTACAGAACTGGCGACCACAAAGCGGCGAAAGAAAAAACGGTTACTCGAGAGGAGTCGCTGAAAAATCCTGGACCCTTCTCACTTGCTTTCTGTCCTGTCTCTTTAGGAACACGTACAGAGGTGGCAGCCAGGCAGGGCTGCCGGGAACTGGAGTGGCACCGAGCAGCGGAGGCGCACAGGCCAGCCAGAGCTAAAAGCGCACTTTTTCCTCCAAGCTGTCTTTCTCTCTCCCCCTCCTTCTCTCTCTGGGCTGCTTCTCTGGGGGAAAAAACCTGCGGAAAGTGGGGCAGGCAAACATTCTCCATATGTACGGGGGTAGAACGGGGCGTGCACAGGTGCAGCTGGGCGTGGGGCTCACACACGGTGGGGTGCAGTGTGCACACTCCCCGGCCTTTGGCTCCTTGCCAGCTGGAATGGGAACTGGGGCCACCCGCCGCCGAGCCCGCCCTCAGTAGGTCGCAGCTGGGCCTGGAGAAAAGCAGTGGGGCCGGGCAAGGTGTGTCCCAAGGCCGCGTGGACGCTCGAAGCTGAGCGGCAGTACTTACGAAAGCACAGGCCGGGCGCAGTGGCTCACGCCTATAATCCCAGCATTTTGGGAGGCCAAGACGGGTGGATCACGAGGTCAAGAGATCGAGACCATCCTGGTCAACATGGCTGGAGTGCAATGGTGCGATCTCTGCTCATTGCAACCTCCGCCTCCTGGGTTCAGGCAATTTTCCTGTCTCAGCCTCCTGAGTAGCTGGGATTACAGGCATGCACCACCATGCCCAGCTTTTTCTTTTCTTTTTTTTTCACTGTTTAAGGAATTTTTAGTAGAGACCTCGTCTCTACTAAAAATACAAAAATTAGCTGGGCATGGTGGCACGTGCCTGTAATCCCAGCTACTCAGGAGGCTGAGGCAGGAGAATTGCCTGAACCCAGGAGGCAGAGGTTGCGGTGAGCCGAGAGATCGCGCCATTGCACTCCAGCCTGGGTAACAAGAGTGAAACTCTGTCTCAAAAGAAAAAAAAAAAAAAAAAAAAAGCACAGCGGTGAAGATGGGGCAGCAGGAAACCGCAGAACCTGGCTGTTGAAAACCAGTCAAGGATGGCACAAGGGAACTTCCCGGGGCGTTTGCCTGCCGGCCGTGGGTCCCTGTGTGGACAGCGGCTGAGGGAGCGGCCCAGGGTGTGCACATGGTCCCTGCAACGTGGTGGCCTCGGCTCACCCAGGAGGGGTGTGGTAGACTTTGCCCTCTGGCACCAGGTGGTAGAAAGGCACCCGGATGGGCGGGGGGCTGCAGCGGCCTGGCTTGACCTCTGAATTGTGTGCTTTAACGGCCCCTCCCTAGAAGCTTACTCTTCTAGGGCAGTTTTATAAATTGGCCAGCACGATTTGCCGGGAATATTGGTACCCATCTCCTGAGCCTCACTGGCCTCATTGGAGCTTGTTGGTACCACCGAACTTGTTGGTACCACCCAATCCAATAGCTCCTTTCCTTCCATGCCTCTAACGTGGACACTGGAGGTCATGCAGGCCGTGGGCATGAGTCCATGACGCTGGTAGGTCGTGACTGGAATCCAGGACGTGGAAGGCCCTGTGATAAGATGGATCCCGCATCTTGGGCACATGAAATTTTGGGATACTGACTGAAAGACATTTCATTTCAGTATCCATTTTACCTGTGGGATGCCTCAGGTCGAAGGGGCTATAATTTCTTTAAGCCGGGGGTGTGGACATCCCTTGTGTTCGATTTCAGATGGGTGCTTCTATTCCCAAGCTCAAGTCTCCATTAAAATGTATACTGGAAGTGGGACCAATTTGACACACGACCTCTGACGAAGTCGTTTTTCTCTGCCAAATAGCATGGCCAAATTACCCTCTGCTGAGTGGAAAATCTAGCCCCCAAAAGGGAAGAAAACACAACAGCTTTCCTTGAGCAGTTGTGGGACGCCTAAAGAAAGTACATCCACTGTCACCAGACTCCATAGAGGGTCAGTTAATACTAAAGGACAAGTTTATTACTCAGTCAGCAGCAGATATCACGTGGAAGCTCCGGAAGCTGGCCTTGGGCCCAGACCAGAGTCTAGAGTCATTGCTGAACCAGGCAACCTCAGTGTTTCGTAACAGAGACCAAGAGGAACAGGCTGAAACGAACAGGAGAGACCGGAGAAAGGTTGCTGCCTTGGTTATGGCCTTCAGGCAAGCAGACCCCAGGGGCTCAAGTGAGGGAGAGGCTCTGGTTAGCAGCCAGTCTGGCAAAGCTTATTACAAGTGTAGTCTGAAGGGACATTTTATAAGAAACTGTCCCCAGAGGAATGTACCACCACCTCGTCCATGCCCGCTGTGCCAAGGGAATCACTGGAAAGCACACGGTCCCTGGGAACTAAGGTGCCCTGGGCCTGAAGTGTCTAACCAGATGACCCAGTGGCAGGACTAAAGGTGCCTGGAACAAGTGCCGGCATGAGCCGTCACCCTCACAAAGCCCCAGGTAAAGCTAGCCATAAAGGTCCGGGAAGCCACTCTTCTGGACGCTGGCACAACCTTCTCAGTATTTCTCTCCTGCCCTGGAAACTCGGTGCTGGTATTAGGAAACTTACTACCTCTATTCAGTTACTATAAGCTATGGCAGGAGTTAATTAATAACATAAAAAAGTTGCTAATTCTCTCTGCAAAAGGCAGCTCTCTGCAAATCAGCTTAACTCTTTAGCTGCCGTAGCTCTTCAAAATAAAAGGGTCCTAAATCTGCTAATAACAGAGAGGAGGGGAACCTGTTTCTTTCTAAGAAAAATGCTGCTATTTTGTAAACCGGTTAAGTGTTGTTTTGAACAGAGAACTCAGGAATCAATCAGACACAGGGCTAAAGACCTTCAAGAGCCTGGCTCTGTTCTCTCCTAGGCTCATGTATAACCATTCGATACTTGTTGGCCTCTGGGCCTCTCATCTTTAACCACCTTGTCACATTTGTTTCTTACAGAACCATAACTTCGCAAATAATCCTGCCGCTGGAACCCTGGATGTCCTCGGCTCGTGAGCTCTATGGTGGACCTCTAGATCAACCCGTACCCCTGAAAGGCTCCCTTCTGGAGGAAACCTCCACTGCAGGGCCCCTTCTACGCCCCATTTCTGTAGTAAATAAAGAGGATCAAAGCCCATATTCCAACAAAAGTTGAATTTTCCTGTTCAGAGTGGGGAATGAGGGAATGTATTCTCTTACTGGGTCCACAAGCCGGTATTGTTTTAAGGGCAAGAATTTCCCGGTGCCATGTCTCCCTCCCCTCTCTCTCCATCTGGGAGATTTAACAGTTTATGTGTGAATTTCAGGGGTCAGGGAAGAAACTAAGAGTCAGTCACCCCAGCAGAAGTTTAATTTTACAGGCGGGAGAAGAAACTAAGAGTCAATCACCCCAGCAGAAGTTTAAAGGAACTCCTTTCATTGGCCAGAGAACTTGGGAAGGTGAGAATGTCTCCCAGGATCAATTCCCCTGCTCCCTCACCCACGCTGGATTTCCAGCTCCCCGGGATCCCTTCCCACATGGCGGGAGCTCTCTTCCCCTCTGGGATTTCCCCTCTGGAATCCCCTTCCAAACTCTTAGTGGAAGTCTTTCTCTTCTCTCCTTTTCTTCTCTTTTCTCTACCTAAACAAAATCACCTTTCTGCAACACTTCTTGGTCTGATATTTACTTTTACAGGCATAGAGCACACCTGCAGGGGTCCCTTCTCTTATTCTTAAGAGAGCGGAGACCAAGAACCCACAGCACAGACTTGGGGGAGCCATGCCTCACCAACATCCCTCAGAAAACCCAATTACACAGTCTTTCTCCTGGTCTTATTTGGACCCAGTGTTTTCTGATTAATCTCTCAATTCCTATAAAATTGTATACAAGTGATAACCAATCAGTCAATACAAGAAATGCTCCTTCTAACAGCCCCACAATATCACCCCTGGCTCAAATACCTCCCAGCTGTCTAAACTGATTCTGTGACACCCCCAATTCCACTCAAAGAAGCCCTGAGAAACATCACCAATTCACCCCTCTTTGCTGCCCTACCTGATATTCCACTGCCCCCCACTTTCATTTCTTTTTCCTTTATATTACTAATATTAAAAGACAGGACGGTAAAGGTCTTTTAGGTCAACTGACTGCCATGGACGCCATGTTAACCTCTGTGACCTGCAGGGACATTCCAGATGAGTTCCTGGAAAAAGTAACTGGAAGACCATGAAAAAAAGAAAGAAATAATCAACCCCTGTGGCGCCTACTTAACTTTAAGACATTCTCTATTGTTCCTTATTCCTGCCCCAATTGATAAGACCATTGAACTTTGTAACAGAACTTGGTCAACCTTGTGACTCCACACCCTATGACCTCCTCCTAGCTTGCAAACCTAGGATCCCCTCCCAGCTTGCAAAAAAGCATCCTAACACTACTTCTGTAACTTTCCACTGCCAATCCCGCACCTATAAAACCAACTCCTATCCCACTGCCCTTTGCTGGTGCCCTTTCATCCGCCGCCTGCCTGCATCCAGGTGAATAAACAGCCATGTTACTCTCTCTCTGTCTCTCTCTCTCTCTCTCTCTCTCTCTCTCTCGCACACACACACACACACACACACACACACACACACACAAAGAAATCAAGACTTAAAAAGTTACTCAAAACATGGAAATTAAACAACTTGCTCCTGAATGATGTTTGGATAAATAATGAGATTAAAGCAGAAATAAAGAAGCTCTTTGAGATTAATGAGAACAAAGATACAACATACCAGAATCTCTGGGACACAGCTAAGACAATGTTAAGAGGGAATTTTATTGCGATAAATGCCTGCATCAAAGAGTCAGAAAGACCTCAAATTAAAAACCAAACATAACAACTAAAAGGACTAGAGAAGGAAGAGCAAACCAACTCTAAAGACAGCAAAAGATAATAACCAAATTCAGAGCAGAACTGTAGACTGAGGCATACACACACACAAAAGGCCAATGAATCGAGTTTTTTTTTTTTTTTTAAATTAATAAGATAAATAGGCTGCTAGCTAGGCTAGTAAAGAAGAGAGAAGATCTATATAAACACAATCAGAAATGGCAAAGGGGATGTTACCACTGACCCCACAGAAATACTGAAGAGGGAGACTCAGGCATCTCAGATCAACTTCCCTTTTCCTAAGACTGTAAACTTCCCCTTCTCATTCCTAAGACTGTAAACCGAAGCCCTTTTCATATGTAATTCCTAAGACTGTAAACAGAGACCCTTTTCATATGTTAAGCTATAAACCTAAGATTCTTCCACCTGTAACATCTAAAGTATAAGCCTATATAAAGAAGGAACCTTCTTTTGTTAGGCGAGCTTGGATATTAGGCAAATATGTCACCTGGCTCCTGGCTGAATAAACTCCTTCCTCCAATATTCGGTGTCCGAGAGATCTGTTTCCCACGGCCGCTCCTGCAACATTTTGGTGCATCGGCTGGGAAGCGAGTCTCGGATAGCAGACAGCGGGAAAAGTCTCTTAGGTGGTTTGCCTAGCCCTGTGGAGCATCCCTGCGGGGGGACTCCTGCTCCCTGGGGTGACGCATCCTGAGAGCACTCCTGGGCAGGTATGTGCCTGGTGGAAAAGCCTTGCCAGAGCGGAGCAGGGAGGCCCTGAGTCTGGATCCACCCAGTGGCTGAACACCGAGGAGGAATGAGCAATTGGGGAAGTCCGGCACACTAAATTTGGTAAGATCTTACCTGGTAAATTAGCCCACCCCACTGGGTGGAAGTGTGGCCTGATCACCCACGGGTGCCAGATCGGCATGTTGGAAGGTAGCTCTCTGTTGCACTGGAAGGAGAGCATTTGGATGTGTGTCTGTGTGTGGATGTGTGTCTCTGTGTAGGTGTGTCCAGCCGGACTCATCAGTCGTAAAAGGTATTGGGCCCATTAGGAAGGGCCTCATGTGTCAAGCAATTTGTAAGAATTAGAGACAGCCACATAAGGCTGAATGAAAAAGCCTCTGTGCATTGTAAAGGGATTGAAGTGAATGTAAATTGCAGAGTGTTCTATGCTGCGTCTTGCTAGTCGGGGGCTGCTGTGGGTGAACTGATACTCTCCTAACTGTGGGGATTGTTTCTTTGAATTGTTAACATGGGTCACTCCCAAAGCAAGCCCACTCCTTTAGAAATCACGCTGAAAAATTTCAAGAAGGGATTTTGTGGGGATTATAAAGTAACTATGACAGCAGAGAAATTAAGGGTTTTATGTAGGAAAGATTGGCCAGCATTTAGGGTGGGTTGGGCTCCAGAGGGGACCCTAGAGAGGCCCCTTGTCTCCAAAGTAAGGCATGAGGTTATATACGGCGAGCTAGAACACCTTGATCAATTTCCGTACATAGACTCGTGGTTGCAGTTAGTTTTGAACCCTCCAAAGTGGCTAAGAGAGCAGGCAGCGACTGTTTCAGTAGCCAAGGGACAGACTGCTAGAAACCACCATCCCCCTCACCGCCGAGAAACGCGGACTCCCAAGTCCAGGCAAACGCAGTGGCAGAAACAGGCAGGATTTGCATGTATGAATACTTCAGTTATTGGAAGTGGCTAACCAGGCGTTTGTAAACCAAGAAGTGAAAAGCCAGAGGGAAAGTCATAGGGAAAGGGAGCGTCAGGCTCAACGGAAGGCTGACTTGATAGCTGCTGCTATGAGAGGAACACCCCCCAAGAGTGTGGAAAAAGGGGGGTTCCTGGAAAGCCCCACAGTCTGCCCGCCTGCGCCTGCAATGCAATCAATGTGCATTTTGTCAAGAAATAGGACATTGGAAAAAAATGTCCACAGTTAATGGGAGAACAGGGTGATCCTAAGCATGAGGACCCAGATAAAAAGTGAAGAGGCTCTGTTCAATCTAATGGAAGGGCCACTGGACTAAAAGAGAGGGGGCTGGACTCATATGCCCCCAAAGAGCCCACAGTCTGTACGACTGTAATCCCCCATGGAAAAAAGACAGAACCAATATTGTTAGAGCTATTAAGGTGTTAAGAGAACAGACTTTCCTGTACTTAATGGACTGCCTCTGCTCCCTTCTCTGGCAAAACCTGTTGTGCAAATCAAGGGCCACTATGCCATTCAAAAAGGAGATTCCCTGCAGCTAAAATGCCTTAGGCAGGGGTCCTCCAGGCTCTCATTGTCCCTTGGGAAGCAGGGTGGAGCCTTCCTAGCCAGAAGCAGAAGACTCATATTATCACCCAGGCTCATGCAGGGCTTGCGTGGCTTTGCACCCAACTCATATATGCAGCTGGGATTACTGCCAGTAGAAGATAGTTGGTTCACTTAATTGGACTTACAGAATACCTCCTTAGCATTGGACTGGCCTCAGAGGGTCAAAAACTATTTGCGGCTGGGTGTGGTGGCTCACACTTGTAATCCTAGCACTTTGGAGGCCAAGTGGGTGGATCACCTGAGGTCAGGAGTTCAAGACCAGCCTGACCAACATGGTGAAACTTCGTCTTTAAAAACAAACAAACAAACAAACAAAAAAAACCAAAAAACTATTTGCATTTCAATGGCAGAAACCCAGAAGCAGGTGTAACCACTCAATACACCTGGACCCAGCTTCCTGGGGGCTCAGAAGCTCTCTCATCATCCTTGGGGAGGGATCAGCCTGTGACCGTCCCCCAGAAGCTTCTTGCTTGCATGCCACCCCCGTATGCTGATAACCTTCTATTGGGACACCCCACGGCAGTCGGGTGCGCAAACAAATGCCTTATTTCGGCACCTGGAGGACGGTGGGTATAAAGTGTCTATAAGGAAAGCCCAGATTTAACAAACAGCAAATGCAGTATCTGAGGCTTACCATCTGGAAGGGGGAATGCAGCCTAGAAGCAGAGAGGAAGCAAGCCGTTTGCAGAGTGACAGAATCTGAGACTGAAAGGCAGTTGAGAGAGCTCCTGGGAGCGGTGGGTTTTGTAAATTGTGGATTTCCAAACTTCGCAGTACTAGCCAAACCCCTCTATGAAGTGACAAAGGAGGGAGACAGGGAGCTCTTTGAATGGGGATCCCAGCAGCGTCAGGCCTATCATGAACTGAAAATGAACTAATGTCAGCTCCAGCTTTGGGGCTGCCTGATTTAACAAAGCCCTTCACATTATATGTGGCAGAAAGAGAAAAAGTGGCAGTTGGGGTCCTAGTCCAAACAGCAAGACCTTGGCCCAGGCCCGTAGCTACCTCTCCAGGCAGCTGGATGGAGTTTCCAAAGGATGGCCCCCAGGCTTAAGGGCCCTGGCCGCACCTGCTCTGCTGGCACAAGAAGCAGATAAGCTAACTCTGGGACAGGATCCGAATATCAAGGTACCTCACGCAGTAGCGACTCTCATGAATACCAGAGGGCATCACTGGTTATCAAATGTTAGGCTGACCAAATGCCAGGGCCTGCTATGTGAAAATCCCTGCATCACCATTGAAGTCTGCAACACCTTAAACCCCGTCACTTTGCTCCCAATGTCAGAGGGTCCTGTTGAACACAACTGTGTTAAGTCCTGGACACAGTCTATTCCAGCAGGCCTGATCCTTGGGATCAGCCATGGACAGTGGCAGACTCGGAGTTGTGTGCGGATGGGAGCAGCTTTGTCAATCCACGAGGGGACAGATGTGCAGGCTACGCCGTGGTAACTCTGGACACTGTAAGCAAGACCAAATCCCTGCCTCAGGGCACCTCGGCTCAAAAGGCTGCACTCATTGTTTAACTCAAGCCCTAGAGCTGAGTAAAGATAAGTTGGTAAACGTTTATGCCTTCCCGACTCTCCGAGTACCTGGAGCACTGTTCAAAGAGCGAGGCCTGTTAACTTCAGGGGGAAAATAAATAAAGTATGAGCTTGACATTTTGCAGCTCCTAGAAATGGTCTGGACAGTGGTGGTCGTGCATTGCCGAGGACACCAGAGGGCCCACACCTCCATGGCCCTGGGACATTCCTGATTGGATTCAGCAGCTCGTAGGTAGGGCAGCATCTGCCCCCTACCGAATAGCAGTTACAGCCCCGCTGATTCCCCAGATCCCTGATCTAATACCTACTTACTCTAAGGAGGAAAGAGACTTTCTCCAGACAGAAGGGGGCAACTGATTAAGGAAGGATGGATCCAACTGCCAGATGGAAGAATAGCAGTTCCACAGCTGCTGGGGACCCAGTTGTTGACGCCGTACATGAGACCACTCATTTAGGTCAAGAGTCGCTTGAAAAGATGCTGGGCCGGTACTTTTACATCTCACACTTAGCAGCCTTGACCAAAACTGTGGCACAGCGATGCATTACATGTCGGCAACACAGCGTGAGGCAGGGTCCAACTATTCCCCCTGGAATTCAAGCTTATGGAGCAGATCCGTTTGAAGATCTCCAGGGAGACTTTATTGAAATGCCCAAGTGTGGAGGACATAAGTATTCGTTGGTCCTGGCGGGCACATACTCTGGATGGAACTGAAAGAGCCCATCAAGTAACCTGTGTGCTGCTTCGAGATTTACCCCTAGGTTTGGACTGCCACTGCACATCGGAGCAGAGAGCGGACTAGCATTTGTGGCAGATTTAGTCCGGAAAACAGCAACGGCCTTGGGTATCACCTGGAAACGGCACGCTGCCTACCGACCTCAGAGTTCTGGAAAAGTGGAAAAAATGAACTGGACCATCAAAAACAGCTGAGGGAAAGTGTTCAGGAAACAAGATTAGAATGGGTGCAAGCACTTCCCTTGGGGTTATTCAAAATTAGAGACACTCCCTTTAGAAAAAACAGGATATTCCCCTTTTAAGTCTTATACCATAGGCCCCCTCCCCTACTTTGGGCACCCCTCGGAACTCCTCGGGAGTGGGGAGAGATTGAGTTAGGATGCTAGTTACCAGCTCTAGGAAGAGTCGCTTAGGATACTTCAACCTACGTAAATAACAAATGTCCTACAAGCCTTTTTCTCCCCAGTTCACCCTTTCTCACTAGGTAATCATGTGTGGATAAAGGACGGGAGTCCAGCCCCTCTAAAGCCACAATGGAAAGGACTTCAGACCTGATCCTGACCAACCCCACAGCTGTGAAGGTGGAGGGAATCCCAGCCTGAATCCACCAGAGCCGTGTAAAAACCAGCAACAGCTGAGACGTAGACCAAGGCCAGGACTGCAGAATCACCCTAAGAAGGACAACAAGCCTTGCTCCAGCCACATCCCGGAAGCTGGCTGGTCCACGCATGGCCGAAGCATGAGGAGATTCATCGTGGGACTTGTTCTTCTTAATATTTGGACTTGCACAGTAGGAACATTAACTAATTTTGAAGAATGCCCTCAGTGTGTACACCAGGTAGGATGGAAAAGTTACTCTTTTGTCCTGCAGTTCTTATAAATGTACGGGGACACAGAAGGGAACCTGTTTATATAATGGAACTCAGTATAAGGTGTGTCATCCATGAGATGGGCAGGTGGCTGTGCCATAGGCATCATTAAGTCTTCTTTCTTCCTATTATCTGTTAAGATAGGTGAGCTGTTAGGGCATTCAGTTTACTCCACTAGGGAGAAGAGAGTAAATTCCTAAAAATTCCCCTAAAACTAGGGAATTGCACAGATGATGAGCGGCCACCAGAGAGAATTATTGAGTACTAAGGGCTGGCCACATGGGCAGAGGATGGCTCATGGGGATACCGGACCCCTATTTACATGCTCAACCAGATCATCCAGTTGCAGGCTGTTTTGGAAATACTAATGAAATGGGCAAAGCTCTGTCCCTCTTAGCCCAACAAGAAACTCAAATGAGAAACGTGATTTATGAGAACCAACTGGCCCTAGATTATTTGCTAGCAGCCGAAGGAGGAGTCTAGGGAAAATTCAGTCTAATCAACTGCTGTCTGCACCTAGATGACCAGGGGCAAGCAGTGGAGGATATTGTGCGAGAGATGACCAAACTGGCACACGTGCCTGTTCAGGTGTGGCACGGATTTGACCCTGAGTCCTTGTTTGGAGCTTGGTTCTCATCCTTGGGAGGATTCAAAACCCTCATCATAAATGTTATAATGATAATAGGTGTTTGTTTACTGCTCCCTTGTCTACTGCCCCTGTTCCTTCAGATGATTAGGGGATTCATCCCTACTGTAGTTAGCCAAAAAGTGACATCACAAGTGTATTATATGAAACATTATCAGTCTGTTTCTACAGAAAATCTGGAAAGTGAGAATGAAAGTGAGACCTCTCACTAATATTATAAAGTGGTGAGGGTCTCAAAGGGGGGAATGAAGAGGGAGACTCAGGCATCTCAGATCAACTTCCCTTTTCCTAAGACTGTAAAGTTCCCCTTCTCATTCCTAAGACTGTAAACCGAAGCCCTTTTCATATGTAATTCCTAAGACTGTAAACAGAGACCCTTTTCATATGTTAAGCTATAAACCTAAGATTCTTCCACGTGTAACATCTAAAGTATAAGCCTATATAAAGAAGGAACCTTCTTTTGTTAGGCGAGCTTGGATATTAGGCAAATATGCCACCTGGCTCCTGGCCGAATAAACTCCTTCCTCCAATATTCGGTGTCCGAGAGATCAGTTTCCCACGGCCGCTCCTGCAATAATACAAGCAAGCATCAGAGACTACTACCAATACTTTTATGCACACAAACTAGAAAACTAGAAGAGACAGATGCATTCCTGGACACACACACCCTGTCAGGACTGAACCAGGAAGCAACTCATTCCATGAACAGACCATTAACAAATTTCTGAAACTGAATTCATAATACATAGCCATCAACCAAAAAAAAGCCCAAGATCAAATGGATTTACAGCTGGATCCTACCAGATGGACAAAGAAGAGCTAGTGACACTCCTACTGAAATTATTACAAAAAATTGAGGAGGAAGGACTTCTCCTCAACTAACTCAATGAGACCAGCATCATCCTGATATCAAAACATAGCAGACATGTGATGAAAAAAGAAAGCTTCAGGCCAACATCCTTGATAAACATTGATGCAAAAATCCTCAAAAAAAAAAAAAAAAAAACTTGCAAACTGAACCCTGTAGCACATCAAAAAGCCTATCCACAACCATCAAGTAGGCTTCAACACTGGGATGCAAGTTTGGTTCACCATACGCAAATCAATAAATATGATTCATCACATAAAGAGAACTAAAGAAAATCCACAGGATTATCTCAATAGATGCAGAAAAGGCTTTTGATAAAATCACACATCTCTTCTTGTTAAAACTCTCAATAAACTAGGTAATGAAGAAACATAGCATAAAATAGTAAGAGCCATCCATGACAAATTCACAGCCAACATCATATGGAATGGGCAAACTCTGGAAGCATTCCCCTTGAAAATGGAATAAGACAGGGATGCCCTTTCTCACCACTCCTATTCAACACAGTATTGCCAGTCCCAGCTAGAGGAATCAGGCAAGACAAAGAAATAAAGGGCAACCAAACAGAAAGAGAGGAAGTTAAATTGTAACTGTTTGCAGATGACATGATACCGTATCTAGAAAACTCCACAGTCTTGGTCCCAACGTTCCTTCAACTGATAAATGTAAGCAAAGTTTCAGGATACAAAATCAACGTATTAAAGTCACAAGCATTCCTATATACCAATAATAGCCAAGATGAGAGCCAAATCAGCAATTCAAACACATTCACAATTACCCTTCCCCCACCAAAAGAATAAAATACCTAGGCATATAGCTAACCAAGGAGGCGAAAGAACTCTACAAAGAGAACTACAAAACACTGCTCAAACAAATCAGAGATGACTGAAACAAATGGAAACACATTCCATGCTCATGTGTAGGAGAAATCAAAATTATTGAAATGCTCATACTACCCAAAACAATTTACAGATTCAATGCTATTCCTATCAAACTATCAATTACATTTTCACAGAACTAAAAAAATGAAAAACTATTTTAATATTTATATGGAACCAAAGGGAAAAAAAGCCCAAATAGTCAAGGAAATTTGAAACAAAAAGAACAAAGCTGGAGGCACCACATAACCCGTCTTTAAACTATACTACAGGGCTACATTAACCAAAACAGCATGGTACTGATATAATAAGAGACACATAGACCAATGGAGCAGAATAAGCAAACCAGAAATAATACCACACACAACAACCTGTTCTTTGACAAAGGTGACAAAAACAGGCAATGGAGAAAGATCTCCTTATTCAATAAATGGTGCTTGGATAACTAGATAGCCATAGGTATAAAACTGAAACCGGACCCCTTCCTTACACTATATACAAAAATCAACTCAAGATGTATTAAAGACTTTAATGTAAAAACCGAATCTATAAAAACTGAAAGACAACCTAGAAAATATCATTCTGGACAGTAAATACCATAGAAACAGTCAAAGTTTTCATGACAAATATGCAAAAAGCAATCACCAAAAAGCAAAGATTGACAAATGGGACCAAATTAAACTAAGCATCTTCTGAACAGCAAAAGAAACTATTAATAGATAGCTACAGACAACCTACAAAATGGAAGAAAATGTCTGCAAACTGTGCTTGTGACAAAGACCTAATATACAATATCTACAAGAAACTTGAATAAATTTATAAGAAAAAAATCCCATTAAAAAGCAGGCAAAGGACATACATGAACAGATACTTTTCAAAAGAAGTCATATATGTGGCCAAAAAGCAAATGGAAAGAAGCTCAATATCATGGGTCATTAGAGAAATGCAAACAAAAGTCACAATAAGATACCATCTCCCATCAATCAGAATGCCTAATACTAAAAAGACAAAAAAATAACAGATGCTGGTGAGGTTGTAGAGAAAAGGAGATACTTATATATTGCTGATGTGTGTGTAAATTAGTTCAACTGCTGAGGAAAGCAGCATGGTAATTCTTCAAAAACAGAACTACCATTCAACCCAGCAATCCCATTACTGGGCATATACCCAAAAGAGTATAAATCATTCTACTATGAAGGCACATCTGTATTTTCATTGCAGCACTATTCCCAGTAGCAAAAGCACAGAAGTTTAGAGATGGGATGTTTGTATCCTTTAACAGCTCTTTATTAAATTTACAATATATCAGGCCTTAGGAATATTTTTTCGACCTAAATGTTGTGGTCATACACTATCCCCCTACCCAAATTTAATGGCATAAAATAATCATTTTATTGTATCTCACAATTCTATAGGTCAGGGGTTTGGTTAGGACTCAGGTGAACAATGCTCTGCTCCATGCAGCGTTGACTAAGATCATTTTGTGTCTGATACAGACAGTCTAAGATAGAGAATCCAAGATTGCTTCACTCATACTAGTGTCTTCCTGAGGATGGTTGGAAGAAAGGACTCATCTGATACTGCTGACAGATTACCTATATGTGGCTCTCTAGCATGAAGGTCACAGGCCATGAGGGTTTCTTATATGGTGACTCAGTGCCTCCAGAGAGGGTCTGAGTCCCAAGAAGTCCAGAGAAAAGGGGCAAGGCTTCTGATAGGCCACGCAGTTTGGGTAAAGAGTTCTAACAGGAAGATATTCTTTTATCATTTGGGAGGAAACGAAATTTAGAGTAGTTAAGATATTTGTCAAAGAGTACTCAAAATAAAAATGGCAGAGCTGAAAATGAATACAGATTTATCTGATTAAAGAACTACACTCCAACAAAAATAAAATTGGTAAGAATAAGATATTTAATCAAGTTTTTGCATTAAACTCAGGAAGATCTATTTTATAAATATTAAGGTGCCTTGTAAAGAATTTATGCGGGAGGGTGGGGAGGTGGGAAGAGATAGCACGGGGAGAAATGACAGATACAGGTGAAGGGACGGAAGGCAGCAAACCACACTGCCAAGTGTGTACCTACGCAACAATCTTGCATGTTCATCACATGTACCCCAAAACCTAAAATGCAATTAAAAAAAAAAAAGAATTTAAAAGTTTGATAATCCACATATTTCTGGGAAGTAAAATGCCTGTTTAGATTTTGCTAAACAGAAGCCTAAAAGTAAAGTTACTCCTTCAAGAAGTTTCTCAATGCTCAGATGTATCCCTGACATTGGAGGCTAGAATCTGGCCCAGACAGAAAAACCTGCTTAAATGAATCAAAGATAAACAGAGACTCCAAATGAGCATTTAGAGGGAACAGAGAGGGCCTTTTGGGTTATTCCTACATGAACAACTTGATATCCAGTCATATATTCAATATAAGCTGTTTGGAAATTAAAGTCACTCAAAAGGTATGCAGTGGCCACAAGAACCGACAAATAACAAATTGAAGAGAGAGGGCATATCATGGGGACAAAGGAACTAGATTTTGTGGTTGATTTCATCCTATCAGTGACATTTTAGAAAAGCCACTTGATGTCTCCGAATCATCCTTTGTAAAATGAAGTGGTTAGAATAGATATGCAAAGTTCACTTCTAATACGTTCTAATTAATTCATTTTTATTTCTGGGTATTGTATTCATTTTCTTTGTCCCTATATTAAATAATTTATATGTTCAATATTTACTGTAAAAGTTGAATTGACCAAAATTATAATAATTTACTCCCTACAGTAAAAAATGACAAATCAGAGACGACATGCTCTGAGTTGAAAATCTGAATCATAAGACATTATAAGATGGGTTTACATTCACACATACTACACTTCATTATCAAATAAATATTAATAGACTTTATTTATTGATAATGTTTATTTTATTCTACAATAGAGATGATTGTTTAACCATTTATCTTATTTCCATTAATGATTATTTTAAAATCTCACTACCTTCTCCAATACAATATTCAGGGAGGGGTTAATATTAGGATAGAGCATGTAGAAAAAATTACAAACAATAATGTCTAAAATACATATGTATTTTAGCCAAAACAAGTGAAAACGGGACATAACAGGAAACACTTGGTATATCACTTTCATAATGTTCAGAGTCACTAAAATTTATTTCAACTTTGTAAAATAAAGGAAAAGTATTTGGAACACGTACCTTCAGTTATGTCAGTTACCCTACCTGGTTCCTACTTACTAGCTCCATTTTCTGCTCACACAATAAATGGTGTATTATCTCAGAAGAGGTTGGGCCTGGGAATGAATCTCAGCCTTGGTACTTAAGAGCTACAGGATATGGGCAAATTAGTCTCTCTGATTTTGTTTAATATCTCTAAAATCAGTTTGTAAGCATAAAGTAGAATAATTTATATAACAGGGTCCTAAATTATGATTGCACTTGAGAAGCACTCAAAATATGATTGTCATTATGTCTCTTTGTTAATTTGTCTGCCTGATAATCAGAAAGAAATGTATAGTGCTGCATTAAAAACTGATCTCTTTACTATTGTGTCATCAAAACCGCTTGGAGAATGTTAAGCTCCATACCTATATAATATACAGAGATATATATCAGCTACATTTATTGTGTGCTTTGACCTCTAGATAACTGCGTTTCTTATTCTGCTTTGATTAGATATATGAAATTCAATTTTGAAGTGAAGAACAGCTTCTCTTTACTCACCTTGTTTTGCTAGTTCTTACTGCATTCATAGTAGAGTTGCTCTGGCCAATACAATGGTATCCAAATAAACTATGGCCTCACATAGTGACTTTTAACTTTCTACCTACAAAAATACACACGTACACTGTGGAGACACTTCTTTGTTTTTAATTTTCTCCAACTTCCAATTTTGTGCTAAGCACAAATATATTGGTCAAGGTAGACTAACAGCAATAAAAAAACCCAGAGAGTCTCATCAGTGTAATGTACTACAGGCTTACTTCTCATGGACTTTATAATCTAAAGTAGTCAGCAGTGAGACTTGGCTCCATATGATCACTCCATATGATCACAGGATCTGTGTTGCTTCTGCTTTACACTTCAGCATGTCATCAGGGCTTTGGGGTCCTCCACTGGATTTTTATCATCAGGATGTGAGAAGATAGATGGAGAGAGCTTGGCAGATAATAAGGAAGGTGTTTTAATGGGCAAGACCTGGATGTGGCTTATCCTACTTTAATCAATATTCCAGTAGCCAGAACCCAGTCACATGATCCCACTCAGCTATAAGATATGCTGGGAAATTTCATTAGGATGAGTGACAAAGAATAAAGGGTGGACTTGGTAAACAAATAATATTGTTTCTGATATAAGACTATCAATTAGTAAGAGGTACTTATTAAGAAATATCTAATCCTTTAATAACTGAACATGCTTATAAATATTCTGAAAATATTAGTGAATATCAAAAGACAAATTATATGCAATATTTAACAGATTTCCGACCCACAAAATCAGTTCTTAAAAGAAAAACAAGTGTTTAGGATTTTAAAGAGTCACAAAAGCATTTTCTAATTAGAAATCAGAACGTTGACAGGAAAAAAAAAGTCTAGATTTTACGGCTGGCAAACCATGATGGGAAAGCTGTGGATCAGACTGCTGAAAATAGATACCTCAACTGTGATTAACAATAAGGGAGCCCAAACTAAATTAATGAATATACATGTTGACTTTCAGCTTCAATTCACTGGAATAATTACTTCACATTAACATATCAACAAGCTAGTAACCAACGGTCTAAAGTCTCAAGTCACTGACTACTTCTACAAATATATTTTTAAAATGTTTATTATTATACAGCCTTCTGCAAATCTTCTGTCCACATTGCTACATGTTGAATTTCACAGAATCTCATACATTCTTATAGAAAGTGTCTTCTTAATGTTAATTTTATCATTACGTTAATGAGAATATAATAGAACTGTACTCTGATAGCACTGCTGACAGACAAAGCCACCAATTTATTAGCAACCATCAAATAGCAGCAAACAATTATCAGTTGTGGACAGGATAGCATAACAATCACATCTCTTTTTTCCTGATTGATATAGTGGATTGTACTGTTATAGTGTAGACTACAAAGTATTCCAGATATCCCTATTTTTGTAGATTCCTAACAAAACGTGTAACCCTTTTCCACTTTACTGACTTCTTCGTCATAAGGGTTTTTGAAAAAGTCTTAGAGGTTCAGCTACTTTTTCATCATAAGTTAGGCAAAGATAATCACATAATATAAGCTCATATTTCATAAATCTTAGTCAAATAACATCATCACATTCACATTTAAAATGTACTTAAATTCATCTGTTTTATTTTTTCATATCTTGCCTAGCTTAGAATGGTTTTGATTCACTCATAAGTTGTGTCGCCTATTCAGATCTAATGCCTAAGAAAGCTTACTTAAAAAAGCAGGGAGAGTTCCATAATTCTACATCTCAAACATTAAACTGAATTTAAGTTCACTACTTCCAAAAGTCTTAGAAACTGAATAATATGCAAATAATTTACAATAATCAGATACAAAAAATAAAGTGAATTGTTTGGATGTTTTAGAAGTATAGAATAAAAGCCTGATTAAAGCATGTGCTCGTGAATCAGACTTGGTCCAATCCCTGGGTCCAGCCCTTCTAGCTATGTGATCTTGGGTTTAGTATGCTGCATGGCCATTCACAAAATGAGAGCATTGATTATACCACCCAAAAAGTCATTGTGATAACTTTGTTAGTTCCAACATATGAGGCACTGGAATAGTGCTTGGTATGTTGTAAATAATATGGTAGTGTTACTATTGTTTGTTTATCTTGTAACTTAAGTTTTCTAAATTCAAATTCCTAAACGTAAGATACATTTCTACTAGTTTTGCAAAATTTTAATTTGATAGGAGTAGCAATGTGGCATTGTTAATAGTATTATTCTCACCCACATCATTACTCACACCCAGAAATGTGATTTAATAACCACTGCCTACATAATTTCTCTTTTTGGATATATTAGCTGCATACATTCTTCTGATTTATCTGCTATGTGATTAAAATACCAGGAATCATTTCTTAGCATTAAATTTTGTTATTGTATTAATTACTAAAAATATTTATTTTACCTATTATGGATACAAGCCTGACATACGTCATATGTGACAGCAGATACGGCATGCATTTCCATACGAAAGGTCTTCCAATCTGGCAGTGAAGATATAAATTTTAATCACATAACTTTTATATAAATCTATATATTGAAAGCGTCATATGATTATTCCATTTTTAAAAAAAGAACCAATGTAATTTTTTCTTCACTGAAATGGTCATTCAGCTACAACTTATATTTTCAGATTCAAAATATGTTTTTCCTAGTTTTAAAATTCAATGCTTTTAATGTAAAGCCTTGTGTTTCAGTTTGTTTATAGGATAGTATAACTCCTTTATCTCTGAAAATAGAAGAATAAATTATATAACTGATTATAACTGTTAACTTTGACAGCCAGGAAGCAAAATATAGCAAGGATGTCAATTTTGATGGCGATTATTTAAATTTTTCTTTATGTCATTTCTTAAAACTTTTCTTTTTATTTTCCATTTACATAATTTTATTTCTCTTTTTATTAATTGCATTGCATATGTCATTTTAATAAATCAGCTAATACTCTACTAAATACTTAACATTTCTTTCTGTTGGGAACATTCAAATTCTTTTAGCTTTTAAGCTAAAATATACTTTAGTATATTTTCTCTTTGTTTTCTAAATATCATTACTTTACTGCTTTAATGATAATCACTAATAAAATGACCCCAAATTGGATTTTTTCTTTTGGAATTTGAATTTTTATTTAAATAAATGTTTCTGAACTCAAAAACTATGTAGGGAACTAAAATGGAGGAAACGTGGACATTTAACACTGAGTGACTTAAAATTTATAAATTTTGTTAACAGATGATAGATGATAGACTTTATTTGAATATGTCTTTTGCTCTCCACAGATCTAAATTTGAATACAAACAAAGATTATACTGTTTTAAGCACTAACTTTTGGTTTTTAACTTTAATTAAAATGAACATTTTAAAAATTAAAACCATTCCTGATTATTCAAAGCTTAGAAAATTTAAGAATCATATAAAATAGGCAAAAGTTTGTCAACGATTTTAGTTTTCAGTAAAAGATACCTGAATATAGTAACTTTATTCTCACAAGTATCACTGAGAATTTAAATGCCCAGGTTGCCATAACGCATGACAGGTTATATTCTTCATTTGAGTTACAGTCAGTGGTTTAGAAAAGTCATAAGGCATGAGGTTGAAAGCCAAATACTCTTAATACTTATGAGGTCAGTAAATCTCATTATTAATCATTACCCTTGAACAAGTTTATGTAGTTCTGTGAAAAGTTCATAGATTTAAAATACATAGCTCTATAATAATATACTTTTAAACTACTGTAAATATTTAAACTACTCATATTTCCTATGAAAAACTCAGAGCTCGACTACATAGATTCGTATATATCTCTATATATTTCCCTAGGATAAAACACACACAAATTTTGCAATACATTTTCCTCCATATATTTGGATACATATACAATAACCTTCTTAGGTTATTGTAATGAAAAGTAACAGCATTATCAAATCAAAATCCATTGCCTCCAGCTCAAGAAGTCTTAATCACTACATAACGAATTTCATAGTAGGCCCTCAGTCCTATGTGTCTTATCAACCATCCCTAGGACAGGGTCCTTAAACTATTGGTTCTAGAATCATCCTCAGCCAACACATTCATGTTCTGAGTATTAGCATGGAAGAAAAACAAAACAAGAAAGCAGAGGTTTTCAAAGTGTACTATCATTTAATAGCAGCATCAGCATCATTTAGGAACTTACTAGAAATGCAAATTCTCAAGCTCTTCTCCAGACTTACTGATCTAAAACTCCAGGACGGAAATGAACCCATCTGCTGTTGGTGGTGGTGATTTTTTTTTTTTTTTTTTTTATTAACAAGTCCTTCAAGTGATCACGATGCACCCCAAAGTTTGTGAACCACTGCTCTAAGGACGCATCCCAGAAGTGACACACACCGCTTTCCCTCACACACTTAGTCATATGGCCACACCACTAAAAAGCAGGCTGGGAAGTGTAGTCATTATTTTAAGCAGCCATAAGCCCAGCTAAAAGTCAGGAATTTCATTAGTCTCATGGGAATCTGAATAATGGTAAGCATTATCACCCTGTGCCATGTAATTTGGAAAGGAAGGGAGGGGGGTCACAACTACAGAAAGCAGGATGATTTTTTATGATATTATGCTTTTTTTCATTAAAATTTTTACTTTTGTTGAAAATGGTTTTGATTAAAAACAGACTGCTAGTTTTCTGACTTTAACTGGTTTTAAAGACAGCTCTTTTCTCTTATTCAATTTTTAAATCTTACACGATTCATAGGGAATGGGGATCATTTTCCTCTCCATGTCAAAGATAAGAAAACTGAAACTTCCACATTATATGTTACCTTACTCAAGATCTCATACACCTAGTAGGGGGAGTCAGATCTAGAAATCAGGTTTCCTTACCCAAAGCAATTCACACATTTTCTTATATCACATTTATTTAATGAGATGTAACTTTAACATTTCAGCACCTTAGTTTTCCTCTTTTCTTTTCCTGCCTTCCAAAGTATTGTTTTCCTGGAAATGTTCCCCAAGAAAATCTTGAAACTTTTTAAAATGTGAAGGCTAAAATAATAGTTTATGTAGCAAGACTAAAAGAACTTTACAATTATAATACTAAGCAGAATGAGATACACTTGACATTTTCCTCTATTTCTTGTTTATATTTCAATCACTGAAACCTCAAAGAAATAACCAGATTTTAATAACTGAGAAATGTTAATAGCTCAAGATACATAGCTGCCTAGCACTAATATTTCTAAACTCTGATTTGAAGTTAAACTAATGTGACAACGCAATCTTTAAGAGACGATGACAACTGATGTTAAATTGTTGCTTGCTTGTTCTTCCGTTTAGAACTGCAAAAATAGTTGTTATGACAGGCGCTATAATGAGACCAGAAAGTGATTAAAAGTTACTGTTTACTTTTGATATCGTGAACAGAATATTAAATTCTACTCAAGTCACTCTTCAAAGGTTTGGAAATATTTATTGCTAGGGTTCTAATAACAGAAACTGAGGATTTGCTCTAGCATTTCATAATTTCCATATGAAAACAAAAACAGCTATGTAGTTTACAAATATGAAACTAAATATAACGTAATCAACATAACACATTAGCAGTAACCATATATTTTAGAACACAGAAAAAAAGAACTTTACTGAAAGGACGTATGAGTTTAATGCTACACAGTGGAGAGTAAACTCCTTATATCGTGACTAATGATAGGTTTTCTAATGACGTAAGGGTCAGCAGCATGGAGGGTTACCTGGCCATGAGGTAGGCAATGTCAGAGGTAACCCCTTTGCTCTGTGCATGCTGTGTCTGAAGCGATATAGTTACTGACCCAAAAGACCCATTTTCAATCTCAGAATTGAAAATTTTCTCTGCAGAGGTCCCAGATACAAAAAGGAAGAATTTGGCATGACTACTCCTGTGGGAAAGAATGTTCATAAAAAAGGTCATAAACAAATAGCTGTAATTTTATGAAATGATAAGATTTAATCAGCATGCAGAAGGAATGGAATAAAACTACTACACAAGCCTAAAGAGGGGTGAAGGAAGTGATCATTCCGCCTCTACAGAGCACAGATCACATGATGATAATAATTATACCATGTTACCATATATTGAAATTCATATTATGATTAGACCCTATGTCAAGTATTATGCACACTATCTCAGTTAATCTTCATTGCCTATCATTCAGGGGTATTATCCCATTTTTATTTTAATTAATTTATTTTTTGAGATGGAGTCTTGCTGTGTCACTCAGGCTGGAGTACAGCTGCAGGATCTTGCCCACTGTCACCTCTGCCTCCTGGTTCAAGCGATTCTTGAACCTCAATCTCCCAGGTAGCTGGGATTACAGGCACATGCCACCATGCCCGGCTAATTTTTTTTACTTTTTGATAGAGAAGGAGTTTTGTCATGTTGGCCAGGCTAGTCTCGAACTCCTGACCTCAAGCAATCCACCCACCTCGGCCTCCCAAGGTGCTGGGATTACAGGAGTGAACCACTGCTCCCAGCCTACTCCCTTTTAAATAAGGAATCGGAATTATAGAAATTCAGTTCTTAAAGTCATATCGTTATAGCAGGGAAGTAGCTGTATAACCAAGGATTATGTTTCTCAGCTCCCATTTCTATCCAAGTAAGTTTGATGATGGGTTCTCACCAATGAATAAAGGTGACTGTGTCACTTCCAGGTCAATATATTTAATAAGCTAGTAGCCTTCTCTCGGTTCTCTTATTCTACCCATCAAGTGGATTTGAGGCCCTATACAAGGCAGGAGCTATGGGATGGCAGAGACCTAGCTCCCTGAATCATTTTGTGTTGGAGAGTCGCTTTGCATTTTTATTGGTTAAGCTATGGATATATCTGGGTTTCTTTTTTACACTTGTATAACTCTAACTACTACAGCCAATACATAGTGAAATATGAAATAAACCTAAGTTTGTCTAATTATTGGACCCATGTTGGCTTGTATACATTCTCCTGCTGTAACTGGATGAGTCTAAGTAGAATTGCTCCATGTTGTGAGATGGCTTCTTCCATCAAGGAGTAACACTTCAAGTTGAAAAGAGCACTACTAATACTAGTAGCTAGTTGTTTTATACCCTAAGAAGAGAATGTTAGTAACTCACCAAATCATCATCATCATCATCATCATAGACCTGCTGCGTTAATTAACTTAGCCAGATTTATAGGTATACCACTGCCTTCCACATTCATTGAAAGAAATGGATCTCAAAATTCCTATTCAAGGGAAAACTCAAACACCTTATTTTTTCCTCAGGCCTAAACCTAGTCCTCCAAGACCATTTATGGAAGCCACGTATTTGGGGTTTAGGGAAGGGAATCCGTACACAGGCAGGACTAGAACTGCGATCTCGATTTAATTACCATTTTGTCTATAGCTATCTCTCCTGGTGTCACTCTTGCTCCAGCCTTCTCTAGGATTTCCCACTGCACAATAGCAGGCACAGAATAAGATCTGGGTGTACACACACACTGTTAAATAAAACAATGAGTAAAATCAAAGCTATGCTTTCCCAGGGAAAACATTCTGTCTTTTGTTTATTTTGTTACACGTGGTGATAATACGTTAAATTTTTTCCTTTTTTTTAAAATAAAATAAAACCTTATTAACCAAAAATATGGCATTTTTATAAAAACCCCAACATTTTAATTGAGAATATTCCAGTACACCAAATTCCCTATCACAGAGGTTCTCAACCCATCAAAAGCAGGTGGGCCTCATCACCCTTCGTAACCCCCAGCCCCACGACAAGAAGCAGACGTTCAGGCCAGATACTACAACGCTAACTCAGAACATACAGACAGGAAGACTCAATAGTTATCTTTTTCTTAAAGTACTACAATGATAAGATACAACCAGACTGAGAGTCATCCTCACAGCAACAAAAATACATAGCCTTTATAATAAATATATTAATATAATAACAAATAGCTAACATTCAATGAGTGTATAGTGGGTTCACACTAAGTCAATGTGGTCATTCTCCCTTTAATCACCACAAATATTATTTAACATAGACATTAGCCTAATCTTACAGAATAGCAAGCTGCAGGTTTGAAAGACTGAGTATATTTTTCAGGGTTAGAAAGTTATTAAATGATGACCCCTACATTTAACATTTTTCTCTTAGATACACAGATTCTATGCCTTTGAACTTCTGTATACACTTCTTATACAAAAAACCTCCACAAATAGGTTTATATAAACAGTTTTCCCACCTAGTCTAATTTACTGAGATTCTTAGGATAACATTCACTCTGAGTGGACTCTTCTTACAAACAATGATCCAGCATACATTGATCTCCAGAGATTTTTTTAATGGTTGTTGATATTCTGATCCATAGTAGGTCTTAATATTGTTTCCAATTGGTTTTGGGGGACCCCTTTCAAGCTAATGTATGGCAAAAAAAAAATGGCAAAGACTTCTGAGACAATGGAATTTTCCATATTATATACGGAACATAAATGGAAAATCTATTTTGCAAAATGCTCTACTGTCTGAAAATTGATCAGGATGGGAAAATCATGTAACCTACTTTTCTTGGGACAGTGTTGGTTTGTGCCTGTTGTCCTAAGAAAATGCAAAAGGGAAGAGTAACATCTTAACTTCAAGGCTTTTGTGAAAATTAATACAAACAAAATTTTTGGTAAGTGGCTGCACCTGTTAAATATACTATAAATGTTCAATATTATTACTGTAATTATTGGTGCAAACAGGTGTTAAAAATCTCACTCTTATTCTCTACAACATATATTTGTAAATTTTTATTGGCTCTAAAAGTATATGGTTTCAAATTTTCCTATTATTCCTCATTCTATCTAAAAAAGTGATTTAAAAAATAAATCTCGAGTGTCTTTAGAAATTGTTTTTACTTGTGGCAATTCTGCTCAGCCAATGAGTCCATTATGAATCCCAATTGCAGGTGACAGAATGTTTAAAATTGAGGAAATGACTCCATTACCCAAGCTGAAACACAATATTTCAGCTTTATATGTTCTATATCAAAAAGAACATGGTAAATAGGTGCTTCCCTTGTGAAATGCAAGCAAATTAAATTCAGGTCATATGAGGCAATAAATTAGCATTTGTTTTTTAGTTACTGTAGATTGCCTTTTCCCTTCCATTTCTTGAATTTTCAAATCTTATATGTGCTATAATTTACAGACTTATTGAGCTGAATATATTGTAACACATTATAAACTGAGAGCAAAAAAATTTACAATGTCTAACCACCCTTCTATTTATACTGTAATGCCCACAGGAGAAAAAGGATGTGAATTTATACTGTGATCTACAAGTAAATATAGAAAATTTATAAAGCCATAATTTATATACACTCCATGCTATTTCTATTTTTTTAATTTCAAAAGGTTGACAGCCAGCATTTGTTATAAAACACCCTTGTCAAAATAATCTAATAAAAAAGATAAAAATTAGTAACTTAATCCATTTGAACCAGTTTGAAATATATGAAGTAACAAATAACTTGTTACAAATAAATTAAGGCAAATTCCCTATTCTTTTTTCTGGCATGAAGGGAATATAATAATTTTGTGAAAAAGACCTTTGATATGATATGTCTGTATTAGGACATAAGATTTGAATAGCAATTATAATAATTAAATATAATTACATTAAAAATAATTAGTACTTAAAGTATCAATTGTAGTGTACCACTCAGTAATTAAATATGGATTAAATTTCAATAAAATTTATATTGCTTTGTCACTTATTCAGGAAGTGGTGAAAATAATCTTCCTGTGTGTTTTCAATTAAACCAGTATAACATCAGTTTCCATGTTTTTAAAGTTAGATAAGTCATAAAACTAATGACTTACTCAACTTTCAAAGTGGTTCTAGTTTGACGGGCTTACCAAATGCTCTAGGGAAGTCACTTCCTACTACTAGAGATTCCTATGGTGAAAGCTGGCTCTGCCGTGGAGGCACGTGGATAGCAAAATAAGATTTTATTATCATTCACATATAATAGGACTTGAAGCTACTGATACACAAACCCAAAGGAGAACAGACATAGATCATTTTGATTTCCATGTATTTGGGTAACTCCTTTTGAAAACAATGCATGCAACTGGAAAACGATGGATTTCTGAGACTCTGGAATGCTTCACATTTTGAGAGCAACATCTAGGGGAAAGCTATTTTGCATTAATTTCAAATTGTTGATATTCCACCATCAGAAATATTACAGGATAAAAAATTAGTAAAGAAAAAATAAACATATACATTTTTGACTCAAGTATGATTTTAATTTCTAAAAATTAAATTATGTCAATTGTTTAAAAAGTGAACTGTGAAAAGATCATGTAATATTCAGCATCTTATTAAAAAGTTTGATATTTGTTAACTATTTGGCCATAGTCATTTCTTAAACTTTTTGTTTGTTTTTCAGACATGTAAGAGTTAGATCTTATATTCAGTCAGATCTCACTGGTACAGTGTCACAAACTGTTAAAGTATGACATACTTTTCTACCAATTGGTAAAACCTGGTTTCTAACCTTCCTGAGTGACCCCTCTGCCACACTAGTATCTCTCCTGGTTTTCTTTGTCCTGTCCTCGTTAAGATTTGGAAAATAAGCTTAGCATAGAAGGTGGTAAGAACTCTGCTCCAGCCCTAAAGCCAATTTCTATTCAGTGTCTCATTGGTGATAAAACGTACTGAATGCTGCCCTTAGAAAGATGCTCTTCTAAACCATCAGCAATCCTTTTCCCAAACTTCCTTAGTGTCTGGAGTGTCACACCAGATGCTGCTTTTAGCTAAGACCCTTTTCATATGGAATGTTCAGCAGTATAGCCAACCAAGCACTGGGAAAGTGACCAGTGTTTATTAGCACTTGAGGGAATCAAGGGGCACAGACATTGGGAGGAAATTGTAGAGGCTGACGATCAAAGTACAAAGGAATGAAGAAAACCCAGTCCTGAGATCTAAAGTGGAAAACAATCCAGAAGAGAAGGAGGAACACAAGAAAGTGGAAACAAAGTAGACGCAGGGGAAATGGAAAGGTCAAACACAAAAGTATGTCTCAGGTAATCTGTGTCCTCCGGTGCAGGAAGAGAGAAACAAGACTAAGAGAAATGAAGTATGAAAGTCCTTCTGGCTGTATAGCTGGAGTTCAGGCATGCGTCTCCTGAGAACCCACAGACCTGAGGAACAAACAGCTCTAGGTATCTAACAATGGAGACAGAATGAGTCCCAAGAAGGTAGACTGACCTTCTCACATGAATAATCCTTGCTTAGTGTTTGCCAAAACGTTGGTAAGATTAATTGATTGTCCATCAGTTTACAGTGGTTGAAATTTCAGCATGGACATTACGGTCACATAACCCTTCCATCCAGTTTCTGGAAGCCTGCTTACTAATTCTGTATCCTTAGTAAGTGATTTAACCTTCCTTAACATGTTTCTTCAATTGAAAAATGTTTTAATGCAAAATGAAGGTACAAATATTTTTAAATTGCTTTGGACTGATCAGTACTCAATAAATGAAAACTGCATTGTAAAGACCACATTAATCTGTAAGGAGACTTCATTAGCAGAGACCCTGATATTCTGCCAGTGAAATATCTTTGGTCTCAGGAACGGACAGAAAAAAGTGGTTAGTTACACTACCATCATTTCAGAAGACGCTCTAATTGAGGAAGCTGTTAACACATTCTACTTTATGAAGACCCTTTCGAAGAGCAGAAATTTGCTCTACATTACTTAGGTGAAAAATAACGTGCACTTTTTGTATTCTCCATTTTCTCAATCAATTTCATATGGTTCTGCACACTCACCTGCCTAGCTAGTGGCCCTTTCCCTTTTGTTAAGGGCAAAGAGCACCTCTGGCTTCTTATCCAGTACAGAAATCTTGGGAAAAAGACATCAGTTTTCAGTTCAAGGAAGGTTCTCATCGGCCATGTCTTTTTGGTTTGATCATCATGTCCACTCTCCCAGGCTAAATTTAGCGAATGGGACCCTTGCTGCTTTTCGAAAGGTACTGAACTTGAGATTCAGTCTTCAGACACACACTTCCATCTGAAGTCTAGACATAACATGCCCATCAAGGTCCTGTTGCAGTGTGGAGCAGAGACGGCTCCATGCACAGAAGCTTCTCCAAAGCTGTCTGTAAATTCCAGGAGCCCACTTCACCTATGGCAGCACAACTCTTGCTGTTCTAGGCCATCCATGCCCTTTCCTTCCCACGGACTAGCTATCTTGAACAGAAGCAGTTTAACTTCTGTCTGGCAGGGGTAGTGTCCACACTGAAGGCAAGGCTGCTTTGTGACATGCCTACAGGAAAACAAAACTTACGTGTTTTTCCAACTAACCATATTCAACATGCTTTGCAGGGATACTAAAGGCAACAAATCTTATTCCCACATTAATAATTGCATATGACTTAAATACCCAAAATAATTTTAATAATATGCAATTTAATGATGAGAAAAATGGAAACTTTAAAAAAATCTATAAATTATAGATCAGTACATTCTTTAGATATGTAAATTGGTACTTCATTAAAATATATTCATCAGAATAATAAATTCTCCATGTATAAAATCTTTTGATTTTTCCCCATGGTATAAATTTATTCAATAAATGTTATTTAAATATCTATTTAAACATTTAGGATATTCAAAATGTTATAACCATAACATTCATAATAACCAATGAATGTTAAAAATTACTATTAACATATGTATGCATATAAGTATGTATATGTGCTTCTGTGTGTATTTATATTTCTTTGTAAACTACATAACTTAATGCCTTTTCCATTTTCTAAGTTTATTATTATGAAATGGGACAATAATAATTTTATTATAAAACTTTATTAAAAACTCGATATGTGAAATGTTTAGTATTTCTGTTGCTTTAAAATTCCACATTTCATAAAATTAATGAATTTTAAAATAGTTTTTAGTAAGTCCCATAAAGGTAAACTATAATTTAAGGAATGCCTGTTTAGTACATATCTAACCTATAATGGAATGTAAATACTGAAGAAAATGAGGTCTTTGTTAGACTCAAAAGTTTTAAGTTTTAGCATAAGGACAATATTATAGCTCAAGACTTTGAAACCTATTACATGATGATATTGCATTAATCCAATAATTTGCAGAAAGGCTTAAAATAATATTAATTTATAGTGATTTCCTGAGGTCAGGAGTTCAAGACCAGCCTGGTCAACATGGTGAAACCCCATTTCTATTAAAAATACCAAAGTTGGCCGGGCGCGGTGGCTCAAGTCTGTAATCCCAGCACTTTGGGAGGTGGAGGTGGGTGGATCACAAGGTCAAGAGATCGAGACCATCCTGGTCAACATGGTGAAACCCCGTCTCTACTAAAAATACTAAAAATTAGTTGGGCATGGTGGCACGTGCCTGTAATCCCAGCTACTTGGGAGGCTGAGGCAGGAGAATTGCTTGAACTCAGGAGGGGGAGGTTGCGGTGAGCCGAGATCGCGCCATTGCACTCCAGCCTGGGTAATAAGAGCGAAACTCCGTCTCGAAAAAAAAAAAAAAATACCAAAGTTAGCGGGGTATGGGCAGGTAATCCCAGTTAGTCAGGAGGCTGAGGCAGGGAAAGTCACTTGAACCCTGAAGTAGAAGGTTGCAGTGAGTTGAGATCACGCCGTTGCACTCCAGCCTGGGCAATAAGAGATTCCATCTCATATATATATATATATATTTTATATATATAATATATATATATATTATATATATATTTTAGATATATTATATATATTTATATATATATATTATATATATATATATAAAATGACATCATATAAATAAAAGCTCGCCAGTCTGAATTTTCCATTTTAACTCACCAATTTCTAAGAAAGAACTTAATTTATTTTACTGACATTAAGAAAATATACTCAGGTAGTAACTGAAAAAGAGATGAAGAGGAGTTTAAGAAGTAAAAATAAAAATCCAACCAAAACTCAGTTTTACTTCTCAGTCCTAAAATAAATAGTACAGTATATAGGAAACAACGACAAATCTAATTATGCAGCAAATTTAACTCATACTATCACTCTATTTTATCTGAGTTGTTGTAGTAAATTCTTTTGCATAAAATGTTTAAGGTCTATAAGTTAAAGGTAAATCTGTGAAGTATACTATATTAGGATGTATTAAGCTACTGTGTAGTCTAATTCACATAAAGCATGTATCACAGAGCAGTGGATATTCTCCAGTACCCCCAAAGTAACTTTTTTGAGGTCATGTCCAGCCATTGCATAGGGTAATCATTATGCATCTGCTATTTCTACTTTCCCAAAGTGGCCATGTCACTTACTGTTTATAGCAGAAGTACTTCAAGTTTGATATTATGACTCATTTTGTCAGAATTCTTCAACCTCGTCACTCGAGCCACGATTTTCCGAGAGACAGAGGTAGAGCTGGCGAGAAGGGGACATAGATTTCCTGACACCAAATTCACGAAACTATGTTTAAAGATAGAACTAAATTCTGTATGATGACGGAGCATCTAACTTGTATAAATTACCTTCTAATAAATACAGATTTCCTTATCACACTTTGATTTAATTGATCTTATTAAGCGAAGCACAGCATCCAGTTATAAAATGCTATTTGATGTCATTTCAAAGTAGACTATTTTGAAGCAGTTGTCTGTCTCATGATCTTAAAATATTTTAATGGTAAACTTCAACTATACATAGTTGAAGTACAGAAAGTATTTCTGTGCAATTAGTCAAACTATGAAATAATATTTTGCTAAGAAATTCTAAGGCCTTTTAAAAATATTATTGTTGCCGAGCGCGGTGGCTCACGCCTGTAATCCCAGCACTTTGGGAGGCCGAGGCGGGTGGATCACGAGGTCGAGAGATCGAGACCATCCTGGTCAACATGGTGAAACCCCGTCTCTACTAAAAATACAAAAAATTAGCTGGGCGTGGTGGCGGGTGCCTGTAATCCCAGCTACTCAGGAGGCTGAGGCAGGAGAATTGCCTGAACCCGGGAGGCGGAGGTTGCAGTGAGCCGAGACTGCGCCAAAAAAAAAATTATTGTTTTAGACTCACAAGTAGTTTTTGGAATGCTTAGATAACTAAAGTTTTAAAATAATAATGTTTTTGTACCAGTACCATTCTGTTTTGGTTATTTGCCCTATCATACAGTTTTGGAAACCAGGTAATGTGATGTCTCCCCCACGGTTTTTTTTTTCTGCTTAGGCTATTCAGGCTCTTTTTCGGTTTCCTATTTGGGCAGTATGGCCATTTTAATGATGTTGAGTCTTCCAATCCATGAGCCTGGGATGTTTTTCAATTTATTTGTGTCATCTCTGATACCTTTCAGCAGTGTTTTGTAATTATCCTTGCAGAAATACTTCACCTCTTCAGTTAGCTGTATTTTCTAGGTATTTCAGTCTTTTTGTGGCTACGCTAAATAGGATTGTGTTCTTGATTTGACTCTCAGCTTGAATGTTACCGGTGCAAATAAATGTCACTGATTTTTGTACATTGATTTTGTATCCTGAAATAATGACTGATACTCTGGATAAAGTTAAAGTTTTGCTGATTGCATTTGACCCAGCGAGAAAGACATTGGAGCAGTGTGCAAAATGCAAATTACTCTCTATAGAATAGCATTTCTAGTATGATATTAAAGCAAAGTTAAAGAGAGGAGTTTGTGTTATTCCAAGGTATGGTACTAGGGACATGGGCATTAGTATGCATGTGTGTGTGTGTCTGTGTCTGTGTTATAAGGGCTGTACGACTGGCTGGACAAAGTCAAGGATATTTGGCTCAACTTTTGTTGTGCATGACACAAATAAATTTAGCAATTGATGATTTGCACATAAAAAAATCCAAGATTTAAGTGAAATTTTGCAATGGATGAAAAGTAGATTGGGTCTCAGTATAATAGAGCATCTTCTCTCTTGTACATGCATTCTTTCTCTCTTGGTACACACACACACACACACACACACACACACACACACACACACACACCCTTTTAAGAAATAAAAGTACCTCCCTATCCAAACCTTTGATGAAGCATTTAAAGAGTTTGACATGCATCTGCTACTTACTGTCCTGATTTTTATGTACCTGTTGTTTTCATTTTGCTTCATTTCACGGACATGTTTTTAGCTCAGATTTACCTTGTAATTTTTACTAGTGAATAAGAATTTCATGTATGTATATATATGTATATATAACCTCATTTACCCCTTTTTCCACTAACGAACTTTCAGATTTTTTCCTTAATGATTCAGTGACTATCTTTGTGTATATATGCTTGCAAATGTGTGCAGTGTGTGTTGAATAAATTGCTAAAAGTTAAAATGCTGGAAATGTATATTTTAAGAAAGATTTTAACTTGTGGTAAATATTCATTTGTGGGTAATACTGAATACAAAAAGTACAGATTTGGGTAGAAGAAACAAGATTCAGAGAAGAAAAAAGACCTGGGAATCATTTATCAACATAGTTTGATAGAAACACTACAGAGAAAGGTAGGTGGAAGTAAAAAAGTAAGAAGCTCAGGATAAGTCTTGGTATGCGCGATGTCAGAGGTTTTGCAGAAGTGGTGTAAACAGCGAGCAAGAGACGACTGTCCAGAAAGCAAATGCCCAAGAGTCAAAACTAACAAGTGATCAATAATCCTCAAATATTAATAGTAAGCAGTCTGAATTCTAAAACAAAAAGGTTACTGGAATCAACCATGAGATCACTGTCACACTAAAGAATGGTTTTGTAAAATACCCGTGATGAAGATATAAATTAGGAATGCCAGGCAGAGGCAGAGAAGTGGAAGTAGAACCATGTTTCACAAAAATGTACGGTAGGGGTAGGGAAAATAAATTTGAGGCAGCATGTGTCTTAATAAAAGATACTGGTTTAAATAAGTTGAAGGAGATTAAGCACAATTGTTAAATCTTAGAGCAAATTAGCTGGGCTTGCATAATTTACTCTCATATGGTAGATCTGAGTTATAGATAAAATATTAAGTTAGAATGGACAAATTTAGGGACTCAAAGGTATTTTATTATATACCCTAAAGCCGAAGCATTTTCTAATTGAAATATCTGTAGCACGAGAAAAAAATGTGAGGCTATAAAAAGTACTGAAGGCTGTTAAATTTAATCAGACTGATTTAAAAATAATTATAGTAAAATTTAATACTTTCATTTTAAAAAGCAAAAAGCCACATTGTTTGTCAATACTGAATATATTTAACTGTATTTAGTGGCAGTTTTGTCAGATAAAACAAAAAACGAACATGCAGTACTAATTGTGCCACAGGCCAGAGACAAGACTAAATATTCATGGGTATTTTTATTTTACAGATGTTACATGCATATCACAGATTCTTCTAAGTGACTGGCAGATCCTAAATAAAATTAATAGGATAAATAGTAGAATTGTATACTAATGTGAAAGTCAACAAAAACTGCTCTGGAATTGATTAAAAGTTTCTTAAATGAAAGCTTTAAAGGGAGTGTATGCATGGGCAAAATCCAAAGAACACTTAATATGGATGAAGACAAGCAGTAAATAATTGAGCACACACTAAACAATTTTAGAAAGATAAAGAGTAATTTATATTTAATGAGTATTTTCATTTTAATACTAGTTATTTATGAAAAATTATCAGATGAATAGATATAATATGTATATAACATAAAAATCAAATGAAATAAATAACAGGCTATTTAGCACATTTTTCTGCTTTCTTCGTGTGTGAATCCTATAACTACTTCATAAATAATTTTTGTAGTAGTGTTTTTTATTTTTCCAACAGTAAAGAATTTTTGAAAATTGAAAATAAAGTACAAAATTGGAAATAAATCACAACTGCTAAAAGCGATTTTAAGTGTTCTTACCACAAAAACGAGAAATGTGAGATGATGACTATGCTAATTAGCTCAATGTAGCCATTCTACAATGTATACATATTTCAAAACAGTATGTTATATGTGATAAACATATAATTTTTACTTTTCAATAAAAAATTAACTGAAAAAGAAAAGCAACAATTTTTAAAATGATATATGCTAATTTTATAGTTTTAAAAAAACTTTTCAATTTCCAAAGTTTAACATACAATATTTTGAAAAAATTTTCTTTTAAGTTGGTATATAAATTTTGTTCCTCATATTTTAGTTTATCAAAATTGGATCAGCATTTTCTAAAAGTATTTTTAAAACAATATTTTAAAATTATATTTAAAATATTATTTTAATGCATGAAAATTGTATTACTGTTATTGTATATCATAATATTGATAATCTCATATATGGACATCTAGATTACTGATAATTTCTTTTTAAATAATACTATCATAAATTCGAGTTCTAATTTTTATGTGTGCATATATCTTTAGAATAGAAATAGAATTACATGGTTATAGTGAATTGACACTGAAGGCCTACTGGTATGGTGGCCAATCCTGTCCCGAAATGACTACATCAATGTACACTTACACTAGAAATGTGGAAGTGTGGCAATTTCAACCTAATCTGGAAGGAAAAAAATATAGGTAATCATTTGTAGAGGATGTATTAGTGTAATACAGAGAAAGAGCTATTTCCTTGAGTATTATATTTGATTCTGAACACTTTCACAGTGCATATTAGCTTTTGTTGTTTTTAAAATATGTTTGTTTGAACAGCTGTTTTTGTCCTTTGCCTGATTTTCTATTGAGGGAGTAGCATTTTAAAATAATTTATACAAGCCTTTTACATGTTAAAATCTTTAAGCCTTCATCTGTAAAGTTATAATTTATTTGTAATTTTTCCTAAAATTTTGGAAGATATTTTAAAATATTCATCTGTTTGAACCTAATTTCAATAGACCCCTTAATTCTGCATTCTTATCTGTCTAAACTCCTGAGACCAAGAATTTTCTGCATTTTTCTTGTTACATCGTTTTAGTGCCAATTTGACAAAAATCTTTTTCTTTCCATATATGAATAGGGCATTTTGTTGAGGAATACAAAAGTAAACAAAACTATAGCAAGTCACCTCCACATTTAATAAAATCAGCAGGTGCAAAACTATACAAAAGTACTTTCAGTTTTTATGAAAGAGTGAATCGTTACTACTTAAAGTCTGTTTCTCACCGAATGGTGTAAATACAACTATTAAAGTGTATAAGCATATGTCTACATGCTTTGTCTCAGATGCTCCAAGTAAGACTACATATTGCAAAAAGACTGAAACATGTGACGTATCATTTCCCAGTTTTGCTAACATTACTATCAATATGGATGTTATCTTTATTTTTAAATGAGCAAGAAATTCAAACAAGCAAAAACAACACACATGTGAAACACTGTATGTGTCATAACATGTATATTTTATATATAAGCACTATATACTCAAATTGACGGTTTGGGAGAATATTCGTTTCTCACTGTAAGCTATTTTTTCGTAGTTCAGTTTCTGAAATCATCAACTGTATTTCTTCATAGGCAGTATTTTCTGTTCTTATAAGTGTTACACATTTTTATACATTCCTGAGTTTAGGTTCATTATATACTCTTTGAATATTCTCTTCCAGATGCCTCTTGCAAAATAGTTAGAGAAAATGCTGATTATGTGATATAAGCAGTTTTGGAGAGTTCTCTGGCTTTTGATGATAAAAACTACTTATTTCTGAGGTGAGTTTTGTTTGGAAAATTGTTTCATTACAAAGAACAAACCAATATATGAAATGGCTGCCATATCCTGCCATTAACTCCCTCCTCTGCACTCCCAAATGGAGCTGTTGCAGCTTGATTTGAAAGTTACTTCCAGTACCACAGTGTTTTGCAATGCATTTTATACCCAGGTCCGGGAAGGTTACATTATTTCATTAAGTGCAGTGCTAATACAGATATTCATTGGAACATTGTTATTATCTTTTAAAATGTGGCATATAAGAAGCATTGGTAAATTACAGGCATACCACGGAGATAATGAGTTCAGTGGCAGACCACCCCAATAAACTGCATTTCACAATAAAGCTAGTCACATAGAACCTTTGGTTTCTCAGTGCATATTAACGTTATGTCTACACTGTAGCACATTCTATTAAATGTGCAGTAGCATCATGTCGAAAACAGTGTACATAAATTCATTTTAAAATATTCAAAAACCAATCTAACAATCATATGAGCCTTCAGTAACTCATAATTTTGTTGCTGGTGGAGAGTCTTGCTTCAATGTTGATCGTTGCTGACAGACCAGAATGGTAGCTGCTGAAGGCTGAGGTGGCTGTGGCAATTTCTTAAAATAAGACAATAAAGTTTGCTGCATCAATGGACTCTTCCTTTCATGAAAAATTTCTTCATAGCATGCAATGTTATTTGATAGCATTTTACCCACAGTATAACTTTTTTCAAAACTGGAGTCAATCCTCTCAAACCCTGTGGCTGCTTTTTTTTTTTTTTTTTAAACTTTTACGTTCAGGGATACATGTGCAGGATTGTTAAACAGGTAAACTTGTGTCATAGGGATCTGTTGTACAGATTACTTAATCACCCAGGTATTAAGGCTAGTACCTATGAGTTGTTTTTCCTGATCCTCTCCCTCCTCCCACCCTCCACTCTCTGAAAGACACCAGTGTGTTTTGCTCCCCTTAATGTGCCCATGGGTTCTCATCATTTAGCTCCCACTTATAAGGGAGAACATGTTGTATTTGGCTTTCTGTTACTGTATTAGTTTGATAAAGATAATGGTCTCCCACTCCATCCATGTTCCTGCAAGATATGATCTCATTCTTTCTTGATGGCTGCACGGTATCTGATGGTGTATGTCTACCACGTCGTCTTTATCCTATCACTGGTGGACATTTAGGCTGATTTCATGTCTTTACTATTCTGAATAGTGCTGCAATGAACATATTCATGCATATGTCTTTATAAGAGAATGACTTAGATTCTTTTGGGTATATATCCAGTAATGGGACTGCTGGTTCCAATCGTGTTCTTGTCTTTATGTCTTTGAGGAATCGCCACACTGTCTTCACAATGGCTGATGCTTTATCAACTAAGTTGATGCAACATTCTAAATCCCTTGTCATTTCAATAGTGTTCACAGCATGCTCAACAGGAGTAGATTCCATCTCAATAAACCATTTTCTTTGCTTATCCATAAGAAGAATTCTGCATCCATTCAAGTTTTATCATAAGATTGCTTCTGTTCAGTTCACCTTCAAGCTCCACTTTAACTGTAGTTCTCTTACTATTTCCACAACATGTGCAGCTACTTTCTCCACCGAAGTCTTCAGCCCCACAAACTCATCCAAGAGGGTTGGAATCAACTTCTTCCAACTCCTATTAATGTTAATAATTTGATCTCTCATAAATCACAACTATTCCTAATGGCATATAGAATGGTGAGTTTTTTCCAGAACGTTTTCAATTTATTTTGCCAGATTCATCAGAAGAATCACTACCCAGGGCAGCAATAGCCTTGAAAAGTGTATTCTTTTTTTTTTTTTTTTTTTTGAGACAGAGTCTCACTCTGTTGCCAGGTGCCAGGCTGGAGTGCAGTGACACAATCTTGGCTCACTGCAACCTCCGCCTCCCAGGTTTAAGCAATCCTCCTGCCTCAGCCTCCCAAGTAGCTGGGACTACAGGTGCATGCCACCACGCCCAGCTAATTTTTGTATTTTTAGTAGAGACGGGGTTTCACCATGTTGACCAGGATGGTCTCGATCTCTTGATCTCGTGATCCACCCGCCTTGGCCTCCCAAAGTGCTTGGATTACAGGCATGAGCCAACGTGCCGGGCCGAAAGGTGTATTCTTAAATGATAAGATTAAAAGTTGAAATCCCTCCTTGATCTATGGGCTATAGAATGGATGTTGCATTTAGCAGACATGAAAACAGCATTAATCTTGTACACCTCCATCAGAACTCTTGGGTGACTAGATACATTGTCAATGTGCAGTAGCGTTTTGAGAGAAATCATTTTTTATGAGCAGTAGCTCTCCACAATGTTTGGTAAATCATGCTATAAATAGATGTGCTGTCATCAAGGCTTTGTTCTATTTACAGAGCACAGCCAGAGTATATTTACCATAATTCTTAAGGTTCCTAGGATTTTTGGAATGATAAATGAGCAATGGCTCCCACTTAACATCACAAGCTGCATTAGCCGCTAATAGCAGAATCAATCTGTCCTTTGAAGCTTCAAAATCAAGCTCTGACTTCTCTCTAGCTGTAAAAGTTCTAGAGTGCATTTTCCTCCAATACAATGCTGTTCTGTCAGAAATTACAATCTGTTGTCAGTGTAGCCACCTTCATCCATTACATTAGCCAGAAATTCTGGATAACTTGCTGCTGTTTCTACATCAGCACTTGCTTCACCTTGCATTATTATGTCATGGACATTGGCTTTCATCCTTAAACCTCACGCGCCAACCTCTATTAGCTTCCAACTTTCCTTCTGCCACCTCCTTACCTCTCTCAGCCTTCAGAGAATGGAATAGAATTAGGGTCTTTCTCTGGATTAGATTTTAGCTTAATGGAATGTTGTGGCTGGTTTGATCTTTTATCCAGATCATTAAAACTGCCTCCATCTAGGCAATAAGGCTGTTTTGCTTTCTTATCATTTGTGTGTTCAATGGTGTAGCACTTTTTTATTTTTATTTTTTTAAGAATATCACTGTATTTATTTTCTAACAGGTAATTTTTCTACGGCTTCAACATTTTCTTTACAATATTAAAAGAAAAAAATCCCAAAGTTTAGTACTGGATCACTTGGCCCTTTCTTTTCTTATCTCCTCCCAGTTCAAAATACTTGCATCTCTTAATGGCCAGCATCCTCTTGGATCTGCAGTTAGGCTCAACACATTCCAGCCGGAGCACAATCTTCTTTGTGGTCTTAAGCCTTCTTCCGGAAAATTGGCTTTGTTTGCCTACCATAGCCACTCTGCTTCCGATCATAGCGCCTCTTTCCCTGGGCATACAAGGAATCCTTGCCCTTCTTATACTGTGTCACTTTGTGAGGCTGATGCTTGCCACACTTCTTACAGAAGGTTCTTCGGGTTTTAGGTACGTTGACCATCTTTGCAGAAGGGCTGGTCTGTCTATATGATGAAAACCAGAAACGGCATCCGAGACACTCGCCTCGTGCAGCTCTCACCTCGCAACAGGAAAGGGAAGAAAGTGGTGTAGCACTTTTAATTTTCTTTACGAACTTTACCTCTGCACCCACAATTTGGCAGAAGAAGACTAGTTTTGAGCCTGTTTTGGCTTTTGACATGCCTTCCTCATTAAACCCAATTATTTATGGCTTTTGATTTAAAATGAGAGATGTGACACTCTTCTTTTCACTTGAAAACTTGAAAGCCTACTGTAGAGTAATTAATTGGCTTCATTTCAGCAGTGTAGTGTCTCAGGGAAAAGGCATCCCCAAGGAGAGGGAGAGACAAAGGTGAACAGCCAGATGGTAGAGTAGTCAGAATACACACAACAATTGTGGATTAAGTTCACCATCTTTTATGAACATGGTTCACAGCACCCCACAACAACTACAATATAACGTCAACGACCGCTGATCACAGATCAACTAACAGCTATAACAATAATATATATATTTTTAAATACTGCAAGAATTACACCAAGTGAACACATACTGTTGAAAAACTGAGCCAATGCACTGGCCCCATGCAAGACTGCTACAATCTTCAATTTGTAAAAAACAAAACAAAACAAAACAAAACAAAAACAGTATCTAAGAAGCATGATTAAGTGAGCACAATGAAATGAGATGTCTATAATTAATATACTGGTTGTAATAAAAAGGGGAGAAATGCCTACCATGTTCCCATGACACCATGTATTCTCTATACATGGTGTCATGTAAACTATGTTTCCCATAATGATACATATCAAGCTGAAAAACCTTTAGCATTTACGCTGAAATAGAAAAATTCAAGTTACAGTGCTGCAGGCTTTCCAGAAGCTAAATATACCATTATTGCCTATTTAAGTATGGCACAACATCTAGAAGCTCCATAACAAATCAAATTATTTCAGTAGTAAAAATTTGACACAAGTCTAAGTTCAAACACAAAATTGGTAAAACTGAAACGTGACATCTAGTTCCCCAGTTTTCCTAATATATTAATCCATATGAACATCACCTTTAAATGAGTAAAAAATTCAAATTGATAAAAACAATACAGACATGAAGCATTCTATATGCCATTTTCCATGTCTTCAAATTCACCTTTGCTCATCTCTTTTTAGTTCCACATAAAACTCAAGCCTCTCAGAATTTCTTTTACCCTTTTCTTTCCTCTACTAACTAATAAAATTCCATCATTTTGCAAGAACCTGCAAGCAGTCCTAATTGCTGGTAAAATAAGTACCAGAAAAATCTTTTTTTTTCCCCTTACAATGGTAGAAAAGCAGGCACTATTCTAAATCATAAAACTAGTTCTGATAACATAGTATATTGAGAACATTTCCAAAGTTATCAATTTTACTCTCTAGTCCATCATGGAGACATGTATGAGAAAGCACAACTCTGTTCTGTTTCCAATTACTAAATGGTAATTGGAAGTTCCATTTGATTTGAGCAACTATTTTTATATATCCAGAGTTCACAGAACAATACTGAGAGTTGTGAAAGAATAATTTGTAAAAGTTTGCAACTCTGCTTTACTGTTTTTCATTATTTGATTAGAGTAATCATATTTATCTCTGTTTCTTAAAGGTGTCAGAACAAAAAACATCCTAGAATTTTGTTTTACTTTAATGTAAACATTAAAATAAATCTGTTGTTTCTATTGGAATCATTTTTCAAATGAGGAGTTTGAGAATCTTTGTTGCATTAAAAGTAACAACAGAAAACAAAAACAAAAACAAAAATTCTCACGATCGATCTTACTCATACTTAAAAAATTTAAAACATTGCTAATTAAGCCACCATTCTAAAATTGATAGATTATCCAAGAATAAAATATTTAATACTCCCTGAGTGTTGCTTAAGGTATAGGAAAATAAAAACTCTAATACACTGGTGCGAGTGAGAGTTGCTGCCAGATTTTGAAGAACAAATTAAAAATACGTATCAAAAATCTAAAGTGTATGTGCTGACTGTCACAGTAATTTTGATTTTATTAATATTTTATATATGTACTCAAATATTTGAGTACATATGTCAGTGTCAATGCAAGTGTGTTGATTTTCTATTTGCAATAGACTAAAAAAGGAAACAATCTATGTGCCCATCAAGACCATCAAGAGAGACTGGCAAAATCACTGACAGCACACTCATAAATGCAACATGGCATGTGTAACTATATGAAAGGAGATCCAACTTTAAAATGTATACATTTATAGTATGCTTCGATTTGCACAGAAATACCATATATAGTCAAGTAGCAGGCTTGAATAAAGTGCACGAATAGGGAATCCATAAAGTTTAAAAAATATAAATGGCTAATAAACATGTTAAAAAAATCCTTTTCTAGGTTTCAAATAAATGTAAATTATCCCAATAGTGAGATACTGATTTTCCCTGTTGAAGCTAGCATACATACATTTTGTTTTAAAACAAAAACATACAGTTTTAACAAAGGAGAGGTAAATATGCTTATCAATAAATGGGTTATAAATAGAAATAACCTTTAATATACTGTGTATACCTATAGGTGCATAGACTGTTCCACAAAAGAAGATGAAAAATATCTTAGCAATTGTTATCATACGCTTATAGTTCATATGAAGATTGAGGAGAAACTTTTAAAAAATATATCCTGTTGAATTGTTAGAATTTTGTTTCATAAAAAGAGTATGTTATTGAAATTTTAACAAATTTAGTTTTAAATAACTAACAGATTGCTATAGTATTAACATAAATTATTAGACCTAGCTTTCCCTGCACAGTCTAAGCAGTATCTTTCTAACACTAGTTACGTCAATGCAGTTAAAGCAAAATCCATGATGTGACAAAATCTCTCTATTTTCTTGGTAGAAATAAGAAGTGGATACTATCTCTCTTGGCTCACTTGCTTCAGATTGTATTTATTCATATTACAGAAAAATTAGGAAGGAAGTTATAACATTGCTTAACAAGGAAACCCTTTCCATTTTGTATGGCATTGACCAGAAAGAAACAAGGACTGGCATGAAGGAATGGGTTTCATGAAAGACACATAATTTGGATGCCATGGATTCCTTGTCCTGATTGATTTTTAAGAATCTCATAAGGCAGATGTACACATCATATATCTATAGTTTCTTCTTGGACTGTAAATCTAAGTTACATGTGGTATGGAGTGACACAGGTAAAGGAGAAAGCAGTCTCTCCTTGTTAAAAGGATAACAGAAGAAAGGGTAAACACAAAGAGACCACTTTGCTGTACTATGATGCAAGCAGTTACAGAGCTTGTTATGTCTAAGTTAGTCTGAGTCCTGGAGTGGAAGACCCACATGCTGTGAGCAAAACACACCTCTCAGTAAGCTCCTGAAACGTAGAAAAATTCATATTTAAGCACTGACTCATTTTATACCAATGGGAAAATCTAAGGTTAGATTAAGAAGGAATTGATAACCGTCAACATTCAGGCAAAAAGTTAACCAATGGTAATGGGCAAATTATATTTCCTGAAATTCTTTTCAACATTGTCTATAGTGATTAATATAAAAATAATTTTCAAATTAATCATTAATAAAGATCTTTTTCTATTTGAAGCCCTAATACAAACTGGGCACATTTAAATTGCTCAAATCAGTTATTATCTAACTCATGATTATGTTAGTTTTTGCCCTGTATTTGTTTTGTAGAACTGCCATAAAAATCATCATACAATGTAAGTCGATAGATGTACTTAAGTCACTTACAATTGGAAATTAGAAGTTCGACATCAAGATGTAGGTAGGGCTGGTGCCTTCTAAGAGCTGTGAGAGAGAATCTGTTCGGTTTCTTAGTTACGATGATGTTCTTCATATCTTCATTGACTTCTCTGTAATATGTGTCTGTGTTTATGTCCAAATTTCCCTCTTTCATAAGGACACCAGTCATACTGGATCAGGGCTCACTTTAAGAACCTCATCTTAACCTCATCATCAGCCAAGGCCTTATTTCAAAATAAGGTCACATTCATAAGCACTAAGAATTAGGACTTCAAATGCCATTATGTCATTCCTTTTTATGCACAGAATGCTATCCCATGATATATACATTTCTTTATCCACTTAGAGATTGATGGGCATTTGGACTGGTTCGACATTTTTGCATTTGCAAATCGTGCTGCTATAAATGTGTGTGTTCCAGTATCTTTTGTGTATAATGACTTCTTTTCCTCTGGGTAGATACCCAGTAGTGGAACTGCTGAATCAAATGGTAGTTCTACCTTTAGTTCTTTAAGGAGTTGCAGATCATTATTCTAAGTGAAGTAACTCAGGAATGGAAAACCAAACATCATATATTCTTACTCATAAGTAAGAACTAAGCTATGAGGGTGCAAAGGCATAAGAATGACACAGTAGACATTGTGGACTTAGGAGAAAATGTGGCAGGGACCCAGGGAGAAGTAATTACAACATGGGTGCCAGTCTTTCTCATGTTATTCTAGAGAAAGTGAATCAGTCTCATGAGATCTGGTGGGTTTATCAGGTGTTTTTGCTTTTGCTTTTCCTCATTTTCTGCCACCGCCATTTAAGAAGTTCCTTTCACCTCCCGCCATGATTCTGAGGCCTCCCCAGCCATGTGGAACTGAAAGTCCAATTAAACCTCTTTTTCTTCCCAGTCTCAGGTATGTCTTTATCAGCAGCATGAAAATGGACTAACACAAAATTAAATTAAGTTAAATTTTAAAAGAAGATTTAGGACTTCAACATCTTTGTGGTAAACACAAGTCAACTCATGTAATCTTTATGTGCTGGAAGGAAAATACATATCCTACAAATAACACCACTTAATTCAGTTATTTTTTTCATAGAACTAAAGAACCGCAAGAGTGAAAAGTATAGGAAGCTGAAGAAGGCATGGTGGTAGATAGGTGAAGTTTGCAAAGAATGGCCTAAGTTGTTAAAAACCACAACACTGGCTTAAGTAAGTCTCTTCACCTTTTTAAAATTACTGACAAACAAGGGATCTAGTCCAATTTTTCTCCTGGGAGATGCCTAAATTATTGATGGGATACTTTGGGGGAAAATAATCACCGTAATCACCGTGTAAAAATCTATACTACCAAAGTTAATTCTATGAATAAATGGCAAACACTACATAGGGCCTTGGTAGGCCAGTTAAATAACACCATTTATCTGCTTTTTAATTAATTGCATTATTTGATAGAACATTTTGAGATCAGATTCACTGTATCGAGTACTGACAATGCACTGTGCACATAACAACACATTGATCATCTTTTCTCTCAGCAAAATTATAGCTTTGGTTATTCAGCCTACCTAGCACGCCTGTTTTCCTACAAACAATGGTAACTTTGAGCACTAGTTCTCAACATGTTTCGTACATTAGCACATGTACAAGATGCTCCTAGCATGCACAAAACACTGCCATGATGTGTGCAAGTTAAATAAGTTCAGCCTCCCAAAGCGTTGAGATTACAGGCATGAGCCACCACTCCTGGCCTATCCCTGATGCTTTATTGAACTAGTACTACTTACCTCTCTCTTCTTGACACATTTCAAGTGTAAAAAGAAAAATATTAGGGTAAGAACACATAGTTCAAAATCATTACTGAGCATAATGGGAACTAGATTGCTTTTAATACGTTTTACAGCGGATGCAGAAAAACCAATATATCAAGATGTCAGGGTTGAGTTTCTCTGGTTCAGGGAATGTGAGTGCTGTTAGTAGCTCTCGTGGCCTCCCATCTCCAGTTCCCTGTGTTAGGGAAAGCCTGCATACGTTACTTCATTTAGCCAATTAAACAAACATTTTTATAACTGCCGACTATAAAATACAGAACACATACGTTATTTTATTATGGTCATTCATTAATCAAGCAATATTTATTTAGGGCTGACTATGTTCCAGGTACTCAGTACCTGCCTTACAGAATTGCATGTTAGGAATGCAAATAATAAACAAATAAAACACAAATAGATGAAAAAGATAATCTTGGTTAATAACAAAAGCTCTGAAGGAAACCAAGAGACACTATAAAGAAACTGAGTAGTGAAGTGGGAAAAGACAATCCTTCAGATCAGAGAGTCGAGGAGGGTTTTCCTGACATGTGCTCTGAGATAAAAATGACAACACAATCAGCCATGCCACATCTATGGCAGAGCTTCCCAGGACAGGCAAACAGAAGAGCAAGACCACACAGCTTCAAAGAGCCAGGGAGTCAGAGAAACAGAAGCCAGTCCCACTCCTTAAACACACCTTTGCTATTAATACACATAGAAAACGTATTTTTAATATGCACTTTCTTTTTCCTATCTTCCCTTTTATTTAATTACAGGTTGAATCATAATACTTAATGACCATAAAGCATAACCTATTAGTAAGTGCTTTAAATGTTCAAACTGTAAGAATGAGCATCTAATAAAAGCATATTTATTAAAAACCATTTTTGACACTGTATTTAATTCAAAATATATGTTTATTTTGCCAGAAACATTTTACTGTGTTTACAGCTGTTATATGCTGCCTCATATACCAATGCTGCCTCATATACCAATGCTGCCTCATATACCAAAGCTGTTTCAGCTTTAAATTGGATTATTTCTTAATGAAGAGTTAGAGCTACTTTCCCAAGCCAGCTTGTAAAATTCCTAGAAGTAAATTTCTCCTCATTTTCTCTGAATTTTTATGACTTATCTAAATAACTCCATGGAACTCCCTTAGGGTTTCAGTAGAGAATGCAGTTGGCCCTCGAAAAACGTGGGTTTGAATTGCGCAGGCCTACTCGTGCAGATTTCCTTCCAACTCTGCCACCTCCGAGACAGAAAAACCAACCTTCCTATTCTTCCTCCTTCTCAGCCTAATCAGTGGAGGACAAGGAGGATGAAGTTTATGCTGATCCACTTTCACTTAATGAATAACAAATATAGTTTGCTTATGCTTTTCTTAATAACACTGCCTTTTCTCTAGCTTACTTGACTGTAATAATATAGCAGATAATACATTTAACATACAAAATATGTGTTACTTGACTGTTTACATTATTGTTAAGGCTTTGGTCAAGAGTAGGCTATTAGTAGTTAAATTCTGGGGGAGTCAAAAGTTACATGTGAATTTTCAACTGGGCAGGAATCAGCACCCTGAACCCCAGTGTTGTTCAGGGGTCAGCTATAAGAGTGTGTGTGTGTGTGTGTGTGTGTGTGTGTGTGTGTGTGTGTGTGTATGCCTGTGCGCCTTACACAGTTTACGCTGCTGTAACAAACTTCCATGTACTGTGTAGCTTATAAACAACAGAAATTTATTTCTCACATTTCTGGAGGTTGGACGTCTGAAATCAGGGTGTCAGCACAGTCAGATTCTGGTGAGGGTCTTTTTCTAGGTTGTGGATTGTAGATTTCTCCTTATGTCTAAACATGTTAGAAAGAAAGTGGGGGCTCTTACTCTCTAAAAGGGCCCTAGTCCCCCATCATGAGTGTTCTACTCGCATGAGCTAATTCCCTCCCAAGGCCCCCCTTCCTATCACACTGGGGTTAGAGTTTTAACACATGAATTGTGGGATAGGGGTACAACATTCACTCCATTGTAACGTGTGTGTATGTGTGTGTGTGTGTGTGTATGTGTGTGTGTGTGTACATGTTCTTCAAAACTCTCTTTTATTTTCAGTCAAGAAGTGTTTCTTTTAATATGCAACTATTAATGGTGGGAATGCATATACCCATGATCTAGGTACTCTGGACAAAGACAATTATTCATCTCCAGCTTGCTGACTATTCTATTCTCACAGCTGTGTTTTCAATCCTTTAGCTTCTTTCTATCAGCCTCCATTATCACAGGCCTACGCTCTGCTGCATCACACTCTTCTCTTAGCTTACTTTTGTTTTTTTTTTTTACCTCCAAAGATATCCACAGCTTTTATTTTATTTTATTTTTTTTAATCCTGCTTTCAAAGCTTCCTCCTATCTCAGAGATCCAATTTCCTTTCACACTTCTGCTTATATTCTGGGTCCTGTCCCAACTCTCACCTGATCCTTGTTACATTCTTTACTTTTAGAATTTTCCACTTTCTTGTTTCCATTGGCTTCTGCCTATCAGTTCATATAAAAATACCTGAGGAAAAATTTTCCACCATCAGACAAACAAAAAACCAAAACAATTCATTAACCCTGACTTTTTTTTAGAGGGCATCTCCCTACCTCCCAGGCTGCAATGCAGTGGCGCAATCTCGGCTCACTGCAGCCTCCACCTCCCACGTTCAAGCAATTCTCTGCCTCAGGCTCCCAAGTAGCTGGGATTACAGGGGTGTGCCACGACACCAGCTAATTTTTGTATTTTTGGTACATATGGGTTTCGTCATGTTGGCTAGGTTGCTCTCGAACTCCTGACCCCAAGTGATCTGCCCACCTCAGCCTACCAAAATGTTGAGACTACAGGCATGAGCCACCATGCCTGGCCTATCCCTGACTCTTCACTGAACTGGTTCTACTTGCCTCTCTTTTCTTGACACATTTCAGTAATCAGCCTTCCTTCTTTCCACAACCCATTTCCCTTGTTATAGACATTGTTCTCAAATGTCAATCAGGTCAAGTTGTCAATGTCTTATTCGTGGTCCTCATTCTACTTTACCCCTCCACTTCTTGAAAATCTCTCCTCTTGGAATGCTGCTGCAGGCCATCTTCTCTGAGTCTGCTTATGCCCTTCGGCTCGGGTTCTCTTCCATTCTCTCTTTGGGCCCCTATTCTATCCCAACATTACTTCTCTTCTGTATATATATATATATTTTTTTTCCTGGATAATTTCAGTCTTTATCATTGCGTCAATAAATGCCTAGATCCTACTTACTTTACACTTCTCTTTTTAGCATCAAATCCAAATGTCTAGTTTTCATTTTTCAATTATAATCTTGTATCTCTCATTTCAAAATATAATGTAGAAGATTGGAAATATTAGTTTCCCTCTCCTAAATCTGAATATCCTGCAACACAGACTGTGTCTTATTCACCTATGTTCTCTTGATACAACACAGTATTATCCAGTGCATGGTAAACAGATATTAAACAAGTCTAATATTTAGGGGACTACAGGATGCAAATCTATGATGTAAAGCATGCAATTTGAATTTTTGCCTAAGGCACATGAACACTGGCAGGTAACATGAACTAAATGATAAATACTTTCAAATTTTCCATTATTTATTTCAAATAACTGAGGAAAAAGGGAAGAGGCTTCCAAAATAAAAGATATACTATGAAGAAGAAAAAAAGCTATCTGGTGAACTACATTACATTAAATACCATTCTGAGAGATCTCAGATTTTTTAAAAAAGAGACAGGCTTCCCTCTTGACCTATTAAATCGTTCAACTAGGAGTCTGTCTCCATATTGCATCTCCTCTGTTAGATCACTTTGGTTTATCATCATAATTCTTTTCATTATCATTATCTCTGTATATGTTCTATCTACTATTGCACTCATTTGAACATATTTGGAGAAACATTTAGTGCTCAGGCATGTAAAATTTGGCTTTTGAGTTAGCTTCATTAAAACAAACAAAAAAAAGAAAACACACACCTGTCAATAATCTCTGTCCTGAAATCTCTACAGTTCCTAAATGGCTGACTGAGTGTTTACTGTACTGACAAGACCCAGTAAGGCTGCTTGTCGCAAAATATTGGAAAAGGTAGTAGCCTCTGACATCTGTTTTGATAAGATAAACCTCTCCTTCTCTTGGGTCTTATCAACAGAAACTCATCCCATTTGGAACACGGATGTGTCTTCTGCAGCACTTGCCTGCAAATATTTTATGAAAGCTTTCTCTTCTCTAAGTTTTCTAAAACCTTATAACTTCAGGACATATGACCTATTTAAAAACTGAAGTCAGGAGTATAATAACATTTTCATATTCAAATATATGAAAAGTACCATTAATTAATATATCGTGTAATCTGTATATCTAGTTTTCATTACAGAATTTTCACTTTTGGTATTGTTTTGTAAATGTTTTATTATATTCTGTTGAGGAGATCCTTACTGGGAGAATAGGCATAGAAGTTCCTTGAAAAATAGTTCTTGTCAAATATTCTATCAGGCCTATGGTAGAAGAAACACTGTTAATTCAAAACAAATTACAAAGACTAAACTAAAAATTAAATGCACTTAGGTGTACCCCCTCCTTGATTTTATTAGAAATGTAACGTAAGAGTAATATTAAAAAGAGTGTTAGTACACTAGTATTAAAAAGTTTTTAGAGTTATTTCTCAATCACCATTCATTAATCATTTTATAGTTGTGAGCACCTGCATGCCATATGTATTATTATTTACAAGTTTTTTAAAAAAATAAAGTTGCTTTTACAAATATTTCTTTAAAATATTAACTTTAGAGAGTTACTAAAAATAAACAAATAGCTTCATATTTTTTGAATACATTGGATGGCAGTCAATACAAAATTAAAAAAAAATTAAAATTATAAAATGTTGACTCATGTACCACATAAACTCATTTAATATAACAACAAAGCTATCAATACTACACTTTGGGAAATTTGAAGTTGGAAAATATTTGTGATATGTAATACTTCCTAGAAATTGTGTGTTTTCCCAATGCTAACTATCAGTGTCTAAGGATCCTGACGTCAGAAATTGAGTCTTACTAAGTTCATGTTTTCACAAACAATAGATATGCAATGTGTTGAATTATAAAATAAACACTGCACAAACCGCTTGAGTTCAACACACAGGTTTTCTTTGAAGAGTAATTGCATCTTCTCATTAAGAGATAATTTTATTTTTAAATGAAAAACATCTAATATTTTATCTAAATAAAAATCATGTATTCCGAAGAAAGAATCTTTGCCTTGATTTGGTAACATGCATATTTCATGGGCTCTACTTTGAACATTTAACCAAGAGATTCGACGTGATTACTTTCAGTAACAATTTAATTTGAAATGTCAACTATGTTCAGCATTTAAAAATTAATATTTAAATCCCTTTAAAGATCAGGAAAATTTTGTTCTGTCTTAGAGTAATTTTACAGTTTTATCAATCTCTTCATGTATTGTTTGCATATTTTAAATAATTCTAAATAATGCAATCTCTGTAAAGGCCCATTAGTTCAAAGAATTTTGACAGTCACAGCTCAAGGTATTAATTTTCATAGCAGATATATATTTTCTATTGGCAGCAAATTTTTCAAAACCCAAATATACTTCACCTAAATTGTGAGTATATGCAATTTAAATAGGTGAGAGCAGTAAACAACCATGAAAAAAACTGAGAATTTAATCAAGTCTTTTCTCCTTCCCATTTATTTGCTTTCTGAGAATAGTCAGTGAAGCAAGAATCCTGAAGCAGCAGTCATGGTGAAGCCAAGGTGGTCTGTGCAGTGCAGGAGCTCTCTCCAGAGGCAGCAATTGTGAGGAAAAGGGGAGTGGACCTTCCTATGTAATTAACAAGTATAAATAGGAAAAACAATGACCAGTATCACTTGGTATTAGAAACACTCCCTACTTAAAGGAGATTAATGTAAATGTCATTACTTCTAAATGGCATTAATAAGAAAAGACATATTTTTCTGGGTTATCAAGATCATCTCAGCAAAACCTAAAATGATTCATTCAATTATTTATTCAATTAATTGATATTATTGACATACTACTATGTGTCAGGCACTGGACCAGATATTCAGAAAACAATAGAGAACAAAAATACCTCTGATCTCTTGAAGCCAGCAGTTTAGTGGGGGATACAGGCTTTATCAAACACCATGCATTAATGTGTTATGAATTGAAGTAAATATTAAGAAGAAAGAGAAGTTGGCTCTTCAGAGAATTTTGCAAGAAAATAATCTTGCTGGGATTTTGGGGTGAGGGTAAGCCTCTCTGAAGATCTGACAGGAACACACATGTAATCATTGATCACTTTATATTATTTAGCTCAAATCATGAAAAATTTTGATATTCATATTGTCACACATGGTCACAATAATAATAAATTGATGATTCTATATGAACTGATAGTTAAAGAAAAACAGAGCTTACTTCATGACAAATTCAGTCCATAAGTTTTCTTCCTTAGATTTACCTCTACAGACTCAGAGTGTATGCATAAATTCAGCATTTATATACCTATTTTTTATAAGGTTCTGGATCCATAACCAAGATTCTCGCATACATTACAGAATGTGGACTATGAAATTTCCTGAGCTCTCGTCTCGTCCATGTGTCCACAACCACCTGAATTTGGCTTCTCTCCTACACCTTTTGTAATATCTCCAAGCACTTTTTTTTTTCTTTATTTTTTTTTTTTTGGAGATGGAGTTTCGCTCTTGTTACCCAGGCTGGAGTGCAATGGCACGATCTCGGCTCACCGCAACCTCTGCCTCCTGGGTTCAGACAATTCTCCTGCCTCAGCCTCCTGAGTAGCTGGGATTATAGGCACGCACCACCATGTCCAGCTAATTTTTTGTATTTTTAGTAGAGACGGGGTTTCACCATGTTGACCAGGATGGTCTCAATCTCTTGACCTCGTGATCCACCCGCCTCGGCCTCCCAAAGTGCTGGGATTACAGGCTTGAGCCACCGCGCCCGGCTCTCCAAGCACTTTTTAATCCATTGTGCCAGTTATCAATTTATTGTATCTGAACTCCAAAATTATTTTTCATTGTTTTGTAAAAATTGAGCTAGGGCATTTAATTATTATTTTACTTGCCAGCTGACATGAGTTTAAGCTCTGTCAGAAGTGCATGCTGGAGAGACACTGGAGGAAGAAGGGTTTTCTTTACATATTTAATTATTTTTTGTTAATGCTCCTCTTGTCCTTTCTTTTACATTTTTAAGTTTTAAGTCCCAGAGTAGACATATAGGATGTGAAGGCTTGTTACATATGTAAACCTGTACCATGGTAATTTGCTGCACCTATGAACCCATCACCTAGATACTAAGCCCAACATGCATAACTATTTCTCCTGATGCTCTCCCTCTCTTTTTCCCCACCACAGGTCCAAGTGTGTGTTGTTCCTCTTGCTGTGTCTACGTTCTCATTGTTCAGCTACCACGTATAACTAAGAACATGCAGTGTTTGGTTTTCTGTTCCTGCATTCGTTTGCTGGGGATAATGGCTTCCAGCTCTATCCATGTTCCTGCAAAAGACATTATCTTATTCCTTTTTATGGCTGCATAGTATTCCATGGTATATATGCACCACATTTTCTTTATCTGGTCTATCACTAATGGATATTTGGGTTAATTCCATGTCTTTGCTATTGTGAATACTGCTGCAGTGAACATACACATGCATGTATCTTTATAATAGAATGGTTTATATTCCATTGGGTATATACTCAGTGACAGGATTGCTGAGTCAAATGATATTTCTCACTCTAGGTTTTCGAGGAATTGCCACACTGTCTTCTACAATGATTGAACTAATTCACACTCTCACCAACAGTGTATAAGTGTTCCTTTTTTCCACAACCTTGCCATCATCTGTTATTTTTTGACTTTCTGGTAATATCCATTCTGACTGGTGTGAGATGGCATTACATTGTGGTTTTGATTTGAAGTTCTAATGATCAGTGATGTTGGGCTTTTTGTTCATATAATTGTTGCTCACATGTGTATCTTCTTTAGAGAAGTGTCTGTTCATGTCTGTATTGGTCCGTTTTCATGCTGCTGATAAAGACATACCAGAAACTGCATAATTTACGAAGAGAAAGAGGTTTAATAGACTCACAGTTCCATTTGGCTGGGGAGGCCTTGGCCTTGCAATCATGGTAGAGGGTGAGAGGCACACCTTACATGGCAGCAGGCAAGGCAGAATGAAAACCAAGTGAGGGGGGTTTCCCCTTTTAAAACCATCAGATCTCGTGAGACTTATTCACTACTATGAGAACAATATGGAGGAACTACCCACATGATTCAATTATCTCCCACTGGGTCCCTTCCCAACACATGGGAATTATAGGCTCTACAATTCAAGATGATATTTGGGCGGGGACACAGCCAAACCATATCAATGTCGTCTGTCCACTTTTTAATTGGGTTATGTTTTTCTTGTAAATTTGTTTAAGTAACTTGTAGATGCTGGCGGATAGACCTTTGTCAGATGGACAGATGGCAAAATTTTTTTCCCATTCTATCTCGAGGACTCTTTGCCGTAAGGGTGGTGGCTTTGCCTTCTGCTATTTAGTCATCCTTTACTGTTTCTCTTTGCTTATGACTAGCCAATCTCTTCTTACTTAAATCCTGTTACAATTAATTTTTATATTAAAAATTTCATATCCAGTTGACTATGTTGTTTCTTTTTATTAGGCTCTGACTGATACTTCTATCAGTGTGATACTTTCAATTCCTAAACATATTATGCTACATCACAATTACAGGCTGTATAATGTGTCACTGTGTCTTCCTATAATCCTCATTCTCTATTATACACTTGTATGATTGTGTAATCCCTGTTCATTCTTCAAGACACAACCGAGCTACACAGTCATGAGAATCTTCACCTCCTTTCTCCCTCCTACTTCCCAAGGACTAAGGCTGAACTGCTGTCTCCCTTTTTCTCACATTCAGACTATAAATATTTCTGTAATACAATTTTTGTTTTCTTTCTTTACAAATCTACCTCCCTAACTAAATTGGGAGCCCCTTGAAGGTACATAGTATGCCTTTTTCTCTCTGTATTCTGGTACCCAGGACATACTATAGTATAACAGCACATACTATAGTATGTGTTTCAGCAGTTGTTAAATAAATGACTGAATGAATGAACAAACTCTCTTCTTTCCTATTCCCTGCCTTATCTTGGCTTCTTCCAGGGCACCATTGGTTAAGTGACTTGCAGAGATAGTTGCTTTCAGAGATAGGTTATCCAAAGCTCAATCTTGTTTCTTTTAACCTTCTCATCCTCTGTATTTCCCCTGAGCTAATGTTCCCATCCCACCATGCCATAAACATATAGTGGTCGTGTTATTTACATTTTAAACCAAACATTGCTTTCTATGATTTCCAGTTCTATAAACATTGAAGAAATACAAGGCTGATCCTTGCAACTGCTTAAGCTGATCAATGTCTATTTGATGTAAAGGAACAAGAGGAAAAAGACTCTGGGCCCAAAGTGCAGAAGCTGACTTTCTGTATGCTTGGATATGAGCCCTTTCTGTGGCAGTTATACCTCATTTCTTGGTGATTGGGTCCTGTAAGAAAACCTGTAGCTACTTCTTCACATAATTTTGTAATGCCTATTACCAAGATTTGGCAAGGCTTTATTCTACTGACATCCCTGAACTATCCAAGCCACCATTACCTGTTTCTCTATGCTAAGCCTTTTTTCCTTGGGTTCATTAACTATGTTCTTGGGCTGTTAGCTGACTTTTTAAAATCATGTAGCATATTAATTAATGATTCACTTTAAATGTGTAATTCTTTGTTACAAGAAAGTTTGTAAACAAAAGAAATTCATGGGACTTTTCTCAGCTGATACTTGGGTCATCCAAATCAGTCACAGAGTAGCTTTTCTAAATTCCAGAGAGGTAGCACAGTTTTTAATTTTAAAAAAGTTCTTATTATAATATGTATGTTCATTTGATGAAAGGCTGAAATTACTTTTTATTCTGTGTATGTATTCTGTAATATTTTAGTTTACTTCAATTATAGCCCTTAGTATAAGGTATTTAATATTATTAATTCAAATGATACTGTCCTATCTATACCATATTGATTATTTAACTTCAGTTTTCTTGTCTATGGTAAGAGCATACTATCTAATAGAGGATTAAATGATAAAAAGGAAGTATTAGATTTAATGTTCTGAACATAGGAAGTGTTCAATAAACATTATGTCTTATTTTACTATGGATATGCTCAACTTATTTGTAATTGAGAGATAAATTTCAATAATTATGAATATTTATTATACGTTCTTTTGACAATTATATTTATGTATCTCTATGATGAAGCTAGTAAAATTCACAGCAAAATTGTGTGGGTGAAAACATGAACTGATTTATGATGATCTGATTTGTTTTTTAGCTCTTGGTAATGCCTAAGTGAAAAGTGTTTTTTTCCTGGGTCCCCACATTATAATATCTTTGATGATAATATATCAGAAATAATTTACTCCTTCTAATGACTGAAATCATAAAACCCTATGCTAGTCAAACATCTTGCAGGAATTGCAATGTGTGTTACACTTATCAAATCGTAAAATGATAATCTTCCCCAAGAGACAGGAATGCCCTAAGGGTTCTGAGATTTCCTTTCCAATCAAAGCATTCACAATGCAAGGAAAGAGGTGTGTTTTCCTTTGAGACAGCTGGTTTTATTTTGCATAGGCTATTATACAGAAAAATCATTTGAGAAGAAAAATTTGATTCTCAGAGACCAGGTTCAATGACTCTGAAAACCAGATACTAAGAGGCATATATTTGCTTTCTTCTCTTCTGGGGTTCCTCTCTTTGCTCCTAGAGCCGAGAAAACAATAGTTTTCTTATTTTCCAGTTGCTTTGCTTTTGTATATTTTACTTAAGGTTTGTCTTTTTCCTCCTCTCCTATTTTCGGTGTTTGATTGAAAGACTCTGCTGTTCAGGCAGAGATAATCTGCATTCCCCGCTCTTCCGCTGCTGCCCCAGCTGGAGAACGAATAACCCAAGCTCTTGAGGTTAATTTTCAGTTGACTTCAGAAAGATATTTTCCCCCCAGCATTAGTCTGAGTCTTTTGTGTTATTTATAAATCGCTTTACATATAAAAATATTTTAAAAATCTTACTGACATAAATCACTAAGAAGTCTTGTTTAAGCTACCTCTATTAGATCACTCTTTTAATCAGTAGAATGATGAACAGATCTTTAAATATTTTTTAAAATCCAGTTGCAGCCTAAAAGTGATTAAGGAGAAATTCATTTTATATAAGAGAATTTAAGCTACTGAGTAACTGAAAATGATTTCTTGATCATTTGAATACGTATATTGAAAGTAACAGTAAAATAACTTGATGAAAACTCCTTACTCTAGTCCAGGTGCGGTGGCTCATGCCTTGGCACTTCGGGAGGCCAAGGTGGGTGAAATCACCTGAGGTCAGGAGTTCAGACTAGCCGACCAACATGGGGAAATCCTGTCTCTACTAAAAATGCAAAAATTAGCTGGGCATGGTGGTTTGTGCCTGTAGTCCCAGCTACTTGGGAGACTGAGGTAGGAAAATCGCTTGAACCCAGGAGGCAGAGGTTGCAGTGAGCAGACATCACGTCATTGCACTCCGGCCTGGGTAACAAGAGCAAAACTTGTCTCAAAAACAGTAATAGCAACAACAAAAACTCCTTACTCTTAGATTATACTAGCTAGATTTATATAATCTAGGTTTCAGGTAAAGGGCCCTTGTTACCTTCATATATGCATATATTTATTTATTCACATATTTATATGTAAATATGCATACCTTTGTATATGTAAACGTGGTAATGTTTATAAGAACAAATACAGGCTACTAAATTTTAGAATGACATAGTTAAATTGATTACCTATTTCTCTCTGCAGTGCTCTTAAATACTGTAAATTATTTTCACTTTTTAAAACTAAAAACTGTGGTGAAAATGTTGTTTAAATTAAAATAGGAAATCCATAAAAAAGTCAATATTATTATTTAGGAAAAAATGAGAATGCAACATATAATAAGCCTAAGAACAGAATAAAAGAAGATAACTCATCTTACTCTCCGTACAGAGAGAGAAACGTCAGTGCTTACCCATGATAAAGGATCACGGTCTAAATTAGAGCTTCATTATAAGAATGCTCAATTCTCCCCTCTGCTTTTAGAAAAAACACAGGAAGCTCTTTCATGCTAAAGTAGAAGAGAGAATCAATATCTAGCTCAGCTATAAAGCCTGGTCAAAATATCCCACTCTTATATACATCTTAGGAGTATATCCTTTCTATCAAAAATAATAACTGTATATGATAGTTGTGGTAGGTGCCTATATTAATGTCTCTAAATAAATCAACTCTCCTGATACTTTACCCTGTGTATTACCCTCACACAATGACTGTGGCCATGGTCACGTAATTTGCTTTGGCTGATGTGACGGCATCAAATGTGACCCAAGCAGAGGTTTCATACTGGGACTTGCCCTCTTGACACATTGCTATCACAAAGCAAAGTCTCTTTTGAGGACAGAAGACAGAAGACCTAGCTATCACAGCATCTGCAGCTCAACCAAATCCCCAGGGAATCTGTAGGCTGTATGCAGCTACATGGGTAAGCCTGGAAGAGGCCAGCAGTGTATAACTGATACAAAGACTTTTTCCTAGTATCTCTTCCATTTGGCAGGATGGGATAAGGTTTAGTTATCAAAGTTATCAATTTTAAATATTGATACATATAGGGAAAGTGTGTGGGATGGTGGTTAGCATTAACTGTGATGAAATATCTCCGGCAAACAGTTTAAAGTAAAATCATACATGTGCCACAATGCTTTTCTTTGTATTCTTTCTAGACCATACCAGTATGTATTTGCTGACTAAATGCAAGAATGGATTACACAAGTCTGCAATTTATCTTGAACAAGCCAACAGATAGGGGTAATGACCACATATATCCTTTCAAACTTAAACTATTCCCTCAAATTTTCCAATGAGAAGTGTATAATTTATTTAGAAGAAGCAAGAGTCTTGGTAGCAATAATTGTGGTGGTGGCAGTAGCAGTCAAAATAATAGGTACTGTGTATAATGTATTATGAAAAATTTCCTGTCTCAGTAATACCTCACAACAGACCTATGAGAAATGAAGAAAGAACTTCTAATACCCCACTTTCCAGAGAAATGGAGGCTTAGATAAAGATGCTGGGTTGCAAACCCAGGTCTATTTAACTGCGGAGGCGAAGATCTCAACCACTGTGCTAAAACACTTCCACCATTTTATATTCATCTGCACTACTGATAAGGAGCTCTGTGAAGTCTGGGTCCCCACCCAAGCAATATTTCTTTGATCAGATGCCAGGAGCACAGATGAATCTGGACATTTTTCTACTTCTGGGTGTTATACAATATATGAGGCCAAGAGCCAACACGAGGTAATGGCACTTGTGAGTGCAAACGTTTCCGGACTACAGAGAAGGACAAACTAGAAGGCCAGTGTCCTCCCTTGTCTTGTGATAGTGACTTTGCTACCTATTGTGGGATGCTAACGAAAGAACAGATTTGTGACAATGTTTAGATAGGAGAAGGGACTTGTACTTCCAAGTACGTAAGGATGTCAAATTTAGGGTCGGCATATAATTTGTTATCTAAACCAGGATACTTGAGAGTGACAGGGGCAGTATTAATAAGTATGTTGGTATAACAAGTGTAAATTGGGACTTTCAGACAAAGCAGATTATACAGTAGTGAAAATAGATCAAAGGTAGGTTTGGGATGCTGTATTGTCTACTGCAGAGATAATATCAGTTGTCATGAGATGAATAACATATTCTAGTAATCTGTGTAAAGCATTAGTTGATTTTCTCTAAATAATCAAGGTACTAGAAATATGATATCATGGTTGAAGTAATATTAAACTTCTTTTACAGAAGAAAGAATATTAGGCAAATCATAAATATAGAATATGCATGTTTAGAATACATTTTAAGTGTACAGAAAATTAAATAAATTTTTAATTTAAAATACGATATTTTATGTCAGATGGAAACCTTCCCAAGTTAAAAATGCAAAATTGAGTTTTCTAAAATGCCTAGTCTTGCACTTTGCTATATTTTTTAGGTACTAAGCTTTTCATTATTGTCAACCCCTAGGAAATACATTATTTTTCCTTAAAAACAAAGAAATTAAAGGAGTGATGTTGAAGGAAAAATATGAAAATGTTATTTCATATAATCATGGTCTTGAAAACTGTATACATGATTTGTCATTAGAAAAATCATTTTCCAGTGTTCTATAAGGAAATAGATGCTGGAGGACAGTTCTTCCTCAACATTACATTTTATCTAACAAGCATTCTGTTTTCTTAATGTCTCCGACACACTCAAGTACTCAGCTGCTCATTTTAGTGTCAATCTGCAAACCCTTGTGTATTTCCATATGAGTCTAACTCCTAAAAGATTATAAACCTTCCTAAAAATTAATGATCCAGGCAAAATCTTTCTATAAACAAACCATTTCTACTCATGAATCTTAATTAGTAGAGGTATTAAAGCTAAGACTTCCCAAGATCCCCCTGTGGATGAGGGGTATTCTTTTATTCTTCGCGACTATATTTAATACATTTGCAACACTCCAAGGGCTTAAATGAGTAGGCTATATACAAGCTTGTGTTCTCAAACTTTAATGTGAGTAAGAATCACCTGTAAGTTTGTTTGTTAAAAATACATGTCCCCAGTCTACATCCTCAGAGGGTCAGGTTCAACGGGTTTTTGGCCAGAACACAGTACCTTTCATATTTAATAGGCAACCCAGCTCATTCTGATGCAGGCTGCCTAGAATATCTCTCTAATTTGGTGCTTTTTGAGAGTCAGTCTGCAACATTTTCTAGGACGAAAACAAATCAAATGTGTTGGCCCGGTTCCCATTCTACTACTACAAATCAGAAAAGTCTACAAAATGTAGTCTCACTTTTTTCAAAAACACAACTAAGCAGATTCATCCTCAATATTTCCAAAAGGGGGGAAATTTTTTAAGAAAGTAAAAAAAAAAAAAAATTAAATGGTAGGGCGATGGGAGAAGGTGAAGGTTTCATTAACCTTGGAAAGGTTTACAAAAAGATAAAAAGTACCCACAATAATTACTCAATTACAATGAAATCTAGAAACTTTAAATGCATACAGAAATATATAAACTCATATAAAAGATGCTAAATAAAATTTAGTATCAGGTAAAAATTAGAAAAGGAATTCATTTTTCTGGGCAAAATACCTTTTTAAAGTAATAATTAGAAGAAATATTTATTTCATGGTTATCATTATATTCAAGATGTTTTTCAAAACGACATGCAAAGATTTTCTTCTCATTTTGGTGTATAATGATATCATGACTCACAAAATGGACATTTATTCCTCTCCTTATTTAAGCAGTTATATAAATCTGTTTAGTTATTTTTTGTCATATTTTAAGCCATTCTGTAATGATACACTTATTAAAGTCTTCTAAAGGGGAAAATAAATGGAAGTAGAGGAATATCCCTTTTTTAGAAGTTACAATGCTACATTCTTTTCCGTAATAACTAATATTTATTTTCAGTAGCCTCACAGCAATCACATTTGTGAACTGCAATCTGGTGTTTGTGAATACCAGAGCAAATATGAAACCTATTTTTAGCCATTCATACACTAACTCATTCTAAAGAAATATTACATTTGTAAGTCTGTATGAAGTGTCTCTTTTTAGATTCAGGTGGTTTTCTTACTTTGTTTCTTTGTGTTAGTTATGTCAGAATCTGCTGCTTTCCCTGGAGCATGCTTTTTTGCACTCGCTGACTGCTTTGAATTTTGCCATCTCATATGTAGCGTAAGCCGGAGGTGTTGGTTACCGCCTAGCCATGAATGACGCCAAAGGCAGACAGTGGACACTGTGATACTGAGGGACTCTTCCTGGGTCCGCCAGGGGTGGGGTTCCAAAGGCAAGAGTTTCCTGGCTCCACCCCTCCATCGGGGAATGTAAAGTTATCTGTCTGGGTTTCCCACGCACGGGCTAGGTAGAGAAATCCAGGTGGGCTTCTTCGTCCAAAAAGCCTGCGGAAATTTCTGGGAGGAGGGGGCTCTGTTGTGGACCAAGCAGCCATTCTGGTATCAGAGTCAAAGATCAGTCACTCCAGAGGAAGTCTGAAAGAACTCTCCTTGGATGAGAACATGAATGCGGAGGGAATAACTCAAGCGTCAAAATCCCGCTGCTCCCTCCCTATGCAGATTCCTTCTCTGGATCCCCTCCCACAGCAGCGTGGGAGCGGTCTCTCCTCTTTCTCTCTGCCTAATTAATCACTCTCTGCAAAACTCTTTGAGTTCATGATATTCACTCAAATGGCAAACTCACCATGTCTCCGGGGCCCCCTTCCCCATTTTTCAGGGTAAGAGAGGCCAAGAACCTCAGATCAGGGAACTGGAAGCATCTTCCGGATGCTCTCCACTCCCCCAACTTACATCTTTTGGCAAGCCAGCCAGGAGAACACCAGATTTCAGAGCAGCGCATGATACTGCACTCCTTTCACATGCTGATCTGTCCTTTCCCTTATAAGTTTGTTAAGGAGGTAAAGACAGGGCTCAGGGGCAGCCAGCTAGGAGCAGTGGTGGAGGCAAGGCTGGGCGGGCACCTGTGGAAAGCACCAGGCAGCCAGAACTGTGTGGGGCCATGCCCTGCTGGCAACTGGGCCCGGGCGGCTGGCGCGGCAGCCACGCTCACCCTTTCGAAAGCACGGCTGGTCTAAAGACACAGGTGTCAGGCTTTCTCCGAACCAGCTTCCCCTTTCTGGCTGTCCTTTCTTTCTCTGGGCCAAGCTGAAGGGTTGGCATGAGGAAGGGTGGTCCCAAACTCCCGGTTCAGTCCAATTGAGGTTGGAGCCCTGCTTAAACCTCTTGAGAAAAAGCCACCTATGTGAACCACACCTTTCAGGCCCCCAACCTCCTGGGTCCAGATTTCCACGAGGCAAGCTTCTTCCAGGCTCTTTTTTCTAAAATATGTCCTACACATGAGACTGTTACGATTTTTGCTAGGACTTTGAGGCTCTTGGGATGGCAGTCCAGAGACCCTTAACCATGGTGTCCTCAGGTTTATGCCTATGAGGATGTCCTACAATACACAGAAATAGTTCCCTTAGTCCACAGTGTTCGGTTAGGTTCTAACAGAGCCAGAGTCTATCAGTGGGCACTAGAGGCTATAAGACATTTTGGTTTTTGTCACCTGCACTTCCGCAACCCAACTGAGTGGTGCCGGAATGCAATGACGTACAATTCGTCATGCCTAGGATTGGCTCTCCATACAGCAGAACTTTTCCATCTAGAATACCATAGTCAGACCTGGTCTGAGGCTCAAATAGTTAATTACGGGCCCCACAACCTTAAGGCATATTCCTACGACGGAAAGCGGGGTGGAGGAGAAGGCCTGTGTCCCAAGGGCATTGTCCTGGCCTCGGCCATGCAGCCAGCCATTACCTTATTTAAGATTATTGTGCTTAGAGGCCTTTCTCAAGAAGTCTATCCTCCTAGGGCAGTTTTATGGTCAGGCCCATGTTAGTTGAACTCTTGCTAGGGAGTACTGGCACCCATCACCCAAGGCTCACTGGCCTAGTTCTTCAAGGATACTCCGGTACAGGGCCACTGATCCCAGCAGTCCCTAAGTCCTTAAGGTAGCCATAGGGACATTTAGACAGTGAGCATGTGCCCATGACACCAGTAAGCATGATTAAACCTGGCACATGGGGATGGGGGATGGAAAATGATCATGCATCTAGGGTGCAAGGAAACTACAAGGTGCTATAACTGGGGGATGCCCCAGGACTAGCAGTTGCAAGGAATAACCAGGGATGCGGGCATCCCTGTGTTCGATTTCAGATGGGCGCTACTCTTCCTGAGGCAAAATCACCCTTAAAGTGCATCCTGGATACCTGGGACCAATTTGACCCACAATCTTTGAAGCAGCAGCAGCTCATTATTCTCTGCCAAACAACGTGGCCACAATACCCTCTGCTGAGTGGAGAAACCCAGCCTCCTAAGGGAAGTGTAAATTGTAACACCTTCTACAATTAGACCTGTTCTGTAGGAGGGAAGGTAAATGGACTGGGGTCCCCTATGTGCACATTCTGTTTTCTCTAAGGGATAATCCTCAGCTGTGTAAGGCCTGCATCCTACGCCCTTGTGGCCCCTCCTCAGGACACCCCCATATTCAGGACTCCCTGCGGCTCCTGTCTCCACCAATGCTGACCAGGTCTCCTCAGCTCCTACAACCCAGGAGGAGTCAGGGAAGGTCAAAGTGTCTCAGGCACCTCAGGCTACTAGGATGCCCCAACTCTGCCCCCTACAGGCAGGAGGAGGAGAATTTGGCCCAACCAAAGTACATACCCCCTTTTCACTTTCTGACTTAAAGCAAATCACGGCAGACTTAGGAAAACCTTCAGATGACCTGGACAAGTACATAGATGCTCTGCAGGGCCTGGGTCCATCCTTCGAATTGTGTTGGAAAGATGCCATGTTACTGCTTAGTGAGACTCTAACCAGCAATGAGAGAGAGGCTGCTCTGGCAGCGGCTCAAGAGTTTGGGGACACGTGGTACCTTAGCCAAGTACGTGACCAAATGATGCCAGAGGAGAAGGATAGACTCCCTACAGATAAACAAGTAGTCACTAGCATGGACCCCCGCTGGGATCCTGACTCAGGACAGGGGACTGGAGTCGTAGGCAACTACTGACCTGCATGCTTGAGGGATTAAGGCAAACTAGGAAGAAGCCCATGAACTATGTGATGTTATCCCCATAACTCAGGGAAAGGAAGAAAACCTAACAGCTTTCCTTGAGCAGTTACAGGAGGCCTTAAGAAAATATACTCCCCTGTCACCAGACTCCAGCAAGGGTCAACTAATACTAAAAGACAAATTTATTATGCAACCATCAGCAGACACTAGGTGGAAGTTCCAGAAGCTGGCCCTGGGGCCAGAAGAGAGTCTAGAATCATTACTAAATCTAGCAACCTCAATGTTCTATAATAGAAACAGGAGGAACAGGCTGAAAGGAGCAAGAAGGACCCAAGAAAAGCTGCAGCCCTAGTCTGGCCTTCAGGCAAGCAGACCCAAGGGGCTCAGAGGAGAGAAAGGCTTGGCTTAGCTGCCACTCTGGCAGAGCTTGCTACCACTGCGGCCTACTAGGACACTTTAAGAGAGATTGTCCCCAGAGGAACGGACCACCTCCTTGCCCTTGCCCACTGTGCCAAGGGGGTCACTGGAAGGCACACACATCCAGGGGATGAAGGTTCCCAGGGCCTGAGGTGGTTAACCAGATGACCCAATAGCAGGACTGAGGGTGCCCGGGACAAGGGCCAGCACAAGCCATCACCCTCACTGAGCCCCGGGTAAAGCTAACCATAAAGGGCGAGGAGGTGGATCTTATTATGGACCCTGGCATGACCTTCTCAGTTTTGCTTTCCCATCTGGAGGGTTGTCCTCCAAGTCTGTAACTGTCCGAGAAGTCCCAGGACAAGCAGTCTCCCGATATTTCTCCCAGCCCCTAAGCTGTAACTGGGGAGATTTACTCTTCTCCCATGCCTTCTTCATCCTGCTAGAAAGTCCCACTCCCGTAGTAGGGCAGGACCCATTAGCCGAAGCAGGCACCATTATCTATATGGACATCGTCAGCGAAATCCTTCCCTGCTGCCCATTATTTAAAGACAGAATTAATCCCGATGTTTGGGCAATGGAGGGACAATATGGGTGAGCAAAGAATGCATGCCCAAGTCGAATAATGCCAAAGGACTCCACCTCTTTTCCTTACCAAAGACAGAACCCGCTAAGGCTGGAAGCCACGAAAGGGCTACAGGATACTGTAAGGGACTCACTTTACTAGACCCTGATCTTTACTAGCTCAGGGCTGCAGGATACTGTAAGGAACTCACTTTACTAGACCCTGATCTTTACTAGCTCAGGCTCTAGTAAAGCCCTGTAACAGCCCTTGTAATACTCCAATTTTAGGAGCACAAAAACCTAACGGACAAAGGAGGCTAGTGCAAGATCTCAGGCTTATTAATAAACGTGTGACCCCTTTATATCCAGCCGTACCCAAACCGTACACCTTGCTCTCTCAAATACCAGGAGAGGCACAATGGTTTACAGTCCTGGACCTTAAGGATGCCTTTTTCTGTGCTCCATTACATAATGACTCCAAGTTTCTGTTTGCCTTTAGACCAGAAGTCTCAGCTCACCTGGACAGTGTTATCTCAGTGCTTTCGAGACAGCCCCCAACTGTTTGTTCAGGCTCTAGCACAGGACCTTAGTCATTTTTCACATCCAGGAGCCCTGGTTCTTCAATATATGGATGACTTACTTTTAACTGCTAACTCAGAAACCCAGTGTCAGCAGGCCACCCAGGACCTCCTAAACGTTCTAGCCACCTGTGGATATAAGCTTTCGAAATCAAAAGCCCAACTTTGCAGGCAAGAGGTAAAATACCTAGAGCTTGTCTTGTCTAAGGGCCCTTGGGCCCTTGATGGAGGTCTCCAACCCATACTGGCCTTCCCCTGTCCAAAAACCTTAAGATGGTTATGGGGATTCTTAGGAATAAGTAGTTTCTGCCGATTCTGGATTACCTGATACGGTGAAACAGCCAAACCCCTATACACTCTGATTAAGAAAACCCAAAAAGCTAACACCCATCTAATACAATGGGACCTTATAGCTGAGGCAGACTTTCAGACCCTAAAGTGGGCAATACCACAGGCTCCAGCTCTAAGCCTTCCTACAGGGAACAACTTCTCCCTGTACGTTATGGAAAAGTCAGGAGTAGTACTGGGGGTTGTCACACAGACTCAGGGACCACTCCACAACCGATGACATACCTAAGTAAGGAAAATGGAGCGGTAGCAAAAGGCCGGCCACGTTGCTTGCGGGTCGTAGCCGTGGTGGCTCTGCTGGTCTCATAAGCTGTTAAACCGTGCAAGGGAAAGATCTAACTGCATGGACTTCACGCGATGTAGCTCGAATTCTGGACTCCAAAGAGCTGCACACATGTGCAGCTCTCGATCCAGCTACTTTTCTTCCTGAGGAAGGGGCAGACAAAGAACCTGACTGCCAGCACATTATAGCCCAGGACTATGCAGCTCAAGAGGGTCTCTTAGAAAGTCCTTTGGCCAATCCTGATCTTAACGTATACACTGATGGGAGTTCATTTATGGAAAATGGAGTTCGAAAGGCAGGATATGCAGTAGTCAGTGATCAAACAGTGCTTGAAAATCATTCCCTTCCGCTGGAACTAGTGCCCAGCTGGCAGAACTAGTAGCCCTCACTTGAGCTCTGAAATTAGGAAAAGGACAGAGAATAAACATACACACAGAGTCCACATATGCTCACCCGGTCGGCACGCCCATGCTGCCGTATGCTCACCCGGTCGGCACGCCCATGCTGCCGTATGGAAGGAGAGTTCCTAACCTTGGCAGGAACTCCCATTAAATATCATAAGGAAAGTTTAGACTTAATGAAAAGCTGTCCAAGAACCAAAGAGGTAGCAGTCTTACACTGCTGAGGTCACCAGAAAGGAGATGAGAAGGCAGCGGAGGGCAATCGCCGAGCTGATGTCAGCTAGACAGGAATTTATAGAAGGACCTTTAATATGGGAAAGCCCTTTCCAGGGAACCAGACCTCGATACGCATCAGAGGAGGTAGAGTGGGCAATCTCCTAGGGACAGAGTCTCCTTCCTTCGGGATGGCTAGCTGCTGAGGAGGGAAGAGTACTCCTACCTGCTGCCAGCCAGTGGAAAGTACTTAAAACCCTGCATCAAACCTTCTATGAATATAGAGAATACATATCAAATGGCCAAATCTGTATTTATAGAAAAAGGTCTCTTCAAGGCTGTACATCATATAATCAAAAGATTGAAATATGCCAGGCTTTCCCCTGTAGAACAGAAAAGGCCCAAGAGGTAATGAAAGCCCTGATAAATGAAATAATCCCTAGATTCGGATGACCTCACTGTCTTCAAAGCGATAACGGCCCTGCCTTCAAAGCTACAATAACCCAAGGCATTTCCACAGCGTTAGGAATATCATATCATCTCCACTGTGCTTGGAGGCCTCAGTCCTCAGGGAAAGTGGAGAAGATGAACGAAATTCTTAAGAGACACCTAAAGAAACTGGCACAGGAAACCACCTCCCATGGCCTTCTCCATTACCGATAGCACTCTTAGGGGCTCAAAACTCTCCTCAGAGAATAGGACTCAGCCCCTATGAGATGTTTTACGGATGGCCCTTTCTTACTAATAATCCTATATTAGACAAGGAACCAGCAAATCAAGTACAAGATACAACCTCATTGGCTAAGTACCAACAGGCTCTTAGGACCTTACCTGAAGGACATCCTAGGGAAAAGGGGACGGGTTGTTCTGCCCTGGAGACCTGGTGCTTGTTAATTCTCTGCCCTCAGACTCTCCCTCTCTGGGTCCATCTTGGGAAGGGCCATTTTCAGTTATTCCGTCTACCTCAACGGCAGTTAAGGTGGTGGGATCTGACTCCCGGATTCATCACTCTCAGCTGAAGACATCTCCGGAAGAAAAATCACAGGCCCTCCACTCCACAGCCTGACGTTCCAGGAGATGGCCCTTCATACACCTGCGAGCCGTCAGGGGATCTACATTTGCTCTTCCGACAAGACCCCCCAGGAAAGTACCTACCTATGAGTCTAACTTACATCCTGGCATTAACAGGACTATCATTCTTAACTTTACTATCTGTGACCAGACTCCATGCGATGGCCCCTAGGGATTAGCCTAATAGCTCTTCTCCTCTCCTTCCCAGTGCCCCCACCGTGACAATTTACGACAACTTTCAGGTGCAGAGTCTTCTCTTGCCAAGGCCACGCCATGCTTGAACTCCGACTATTCCTTTCACAGTGGAGAAGGGGGTGGAATAATAGGAAGACTTGGTACTGGCACTGGAGGAATTACTACCTCTACTCAGTTTTACTATAAGCTAGCTCAGGAGTTATTAGAACATGGGAAAGGTTGCTAATTCTCTCTGCAGAAGCAGCTTGTCTCTTTAGCTGCAATGGCCCTTCCAAATAGAAGAGCCTTGTATCTGCTTACAGTAGAGAAAGGAGGAACCTGTCTCTTTTTAGGAGAAGAATGCTGCTACTTTGTAAACCAATCAGGTATTGTCTTAAGCAAAGTTAAAGAATGAAGCCATCAATCAAACAGAGAGCTAAAGACCTTCAAAAAAAACAAAAAACAAAACAGGATTGTGGAGCTTGTTTAACAACTGGCTGTCCTGGCTGTACCCTCTTAGGCCCGTTTAAAACCATCAGTTATTGCTGGCTTTTGGGCCTCTCATCTTTAACCTTCTTATCAAATTCATTTCTTCTAGAATTGAGGCCATAAGGCAAAAAATGGTCCTGCAAATGGAAACCCGGATGACCTTGGCTCATAAGTTCTATCGTGGACCTCTGGATCAACCTGCACCCCTGGACAACTCCTCTCTGGAAGAAACCTCAACTGCAGGGCCCTTCCTATGCCCCAATTCAGCAGGAAGTAGCTAAAGAGTGATCAACGCTCCTGTCCCAACAGCAGTTGGACTTTCCTGTTCAGAGGGGGGACTGGGGGGGTTTTCCCAGGTCCATGAGGGGCTGGGTTTCAAAGGCAAGAGTTTCCTGGCTCCACTCCTCCATCCGGGAATGTAAAGTTATCTGTCTGGGTTTCCCACACATAGGCTAGATAGAGAAATCCAGGTGGGCTTCTTTGTCCAAAAAGCCTGGACCAAATGCTCTGAGAGGAGGGGCTCTGTTGTGGACCAAGCAGCCAATCTGGTATCAGAGTCAAAGTTGGATCACTCCAGAGGAAGTCTGAAAGAACTCCTCTCCTTGGACGAGAACATGAATGGGGAGGGAGTAACTCAAGGGTTAAAATCCCAGAGCTCCCTCCCTATGCAGATTCCCTCTCTGGATCCCCTCCCATGTCAGCGTGGGAGCGGTCTCTCCTTCTCTCTCTTTCTGCCTAACAAATTGCTCTCTGCAAAATTCTTTGGGTCCATGATATTTATTCAAATGGCAAACTCACCGTATCTCCGGGGCCCTTTCCCCATTTTTGGGGGTAAGAGAGGCCAAGAACCCTGGATCGGGGAACTGGGAGTGTCTTTGTGTCTTTGAGATGCTACTCCTGCTCCCCCAGTTACAATGTAACAGAAAAAAGAACCCTGATTCTGGTGTTCTAAACTCAGTCACTGCCAACTAGCTGAGGTGAAATACAGGGCAGATCAAGATTGTGTCTTTCCTGCAGTTATATAATTTGAGGCCTTCTCTAAGATAGAGATACAGGGCTTTGAAAGAGACACATGAAAATGATGTACTCTGAAGCTTAAGTTCTGTTAGCTACGTGGTAAATGTGCCTCTGAGGAGATACTCATAATCCCCCATTCTGATAAATGTAAAATGGAAGGCATGATGTCTGCTTAAACTACATTATCAGATTTGTGTAAGAAGTCAAAATAAAATAACACGTGAAAAGTGTAATTAGTGTCCTACAAATGCAAGTTGTACAGGACACAGTGGTTCATATTAAGGCTGACTGGGGCTACTCCCTGAAACCCAGGCTATTTGAGGTGTGTCCATTCTTGCATAACATGTCTTGGTTCTTGGGACCACCCATACTCTCTATAGCTTGCCTGGATTTAAACACTCAAGACTGCTTGAGTCTTCTGTCAGTTCTAATCTACTTAATTTAATAATAATTTTTACTTGCCTGCTGTGGTCAGGGGAGCAATTTCTATACTTTCCTTTCATTCTTTCCAATTCTGGCTCACCCACTGGTTCTATGTTAGTACCAGCACACGTTCCCATGTGCTACATCCGATCTCACAGCTCTGCTCGAATCGAGCTTGCTAGTCCTTCTCTAGACCAGACCAAACCTGTGTGCACTCTCTACCGAACCTCTACCCTTACTATAACCCTTTACCATTCTTTATACTCTATACTCCTTGTCATTTATTCCAAGATGACATTAACTTTGAAAGATTCCATTTTAAAAGGCTCCATGATAAAATACCTTTATGACTTCATATAGATTGTAATATCCTATATAAGTCTCCTAATTAATCCCTATGCTTTTAACATTTCTAGTGAATCACACCTTTGTAAAGGGCCAGATAATATGCTATGCTTTGCAGACCATTTGCAACTAATTTTATACGTACTTCACCTCTTGGAACTGGGCTTAGCAGCACTCCTTCATCTCTCACACATTTCTGTCCCCCACCATGGTTCACAGTGTATATTCGGTTAGAAGGAAGTAAACCTCCACTGATACAGATGGCATTGTATTCAAGATGGCTTGGGATGTTTAAGGCTTGTTTACAGGATTTCCTAGGTGTTCCCCTGGGTTTATCAAGTGTTATTGGTAGAAACAATATTTATTATCTGACTTCCTTACTTAAAATCCTCAATAATCCCCTACTATCTTAAAATGGAATCCAAGCCCCAGTCAGGAGCTAAAGCAGCTTGATAATGGCTTCTGAAACATTTTTGGCTTTACTTCTTAATCAACCAATTCCTTTAATTTACTTAAAAGACCAAAACACAACTTTACTTTCCCATACATTCAATGATGCATTCCTCCATTAAATTATTCACTTAGTCAACAAATATTGAGTGGCTACTGTGTTGCAGACATCGTTAAGACACCTATAAAAATATATGTAACATAGTCTCTTTCTTCAAGGAACTCACACAGTAATGTGGACAGACAAAAAAATAAAAGTCTTTGGCAACTAACTGCAATAGAAGCATCACTTCTCTGAGGAGGAAGTAGGGAAAAATTCCTGTAGGGAGGTGACATTAGACTATGAATGGAAAATGGGTAAACAATTATCATACAACAGGTTAGAGGAGGGTATCTCAGGTAGTATAAACAGTTATGACACAGTTCAGTCGCATGAGGCAGGCATGGGGGAGACACAGCCTATGAGTTGGGGTGGCATCATCTAAGTGTGTGCACTGTAGAGCCAGGCTGCTTAGGTTCAAATCCCAGTTTGGTCACTTACTAACCATGTAGACATAGCCAAGTCACACTGGTCACTTTGCCTCTGTTCCTCATCTATAAAATGGTAATAATAATAGCATTCATATCAAAGGATTTTCATGAAGATAGAACAATTTACAGTTGGCACATAATAACAAAATACATATTGAATATTACTATCATTTTAAACGTCAACATCATCACTACTTTGGGGTCTTCAAGCAGTTCAATGTGGCTAGCGGATGCAGTATGAGACGTATGGTATCATGAATGTCTTCTACACAGACTATGACATTTGGAATATATCTGCTATTATGTTTGGTTGTGAATAATCAGTGTCCAGGCTGCAATCTGGAACAATTATATCAGAATCTCCAAGGGTGAGATCTAAACATCGGTGAAGCTTTCCAACTAACTCCTGTGGTTCCAAGATTGAGAACCACTGAATTAGCCAGAAGTAGTCTTCCTCCTGAAAACTACTGTAACAGTTATCATGTAACTTTGGGGGTACATATCTAATATCAAATGAGTTTTTAAAATACACATTAGTAATTTCACACAGAGTTTTTGGTTCCATGGATGTGGATTGAATAGAGTCAAGGGATATTTGTTTTTACAAAGTATTCCAGGTTATTCTGATGTAGGTGACATGCCTGTGAGACTCTGCATAACACTGTATATCTCGTATGTGGCACATAGCCTATTGTGACTGGTGTTGTAATTATTTTGTACATTTTTACCTTCTCTGCAAAGCAGCCATTTCCAGGATGTCAGGGGTCTAGTCTGAAGCACTAGAAACTCTGGGCTACACATAATTATACATACTACATCTCTTTATGGGAGAGATTTAATAAGTATTTTTTTTGTTCCATTTATTAGAGAAAAATGCAGTTCTCCAGTGACATTTTCCAAATCCTAAATGTCCCCATGGTTGTTTTCAAGATATTTTGTCAGCAGATAAAACTATTGAGAATATTTAATGTTAAACAAATGAGTCATGGATAGCTTATTAATTGTTTCATAGATTGCCTCCAGTAAGTAATGCCATTCTCAATTTTTACAGTTCTCTAAGGGTCCTGATAAGCCTAAAATATTATCATTGGACATGTTTCTTGGGTAAACTTATTCTTTCTGACTACATCTATATTTTCATTCAACAGAAGCCTCATTCAAAAGGATTCTTCATATGAGGACTATGTAAATTCAAGTTCCATATTAATAGACAAATTTAATGAGTGAATTCCAAGGTTATGCTGAGAATCGCATTTTCATCCCTATCCCTAAATAATCAGCCTGAAATATAGAATTTTATAATTTCATACTAAACTTCACATGGGTAGTACTCAATAAAAGAAGAGTAATTATTTAATTTCTCTAGTTTAAGTCTATGAAAAAATAAAAATAAAGGATCATAAAAGGCAGCAGCTATCACAAGCAATCTTTGTGCTCCATATAAGACACAGAATTCTCACACTCATGCATTTTTAGAATTGGAGAATATTATAGAGATCATAAACTCCATTTCCGTATCTCTGTTGAAATATCCATTTAAAAATTATATCTGATAGGCAGCCCTCCATTTTAGTTTATCACTATTTTTAATGCTCTCATAGGAACACATTCCATTTTTGGGAAACATATTCTTGGTATACAACTGAAATTTCATCTTTGACTTTCTCTTCTAATCTTACTTACTGGCTGTGCCTTTTAGCCTTCTGACACACATTCTGGCCCAAGAGTCACATGTAGCTCAAGAGTCTATAAAAAGCCACTGAGTGTGTCTGCTAATTGGTAGATGAATTGCTTCTGGCATGTCTGCTTCTTACATCTTGCATCAAATCTTCTGCCTAGTCAAAGTCCTCTTGGGCGCAATTTGCTTTTGTATCCAGAGTGTCTCTGTCTTCCTGGTCTCATTTGGATCTAATGCTTATCTGGAGGGTTCCCACCATGAACTTTTCAGAGATATTGTGACCCTAACCTGCCTAAGGGTTAGGTCTGAATACTGCACCACCTTGGTCTCAGTCCAGTGCCTCGGATCACTTATCAATGAAAGAGGATTAGCAGAAGAAAATATTTAACTTGTCTTCTGTCTCATAGCTTTGAAATGTTTAAAAACAGTTACTTTTCTTACCTATTAACAAGTCTTTTCTTTGAAGTTTCAACAGTTTTTCACCAAACACACTGCTATAGTTTGGATGTTTGTCTCTGCCAAACCTCATCTTGAAATTTGATCCCCAGTTTGGTGGTGGGCCTAAGGAAGGTATTTGAGTCAAGAGGGTACATCCCTCATGAATTGAATAATGTTTCCCCTCAGGGCAAGTGAGTTCTCATTCTATCAATTCTCAAAAGGGCAGGTTGTTACAAAGAGTCTAGCACTGCCCTAACTAACCCTTGCCTCCTCCGGCTCCCCTGTGCCTTGCATCAGGGGTGGAAACAGCCTGAGGCCCTAGCCAGATGCCCAGTCTTGAAATTCCCAGCCATCAGAATCCTGGGCCAAATAAACCATGTTTGTTTCTTTATAAATTACCCAGTCTCGGGTATTCCTTCTTTTATAGCGACCTAAAATGCATGAAGACATACATTTTCCAAATAATTTATGTGCTGATCAATAAGCTCTGGGTGAAGATGACTTGTAAACTGAGATCACTAAACCCACTTAAAAACTCTATGTGTACTTACAACTCAGCATGACTCAGTACCAGCATTACGGTCTTCACCACAAATCTGTTATTCTTCCTAATTTTTCTACAGGATTCACCAAATTAGCAGCCATACTTGTTCCAAATTAAATTGCCAGGATAATGTTCAGTGTTCCCAGGTGCTTCCTCCAGTAAGACACTAACTGCTCTCACTGCTTCCTCTTTGTTCCAGTCAATCTATTTTCAGAACAGTAGCCAGAGAGACGCTATTAACAAACAAGTCAGACTGTAACACTTATCTGATCAAATGTCTCCAATGTATCTTATGTGCCATGCAGTAAAAACCAAAGCCCTTACACGACATTGGCCTCACATCGGAGGTGCCCTTCTGTACCTCTCTGACCTTGTCACCCACTCACTCAATTCCCCAAGCCCCAGCAGCCCTGATATTCTTCCAACAGGCTTCTGCCTCAGGGCATTTGTTCCTGCCATTCCTTCTAACAAGAAAGAGTATTTCCCAAATATCCCAGGGGATGCCCTCACCTCCTTCATGTCCTCACTCGAATATCATCTTCAGAATGAGGCCTTTTCTGATGACTTTACATAAAATTGCACATCCCTCCTCCATCACCCAAATCTCACACTTCCTATTATCTCTTCATTGTGTCATGTCTTTCTGTAGCATTTGTTAATTTATTGTAAGTTGTAATTGTGGGTTATGTTAATTATCTGTCTCTCCTCCCCTTTACATATAAGGTCTTTAAAAGGAGGGATTTTGCAGTTTTTTTTTTTTTCACTATTTTACCTCCATTACTTGCCAATCAATGGATATTGGTTAAATGAATAATTTCTCCATGTACAAATATTAGAGATCCAATGATCCCTGTGGTTTTTCCTCACGTCATTCCCACTTATCACTAATGTCACAGCTCAGAATGAAATTCTATTTTGTTAGAATTACTGTCTTCCTTTCGATGTCTCTCACTAATCTAATACATCATACATTCTGCCGTAAGAATAATCTTTACGTTCGATTACATTCAATTCCATTGTTTAATAAATAAATCCCCAAATCTGCAACATGGCATTCAAAATACTTTTAACTTGATCCCTAGACGTCACATGTAAGCCATTTGTGACTATGTATCTCAATTTCTCACCTCTATGCCTTTGTTCACATGCAGTGTCTTCTACCTGCAACCATTCTCACTCCAGCCTGTATTTACTAAACCCCACCCTTCCATCAAGTCACTGCCCAACTACTATATTTTTAGTGAATTATTCTCCCAGTCAAAAATAATTTTCAGCCTTAGCATGGTTACATATGCGTGTCATAGCTTTTCTATTAGTTTACAAGCACTATTTATTTATCTAAAGAATTAAAATAAATCTTCATCTTGGGCAGACATTATGTTTGTTTTATTGCATTATTTGTATGTTCCATATTTGAATTCTTCTTGATTTTAACGAACTGTTTTATATGTTTATCAACTGTATCGATCAAACTAAAACATGATATTTCTATGAGTAGAGTGCTATAATATATATTAGAGAATTCCATTAAAGTAGACATTGATCCATTATTGAACAATCCTGGAACTTCACTTGTCAATAATGCCACTGTGAATGATTGCCAAATGTCTTGCTGAAATTGACATCAACTACAGCATTTCTCAGTATTTCCTTCAGAAGGAAAATAAATGATACTTTGATACGGTTTTCAGTGCACTTACTACTTCAATGTTCATTACTTCTTTAATTCCAACTGAAGTTACACAATCCCCTTAGTACTCTGTACTACTATTTTACAAATGTTAGTATTTTACAAATATTAGATTTCAAGCAAATTTCACTGCAGATTTAATTTGTAAAATATAATCTGTACAAAGTTTTCGTATTCCAGACTTCAGGTACATAATATAAACTACCCATCCCTTAAATAAAATGTGGATAGTATTTCCATTTTTCTTCTGGTTTCTTATATCTTATACAACTTTAATATTAAATAAATCAGTATGTTTAGTATTTTTAAATAGTTTATCTTACCAAGTCTTGTTTCAGAAATCCATATACACCCTACCATTATACCATATACAAATTCAAATCCAGGTTGATAAAAAACTAATACAAAAATGAAATACCAAAAAAATTTAAAAGAATAGAATGTCTATGATGACAGGGTACATATGGATTTCCTAAACAAGACTGAGAAAAACGCATTAGAAATAAAAATTTTAAGTTGAATTATTCATTTAGACAATTCATGTATAAGTTTTTTATTAATGACATACATTGATCTGTTTTAGTATCGAAGCTTCTCATCTATACAAATGGTAGTTTACTTAAGTTTTAGTTTTTGATCATTAATAAAGTTTTGTGATCATTTTCTTTTCTTTTCTTTTCTTTTCTTTTTTAGACAGAGCCTTGCTCTGTTGCCAGGTGCCAGGCTGGAGTGCAGTGGTGCGATCTCGTATTGCTGCAACCTCCGCCTCCCAGGTTCAAGCAATTCTCCTGCCTCAGCCTCCTGAGTAGCTAGGACTATAGGCACACCCCACCACGCCCAGGTAATTTTTGTATTTTTAGTAGAGATGGGGTTTCACCATGTTGGCCAGATGGTCTTGGTCTCTTGACTTCGTGATCTGCTCACCTCAGCCTCCCAAAGTGCTGGGATTATAGGCATGACCCACTGCACCCTGCCAGTTTTGCGATCATTTTTAAGAATTTTTGCAGGACATTTTTCCTGGTCCCCTATGCTTTTTGACAATATTACTAAATGGAATTTTCTTTCAGTTATAATTTTTAATTCTTTCTTGTTGGTAGATAGAAATACTACTGGCTTTTTGAAACTGATTTTTTTCAGTGATATGCTAAATTATATTATTGATTTGGAAAGCTTATTGCTTGATTATCTTGGATTTTCTGTAAAGATAATAGCTCTAAATCACAATTTTATTTCCTTCCATTCTTAAAGGTTTTCCATCTCTAGAATGAGGGCATCAAACAAATTGTTGAACGAAATAGTGGTAGTGGGCATCTTGTCATGTCCTTCAATTCATCTAAACTTTTAAAACAAAGGAAGTTTTTTGAATATATCCTTTACTGTTTTAAGGACATTGTGTTCTATTTTTACTTTGCCAACAGTTTTTACCATGAGAAGCTGTTAAAATTTGTCAAAGGATTTTTCTGCATCTATGGAGATGATCATATTTCTCCTTTAATTGGCTAAGGTGATGAATTATATGAAAAGATTTTATGTTAGAATATCCTTCAATCCATGGGATAAATCCAACCAGGTCATGCTGCATTAGTTTTTGCACATCATTGCGCTTAGGCTTCTGTTTTCTTTAGGACTATGATGTCTTTGTTCAAATATAAAAATGGCTTGATTTGCCTTTTTTATACTACCCTTGTGTAGATAAGGTGTTAAGGTTATATTAGCTTTATACGTTAGGAAGAATGTCTCTTTTTCTAATCAATGGGGGAATTTGCATAAAATAGAGATTTTCTGTGTCTTGAGGACTTTAATACTTCCGCAGAACATTCATTTCCAGACTCCTGGCTATCTGGTTTATACTATGTTTTCAAATCTTCAATATTTCCACCTTCCAACACTCTCAGCTAGTTACTTTGCTTTTTATTATATTGTGAAAATAAAATCAATAAAAAAGAATGGCCACAGAATCTAACCATCAGAGGTACCCACATACCTACATATGTACCCATCATTTCAAGAAAGGGAGTGATCAAAGGTAGCTGACAAACACAGGATTATTTTAAAACCATTACGTTTGTAAAAAACGTACAGACAAAGTAGATTGTCTCTGTGTAACGGAACTATGAGTAATTGGTAGTTTTCACTATATTTTATAAAATTTCCAAAACAATGAAATTGATAGTTTCAGAGATTTATCTATTTTTGTGTAACTTATGATAATTTCTTTTCGAGTACCTAAATAGCTTTCTTTTATTTAGAAGAAGAACAATCAATCTTTCTTTCTTTTTATTGAAAGAAAGAATAATTTTCTTTCCAAGGAAGGAAAGAAAAAAAGTGAAATGGGTAAAGCAGTTTAGAGCTTTGTACACTTGTCATACTATGTCAGATAAGCACTGACTATGTGATTTTTGCTTTAAGCTATTTACAGCACTTTTTCATTTTGTGACATACTGACCCTTCATAGTCATACTGCAATTAGCTTTGCATGTAGTCATCTATCAGGGAGATCATCTTGACTAAACTGCATCATGGTATGGAATACCAGTATCAGATATTTTCTTTAAGATGATAGATTTGAGAAAGAGAAACTATGTTTTTAAACTATAATTACTGAAGTTTACCTTCACTAGATGATATGTTAGATCACTGCAAATATTACTTAAAGTCTTAAAAATAGCATAGTTTATTTAAACATTTGCATCCATATTTAACTACAAACTAAATTCAAAGTGCCTCACAGGATATTAGATATTAAACTATATCAATAACTACATATTTACATTCAACTTATTCAAATTGATATACTTCATAATAAAATTTCCTTCTACAAATTTATCCATATGAGAAGAGTTCTTTTGCTTAGACTTTCTAAAGACTGATTTTTATTTGAAAAAGACAAAGCTCTTCATATTTATCTTAATGCATATGCTTTATTTTTTTTTAAAGTTGTGATGATGAAGTTTTTATGCTTTACCCCCACTTTTTTAGTCCATTTACTCTATCTCTGTATTCTAATGTACAGTTCAACAATTATTTGAAAGTCAGAAGACAACTGAGTCTGTGTCCCACAGACAAATCCCGGAATTTTTTTCTTAGAACGCAGCAGTTCGGTGTATTGATCCCTTTTTTATCCTTCCCTTCAATGTTCCCTTCCTTCCCTTTGTTGTTTTGTTCCTTTCTTCTTTCATTTGTTAAACATTTTGATGGGTATCTTTATGTTAGGCTGGGTTTTAAAGAACTGGGCAAATGAGAAGCACATGGTTGGTGAAATTTGAGAACATTAATACCAATTCACTCCTCATCACTTATCAGATGTTTCACACCTTCAGAAAGCTGTAGGATAATTCTATCATTTTCTTATGACAAAATGGTTTTGAGACTTCCTGCCTTATATAACATAAAGGGTTAAATGTAATGATGTCTGTGAAAGCACAAAGCACTATACTTGGTATATACAGGTTGATTAATCAAAAGTTAATTTCATGTTCTTGCTTGGAGTGTTTGATTAATGGAGAAATAGTGACATCCAATGTGAAATATTTTAAAGCTGTGGCATGAACAAGATCCTAAAGAAACACAGAATGCTTAAATCTCTCTGCAAAAATAGATTATAATATTTGGCTGAATCTTAAAAGATAAAAAGGACTCTGTCACCTGCAGAAAGGCTAGGTTTGGAAAGCAGCATCTGTAAAGGTATGAAGGATAAAACTCTACTGACTGTATGGAGACCATATATTGGCTTAAAGAGATGGTGTTGGAAAACAGTCTGTGAAGAACCAAGAATGCCCTCCTAAAGAATTTAGTTCTGTGTATATCTGCAATTCCAAACCAGTGTGGACAGATTCCCTCTGCCATCAGGGCTTCTGGGCGGCATCGGGCAGCCCCTGGAGTCAGTCACTTCTAGCAACAAATAAAGATATGCTGACCTCAGTGTGCTGAACAGATAGGATTCTTTGTATGACAATATATTAAAAAGCCTGGGAAACATCTCTATAGATATTATAATAAATATTTTGGCTTGTATATTTGCTAAATTTTAGATGCTTCATATCATGACTGGTATTAGAAAAGGCAAGGATCACGAAGAGTCAGACAAGCAAGAGCCCTAACTAAAGATTACGCAGCTCACCCAGGTGGGAGGGAGGCAGTGAAGGGATCCAGCTGTGGAGCCTGCTTTGAAAAGGTGCGTTAACACTGCAGCTTCTGCAGTTCGGTACAAGATCAGTTAGTCTTCTCCTAGTATTTCCTGAAGAACATCAGCATAGAAAATCCCCTTATTCTTCCAGGGTCTTCCAGGGTTCATAACATATAAAGTGACCCACTGACGTTTTTCAAGTGTCTATTATAGTCCTGCTCAGAGGATTAAGGTAAACTTCTGAGACATATGGCTTTATAAAGCTCCAGAAGGAGAGAACAGGCAGCTCAGTTTGTGTATACACAACTGACTAGCTGTCCCTACCAAGGGAGAACTGGGCTGTGTGTGGAGCTACCACTGAGGTATTTACATGTTCTCTCTGGTACTGGATTAGGACTGAGGCCTTAGCTATCTTTCCTTTGTTTCAGGAAATACAGAAGGTAAGACTGCTGGGTCAATTCCACATACGTAGGGATTTCAAAAACAAAGCATAGAAGTTCAGAGTTTCTTTCCTGGTGGAAAAAGGGTGCTAGGATTAAACAAAAAAGATAAAATACAAGATCAGAGAATTACTTATATGAGTCAGCAGCTGCAGTAAGAGAGATGCTTCACTTTGCCACTCTCTTATTAAAGCTGCCTTTCTGCTACCTAGTCTGCTCTAAGGGCTCACCTGCTGAGATCAAGCCGGCAGGGAGCTACAGTGTTGGGCCACGTTACCATAACAGCCTCTAGACTGCCTCCTGCAGAGAATGTGAGTGGTCAAGACTTTATTTCGAACTGTTTATACATGCGGAAGTATGTCTGATCTTCTTGCTCCACAATACAGATGGAGCTAAGTGTACACTTTCTACTCATAGCCTAGTGAGGGATTCAAAAAGTCCACAGCCCCTCCTGCTGAAAAACCTTGCCTGCTCCGGAGAATGGGAGTTCACTCATGGTTGGAAACACGGCTACATCCATAGAGAGCCAAGTACCTAGCACTGATTTTGAGTCCTAGAGAGTTTCACAACCCACAGACCAGGAGATTCCCTCCCATGCCTACGACACCAGCGCACAAACCTGGGTGGCTGTGGTAGCTGAAGCAGTTTTTTTTTGTTTTTGTTTTTTGATTGTTTGTTTCTCATACCCCAGTGGCACCTGAAATGCCAGCAAGAGAGAACCACTCATTCCCTTGAAAAAAAAGGGGGGTGAAGCCAGGGAGCCAAGTGATCTGGCTCAGCGGGTCTCACCCCCATGAAAAGCAGCAAGCTAAGATACATTGGCTTGAAATTCTCACAGCCAGCACAGCAGTCAAGAGCTCCACCTGGTGTGTGATGTTCCCCTCCCTGTGTCCATGTGTTCTCATCGTTCAACACCCGCCTATGAGTGAGAACATGCAGTGTTTGATTTTCTGCTCTTGTGTCACTTTGCTGAGAATGATGGTTTCCAGGTTCATCCATGTCCCTACAAAGGACATGAACTCATCGTTTTTGATGGCTGCATAATACTCCACGGTGTATACATGCCAAGTTTTACCTGTCCAGTCTATCATCGATGGGCATTTGGGTTGGTTCCAGGTCTTTGCTATCGTAAACAGTGCTGCAATGAACATTCGTGTGCACGTGTCCTTATAGTAGAATGATTTATAATCCTTTGGATATATACCCAGTAATGGGATTGCTGGGTCAAATGGGATTTCTATTTCTAGGTCCTTGAGGAATCGCCACACTGTCTTCCACAATGGTTGAACTAATTTACACTCCCACCAACAGTGTAAAAGTGTTCCTATTTCTCCACATCCTCTCCAGCATCTGGGGTCTCTTGGGGGGAAATAGGGGAGGGGCAGCAGGGGGTGGGGAGTTGGGAAGAGATATCATGGGGAGAAATGCCAGATACAGGTGATGGGGAAGAAGGCAGCAAATCACGCTGCCATGTGTGTACCTGTATGCAACAATCTTGCATGTTCTTCACAAACCTAAAATGCAATAGAAAAAAAAAAAGAAAGAAAAAAGAAAAAAAAAAAGCTCCACCTGGGACGGTGGAGCTCGGTGAGGGGGAGGGGCATCTACCATTACTGAAGCTCGGGTAGGCGCTTCTAAACTCGCTTGTGTTAACCAAGTCACAGAGAGTTCCGAGACATGGAGATGTGCAACAAACAATGGCAATAGGTACAGTCCCCTTCAGTGGTGTGAGTGAAATGTTCAAAATTTCAAACATTTGGGCTAACTGAAATAAGAACAACACAGTATTAGGGTATTTTTGCATTGTTAGAAATCCCTGAGACAGGGTAATTATAAAGAAAATAAATTTAATTGGCTGACAGTTCTGCAAGCTGCACAGGAAGCACAATGCTGGGCATCTGCTCAGCTTCTGGTGAGGACTCAGAAGGCTTAAAATCATGATGGAAGGGGAAGCAGACACAATGTAGCAAAAGCAGAAGCAAAGGAGAGAGCATGAGTGGGAGCAGATGCCGCACACTTTTAAAGAACCAGATCTCATAAGAACGATTGTGGAGACAGCATTAAGCCATTCATGACAGATTCACCCTATGACCCAATCGCCTCCCACAAGGTCCCAGTTCCAACACTGAGGATTACAATTCAACGTGAGATTTGGGTGGGGACAAATATACAAACTTTATCATACACTACCTCAGGAATGTGATCCCTTTTATATTATACCCTGGATAACTATGACATAGCCCTAGGACCAGGGCCATTTAGGTAGCAGGTACTGACATGGTTCGGATTTGTGTCCCTACCTAAATCTCATGTTGAATTGTAATTGAGAAAGAGCCTAATAGGAGATGACTGTATCATGGAGAAGGATTTCCCCCTTGTGGTTCTCACGTTAGTGAATTCTCAGGAGACCCGGTTATTTAAAAGTGTGTAGCTCTCTCCCTTCACTCTCTCTTTTTTTTTCCCTCTGGCCATATAAGATGTGCCTGCTTCCCCTTCACCTTTTGCCATGATTGTAAGTCTCCTAAGGCCTCCCAGCCATGCTTCCTGAGGAACTGAGAGTAAATTAAACCTCTTTTCTTTATAAATTACCCAGTCTCAGGTAGTGTTTTTGTGGTGACATGAAAATGGAGTAACACAAATACTGACTCACTAAGTAAAAAAGCAAACATCAGGATTGACATACAGTCAAACACAAATATGTGGATTTTGGAGCAGGGAGTTGTAGAAAGGACACCCTTTCCTAGGAGGTTTATATCTGAGTTATAACATGGTAAAATTCTCCCAGATAACACAATTCACCTTATAGCATTATAAGAGAGCTTCCAGGGATAATGTTCAGCAGACTCAAAATTTTCAGTCCCATTCCAGGCTGTAAGTCAAGGATTGGCAAAAACCAGGAAAGACATCTAATTTCAAGGGATAAATAGTCAAGTGGCAATTTACATATGAAAATACGGGATAATGTTCTCAAAAAAGGTGTATCTGTAATACTGTGAGAATGCACAGGAAGGCTGAGGAAATTCGCCCTGCAGAGGTGGAATAATTGATTTCACTGTTTTTGAGTACAACTCATGACACAGAGGAAAGAAAAAAGAAAGAAAATAAAAAACTACAGACAGTATGCTAATCCACCTCAAACTTTTATAAACGACCAAAAGCAGAAACAAGCAACTGGGAAGAAAATAAAAAATAATTGTCTGCATAAGGGTAAAGGTTATTATAATTCTTGAGTAAATAGGTAGTTTGGTGTTACATTCCTTTTAGCAGTGTCAGTATTAAATTCTAAACATCAGAATTCACAGTATTTTTTACCACTGATACGTAAAATGTTGAATCTGTGGGCATACATACAATACAGGTAAGAGGAGAAGACAAATAGTTAATTTCCTCACTCCAAGGTAAACAACTGCATCACTGCTTTGCTGTTGCAGATTATGAAATAAATTATTTCTTAAGAATCTGGCATAATCAATGAATGAAATTATTTTATTTCAGAGATCATCTCTAGGAAGAATATGAATGCTTGGATCATTATAGCTATGTTAAAATCAATTTGGATTGATCAGAGAAAGAGAGTTGAAATAATAATATTGAAAACACTCCAAGGAGTTCAAGTTCCCACAGTATGAAGAATTCATAATAAGCTTTTCTATCCTTAAGAGCAAAGGCCATGATAAATTGAAAACGGCTTGCACACCTTAATAAAGATCTATTATCTTTTGTTTCTTACTTTTAAAACCCATTTTGATATGAACTCTCAGATATAATGAAGTTGTTTTGTGTTATGAAACGCGATCCATAGTTAGGATGCTAATTCAAAGTTCTTATAAGAAAATCCATTTTATAATAGTCACTCTTTTATGCTGAATATATTTCAGTGTCTGTCCATGCTTGATACTTAAGACACACATGAAAAGTATCTAAAATTTATTTAAAATAAAGACAGTAAGAGTTAAGAATGCTTAAATTCACAATTCCAGGTGGACATCAAGAATTAACTGCTGATAAATGTATGAATTTGTAATAAATAGCAAAATTATTATCATTATTATAACTAGCAGGTATGGTTCTCACTCACTGTAACGACTAATCTTTCTTTCAGGAGTCAATAGCATGTCTCAAACAACAGGATGATATGTCCAGTTTTAAGTTGTTCGATTATTTTTCTCAGTTGTGACTCATGTTTATTCTTTGTTGTCTTCTGCAGTTTTATTGAACTCAGTAGTATAAAGGTAACAAAGGCTCACTTTGAGACTGCATTGTGCTCAGTGTCCAATTACATTGCAAGACTTACTGCCTAACAGCTTACTTCAAAATGTCCCTTGGCTGCAACAAAACATCAGGATTAAAAGCCGTAAACTTATAGCAAACAATTGTCAGTTTTCAAACTCTTTACTGCCGAAGACATGTAAATTTTACATAAACATTCATTGCAAAACCGTCTTATTTCTCCAGAATATTTGAAATCACAAGCTAAAAGTAAAATGCCCCAAATTAAGGGATTTAAAAAATCAAACAAAAATACAGATACCCATAATATTCTACTTTCTTCCAATTAAAAAAAAAAGTTCCATGACTTTCATAATCCATTCCAACTAATTATATCTCTTCTACATAATTTTTCTATGAATGCTAATTTACTTCTTCATTTCCCATTCATTCTTTTATCCACTCCAACAGGCTGGTGTCTACCACCCTCCAAATTGTACTTTAAGGTTATCTGAGTTCTATAAATTGCAGTTCCTACGAACTACTCTCAAATTTCATTTTCACTCACATTTTTGCAGCATTCCATATAGTTGAATATGTTTAAACTGTTTTTCTTCCTTAATACTTCCTATTCTGTTATTTTTTCCCCTTTACTAACTCCTTCTTTCTATTAACTCCTCCTTTTTACTAACTCCTTTTTCCTAAATGCTTATACATTGCCAACTTACATACTGAGTTTTAGGCCATCTTGTTCTCCTGTCCTCCCTAACTTAGCGCATCCATTGCCATATTTTGTCTATGTTGTTAAGATAAACATTTTCAACCCATTTAGGCTGTTATGTACAACTTATTTAAATGTATCACTGCAGAAGTCTTCCAGTTTCAAAATGGTAGCAAGGAAGCAAGCTGGCTTCAATCCCCTGCACAGAAAACCAAAATCAAACATACAATGCCTTGATTATCACCAGAAATATCCGAGAGTCAAATCTGAAGTACAGACAGCTCCCAGGGCTGCAGAAAAGTGAAAGAACTCTGAGCACACAGTAAGGAAATCAGACTTCCATATCTGTGATGCCCCTTTCTCCAATCTGCCTGATATCAAGCAGGTGGAACATTTCCCCCCGACTCACAATTTCCACACTGGAAAAATGTAAGACTGATGTAGACAACCAGCCTCCCCACTGGGCTCCCTGAACAAGAGTCTGGTCCACGGCTCAACCCGAAGGAAGCACTGCAAGTGTGTGAAGAGACAAATATTCCTGAGTACTGCCAGAGACAAAGGGGGATGATGAGACTACCACCCTCAGCCCTCACTCTTTCAAAAATGTAATTTAATCTAATTTTATTTTTTTTAAGACAGAGTCTCACTCTGTTGCTCAGTCTTGAGTACGGATACGGAAGCAACTTCACTGCCCATCAGTGAATGAAGAAAGAAATGTGTCATATATACACAATATAATATTTAGTCATAAAAATGTATAAAAATAATTTCATTTACAGCAACATGGATGGGACTGGAGGTCCTATGTTAAGTGAAATAAGCCAAGCACAGACAGACAAATATTGCATGTTCTCACTCGTAATTGGAAGTGTAAAAACTGGACTTCAAGAAGACAGAGATGAGACTGATGGTTACCACAGCCCAGGAAGAATAGGGGAAGAGATGATGAAGAGGGGTTGATTAATCTGTAATAACATACACCATGACAAAAGAAATAAGATCTAATGTTAAAAAGAGCAGCAAGGTTATTACAGTTAACAATAATGTATTACACATTTCAGTATAGCTAGATGAGAATAATTTGAATGTTCCTAGTATGAAGAAAAGATAAATATTTAACATGAAGGATATCCCAATTACCCTGAGTTGATATTTGTACATTATATGAATGTATCAACATATCACATGTGCTCTCAAAATATATATTATGTATCAAAAAAAATTGCAATCCCCAAACACGTTTGCTATGCCAAATAAATATCAGTACAATTTCACATTTAACACGCTCACAATGAGACTCATTTTCTCCTAGTTTTTCACCATCGTTTGCCATCATATTCTTGTTTTATCACACTTTCTCCTTTTACCTAACGTTCAATCCTCCTGCAAACATTATTTTACATGCCCTGAATTACCACCTTGAGTCATCTGCCAAAACTATCGTTTAAATACATCTTCTTCTACGTCACTGTCTTTCGGTCCAGTATGACCTGTCAACCAGTATGTGACGATGGATTAACTTGTTTCCTGCTTCCTTTCTTTCCTCTTATAATTTGCTATCCTTTTATTAAATTATATCACCTTCTACTCTCAGCATTTACTAACTTTTAGTGTTTTCCCACTGCATGTAGAGCAAAACCCCAACTCTCTAGTATGGCATTTAACCTTGTGCGAACTTACCTTTCTTTTCAACTTTATCTCTTCCCTCACTCACTGTGACTCACTATACTACTGACACATCAGTATTCTCTTGCAAATATCAAATATATCCTGTCTAAAAGACTTTGCCCATGATGATATTCTCTTTGCTGATGTACTTTATTCGTAGAACTTTCATATTTGTTCAGGTTTCAGTCACACTGCCCTCTATTTAAAGAAGTCTTTCTTAACTACCCTAACTTTAGACGTCTAGTTATCTTTTGTTTTAGATGTCATATAAATTTCCAAGAGTTAATGTTATTTGCATATAAGTATGTTAGTATTTGTGTGCATGTGTATACTTCCCACGTTGAAATATAAGATCCTTGAAAGCAGGGACAATGTGTGCCTTTTCATTTTGTTCTTAGTAAACAGACACATATTAAGTGCTTTAATAAATCTGGTTAAGAAATTCACCATCTAGTTTGTTCAAATACAGCTTCTGAGTAAACAATAGTTTTAATGAACAAACAGTTTGCCTAGTTAGTACACCTGAAAAGGAAGGGGTCTGATCTTTTGAATCTCCCATATTAGGCCATCAGTGACCATGGAATTCTCCGGGGATTGGCAGGTCACATAATCTGGTTGCTCCCAGTCAAGGGCAACTTTTAGAGAAGGGAGCAACTGTGTACTATTAGCACCCAACAATCACCACTGAGAGATGGGTACAATTGCTCAGTAATGAAATATAGGAAGAGTATCTAAAATGCCCATTACATAAACCTTTTCATTTAATGACTATTAACAAACATCTAGGAAGATTATTGACCATATTTTATAATGATGAAAGTAAGTGTAAAATGTGAAGTGATTAGTTCAAGGAAAAATTCCAGCAAAGGGTACTGCCTAGAATAGAGCTCGAGACTGTCACTTTAAAATCAGGACTCTTTTCCTTTGAATTGAATACTGCTTTGTGTGTAAGAAGAGACTCAAGTAGAAGAATGTCCAACTTGGGAGAAAGAAACAATTGACCTAGCTGCCAATGCCATCTTTTTAAGCTAGGTAAGAAAATTGCCAGCAAGACTAAAATGCAAAAGACACAACTCAGTTTTTCATAATCATTTTGCTCTGCTCATCATGAAGAAAATAACTATATTAATAATGGAGATAAAAGTAGTTATGCTATTTGGTGTATTATATGCCTGTCTTTGAAACCCTTGAAAACATTTTCATATTGAATCTTCTCTGTGGCCTAATACTATTTCTACAAAATAGGAATGGACCAAAAATAGAGCAAGATAGAAATTGATTTAAGGAATCAATGACATAATTCACACTTTATTTTTTCAAATCACCCTTTGTCTTAGTCTGCTTTGGCTGTAACAAAAATATCATAGACTAGGTGGCTTATAAACAACGAAAATTTGTATTTCATTGTTCTGGAGGCTAAGAAGCACATGATCAAGGTACTGGCATATTCAGTATTTGGTGAGGGCCTGCTTCCCTGTTCATAACTACCGACCTTCCTGTATCCTCACACGGCAGATGGGACAAGGAAGGATTCTGGAGCCTCTTTCCTGAGGACACCATTCCCATTCATGAGGGTTCATTTCTTCATGACCTAATTACTTTTTAATGACCCCACCTCCCAGTATCATCACACTATGAATTTGGTTTCCACATATGAATTTCTGGGGAACACATTCAGTCCACCCTAATTAATGAAATACAACAAATATTAAATGAAAGCATTATCATCTATTTTATCATAGCAAAGAAACATTAGGATACATTATCATGTGACTAATATACCAAGATGCATTATCAAGTCAAGGGAACTCAAGAAATGGAGATCTCTGACCATAAATGAAGTAACACCAATCTTTTCATGTTAAGAGGTTGAAAATATAAAGAAAATTATTTTCAAATGTGTAACATGCTACATAAATCCTATAATGCTTAGAGCCAAAATCGCAAAAATAGAACTCTAAGTAGAGAAGAATTTTATCATTAAGGAAATAATAGCAAAAAATCAAGGAAAACACAATACTTACAACACCAGAAGGGGCATATCACTGTTTCAAAATGTACTTGCAGAGATATTAAGAAAAAGAAGAATGGTAAGAGGAAACTATGTAAAAAGTCCTAGTGTCTAAGTTATGTATCAACAAAACCTACTTCTCATCTGTCCCATTTTACACACAAGGGAAATTTCACCTACAAAGCATCCTGGTGAGGGACTTGCAGAAAAGGTAAGGTTCTTAATATAGCATAAGAAAAAAGAAGACAGACGAAACGTGACCTAACAGGAGTAAGATAAAATAACACTGGAAATTCCTAGAGTGCTTGTGCACTTCTTTTCAGGAAAATTGGGTGGTTTGGGCCCATAATAACTATCCTATATAAATAGTTCACATGCTTCTAACAGAATTTCACCTGTTTCTAAAAGGATTTTTGGAGAAATTCTAAATTTTAATTGAGAGCAAAACAAAGTTAAGGTGCTAAAAAGTAGGAATAGGTTTAAACCTACCCTTAAATTATTTTTAGAAGTTTGCCGGCATATTCTGGAACTATTGCCTGTAAAAATATGGCTATCATTTTATTTCTTTCAAAAGAAATTTTACCACTCAAACAGTGTAATGATAAAGGAAGTTTTAAAACTACTGTGTGAGAAACCTTAATTGCTATGAGGTCTCAGAAAAGTTCAAAAGGGAGTACAAGAAGATCTCTCCATCTAACTGATTTATATATTATAGCTCCATGAATAATTCAATGTGGAAGACAGAAACAGTAAAACTTTGTGTGTGTGTATGCATGTGTGTATGTGTGTGTGCTTGTACATATGCATTTCAGTAGACTGCTTATGCTAATTTGAAAACAACTGGTATAGGCAATATGCTAAAAATAATAGCTAAACCTAGGTGACGTTAAGCAATCAGGTAAAGGAAAATCCAAAAAGCCATCTGCTCTCACACAACTGAATTCTTGATGTTTTAAAAAATAACTTATTGCTGGAGGAGACTTTAAACAGGGGATACAACCTTTAAAAGAACACATTTTGTCAATACAGAAATTGAAAGAGATTAATTAGATGAACAAACTGCTCACAATGGTGTTTTTGTGGACAATAAGTCATTTTATATATTAAGTCTATAATACTGAAAATATTGAGGTTGTGATAATGTACAGCCATAGCACTGATAATTGCAAAGATTGCAAAACTCTCCCCAAGGAACAGAATCAGAATTTAGTTTACTTAGATCTGTTCACATTAACAACATACTGGAGGTCAGAAAGTACAAAATTCATCACTAAGATCAAACTGTTTTCCATAGAACATGAAACTATAATCCAAAAATTACTATCTTATCATTTTTTCAGCTGGAATAATTTGATTATGTCAGCTGAGAAAAAAAATGCTCAAATAAAATCTTGTCAGGAAAGTTTTTTGTACCTAATGCTCCCATGTTCCTAAAGTTCTTTTCCCAGTTAGACTGCAGACTTAGAGTAAATTGTATTATGTGACACACATGGGCCGATGGCAGTCAGCAATAAGTTTAAAAGATAAATTTAACAGACCACTAAGGTAAACCCCTTCAAATCCAAAGCCTGAGGTTTTGTTGTTGTTGTTGTTGTTGTTTTAGTTCAGAAAAATTCTCAGAAAATATTATTTGAGTTCTAAAACCACAACAGCCTGATGTATCATTTTTATATCAAGCTTTCGTTACTTCATAAAAGATGTATTATAATTTTGGGGGTGATTAGACATAACAGCATTTTATAGTCTTGAACTATGCAGCTTTAATTTGAGGCTCTTATCAAATACATGGTCTACTTGAAACTCAATGTCATTTCCATAAGAATAAATGTTAATTTATTATTTGTCTCTCATTTTAGCAAGTAAGGATTCTTCTTATTTTATTTTATTTATTTATTTTTATTGTACTTTAGGTTCTGGGGTACATGTGCAGATCACGCAGGATTCTTGTATAGGTGCACATATGGCAAGGTGGTTTGCTGCCTTCATTCCCCCCATCACCTGTATCTGGCATTTCTCCCCTCATTATCCCTCCCCACGCCCACTGTCACTCCCCTAACCCCCACCACTGACCCCAGTGTGTGATGCTCCCCTCCCTGTGTCCACGTGTTCTCATTGTTCAGCACCCACCTATGAGTGATAACATAAGTGTTTGGTTTTCTGTTCTTGTGTCAGTTTGCTGAGAATGGTGGTTTCCAGATTCATCTATGTCCCTATGAAGGACACGATCTCATCGTTTTTTATGGCTGTGTAGTATTCCATGGTATATATGTGCCACATTTTCTTTATCCAATTTATTGTTGATGGACATTTGGGTTGGTTCCAGGTCTTTGCTATTATAAACAGTGCCACAATGAACACACATGTGTACATGTCTTTATAATGGAATAATTTATAATTCTTTGGGTATATACCCAGTAATGGGATTGCTCAGTCAAATGGAATTTCTATTTCTAGGTCCTTGAGGAATCGCCACACTGTCTTCCACAATGGTTGAACTAATTTACACTCCTACCAACACTGGAAAAGTGTTCCTATTTCTCCACATCCTCTCCAGCATCTGTTGTCTCCAGATTTTTTAATCATTGCCATTCTAACTGGTGTGAGGTGGTATCTCAATGTGGTTTTGATTTGCATTTCTCTAATGATAAATGATGATGAGCATTTTCCCATGTTTGTTGGCCTCGTATATGTCTTCTTTTGTAAAGTGTCTGTTCATATCCTCTGTGCACTTTTAATGTGTTTGTTTTTTCTCATAAATCTGCTTTAGTTCTTTGTAGATTCTGGATATTAGTCCTTTGTCTGATGGGTAGATTGCAAACATTTTTTCCCATTCTGTTGGTTACCGGTTTGCTCTAATGATTGTTTCCTTTGCTGTACAGAAGCTCTGGAGTTTAATTAGGTCCCATTTGTCTATTTTGGCTCTTGTTGCCATTGCTTTTGGTGTTTCAGCCATGAAGTCCTTGCCTATGCCTATGTCCTGAATGGTTTTGCTAGGTTTTCTTCTAGGGTTTTTATGGTGTTAGGTTTTATGTTTAAGTCTTTAATCCATCTGGAGTTAATTTTAGTGTAAGGTTTCAGGAAGGGGTCCAGTTTCTGCTTTCTGCACACTGCAAGCCAGTTTTCCCAACACCATTTATTAACCAGGGACTCCTTTCCCCATTGCTTGTTTTTGTCAGGTTTGTCAAAGATCAGATGGTTGTAGATGTGTGGCATTGCCTCTGAGGCCTCTATTCTGTTCCACTGGTCTATATCTCTGTTTTGGTACCAGTACCATGCTGTTTTGATTACTGTAGCCTTGTAGTATAGTTTGAAGTCAGGTAGCATGATGTCTCCAGCTTTGTTCTTTTTGCTTAGGATTGCTTTGGCTCTTTGGGCTTTCTTTTGGTTCCATGTAAAGTTTAAGGTGGTTTTTTTCCAGTTCTGTGAAGAACGTCATTGGTAGCTTGATGGGGACGGCACTGAATCTGTACATTACTTTGGGTAGTATGACCATTTTCACGATGTTGACTCTTCCTAACCATGAGCATGGAATGTTCTTCCATCTGTTTGTGTCCTCTCTTATTTCATTGAGCAGTGGTTTGTAGTTCTCCTTGAAGAGGTCATTTACATCCTTTGTTAGTTGTATTTCTAGGTATTTTATTCTCTTTGTAGCAATCGTGAATGGGAGTTCACTTTTGATTTGGCTCTCTTTTTGTCTGTTATTAGTGTATAGAAATGCTTGTGATTTCTGTATATTTTGTATCCTGAGACTTTGCTGAATTTGCTTATCAGTTTCAGGAGATTTTGGGCTGATATGATAGGGTCTTATAAATACACAATCATGTCATCTGCAAATAGACAGAATTTGGCTTCCTCTTTTCCTAACTGAATACTCTTTATTTCTTTTTCTTGCCTGATTGCTCTGTCTAGGACTTCCAATACTCTATTGAATAGGAGTGGGGAGAGAGGGCATCCTTGTCTTGTGTCAGATTTCAAAGGGAATGCTTCCAGTTTTTGTCCCTTCAGTATGATATTGGCTGTGGGTTTGTCATAAACAGCTTTTATTATTTTGTGATACATATCATTGATACCTAGTAGAGAGGTTTTAGCATAAAGGGCTGTTGAATTTTGTCAAAGGCCTTCTCTGTATCTATTGAGATAACTACATGGTTTTTGTCTTTGCTTCTGTTTTTGTGATGGATTGTATTTATAGAGTTGCATAAGTTGAATCAGCCTTACATGCCCGGGATGAAGTCTACTTGATTGTGATGGATAAGCTTTTTGATTTGCTGTTGCATTTTTTTTTTTGCCAGAATTTTATTGAAGATTTTTGCATCAATGTTCATCATGGATATTGGCCTGAAGTTTTCTTTTTTTAGTTGAGTGTCTGCCTGGTTTTGGTATTAGGATGATGTTGGTCTCATAAAATGAGCTGGGGAGTATTCCTTCTTTTTGGATTGTTTGGAATAGTTACAGAAGGAATGGTATCAGCTCCTCTTTGTACGTCTGGTAGAATTCGGCTGTAAACCTGTCTGGAGCTGGGCTTTTTGTAGTTGGTAGGCTATTAACTGCTGCCTCAGCTTCAGCCTTGGTTATTGGTGTATTCAGGGATTCAACATCTTCCTGTAGTCTTGGGAGAGTGCAAGTGTCCAGGAATTTATCAATTTCTTCCAGATTTACTTGTTTGTGTACATAGAGTTGTTTGTAGTAATCTCTGATGGTAGTCTGTATTTCTGTGGAGTTGGTGGTAATGTCCCCTTTATTGTTTTTTATTGCATCTATTTGATTTCTGCCTCTTTTCTTTTTTATCAGTCTGGCTAGCAGTCTATCTCTTTTGTTGATCTTTTCAAAAAACCAGCTCCTGGATTTGCTTATTTTTTGAAGGGATTTTGTGTCTCTATCTCCTTCAATTCTGCTCTGATCTTGGTTATTTCGTCTTCTGCTAGCTTTTGAGTTTTTTTTATCTTGCTCCTCTAACTCTTTCAATTTTGATGATAGAGTGTCGATTTTATACCTTTCCTTGCTCCTCATGAGGGTATTTATTGCTATGAATTTCCCTCTAGACACTGCTTTAAATGTGTTCCAGAGATTCTGGTATGTTGTGTCTTCATTCTCTGTAGTTTCGAAGAATGTCTTTATCTCTGCCTTCATTTCCTTGTTTATCCAGTCTACATTCAGGAGCCAGTTGTTCATTTTCCATGAAGTTGTGCAGTTTTGAGTTAGTTTCATATCTTGAGTTCTAATTTGACTGCACTGTGGTCTGACAGACTGCTATGATTTCCATTATTTTGCATTTGCTGAGGAGTAATTTACTTCCAATTATGTGGTCGATTTTACAGTAAGTGTGATGTGGTGCTGAGAAGAATGTTTATTCTGTGGATTTGGGGTTAAGAGTTCTGTAAATGTCGATTAAGTTTGCTTGGTCCAGATCTGCATTTAAGTCCTGAATTTCCTTGTTGATTTTCCATCTCTTTGATCTGTCTAATATTGACAGTGGAGTGTTAAAGTCTCCCACTGTTATTATGTGGGAATCCAAGTCTCTTTGTAGGCCATTAAGGACTTGCTTTATGTATCTGGATGCTTCTGTACTGGGTGCATATATATTTACAATAGTTAGCTCTTCTTGTATTGATCCGTTTACCACTATGTAATGGCCTTCTCTGTCTCTTGATTTTTGTTTGTTTAAAGTCTGTTTTATCAGAGACTATGATTGCCATGCCTGCTTTTTTTTTTTTCTTTCATTCTCCATTTGCTTGGTAAATCTTCTTCATCCTTTTATTCTGAGTCTATTTGTGTCTTTGCACATGAGATGGGTCTCCTGAATACAGCACACCAATAGTTCTTGGATTTCCCCCCAATTTGCCAGTCTGTGTCTTTTGATTGGGGCATTTTGTCTGTTTACATTTAATGTTATTATTGTTATGTGTGAATCCGATCCTGCCATTTTATTACTGGTTGGTTGCTTTGCCCTTTGGTTGGATAATATCTTCATTGCATTGTTGGTCTTTACCATTTGGTTCTTTTCTGCAGTGGCTGTTACGGGTTTTTCCTTTGTGTTTACTGCTTCCCTCAGGAGCTCTTGTAGGACAGGTGTGACAAAATCTCTCAGCAATTGCTTGCCCATAAAGGATTTCATTTCTCCATCACTTATGAAGCTTAGTTTGGCTAGATATGAAATTGTGGGTTGAAAGTTCTTTTCTTTAAAACGTTGAATATTGGCCCTCACTCTCTTCTGGCTTATAGGGTTTTTGCTGAGAGATCCACTGCGAATCTGATGTGCTTCCCTTTGTGGGTGACCCGACTTTTCTCTCTGGCTGCCCTTAGTATTTTTTCCTTTGTTTCAACCCTGGTGAACCTGACGATTATGTGCCTTGGGGTTGCTCTTCTGGAGGAGTATCATTGTGGTGTTCTCTGTATTTCCTGTATTTGAATGTTGCCCTACCTTGCTAGGTTGGGGAAGTTCTCCTCGATAATATCCTGAAGAGTGTTTTCCAGCTTTAATTCATTTTCCCCATCATCGTCTAGTACACCGATCAGGCATAGATTAGGTCTTTTCACATAATCCCATATTTCTTGAAGGCTTTGTTAATTTCTTTTCACTCTTTGTTCTCGTTTATTGCCTTCTCATTTCATTTCATTGAGTTGATCCTCAATTTCTGATATCCTTTCTTCTGCTTGATCTATTTGGCTACTGAAACTTGTGTATGCTTCATGAAGTTCTTGTGCTTTGTTTTTCAGCTCCATCAAGTCATTTATGTTCTTCTCTAAGCTGGTTATTCTAGTTAGCATTTTGTCTAACAATTTTTCAAGGTTTTTAGTTTCTTTGCATTGGGATAGAACATGTTCCTTTAACTCAGAGATGTTTATTATTACCCACCTTCTGAAGCCTGCTTCTGTCAATTCATCAAATTCATTCTCCATCCTGCTTTGTTCCCTTGCTGGTGAGGAGTTGTGATCTTGTGGTAGGGGAGAGGTTTTTGATGGTTTCATTCTTCTTGCACTGGTTTCTCCCCATCTCTTGGATTTGTATAGTTTTGATCTCAGGTAGCTGACAGGGGAGGCAGCCTTTCCTTTGTCTGCCTGCAGAGGTGCTGCTGGGCTGCCACAGAGTCAGTGGAACTGCTGCGTCTTTTATTTATTCAGGAAAATTAGGCCGGCTTCTGTAATGGCGGCTTCCCTTCCCCCTGTCGAGCTTGATCGCTCCTGGTCACTCTCTAACTGATGTTCTGGGTGGGTACCTTGGGAGTGAGAGTATTTTAGGCTGCTGAACTTTGTGCAGGGTGGAACCTCCTTGCAGTTTGGGCTGCTTCCCTGCGTTCAGTTTCCCTTCTTTCTGCGGGGCCGGTAGCTCAGTCCCACCAGGTTTTTCGATTTCTTGGCTTCAGCCAGTGCTTCTGCCTAGATCTATGCTGACAGCCCGGGACCGGCAGATGGCCAAACAGGCAGCTACGGAAAGCAGCTCCCAGTGAAAGTGATGCAGAAGGAGTGGTCGCCACAATTCCAAGCGAGCTACCAGGTTCATTTTGTAGGTCTGGTCAGACAGTGGGTATAAATCAAATAGAGCAAGTTGAGGCAAGGCAGGGCACTGCCCCACCCAGGAGGTGCATGCAACCGACCGGAGGACCAGGGGATCTCCCCATCTGGGACTTCAGTTCAGATACAGCACTCCACCCAAGCCCTCTACAACCCACAGAACAGGAGATCTTCCCGGGGCTGAAAAGCTTCAGTGAGCTGCATGAACAGGGGAGAACAGCAACTTAGGCCAGGGCCAAGAATTCCTTTTAAATCGGAGTTGACATTCATCATCTTTTCTTCTAGTTATTAGGTTAGGAATATGTGCAATTTTCTATAGATGATGGATGCCCAGCATTCTTATACTCTTATCAGCCAAACACCATCACATAGCTACCACTTTTCATGAGTAAAACCAGAATGTTTTCATTTGTTTGCTGACCAGTGATCTTTATTTGTTTTGAATATTTTTACTTGAATTTTCTTAAAGATCCATGATATACATGGTGATGAATTCAGAGTTTTACTTCATTGCTCACTTGTGCTGACAGACTGACCACCTCCGAAACTGTATCACTAAAATTAGCTTGGAAATTTTCCCAGGCTAAATTCTGTCTACGTTATTTTCTACACCTTAGAATGATTTGATTAATATCAGTGCACACTTAGAAATCTTTTAAGTACAATCATTGTAATTAAAAATGCTATTTCAATAAAGTAGCATACACACAGTGAAGTTTAAATTTTTATACCCTAAGCCATCTCATAACAACCTTTCCAACAGTACTGAGTCTCCAGCAGCATAATACTCCTGGCTCAGGATTACTGTATGCCTTGGTTGTGGCACTGTTACACGTTTAAAAACTTCTTAACTTTTCTTCAGCATTTCCCAGTCCCTCCTCCCCTGAAAAACTTGAATAATAAGGATGACCTCAGTTACGGTCAATGAGTATTCTTTAACTCTTTGCATTTAAATTGGCCAACTCACACTTTAGTATGTTAAGTAATACACACGTACTTTTCTTAATAATTTACACACACACACACACACAAACACACACGCACACGACTGCATAGTTTATAGCAATGAAAAAGCTCCCATAATTTATCTTATCATAACAAATAGTGTATGTTATTCTTATGACATCATATTCGTAGTTAATACAATTTTGTATTCTGCTTCTATTCTTCAATTTTAGCAATAATATTTCATCCACTAGATACTTTTCTAATTAATTCTTTGCATTTACAAAGTCATCATTAAAACAAATTTATCAGGGTAATTTATGAGGTAATACTTACGCACCACACACATCTCTACACCCAAGTTCTGAGAAGTAGCCAAGCTCACTAAAAAGATTATGCTAGATATTGTGGAAAGGGAAGAGAGGTTAGGAGAACTTTAGTGGGCATGGAAAAGGAGGCCAAAATGTTAAGAGACTAAAGGGGTTACAGAAGTAGTGGGGACATAAGCCCTGCTCCATAGCTCTAACTCTGGATGATGGCAAGACATCAAAGGAATTCCTATCTGGCAAATCAAAGAGGCTATACAGAGTACCTCACCCTCTCCAAAGATGGCCTTTCTCAGGGAGTGGTAGAAAGACAGCAGATCTCTAAATGGTACAGGCTGGAATGGGGTCCACTGTAAACTAATGGCAGATGATTTGATGAATGTCCCTGATTCATAGGTATTAAGTTAGGCTTCAGCAACTCGGCACAATTTGGTGAAGTCAGTAGTAATAACTCAAGGTAAATTTCTACCTTCTTAGCAAATAGGTAAAGAATAGATTCAATTGATTTGGAGAAATGTAAGATATTTTTTGCACAGCTGAATACCTGGACTAAGATTCAAAACTACTAGAATAACCCATTCAGGAAAGAAAGTCTGTTTGCATATCACTTTATCCTTCTGGATAATTCTTTAGACAATTTCATGATAGCGAAACTGGTATGTCAAAGGGTAAGGATATTTTTGATGACCCTGGAGATACAGTACCAAATTTCTTACCTAAAAGTTTGCCACCATCTTCATAGTAAATTTAAATGATAGCAGTATTGCTATTTTTTTTTTTTGGTTTGTTTTCATTTTATTTTTTAATGCATTGGTTAACAAAAATAGTGCTTCCGTATTTTCTTTATTTACTTTAAAACTAAAGAGGTGAAACTATTGTTCTTACTCTTTAAATCAACTTTGATGATATGATTACTGCAAAGTGCAGCCAATTTGATGAACGAACAATTTGATTGCTCATTTTGATGAAACTACCACTACAACAGTTACAAAAGAATACTATCACCCCCATGAGTTTCTTTGCCTCTTTGCAATTCATCTATCCCTACATACTCTGCTCCAGTTAACTACTGGTCTGATTTCAAATATAGTAGCTTACATTTTCTAAAAATTTATGTATAATTCTGTATGTATTATTTTATGCTTCAGCATTTTTTTTTCTAGCTTTTGTCTTTCAGCACAGTTTTTGTTGAGGATTAGTATTTCTCTTACATAAATTACTTTAGGCCTTTTCCTCATTTATCTTCAAATAAATTTAAAAACTGTCTTTATTAAAATAAATGTATTAAAAACATCACAGAGGATTTAAACTTTTAAAAATTATATATAATTTTCATATAATTATATAATTATTTTTACTTTTATAACTTAATCCTACTAGAAGCTGCAATAAAAAAATGAAATTTAGAAAATAATTTTTACCAAATTACACTGTTTATATCTAGATAACTCAGTATTTTAACAAAGAAAATAAATACTAACTTTTCTGTCTACATTCAGTCAAAATGTGGAGTAAGACACTCCATGCATGTTAGAATTTTGTTCTTATTTTGCAAGAAGTGTTAACGTTAATTCCAACTGTTATATACTTAAATTGATGTTCTAACTTTCATTTTTACTTTATGAAATTGAATATTCAATTTATTTATTTGTAAATGTTTGAAGCTATCATATACAATGATTAAAGAAAAAGGAAGACATACATTAACTCTGAGGTGAATGTTCATCCTTAAGCAAAAATGTGTGTTTAGACTTAAAAAAACTTAACAGATCAACAATTAAACAAAAATTATCAAATGACATGTTTATATTTTATTATGATCCATAAGAATATATTTTATTAATTATTTGTATTAATGATAAAGCATATTTCACTTACGCAATTTTTAAATATAGTATCTTTTTAATCTTGAAATCAAATAGCATCTATAAATAGCACATGAATAATGATTTTCCAGATTTAATAAACTGGAAAAAATCACCATTACTTCTTAAACTCCTTTAGAAATAACATTTGATTGTGAAGATCATTGTACTTGTTCTCAAAAAAAAAATTTTTTTGCATTTTTTTCCTTAAAAAGAGGAAAAGAAAGAGAAAGGATATTCTACAGCTAACCACTGTTACACATAATGTTTCTGAATGTTTTAAGTAATCACAGCTATAACTTCCCATTCTGATATCCATAGTGATTGTACCATCTATTAATGAAGACAAGACAAAGGAAGACACTTTTATTGACCTCCCATTATTACCAGTCACTATATTCAATATTTAATCTATATTGTCTCATTTAATCCTCCTCAAACAGTCATAAAGCAGAAATATTATCTTCATCTTGCAAATGGGGAAATTGTTATTTAAAGTGGTTAAATAAGTTCTCCAAATTTACCAGGGAAATTAAAGCAACAATTTAGTTCTGCCCTCTATACAGCTAGTTACTAAATCAGTCTTCAGGTTTCTCCTCTCTACATAAACAAAACCAGTTCCTTCATCAATTCTGGACGGTCTAATCAAGTACTGTTAATCCTTCCCTCCGTATGGCTTTATTTTCCACTTTTGAAATTTCAAAACAAAACATCAAAATTCTTAAATGATGCCCAAGTTGTTTAAAATGTCAAACATTAACAAATGAAAATTCGGCCACTTACAGTTTTAAAGGGAATTCTAGGCACACAATTCTGCCTTGGGGGACCAAGATATGGGACTTAGGAGTAAGTCTGAAGGAAGAAAATGTGTGTCCCAATTGCATATCACTCTTGATTAAGAACTATTAGAAACAGAAAAAGGTCATCAGTAAGATAATTTACTCCAACCACCTAACAGTAGTTATGGCCACAAAGGGATGTTAATAAAATAAACATTTTTTTAAAGGCAGTATGCCCCTGAGACAGAAAGTATTTCCTCACCATTATAAAAGGAACTGAGACCATTATAAAGCATTAAAAGTTTGACTTCAGCACAATTAAACAAGCAACTTGATTCACTTATTTTCAGAGACTTCATTAACCTGTTAATGTTTATTCATGCCAATTCTTAGACTAAAAATAGCTAAAATTCTACTGAGACTAGTATTCTTCAAGAAGAATCAACACATTCTATTGTAAAAAGTCTATTTTGTTTCCTTTTTTGTTTCCTTGGAGGTGTTTTTCCCTTGGAGGTGGTTTATCTTCCAGTGGCTACTCTTTTAACACTTATTTTAATTTTAGGGTTACAGGCCCAGTTTGATTACACAGGTAAACTTGTGTCATGGGGGTTTGTGGTACAGATCATTGCTTCACCCAGGTACTAAGCCTAGTACCTCTTAGCTGTGTTTTCTGATCCTTTCCCTCGTCTTACCCTCCACTCTCTAAGAGGCCCGTGTGTGTTGTTCCCCTCTATGTTTCGATGTGTTCTCACAATTTAGCTGCCACCTCTAAGTGAGAACATGCAGTATTTAGTTTTTTGTTCCTGTGATAGTTTGCTAAGGATAATGGCCTTCAGCTCCATGAAAAGCCTTGCAAAGAACATAATTACATTCCTTTTCATGGCTACATAGTATTCTGTGGTGTACATGTACCACGTTTTCTTTATCCAATCTATCAAAGATGGGCATTCAGATCGATTCCATGTCTTTGCTATTGTAAATAGTGCTGCAATGAACATACACATGCATGTGTCTTTATAATAGAATGATTTATATTCCACTGGATATATACTCAGTAATGGGATTGCTGGGTTGAACGGTACTTCTGTCTTCAGGTCTCTGAAGAATCACCACGCTGTCTTCCACAACGGTTGAACTAATTTACACTCTCACTAGCAGTGTATAAACATTCCCTTTTCTCCACAACCTCGCTAGCATCTGTTAGTTTTGACTTTTTAATAGTAGTCATTCTGACTGGTGTTAGGTGGTATCTCCTTGTAGTTTTGATTTGCATTTCTCATAATAGAACGATTTATAATCCTTTGGATATATACCCAGTAATGGGATTGCTGGGTCAAATGGAATGGTTGGTGATGTTGAGCTTTTTTTCATGTGATTATTGGCCACATGTATGTCTTCTTTTGAAAAGTGTCTATTCAGGTCCTTGGCCTACTTTTTTGTGGATATTTTTATTGTAAATTTGTTTTAAGTTCTTTGTAGATGCTGGATATTAGACTGACAGCCTAATAATTTCCCACTCACAACTGCCACATACAGAAAGAACAAAATACCTAAAAATACAGGTAAGTAGGGAGGTAGAAGATCTCTACAAGGGGAACTACAAAACACTGCTCAGAGAAATCAGAGATGACACAAACAAATGAAGAAACACTCCATTCCATGCTCATGGATTGGAAGAATCAATTGTTAAAATGGTGTTATTGCCCAGAGCAATTTATGGATTTAATGGTATTCCCATTAAACTATCATTAAAATTCTTCACAGAGCTAGAAAAAACGATTTTAAAATTCATATGGAACCCAAAAAAGAGCCAGATTGGCCAAGGCAATCCAAAGCAAAAAGAACAACACTGGAGGCATCACACTACCCTATGTCAAACTATACTACAGTGCTCCAGAAACGAAAACAGCATGGTACCGGTAGAAAAACAGACACATAGGCCAATGGAACAGAACAGAAAACCCATAAATAAGACCACACACTTACAGCTATCTGACCTTCAACAAACCTGATAAAAACAAGCAGCAAGGCAAGGATTTCCTATTCAATAAATGGTGCTGGGAGAACTGGCTAGCCATACGCAGAAGACTGAAACTGGACCCCTACCTTACACCACATACAAACATTAACTCAAGGGGGTTTAAAGACTTACATGTAAAACCACAATCATGAAAACCTTAGAAGAAAACCTACTCAATACCATTCAGGACACAGACACAGGTAAAGATTTCATGAAGACACTGAAAGCAATCGCAACAAAAGCAAATATTGACAAATGGGATGTAATTAACCTAAAGAGCTTCTGACAGCAAAAGAAACTGTTAACAGAATGAACAACCAGTAGAATGGGAGAAAATTTTTGCTAACTATGCATCTGGCAAAGGACTAATACAAAGATTTTCTACCCAAAGTACTAATATCAGATACTGATTTTTAATCAACTTTTTCATTCATCCCATTCACTCAATCTCTGTCTCTCTCTCCCTTTCTCTTTCCATCTTTCTCTCTTCCCTAATAGAATTTTAAATTAGTTTTTATTAAAAAAAATTGAAATGTTGCATAATAATGGTGAATGCTTATAAGGTAAGAGGTGCTATACTAAATCCTCTATGTACAGAATCTCATTTAATCCTCACAAAAACCTCATGACATAGGTATTGCTATATCCCCTATGCTGTAGTGGTTGAACAGCTTTTATGCTTTATTCAAATTCTTCATGTTTGAGAATCTAAAGTGTTTAACTGTCTTTAGAATTTATTTCAGATCAATTAGATACAAAATGTCAGGGTATGTGCATTAAATCTAAAGCTGAAAATTTGTTTATTCATTACATAAGTCAGAGTCATAAAATGGCATGCTCTTTATATGAAATCATAGCAAACTACAATAAAAATATATTAATTATACCTCATCACCTCTTCCCATGACTGAGAACAGTACATGATTTGAGCATTAGTGGTTTCAAATAAAAGCAAAAATTTAAGCATATCAGAAATATTTATGTATTTTGCCATTTGTAAAAAGTTATCTATTTGAGAAATAAGATTGTATTCAATTTACTGCTCTACTGTTATACTAGATCTCAATCAAGTAAGAATAGCCCCTGGGAACACAGGGCATATTTATTTGTATTAGGACTTGAATGTGCAAATTATTGCTCTAAAATAATGAGAAATGAACTGACCACCAGATCATCTCATAACAATTCCTCTAAGTAAAAAGAAAAATACAGAAACAGACAGAAACAGAGATTGTGAACTCTGTGAGGAATAAGCTTTGGCATTTTACTTTCCTATGTAATGTACTCAAATGCAAAATATTGCTTCCATTAAAATGCATAAAAATCAATTTCAGAGTATGAAGTGTAAATGTTGCAGCAGATTCATTCTGCTAATCTTATGGATGAGTCTTTACTCAGGGTGATATTTGTCTTTATGCATAATTGAATTTTATAATTCTTCTGCAGACAAAATGAGTTTTTATTTGAGGATTTTTATCTAAATGAATATAAACAGAAAATAGTTTTTAAAGAAATATTGTAAAATAGTAAAAAAAAAAATCTAACATTTTACTTCTAAAAGTCAAATACTCTAAAGTTGAAAACATATTTTCCCTGATAATAGTTTTTAGTCTTGTTTGCTAATATTATATGTAACGCATCACTAAGTAAATATATATAGTAGCAAAATAAGAACATGGAAAAAAATTTAGAAGGTAAATTATAAAGATAAAAATAAATCAGAATAAAGTACTTGAAATTGAAATAATATTCTGGTTAGGGACAACCCCTCATGAGAAATAAATTCAAATTTGAAAAAGATACATGAAGACAAAACAAAATTACAATGTAAATTAAAACACTTTAAATTATTCCATAGAAAACACTTTTAAACATTCAAAATAACTAGAAATTAAACACTGTAAAAAGTATCAAATGCTTGACACAATTTAACCTCACATCACTTGAGAGTACAAATGACCAACTACTAATAAAATAAAAACAGAAAACAGAAAAGGTACAATTTGTTTTCATATAAAATCTCCATTTTACTTGAGATATTCACTGTGTTGCATTAGGCTATAAAATGCTACTGATATTAAATGTTGAATCGGAATTATCCCACAGCCTAGAAATTTTAATAAAAGTCCAAGTTGAAATTAATTATTTCTAGAAATCTAAACTCCTAATTCCCAAAGTTTAACAATTGGGTCCATCTAACTCAAGGAATATTTTATCAGGATTTGCCAGTTTTAATGGCCCCAGGCAACACAGCAAATTGAGCAATGAGAGAAAATGGCCTTTGGAGCAATGTGAAGTGAGATTTGGTCCAAAGAATCCCTCGCAAATTCAGGCTTGCCTAAAAGGTCCCCTTTATTTATTAAATCATATCTATTCCCTCTTCTAAACTGTTAGTGAGGCATTAGATCCAGAGATACTTTATTGCTGCACAAGCATCAAAGCAATGATCAACAGAGAGATGGAGGTGTTAAGATAAAGAACTCTCGTAAGTAGCTTGTCCTTCTATTTGATGAAGCAGGTATATGAATTACTCTTGGGCATGATGGATGTAAATAATGCTGCTGTGCTCAAGCTGGCCGGCTAATACTCATCCAAGCAGAAAACAAAGAAAATGTATGCTAGAATCAGTCTCTGTGGATTTTGATGAAGAATAAAGTGATTAAATAAGTCGACTTGAATCTTGACCTGCCTCTTCAGTGATCCAAGAAGCGAAACAGCTCTTACATAATTCTCAAAAGGAAGTACAAAGAGACCATATGGAAGTATAGGAATGAGGAGGCCAGCCATGCAGAGGACATCTGGAGTAAGTGTCAGCCTGAGAAGCAACAACACCCAAGGAAAGAAGACTGCAATCTGATTGAGCCAATCAAGAAGTCACATCACAGATGGAGCTGGTATCTAGAAGCGGGAGTGAAAAGAGACGTCTTGAAGTCCACCCACAACCTAATACTCTTAAAGCTGTAAGAGCTGTCATTACAGATGGTAAATGTAGAAAAACCTTTGAGTATAATTTTAAAATGAATAAACAATGAAATAAACGAATAACTCAAATAGATGATAAGTTACAGCATTTGTCCAAATAAGAGTCACAGAAGATGAGAAGATGCAACCTAGTGAGAAAAAGGGGAGAAGTCGGATTTTAATATACCTGGGGTAATTACTGAAAAAAAATGATAATCTGTTTAAATAATGACATGTTGTAATTCCTCAAGACACCAGTTGCCAAATTCAGTTGTATACTTAATAATATTGTGTTGTGTTTTATTTGGATAACACCATAGATCACAAACCTCAGGTGCCTACCTTTGTGAAATGGCACATTCAGAAATAGTTATGCCCATAAACCGGTATTAGAAGAAAGCATATATTCAACACATGTTTTCGCAATGCTTCATCGTATGTGCCAAGCAGAGCTCTGATTGTATATAATTTCAGTGATGAGTGAACAGAGTCAGACATGTACCGTAGAGTTATCACACACTGATTAAACAGTAGTCGAGGGAGAATTCTCGGAGGAATTGATATTAGAAATACCACCCGAATGATGAAAAGACATTGGCCATGTGATGATCTGAGTGGCAAGGGATAAGACGCAGTGATACAGACTAATTTGTGTCCCCAAAATGCATAGGTTGAAACTCTAACCCCCAATGTGACATAGTTTGAGACAGGGCCTTTACAAAGGTTATGAAGATTAAATTGGGTTGTAAGGCACAGGCCTGATAAGAGGAAGAAACATGACAGGCGCACAAGCACAAAGGAAAAACCATGTGAGGACATAGCAAGAATGTGGCCTTCTGCCACTGAGGAAGAGCATCCCCACCAGAAACGAACCCTCCCATAACCCTCATCTTTGACTTTCCACCTCCAGAAAGGTGCAAAAATACATCTCTGTGGCATTCTGTTACGGCAGCCCTAGAAGACTTAAACAGAAGGGGAGATATTTAAGACAGAGGAAGCAATAAATGCAAAGGCCCTAAAGGAAGAAATTTCGAGAGTTCTAAACAATGAGTGATGTAACAGTGCAGTCACAGGAAGTGAGGCCAATGTTGGAGGTGAAGGTGTACGGGCAGGCAAGGGCTAGATCCTGGAAGGAAAACAGGTCATACTGAGCCAGGACTGCAAGTTTAGAGATTATTTTAAAGACAACACAAAGTAAAAGAGAGAGAAAAGATGCGACCAGCTGCTCCTTGGAGAATGGATAGTTGGAGCACAATGTGGAACTGTTAGGCTGTACAGTCCAAGTTTGACCTATGAAATTAATAGTGATCAAGGGTAAGGAACAGATTTGAGGTACATTTTGAAGGTAGGGCCTGTACAACTTGCTGATGAATTGATGAGAAAGTAGTGTCACTTACCTGTTTGACCACTCTGGCTGCAAGTCTTTTCATTCTACGAGTAACACAGGAACCACAATATTTAGATATTTATGCTGAAGGTTTTTCATAAGTTGTAATTCATTAAAATGAAGAAAACACTATCAACAATGATTTAACCCATTTATGCCAGAGGTGGACATTTTTTTTTTTAATCAGACCTTGGCAATGACCTTGAGCAGTAGGAAATAAATAACTCCCATAAGCTTAGTGTTCCAATAATGAACATTAGGAATAATGGGTAAAGAATAGATTCTTAAGGGAAATTTATAAAAATTACATAAAAACAATGCAAAAAGTAAACCTAAAGGTGAGTCTATATTTTGCGATCCCCTTTAGCCAGTAAATTTTTATCCACAAGGCTAGGAGAAGTTACTGTACTGGACCAGTGGACTCTCTTCCTGTGAAACCATTTTTGGGCAACCCACAGAGACTGTGCTCCAGTCTGGATAAGAGGATTTATCACGTCATGACCCCAATTTCTGGCCATACAACTACAATTCATAGTTTTCTATTCTTGTTAGCATTGTGATAGCTCTGCTCTCCATCCTGCATTTTCTTGACTCTTTATCTGTGCTCCAACAGACCTAGGTACTCTGCAGGTCCACTTCCATATTTTGTAAACTGGACTGCCCTAGAAATATTATTTTTCTAACTTATCCAGAGTTACATGATATGTTGTCCTGTTACTTCACTACAATGACCTGACCTGTGAACTTTCTGCATACATTATTCATCTTATTATTGTCAGTGGATCCAGATATATCTATATTTTTCATCTCTCTCATGTCTTCTGGGGTTTGCTGCGGTCATCTAATCTAGCCTGTGCATGGCAGGGTAACTGCTTCAGTCTCTAGATCTTGGCTGGCTTTGATCCTCACTGCAGTTTGGGGCTCAGCCTGCAGCAGTAGATACCAGGAAGGCTCATGGTGTTGACAGAGGGATGATAAAGCAAGCAAAAGCAAGCTGGGCTACTTGAGGCATAGCCTCAGAACCGGCACACTCACTTAGACTCACTTTCTATTGGCTCAAACAAACCTATTGCTAAGGCCAAAGTCAAGGAATCTGGAAAGGCATGTGTGCTTTAGTGGAAAGAACTTCAAAGTTACATGGGAAAAGCACGAATACAAGGAGGAATAAAAAAACGGGCCAGTGATTCCAATGATGACACCTACATATGAACATTACACACTAATCATAACAGACAGACATGGAAAAGCAACGAATACAATAACCATGTATATGGCTTTATATACACATAACACACACATACACATTGTGTGTATATACATGTCCTCTAGTTTATTAAAAATCTGATAAATCAAACCTGTTCTATCAGGACTTCTGGCCACAGGGGTATAGCAGACAATAAATATATACTCACTGGTGAAACAACTAAAAAATGAGAGAAACATGTAATTACCAAGAGAAAGGAATAAAATGAAATTAGCCTCAATATAGCTCCAACTTGCACTTAAAGAAAGTGTCCAGGATACAACACAGTGAGGGAGAACCAAGGAAGAGACAGAAAGTCCTCTTGTGTTAAGAAAACATAGCTGGAGTCACAGCTCCAGCCATGAACTGAAAGAGTTCACAGGAGATAGATTACTAGAAAGGAAAGTGATGGCAAAAGAGAAAAACTGAATTTGTAGAGTGCCTCCCGAATACTTGACCAACTGATGATTAGCACATATGTGTGAAAAAGTTACCCAAGACCAGAGTAAGAAGCATCCAAAAGATTAGAAAATTCTTGTATCAACACTAAGAAAAATGATCAGAGCATTAATAATCTCTGAAAGAACCTAAAACAGTAAAAATGCATGCAAATAGAGACCCAAAATAAATAGGAGACAGAAAAATATAGGTAAGAAATTCCAAATTCTATCAGGTAAATTTAGCAAAGAAATGGAAATAATTTAAAAGAGTCAAGCAGAAAGTTTGGAGCTGAAAAATGTGATGGACAGATGAAGAATGCATCAGAGTCCATGTAGCAGACTTAATCATGCAGAAGGATTAGAAAGCTTGAAGGTAGCCTATTTGACAATACACAGAGGAGACAAAAAAAAAAAAAAAACAATAAAAAACAGTAGAGCATGCCTACAGCATCTAGAAAATAGCCTCAAAAACAGATCTAAGAGTTATTTGCCTTAAAAAAGAGGAAGAGAAAAAGACTGGCATAGAAAGTGTATTCAAAGAGATAACAACAAAGAACATCCCAACCTGAAAAAGATGTCAATATCCAAATACAAGAAGATTATAGAATGCCAAGCAGATTTAACCCAAAGATGACTATCTAAAGGAATTTAATAACTGAACTCCCCAAATCAAGAATAAAGGATCCTAAAATCAGCAAGAGAAAAGAAACAAATAACATGTAATGGAGCTCCAGTACATTCAGCAGCATGAACACTCCCTTAACCACCCTAAATGGTGTCTGAGGAGGTCACCTGCCCCATAAGTCCACTGGCTGTCAGTCAAGTTCAGCCCCAGATTCACTTAGAAGTTTCAGTCACGGGGGCCTACATTGCTTTTCTCGTTTATTTAGGGCCCCCAAGCACTTTAGCCTGTGGTGGTGAGGCTTGCCAGAACTCAATTTTTGACTGCTGGGATGGACAATTCCCTTTTGGCTAAGTCTGATTTAAATACTCCTTCTGAGGGTGGGCAACAGCTGAGATCAGCTTGGGTTTGCTTTCTGCCATTCCAAAGCACGACTGAGTTCAATGCAGTGTCTCACAATTACTGTACTGCCCCTCTCCCAGGCATGGAGATTCTCACTTTGAGCCACACAGCCACTTCCAGTGGATGGGAAATGTGTGGCATCAGCAAATTAGGACAATTTCCCACCCTCTTCCAGGGTCTCTTTCGGTGATATGAAACTAAGTCTAGGTACTGTGAATTCTCACCTGATTTTTGGTTCTTATGAAGATGCTTATTTTGGTTGCTAAACTGGTGTCCTTGTGGTGGTAGTGGTACGATCAAAGGCTACTATTTGGCCATCCTGCCCTGCTCCTCCATAAATGTTCTCAACAGATATATTTGTAACAGCCCAAACAAGATACTACCAAAATGTCCATCAGCAAATGCATGGATAAACAACTAGTGGTATATCCAAACAATGTTTAATACTCAGCAATAAAAGTAATGAGCTACTGATACACTCACTTATATGAATGCCAAAAAGAGTGAACACTGCAGAATGCCTGTGATAATTCTAGAAAATGTTACCCAACATAAAGAGACAAGTGTGTAGAGCCATAGTTATTGGCTGTAGTAAGGGAGAGGAGGGAGGAATTACATAGGTGCATGAGGAAACATTTGGGAATGACAGACATGCCTATTGTCTTAGTTGTGATGATGGGTTCACAGCTCTAGACATGTGTCAAAACTTACCAAATTGCACACTTTAATGTACAGTTTGTCATTATATTCAACAGAGCTATTATAAATAAGTCTCATTGTGTCTCTAAATTTTAACTGAATATTTATACATTTTATTTTAAAGTAGATAAATATTTTATAATGTAAGTAACTATTTATTGTTAGAATTTTTCATATCTAATTTACTTTTTTCCTAAATTGGAACATTCACATTATTATAATTAAATTTAACAAAGGATCCTAAAAGCAGCAAGAATTTTAGGGGGGAAATTTAAAGTAGCGATTCTGTTGAAATTTTTGAAATTCAGAGAAAAAGCTTTCAATCATTGCCAAAGATTCAGTTATTTTTCAGTAAAACTCAGAAGTGTTGATTGTATTGCTGGAAGATACATTGATTGTCTAAACTCATTGTGAGAAGCTTGTAGAATTTAACTTCTATATAAATAACTATCTGAATATACAAAGTATCAAACAAAAAATGCCTACAGCCAATACGTACAGGAAGTTGCTTTAGTAAGGCACGTCTCTTCAATGTTTCATTCACTAACTTAGGGATTTTCTTTTTATATTATATCTATATTATATATACATAGATATATAATATTTATATTATATATAGATAGATATATATTTATATTATATATAGATAGATATATATTTATATTATATATAGATAGATATATAATATTTATATTATATAGATATAATATCTATCTATATATTATATAGAGATATATAATATATATCTATATTATATATAGAGATATATAAATCCATATATATTATATATATATATATAATATCTCTATATATTATACATATATATATATATTTTTTTTTTGAGACATAGTTTCACTCTTGTTGCTCAGACTGGAATGCAATGGTACTGTCTCGGCTCTCTGCAACCTCCACCAACCGAGTTCAAGCAATTCTCTTGCCTCAGTCTCCCAAGTAGCTGGGATTACAGCCACTCACCACCATGCCCAGCTAATTCTGTATTTTTAGTAGAGACGGGGTTTCTCCATGTTGGTAAGGCTGGTCTTGAACTCCCAACCTTAGGTGATCCACCTGCCTCGGCCTCCCAAAGTGCTGGGACTACAGGCTTGAGCCACCGCAGCTGGCCAATGAAGCTATTGATTTTTTTTTTCAGGATGAACAAACTACAAGTTAGCCAAATGGTGCAAGCAAACAAGAAAAGACAATAAACAGCCAATGCAATTCTAAAATGGAATGTAAACGCACTGACTTTCCTTAAATGTCTTCTTGTAGCTACAAACATCACAATCCAGAGATCTTCAATTATTAGTGAAGTTTTTGTCTCTAATTTTTAAATAAATTATCTGTTTCTGAGCACCCAGTGAACTTGATAATGCTCTCAGAGTCTGGGAGTCTTGTCAAATATGTGGGGAGCTGTGTCTTCCAGGAGTGGAATCACGCTCTCCAGCACTGTTCTCACCAGCAGTGTCCACTCGTCTGTTGATCTGCTGCCATTCTGTTGTATTTGGGTTTTAACGTAGCCCTTTTGATTATCATTCAGAGCTAACGGCCTTTCCCAAACATCACTTATTTTAATTAATCATATACATATATTCTTTTCAATATTAAAACTGGAGATGGGAATAGTTTTAATGGGTTTTTCCCCTTACCACACTTACTCTTTTATTCTGAAAGCATATTTAGTCTGACATCGAATTGATAGTCCAGACATGGCCTCATAATTTTCCTGTATTAAAAAGAGAAACTGGCTGTAACCCAAACACTCCTGGATCTTTCTGGAAAAGGAAACACACGCGTATGTTTCTAGGGTAACATTTCACTACTGCTTATAGGCCCTGCTTAATGACAGAGCTGGATAAGATCATTTTAAGTTGTTACCTTATACTGATTTTACCAACTGAACTTCTATTTCCCTTGCTTTTTCTTATAGTATAAAGTTTCATAAACTAGTGATATTTTCTTCTACAATACTTTATTGTATGTTACTTCTTTTTTAACATGAGCCTTTACTCCTGATTTCAATTTATAATTTTCTATGACAATGAAGTGAAATTTGATCAAGACAATGATTTTGGTAATTATTTTCTTCTCAAATGATAAAACTTTTGTCAATAATTTTCAGTTTAATTTACTTGTTTATGGAGGGTTCATTAAAGCTACTAAAGGCATCATTTCAATTAGAATTAAGACTTTTATCTAGCTTATGAATATACAAGACAAACCTTGATATGCTAATCTTCTGGGAAAAGAGTCTGTCACAGCAAAATTAAGACTTTTTTTTTCATGAAATACGACTATTCCATGGCCATCAGACAGCAAAAATAAATAGACACGCATTGTTACCATGTTAAGGAAAATTATCTCAAAAAAAGAATTTCTGATCCTTTAGGATTTCTTAAATACTTTGATCATCATCCCTTTGAAGTAATATTCATTTAAAGAAACATTCCACATGCAATGCTGAACTCTTCAATGTTTCATTAGTATGTACAGAATTATTATATGATCTATTTTGCATTCACAGGCAGCTCATTAAATTCTGCAAGCATTGCTAATTTATGTTTCAACAGAACAGTCCCTTCCTAAGAATGCCAAGTATACACATAAGAAGGAACTTTAACGGAAGAAGAGATGTATTAAGCAATAATTTCCTCCATTTCCTCCAAACAAGTTTTGCATATTTATACCATGGCAGAAAGAGTAAAGGAAAGGAAAGGGAAAGGGAAAGAGGAAAAAGGAAAAGGAAAAGAGAAACGAGAAAGTAGGTAGGGAGGGAAGGAGGTAAGCAGGTGAAGGGGTGAAGGGAGAGAGGAAAGAAAGGGAGAAATAAGGAAGGGAGGGAGGGAGGGAGAAAGGAAGGAAGGAAGGAAGGAAGAAGGAAGGAAGAAGGAAGGAAGGAAGGAGGAAGGAAGGAAGGAAGGAAGGAAGGAGGAAGGAAGGAAGGAAGGAGGAAGGAAGGAAGGAAGGAGGAAGGAAGGAAGGAAGGAAGGAAGAAGGAAGGAAGGAAGGAAGGAAGAAGGAAGGAAGGAAGGAAGAAGGAAGGAAGGAAGGAAGAAGGAAGGAAGGAAGGAGGAAGGAAGGAAGGAAGGAGGAAGGAAAGAAGGAAGGAAGGAAGAAGGAAGGAAGGAAGGAAGGATCGAAGGAAGGAAGGAAGGAAGAAGGAAGGAAGGAAGGAAGAAGGAAGGAAGGAAGGAAGGAAGGATCGAAGGAAGGAAGGAAGGAAGAAGGAAGGAAGGAAGGAAGGAAGAAGGAAGGAAGGAAGGAAGGAGGAAGGAAGGAGGAAGGAAGGAAGGAAGGAGGAAGGAAGGAAGGAAGGAGGAAGGAAGGAAGGAAGGAAGGAAGGAAGGAAGGAAGGAAGAAGGAAAGAAGGAAGGAAGGAAGAAGGAAGGAGGGAGGGAGGGAGGAAGGAAGGAAGGAAGGAAGAAGGAAGGAAGGAAGGAAGGAAGAAGGAAGGAAGGAAGGAAGAAGGAAAGAAGGAAGGAAGGAAGGAAGAAGGAAGGAGGGAGGGAGGGAGGGAGGAAGGAAGGAAGGAAGAAGGGAGGAAGGAAGGAAGAAGGAAGGAAGGAAGGAGGGAGGGAGGGAGGGAGGGAGGAAGGAAGGAAGGAAGGAAGGAAGGAGGGAGGGAGGGAGGGAGGGAGGGAGGAAGGAAGGAAGGAAGGAAGGAAGGAGGGAGGGAGGGAGGGAGGGAGGAAGGAAGGAAGGAAGGAAGGAGGGAGGGAGGAAGGAAGGAAGGAAGGAAAGAAGGAAGGAAGGCAGGCAGCCAGGCAGGCAGGAAGGCCTTCCGGCCGGCTTCCATGTGAGTGTCCATCCCTTGATGTAAGCAATAGCACAATTATAAATAGTACTGTTCCAAGGACTTGTGTATTGTTTGACAGAGACGGTGATAATTAACGGCAATTCATGGCTCCTCAGGATGTAGTGGGTATGCAGTAAATGTTTGTTATGCCTCCATCACACCTTACTAAACACATATCTGGCACTGCTAAAAGCATGATATAATGCAGGTGTAGGGAGAAAATAATGAGAATCTACTGGAAATTTAGTCTATGATTCCCAGAAATTTTTTTTATCATTTCTAAGTAAAATATAATTTAAATTTATCATGTGATGCTGTGTATACTTTTACACAAAGATTATAAACCATTAACTCATACTTTTTATAACAAATGCATTTATGTAAGACCTCAAGCTGTAACAATCCTAGAAGAAAACCTAAGAAATAAAATTCTGGATACTGGGCTTGGGAAAGGATTTATGACTAAGTCCTCAAAAGCGATTGCAATGAAAACAAAAACTGACAAGTGAGGCCTAATTAAACTAAGGAGCTTCTACACAGCAAAAGAAATCATTAATAGATAAAGAGACAACCTACAGAATGGGAGAGTATATTTGTAAGCTATGCATCTTAAAATGGTCTAATATTCAGAATCTGTAAAGAACTAAAACAATTAAACAAGCAAAAATAAACAAATCCATTATAAAGTGGGCAAATATAGCAGATACTTCTTAAAGGACACATAAGTAGGCAGCAAACATATGAAAAAATGTTCCACATCGCTAATCATGAGAGAAATGCAAATCAAAACAGTAACAAGATACCATTTGAAATCAATCAAAAGGTCTATTATTAAAAAGTCAAAAACACACGAAGTCCAGTGTGGTGGCTCATACCTGTAATCCCAGAATTTTGAGAGGCTGAGGTGGGCAGATTGCTTAAGTGCAGGAGTTTGAGACCAGCCTGGGAAACATGACAGATCCCAGGTTATTAAAAAATACATGTATTTATATATATGTTTATATATAAACACATGCATATATGCATATAAAACTAATTATGTATGTATGTATATGCATAATTAGTTGGGCATGGTGGCACACAACTGTAGTTCCAGCTACCACAGAGGCTGAATGGGAGGATTATCTGAGCACAGAGCTGGGGAGGTCAAGGCTACTGTGAGCCATCATCATGTCAATGCACTCCAGCCTGGGTGACAGAGTGAGATCCTGTCTCAAAAAAAAAAAAAAAAAAAAAATTGCAAAAACAGATGCTGGTGATGCTGCAGAGGGAAAACTTAAATACTGTTGGTGGGAATGTAAATTAGTTCAGCCACTGTAGATACCATTTGACCCAACAATCCCATTACTGGGTATATATATACATATATATGTATGTATTTAAATCAATCGCTCTACCAAAAAGGCATACACTTATATATTCATCACAGCATGATTCACAATATCAAACACACTGAATCAACGTAGGTGCCCACCAATTGTGTGGTAAAGAAAAGATGGTATATATGTACCATGGAATACTATATAGCCACAAAAAGAAAGAAATAATGTCCTTTGCTGCAACCTGGGTAAGGCAGAAAGCCATTATCCCAAGGAAATTAATGCAAAAACAGAAAAGCGAATAGCATATGTCCTCACTTATAAGTGAGAGTTAAATATTGGGTACTCATGGACATAAAGATGGCAACAATAGATCCTGGAGACTACTAGAGCATAGAGGTCAGGGGATAAGGGTTGAAAAACTATTGAGTACTATGTTCATTATCGGAGTGACGGGGTCATTTGTATCACAAACCTTAGTGTCAAACAATACTCCCACGAAACGAACCTGTACATGTATCCCTTGAATCTAAAATAAAAGTTGCAAAAGAAATAAAAGTTTAAAAAATCACAAATACATTTTTGGTGTCTGTCATGGCAGCTAGTCTAAATGTTGTAGAATGAGAGAATTACCTAGTATTCAAAAGAGTCCCTGAGAAATGTCTCCTAGTGTAACCAGTACAGCCAGTTTACTAGCTTACTCTAAAGACAACCCCTCCTTTGTTTGTCTCCTGATACACGTATATCTAACTACCTGTTTGCTTTACATTTCCAAAGGCGAACTGTACAAAAATCCAGACATGAGGTAGAGATGGCAGTTCCAACCTTCTCCCTTTCAAGATAAAATACTTGGGCAGTTAATCCCTAACCTGACCCCTACTGAGATGATACCAACCAGGTCTCTGGATAGTCTGTTACTCAGACTGGCCAGTGGAAAACAACAAGCAGACCGTGCATGTACACTAGTGTGCACTTTCCATGTAACCCTTCCCCTTAAAACCCCTTTACCCAGCCTGGGAATTTAAGATGCCTCTTTGAGACTTGAGTCTGGCTGTCTCCCAAGGAGACACTTTAATAAAGCTCCTTTCCTTCCATGAAACCTTACTTCTTATGTGTCTGTCTTTTCAGGTGGCATGCAGCCAAAACTTAGTTTGGTTACAAGTCAGTAGCAGGCACTGGACTAACACTTCTTTATGAAAATACACACACACACACACACACACACACACACACACACACACACTCCCTACATACACATCCCTACATTTTTTACTAACATAATCTCTTCTCTATTTCTGCATTTAATAAAAAATAAATTCTGCTTCTTAACTCAGTATGAAATCCTCTATTGGATGCTTTTGAATGTATAGGGGATCCTTAGCATAGATGCTTTAACAAATGACTCAATAAAAAGATGACTACCTTTTGAGGAAAATATTTCCAGTAGAGGTTTTATTCTACATTTAATTACAGAAATGCTACACACTAATATATGGCTAAAAAATAACAAGTTTGATAACTTTATATTTCCCAATATGCATTAATTTGCCTATAGGGCAGAGGTATGCAAATATTATCCTTAAATGACTAGACAGCAAATATTTTAAGCTTTGTAGGCCATATGGTGTCTAACACAGCTACTCAACCCTGTTACTATAGCTTGAAATCAGACACAGACAATATGCAAATGAATGGACTTGGCTATATTCCAAAACACTTTACAAAAATGGGTTGGGTGTGGCAATCAGGCTATGGTCTGCCAATTCTTGCTATAGTTATTACATGATATTACAAATAATCTAGAATTTCACTTTGATTGACCGACCCAAAACCCATATTTAATACCAACATAATGCCTTAAGCAGAGTGGTGCAGCAGCCTACCTGAGAGCCACAAGGGGAAGGGGACTCATGGATCGCAAGATCCCACTCAGGAACTCATGCCACCCAAGCCTACTGTCCCAACCCTGGAATGTGCAGATTCTTACAGCTGCTTGGCTGGAATCTGCTTAAGCCTACCAAACACCTGTAGGGAGGGGCGCCCAGTACCAGCTGCAGCTGCCTGCTGCCTGCTGTCTAAGCCGTTTGAGCTCCTTTGGAGAGGGGCAGCAAGCAGCATTGGGACTGGTAGCTGCCTAATATGCTAAGATCCCTGGGTGGCGGAAGGGTGGCACCTATTGCTATAGCTCCAGGCTGCTCTTTTCTTCTGCCAGAGCCAGGGAGGCTGGACGGCTTGGTCCCAAGACTTGTCCCCATAGCCCAACACACTGGCTATGGTAGTCTACAGGTCTAACCCAGACCCATCCTTCCTCAGTGAGCAGGACGTCCCTGAAGGATCTCCAATAACTCTAGCCAGAGGATCAGGGACAGAATTTGGATCTCCCTGATCCTGAGCCCCGAGAGGGAGGGGTGGCCACCTTCTCTGGGGCAGCCCAGACTAGCAGGTTTCCCTCCAGCAAAACACACCCTCTCCACCAAGGGACAAAGTGCTTGATTAAACAGGTCCTGCTCCCCGTGTCACCGAACTGGGTGAGACCCTTCAATGGGAGTTGACAGACAACCTATATAGGAGTTCTCCTAATGACATCAAGTTGGTGTCCTTCGAGGTCAGAAGTCCCAGAAGAAGGAAGAGGAACCCATCTTTGCTGCTCTCCAGCCTCCCTGAGTGATATCTCCAGGCATGGGAGTGAATCACATGAATAAGGCCTGAAGTGAACCCCCAGCAAACTGCAGCAGCACTACAGAAGGATTTGACTACTGAAAGAAAAACAAATGAGCAGGAAGTGACAACAGCATCAACAACAACAACACAAAGGCCCCCATAAAAATCCTGTCCAAAAGTCAGCAGCCTCAAAAACTCAAACAAGAAAAACTTACAAAGATGAGAATCAATGAAAAAATGCTGAAAACCCAAAGGCCAGAGTGCCTCTGCTCAAACAAATGGTTACAATGTCTCTCCATCAAGGGCACAGAAGTGGATGTACGATAAGATGGACAAATTGAGAGAAGCAGGCTTCAGAAGATAAATACCATGGATCGGAAGATCCCACTCAGGAACTCATGCCACCCAAGCCTACTATGATGAGGTAAAGGAGCATGTTCTAACCCAAAGCAAAGAAGCTAAGAACCTTGATAACAGGTTAAAGGAACAGCTAACTGGAGTAACTGGTTTATGTACCTGGAACACAAACAACCTGAAGGGGCTGAAAAACACAGCCTGAGAATTTCGTGAAGCATACACAAGTATCAAAAGCCAAATCGACCAAGTGGAAGAAAAGTTATCAGAGTTTAAGACCACCTTACTGAAATAAGACATGCAGACAAAAATAGAGAAAAAGGATGAAAAGAAATGAACAAAGCCTCTAAGAAATATGTGACTTCATAAAAAGACAAAACCTATGATTGATTGGAGTACCTGAAGGAGATGGAGAATGGAAATAAGTCGGAAAACACAATTCAGGATATAATCCACAAGAACTTCCCAAACATAGCAAGACAGACCAACATGCAAATTCAAGAAATACAGAGAATACCATAAGATACTCAACAAGAAGATCAACCCCAAGACATGTAATCATCAGATTCTTCAAGGTCAAAATGGAAGGAAAAACTGTTAAGGGCAGCCAGAGAGAAAGGCCAAGTCATCTACAAAGGGAAACCCATCAGACTAACAGCAGACCTCTCAGCAGAAACTCTACAAGAAAGGAGACAGTGGAGGGGCCAATATTCAACCTTCTTAAAGAAAAGAAATTTCCAATCAAGAATTTTATATCCAGCAAAACTAAGTTTCTAAAGTGAAGGATAAATAAAATCCTTTACAGATAAGCAAATGCTCAGGGACTTTGTTACTACCAACCTTCCCTGCAAGTGGTCCTGTAAGAAGCACTAAATAAGGAAAGGAAAAACCGGAACCAGCCACTGCAAAAACACACCAAAATATAAAGACCAATGACACTGTGAAGAACTGCATCAACTAGTGTGCAAAATAACCAAATAGCATCATGATGGCAGGGTAAAATTCACATAAACAATACTAGCCTTAAATGTAAATAGGCTAAATGCCCCAGTTAAAAGACACAGACTAGCAATTTGGATAGGGAGTCAAGACCCATTGGTGTGTTGTATTCAGGAGACCCATCTTAGGTGCAAAGACATACACCTAGGCTCAAAATAAAGAAAAGGATAAAAATTTACCAAGCCAATGGAAAGCAAAAAAAGAAGGGATTGCAATTCTAGTCTCTGATAAAACAGACTTTAAACCAAAAAAGATCAAAAAAGATAAAGAAGGGCATTAGTTAATGGTAAAGGCAACAACTCAACAAGAAGAGCTAACTATTCTGAATATATATCTAAACAATACAGGAGGAAACAGATTCATAAAACAAGTTCTTAGACACCTACAAAGAGATTTACACTCCCACACAATAATAGTGACAACTTTAACACTCCACTGTCAGTAGCAGAAAGATAAACAAGACAGAAGTTAACAAGAATATTTAGGACTTGAACTCAGCTCTGGATCAAGTGGACCTAACAGACATCTACAGAACTCTCCACCCCCAAACAACAGAAAATACATTCCTCTCAGTGCCACATGGAACTTATTCTAAAATTGATCATATAATTGGAAGTAAAACACTCCTTAGCAAATGCAAAAGAACTGAAATCATAACAAACAATCACTCAGATCACAGTGCAATCAAATTAGAATGCAGGATTAGGAAACTCACTCAAAACCACACAATTTAATGAAAACTAAGCAGCCTGCTTCTAAATGACTCCTGGGTAAATAACGAAATTAGGGCAGAAATCAAGAAGTTCTTTGAAACCAATGAGAACAGATGACGTATCAGAATCTCTGGGACACAGCTAAAGCAGTGTTAAGAGAAAAATTTATAGCACTAAATGCCCACATCAGAAAGCTACAAAGATCTCAAATCAAATCCTAACATCAAAATTAAAAGAGCTAGAGAGGCAAGAGCAAACTAATTCAAAAGCTAGAAGACAAGAAATAACTAAAATCAGACAAGAATTGAAAGAGATAGACACGAAAATCTTCCAAAAAAAAAATCAATGAATTGAGGAGCTGTGTTTTTTAAAAAATAACAGAATAGATAAGACTGCTAGCCAGACTAACAGAGAAGAATCAAGTAGATACAATAAAAAATGATAAAGGGCTTTATATCACCACTGACCTCAAAGAAATATAAACTACCATCGGAGAATACGATAAACATCTCTATGCAAATAAACTAGAAAATGTAGTAGAAATGGAAAACTTCCTGGATGCATACACCCTACTAAGACTAAACTAGGAAGAAGCTGAATCCTGAGTAGACTAATAACAAGGTCTGAAATTGAGGCAGTAATTAATAGCCTACCAACAACAACAAAAAAGAAAGCCCAGAACCAGATATATACTTACAGCTGAATTCTACCAGAAATACAGAGAGAGGCTGGTACCATTCCTTCTGAAACTATTCCAACAGTCGAAAAGGAGGGACACCTCCCTAACTCATTTTATGAAGCCAACAACATCCTGATACCCAAACCGGAAGATACATCAAAAAAAGGAAAACTTCAGGCCAATATCCCTGATGCACTTTGATGCAAAAATCCTCAATAAAATAGGGGCAAACTGAACCTAACAGCACATGAAAAAGCATATCTACCACGATCAAGTTGGCTTCAGGCCTGGGATGTAAGGCTGGTTCAACATATGCAAATCGATAAACATTACCTATTACATAAACAGAACTAACGACTATCTCAGCAGATGCGGAAAAGGCCTTCGACAAAATTTAACATCTCTTTATGTTAAAAACTCTCAATAAACTAGGTATTGATAGAACATATCTCTTTATGTTAAAAAATGCTTAATAAACTAGTACTGCTGGAACATATCTCAAAATAATAACAGCTATCTATGACAAACCAATAGTCAATATCATATTGAATAGGCAAAAACTGGAAGCATTCCCTTTGAAAATCCATACAAGACAAGGATGCTCTCTCTTACCACACCTATTTAACATAGTATGGGAAGTTCTGGCCAGGGAAAATAGAAAAGAAAAAGAAATAAAGGCTATTCAAATAGGAGGAGAAGAACTCAAGTTATCCCTGTTTGTAGGTGACATGATTTTATATTTAGAAAACTCCATCATTTCAGCCCCAAACCTCTTGAACTGATAAGTAACTCAGCAAAGTCTCAGAATATAAAATAAATGTGCAAAAATCACAAGCATTCCTTTACATCAGCAACAGGCAAGCAAAGAGTCAAGTCATGAATGAACTCCCATTCAGAATCACTACAAAGAGAATAATATATATAGGAATATAGATAACAAAGAATGTGAAGGACTTCTTCAAGGAGAACTACAAATCACTTCTTAAGGAAATAAGGGAGGACAAATAGAAAAACATTCCATTCTCATGGATAGGAAGACTCAATATTGTGCAAATGGCCACACTAGCCAAAGTAATTTATAGATTCAATGCCTCAATTTCAGACCTTGTTATTAGTCTACTCAGGATTCAGCTTCTTCCTGGTTTAGTCTTAGTAGGGTGTATGCATCCAGGAAGTTTTCCATTTCTACTATATTTTCTAGTTTATTTGCATAGAGATGTTTATCGTATTCTCCGATGGTAGTTTATATTTCTTTGAGGTCAGTGGTGATATAAAGCCCTTTATCATTTTTTATTGTATCTACTTGATTCTTCTCTGTCTTCTTCTTTGTTAGTCTGGCTAGCAGTCTATCTATTTTGTTATTTTTTTTAAAACACAGCTCCTCAATTCATTGATTTTTTTGGAAGATTTTCGTGTCTATCTCCTTCAATTCTTGTCTGATCTTAGTTATTTCTTGTCTTCTATCTTTTGAATTAGTTTGCTCTTGCCTCTCTAGCTCTTTTAATTTTGATGTTAGGGTGCTGATTTGAGATCTTTCTAGCTTTCTGATGTGGGCATTTAGTGCTATAAATTTTCCTCTTAACACTGCTTTAGCTGTGTCCCAGAGATTCTGAAACGTCATCTGTTCTCATTGGTTTCAAAGAACTTCTTGATTTCTGCCCTAATTTCGTTATTTACCCAGGAGTCATTTAGAAGCAGGCTGCTTAGTTTTCATTAAATTGTGTGGTTTTGAGTGAGTTTCCTAATCCTGCATTCTAATTTGATTGCACTGTGATCTGAGTGATTGTTTGTTATGATTTCAGTTCTTTTGCATTTGCTGAGAAGTGTTTTGGTATCAGTACCATGCTGTTTTGGTTACTATAGTCTTGCAGTATAGTTTGAAGTCAGTCAGGTAGTGTGATACCTCCAGCTTTGTTCTTTTTGCTTAGGATGGTCTTGAGTATACCAATTCATCTTTGATCTGGATAAAGGAAATATGGTACATATATACACCATGGAATACTATGCAGCCATAAGAAAGGAATTAGATCATGTCCTTTGCAGGGACAAGTATGAAGCTGGAAGCCCTCATCCTCAGCAAACTAACCCAGAAACAGAAAAGCAAACACCACATGTTCTCACCCTTAAGTAGGGGTTGAACATTGAGAACCCATGGACACAGACAGAGAAACAACACATACTAGGGCCTGTTTTGGGGTCGGGGGTAGAGTGGAAGGAATTTAGAGGATGCTTCAATAGTATAGAAAACCACAAAAGTACACATATACCTATGTAGCAAACCTGCATGTTGTGTACATTTTTCCCATTTTTTTGAAGAAATAAAAAACAAAAAATAAACAGGAAAGCAAATCATTTAAAAAAAAGTCATTGTTTCATTACAGTTGTAACTTTTTGTGAAAATCATAATTTGTATCCTAAAAGTAAGCTTCATTTTGTTATAACTGCCTTAGGCTTCATTTTACTGCAACAAGAAACTCTGTTGGATTTCTTTTCCCCAAACAGATCTCTCCACTAAAGTACAATAGATGCTAATTTCTAACAGTCAACTCACATTTAATTGTAAGGGTGACTCTTCTGGGGTTTAGTTAAGAAATTGCCCTGTAATCCCAGCACTTTGGGAGGCTGAGTTGGGCATATCACCTGAGGTCAGGAGTCTGAGATCAGCCTGGCCAACATGGTGAAACCCTGTCAACTAAAATCCAACATAGCAAAACCCCATCTCTACTAAAATTACAAAAATTGGCTTTCACCAAGATGGCTGAATCGGAACAGCTCCAGTCTGCAGTTCCCAGTGAGAGCATGCCAGAAGACTAGTGATCCCCACATTTCTAACTGAGGTACCTGGTTCATCTCATTGGGACTGCTTAGACAGTGGGAATAGCCCAAAGTGGGCAAGAAGAAGCAGGGTGGGGCACAACCTCACCCAGGAGGTGCAAGAGGCCAGAGAACTCACTCTCCCAGCCAAGAGAAGTTATTAGGGACTCTTCTGAAAACTCCAGCACTCTGGCTCAGATAGTATGCTTTTCCCACAGTCTCCACAACCCACAGACCAGAGACTCCCTCTGGCTCCTACAACACCAAGCTAAAATCCACTGGCTTGAAATTCTCACAGTCCATACAGTGGCCTAGGCTCGACTTGGGATGTTGGAGCTTGGTGGGGCAAGGGGCACTGGCCACATTGCCTTTGTAAACAAAACCACTAGGAAGTTTACACAGCAGCTGGGTAGAGCCCAACATAGCAGCTCAGCAAGGCCTCTGCGGGCAGACTGTCAAGTAGATTTTCTTCTTGCTGGGCAGGGCATCTCAGAAAAAAAGAAAGCAGCCTACCAGGGATTTACAAAACCCCACCTTCCTGAGACAGAGCACCTGGGAAAAGGGGTGTTTGTGGTTTCCACTTCAGCAGACTTAAATGTCTCTTCCTGGCCGCTCTGAAGGGAGCAACAGATCCCCCAGCATAGTGCTTGAACTCTGTTAAGGGATGGGCTGCCTCCTCAATTGGCTCCATGGCCCACCTCGTATCTTAACCAGGAGACACATCATACAGGAGAGCTCTGGCTGACATTTGGCAGGTACCATTTTGGAACAAAGCTACCAGAGAAAGGAATAGACAGCAATTTTTGCATTCTGCAGCCCCTACGGGTGATTTCCAGGCAAGTAGAGTCTGGAGCAGACCTCCAGCAAAGTTCAGCAGACCTGCAGCAGAGGGAAAAGTAACAAACAGAAAGAAATAGCTTCAACATCAACATTAAGGACATCTGCTCAGAAACTCTACCCAAAAGTCACCAACTTCAAAGACCAAAGGTAGATAAATCCACAAAGATGGGAAGGAACCAGCGCAAAAAGGCTGAATGCACCAAAAGCTAGAATGCCTCTTCTCCTCCAAGGGATCACAACCCTGCACTAGCAAGGGAACAAAACTGGTTGGAGAAGAAGTGTGATGACTTGACAGAAGCAGGCTTCACGGCACGTGGGTAATAACAAACTTATCCAAGCTAAAGGAGCATGTCCTAATACAATGTAAGGAAACTAAGAACCTTTAAAAAACGTTAGACAAAATGCCAACGAGAATAACCAGGGTGGAGAAGAACATCAACAAAAGGATACAGCTGAAAACACAGCACGAGAACTTTGTGAAGCATACACAAGTTTCAATAGCCAAATCAATCAAGTGGAAGAAATAGTATCAGAGACTGAGGATCAACTCAAAGTGAGAAGACAAGATTAGGAAAAAAAAGTGTGGAAAGAAATAAACGAAGCCTCTGATAAATGCAAGATTATACGAAAAGACCTAATGTACGTTTGATCAGTGTACCTGAAAGTGATGGGGAGAATGAAACCAAGTTGGAAAATACTCTTCAGGATATTATCCAGGAAAACTTCCCCAACCTAGCGAGGCAGGCCAACATTCAAATTTGGGAAACACAGAGAACACCACAAAGATATTCCTCAAGAAGAGAAACCCCAAGGCACATAATTATCAGATTTACCAGGGTTGAAATGAAGCAAAACATGCTAACGAAAGCCAGAGAGAAAGATCGGGTTACCCACAAACAGACACCCATCAGACTCACAGCAGATCTCTCAGCAGAAACCCTACTAGCCAGAAGAGATTGGGGGCCAATATTCAACATCCTTAAAGAAAAGAATTTTCAACCCTGAATTTCATATCCAGCCAAAGAAAGCTTCATAAGCAAAGGAGAAATAAAATTCATTATGGACAAGCAACTGCTGAGAGATTTCCTCACCACCAAACCTGCTTCTTGAAGGAAGCACTAAACATGGAAGGAAACAACCAGCACCAGCCACTGCAAAAACATACCAAACTGTAAAGACCATCGACACTATGAAGAAACTGCCTCAAGTAACAGTCAAAACAACTAGCTAGCATCAATGGAAAGATCAAATTCACATATAACAATATTAACCTTAAATGTAAATGGCTAAATGCCCCAATCAAAAGACACAGACTGGCAAATTGGATAAAAAGTCAAGACCCATTGGTGTGATACATTCAGGAAACCCATCTCATGTGCAAAGACACATATAGACTCAAAATAAAGGGATGGAGGAAGATTTACCAAGCAAATGGAGAGCAAAAGAAAGCAGGGATTGCAGTCCTAGTCTCTGATAAAACAGACTTTAAATTAACAAAGATCAAAAGAGACAAAGAAGGGCATTACATAATTGTAAAGGGATTAATGCAACAAGAAGAGCTAACTTTCCTAAATATATGTACACCCAATACAGGAGCACCCAGATACATAAAGCAAGTTTTTAATGACCTACAAAGAGACGTAGACTCTCACACAATAACACTGGGAGACTTTAACACTCTACTGTCAAGACCAGACAGATCAACAGGACAGAAAATTAACAAGGATATCCAGGACTTGAACTCGGATCTGGACCAAGTGGATCTAACAGACATTTACAGAGAACACTCTACCCCAAAACCATAGAATATACATTCTTCTTAGCACCACATCACACTTATTCTAAAATTGACAACATAATTGTAGGTAAACCCCTCCTTGCCAAATGCAAAATAATGGAAATCATAACAAACAGTCCTTCCAATCACAGTGCAATCAAAGTAGAACTCATGATTGAGAAAATCAAAACCACACAACTACATGGAAACTAAACAACCTGCTCCTGAATGACTACTGGATAAACAATGAAATGAAGGTGGAAATAGAGATGTTCTTCAAAATCAATGAAAACAAAGACACAATGTACCAGAATCGCTGGGTCGCATTTAAAGCAGTGTCCAGAGAGAAATTTATAGCACTAAATTCCCACCAGAGAAGTGAGGAAAGATATAAAATTGATACCCTAACGTCACAATTAAAAGAACTAGAGGAGTAAGATCAAACAAACTCAACAGCCAGCAGAAGGCAAGAGATAACTAACACCAAAGTAGAATTGAAGGAGAGACACAAAAAAACCTTCCAAAATCAATGAATCCAGGAGTTGGGTTTTGAAAAGATCAACAAAATAGACCACTAGCCAGACTAATAAAAAAGAAAAAACAGAAGATTCAAATAGAGGCAATAAAAAATAACAAAGGAGATACCACCACCTACCACACAGAAATACAAACTAACATCAGAGATTACTACAAACACCTCTAGGCAAATAAACCAGTAAATCTAGAAGAAATGGATAAATGCTTGGACACTTACACTCTCCCAAGACTAAACCAAGAAGAAGTTGAATTCCTGAACAGACCAATAGCAAGGTCTGAAGTTGAGGCAGCAATTAATAGACTATGAAGCAAAAAAAGTCTGGAATCAGACAGGTTCACAGCTCAAATCTACCAGAGGTACAAAGAGGAGCTGGTACATTCCTTCTGAAACTATTCCAAAAATACAAAAAGAGGGAATCCTCCCTAACTCATTTTATGAGAACAACATCATCCTGATACCAAAACCTAGTGGAGACACAACTAAAAAAGAAAATTTCAGGCCAATATCCATAATGAACATTGATGCAAAAATCTTCAATAAAATACTGGCAAACTGAATCCAACAGCACATCAAAAAGCTTTTCCATCATGATCAAGTCAGCTTCATCCCTGGGATATAAGGCTGGTTCAACATCTGCAAATCTGTAAACGTAATCCATCACATAAACAGAACCAAAGATTAAAACACGATTATCTCCATAGATGCAGAGAAGGCATTCGACAATATTCAACAGCTCTTTATGCTAAAATCTCTCAATAAACTAGGTATTGATGGATCATATCTCAAAATAATAAGATCCATTTATGACAAACCCACAGCCAATATCATACTGAATGGCCAAAAACTGAAAGCATTCCCTTTGAAAACTGGCACAGGACAAGAATTCCCTCTGTCTCAACTCCTGTTCAACACAGTATTGGAAGTTCTGGCTAGGGCCATCAGGCAAGAAAAGAAAGTGTATTCGAATAGGAAGAGAGGACATAAAACTGTGCATATTTGCAGATGACATGATTGTATACTTAGAAAACCTCATTGTCTCAGCCCAAAATCTCCTTAAGCTGATAAGCAACTTCAGCAAAGTCTCAGGATACAAAATCAATGTGCAAAAACCACAAGCATTCATATACAGCAATAATAGACATGAGAGCCGAATCATGAGTGAACTCCCATTCACAATTGCTAAAAAGAGAATAAAATACCAAAGTATACAACTAACAAGGGATGTGAAGGACCTCTTTAATGAGAACTACAAACCACTGCTCAAGGAAATAAGAGAGGACACAAACAGATGGAAAACATTCCAGGCTCATGGTCAGGAAGAATCAATATCGTGAAAATGGCCATACTGCCCAAAGTAATTTATAGATTCAATGCTACCCTCATCAATCTACCAATGACTTTCTTCATAGAATTGGAAAAAACCACCTTAAACTTCATAGGACCAAAACAAACAAACAAACAAACAAACAAACAAACAAACAAACCAAAGCTGGAGGCATCACACTATCTGACTTCAAATGACATTACAAGGCTGCAGTAATCAAAACAGCATGGTACTGGTACCAAAACAGAGATATAGGGCAATGGAACAGAACAGAGGCCTCAGAAATCATTCCACATGACTACAACCATCTGATCTTTGACAAACCTGACAAAAACAAGCAATGGAGAAAGGATTCCCTATTTAATAAATGGTGTTGGGATCACTGGCTAGCCATATGCTGAAAGCTGACACTGGATCCCTTCCTTACACCTTACACAAAAATTAACCCCAGATGGATTAAAGATTTAAACATTAGGCCTAACACCATAAAAACTCTAAAGGAAAACGTAGGCAATACCATTCAGGACACAGGCATGGGCAAGGACTTCATGACTAAAACACCAAAAGCAATGACAACAAAAGTCAAAATAGACAAATGGGATCTAATTAAACTTAAGAGCTTCTGCACAGCAAAAGAAACTATCAATAGAGTGAACCAGCAACCAACAGAATGGGAAAAAGTTTTGCAATCTATCCATCTGACAAAGGGCTAATATCCAGAATCTACGGAGAACTTAAAGAAATCTGCAAGAAAGTAACAACTCCATCAAAGAGTAGGAAAAGGACATAACAGACATTTTTCAAAAGAAGACATTTTTATGCAGCCAACAAACATATGAAAAAAAGTTCCTCATCACTGGTCATTAGAGAAACGGAAATCAAAACCAAAATGAGATACCACCTCATACCAGTTAGAATAGTGATCATTAAAAAATCAGGAGACAATAGACGCTGGAGAGGATGTAGAGAAATAGGAATGCTTTTACACTGCTGGTGGGAGTGTAAATTAATTTAACCAGTGGAAGACAGTGTGGTGATTCGTGAAGGATCTAGGAATAGAAATACATTTGACCCAGCAATCACATTACTGAGATTATAAAGACCCATGCACATGTATGTTTATTGTGGCACTGTTCACAATAGCAAAGACTTGGAACCAACCCAAATGCCCATCAGTCATAGACTGGATAAAGAAAATGTGACACATATACAACATGGAATACTAGGCAGCCATTTAAAGGTTGAGTTCATGTCCTTTGCTGGGACGTGGATGAAACTGGGAACCATCATTCTCGGCAAACTGACAGAAGAGCAGAAAACCAAACACCGCATGTTCTCACTCATAAGTGGGTGTTGAACAATGAGAACACATGGACGCAGGGAAGGGAATGTCACACACTAGGGTCTGGGGGGGTGGGGGACTAGAAGAAGAACAGCAGGGGGTGGGGGCATGGGGGAAGGTTAGCATTAGGAGAAATACCTAATGTATATGATGGGGCAATGGATGCAGCAAATCATCACCATGACAGGAGTATACCTATGTAACAAACCTACATGATCTGCATATGTACCCCAGAACTTAAAGTATAATAAAATACAAACAACAAAATATATTAGCTGGGCATATTGGTATGCACCTGTAATCCCAGCTCCTCAGGAGCCTGAGGCAGGAGAATTTCTTGAACCCAAGAGGCAGAGGTTGCAGTGAGGTGAGATGGTGTCATTGCACTCCAGCCTGGGTAAGAAGAGTGAAACTCCATCTCAAAAAAAAAAAAAATGAAAGAAAGAAAAGAAAAAACAAAAGTAATTGCAATACAGGCCCTATGCCCAAGTGATTATTTCATTTTTAACCTCTTGATAACATTGATGAATATTTCTCTTTGGAAGTTAATACCATACATTTTAAATATAGTCCTTCAGATACATTTTAATGTCTGCTAGGAATACTCTTCTAGTTTATTATTCTTTTAAAATATTCCTTTCTATTGTAATGCATTTGTTATTTTATACATAAATAAGCATAATTTTTGCTGAATTCAAAGTAGCAGAAACAATAAGAATTTTGAGTCTGACTTGTTTACAACTCTTAACATTTTAAATATTCCAAATATTTAACATTTTCATCTAAGAATATGGTGTATATAACTATTATATTCTTTATGTCACTCAAAAATATTTATATTTCAGAGCATTCAGTAAAATTTCCTTATCCCAACTTTTAATAAATGAAAAAATATACATAGAAATCAACATTAAGGTAACAATCCTTCAAGGTCAAATAACTTTATTAAATCAAAGATTGGTAATCTAAGGAAATATATTATTAACATTTATTTTTATATTATTAACATATTTTATATTGTTTATAAAATATGTATTTTATACAATATTTATAAGATATTTTATATTAACATATTAAATATAACATATCTCATAAATAAGCAAACAAAAATTTTATGGTCACCTCAATAGGTGAAGGAGAATTTCTAAAAATAAAACAACCCTCATGAATAAAAAATATTTATATAAGTAATGTATGCTATTCTATGGGATAATTTTAAAAATTACATACATATAATATTAATATTTCCTCTCCATGGTGAATTAGTTCATAAAGCAATATGTATAAAAATGCACCCACATAAAATTAGGCTTCAAGACGAAAGTGCTCCTGGTCATAATGCAATTATTAACCTAATAGAGAATCTTCAATGTTTTACAAATTAACACAGTTTTTACATTTAATTTTATTAATAATAGTGATAGTAAACATAGAGATAAAGAATATAGGCTCCTTAATTATGAAGGGGTAAAACATAATTCTGAAGAGTAGTTAACATTTAAAAAAGAACAGATATAAAATCAAAAAATGAGAATGTTAGTCATTTTTTTAAAAAGACCAAATATACTATGATCTTAGTTAAAGAATTCTACCCAAGATAATAGTTGTTTATCTCTGTCCAACAGAAGAGTGTTTCATTACTTTTTATGGCAGTCCCTTTTGATATTGTCAAATAATGGGAATAATTTCTGCTTTTTTTCTGTCCATTGCAGCAGAAAAGCAGAGCTTATTTTTACGGTCCCAAACTTCCCATCTCTTGTTGGTACAGGATGCTTCTTTTCATGGTGATAGTCCTTTTATAGAGTGACTTGAAACTGGATATCTCCATCCGTTTAAATTTACCACTACTCTAAAGTTCCCTGCGAGTGAGACTACCATTTCCAGTAATGCTATATTTCTTATTTACTGATACTCATTCTAAAAAAATAGTTTGTAGTAAGTTCAAATTGAAAACAAGAACTTGTTACCAGACATTTTCATATCACAATTGAGAGTTATTTATGAAAGTCAAATTTTCAATTTTTAGTATTGTATGTTGAAAGGAAGAAAAAACTGAGTACAAAAAAAATATTACTTCCTAAAAAGGTCAAATGAATGAGAACACTAGTAATTTCTTAAATTTTTGTAAGTTACTGTCTCAAAGGACTAAAAAATATTAATAATGTCCTCTGATATCATCATAAGGTATATCTGAGCTTATGTCCATGCCAGGATGACTTTCTTACAAGGGGCTACAAGATATCTCAAATAAAAATAAACAATTTAAATGTATTTATAGTAGATATATTATTCTTCAAACAATGTATGAATTATTATTGCAGGAGGTTTATCACAAATGTTCCCTGCTGCTATTTGTAGTTACTATATGAAAATAATCATACTTTCTTCAAAATAGTTGAATATTTATTTCTATATAAAGAGAATAAGGTTTGAATTTATAAAAATAAATTTATGTTAATTTGGCACACTTGGTTATGTCTGGTTTTATGAAACACACACATATACATACAAACACACAAATGCACACATATATATATACATATATGTATGGTAAGTTCTGACTGGGCTGGAGAATTTACAGTAAAAAAAGTAAAAAGCTCCCTGCTTTAAACTTTCAGACCAAAATATCCTCAGAGAACTAGCGATTCAGGAAGACTCTAAAGAAACGTTTTGTCTTTTGTGGCCAGAGAAGACACAGCTAAAACTCTAAAAATCAGGCCCCAAATGTAATCTAGATTGCTAAGATATACACACATGTATGTATGTATCTTAGCTTACTACCTGTCTATGGTTCCAAGAAGAAAAATCCTAATTATTCTAATTATTTGACATGACAATATTTAAGCTTACACTAAAAACATTTAGCTTCTTGATTACATATATGACATTTCTATGGCAAGTCTTTTAAAAAGCACCTGTGTACTATATATGGTTCCTTTCTTGGATACACACATGCTCCACTCATTGGATAGGGGTAACAACACATCTGCAGGTGACAATGGAGCTAGAGAAAGAAAATGCACAGTTCTCTTATTTTGTGTATGACGGAAAGCCCTCAACAACAAGTAAACCTTAGGCTGTAACATGAATGAAAAATTAACTTCTACATACTAAGGCTCTCACTATGAAACTTTTATCTGTTACCTCAGCTTTTAAATAATATTTTAATTCTAACATATACACATATATATATAGCAATATATATATAGGTATGTGTGTAAACATATACATGGCTATATATGTGTGTAGCTACATATATATATGTGTATATATATATATATATATATATATATATATTGCGTGCTCTCTCTCTCTCTCTCTCTCTCTCTGTGTGTGTGTGTGTGTGTGTGTGTGTGTGTGTGTGTGTGTATGTGTTTATACATACACCTTAATTGGAATAGACCCATAACAAAACGCTGAAATAAGTGACATTAACTTAGCAATCAGGAGACAGGTGATGTGTAACAGGAGGCTATGGATGAAATCTATATTATTATACAATAGTAATAGTTTTGGTAAAACGTTGATATGCAATAACTTGGAAGTCTGGTCAAGAGCTATGATTTCTTTATGTTGGTTGCCACTTGGTACATTTAACCATACATTATTATTTCCAGAAACAGATGAGTTCAGGCAATAATTAGCTAGGTTGAAAGCTGGAAGGAAGAGAAACAGGAGTATCTTTCTGGGTAGGCAGTGTGAAGCTCTCCAAAAGATATGAACACGAATTAAATGGTGTGTGTCACTGTTCTCAATGACTTTCAACTCCACTCTCTTTGAGATCCATGACCATTTCCGATGTAGTTATTGATGGCTAATCAACTCTGACAGCCTGTGTTATGCTGATCCATTTAAGGGGTTCAGGGGTTATTTGAGCTTGATAGAGAAAACTGCATTATCAGATACATGAGGATGAACAGGTATATTTTGTTAATGAAGTGACAGACTGTTGTAGAGATGACCAAGTGTCTAGAAAAATTTGGTCTTCCTCTTCTACATGGCAGAGAATTATTTGTGGAAAGTGACCACTGAGCTAGGAACAACATTTAATAGAACCTCCCTCTACTTGCAGTTGTGTGGCCATATACTGTTGTCATTGTTGGTACGTAATAGGAAATAGCAGTTGACTAAGAAGGACATAGGTCTCCTCTATTCTCTGAGCTGGATACAGACAACCACAAGGCTTTAAGAGATGTCTGCTTTACCGAAGGCAGGAAGTCCGGATCCCTGAATTATTGCATAAAGCCGAACCACCTGTCCACCGGGAATACTAATTTGAATTCTTTGGGAAATTTATTATGCCCTTTACATTTTTCTCTAATTACGGCCTAGGGAACTGGGTTGGTATAACCACAAACTCTTCAAATGAAAAACCAATGGTACAGAAACAGAAATCAGATAAAATATAAAATTTCCAGACAAGTCAGCCTGCAATTCCAAAGTACATGATAGACACAAATGCTTAGAAATATAGGCAACACACTAAAAATCAGATTAATTAGATCCAAATCTATTAGAATGGGACTTTAAAAATCTACCAAGAATAAAATAACATCCATATAAGAGGAAGAGAATTATGGAATACAGTAGGCAGAAATGAAGCAAAAAGAATGAAAAATAACAACTAAAACTAATGAAGATAAAGATACCTCAATAGATGAGATAAATTCCTACCTATGCTTAGTCAAAGTGAAAATTCTAAACCTGGAAATTATTGCTGAGATTTAAGTATTGAAAAAATTAGTTCAGAGACAGAGAGAATAATTTGAAAGTTTCCAACAAACATATTTCATAAAAATTCTAGAAACACAGAATAAAAGAAAGTAATCTCTCTGTCTCTGTCTCTGTCTCTGTCTTTCTCTCTGTCTCTCTCTGTCTCAGCTTAAAAACACAAAATTAAAAGCAGGAAAAAAATAAATCCATGCCGAGAAACATCAGATACATCTAAAAATAAAAAATATAGAAGCTACACATAATCTCGCAAGAAATGACAAACTGTCGACAGATTGTTAGCAATAATAGATTATCAAAATCAGGAAAATAATATTTTCAGAATGTTGAAGAAAAATCTTTGTCATCTTGTATTCTACATCCAAATAAACAATCACTGAAGAGGGAGAGAAAAATAAAGCTATTCTTAAATATCCATTAAATAAAAATCTTAACCGCTCATAGAATTTCATCAAAAAAACTACCAAAATACATACTTTTTGAACTCAGAAGAAAGGAGATAATGATAGACAAAATGAAAGGTACAAAAACTGTTACTACATCTTGATGTATCCAAGTACTATCTATATATGCATATTAATTTCATTTGATGAAAAGGTAGAACTAAAATTCTAGGGAGAATTCACATGAAAAGCAGTCACTTCAGTGAGTAACAGGGTAAGTCACGTCTGGAAAGAGTATAGAGACAATGAATAAATTTATGCTCACATAGAAGTATGTGTAAATTTATTTACATAAATTTGGCTTTTTAATTAAGGACAGCCCTATAGGAATATGACTTACAGTCTTCAAGTCAACAGAATAAAATATGGGCTAAAGTTGATATTAAATAGGTGTAAAATAATTTGCTAAAATTATAATTTCAAGTAAGTTTGTACTTTAACCTATTTTATAAATCATGACAAAGAACAAACTATAACATATAGACATGTCTTGTTTTACTGAACTTCATTACACTTTGCAGTACTGCATCTTCTAAAAATTGAAGGTCTGCAGCAACCTTGCATCAAGCAAGGCTATTCCAACAGTGTGTGCTCATTTTATGTCTCTATAACACACTTGGTAATTTTGTTAATTCTAGCAATATTTCAAACTTTTACATACTTGTAACATGTAATATAGATACTAAACCACAGATCACCATAACAGATATTATCAATGATTTTTTATGTTATTTTTGTATACTCAGTGATTTTCAATGTCCCTACCCTATTTGGGGGGTTAACTACGAACCATACCCACATAAGCCAGAAAACTTAATAAATATTGTGTGTTCCAGCTGCTCCACTGACTGGCCATTCTACCTTCTCTCCTTGTCTCCTTGGATCTCTGAGACACAACCATAATGAAATTAGGCCAATAACCCTACAACGGCCTCTAAATGGTCAAGTGAAAAGAAGAGGTGCACTTTTCCTTCTTAAAATCAAAAGTTAAAAATGATTAAACTTAGTGAAGAAGGCCTCAAAAGCTGAGATAGGTGAAAACTAAGCTTCTCGCACCAAAGAGTTAGCCAAGTTGTTATTGCAAAGAAAAATTTCTTTAAGGAATAAAAAGTGCTACTCTGGTAACACATGAATAACAAAACAAATCAGCCTTATTGTTGATAAGCAGAGTTTTAGTGATCTGGACAGAAGGTCAAAGCAGCCATAATATTCCCTTAAGACACAGCCTAATCCAGAATAAGATCCTACCTCTCTTCAATTCCATGAAGGCTGAGTGAGGGGAGGAAGCTGCAAAACAAAAATTGGATGCCAACAGTGGTTGCTTCACAAGCTTTAAGGACAAAAGCCATCTCTACAAGATAATATTACAAGGTGAAGCAGCAAGTGCTGATGATGTTGAAGCTGCAGTAAGTTATCCAGAAGACCTACCTAAAATCACTGACGAAGGTGGCCCCACTTAGAGTTTCAATGTAGATGAAATAATCCTATATTGGAAGAAGATGCCATCTACCACTTTCATAACTAGAGAGAAGTCATAGCCTGGCTTCAAAGCTTCAAAAGACAGGTTGAATCTCCTGTTAGGACCTAATGCAGCTTGTGCCTTTAAGTGGAAGCCAATGTCCATTTACATTTTGAAAATGCTAAATCCAGTAAGAATTATGGTAAATCTACTCTGCCCATGCTCTATAAATGGAACAACAAAGGTTGACAGCAGTACATCTGTTCACAGCATGGTTTACGGAGAATTTTAAGCCTGCTGTTGAGACCTACTGCTCAGAAAATAAGATTGTTTTCAACATAGTACTGCTTACTGCTGATGCACCTGATCACCCAAAAGCTCTGATAGAGATATGCAGGGAAATTAATGTTTTTATGTCTGCTAGCATGAAATCCATTTTTCCGTCCATCATTCACAGAGAAATGTCAACTTTCAAGTCTTATGACTTAAAAAATATATTTTCTAAGGCCATAGCTGCCATAGTGATTCCTCCCATTGATCCAGGCAAAGTGAACTGAAAATATTCTGGAAAGAATTCAACATTCTAGATACCATTTAGAAAATACATCATTCATGAAAGAAGGTAAAATCATCAACAATCACAAGAGTTTGGAAGAAACTGATACCGACCTTCAAGGATGACATTGAGGGGTTCAAGACTTTAATGGAGAAAAAAACTGCAGATCTTGTAGATATAGCAAGAGAAAAAGCAGAAGTAGAGACAAGATATAATGAATTGCTGCAATGTCATGATAAAACTTGAAAACATCAGGAGTTGTCCTTCATGGATGAGCAAAGAAAGTGATGGAATCTATTCCCAGTAAAAACGCTGTGAACATTGCTGAAATGACAGCAAAATGTTTAGAATATTATTTAAACTTAGTTGATAAAGCAGCAGCAGGAGTTGAGAGGACTGACTTCAGTTTTGAAAGTTCTACTCTGGGTAAAATGATATTAAGCAGCCCACCATGCTACAGAGACATCTGTCATGAAAGAGTCAATTTATATGGCTGACTTCATTGTTGTGTTATCTTAAGAAATTGCCACAGGTACAAAAAACGTTAGCAACTGACACCCTAATCTGTCAGAAGCCATCAATATGGAGGCAAGATTCTCCACCAGCAAAATGATTATGACTTGCTGAAGGCTCAGATGATCATCAGCAATTTTTTAGCAATAAGGTGTTTTTAAATTAAGCACATACATTGTTTTTAGAGCCAATATTATTGTAAACGTAATAGACAATAATACAGTGTAAATATAACTTATATATTCCCTGGGAAATCAAAATATTCATGTGATTTGCTTTACTGGGATATTTGCTTTATTGCTGTGGTCTGGAACTGAACCTGAAATATGTCCGAGGCATGCCTGTAATTATTCAACTTTACTCCACTTGGAAATAACACCTTTTATTTTTAGACTCTTCAGGCTTCTTGATTACGTATACTTCTCAAGATAGATTAAAGTTTGGAATTGCTTCATGAAAAAGTGGCTTTGTTTGGAACTGAAGGTTATAAGAGTTTATATTTAGTGTGTGAGGACCTTTGGAAAGTGAAAATACTACCTGGGCCAATAAATCTGCCCTTTTTTTTTCTGATCCCAATCTTACCTTTCAGTTTTTCATCATATCCACAAACACCCTTATTTAATAGCAGCAAATTCCGGTATCTCAAATTTCTTTATGCTCTTTGCTTCCACGGTCATCTCTGATAACATGATTATACAGAAGATCATAAACACACAGCATAAATGTTTCTGAACTGCAGCAGAGGACTGTGCCATGAAGTCTTAATAACAACACTCTTCAAGAGATCAAATCAATACAATGTCACTAAAGGCCCTGTATATCCCATTCACCTCTATGAACAATAATGCAGTGGTCTGAAAATTGCCACCATCCTTTCATCCTGAATTTTAATGCACTACTAGAAAAAAAATTTTTAAGCATATTTCTAGACAGAGGAAAGGTTTTTAAATATTCTCAGTGTTTCAGAATTTTAATTTTCACAGACAAATATTATTTTGTTAAGTTATACTGTGTGATGCCTACAGGCTTAAAGAAGGTGTTATTGCAATATATATGTGTGTCTATATATACATATGTATATATACATATATTGCTATATATATATATATTTTTTTTTTTTCCCCTCAGGTCTAAAATTTTAAACACAAACTAATATCTCTAAGTACAAGTACCACTACCTTAATGCAATTTATCCTAAATTAATGTTTATATGAGCTTATTAAGGATTCATGCCACTTCAGAACTCATATAACTAACCAAAAATTGCATTCAATTTTGCATGTTGTTTCCAATTATTTCTTCCAAAGTGCTAAAATAGTCTTAGACATATAAATTGAAAGAACATTTGATGTAAACTAGTATAATTATTTGCACATCAATGTTATTTTTAAATTCAAAACATTAGAAAAGACTGACATTAAGTAGAATAAATTAAAACAATGTTAAATCTGTAACATCAACATGCCCCATATGAATCTTATGAACTATGAAATAAAATTATAATAGTTATGAAATATCAGCTGAGATTTGAAACAAGACTAAAATCTGATTATTATGTATAACAAAACAACCCACATTATTTGTGTTTGATTTTAAATTTAAGCAAAACTTGCTTCATATCATCTATCTATTTAAGCCTAATTCACACAGCAAGAAAAAGAGTCTACCTCTCTCTTTTGTGCTTCCAGAAATTGGATATAGGTATACCTTAACAATATCAGGCAAAAAGGAATCACAAAGTCAAACATTCAGTAGTACAACTTTTAGGATAAAATATCATAAGTTATTTAAATGCAAGTAAATATACATCATTCATTAGATATGGAGTATGACTAGATACGGATTTATTCTATTTTAAATCAGCTTACTGTGTCTTAGTTACATAGCCAAGAGTTCTCAAATTCATTCAAGCAAATTATGAAAATCCCTAAAGTCTCACTGTAATTTTTCCTGTTTATCATCTCTAAAAGTAAAGTTCCAGATAAATCCACATCTATATATCCTTTCATCATCCTCAACAGCATGAATTTCAAAAGTGATGCTTAAATCCTGCCCCCGCAAGGTCCACATCAGACTCCTGAAGAGAAATACAAGGCAGAGCAGGCCTAATTAATAATGAGAAACAGGGCTCCTGTGCTTTGGCTTTGGCAGGAAGAAAACATTAAACATCAAAGTGAGGGCATGGATGTCTGGAATGAGGAAATGAGAGCACGTGAAAGAATCGGTGATAGGTGGAAAGGAAACACAGAAAGGCCAGATTGAGACATATCTGGACTTTAATTCTCAATATAACAGCTACTGTGTGGCCCCAGGAAATTAAATACTTTTCTCAGTAATTTAGTGTCCTGATTCATAAAACGATGGATAAAAATATTTTCTAAGGCCTTCCAGATCTAAAATGCTGCAACACTCCCTCGAGAAAATTTATCTTTTCTCACAGAAATGAGAAGAAACATAGGATTCCACAGAAGAACCAACAGGCTGTACCTTTAACTACTCAGTGCTTTGTGATCACTCACATCATGTGATTCTTAAGTGCACTTCTTTTACCTGACAGCCCTAGTGAAACAGATAACACAAATAATTAGCACAAATTGTAGCATGGAGGAGAATGATATTAACTTTGTGAAGACCCAGGGCCATGACATTTGTGTTAGACATTGAAGAATAAATGAAATGCCATCACAGAAGAAGAAGGGTACAAAAGCAGCTAGGTAAAATATGAAAAAATGTAAGAGATACAAAAACACATGGATTGTTCAAAAGTTATTTAAAAAAAAATAAATAGTGAGGAAGAGAATAGGACAAGGCCAGTATACAAAATCCCTTGAATGCTAAGGTGAGTAACCCCTTATAGTTGATATATCAGAAAGAAAAAATAACTAGAATAATTTCCTGAAATAAAACATACTAAAATTGTTACCAGGATTTAGACAGTATACAATGTTAGGGCCTCTAACATAACAGACAAAGCATTATACATGAGTGAAGCCATCGGAGATATGCAGCTCTGCTAAACCTCCAAATAACTGCAGTGGCATAAGCGACCTCAGATAAGACAGAAAAAGAACGACCCGCTGCACCCAATCCAGATTTCCAGATTGTAGAAACTATAAGCAAATAATTTGTACAAGATATGGGTGTTGCCGTAACGAAAAGTTAAAACCTGTGGTATCTGCATTGGGACTGAACAGATGGTAGAGGCTGAAGAATAGCAAGCAGACTGTCAGTAGAGGCTGGAAGATTGGTAAAGATATTGTTATTAGGAATACTAAAAGGTCGACACATGTTATGTGTTGAGCAATTAGCAATAATGCTGCCTGTGGTAACTTGGAAGACAGAAAAAGCACTTCATAACATTGTTGATCAAATTAAAGAGGTTTCCGAAAGCTGTTGAAACTAGCAAGCAGCACGTGGGCAATTCTCAGAGCGGATGACTAAGAGTGTAGGGGCGAGATACTAGTAAGAAAGCCAAAAGACACAGAGAACCAATCACAGGGAGCAGAACTGTGCTCTAATAGAAAACATTCCCTGCCCCTGTAGTCAGGAACCCTGAAAACACCAGCTGCACTTCACACTCACAGTGGTGACTCTTGTGTTCCCTGCCTTTTGGAATGAGAGAATATTTTCCAATTACCCTGCCCCTGTTCCATGTGTGTTGTGGGTGTAGGGAACAATAACTTACTTTTAGGTTCTTAGTTCTGCAGATCAACAGGGATCTTAGCAATGAAACTTCATTTGAATCTGGAACAGATTTCAACACGCTGTTCCGGAGTTCAACATGTCATAATGGGATAAAACTTTGGGAGGGTGTGGGTTTTTGTGCATGATGAAGAGACACTAATCAAGAGAATCCAGAGAGTAGACTATGAAATAATATATTGCCATGGTGGCAGTCCCCTATAAATATAATTTCAGGTATTCACTCTCTCTGCTGTCTCCGCAGATACTCATTTTGCAGATGGTTATGTGAATAAACTCCCACTTAAGCCAGCAACTACACTCCAGGAAAGCTTGAGATAGATACTAAATCAGGCGTCCCCAAACTTCTTACACAGGGGGCCGGTTCACTGTCCCTCAGACCGTTGGAGGGCCACCACATACTGTGATCCTCTCACTGACCACCAATGAAAGAGGTGCCCCTTCCTGAAGTGCGGCGGCGGGGGCGGATAAATAGCCTCAGGGGGCCGCATGCGGCTCGCGGGCTGTAGTTTGGGGACGTCTGTACTAAATGATGAGAGGCCACACAGAGAAAGGCCCTGGAAGATGAGAGGCTATCTTGGACATTCCAACTCTAGTCAAGCTTCCATTGGAATTCAGCTACATGAGTGACCTGTTTATTGTACTATGCTGTAATACAGCAGAACTACCTAGCTGAGCCCTGAAAAATAATAAATCATTGTGATTTTAAGCCTATATATTTTGGGCTGTTTTGTCTCATAGCAGTAGATAATTGGAACATATGTCTTATTTATATTTATCTCTACCACTTAAGAAAGTGATTAAGAAATAGTAAACGCTCAAAAACATCAATAGTTTAGGGTTGGAAGCAGTGGCTCATCCCTGCAATCTCAGCATTTTGGGAGGCTAAGGCAGGAGAATTGCTTGAGCCTAGGAGTTCAAGGTTGCAATTAGCTATGGTCACACCATTGCACTCCAGCCTGGGTTGGTGACAGAATAAGACCATGTCTCTTAAAAAAAAAAAAAATGGTGTAAGTTAATTAATTGTTTTTTAGAATAGACTAGAAGAAAAATAGTGATATACTCATTTTTTCTTTTCCCATTATATATGTGGTCACATTTCTACTTGTACTACAGTTTTTTCATATATATTTGCATTAGTTTGACCTTTGATTATATGTAATTCAGAGATTTTTTGTGAGATAAGTTATGGATAGATGGCAATAAAAGCAATGATAAAATTCTCATCAGAGGAAAGAAAGGGGCAAAATGAAACATCAAGAACACACAAAAAATTAAGTACTCTAAAATGAACACTGCTAGCACTGCAATATACATCTCTTTAAAAACAACAGTCACTACATTCACTCTGACTTTCCTTTTGTTTGTAAATAACAATTCATTATATCCAATTAGAGTCAGGCCTGTTTGCTTGTCAATAGTTTTACATGTATTTTATCATCAGGTGATTATGACCATTACTTTATAAATTAAACACCTGATTACAGGGTTTATAAGCCATAGATATTCAACTCAAAGTTAATTCTTCCAATTTCAGCCATCTACTACAAGATGATGAACAATTGTTCTGTACTGACTCCCTCATGTTTCTGCAATCAGATAGAAGATAAAAAAGGTAACAAGCCATTAAAAGCAGACAAGTAGAAACTCTAGATAAACATGCTGTTTATCATATGTCCAAAACTATCTTTGCCAAATCACTAAAGAAATTTTTAAGACATATAAATAAAAATAAAATTTCATACAGCAAACATATTAAGTAAAAAAAAAAAATCTAGCCATCATAGTTGGTTAATTCTGTAGTAAATGTCATGAAGAAAAACAAATATTTAATAACAGCAAATCATATAAATCCTTAGATTATTACATAATTCTTTAAATATTTTAAAAACTTTATTATTTTTAGCAAGAAATGGCTAACTTCCACCTAACTTAAAATGTGGTAAACTGATGTTATTATTACACATATTATATGCCTGTATCAAAAAACACATGGTTACTATCTGTAATACATTTTTTCCTTAGATCTTATTTTCTTCTCCACTTCATTGTTATTCATATGTACAAATTTTTCTTTACTGCACTGATATGGTTTGGCTCTGTGTCCCCACCCAAATCTCATCTTGACATTATAGGGAAGGGGCCTGGTGGGAAGCGACTGAATCATGAGGGTGGACTTCCTCTTTGCTGTTCTTTTGATATTGAGTTCTCATGAGATCTGTTGTTTGAAAGTGTGTGGCACTTCCCCCTTCTCTCTCTCTCTCCTCTGCTGCCAGGGTAAGAGATGTATGCTTCCCCTTCACCTTCTGCCATGATTGTAAGTTTCCTGAGGCATTCCAGTAGTGCTCTCTGTTAAGCCTGTGGAACTGTGAGCCATTTAAACCTCTTTACTTCATAAATTACCCAGTCTCAGAAAGTTCTTATGGCAGTATGAGGACAAACTAAAACATACACTTTGCAATGTAAAATATCTTTAGATCCCTCCAGGATCATTTATGGTTTAATTTTTCTCCATTATAAATCCTTGTTATAAGTGAATAAAATTTTTGATAAACAATATTGAAAAACCATATTAATAAATTTGAATGAAACAGTTTCATGATTAAAAGCAGAGGAAAGCTGATTCATGCTTTGTAAAGAATATACTACAAACTTCTCATGCAAATATTAATATTCTCCAGTTATAAAACATAATCATCACTGGTAGCTCTAGTGAACTTTTCAAGAGTAAAGAACCCAAGTGCTTTATAAACAGACCTTTAAAACTTCACATATATTATCCATAATCCTTATATGCATACAGGTATGTTTTTCTTATTGTCATCCTTTTTAATGAATGTGAACATAACATCAACAAAGAAATCAATAAATTCAAGCTGGTGCTATAGAAAACACCCTCTAAAGAAGTTATCATTGAGCAGGAAGTATCTCCGGTACATTACTATTTCCCAAGACTATTTACCAAGAAATAATTTTATTTCTATTTGTTTTTTTATTATGAGTCCTAAATCCAAACATAATCAAATATATGCTCTTTATTAGGGGGGGAATATAAACATTTTGAATTTATATACTTGTTAGGTAATAAGCCTTCATAAAATGAATTACATAAAAAGTAAATGTTTCATCTTAAAATTATAGGTATCTCATTGTTATAACAGTGTGAAAAGTATAGTTCTAAACTTAACTAGCATTGTATAATGTTAATATTTCCTGACAATTAGATGTTACACAAATATGACTATTAAAATGAAAAGCTAATGTGTTATATGGTGAAAAACTCTATGTAATAATAGCAAAGGATTAATTAGTCTCTGATCAGGTCAATATTCAACCACCAAACACATCACACATAACACCCATATAAACTAGCTTATATGTTTTTGAAATAATATCTGAATTCCTCATTTATTTAAATATAATTCCATTTAAGTATGATTCAAGTATTACTATTCAATAGAAATAATTATTGCTGTCTTTAAATGCCATATTTCTATAAACCATAAAAATGTGAACACCAGGGAAATCACTATTTTGAATCTCACTGCTTTTTGTTGCGCTGTTGATGCTGCTTCCCTTTATAAAAATTAGTGAATAGAGCAATTCGTATTATTTAACTACTTTACTGAAAGTATTTTGGTACACTTTCATACACCTTTCCCAGGAGAAAAACAACAGCAATTTTCTTACAGTTACTATCAATCCATTCCTTTCACAATTAATTGTCAGGAATACCACTCAAAAATGTGTTATTTGAAAATAAATGTACATTTACTTTTAATAAATCATCATTTTGAAGAGCTCAATGTTTGAGATGATGGATGTATTAACCACCTTGATCTGATCAGCATACATTGTATGCATCAAAACATTACTATGCATCCATGAACATGTACAATTAGTATTTGTTATTTAAAAAAATTTTTTTTTAATTTAGATCATTTAAATGCAAGATAAAGTATTCAAATGTTTGTTTCTTACCATGGCAGGAACCCTCAATTTCTTCAAATCCTGTACTGCAGATGCATCTTCCAAGAGGAACCAGCCAATCTCCATCAGCTCCACAATACAGTTTAGGAGTGTCTCGCTCTTCAGCACTCTTCACACAAGAACCCCGTACTTCAACCAAAGAGGAGGAATCAACCCTTGGGATGGTATCAGGAAACATGGCCAAGTTACGAACAGTGAAGGGACACTTCTTGTAGAAAACACGGACTGAAACGAGGGCAATGCACGCCCCAATGTCTTGAAAAGCCAGATAAAATCCTTTCCTTTCTACAGGCCCCACCTCACGAATTTCAGTGTTGAGTTTCAGGATGCGATCACCCAAATCCATCTGGGTAAAACTCTCATCAGCAGCAATTGTGTCGATCTTTGTGTACTGGTTTGGCTTGAATTTAATTCCATGGGACTCATCTGATTCCATATAAAACAGATTAAATGTTTCTTTGCAAGTCCCCAAGACCCATGGGATGCTGTTACAATCCCTCAGTGTGAATTTCATTTCCACATAAATTTTCTGAGCTGCATCACGGGAGATCCAGTTTGTACGAAGCCAGTTGTTTTGGTTTGGTTCCATTACATTACATACCTGGTACGTGTGAATGGGCCTATTATGTTCATCCATTTCAGTGATGGCATCCCACTGCAAAAAGGGGAAAAAGTAATTAAGTGATTTTAAACCACAGTGATTAAACAGAAATGATTACTTGCATTTTTTTTTGTTTTACCAAAATAAAAATGAATTAAAAAGATACAAATGAAGCTATTCAGAGCAACGATGGAGCAGCATTTTAACCATGCACCTTTGGTTGAAAGTCCGAGTTCTAGAATCAGCTGTCCTATCTTGCCTTCCTACCCATTAATTGCAGGACAGTTTTATTTCATCTCTAGTTTCTTCACTGTAAAGGAGCGATAACAGTACTTGTTTCACAGGGTTGTTGTAAGGCATAAATTAGATATATATATGTACAGCACTTTAGATAGTTCTTGGCATACTGTAAGCACATTAAATAGCATCCATTATCCTATCAAAACAACTAGAAACATAAAAAATGCACTTTGGTTTTCCCATCTTTCCTCATATACAATTTGCCACAAATTGTGGTATGTTTTCTTTGTCAATATTCAATTAAATATTTACATGACTATTTCAATAGAAAATAGACATGCACAAGGCCTTAGACTTATTCAATAAATATTTATCAGGCATTCCCATACCCTGGACACTGTAAATACAATTAACTAGCTCAACAAAGACTCTCTGTCTTGATAAAGCTTACTTTAGAGGGAAGACAGACAATTAAAAAGTAGAAACAAGTAAAACTAAATAATATGGTAGAAAGTACAATGGAAAAAATAGTGTGAGGAGATTACGCAGAGGTGGGGGGCTAGAGAAGGCCTTACTGGGGTAGTAGTGACATTTAAGCATTGTCTTAGAGATGAGACAGTGAAATTTGTAAAGAGGAAGCAGTAGTTAGAAATAACCAGAGGCAGGAGTGTACAGGTGTATTTGAGGAACAGCGGAAGTGGGCACCGAAAGCCCCTTAGGTAATAAGAACAGAGTTGGGGAGTGGTCAAACCAGTCTTTATTATAAGCATTTTAAGCAGTTTGGCTTTTGATCTGAGCTAGGTCACTGGTTACTTTCACTTCTGTATGTTTACGTACAAGCAGTTTGCCACTTAACTGAATAGAAGGACCTTGTTTGTCCTTTAAGAGATTTAATAAAAATATTTAAGCACTATAAAATCAGTTTGTATTTATTCATTTAATATTGCATACTTTATAATGCAAATTTAGATTATAACTCCACTTTTTTGAATAGCTATAACTGATAATTTTCAGTACATGCAAAACATTCAGGTAACCTTATAGCATTTTTAGGAAAACATGCTAGTCATCATAGTTTATCATTTCTATTAGAGTATCCTGAAAATGACAAACGGTTTGCTTTAGTGAATAAGGGTTTTATCGGTTGATAGGATACTTCAGTTATTTATAAGATTATTTAACATGTTCTGTTTGCAGTTTCTCATTTTAACTGGCTATAGAGAGTTACTAAATCAAGGCCAGCTGAATTTCAATTAGTATAGCTTCTAACAGGATTTCTACTTTCCTCAGTATACAGAACTATTATGACACAAAGTACTTTTAATTATCTACTGTAAATTTCTCGAGTAATTTATGTTATCCATCATTTAAACTTAAACACAATCTTTACACAAAACTATTTTTTGCAAGTTTCTTGCTTGAAATCCAGAGGGTATTTTCCAGAGAAAACAATGAGTTCCTTTGAACTATATTTAATTTTACAATATACACACATTGTTTAGCGGGTGATTCAATAATCTCACGAGAACATACATGAAATTACTCATCTAAATGTCTTTCATCCTAATGTATGATGGGTTTACATTTCTCTGAGGACACTTAAAGGAAAACCAGCACTATCACAGCTCATTGGAACCCCAATATGATCATTCTGAATATAACTGTGAACCAAGATAATAGTAAAAGCTATGTTTAATTTTAAACTGTCAAAATCAATGTTTAAAAATCTATGTATTTACTCATAGGAGAGCATCTAAAATACTCATCCAATGATTATTTTTATTTTGAATAAATTTATAATTAGAAATGATTTTGTTTCTCAGGGAATGCATAGACATTATTATTAATGTCTCTACTATATCTTGCACTCTCCCATATAGGAGTAAAGAACTACATTCCCAGTAAATTCTGCTTTAATTCTTATGTTTAATATCTTCAGACTACATCGCTTCGATTAGTAAAACACATTAGCCATGTTCATCAAAAAATCAGCTCTCTGAAAATATGAGATTAACTTTAGCTCAAATATGAAAAACTATTTGAAAAAATTATTTATGAAAGTATAACACTTCCTTATCTACAAGTACATTCAAATGAGGAGATGTTCAAAAAGGGAGAAGGGTCTGAAGTGAAAAGAATATATGTATTCACTAAATCAGAACAGACATAAACCAAGAAATATAGAAGTGCCAAAATATACACAGATAATCGGAAACGTGATTCTACTCCAATCCAGTGCATAAGGACACATAACAAAATGATGCATTTTTTTTTAGATTAAGTTTGTCACGTTTGGTGAAAAATAATATTTCTTCTTTTACTTCAAAGAAATTACAATTAGACTTAGGTACCAAAACAAACAGATATAATCGGTAAATTTCATTTCATTCAAGAATATAGAAAGTAATACATATCAGATATACAAATTTGGAACTGATTCCCGAAAACAAGAATATAAATTCAAGATTGATATAGATCTAAAAGCCTATGAGATTTGTCATAAAATATAACATTAGTAGATATAGAAATCATATCACAGTTCAGGCATACTTTTCCTTTTGGAAATATTGCATTTATATATAAAAGTGAACCTTGAACACAAGTTCAAGCCAGGTAAGTTCATTTACAAGTGAATTTTCTTCAGCCTCTGCCCCCTCTGAGACAGCAAGACCAACCCATCCTTCTCTTCAGTCGACTCAACATAAAGACTACAAGGATGAAGCACACTTTATGATAACCCACTTCCATTTAATGAATAGTAAATGTATTTTCTCTTCCTTACAATTTTCTTTTCTCTTTTTGAGATGGGGTCTCACTGTGTTCCTCAGGTTGGAGCAAAGTGGCATCGTTTTGGATTACTCCAACCTCCATAACCCAGGCTCAAGAAATTCTCTCTGCTCAGCCTCCCAGGTAGTTGGGACAACAGGCATGCACCACTACTCCTGGCTAATTTTTTGTATTTTGATAGAGATGGTATTTTCCCATGTTGTCCAGGCTGGTCTCAAACTCCTGAGCTCAGAGGATCCACCTGCCTTGGCCTCTCAAATTTCTAGGATTACAGGCATGAGTGAGCATGCCCAGCTATGATTTTCTTAATCACATTTCCTTTCTCCAGCTTACTTTATTGTGATAATACAGTATGTGTAATAAATAACATACAAACTACATGTTAATCAACTGTTAATGTTATCAAAAAGCCTTCTTGTCAACAGTAGCCTATTAATAGTTAACTTTTATGGACAGTCAAATGTTATACATGGATTTTCAGTAACACGGAGGTCAATTTCCATGCTTTTCAAGGGGTCATTATAACCTTTTAGTTATGATTCCAAATATTAAAATAAATAGGGTCTCTAAAAAGTAGGGGTCCCAAGGCAAGAATATGAGTGTGGCAGCTTACATACCAAATGTCTAAGTATTTATAAATGATAAATTTTTTACTTGTATAACTGCATATAATACAACTATAATTTTGTTACACTGATATACTGAATAGTGGTGAAATCAGGGCTTTAGTATATCGACCACTGGAATAATGTAGATTGCATCATTAAGTAATTTATTATCATCCACCCCCTTCCACCCTTCCAAGCCTCCATTTGCTATCATTCCACAGTTTACATCTACATGTACACATTATTTAGCTCCCACTTACAAAGGAGAACGTGCAGTATTTGTCTTTCTGTGTCTCAGTTGTTTCATTTAAGATAATAGCCTGTAGTTCCATTCTTTCAATAAGATCAAACTTAAAATACATAGTATTAGCCTACTTTGTAAAGATACTTCCATAAAAATCTGACAGTTCAGGTTCATATTTAAAATACTTGGACTCCTAAGAACCGCATGGTAGCATGTGGCGGCCATACAGAGCCAGCTCTGCACCTTAGTTAATGCCACTTCTCTGCCCTTACCTGACTCTGGCTCACCGCTTGTGTATGAGATGCTGCATATGTGACCGTGAGAAACTTCACATAGATGAACATATATAAGCATCTCATACACAAGCTGTATTTTTTCCCTGTTTCAAAAAGCTGCCCACTTTAGTCTTTGAGTTAACTTAGGCTGAGCACGCCAGTGTCACAATACATCCATTGGAGGACGAATCCCACACAATCTGTGAAGCTCCTAAAGGCGGACTTGAGGCCATCTGAGCAAGAAAGTCACAGGTCTTGACCTGTGCTATGGCATAGAAAGAAACCATGAGATGTCAGTGGCCTATCTTCTTATCCCTCAAGGCTATATCTTCATGAAGAAGCATGTAGCCAGAAAAGACCATCTGAAGCTACAACACGGAGCAGAGGCTTCCCTTCCTGGGGAAAAAGATGATAATAATTCTTTTTAAAATTGAATTTGGACTGTAAGATTACTACAATTATTCTTTAATAGCAAAGAGAGTTAAAAACCTATGTTTTACTTCATTATTAGTTAGTGTAAACATTTATTACTTTAAAAGCCTTTTTTTTTTACTCCATAAAGTACTTTGTCAACTCTACACATCACGTGTTAATTAGCAATGATCAATATTTAGAGAATTTATAGGATATGTAAGTCCTATGAGGAAAGTGAAGAAAGATAATAAAAAGTTTGCTTTCATTGGACTTGTTTATATTGTTTATAATACCTTTAAGGTAATAAATTAAGAAAACCTAATTGATAGTCCAGGTTTGAGTGTAACAATCTAATAGTTTATATAGTAAATATAGTAAATGTTCAAAGAACAACATTCATGAACTGAAGTGGTTTCAAAAGCTCAGTCAAGAAGAACGCACTGGACTTGAACCATAATTAGAAAATTCAATAAGCAAGAGGGAGGAAAGTGAATAGAATTAACTTATAAAACTAAACTATATGCCTATACTTTTAAGCAACTTTAGCTCTGTCCCACTTATAGTGCCTACATCTATTTAAAACAAACTTATAATTTATTATCGAAATGTGAAATTCTTAGATGTACATAAACCTGGTAAATGTACAAATTACAAGGTAAAGCATATTATTAAACCTGCCGTTAATTTTGCTATTAGTCACTTCTGTCAGCTGCTAGCTTTTACATAGCAGATAATGAACCCAAATCGTTACAGCTCCTCAATTACATGTATGCTTTTTAAGAAAAAGTTTAAGTAGGACTTAGAAAAACTATAAATTTATAAGCTAGAAAAGAGCTAAATAAAGCAAATCAAGTAATATGCATGCCTGCATGGGAGAAAATCTTGCGAATTATTTCTGTTTTCATGATCCATATGAATAAAACAAAGAGCTTCTGTCTATGGTCATTTCGTGAGCTCATTTTTGGATCAAGGAGTGCACGGATGGATTACAAAGTGATGGATGGAAAAATTTTATAACTATGTGTCCTGCTCAATGAGTTGTTTTGGTTAAACAAGAATCAGCTGTTCTCTGAGGAGTTCTTTCTTTCATATACTACAAGGTTACCTTGGATGTAATGATCCTTACGGTCACTATTTATACACAAAATTTATAATCATCGAAGCTTTTTCACAAATGTTAATTCATTTGGTCTTCATCAGTCCAATAAAGCAAGACAGATATTTTCATTTTCATGATAACCAACCATAAGGAATCCAATACCCATGAATAAAATTAATTACCAGTGTTTCATGAACTAGACTAGAACTAGGTCTTCTAACTTCATTTTATGTATTTTATGATGTTTAGGCCTCTTAAAAAGCTTGCTGGGAGGAGATGGTAAGAGTGGAGAGACTGTGCCTCTCATTGCTAGCCAGTTAGAGATAGCAAAGGGCTGGGCCTGGAGCACCATATGCAAGCCTGCCCCTCCCAAGTTTACAGTCCCAAACTCTCCCTTATGATGTGCTACTCTCACACATCAAGCCAGTATTTCCCCTGCCCTAGATGATCTTAAGGCAGGTACCAGGCACTTAGCAATCACCCTTGTAGCCCAAGTTCCACAGGAATTGTTTATACTAAGCAAACACCAGGTGTTTATTTTGCCCCACCTTGTCTTTCTCTCAGAAACCCTAGTAAAGGCTGGAGCCTAGATTTCCCCTCACAGCTGTCTTCTACCACCTGACCAAAACCTAGTGCTTCCCCTGTGGACCTGAATGGCATGTACTGACCTTCTGGAACTTATGAGTGTAATAATCTTCTAAGCCCTGTTCTCATTTCCTCCTATGACCACATTGACTTTATCCTACTATATTCAACATCTACATCTTAGAATGAATAAATACAAAAATGAACTCCAAATGGATTAAAGATTTAAATATAAGAAGTAACACCATAAAAACCCGAGAAGAAAACCTAGGCAAACCATTCAGGATGCAGGCATAGGCAAAGACTTCATGACTAAAACACCAAAAGCACTGGCAACAAAAGCCAGAATAGACAAATGGGATCTAATTAAACTCCAGAGCTTCTGTACCGCAAAAGAAACAATCATTATAATGAACCAGCAACCAATGGAATGCGAAAAAAATTTCACAATCTACCCACCTGACAAAGTGTTAATATCCAGAATCTAAAAATAACTAAAAGAGATTTATGAGAAAAAAAAAACATTCAAAAGTAGGAGAAGGATATGAATGGACACTTTTCAAAAGAGGACATATATGAGGCTAACAAACATATGAAAAAAATGCTCATCATCACTGGTCATTAGAGAAATGCAAACCAAAACCACACTGAAATACCATCTCATGCCAGTCAGAATAGCAATCATTAAAAAATCTGGAGACAACAGATGCTGGAGAGGATGTGGAGAAACAGGAACACTTTTACACTGTTGGTGGGAGTGTAAATTAATTCTACCATTGTGAAAGATGCTGTGGCAATTCATCAAGGACCTAGAAATAGAAATTCTATTTGACCCAGCAATCCCATTACTGGGTATATACCCAAAGGATTATAAATTGATCTATTATAAAGACACATGCACACATATGTTCATTGTGGAACTGTTTACAATAGCAAAGACTTGGAACCAACCGAAATGCCCATCAAGGATAGACTGGACAAGGAAAATGTGGAACATAAACACCATGGAATACTATGCAGCCATAAAAAACGATGAGTTTGTGTCCTTTGTAGGGACATGGATGAATCTGGGAATCATCATTCTCAGAAAACTGACACAAGAGCAGAAAATCAAACACCTCATGTTCTCTCTCAGAGGCAGGTGTTGAACAGTGAGAACACATGGACACAGGGAGGGAAGCATCACACATGGGGGTCCGTTGGGGTGGGATAGGGGAGGGACAGCAGGGGGTGGGGAGGTTGGGGAGGGACAACATGTGGAGAAATGCCAGAGACAGGAGATGGGGGATGGAGGCAGCAAACCGCATTGCCATATGTGTACCTATACAACAATCCTGCAGGATCTGTACGTGTACCCCAGAACCTCAATTACGATAATAAAAAACAAGGAAATGAATTCTTAAAGCAACTGGCAGTCACTGAGAAATCTGAGAAATCAGACTGCTTTCTTTTCTCAGAGAAAAAAATAAGGCAATCAAACAGCCTTACTAAGCAAATAATATTCAGATAATATGCTGGCAAATGGATCCATTCATCCAAAGTTCTAATATAAATCTCTCAAATTTATATGTTCTTCCCTCTGAAAATCTTTAGAATTCAAGAAAAATATAAGCTTTTATTTCAAAAATAAATTTTAAAGTTTTAAAATAGGAGCAGATGTTTACTTCATAACACAGAATAGACTACTGCAAAGCTAATTATATGTTCAAAAGGCAGTGGTAAGTCCTGATAACATACTAAAACCACACAGAAAAGAGAAGGATAATTACCTTCCGACCAATGTGTTCACCTCCGTATCCCAGAGAGAAAAGGGAGGGGCAAAGTCACACATACCCTAGATACTTTAGGACTTTAAACAGCTGCAAGGTTGGTCTGATTCAAAGAAATGAAATATCAGTTAAAGCCAATCTTAAATATGCTGAAAGTAGGAAACAGAAAAGGAAGTATTCTAATAACACTGGGACAGCTGGAGAAAAGTGCTTTCGTCTTTACCTGTGTTTCTTGTGCTGTTTGTGTGTGTGTGTGTGTGTGTGTGTGTGTGTGTGTTTCTGAAACTTTTCAATCTCCCTTTATATATTTTTTGATTACATGCTATAAGACCATGTCCTCTAGTATTAAAACTATTAAAGCCTAAAATTATTTCTACCTCTATTTCTAACAGATCCCAGTTATAGACTAAAAAAGAGATAAACGCGGAGATAACTTTTTCTTCAAAATTTAATTACAATAAATATATAAAGGGGGACTAGTCATGGAAAATAGAACATAACAAAATGATAATTTGGAAGATATAGAATCCAAAAGACCAAATGCTATCTTTTTAAAATTATTATACATTAAGTTCTGGGGTACATGTGCAGAAGGTGCAGGTTTGTTACATAGATACAAATGTGCCATGGTGGTTTGTTGCACCCATCACCCTGTCATGCTCATTAGGTATTTCTCCTAATGCTATCCCTCCACTATCCCCCTACTCCCTTCTATTCCTCCCCTATCACCCCACCCCCCAACAGGCCCCAGTGTGTGATGTTCCCCTCCCTGTGTCCATGTGTTCTCATTATTCAATTCCCACCTAGGAGTGAGAACATGAGGTGTTTGGTTTTCTGTTCTTGTGTCAGTTTGCTGAGAATAATGATTTCCAGATTCATCCAGGTCCCTGCAAAGGCCATGAACTCAACCACTTTTAGGGCTGCATAGTATTCCATGGTGTATATGTGCCACATTTTCTTTACCCAGTCTACCATTGATGGGCATTTGGGTTGGTTCTAAGTCTTTGCTATTATGAGCACTGCCTCAATAAGCAAATGTGTGCATGTGTCTTTAAAACAGAATGTTTTCATAATCCTTTGGGTATACACCCAGTAATGGGATTGCTGGGTAAATGGTATTTCTAGTTCTAGGTCCTTGAGGAATCACCACACTGTCTTCCACAATGGATGAACTAATTTACACTCCCACCAACAGTGTAAAAGTGTTCCTATCTCTCCACATCCTCTCCAGCATCTGTTGTCTCCTGATTTTTTAATGATCACCATTCTAACTGGTGTGAGATAGTATCTCAATGTGGTTTTGATTTACATTTCTCTAATGACCATAAGAGATAAGGAGCTTTTTTTCATGTGTGTTGGCTGCATAAAAATGTCTTCTTTTGAGAAGTGTCTGTTCATATCCTTTTCCCACTTTTTGCTGAGGTTTTTTTTTTTTCCTTGTCAATTTGTTTAAGATATTTGTAGATTCTGGATATTAGCCCTTTGTCAGATGGGTAGATTGCAAAAATTTTTCTCCCACTTTTCAGGTTCCCTGTTCACTCTGATGATAGTTTCTTTTGCTGTGCACAAGCTCTTTGGTTTAATTAGATCCCATTTGTCTATTTTGTTTTTTGTGCATTTTTTTTTTTTTTTTTTTTTTTGCCATTGCTTTTGGTGTTTCAGTCATGAAGTCCTTGCCTATGCCTATGTCCTGAATGGTATTGTCTAGGTTTTCTTCTAGAGTTTTTATGGTGTTAGGTCTTATGATTAAGTCTTTAATACATCTGGAGTTAGTTTTGTATAAGGTGTAAGGAAGGGATCCAGTTTCAGCTTTCTGCATATGGCTAGCCAGTTTTCCCAGCACCAGTTACTAAATGGGGAATCCTTTCCCCATTGCTTTTGTCAGGTTTGTCAAAAATCAGATAGTCGTAGATGTGTGGCATGATTTCTGAGGCCTCTGTTCTGTTCCATTGGTTTATATCTGTTTTGGCACCAGTCCATGTTGTTTTGATTCCTGTAGCCTTATAGGATAGCTTGAAGTCAGGTAGCGTGATACCTCCAGCTTTATTTTATTTTTGCTTAGGATTGTCTTGGCTATGTAGGCTCTTTTCAGGTTCCATATGAAATTTAAGGTGGATTTTTCCAGTTCTGTGAAGACAACGATAGCTTGATGGGGAAAGCACTGAATCTATAAATTACTTTGGGCAGTATGGCCATTTTCACAATATTGATTCTTTCTAACCATGAGCATGGAATGTTTTTCCATCTGATTGTGTCCTCTCTTATTGCCTTGAGCAGGGGTTTGTAGTTCTCCTTGAAGAAGTCCTTCACATCCCTTGTTAGTTGTATAGCTAGGTGTTTTATTTTCTTTTTAGCAATTGTGAATGTGAGTTCACTTATGAATTGGCTGTTTGTCTGTTACTGGTGCACAGGAATTCTTGTGATTTCTGCACAATGATTTTTATCCTGACATGCTAAAGCTGCTTATCAGCTTAAGGAGATTTTGGGCTGAGATGATGGGGTCTACTAAATATACAATCATGTCATCTGCAAATAGAGACAATTTGACTTCCTCTTTTCATAGCCGAATACCCTTTATTTCTTTTACTTGTCTGGTTGCCCTGGCCAGAACTTCAAATACTGTGTAGAATGGGAGTGGTGAGAGAGGGCATCCTTGTCTTGTGCTGGTTTTCAAAGGGAATGCTTCCAGTTTTTGGCCATTCAGCATGATATTGGCTGCGGGTTTGTCACGAATAGATCTTATTGAGACACAGCCTGTTGATATCTAGTTTATTGAGAGTTTTTAGCATAAAGGTTATTGAAATTTGTCAAAGGCCTTCTCTGCATCTATTGAGAGAATCATATGGTTTTTGTCATTGGTTCTGTTTACGTGATGGATGTTTATGGATTTGCATATGTTGAACCAGCCTTGCATCCCAGGGATGAAGCTGACTTGATCATGATGGACAGGCTTTTTGATGTGCTGTTGGATTCATTTGCCAGTATTTTATTGACGATTTTTGCATCAATGTTCATCATGGATATTGGCCTGAAATTTTCTTTTTTAGTTGTGTCTCTGCCAGGTTTTGGTATCAGGATGATGTTGGTCTCACAAAATGAGTTAGGGATGATTCGCTCTTCTTCTATTGTTTGGAATAGTTTCAGAAGGAATGGTACCAGCCCTTCTTTGTACCTCTGGTATAATTTGTCTGTGAATCTGTCTGGTCCTGGAATTTTTTTGGTTGGTCCGCTATTAATTGCTGCCTGAATTTCAGATCTTGATATTGGTTTGTTCAGGGATTCGATTTCTTCCTGCTTTAGTCTTGGGAGGGTGTAAGTGTCCAGGAATTTATCCATTGCTTCTAGATTTACTGGTGTATTTCCATAGAGGTATTTATAGTATTCTCTGATGGTAGTTGGTATTTCTGTGGGATTGGTGTTGATATCCCTCTTGTCATCTTTTATTGCATCTATTTGATTCTTTTCTCTTCTTTATTAGTCTGTTTAGTGAGACCAAATGCTTTTTTAAATTAGCTAGTGTTATGTTGGTAGATGATTAATTAATATGGCAATGATATAACATATTCTTCAGATTTTTCTCCAAAAGTAAAAGACAATTTAAAGATAGATTAAAACAAATATATAACAATAAAATCTTAATAAATTTATAATTTCTTGCCAAGTTTTTAAATATAACATGTTTTCTAATGTTTTGTAGTATATGACAATAACTAATTATTCCTCCAAATCAACTAAATTTAAATGGGAAGGAGAGCCAAAAAGGGAAGTAAAATCTTCAACCTCATTCTAAGATTAAGAATGCAGAATGGCTGACAATGAGAAGCTGTAAAATGGCACATATCTGATGTGTTCCAAACATTCTTCATCTTACCTTGCATGAGCCAAATAAACTAAACTTGCTGAATGTACACGGGCATCTCATTACATAATTCTGCAATGGCTTAATTTTCAAACCATATGTATCTAGTATTCTGTATCAAAGTAAAGTTTGTTAAGGAGGTCTTCTTATTCTAATACTATATTTTCCTCAGAACTATTTAAATATTCACTTTGTATCAATATACTGACATAAACTTAGAAAATTAGTGCCCTGAATTCTGCTGCTAGGCATGTAGTTAATAACATCAATCTGTTTTTGCAGCAGAAAAGTGAAGGCTCTGCATTTAAATGATAGCTAGTTTTGGATAATAAAACAAGAAACCAAATGCATCATGTGCAGATACATTTCTATTTCACTTTGGGCAAATGGAAAACTTCTTTATTAGCACTACAAAGATATTTAATAAAAAAGGTAAGAATTCACTGGTGTATCTGGAAGTCAACTGCTGAGTAAAAGTAAGTTTTACAATTAAATTTTTTACCTTTGGTGGATTTGTCCTATTAACAGGAACAATATATATAGCAATAAAGAAATTCTAAGAAGGAATAGATCATCCCATAAAACTGTCACATATTCTGATAATTAAAATTATTAAAAAGTTTATCTTCTGTATTTCCAAAGGCCTTTAATGGCTTAAAATATTGAGAATCTGACTTAAACAATGAGTAAAATACTGTAAATATTATCTTTGAAGATTTATAGTATTTCTAAATAAAGGGATTGCAAATATGCATCTTAATTACCTCATCTTATGTTCAACAATATATGAATACCATACTAGGTTACATAGGACTTCCAAACATATCAAGTACAGAAGAAAATAATCTCACAAACCACATTTAATTTTATTCTTGTATGTTATAGAGAATAAAGCATATGATCCTGATTTATGGATAAGGAAGTTGGTTTAAAAGATGGAATTGACTCATCTGAGTTTAGAAAGATAAAGAAGAATCAACACCAAAAGAATGTGAAACGTTATGTTGGAGCACACGAAGGCTTTGAATTAAGATAAATTTAAGTAGAATGCAAGGTCTATTAGGGCAAGAATGTTGTCTTTTTTCATCACAGATCTTCCCACGCAAGCGTCCCATAGGAAGGTCCCACACCAGGGATGGCAGTCTGTTAATATCTGCTAAATATACAAATTAATAATAAGAAAGCTTAAATTATAACTCAAATAATTCTGAATGCTTCCACTAATGGGAGAGCTACTCCTGCTCAAGTCATGATTCTATATATCGCATAAGTTGGAAAACACATACACTTTGAGCAATTTCCTAATCTAGCCATCACATGTTAGAGGTATCATGATGACTCAGGAGAACACAGACTTACCAGATTACTTAGTTGAAGCTTGCAAACATCACATGACTCACTGGGCAGTATGCAGTGCATACAATTTTAGGTTAGGATGAAAACTCAGGTTTACAACTAAGAGGTACTTCATCTCTCGCTCTTTGTTTCTCTCTCTCTCTCTCTCTCTCTCTCTCTCTCTCTCTCTCTGTGTGTGTGTGTGTGTGTGTGTGTGTGTGTGTGTGTGCCGGGAAAGAGGCAGAGAAGAGGAAATGGTGTTTAGGGTATATGTCTGTGTCAGCAGAGAGAGTGAACTGAACAGGTGAATAATATCCAGGCCGCTTAGAAAACATCCTTTAATAGAGAAACACTGTAATAAAGAGACTATTTACAGATCTAATAAAATCATTTATCTCTGCTGTAATTAGTAATAAGGTCTATAGCCCTGACTCTGATTAACATTCTACTTTAAGTAAAAGGTGTAATATTTAAGTGTATTATATTATGAATTGATAATTCTTATAAACATCAAGTAGAAAATAAATGAACATTCAAATGTACATGTTAATGTACATTGGTAGACAAAACTCCTGAGAGAGTGATGTCCTGTACACATCACAGAAGGAAATTATTAATGGAGGAGAAAGTATTTAGCATATTAAATGATGCTGAAAGAGCCACTAAAATAAAGACAATTCAATGTATACTAGATTTTTAATAGAAAATTTATCAGTGGTCACAGCAAGAAAATATTTGGTGGTATGTTGGTTTGTACAGAAGCACAATCTTCATGCAGAAATCTGGAGAAGAGTTATTTCTTATTGAAGATATGTAACATGAATATAAAATTTGCAGAGAACCTTTTAAGTTAAGACCATGATTCTGTACAAACCTTATTAGGTTATATTTTGAACCATTAATGTTGCTAATGACATATGTTTTGACTTGGTTTTTCAAATATATTAGACCTTTGTATTTCAATTAAAAATTATACCTCTATTTAGGATTTCAGTTATATGGAAATGGTTCTTGGAAGGTCAAAGCTTGCTGGACATCAGAATCCTACATGCAAAATTATATCCATGATCATCGGCCATTCCTATGGCTTAATAGTGAGGTTTATTTGCATTAATTGACTTAAAGATAGAAATTATAAGTGCCAGATACAAAAATATGACTTGAATAAAATTGCAATAAGTTACACTATTTAGTTTTGTGTGGCATATTTCTATCTAGTGATTCTTAAAAACAACATGTAAGGGCATACGTAATGGCAAAATTATAAAAGCAGAGGCATTTTTTTTTTTACAATAATTCCATGGTACTGATTTCAAATTGTTTAGAATATCAAATCATTATAAGTTAGAAGAGATGTTTTAAACTGCTGACCCAGGTTGGGAATTTCCCCTACACTCTATTTTTTAATATCGCAAATTATTAATTACCCAAATTGTAATTCAGATGTACTATATTCTTTCTGCAAAACCGCTTATAAAGAACCATATGCATTTATGTAGAATCTAGTACCATCACTACTGTGTAATATGTCAAAGACACTATAATAAACCTACTCTGTTATTTCAAACAACCTTTAGAAAAAGTTTCATTAATCCTTTCTCAGGGAAAAGAAAAGAATATTTGGGGTTAATTAAATAACAATGCTTAATAATCATTCACTTTGCAAACCTCAAGGAAAAAAGTTATCCCTGAATATTGTACATTATATTCCACAAAATAATAAACTAAAATTGCTGTTAGCAAAGCAAAAAAGAATCTTATGATGTGTCACACGGAATTTTAAGGTCACATTAGCCACATAAATCTGTCAGCTCTAAAATACATTATATGGAACCAATGTATTTAAGTTAGGTACTTTTGTACCTAGGTTCTTTGTAAATACAAAAGTACCTAAGTAATTGACAAAAATATTTAAATGTTAATTCTCATATATACTTCTGATTAATCCAATATTCTTAAGAGACAGAAATGAGAGTTTTATCAATAAATATTTATGAAACAAAATACACAGAAGTGTGTGTGTGTGTTTTTACCATTTTCTCAATGGAAGTTTACAATTTAAATCTAATTTCAAGTTCACAGGTAAATCCAATAAACAAAGCAATGCACATTTCCTAAGTGGTCAAACATTAAAAGGATACAGAATTAAGCTAAAAACTACACATAATTAGATATGGTTCCTACAGGCAAGAAGTTTACATTCCAAGTCAGTAAACTTAAATGATCTAACAAATACCTAACACAGTGAATATTAGAACAAAAATTAAATGTAATCGTTTATAAGCTAATAGAAAAATAATTATGTACACCCAAGAAAGTAGAAAAACTGCATTGTATACTATAGAAAAAAATTACAGAGTAAGTCATAAAGAGAAAAATAGTAAACAAGCATATAAATAGAAGATATACAATGGCTCATTACAGAAGACAAAAGATACATGTCAATTGTGAAACAACTGTTAAATATTCACTTTTAAAAAACAAAGACTCCCAGATCTTATAATAATCAAAATCCACTGCAATCCACACGTTAGCAGCAGATCGATTCTCCTTCCAAAGTTCCTTCAGGAACATCAAGTTCATCTTTACTATTCAGAGTATTCAGCAGCACTCAGTGTTCTGTGTCCAGATGTGAACACAAAAATCCATCAAAGTTCTTGACAAACAAAGGCTCTTCCAGTGATTAAAACACACACACACACACAGTTGTTACTCAATTATATGTTGTTAAAAAGATAACAACTAAAACAAAATAATCCAAAACAGTTAAAAGGAATATCTAGAAAAAAATATTGGTACATGATAATCATGAAAAACTTTGCAACATATATAAATATTCTAAGAAGTTATTTAAAACACTGATCTAGTAATGCTGCTTCTAAAGTTTATCAAAAGATAATAAATTTTTAAAAATACTTGTGGAAAAATGAAATGACAACATCATACAGTCAGTAAAATTCAGTGTGAAAAAGACATTCAGTGACTTGAAACAAGTATTCATAACATACTAGTAAATGAAAAAATTAATTACAAAACAATACGTGTACTATAAAAATTTTGAAAACATAGTCATATAATACATTAAGTCATATATATTATGTATCATCTAAAATTATGCATTATTTATTATATTATGTAACCTAATGTGCATGCATATGTGCGTATTCACAGTATAGAAGCACACACACAAAGCAGAAAGAGAGGAAAGTTCTCTTCAAAACCTGAAATAATAGTGATTATTTTTCAAAGAGGGGATTATCAGTGAATTTTCTTTCTTCTTCATGACTTAGGAATGTTCAGAATTTTCACAATTTTTATGCTTACACAAATAAAATGTTATTTTCCTAAGTTTTTACAAATTAAAAGGACACAGAATTAAGCTAAACCCTACACATAATTAAATATGGTTCCCACAGACAAGAAGCTTATATTTGAAGTCAGTATACTTAAAGGATCCAACATACACTTAACACAGAAAATATAAGAACAAAAGGTAAATGCAATAGTTTATAAGTTAATAGAAAAATAAATATTTATATACATCTGAGAAAGTAGAAAAACTGCATTTTTCTACTTGAACACAAAAAGAAAGGAGAATGTTATTTTCTTTGAGGGACCATAAAAACATGTCATTTTCCTGGTATAAGCATAAATCTCATCAGAAACACAGTTTCCAAGTGTAGAAAACTAAAGTATCCTTAACTGATTGTGGAAAATTCATATAATTGTAATAAATATAAATAATCTTGTATACTACCAAAAAAATCCACAAGTCTACCCCCTATAAAAAGTAGTGACAACAACAATTAAAACATTGTTTAAACTAATTTGGGAGTAGATACATATATACACCAAATCTCTAGGCAAGGGAACTTAAATAAATTCAACCAAATTTTTAATCAACAGTAAATTCCTATCTGAGTAATCACTAAGTCATCATCTCTCAGCTTCAGAGGCACGTTTCTATACTCTGCTCTATGGCACTAGGACTGAGTCCTTTCAACCCACATGTCTGCTTTGCCAGCTGGCTCCCTGAAAGAGTCTCACGAGACCTTCTGAATAAACGAAAGCACATCTGATGCCCTTGGATGGGTTCCTGTAATCCATATTACCGAGGGGATGCTTTAATGCTATAAGTAACAGTTTCCCTGAGTTTTATCTATAAATTCAATTCTAATCAAAATGCCACTTTAATATTTTTTTTAAAACTCAGTACATTTAATCTAAAATTTACATAAAAGAATGACATTTCAAGAATACCTAACTCATTCAATAAAAAAGCTCCTAGAATAACCTGTCTTACTGAAATATGATAAACTATAATTCCATAATAATAAAATTTCGTGCACTAACACAATAAGAGAAATAGATCATGAAACAGAATACAGAGCTCAAACAAGACCATGTTTATATAAGAAGTAAATATCACATAAAGTATACATACAAAATCACAGTGCAACTATTTTGGCTGTTCAGTAGAAAACTGGCTTACTGTATGAAGAAAAATATAACTGCCTCTCTACATAAACCCTTATAAGAAGATTGATCCTCAAAGAATACAGATTTAAATATGAAATGTAAAATTGTACATTAATATACAGTATAAACATATGTCTCTGAACGAGTGTAGGGAACCAGCCCTACATCACCTGTGGGTACTCCATGTTCGGTGGTGACAAAGGAATGAGAAAAAGACAGATTAAGAGAGAAAGTGGGACCAGGGGGCCAGCGCTCATTACTTTGGAGGAGACAGTGAAGGCTCCGAACTCTGATCATCCACACTATTTACTGGCTACAATCACTTTGATCTACAGGGTAGGCGTGGAGTGATGGTGGGGAGAGGGTGGAGTGATGCTGGAGTGAATCAGTGAGCCGGAACTGGTGTGTCATCCTAAGGACTGTTAACAGTGGCAGTTTTGGAGTTTCACAAAACAAGAACATGCAGTTATCTTTAGCTTATTATCTACGTGCAGCTGATGGAACATGGGCCTTACAAGGAGCCTACAAGTCTGGCTACGTCATAGTGCTATGAAGGGGTTTTACGTCCTTGAGCAAAACGTTTATAGTAACTGAGCCGAGGTCACCCTGCGCGTGAACATGAGGCTTGGACAGGCCTTCCCCCTCCGAGGCCTCCTGCAGCTTTCCACAGTTTGCTGTTCCTTGCTTATGTGTCACTCATAACCGATACCTGTATGTAGGCACTCTGTAAGACCATTGTCCTTTGCTGCTTTCCCCAACAAATGACAGCTAGATACAACACCTTAAGTAAAAGTCTGAAGTATAAAATAAAAAGAGAAAAACTGGCAAATTTGATTATACCTGCAGTTGACCCAGTTACAAAGTCCTTAACATTGGAAAGGTGAAAAGAAGAGGGGTTTTGAGGATAAGTCCCAGAAATAGTTGAATGTGGCTAAAAATCTGCAGGGATTAAATTTGTGCATGACAGGCTGGAAATCTGAGTTAGCCTAGTTTGTCTTGGTTTATTGGTGTTATATGTGAAAATAACAAATAAATGCACTACTACTAGATTAGGGCTGAGCAAATGAAAACATTTTCGTTCCTTAGTTTTTTACCCTTTTAAGTTGGTTTGAGATTATTCAGAAAAGTGCTCTTTAGTGCTCTTTTTTTTCTTTTGAGACAGAGTCTTGCTCTGCCTGCCAGACTGGAGTGCAATGGCACTATCACAGCTCACTGCAACCTCTGCATCCTAAGCCCAAGGAGTCCTCCTATCCTCCCGTCTCAGCCTCCCAAGTAGCTGGGACTACAGGCACGTGCCACTATGCCCAGCTAATTTTCGTATTTTCTTGTATGGACAGGGTTTTACCATGTTCCCATGCTGGTCTTCAACTCCTGGGCTCAAGGGATCCACCAGTGTCCAGCTCCCAAGGCGCTGAGATTACAGGTGTGAGCTACCGTGCCTGGCATGCTCCCCTCTTTTCATTTGTTTTTCTCTTACTCATCTAATTTCTATTCCTGTGTCTTTAGTAAACCTCTATAGAGAATGATGAATTACTAAATGAGATTCAAAGGGCACTGGGAGGTGAATAAACAAGGCGGTAAATTAGCAAGTGCAGACAAGGACAATGTGGTTCTCTCTCTATAAGACTGTTTCTGACCAAATGAGGCTAATTTGTTTTAGCTAAAAAAGAATATTTAAGTTTAAAGGGAACAGTGCAAATTTTCTCTGACTAAATTCTCAATTCTTTTGAAAATGGAATCTTTTTATCTGAAATTCTCTTGCTGGAGTAGGCTCAGAATGCTATCTGGCGAAGCTGTCTAAAAGTGGGTTTAGTACAAGAACTGGGAGCAATTCCCAGAGAAAACTGAAAACAGGACGAAGATCATCATTATTATCCCTCCTCCACAACACGCTGGACTCTGGCTTCTGTTCTCCGATCCATTCCACACACTAGTTCAGTGTAACTATCCCAAAGCACAATTCGTATCATGCTACGTTTCTGCTTTAGAGAATATCAGGTCTAAATACTTCCTTGAATGGCGTTCAATGCTGTCTATGATCTGACACCAATTCACATTAATTTCACTTTTCTGTGGGAGATGCCATCAGAGCTCTGCTCATTTCCTTAGACCTTTCAGGGAGCTCTAACACCAGCTCTGTCTGTGAACACTGGTTTTTTTTCTCTCTCAACTGCAGAAGGCTTCTCTGTGTACACATCAGGTCAGAAAGTGCTGAGAAATCAACATCCCTAGAGGAAAAGTCCGCAGCAAATAATTCATGGAATTTAGTACATGAGACATGTTTTATGCAATTTCCTCCAATGTCTTGATAGGACTAGGCTCCACTTATTCACGGAGTTAAAGAGCTTAATAAAGTACCCTTTGCTGCAGCCATCTGTTTTCTGTATCACTTCCACTTCCCAACCCATGCTCCCTGAACCTCCCAAATAAACTACCTACACTTAAAATTCTTTTCTCAGCATCAGCTATGGGGAAACTGCAACTGAAACAATTGGTATGAAAATTACTCTAGGAAGCAGGTGTTTTAGTGCTTGTATTACTCACTGGCCAAAGGGTAACAAGGACTCCACTGCTGGTGGTTAAGTGGGATGGTGAATACGGCTCACATCCTGAAGTATCTCAATTGCTAACACTCTTATCTGTGGTAAACTAAAGTATCACACAGGTAGAAAGACTGTACCAGTTTATGCAGTGTATCTAGGATTGGAGTTACTCTTCTGTAGCAAAGGAAATTATAAAGACCGTGGTCATTATTAAGTGCCATCAATGTACTAAGCAGAGTAAAAAATGACACATTCAATTTAGGCGACCTCCAAGTCAAGAGCATGGTGTGAAATACAAGACTTTTATAATAGCATTGATAAAGACATTTTTCTCTGCATCCAAAAGGCAAATAGGAATGCAGTCAACATCATGATCTGACTGTGCAATGAACCAAACGACAAAGAATAATGAATTTGCAGTCTTATTGTAGCTCTTAAGCAACAGATAAGGTTCTAAGTTATACAACAGAGATGAATAGATATATTTGACAACTTGAGTCCCAGATTTCCCTAAAACCTGTGGGCCTGCAAAAGTGACTGCATCACTCTTGCTAGAGGACAGTAGCCTCTCTACCTGGGGGACATTCAGAGGCCTTACCTCAGATGTCTGGCAAGATGAAACCTGCCCTCTTCATCCTCTCCCTTCCCTCTTTTCTTAAGACATCTAGGCCAACCATTAGCATCAATTCTCAATTTAATCCAGCTATAAATGTTTTCTCCCTTCATCGTGAGGGAAGATACTATTCGTCAAAAGTACTTCAGGGCCTGGCTAATAGGAACAGGCAAGAACTGGGAAACATGCTTGGGAATAGATCTCAAGATGAGTGGAAGGCGAGAGAAGGATAGGAGGCCAGGTAGGGTAAGACAGAGTTGATTGATACGAGATTATTCACATATGACTCAGAATTTAATAGCAACTGAAGTCAGCTATGATATGCTATTAGTATGCTTCTCGGACGTGTGTAGATAAAATGACGACCTAGAATAAAAGAGGTAAGAAAATACTTGTATACAGTTTTGATGAAGGAATCAAAAGATTCCAAGACACAGTAGCATGGATTTATTAAATAACACTAGAGAATCCTCCAGCTGGCTATGTTTCTGTGATGGCCCTAAAGACAATCTCTTCGTTAAAGCAAAAGATAAATGTGCTAATGAGAACACTCCATCATGAAAACTCATTTTTGTACTTTGTAGACTATATTTGAAGACTAGGGTAGGATCTGCTTATGAAATGGTTCCCTAGTTTCAGTAGAAATGATGAGGTTTAAGAATAGCAGAGGCCAGATGGCAACATGTAACTATAAGAGGGAAGGTTGATGCAATTGCCAAAAGTGGCAAAATAGGCAGACATGCTTGGGTCGCAACCAGGGAGTCCTGAGGCACAGAGATCTCTGGAACAGGCCAACAGATCGCGATGTGCCCAGAAATAAGCTTAGACAAGAGGGTGAGGATACTCACTACAACCCCATTAATGGCTCTCACCTCCAAGGCCACTTTCTACTCTGTATCAGATCTCAGACGCCAAGCACATCAACTAAATGTAGGCCACATATCTCAAAATAGTCCTTAACCAAAATACTCTAAAGAACTGGTGCATAAATGTACCAGCTCACTTGCCTCCAGGGTAAAATAATTCCGAGACATTTCCCAAAGACATTCCTTGTACTTGTATCACTTTCTCAGGGTGTGTTTATGGTTAGGTTCCAGGTTCTCTGTATACTAATGCCAAAATGAAATAGTTATTTTAACTTTTTGGTACTTTCTCTCTTCCAGCTATGCCTATAATTCTCTTGCTCTAATATTTTTCTCTGCTTATCCAAATTCTATTGATACTTTGGGAAACTATCAAATAGTACATATTAAGTAGGTTTTCCCTAATCTTTCCAAGCAGAAATGGTTCTCTCTTTTGTCTTTTTCTTTGTTTGGTTTTGATTTTTTTTTCTATTTCATAAGCAATGTATTTATTCTTGAAAAAAATCAGGACAACTGGATATCCACATGCAGAAAAATGAGTCAGACCCCTTTCTTACACTATACACAAAAATTAATGAACAATGGTTCACAGACTTAAATATAAAAGCTAAACTACAAAAATCTTAAAAGAATTTATGGGACTAAATATTTGTCACTGGGATTAGTCAATGATTTCTTAGATATGACATCAGGCCGGGCTCGGTGGCTCAAGCCTGTAATCCCAGCACTTTGGGAGGCCGAGGCGGGTGGATCAGGAGGTCGAGAGATCGAGACCATCTTGGTCAACATAGTGAAACCCCGTCTCTACTAAAAATACAAAAAACTAGCTGGGCGTGGTGGCGCGTGCCTGTAATCCCAGCTACTTAGGAGGCTGAGGCAGGAGAATTGCCTGAACCCAGGAGGCGGAGGTTGCGGTGAGCCGAGATCGCGCCATTGCACTCCAGCCTGGGTAACAAGAGCGAAACTCCGTCTCAAAAAAAAAAAAAAAAAAAAAAAAAAAAAAAAAAAAGATATGACATCAATAGGAAAACACCATAATAAAAAGAGATTAATTATACTTTAAAACTAAAAATATCTGTGCTTCAAATTAAACCATGAAGAAAATAACAACCCACAGAAGAAGGAAAAATACTTGTTATTCATATATCTGATAAAGGACATGTATCCAGAATATCTAAGTATTCTGTCAACTAGACAAAAGAAAAAAAAAACCCTAATTTTAAAATGGGCAAATAATTTGAATAGCTATTTCTCTAGAGAAAATAGACAAATGGCTAATAAGCATATGAAAAGCTATCCACACCATTAGCCATAGGGAAACACAAATCAAAACCAAAATATAAAACCACTTCACACTCACTAGGATGCCTACAAACAAACACTGGACAATAACGAGTACGGTGAAAATGTGGAGCAACTGAAACACTCAAGCATTTCTGGTATGAATGTAAACTGGCACTTTCGAAAACAGTGGACATTTTTCAAACTGTGGAACACAGCATTACCAAATGACCCAGCATTCCATTCTTAGGTATACACTAAAGAGAATCTAAAACATGCTCTTCATAAAAGCTAGTGCATGCATGTTCACAGCAGCATGGCTCATGCTAGACAAAAGTGAAAACAACTCAATGTCATCAATTCATGAATGCATAAATAAAATGTGATACAGTCATACAATTGAATAGTATTCGGTAATAAAAAAATACTAAACAAGTAAAAAGAATCACAAAACCTGGGTGAATCCTGAAATAATTAAAATAAGTGGAAGAAGTCAGGCTCGAAAAACCACATATATTGCATTATTCCATTTATATAAAATGCCAAAAATAGGCAAATCTATAAAAACAGAAAGTAGATTACTGTTTAACTAGGTCTTGAGGTTGGAGGAATGAAGGACTGTTAATGCATAGAGAGTCTCTGTGGGGTTATATAAAAGCTCTAACAATAAGAATATCATGCAAATAAGTGGTGGAAGAAAATGAAAATCATGAAATAAATGTTATTGTAATCAATATTAATAGTATTTATTCAATTAATAAAACCACTGTTCTATAGACTTTACATGCATTATAAACTTTAGTCCTCACGAAAATCTTATGAGGTAGCCAATATTATTATTCACATTTTACATATAAGAAGACTGAGTTTTAGTAAAGTTGAGTCTAATATCCCAAAGTCAGAGAGATTAAGCAAATGGCAGAACTGAAACGCAAGTTCTTAAAGAAGACAAAATCGTAGAGCATGGAATAAGAATCTAATATTCAATGAGCAGTTGAGTCACATTTTTGGAAAATGTAAAGTACAGCCCTATCAACTCCCACTGCTGAGAACTCCTTGGGAGTTCCCACTTCAGGGACTGTTAAGCTAGTTGGTATAATGCACAGCTCTACCACATTTTCTCTATTTCTTTTGGTCAAATATTTCAGTTTGGGGGGATCGCCATATGTAGTGAAAACAACCCAATGTCATCAACTGATAAATGCACAAATAAAATATGATATAATCACACAATTGAACAGTATTTGGCAATAAAAAGGAATGCCAAATAAGTAAAAAGAAACATATAATAATATGTTTTCAATACATGTAGGTCATGGGTCATTAGGATACCTTTCTTTATTTGGCTAAAAATCAACAGAATTATTAATTTTTCTATTTCCCGTATTTTCTTAACTTCTAAAAACTTCAATATGACTTGATTATTTACTCTCAAGGATTCCATTATTTTCACGACACTAATCAGAGCTAAGTTGACAGAAATCAGCAGCTGACTGAAATTTAGTAACTTCTAATATACTTGTCAGTTACAAGATTCTCTGAGCCTCTGATATATTCCCAGCTACAAATTATCTACATTGTGAAGTAGACAAGTTTTATTAAAACGAAGTAAAGCTTGCTTCTGCATATATAAAAAGGTTTTCATATATGAGAAGTCTCATTTATTTTGTCCAAATTTTAAAAATTAAATTGAGAACCTCTGTCTAGCATAGTTTAACCATCCAACATTGTCAACACTTATTTTTCTCTTTTTTATCTTCAAATCCTCAGCAACTTTGTAGATATCAATCCTTTTGGAATCTCATATTTTGATTCACTAATGCCATTATATTACTGTTCACCAAATTTTCTTCAATGATTGCTTGTAAATACTTATTTTAAAAGTTTCCAAATCACGTAGCACATTCCTGCTTTGTTCAATATACTTTCAGTTAACTCTGTATTTTACTTCATCAAATTTTAATTTTTCATTCATTGGTTCAGATTTTTTATACATTTTATTTTCCTCTTCTATCACAGGGTTTGTGTATTGGGGCAACTTTTTCTCTCCTCTTACTAAATTCATTGTAATGTCTTTCTGATCAAATTCTCTTGTCAAATAAATGCTTCCAGATCTCTGTAAAATGTCTTTCCTAGTTTGACAGCAGCCTCTCTTTAAGGAATTTGAAGCTCTGTAGCATACTGTTCACTTCACATATCATCTTCTTGTTTCAAAGTCATAACCTTTAATTAGAAGGAATGAAAATGCCAGCTGAGTCCATCAGTTCTCCTCCCACAGCCTCAAAAACCTGGCAGTTGTATTCCAGCTTTAGGGTAACTGTGTTATAGTTCCCATTTGACTTCTGCTGGGCTAACAGTATCTCAGTCAATTCAATGGATCATAGCTATCTGGACACATTTAAACTTTCTAATTCATTCATAAGGATTAGTAAATATGACCTATGTGTCCGTTATGATTGCTTTCTCAACAACTTACTGGAAGAGGGGAGAATATGGAGGGATAATTTTCTTGCAATTACCAATCAGTAAACCACTTCTCTATGCCTATGGATTGTTAACTTTTTCAGAAGGCTTAGGAATATACTTGTGAAGAGACTCATACTTATTAAATTGATGCTCTAAAATTTCATCTCATGTTCTTTTACACTATGGAACATTTTTCAATTAAGCAACCTTTTGACACTGATCTGCTGAAATATTTACTCAGGAATTCAGAGGCCATGTTTATTCCATTTCATACTGAATACAAATTCATATAACTATAAAAAAGGATGTGTTCTAAACATTTTTTATCCCTCAGAGCTACCAAATGATTTTGCAGTTGATTCCTTCAAAGCATTTTTCATATCACAAAAACCACAGTTTGTATTTGTTCCTACTTGTGAGTAATGCTTTTCAACTAACAACTGCTTTTAATTAAAATGCATTCATCTGAAAAGTTATTAGCATAATGTGTTAGAAGGTAGGAAATATTAGACTTACTGACATGGATAATGAGTTTTTGTTCATTATATATATTTTCAAGTCATTGAATTCCATCCGTGAAGGTTAAAATAATGATTATCCAATAAAAAGTACCAACCTCAACCTTTATTTTTAAATTTCTGTCTACTTCTGCAAATGCATCAGCACAGTATCTTTTTTTAATATCATACATTCATTTTTGCCATTAGTCTTGAAATTTACCAAAAATGAATTAAGAAAACACTAGAAGTACAAATATTAAACAGAAACAAACCTAATTTCTGTAACTTCAGTGGAAATTCTTCACCCACCAAAAACTGTTTCCCTCTGCTTCCTTGGAAGATATGAATTAATGAAAACCATAAATATCCCTTGCATATTTACTGAAAAGCTGTATTATGAATAAATATCAAATATCACATATACTAATAAAATTCATATAATTAAACTATATGGAAATCCAAATAAATGTAAGATATATAGCATGTCCATGGATAAAACAGAGTAATGTAAAGACACAAATCATGTCTTTTTAGAGGGTACCATGTCAGCACACATCAAATTTAAAATTTTCATCTTCTTTGGTACAGCATTTCTACTATTAGAAACATGTTCTACATAAATACATCACTGTTCACTGAGCAGTGTTCTAACTCTGTTAAATATTAGAGACAAACAAAGATCTCCAATAGGTGAATAGACAAATTATGTTTTATCTATACTTTGAAATATATTATAGATATTAATGTAGCTCATTAATCAGTCAAATCATTCAGTAATTCACTTAATATAAATTAAGAACCTGTTATGTGCCAGATAGCATTCTAGATGTAGACTGCGCATCAGTAAAAATTTAAGACTAATGTCTGCTTTCACAAAACCTTTATTTGGTGATAGTCTGTTTGGAAAGAAAATGATTTTAAAAACTTTAAAAATATCATTGGTGAAAAGTGCTCTAAAGAAATATAAAGTAAGGTTAGGTAGGCAACTGTGAGTGAATGAGGAAGGTGTTCTTTTATGTGGGATAGTAAGGGCGCACTTCTTCCCGTGTGGTGATTTTTGAAACCTGACTGAGGTGCAAGCCACAAAAAAATCTGGGGTAAGAGCATTAAAAGAAGAGGAAAGACTAAGATCAAAAAACACAAGTTGGGAGAAACCATAGCTTATATGATAAACAGCAAGGGGCCAGTGTGAACAGGGCTCAGTGTGCAAGAGAAGTGGTAAGAACGGAGTTCAAAGAGAGTTGGGTTGGTGGGCTTCTGGGAAGACTTTGGCTTTTATTCTTAATAAGACATGGAACCACTCTGGAGTTTCTGCCATGAGGAATGGCAAGACCTGGCTTATGATTCAGGTGGGTCATTCTGCTGGCTGTCTTGAGGCAAGTGAGGAAGGGACACCAGTTAAAACACTATTATTAAAGGCCAGGTGTGGTAGATCATGCCTGTAATCCAAGCACTTTGAGAGGCGGAGGCAGGTGGATTACTTGAGCTCAGGAGTTTGAGACCAGCCTAGGCAACACAGTAAGACTTCATCTCTACAAAACATAAAAAATAAGCCAGGAGTGGTGGCACATGCCTGTCGTGCCAGCTACACATGAGGCTGAGATGGGAGGAATCCTTAAGTGCAGGAGGCAGTGGTTGCAGTGACCTGAGATTGCGCCACTGCACTCCAGCCTGAGTGACAGAGCCAGACCATGTCTCAAGACAACAACAACAACAACAACAAAACAACAACAACAAAACAACAACAACAGTGCTATTGATATAGTCCAGGGGAAAGGAGACAGAGCCTGGATCCGGGCAGCAGCCGTACAGATGACAATTCTAAGATTCACTAGACAGGATCTGCTAATGGTCTGAATACGCGGTATAAGAGAAAGAAGGAAGGTCAGACGTGGACAGGTCAGCATGCGCTGATACAGACGGCTGCCTCTCAGGTGAGATAAAAGCAATAGGCAGAAAAATGTGTAGAACTAGCCCATTTTTATTTTTTAAAAAGGGCCTAAAAGACAGGTACCACACTTTTAACACCAGAAAAGAGTATAGAACTGGCTTACTTTTGTTTAAAAAGAAGACTTGGGAAGAGAAAAGTCAAGTTTCTTCTATAAATGTATGCAGGAGCCATACATTTTCATACTTTACTTCGTAGATTTTGGTATTATTTGAGCATTTTTCTGCTACCATGTACTATTTGTGTATTTTTAAGGCAATTTTAAAAGCCTATCTCACTGGAAAAAGGAAAGATGATAATATGAATATTGGGTTTTTAAATTAGAAACAAATACAATTCTGGCAATTGACTTGCCACTTTCAGTAATACAAATGCTAAGTGAATTTCCAAATAAAACATCTCAGTAGACAATGATCTCATAATTAGAAATGTAAATTTTAATCTTTATTTTTTAACAATATAAATACTTAACTGAATTAACAAATTAACTTCTCATTTTTTAAAAAATAAACTCACTGATTGGCATACTATACAGGATGGAAAACCTAACTTAGCGTCATGATATGCCAGAAAACATGGGCTATGAAAAATCCGGGAAATTTTGAATTCAGATATTGTTCTTTTTTGTTTATTTCTTTATGTTAAGTGTATTCATTATTTAAAATTTTTTATTTTACGTTTATGGGTATTTGTGCAGGGATGTTACAAAGGTACACTCGTGTCACGGGGGGTTGTTGCACAGACTTTTTTCAACACCTCGGTATTAAGCCTAGTACCCATTAGTTACTTTTCCTTATCCTCTCCCTCCTCCCACCCTCACAGACACACACTGTGGCATACCACAATGTCATTCCCCTCTGTGTCCCTGTAATCTCAACCGTTAGCTCCCAGTTATAAGAGATAGCATGAAGTATTTGATTTTCTGTCTAAAGAAATGATCAGCTGAGTAAACAGACAACTTACAAAATGAGAGAAAACTTTTGAAACTATGCATCTGACAAAGGTCAAGTATTATTAACACTGAATAGTAGAAAGTCCATTTTCAGTTGCTATAACAGTCCAAAACACAATTAAAAAAAGAAAAATAAAGAACTTTATTTAGCTCACAAATTTGAAGCATGAAAGCAACTTCTGGTGAAGGGTTTCATACTGAGTTTTAACATGGCAGAAGGGCAAGAAGCATATGTAAAGAAATAGAGAGGGCCAAACCCCTTTATAACGACCTACTCTTACAAGAACTAACTCAGTACCACAGGAACCAAGTCCTGCGAGAACTGCACTAATCCCTTCATGAGAGTAGAACCCTTATCATCCAAACATCACTTAAAGGCCCTACCCCCTCACAACACCACTACATGGGCAACTACATTTCAACACGAGTTTTATTGGGAACAAGCCACATCCAAACAATAGCAAAAAGTAAGTTTAGAAAACAGCTATTCGGTGCTAGGCACAGTACTAGGCAGTGCTTATCAAGCTATTCCTAGTGTCAGACCACAACTAGTTCACCTTCTTACCTGGATGGGTGTAGTGAGGAATGCTTAATGATGATGGTCTCTTCCTAGTGCAATGGAGAACAAGGGGACAAGTACTCATTCTGGGTGATGAGAAATGATTAAATTTTCCAAGAACCCCAACTGTCAAGATTAAGTATACCCACGCTGTCTGCCCTTAGCTCAAACTAAGTACACCACAGTTTCTTAGGTTGCTGAGAATTAGTAAGTCAGCTCCTTGACTCCTATAATTCTTCCTTCCTGGAGACCATGCTACTTTTCATGACTACTGCAGGCCACAGACACAGCTTCTTTCTCTCAACTGCTATAATGTATGATCTATGATACTCAGTTTGCATTTATAATATACTCTATAATGTATTGTCCTCTGGTTTTATAAAGGAGAAATTGTATAAATAACTTGGAAATTTCAATCAAAAGATATAACTTAACCCACAGCCTCAATGCTCTGATTTGAATAAAAATCAAATTAGTTGCTTAAATTTATCTGACTTTCAGGTCTATATCTATACCATAAAGGACACAATATGGCTTCCACAGGTTATTATGAAGATGTTATGACCTATCTCCACAGTAAAGATATTTAATAAATTATAAAATATTATGTAAACCAGAATTATGATGAAATGATTTATAAAGTTTATATTCTTAATAGAATATATACCATAAGGATCTTGATGTCAGGGATTGTCTCTCAAATACTTGAATTCTCTCAGCAAAGAAGTATGTGCCTTTTTACTAGGAGGCATTAATAACCGAGTTGGCAGTAATTACTAGGAGGCAGTAGTAACTGAGTTTGAACATGCTATTGAGTAATCAAATAACTTTATCTTCAATTAATACAAAAATAAAAAACAACAAAGGCATATGTCACTAATATGGTATAAAGTATGTTAGAACAAAGAATTAAATGAAGTAATAGGTAAAAAGTAATACAGTTTTAAAAAGTATAGGCTATGGGCTAGTATCTGTTTGGCAGAATATTACTGACCATGCTGGAGAAAACCTGCCTTCTACTAGAGCCTCTCAATTATTTTTTTCTTGAAAATATAATCCATGACAGTGAAGAAACTAAGGAATAAGAAATATTTTTCCCCAGCACTTTGGGAGGCCGAGGCGGGTGGATCACGAGGTCGAGAGATCGAGACCATCCTGGTCAACATGGTGAAACCCCGTCTCTACTAAAAATACAAAAATTAGCTGGGCGTGGTGGCACGTGCCTGTAATCCCAGCTACTCAGGAGGCTGAGGCAGGAGAATTGCCTGAACCCGGGAGGCGGAGGTTGCGGTGAGCCGAGATCGCGCCATTGCACTCCAGCCTGGGGAACAAGAGCGAAACTCCGTCTCAAAAAAAAAAAAAAAAAAAAAAAAGAAATATTTTTCATTATCATAATTCCACTGTCAACAGTGAATATCAATTCTTAACTAAGTAAAAAGAAAAGCAAAGAAATCAACACTAGAATATAATTCATAAACAATAAACAGAAAAAGAAGAAAAGATAAGGCTGGGTTAAATTTAAAAAATATGATTAGCCACCACTAATTCTCTTAAATAACAAATTCTGATAAAATATTTCAGTGTTTAATAATGAAGATATAGATAGAAATAATAGACACTGGTAGAAAACTACTATATCATCATGGACAAGGCAATTATGATGTGTATATAGCAATATAAATACGTACAGTGATGAAAGGTGGATGAAGTTGAATTTGGACAAAAACACTAAAACAGCAATACTCAAAAGTAATTTTATAAAATCAGGAGGCTCAGGGGCTGACAAATAATTAGTTATTAAGTATAAAGGTATCTTTGAAAGACTACCACCCATGAATAATGCTTTATTTCTCTTCACCTTCCATTGTTTCATCGTTTCATTGGTTCAGCCTTAAAAATTCAATACTCACAGTGATTTTTCTAAGAACTAATATATTACAACTGAGAAAAAGACAGAGTTCCTGATTTCATAAAGTTGCAACATCATGACAGACAGAAACGCAACTCAGTATCTTTCACAACATCAAGGGCAATGAGGGTTACACCAGTATTGTGCAAAGGCTGTTACAGGCTCCCAGTCTCTGCATAAGACGTCCTACACTTTATAGGTGAGGGCATGGCAGTAGTATTTGAACTAGGGCATGAGTAGTTTTGGCCAAACCAAGGACTACAAAATGAGAGAACCTCTAACAGGAATACAGAAGCATATGAGAAATTATGCTTACGAGACGGTAAAGTGAACATTGTGGCTGGAACATTAGGCTAATGAGGAAAGATGCAGTATGAAGCTGGAAAAGTGACACACACCAGGTTTTCAAGATTCTTTAATATCTGCTAAACACAGTAACTTGAGATAATGACAAGTTAATGTAAGTCTTAAAAGTGAAGTCTCCCTGAACAGAACTCTGTTAGAAGACACTGTGCAGAAAGGATAAATTTTAAGAAGTAAGGACACAAAGGCTTCAAAGCCATGAATGATGAATTTGTGATCACAAAAGGTTTAATGTTAATACTTTAATTTTCAGTAGTCAATTAGGAAAATGGTGCTGATCCTCAGAAAAAAAGACTGGGCTATAGAAAATATTTTGATAAATATTTAACATTCTAAGGTCATGGTAGCCATAAATGAGATGTTTAAGAGAGAATAAGTTTAAATAGTAGAAGAAAAGCAGAGAAGAAAATAGCAAAAATACTGACATTTAAATAGAAGTAGAGAAATACAATTTTTTTTGCATTTATTCAAGTATTTAAGGAATAAAATAAATTCCCCACATATATTTTCCACCTTTTAAGATTACTTAGTCATTTAAATTGTTACCCATTTGTATCCCTATATCATATGCTCACAATCATTATTTATAGAGATTTAATTTCATGTGCTAATAGATAACTTTACACAGCAATGTGATATACACTTTTTATAAAAATCTCATTTTATTTTCAGTAAGTCCCATCATGTCATAATTATTATTAGCCTAACTTTAAAAATAAAAAAAAAAAACTGAAGCATACATTGGTTAGGTAATATGCCCCAAATTACTCTGCTTATATTAAATAATACTACAAAATTTTGAATTCACAGCCCATCTTTCAACAGCTACATTTATACTGTCTTTACACATGCTACACACATTTTGCTACTAATAGCTATTCCTGTTTTATGTAATATTTTTTATAATTTAAGTTAAATTTTGTATTAGAATTAAATTCAAAACACGTGAAAAATGTACAAATTTTTTCCTCTATCTATCAATCAGTCACCGGGTCAGATTCTTGTTTACCTTGGACCTGTTAGACACTTATAGAACTGCAAGGGTGTTCTTCGGTTTAATTTAGCAATCAAGGGCAGCAGACAATAGGATCCATCTAACATCAATTTTGTTGAGCATTATGAAAAGAGATATAGAGCATACAACACAACACCATACATGGCGATGGTCAACAGCATAGTGGGACTCCATGGCATAACCTCCCAATGTCCCAGTTGCTCAGAACTTAGGACGCACACAGTCAGAAGACACAGTGCAGGGTGAGTAAAGATAATCCCAGTTCAAGCAATCCATCTTTTCTGGGGCCTCTTAGTTTTTCGTCCCTTACTCCAATTCTCTGGTACATCAATATGGATTAAATTTTACTTAGCAAACACTCTTGACAATTAGGTGCAGGTGTTTGGTTTGATAAATAGAACTGTGACCAGATTTTCATTTATTTTAGACCTGCTATATAAGTAGACATTTCTTTAGTCTTAAGTTTGTGGTGAAAGGAGGCATATCTAAAGATAGAGGAAAGATCACTAATCAAATATAAAGAATTTCCTTTTACTACGAATCTATACAATAACATGAAATAAGATTTTATGTATTTATTTTTATCAAAGTGCAATTACATTTTAAATTACTTTGAATTTTTTTTCATAAAGCTGGCAAATTCAAGAAAATGTCTAATATTCCTTCTCCTGATCTTCAGGGAAAGAAAAAGTAACATCAATAAGAATTACTAAGACATTTCCTATAGCTTAAAACAATCCACTGATTCCTAAGTTTTAAAATAGCCAAAATTACACCAAGGTTACACATGAACTATAAAAGAATATAGGTAGAGGAATCATAAGCAACTCAATGTGGTAGTTGACAAGCAATGATAGAAATTTTCCTCAATGAAATATAAGACATACAGAAGCAAATCAAGTATATATGAAAACAACTGATCTATAAGACAGTCCAAGTTTTAGATGAGTATATCCATTTTAAGAGTCATGCAAAGATAAACTTTGCCAAACAAAAAGCAGTTTTTACCTTTATACTTATTTAAAAATAGCTGAGGAAAATATCCAACATAGGTACAGGACCCCATTTTCAAAAATCCCATGTATATGCATAATGGAGTATTATCCAGCCCTACAAAGAAATAAGCTATCACATATGGAAAAGACATGGAAGAAACTTAGGCACATAAATAAATTAAAGAAGTTTATCTTAAGAGGCTACATAGTGTATAAATAAAACTACACGATGTTCTAGAAAATGAAAAACCTGGTACAGAAAAAGATTAGTGGTTGCCAAGGGTTAGGTAAGAATGAGAGATGAACAAGTACAGTATGGAGAATATGTAGGGCAAGGAAACTATTCTGTATGATACTATAATGCTAGACACATGGTATTTGAAATTCATCTAGATCCATAGAATGTACAACAGAAAGTGTGAATCCTAATGTAAATGAACTGTGGTTGATAATAATGTATCAATGTAGGGTCATCAATTGTAACAAGATCATATATTTATTCTTTTTAACTTTTCTGTAGCCTTTAAGATAAATTTCTCAAATCTACTAATTGTGTTGGTATTTACAGATATATATATTTTCATCAATTAATTCTAATATAAATCTGTAATTAATGTGCTCCACTAAATGCTTTAAATTTATCATTCTACTTAGTCTTCCAAAAATACCTAGAAAGGTAGGTAGTATCAAGTTATTTTACAGATGAGAAAGCTACATATGGAATTGTTAAGTGACCTGACCAAAGTAACACAGGTCTGTGTTTTTATTTTGTAGGGTTTTGTAGGTTTGTATACATACAAAATATCTTTCTACTTAAAAAATATAGGTAACACATGCTACATAGTTGAGAAAACTGGTAATCTGTTATATCTCGAATGCATGGCTTACACAAACTTCATTAACCTTGATCATGTATGAGTCAGCTCCTGATTAAATTTGCCTCGATTTGCAATTCAGACAATACAGAGTGAAGACTACTTCATTTCAAGGACTCCATCAGCTCTGGAGATCCATATTGAACAGTAAAGTTCTATACAGGAAAACAGACTATTGGGCATGGAGGTGAGTATGGAATCAAAAAATCCACTTATATTATGATTATATGAATCTAGGGGAAAGATGGTGTTCTCATGAACCAGACTGCTTCCAATAATGGTGGTAAAAGTCAATCAAATTCTGGATATATTTTTAAGGTAAAATCACAGATACCTGTTGCTCAATTGAAAATACTGTTTGAGAAAAAGTAAAATTAAGTAGAATCCAAATTTTATCTAGAGTAACTGAAATGCTGAAATTATAAAACAATGAAAGCTCTTAGAAGGAACAGACTGAAATAAAGAGATAATGTTTTGATACATGTATACATTGTGTAAAAGTCAAATCAGAGTATTTAGCATATACATTACATCATACATCATACATTTGTGGTGAGAACATTCATAGTCCACTCTTCTAACTATTTTGAAATACAAAATACAATACATAACAGATGAATGGATAAAGAAAAAATCTATAAACACAAAGGAATATTATTCAGACATAAAAAGAATGAAATCTTGTCATTTGCTGCAATGCAGATGAATCTGGAGGAAATGAAGTAATTGAGGCACAGAAAGACAAATATTGCATGATCTCACACATATGTGGAATCTAAAAGAGCTGATCTTACAGAAGTAGAGAAGAGAATAGTGGTTACCAGAGGCTGGGAATGGATAGTGAGAGACTTGTCAATGAATACAAAGTTACAGTTAGATAGGAGGAATAAATCCTGGTGTGCTATCACACAGTAAATTGACTATAAAACTTAGGTCTTGAAATTAGTTTTAGTTTAAAAAATGCCCTTTCAAGGTCATTTTGAAATCCCCTGGATCGTATCTCCAGAGTTCTCCTAAGCTTAGGAAATGAAAATATGAATACTTATTACTTTTAAACTTGAACTTAAAACCAAGAGCAATATTATGCATTTCCTTGAGCTTGAAGTACAGAGGAAAAAAAAAGAATTACAGAAATTACCCACTGCCAGTTATATAATATACACAAAAAAGCTTGAAATTTTTGACATAAATTTTATAATTTAACTTCATACTCTATCATTATAATGGATTCATAACAGCTTGATATTCTTTTTTTAGGTTTATGTAAAGCAGACGTATGATTTTTAATTAGCTAATTTTGCATGCTTTAAAACTATTACATTTCAAACATATTTTTGAAAAGCCAAATGTTTTTTATTGATATTTTAAAAAACATTTAAGAAATAAATGTTAAGTTGAAACTAAAATGTGAACTTTTTAATGTACTCAACTCTGGGGCCTAAAATGACAAATTCCCACACAAAAATATCTTTCTACTTAAAAAATACATGTTATAAATGAATATGTTGTTTTCCTAGAAACTTTTCCAACCTGGCTCCTATGGAGCTGCAGCATGTACATCCAGAGGAGAAGTAACATCAGGTTCTGGTGAGGTGGTCTCTTCAGTGCCTTCTTGAATTTTCCCCCCTTTTAGCAGTGTTGAAAATAGGTCTGGAAAAGCATAGGAAAGCTATATCAAATTTTCCTTAGGAGGTTTGTTCCATACTGTTTTAGCAACTCTGCACAGTGAAGGTGCTATATGGTATGACACTGAATATTCATTTTCACTAACGGGTCCTCCCATGTCAAATTAATAATATCCTCAATATAAATATAAATACATTGAATTAACTCAAATCAGGATATATTTGAAAATATGCATGTGTGAATTAGATCAGAAACATCCTTAGCACTACACATACATACATGTAATTTTTAAGGCAAGCTGAACTACTATAAATACATATAATTTTAAGGATGGTATCCTTTATATAAAATGAAATATGATGCTTCACAACAATCTGGAATTTTTAATATACTATATTTATATATTATATTTTCAAAACTATTTAAATATACTCTTTTAAAATCTAGAATATATTAAATGAATTACATAACAGGAAGTATGTCCATGTAGAATATCTATAGTAGTTTTATATATGTCATATAAATATATTTACATAATAGTTAAAATATGTGTAAATGTTTAATCAAAATTAAAATATCACAAATTATATTTTTAACCTGGAATGAGAAAGATAATATTATATCCTGAAATTATTAATCATTCTTAATTTGTTCAAATAATCAGTCATTAATTGGAAGATAAAAATATATTTTTATTTTATTTTTTCACAGTATTGGCTATCTTTCAAGTAGTTAACCTACTGATAATTTAGTTATAGTTTATTTCTAAAATATATTAAAATGTTGTTAGAGTATTGTCTTCAGATTTAGTGAAAATGAACATGGTAGTAAGTATTCAAAGAAGAGAGGTTGCTAAAACAGTAACCATTAATCTAAATGCTCTTAGTGTTACTGGATCATTTAAACTTGTACAAGGCTTGGGTAGACATTAGAGAAACAGTATTTGAATCTGTATATTATGATTGAAAGTGAATATAAAATATAAATATCACATTTCCATTTCTTTATAATGTTAGTATATTGAAAACAAGTAATGGAGAAGATAATTTTATAATGTTAGGAGAAAGGTAATATTTAAAGCTATCATACATAAAGGATGTTTTTTCTAACTCTGTTTTCATATTTAGGATTGACACTCTTTCGTGAAAAGGACATTTGAATTGAGTATTTTATGGTACTTAATTTGTGAATATTTATTTAAATTTCATTGGACTTTCTAATTATCCCCTCTTAATTTATAATTTTATATAAACCACTACTACTTGAAACTATTGTAAATAACATAAATAATATAATTTTTACAAATATTCCTGTAGCCACTTACCATATTACTATAACATAGTTATACATACAGTAAACTTATAACCAATAGGTAGTTTGCTTAACAAAACACAAAACCAATAAAAACAATTATTTCTGCTCTGTATGTTTTGTCTGATAATTCTAGAAATTTGTATTTGATTATTTTAAAACCATGGTTAATAAGGTATGTTAGAAAAAATAGTTCTGAAAACAAATTATCACTTATAAAAGTGGTAATTTACAACTAAAATAAAAAATACCAAATGTGCTAATAATATTTATTTAATAATAATGGTATAAGGTAAAATAAAAATGGATCATAAAGAATAAACTCTAAAAACAGAAATGAAGATTAAATCTGCAAGGAATAAAAATCTGACAGAAATTGATACTACCTCCCAGGACATTAAGTTAAAATAAAAATGGTCTATTCAGTCAAAGAGAAGTAGTCTATTTACGAACAGCGTTCTTTGTAGCTTAAATATGTTCACATTTACTCATCCCTGTGAATAAAACCCATTAGAACAGAACAATGTATTTCATATTTTTAAAATGAAACTCTCTTGATACATTATTTTAGCATGAAAAATATGATATTGTAGGGAAAAGACTATTTTTAATGACAGAAACTTCTAATGTGAAAGTGTTCAACATAATATTGTAGACAATTAACAAAAATAATTTAACACTGAATAATCAGAAAACATGCTCAATTCAAAGTGTGGTTAGAGACAGCTGTCTATGATAAAAACCTATGAACATACAGACCTCAGCCTTTGTGTAACTACTAGCAGTGATGTATATCTAAAGCTTTATAATTAGTGGATTATTTGGATGTAAGTAACATTTATGTCTTCAGCTTGTTGAAGAAAATATTTCAAATTGTTATTGATCCTTATGAAGTTCATATAACTGACTTAAGACTCATTTTACAAAAGTTCTTTCCTTGAAAAAAATTACTTGCATAAATTCAGCTGTTTCAAGAAAATCAAACTCCCTAAAAAGGGTGCGTGTGTGTGTGTGTGTGTGTGTGTGTAAGAGAGGCAGAATGTGTAAAAACCAAAAATGCCATAATTTTCTGACATTTGTAAAAATATCAGTAAATAATATGATTTTGGTTGTAATAAATCTCAAACTCATTTATTTGGTACAGTAAATAACTGTATTACCTTAAATCACTTCAGGGCCTTTTTCATCAATTGTTACAAAAATTGAGTCATAAAATACCAAAGCCATTTCTTCCAAATAATGACAACTATCCTTTGGTCATTTCTTCTTACATAATGGGATAATCATCATGTTCTTTATGTTACCCAAAACACATTCAATACCATACTCTCTTCTCTTATTCCTCAATTCACAACTATTTGTGTCACATATAAAACTTTCCTATTTCACTTGAAAATTTACAATAATAAACTTACTCTGTGTCCTTAAAATTTAAAACTAAATTATTCTTCTAAGAAACTCTAATATTCTAAACTGTCTTGTACTTTCACAGTGATTTGCAGTTTGATCATGAATCTTTCTTACTTTCCCATTTCTTATATGGTGTTAATGAAACTTACAATTACAAGAGAAATCTGTTATAACTAATTTCACTTGCAGAACTTTAAAAATCAAAGTAGAGTTAGGAAAATTCTAAGAAAAGTTACTATTTGCTGTTCACATATTTGCCTGTGTCCAAGTCTGCACTCTAAAATCATGAAAATGTTTAAAGTTTTTATAAACATATTTGGCTAAAAAATAATTAGGTAAATAACAAAGGCCTGCAATTTTAGAAACTTGGAAATACAACAATATATTATAAGTAAAAGGAATATAACCGCAACCTCATTTTTAAAAGTGTATTTTAATCTTCTTTCCCTCCCATTTCACCCCTTCTTCATCCTTTGTCCCTCTCTAGACACTTCCCTCTGTCAGTATGTTCTTATGAGTTATATCCTTGCTTAGGAAACTCCAGAGGCTAATCTCAAAACAAACCAGGAATGGAGCTTTGATTCAGGAAACCTCCTTCTTAAGGGGAGTTGCAAAAAATTAAGTCTACCACCATGGGGCTGAAGTCAAAATAACGCCATACTTACATCCAGATGGATGATTACCCAAGATAAGCCTTTGGAACAAAGACACACAGACTCTGCACCCTATGCCACTCCTGTATGTTTCCTATACCAAGTTTCCCTTTAAAACACTTACAGTAAATTAAAATTTTTTTTCAGATCATACATAGAGAAGCATATAACTAAATAATTCTGCATGTTTTTATTATGGCATTAATATTTTTCAAATACACATACATTTAAAATATTTGTAAAACTTTAAAATATCCAAAATATACACACCACTTTTTACAATCATGCATCTTAGAGATGATGGTGAACTAATTCACGATTACAGTCCACCGTCTGCTCAGTTTGCTAACTCTCTGGCTTTCCAAATAAATCTGCTTTCCTTCCCACTAACCCTTATGTTTCCTGTCTGGCTTTCAAGCAGTGGGCAGCTGAACCTGGGTTTGATTACAGCAGAAAACATACTAAGGCAATTTAATGCCTTCTAGATCTTATAAATTTTACTGAATATTCATAATTATTTTTCATTATTTCTAATGTGTACGGTTTAAGTAATGTGAATATATGTTAAATAATAGAAAACTGGTTCTCTCTTTTTAAAGGATGTTGGTAAAGTATATGTAAAAGGTAGGCTGAATAATTGAAGTACATTCTGTATTTTTAAAATATTTATTTTGAAAATTTTCTCCCCAAAGAGTAAAGGACAAAGGATACAAAGTTGAATGAATTACATGACGGGGCAAAAATGGCCATTTAGAAGCAGCTGCAGTCCACAGCACTCACACAGAGAAATGAAAGGGGTGAATGAATACCGCACCTTCAACTGTAATATCCAGGTTCTCACCTTGGGACGGATCCGGCAAATAACTCAATCCACACAGAATGAAGGAAATAAGGGAGGGCAATGACCCACCCTGGAACAACACAGAGCCAAGGAACCCCCACCCCCAACCAAGGGAGGCAGTGAATGACTGTATGACCCTCAGGAAACCAATCTCCTCCCATGGATCTCTGTAACCCATAGATCAGGAGATCCCCTCATGACCCCAGGCCACCTGGGCCTAGGGTCCAACACACAGGACTGTGTGGAGTCCCAGCAGAGCGGCTGCTCCGGCACACACAGAAACCCAGGAGCTTCACATACTCTGGTTCCAGGATCCCTAACAATGGTGTGTGCAACTCTGATAAGGCAGGTCCATGCACAACCCTAGGGTTGAAGGGGCTGAATCCAGGGAGCCCAGCAGCAGTGTTCCGAGGGCCCTGCTTCCATGGCGCCTCACAGGATAAGACTCACTGGCTGGAAATTCCAGCCAGCTAATTGCGACAGGGTGGAGCCTGTCTGAGAGGGGAAGGAGCTTCCCCGGGGAAAAGGCAGCTACCATCTCTGCAGTGCGGCTGACTCAGTCATTCCAGCCTGCTGTCTTTGGAGAGTGCAAACATTCTGGATGAAAAGGTCCCCTTAGTGCAGCACAGCTGCTTTGCCACATCATGGCCAGAATGCTTCTTTAAGTGGGACCCTGATCCATTCCTCCTCAGTAAGTGGGAGCTCCCAGCCAGGCTGCAGCCAGCCCAGCCAGTTTTCTGCAGACAGAGCTCTGATCTCTACCTAAAACGGAGCACCTGGGATGAGGTGTCGCCACCAGCTTGTGGTTAGGTGGACTCAGCCATTTCAGCCAGCTGGATTTTGAGAGTCCAAACAGTCCAGACAAGAAAGGGTTCCCCAGTGAAGCACTGCTGGTTTGCCAGATCGCAGCTGACTGTTTCCTAAAGCAGGACCCTGATCCATTCCTCCTCACTGGGTGGGACCCCCTAGCCAGGGCTTCGGCTGGGACTCAGCCAGTTTTCTATGGACAGAGCTCCAATATCCATCTAAGACAAAGCAGCTGGGAGGTGACGCAGGCCACCATCTTGGTTGTTCTGGCTTCTCAGTCATTCCAGCCTTTGGGCCCTAGAGAATCCATAACAATCAGGACTGATGGGAACTCAAAAACAGCACACTTGCTCTACCAAAAAGCAGCCAGAAGGTTTTTTTCTTTCTTTTTTTTTGAGACAGAGTCTCACTCTGTTACCCAGGTTGAGTGCAGTGGCATAATCTTGGCTCACTGCAACCTCCACCTCGTAGGTTCACACGATTCTCCTGTCTCAATCCCTCAAGTAGCTGAGATTATAGGTGCTTGCCATGACACCCAGCTAATTTTTGTATTTTTACTAGAGATGGGGTTTTGCCATGTTGGCCAGGCTGGTCTAAAACTCCCGACCTCAGGTGATCTGCCCACCTCAGCCTCCCAAAATGCTGGATTACAGGTGTGAGCCACCATGCCTGGCCAGACAGCTTCTTTTAAGCAGGTTACTGATCCTATTCCTCTTGAATGGGTGAGACCTCCCAAGAGGGGTCTCCAGCCACCTCCTAAAGGAATGTTCAAGCTGGAAACAAATCAGTACTCCCCCAGGATGGAGCTTCCAGAGGGAGGAGGCTTCCATGTTTGCTGTTTCACAGCCTTCAATGATGATACCTGCAGGTACTGGAAAATCTAAGGTAACTTGGGTATAGAGTGGACCCTCAGCAAACTGCAGCAGACCTACAGAAGTGTGGTCTATTAAAAGAAGAACAAGCAGAAAACAACATCAATACAAAAGATCCCACAAAAAACCCATTCAAAGGTCAGCAATCCTTAAGACTGAAGGTAGAAAAACCCAAAAAGATGAGAAAAAATCAACACAAAAATGCTGAAAAATCAAAAATACAGAATGCCCCTTCTCCAAATGATTGCAACACCTCTACATTAAGGGCTCAGAACTGAGCTGACACTTAGATGGCTGAAATGATACAAATAGGCTTCAAAAGTAGATAATAACAAACTTTGCTGATCTAAAGGAACATACTGTAACCCAGTGCAAAGCAGCTAAGAATTATGATAAAATAATACAGAAGCTGACAGCCAGAATTGCCAGTATACAGAGAATAATAATTAGCCTGTTGGACCTGTAAAACACACTAGAAGAATTTCACAACAAAATCACAAGTATTAAAAGTAGAGTAGGCTAAGCTGGGGAAAGAATCTCAGCCTGAGAATATCTTTCTAAAATAAGAAAAGCATCCAAGAACAGAGAAAAAAAGAATGAATAAACAAAACCTCTGAGACATATGAGATTGTGTAAAGAGACTGAACCTATGACTGCTTGGGGTACCAAAAGAGACAAAGAGAACCGAACCAACTTGGAAAACACTTCCAAATACCATCCAGGAAAACTTCCCCAACCTAACAAGAGGGGCCAACATTCAAATTCAGGAAATGAAAAGAACCCCAGTCAAATACTCCACAAGAAGATCAACCTCAAGACACATAATCATCAGAGGTTAAAATGAAAGAAAAAATCTTAAGGGCAGCCAGAAAGAAAGGCCAGGTCACCTAGAAAGGGAAGCCCAAGAGACTAACAGCAGACCTCTCAGCAGAAACCCTACAAGCCAGAAGAGAGTGGGGACCAATATTTAAAAAAGAAAATTGCCAACCCAGCATTTCATATCTGTCCAAACTAAGCTTCGTAACTGAAGGAAAAATACAATCCTTTTCAGATAAACAAATGCCGAGGGAATTCATCATAACGAGACCTGCCTTGCAAGAGCTCCTGAAGTAAGCACTAAATATGGAAGGAAAACCCATTAGCAACTACTATAAAAACACATTGCAGGACACAAAGCAGCAACACTACGAAGCAATCATATACACAAGTCTGCAAAATAACTGGCTAGCATCATGATGGCAGTATCAAATCCACATATAAAGTACTAACCTTAAAAGAAAATGGGCTAAATGTTCCAATTAAAAGACATAGAATGGCTGCAGGACTTAGTAGCCTAAATCCTAAGCACTTCAGCTCCAGTCATGGCAAAAAGAGGCCAAGGTACAGCTTGGGCTTTTGAGTAAAAAGCTGAGACCCACTGGTATGTCATCTTTAAGTTGGATAAAACACCAAGACCCACATATGTTGTCTTCAAGAGATTATCTCACATGCAAAGGTATACAAAGACTCAAAATATTGAGATTGAAGATAATTAACCAAATGGAAAACAGAAAAAAACAGGTGTTGTAGTCCTAAATCTTGGTAAAACAGACCTTAACCTAACAAAGATCAAAAAAGACAAAGAAGGGCATTACATAATGGTAAAGGGTTCAATCCAACAAGAAGTGCTATCCTAAATATATATGGACCCAATGTAGCAGCCTCTAGATTCACAAAGCAAGTTCTTAGAGACCTTCAAAGAGACTCAGACTCCCACACAATAATAGTGGGAAACTTTAACACCCCACTGACAATATTAAACAAATCATCAACACAGAAAATTATAATTCAGGACCTGAACTCAGCTCTGAGTCAAGTGGACTTCATAAATGTCTACAGAACTCTCCATCCAAAAATAAAAGAATATACATTCTTTTCATCACCACATAGCACTTATTCTAAAATTGACACACAATCAGTAGTAAAACACTCCAAAGCAAATGCAAAAGAACTGAAATCCTAACAAACTGTCTCTCAGACCACAGTGTAACCAGGTCAGAACTAACTATTAAGAAACACACTCAAAACTACACTATTACATGAAAATTGAACAACCTGCTCCTGAATGACTCTTAGGTAATTAATGAAATTAAGGCAAAAATCAAGTTCTTTAAAACTAATGGTAACAAAGAGCTAATATATCAGAATCTCTGGGATGCAGCTAAAGCACTGTTAAGAGGTAAATTTATAGCAATAAATGGTCATATCAAAAAGCTAGGAAGATCTTAAGCTAACAACCTAACATCACAACTAAAAGGACTAGAGAACTGATATAGTCTGGCTCTGTGTTCCCATGCAAATCTCATCTGAATTATAATCTACATAATCTCCACATGTCCATGGAAGGACCCTGGGGGAGGTGACTGGGTCATGGAGGTGATTTCCCCAATGCTGTTCTCCTGATAGTGACTGACTTCTCATGGGGTCAGATAGTTCTATGTTTGATGTTCCTTCTACACATATTTGCTCTCTTGCCTGCTGCCATTTAAGATGTATCTGTTTCCCCTTCTGCCATGACTGAAAGTTTTCTGAGGTCTGCCATGTAGAATTGTGAGACAATTAAACTTCTTTTGTTTATAAATTACCAAGTCTCAGGTAGTATCTTTATAGCAGTATGAAAATGGACAAATACAGGAAATTGGTACCAGGAGTGGGACATTGATATAAAGATAACCTGAAAATGTGGAAGTGACTTTGGAACAGGGTAACAAGGAGATGAGGGAAAGTTTGGAACTTCCTAGAGACATATTGAATGGTTTTCACCAAAATCTGATAATGATTTGGATAATGAAGTCCAGGCTGAGGTGGTCAGATCAAGATGAGAACATAATTGGGAACTGGAGAAAAGGTCACTCTTACCATCCTTTAGCAAAGAGCCTAGCAGTATTTTCCACCCTAGAGATCTGTGGAACTTTGAAATGGAGAGAGATTATCTGAAACTGGAATTTATGTTTAAAAGAAAAGAATAAAAAAGTTTAGAAAATTTGCAGCCTGACAATGTGGTAGAAAAGCAAAACCCATTTTCCACATAAATTTTCATAAGTCAAATACTTCTTGAGAAGAGGTAACTTTTTTGCAATCTGTCTATGTGACAAAGGTCTAACATCCAGCATCTACAAGATACTTGAAAAATTAAAGAAATAAAAACATTAAAAAATGGGCAAAAGCCATGAACACACACCTCTCAAAAGAAGACATACATGCTGCCAGCAGTTATATGGAAAAAACTTTTCAACATCACTGATCATTAGAGAAATGCAAATCAAAACCACAATGATAACCACTCATGCCAATCAGAATGCCAATTATTTAAAAAGTCAAAAAATATCAGATGCTAGCTAGGCTGTAGTGAAAAAGAAATGATTTTTTTTTTATTTTTGGTGGGAGTGTAAATCAGTTCAACCAATGTGGAATACAGTGTGGCAATTCCTCAAAGATCTAGAGGCAGAAATACCATTTGATCCAGCAATCCCATAAATGGGTATATACCCAAAGGAATGTAAGTCATTCTATTATAAAGACACATGTATGCATTTGTTCACTGCAGCACTATTCACAATAGCAAAGACACGGAATCAAACTAAGTGCTCATCAATGATAGACTAGATAAAGAATAGGTGTTACATATTCACCACAGAATACTATGCGGCCATAGAAATGAATGAGATCATGTCCTTTGCAGGACATGAATGGAATTGGAAGCCATCATCCTCAGCAAACTAACACACAAACAGAAAACCAAATACTGCATGTTCTCACTTAAAAGTCAGAGATAAATGATGGGAACACATGGACACGTGGAGAAACAACACATACTGGAGCCTGTAAAGTGGGACTTGGGGAGAGAGAGAGCATCCAGAAGAATAGCTAATGGATGCTGGGCTTAATATATAGGTGGTGGAATAATTTGTGCAGCAAACCACCATGGCACATGTTCGCCTATGTAACAAACCTGCACGTCCTGCACATATACTCCTGAACTTAAAAGTTGGGAAAAAAAAGTTGAATGAATTGTATTGCTTTGATTTAATAATTACAAATATTATACATTTTTATCATTGTTAGATTTTAGATATCATAACATTTTAATTCTAAATGCTTTAGTCAGACTCTTTGAAAAATACAGTTTCTTATATAACCATAATACACTTTCACATGTGATAAAACTGATATAGATTCTTTAATGTTATCTGAAAAATGCATTTTCAAATTTACCTATCCAATCAAGGTCTACATCTTGCATTTGGTTGTTTCTTCCTTTCTAATCTGAACAGTTCTTTTCCTCAAACATTTCACTTAGTGATTTTACCATTCTTTGACAATCTTTGCTGAATTAATTATTCTGTTAGGTTTTGAAAAATGGTGGTTTCTAATTCTATCATTACTTCTTTATTTAGCAGGAGGCATTTTCTGTAATGAATACTGTCTCTCATCAACTGGAACCATCTGGTTAACCAGAAATAGAGTTTCTACTAGAAAATGAACATAGATGTTTTTAATTCTTTCCTTAATTACAAATTTTCAGGGTAAAGATTTGGTATAATAGCTAATATTTTTCTTAAAAAAGGCTTTTTGTTTTGGCATTATCTTTTTCTTTCTCTCTAGATATTAAGGTAGATTTGTGGATTTTTATATAAATAATGTGTTTCAATCAACTTCAGTTGATTCACATTATTCTTCTAGATATTGAAATTGTCACATCAGCCCCATCAAGCTGGTTCTATGTTATCACAAATATACCCATAAAAGTTAACAAAAGTTAAATCTTTTAGGTTGGGTGCAGTGGCTCATGCTTGTCACAACATTTTGGGAGGCCAAGGTGGGCTGATCACCTGAGGTTAAGAGTTTGAGACCCACCTGGCCAACATGGTGAAACCCCATCTCTATTAAAAATACAAAAATTGGCCAGGCATGGTGGCACATGCCTGTAGTCCCAACTAGTTGGGAGGCTGAGGTGGAAAGATTGCTTGAACCCAGAGGCAGAGGTTGCAATGAGCTGGAATCACAGGACTGCACTCCAGCCTGGATGAGAGTCAGATTCTGTCATTAAAAAAAAGGTATTTATTTTTTAAAAAATTCAAAACTATCTCTGAAGATTAATTTATGCCATACTCTTCAGTCATTTATGCTGAAGGGAACTTTATGAAGGCACTGAGAGATTGTGCCAATTCATAACCATGACTATTTTAACAACATACTTTAGAAGAAAAGCAATAATTATTAAAATGCATGATTTAAATGCTTATGTTTAAGTTTTCTGGATACTTTTTAAGTTTTAAAAATGTTTTATCAAACATGTATTTGAAAAGTATTAATATCATGAATAAAACTGTCAGATGATTTGTGTACCTAATTAATATGCTGCATGTATGATCTGAAAAAGAAAAATAAGCATTTACTGATTTTCATTTAGTGACTTTCAGAAAGTAATACTATACTGCCAATAATGAATGAAAATTAAAATCACATGTACCACTACTGCAATTACCATAATCGAGTTTTTGCTATATATATTTTTCTAAATAGTTTTTGAGATATAGTTATATGTATAGTACTCAGTTATAAAGTATAACATAATTAATCTAAACAAAGACAGTATTTTTAGATATCTGCAAGAGAATTAACTCATTTCTTACATAGGTAATTAACGGTCCTAAAGAATTCTGGGCAAAGATAACCTGCAGTATCCTTTGATAATCTATACAACGTTGAATTAAATACAATTTTCTTCTTCTTGAAGGCTACATAAACTAGTGTTTCAAATTCTATTCAAAACTAGAACAAATTATTTCTATTCTATGATGTCTGTGAATTCCAATTATTTAAATCTTCATTGCAGAGAACAAGAAATTTTACTCAAGTTTAAGTCCATTTAATGCAGTTATTTAAATGACTGGGAGGATTCCCCAAAACACACAAATATACAGATTTACATATGCACATCCTAAAGTGTGTATGCATATTAAAATATGATGAGTTATAGGTTTACACACACACACACACACACACACACACACACACACAATCCTTACAGGTTTCTGTAATACAGATAATTAAATGACAAAAGAAAGACTTACATATCAATAAAAGGATCTAAATACAAATACGTTTCCAGGTTGGTTTTTGTAAACAGAACTTAATTGACCAAGATAATTCTGACATCACCTTTTAAGAACCCCTGAAATAGCAGGTCTTTGGCACTAAACATTCAGTAAGTACATTGTGCACTGAATAAACGAATGCAGGTTTTCATTTTGCTCAATATTTTTTGCTACTTTCCCTACTCTGCAGTATAATAAAAAGGTATTTTTCTAATAAGCAGATCAATGTTATGCCCTTAAATCTGCTGCACCTTTTCTTTTTCCATAATTAGTCTCATTTTCTATCAATTGATTTCATCTTAAGTTTAAATTCAAAAATCTTTGGTTTTAGGAAGAGATATAACTAAAAAAGAAAATTCACAGAAGCACAAAATAGCTTCACTAAAGGTTATTGTTTTCCTTTAACAACCACTTATGATTAAAAGCAAAATATAAAATTGACTTCTCTTGCCCTTTTTCACTAACTTGACTTATAATGCAAGTATTTTGAGTAGTCCTTAAGAAGTCTCTGCCTACTTCAAAGTCATTTAGTTTGCTGTCGTTTGTTCTAGAAGCACATGATTTTAGGTTTTATTCTAACACTTAAAACTGTTTTTAATTCATTAGTTGAATAAAATAACTGGGTAATAGCAAAGGAGGACTTCAAACTTTTGAGATATGCTCTAAAAAATGTACTCTGAGTTTTATGCACTCCTTTTCTCCTCCTGTAAAGTTAAATAATTCTTGGACCTAACAGAATGAAAAATAAAGGAAAAAAATCCAGCTGTACTTAATAGCACAAAAAGCTTGCAGCAAAGTGATTTGTCAAATAAAGAAATATTAAGAAAAGTATTATTAGAGATGGACACATATTTCTACTTTGGCTAAAGCCATAGATTTCTATAGCTAAACTTTAAATAGTATCCAATATCTAAAAGTTATTACACTCAATTATAACCTCTGCCTCAGTAGACTGAAAAAAGATGGTTTCTCTTATTGAAATAGATATAAATATAAAAAATATTCCCTAAAGCTAAATTAAATGAAGTCACTAAATGAGTCATTTTTAAGCAAGAGACAACATTCCTTGGTAGGTAATATCAATGTACTTTTATGAATTTCTATGGAATCTATTATCCTGTCACAAACTGTACTAGACTTCTTCCTAAAGCTTCTTTTATTTTACATTTTATGCACACATGTATACATTTAATCCATGTTCTCAAACTTAAATCTATGTCCTTTTGTCATTATTGAAAAGTTTTTCTAATTTTGAAGTTCATACTTCATATTTTCCTGGTTTTCACTTTAGTATATACTAACAGATGATCTATTTATTTCTACTGATATTAACATTAAAAGTACAACATATCATGCAACATAGCAAAGAGACTTTTTTCCATTACACATTTATTAAAAGTGGCTATGTTCCATGGTTGCCCACATTTTATTTATGAATAACAGTCAATAAGAGTAACATTTGATTTTATGTTAACTATAAAATTTGCTTTTGTAGTTAATTTTGAAGGTATTAAAGAAATCATGACAACTTATGCTTAACTATAAGATACTCGATTATAACTTAAGATTTCAAAAGAAACTAATTTCTCTGCTATAGATTGTATAAAATATTACAGTCTCAGTGACATAAGCAATTTAAGTTTTATAGCTATAAATTTTTTTTTCAAATAGGTTAGAACTAAAATGAAACTGTAAAAGTTTTCTCTCATTTACTCATTTACTTTTAAGTTCAAACATTAACTTTCTTTATGAGAGCTTGTACTAAATGCTCTGTATCAAAATCCCTTTGCAAAGAGTTTCTAGCACATACCTCAAGCATCTATTTAAAAAATACAATGATATCTTCCTATATGTTTTGTACATACTTAAAGCCCAGGTTTTAAATGCATATTTTTCCCATAAAATACTATTAAAACCAACTATAAATTACTTTAAATAAATAGTATTAAAACTCAATTTAAAACAGACTTATAAAAGGTCGCACAGTATAAAATTGCAGTGTATATGATTTCAAATGCATTCCCTACTCCCATCTCTTTGCTGCCTTACACACTGCCTTCCATCACTGAATGGTTAAGGAATTCTATAATAAAAGAAATTTTATCCAAAAAGTAACTCCTTTTTATATTAACTGTCACTGACAGTACAACTTCTCTTAATATAACACAACTATTTAAATCATGAAGCAAAGGATTTAAAGTATATTTTTTCATGTTTAATAACATCAGACCATCAAAGTTTAATGTGTAAACTTAGAATATATTATTATCCAGTTGGAAAATATGCCATTGGTTGCTTTTTCCCTTCAAAAATCTATTTTAACCTAGCATATGAGCAAATCTCTAGCATATAGATACTTTTTACCACCTATAAATTACAATCTTTTTTTGTGTTCTAATGTCTCTGCAAAGAAAATCTCAATCATGATCAGGTTATTAAAATAATTTAGTGTGTCATGATTGTCAAGGTGGGGTGGGGTAGAGGGAGGATACTAAAAATATATAAAATATAAAGTAGTAAGGGTTAGTAATGTTTCATGATTTTTTAGACAGAAGTTTGGTTGCTGGTTTTCAACTTCCTCTTGGATTTTACTGAGCTTTCCTACAGTCCATCTTTTGAATTCCTTATCTGTCACTTCCAAATTTTCGTTTTGGTTAGGATCCATTGCTATGAAGCCTGTGTTATCCTTTCAGAGTGTCATAATAACATTTTTTCATGAAGCTGGAGTTCTTACACTGGTTCATTTTCACCTGGGGAGGCTGTCACTTCTTACTTCTCTTCTTATTTTTGAATTTACTTTTGTTTGGTGAGACATGTTTCCCTTTCAAGGTGTGAATGTGATGAATGTTGGGTAGGATTGTTTGGCTTTGCTTCCGGGTGCTTTTAGGGGTCCAAGTTTCTGTATGAACTCTTTGGTTATAGATAGCCTTAGTGTAGTAGATTTTCTCAAATGGTAGTTGTTTGTAGGTTGTAGCAGTGGTGTACTGGGCACAGGAGCAGGCTCACTGCTTCCTGCAGAGATGGGAAGGTGGAGACCTCAGGAAGCTTAGCTTTTTCAACAGTGTTTTGCATTTCTATTGTATTGGGGAGAAAAATAAAAACTAGAACGAAAGAAAAAGAAAAGGGTTTCCTTTTTTTTTTTTTTTAAGACAGAGTCTCACTCTGTCACCCAGGTTGCAGCGCAGTGATGCTATCTTTGCTCAATGCAACCTCCACACCCCAAGTTCAAGCAGTTCCTGTCTCAGCCTCCCAAGTAGCTGGAACTACAGGTGCCTGCCACCATGCCCAGATAATTTTTGTATTATTAGTGGAGATGGGGTTTTCACCTTGTTGGTCAGACTGGTCTTGAACTCCTGACCTCAGGTGATCCACCTGCCTCAGCCTTCCAAAGTGCTAGTATTACAGTAATCAGCCACCACGTCCAGCCAAAAAAATGTGCATTTGTGGGTGTGTTAACTGGGTTGCAAACATGTACAATATTCTGGCTATGGAAAAAAACTGTTAAAAGATACTATGTAGGAAAATTAATGGAGATTTGTAGAAAAGTAAATTATTTAGCTGCGATTACAAAAACTACAGTCAACTGAAAGCATAGCAGTGATTCACAAATACTAAATCTTTCACACTTTGGAGACTACCCGGCATTAAACTACATAAGTCAATGAATAAAATATTTGATTTCTCATTCTGCAAATTCTATTGTTATTCAAATTAGGTCTTTGCCATTTGCTTGGGCTTCTTATATTTCCTGATGGACTAGTATTTTGAACTCATGACACTTTGTTCTGAAGACGTATAATAATGATATTCTCAAGTACTAATAAATCTTTTTAATCAAAAGAATAACCTTCTATGTAATCTGTGATATGAGGCCCAACTTATTTCCTACCCTTTGAGTGCAGCTCTTTCAATCTACTCATTACTCACTCCACACTGAGCCCTATCTTTTTGCTTCTCTTTCTGTGGCTCCTTGCTTTTTTCTATCAGTGTCTTCAAAACTATTAGACTGGTGCAAAAGTAATTGCGGTTTTTGCCATTACTTTCAATGGCGGAAACCACAATCACTTCTGCACCCCACCTATATTACAGGCATTTTTTTCTCAAATGTTCGGTAAGTCCATTAGGGTCTTTATCAACCTGACGTTTAATGCTAACAATAGTACTATATTAACAAAAGTAGTAAAGATGCTACCAAACCAACAGGAGATGCCCAAAGGAGATAACTACTCCCTGCATTTATAATTATGAGAATTGTCAATTACGCTATGACTCCTTTCTGTTTTACATAGATCAGTATCAGGAATTCCCTCTGTTTTCCAGTTAGACATGCATTTATAACACTGATCGCCTTCCAAAGGCCCTGTCCCAAGATCCTAAATCAAAAGGTAAATTTAATTACTCCTTTTACATGTCCCTAGGACCAAGAGGTGCAAATATTTCCACAACATTCTTTAGTCATCCATAAATATGGATTGGTCTATTCTGTGTCTTCTCTTTCTTTAGGACTTGAATACTTAATAATCTTTTTAGCAGTCAATGAACAGCATTTTAAATAATAAATTATTAAAAGAATGATATATATTTAAAACCATATTGAAATGGAAAGCCTCTGTAGCATTTTGGTTTATTAAAGACCTGCATTTTACGACTTTGCGTCTCTGGAATCACGCAAATCTCTGTGACACATTCAATGGTGGTTACTCCTGTTTCCCAGATTTTTTTTCTCATCTATATAACTGACACAAAACAGTACCTATTTCATAGGGTTATTTTTCAAACTAAATAGAATTACTTTATACAAAGTGCCAGGAACAATGCCTGAACATAATGAGCACAGTAAGGGTGTGCTATCGCTATAATTATTACTGCTGCTGCTGCAATTGCTATCATTATCAGCCTCATATTAGAGGTATATGGCATAAAGGGAAACACATGTATTAGAATGAGGCATATTTTTATTTAAACCCTGCCTTACTGAAAGAGAGATACTGATGTTATGGAAGATACTGTCTTACACTTTGTAAGCTTCAGGTTCCTTATCTATAAAAGGAGAGTAACAATAAATAACTGACAGAATTTTTGTGAGAATTAAATTTGAAAGTGTAGGTAAAATAGTAGGTAAACAACATGTGTTCCTTGATTTTATTCTGCTCATCATCTCCCATTCAAGCCAAATAATAGCAATCTGTAATCATTTCTGTGCACTATGCCAGTAATTCCATAATTTTCACTAGAGAACAATGGCTTACTTTAGGTATAGAAAAATAGCCTAAATTACTTTATGTACCACTTACAGAAATGAACCCTTTTATTAACATTAAAATACAAATAGTTCATACATATAAAGAAATGTACAACTTAAAAGTAAAGAAACAGACATTTGAATATTTGTAAAATTTTCCTTACATTAAATTTTTAATGTTATTTGCCAGGTACTTTAACTTTCTTTTCCTGTTTTCCTTTAAAATGACATATCCTTATTTCATCACCATTTTAGCTTGTAAAAAATCCATCCCTTAATATGCCCATAATTTGGGATAAGCAAGTAGATTCAATCATGGTACCTATATTGAATATTTAAATACTACTGACAAAAGATTTAATTAACTTACCTGTATAAAGATGTATTCTTTTTGTCACTAACATTTTCTCCATATTTTAATAACTAATCTGAATATGTAATTTTGGTAAATTTTGATTTTATTACCTTAAAGCTTTCTCCTTTTCTCACAAAATAATGTAGATAATTTTCTTCAACACATTTTTAATTTCTGTCTCAGTAACAGAAAACATATGAAAATAATAAAAATACACAACTTTACTCTAGATTATGTATGTATTTTCATAATTTGCTAGCAAAGAAGAGTCGTCTCAGATTTCTCTTCTTTCTTAGTAATACCTTCTTTAACAGGATTTTCTCTACTAAACTCTGCTATGTTGTCACCGGCCTGTGCCAAAGATGACGAAGTGGTATCCTCAAACTGTATATGAAATGTAACTATCTTGGGCTCTCTGGAACTCTTGATCTCTATTAAGTTCAAACCATAACTTTAAGAGCCAAAGTTAATTTTGTCCTTCTGAAAACCAAAATACTAAGTAGATTCTACTTGAATGCAGACACTTTTATAAGTACATTTATGGGTGCTATCATCATGGAATAGTATTTTTAACAACAATCATATTTATTAATGGTTGTCTAAAACCGTATTTTATACTTCAAAAATATTTTTACATGACTTAAAACTTTACCAAATAAACATTCACTTGTCATCAATCAAGACAATTAAGTAGATATTTAAGAAAAGGAAAAAGGTAGATATCTACAATTCAAGAAGAAAGAATGAGAAAGAAAGGAGGTTAAATCAATAATAATTTTTGTTTTCTTTAGCTAAATTATTAATCTTGATAACTGTCTTATTCATGGTGCTTAGATTGCTACAGATTACACCTTCATTACATACTTACTGAGTACTACTACATAAAAAACATGGAGAGTACAGCAATAAACCAGACACTTTGATGTTACTATCTTATGATGCAGGTGGTAGAATCAGACACTGAGCATCTCAGCTCACAGTTTATTGTTTCATTATAATTATAAAATGTGCTATGAAGGTTAAGTCACAGTGCTAGGAAAACCATATAAGTGGCATATGACCAAGTTTAGAAAATTAGCTCCTCCATGAAAAAAAAAAATAAAAGTACATAATATAAAGTACGATGAAGCAGCATTTACAGCCACAGGGATCTTTCTTAAATGTGGCTGGATTATGTCATTCTCCTAGAATTAAATCTACACTTTTTTTTTTTGAGATGGGGTTTCACTCTGTCACACAGGCTGGAGTACAGTAGCACAATCATAGTTTGCTACAACTTCGACCTCCCAAGCTCAAGCAATCCTCCCACCTTAGCTTCCTGAGTAGCTAGTTAGGACTACAGGCATGTGTCACCGTGTGTGTGTGTGTTTGTGTGTGTGTGTGTGTGTGGGTGTGTGTGTCTGTGTGTACATTACAGGCATGTGTCACCGTGTGTGGTGTGTGTGTGTGTGTGTGTGTGTGTACTACAGGCATGTGTCACCATGTGTGTGGGGTGTGTGTGTGTGTGTACCACAAACGTGTCACCTGTGTGGTGTGTGTGTGTAGACAGGGTCTCGCTGTGTGTGTAGACAGGGTGTGTGTGTGTGTGTGTGTGTGTGTGTGTAGACAGGGTCTCGCTCTGTGTATGTGTAGACAGGGTGTGTGTGTGTGTGTGTGTGTGTGTGTGTGTAGACAGGGTCTCACTCTGTGTATGTGTAGACAGGGTTTGTGTGTGTGTGTGTGTGTAGACAGGGTCTCGCTCTGTGTATGTGTAGACAGGGTCTGTGTTTGTGTGTGTGTGTGTGTGTGTGTGTATGTGTATGTGTGTGTACAGGGTCTCGCTATGTGGCCCAGCATGATCTTGAACTCCTGGCCTCAAGTGATCCTCATGCCTTGGCCTCCCAGAGTACTGTGATTACAGGTATGAGTCACCATGCCCACCTTAAAATCCACATTCTTTACTAGTCTCTTCTAATTCTACCTTACACTGCTTCTCCCTCAAAAACCACGCCACTAGCATATTAAACAATATTTCAATTTTTTATGTTACTATGTTCTCTCTCTTTCTTATAGACTTGTGAATATGTTTACAGAAGGCCAGGTACAGTGGCTCATACCTGGAATCCCAGCATTTTGAAAGGCCAAGGCAGGAGGATAACTTGAGGTCAGAAGTTGAAAACCAGCCTGTGCAACATAGTGAAACCTCATCACTATAAATTTAAAAAAAACAAAAATGTTAGCTGGGCACAGTAGCACACACCTATCGTCCTAGTTCCTTAAAAGGCTGAGGCAAGAAGACTGCTTAAATACAAGAGTTCAAGATTAGGGTGATCTGCGATTGTGACACTTAATTCCAGCCTGGACGACAGAGTGAGACCCTTTCTCAAAACAAACAAAATAAAACATCTGTGCCTTTCCACTTTTTGCCTGACTAAATCCTACCCTTCCTTCAGGTCCCCAAATTAGATGCTAATTCTCCTAAGAAAACTTTCTTAAACTCTTAAGTTTGAGATCGGTGCCTCCTCTCTTATTTCAGTTTCAGTATTTTTCACATGACTGCATTTCTCTCACAATATTGAAATCTCCTATTTTCTTTTCAATATCTCCTGCTAAGGTACAAATTTCATGATGGCATACTTGTTGTTTTACTATTGATCGGCAATTAGTTCCTGGCTTACTCAGAATGTTTACTGCAGTCATTTTATTCACTTCAACATGACAGGCCTCTCTACGGTGGCTACTGAAATTCAGACCACACTTACAGCAATATAAAAGGGATATATATATTTATTGACCAACTGAATAGAATTAGAAATAGAGTTTAATCAAGAAAAAGAGAGAAGATTTATGCAACTAACAGTAAGGGCAAATTTAAAAAGAACAGAAACTTTGAAAAGAGAATCTTGCCTTTTTTCTCTTTAAGTGTATTTCATTTATTCATGCCCCAGCCCAATCCAAATCCTCTGAATTTTTTTAAGATGGGTATTTTCTGTTTCAGATTTCATGTTTTTTCCTTAGTTACATAAAGTGCTATATTCTGTCAGTTGTGAAAAGGTAATAGAAGGTAAAAAAAAAACAATTTTAGAAAAATAGTATCAAAAATGTGTGAAAAGTACTTAAATACATATACTGAAATAGGTAAATTAAAATATATTTAAAGTTTTTTAAAAATGCACTATCTTTAACAGAAAGTTTATTCAAGTTATACATAGAGACAACCATTACTAGGCTATAGATTCATTCTTATTTTAAAACATTCCATTTTATTAAAAATATTTAAAACATGTCAAAAATTATAAGTAATGATATGAGACAGACAAGAATTTGCCCAGCACCATGTATAAACAAATGATAAACTCTGATTTTATTAATTTCATATTTTTTTGCTTTAAAAAATAAATTTTTACAAATACCACTAAAGGTCACATTCCCTGCTCTATTCCATGGGCATGCTCAAATGCAACTGCTGTGTTAAAGCTTGTCTGTATTTTTCATATTTTACTATATCTACCTAAACTTTTTCTATTAAAATAGTGTTCTTAAGAAGTTAAACCTTTCCACATTAAAAACATAACCATATTCTTTTATTAAAGTAAGATTAACTTCATAAAGATTAATATGGGGCATTATACTGTTTCCGAATATTAAAAAATTAATTAGAATGAACAGAAATAGAATCAACTTTCTGACTTATACCCACAAAATATGAGTTTTCAATAAAAGATTTAATTTATTCCTGATGTCTTAATTTTTCTGATAATATATGCTCATCAGATTAAACAGAAAAGTTATAAAATAGTAGCTAAATAATTATTAATTCCAACTATGTGTGTTGAATGTTTATAAGCCTAATATTTTAATATAATAGCTATTAGCATTTCCCCCCTAAATATAGCTTGATTTTAATACAAACGTCAAACTGTCACCAATATATTTCTAGCAAAATATCAAAGTAAACAATTTCCTAAGGCATTCAGAAACATAAAATATAAATGCAACAGGAATAAAATGTTATATATAGAAAAAAACAATGGTCTTCCCAATGGTTATTCTACTCCTATGGGACAGAAATTATACACACAGTGTTAAACAAGATAGACTTCATGGAGCCTACTCTGATATGAAGAAACACAACTATCAATGCTAGTAAGAAAAGAAGTGAGGTTAAGGGGATATAAACAATGAATTGGGAAGATTATTTTGGACAGGTTGAGTAAAGCCTCTTCTCATATCATTCAATCCTTTCCTCCCTATTCAAGCCTTTGCTTAAATGGCATTTGAGAAAAGACTGAAGAAAAGAGAAGAACAGGTTTAAAGGCCAAGTTCGAGGAATAGGAAAAAAGCCGTCACAGTTTGTAGCCAAGTGAAAAACAGAGTTTCCCTGATGACTGGGTCAGAGAGGTATGCTGGACTTGGTCACTTGGATCATTCCAAGAAATAGTGAGTCCCCTGAATTTGGCTCCAAGAGATAAAGCGATTGCAGGTTTTAAACAAAACAGTGATAGAATTTCATTTTAAAGCATCATTATGGCTACTACAGGGAATATTGGGTAAAAAATGGAAGACAGATCAATTATCAGGCAACTGCCAGGCAAGGACTAAGATAGTTGTGGTTAGATTGTTAGGAAGTGGTCAAATGGAAGCAAAATTTGATGGTAGAAAGGGATCAAGACTGACTTCTACATTTGCTGCCTCAGCAATTAGATGCATTATTTTTGTTGTTGCTGCTAAAAAAAATTTAACCGTAACACAATGCTCTGTGTTGTCTTATATACTATTTCCATCAATCGTTTCTATGAATATGTTGAAGGCATACCTAGTACATTTGTGAACAATATACAACTGAGACAGAATTTTATCTCAATATAAGAAAGACTATACTGGCATTCAGAGTTTTCCAGAGACTGGGCAACCTCAGTAGTTAACAAGCTATTTTTGCAACTGTGTAAGCACAAATGGCCAGTCACACCACCAAACAGAAAGGCGGAAGTTTAGATTACATGTAGGCCAACTCCCACATTTTATAATTGAAGAAATATATGCTCAGAGACACACAGAACCTTGCTTAAGGTCAAGCATAAAGTCAGAAGCAAAGACAACATTTATAATTCTGGTCCAGAATTGCTGGTTAAGAAAGTTGAAGTTTTAGACCAAGATGTTCCACTTGCTCACTTAATATGTCTTTTGGCTTCATTCACTCATTTATATAACAAATATATACTGAACACCATAAGGCACTATAAGGCTTTCTCATAAGATGTACTATTTTGAATATCTTTATTCTATATTTAGTTTCAAAATTATGAACATATTTACACAGCAAACACAGTGTAATGACCAGTTGATTCATATCCTTTTGGAAAAAAGTAAAATATAAACAAATTCAGTAAGTGAACCCCAGATGTGTACTCTTATTTTTATTACAATTATACACACATTGTATAGTTGGTTTAAAATCTCATACATGGTTACTGTCATCCCCAAATGCCAATGATAAGGAGTTACTAGAAAATAAAAAAATCAAACTAATATTAGAAGATTTTTAACAATGGTAAGTAACTCACACGTTGTTATTTATGCCAGAATTTTTTGCCGACATCTGGCTTTCAAAACTATTTCAAAGATGATGAATCTACTGGACTAGTTTAAGAAATTAAAATATTGTTGTTGTTTTCTTATTTATCTAAGAGGTGTGCCCAAATAATCTTCATCTACACTAATTAGTATATTAGTTTAAAAACAAATTCTCTAATAAGTTAATATGACTCTTTGCTCATCTTTAAAAATCTTTCCGAACATTATCTTTAAGAAGAAAGCCAAAATAACCAGTTAAATTAACATGAAAAATATCATATGGATTTATTTGTCTACATCTCTATGTATCTATCATTAAAACCCTAAAGATTACATTTCTCACTAATTGAATCAATATAAAGAAAAATAAACCTTTGGCTTCTGTTCTCTAACTTTCTCAACTGCCTCAACTACTCTACAAATCTCTGAAAACTGTATATCTGGCCCATAGCAGATGAACTCCAATGAAGCTATTCCCGTAAAACCAGATTAGGATGATCCCTTCATCTCACAGTGCCTCCAAATAAGTCCAAATAGCTTTGACTTTCAAACTCATCAACAGTTTACACTAATAGGAACACAGAGAATATCGTTGTTATTATTATTATTAAAACAGTTTAAGAGGAATGCAAATATCTACTTCCCCTTCTTTAAAAAAAAAATCCTCTCATCCAAAAACTCCCTCGCTCAGTTGTCCCTAAATTCCATTGCAATTAATTGACTCACTCAGTTAACAATGGCTAGAAAGTTCTCAGCACAAAGAGCATATGCATAACCTGGAATATAAAATGAAAACCACTATAATCAGCATGGAAACATATGAAAACATGTAATTTTGCCTTACTGACCTCAAATGAGAACTAATAATAAGCCATCCAAGTACAAAAAAAGATGAGAAGTATATGATGTTAAATTCAAGCATATAAAGAAGCTATAGATCAGTATTTTAGTTTGTCACACGCTCTCACTGGTGAAAGGGCATGGAAAATCCCTGGTAAATTACATGAAACATTTTGCAAAACTCTGCTGTTATTCAGTTTTATTCTTATAATACAGAAAAAGTTAGTAGTTAAATTAACAAGTCTAAGTGGACCTTTGGAATTAAATCACAGTCACGCTCCGCGTAATGGTATTTCAGTCAGTGATTGACTGCCTGTGTAGTGGTAATCCTATACTATTATAATGGAGCTTCCTGTACAGCATACCATTTTAATTTGTGCATATTACATGGCTTAGTGTACCTCGTCTATGTTTAGAGATACAAATACTTACCATTGTGTTACAACTGCCTATAATATTCCATACAGTAACATGCCACACAAGTTTCCAGCCTACAAGCAAAAAGCTGTATCATACAGCCTAGATGTGTACCAGCTATACCATCTAGATTTGTGTAAGTACACTCCATGATGTTCATACAATAACCAAAATTGCTAATGATCAATTTCTCAGAATATATTCCATCACTAAGCAATGCATGAATGTATATTATAAACATATATATATATATAAACTCATAGAGAAAGAAAAGAAAAGCTGATCTTAATCTATTTATTTGAAGGGTACTATGAACTTCTGACAATTTCCTAAGGTTGTATAACTCAAGATCCATTGTAAATTATTTTGTCAAATTACACTATATATATATGAGTTTGGGGAGACGCTACTAAATAGCTTAAAGTCAATAATAAAATAATCATTAAGTACTACAAGTTGAATTTAAAACATGAAATATACCTATATCTTTTCTAAAACTTGACATTTTTTACTAAATATTAAATGTCTCTAAATTATTACGAGTACCAATGCAAATATAAGTTGCATACAAAAGATGCAATATCAATGCAAATAAAAATAAAACTAAGGCAATTAGAAAATGAGAGAAATATCAAAATGAGTTTTTTTTCCTAGTAATTAACAATAAGAAAAGGTCTAGAAATAGTTGTAAGCCACAAGCAATTAATAAATCCTAGTTTTTAAGTTTTCTATAATCATGATCAGAATAATCAAAAGACATAAAAGCATTCTTTTCAGTGGAGTATATAATAAATAACACCTTTAACAGCCCCTTGAACACAATACACAATAAATATTAATAAATAACTAAGATAAAATAAATAGCTAATCTTAAAATACTTTGATTCAAGGAAACCATCAACTTGTGTTTAAGTAAAATCTTCAAGAAAGTGCTAAACGCATCTTAAAGAATTATATAACGGAAATCAAAGACATGCCCGTTGAATATGTTTTTTAATTTCTGCATATCCTTTCATTATGACCATAATAGTTCATCAGGAAAGCAGGGCAAGTGGTAGAAGTCCTCTTTTATAAATGTCAATTTAGGGGACCTACTTTTCTCCATTAATATCTCTTAGAACCCAAATCCCTTCTCCTTCATTATTCTCCACTCCCACCAAAATTCCAGAGATCATTTATCTGGAAATTAGTGTTTTGCAAACCTAAATCCAATCCTTACAGAAACCTGTGTCCTTTTTTTATCTCCATCCTTCCCTCTACCCTTGGTCTGATTTCTCCTTTACCTCTAGTGACCAATTTCTGTTCTACGTTCCCAGACTCTAGGCTTAACTTTCCAGAGAAAAGGTGATCTTAAAGATCTACCTCTTTACCCAATGGCTGTTCTAAGCCACCTACTATGAGATTCTGCTGCTGTTATGTAGTCTCATTGACCACAGTGAGCAACACAGAAAAATACGACAAAGAACAAATGATATGGTTGAAAACTGTGAACAAAAGTGCAGAGACACAAAGATATTCTAAATAAGATACAATAGAGCACAGGGACACATGACATGTCAAGACGTCTGAATTTGCCATATCTGTAATCCAATGAGTTCACTTGTTGGAAGGGTGTTCAAGATGCCCAACTGGGAAGTAAGTGACACAAGAGGAGCTTGATACATTGTGGAGTAGGTGCTACAGTATGAAGAATGGGGTTCCAAGAGCAAAGAAACTGAGAACCAGGGAAGACAGAAGCCTGAACTTAAGTGAACTTACCAAAGATGGTTGACACTTGACGCACTTCACATACAATGCTAGTCTCAGAACAGAGAGGAAATCTGAGACTGCAGATCTGCAGAAAGAAAAGTAAAAACAGACACACACACACACACACACACAGAGAGAGAGAGAGAGAGAGAGAGAGAGAGAGAGAGAAAGAGAAAGCAGGGGAATGGAAGTTACCTTGTCTCCTACTTCTCTCTCTTGCAATCTGCTTAGCAATTTCTTGATAAAAGAATATGGACAGTGCTCGCTTTGGCAGCACATATACTAAAATCGGAATGATACAGAGAAGACTAGCATGGCCCCTGTGCAAGGATAACATGCAAATTCGTGAAGCGTTCCATATTTTTATGGAACAGAACTGGGGCCCCAGAAGCAACACCACACATCTACAACCATCTGGTCTTTGACAAACCCAACAAAGACAAACAATGGGGAAAGGACTCCATGTTTAATAAACGGTGTTGGGAAAACTGGCTAGCAATGTGCAGAAAGCAGAAACTGGACCCCTACCTGTCACCTTACACTAAAATTAACTCCAGATGGATTAAAGATTTAAACATAAGCCCTAAGACCATAAAAACAATAGAAGAAAACATAGGCAAACCCATCCAGGACATAGGCATAGGAAAGGACTTCATGACTAAAACACCAAAAGCAATGGCAATAAAAGCCTAGATATATAAATGGGATCTAATTAAAATTCAGAACTTCTGTACAGCAAAAGAAACCATCATTAGAGCAAATCGGCAACCAACAGAATGGGAAAAAATTTTTGCAATCTATCCATCTGACAAAGGGCTGATATCCAGAATCTACAAAGGACTAAAACAGATATACAAGAAAAAAAGCAAACAACTTCATTCAAGAGTGTGTGAAGAATATGACCAGACACTTTTCAAAAGAAGACATAATATGAGACCAACAAGCAAACACATGAAAAAATGCTCATCATCACTGGTCATTAGAGAAATGCAAATCAAAACCACATTGAGATACCACCTCACGCCAGTTGGAACGGCAATCATTAAAAAATCTGGAGACAACAGATGCTGGAGAGGATGTGGAGAAATAGGAACACTCTGACATAGTTGGTAGGAGTGTAAATTAGTTCAAGCATTGTGGAAGACAGTGTGGCGATTCCTCAAGGATCTAGAAATAGTAATTCCATTTGACCCAGCAATCCCATTACTGGGTATATACCCAAAGAACTATAAATCGTTCTACTTTAAAGACACATGCACACATATGTTCACTGCAGCCCTGTGTACGATAGCAAAGACCTGGAACCAACCCAAATGGCCTTCAATGATAGATTGGACAAAGAAAATGTGGTACATATACACCATGGAATACTCTGCAGCCATAGAAAATGATGAGTTTGTGTCCTTTGTAGGGACTTGGATGAATCTGGAAATCATCATTCTCAGCAAACCAACACAAGACCAGAAAGCCAAACACCGCATGTGATCTATGACAAACCCAACAAAAACAAGCAATGGGGAAAGAATTCCACGTTTAATAAATGGTGTTGGGAAAACACCATTTATTCTCACTCATAGGTGGGTGTTGAACAATGAGAACATGTGGACTCAGTGAGAGGAGCATCACACACTGGGGGCAGTTGGTGGGGGTACAGGAGAGACAGCAGAGGGTGGGGAGGGAGGGAAGGGTGGGGAGGGATCACATGGGGTGAAATGCCAGATACAGCATACAACTAAAGTAAAATAAAATTATATATATCTATATAGATATCTATATAGATATCTATATAGATATATATAAAATATGGATAATTCAGTTTTTTTAAACAGGAAAGGAAAAATAACATTTTTAGTAATTTCCTGGGTTTCTCAATGAATTCTCCATGTTATCTGTACTCAGCAGACCTATCATATGCAGATTTACACAATATTTGGAGAAAAAGTTGTTGCCATAGTTTTGAGTTTTGACATACAAATCTATATACATGAGTACACATGAGCACATGCACATACATTACCTGCTTTGTTTACTATGTACTTACAATGTTATTTCAATTTCAAAATCTTAAATTATGAGATTCTGCAAAGTATAGGTAATCTATAATAAAATTCTCATAGCCTATAAGTTTACTATAGTTAAAAGATCCACAAATAACATCAATTTCTTTTGCATCTGCAGAGGTTGTCACTCTTGGTGATTCTTAAAATAGTAAGAAAAACCTAATGAGAATAATTAATAGTCTCCATAGTTTCAATCTTTTCTAAGTCACAAGCTTTTCCACAAGTGACAAAACACAGGAGATAGTTCAGTTCAGGCACATTTACTATCCTAGAATCCAGTGTTGTAGAATTGTGAGATACTTAGTTTGGTTTAGATAAGGTTTATAACTTTTAGCTTAATTTCATTCATATTGATTGTCTTTGCATAAAGACATAATATTCCATATGATTTTTTAAAATCTGTATTTTCATAGATAATTAGAGGAATTCAGAATGTTAGATGATTAAGCCAAGTGCCATGGAAAGAAAAAAATTCCATAATAAGACTAATAATTCTGAATATTAAAATTACAAGAAAAAGACCCCAAAAAGTGACATTTTCTATTCTATTAAAAAGAATTTTAAAACAAAATATTTCCATAAAATTGGATCTTTTTTACAGAGGAGAAAAGATCTTAAGAAGCTGGTTTTTAATAGACCCAAGTCATCACAAAACATCTATAATTTGAGGAAATTCTATTTGCAATAGCATAAGTATATTCACCAAAGAATGTACTTTGAATTCTAAAGCCATTTTTTCTTTGTTCTCTTAGAAATCTTAAATAACTAGGCAATTAACATTTTAAAGCACACGTCGCATGTACTCTTTTTGCATTCCTTTGGCAAGAGTCTCATAAATAGTAATACCAGGAAAGAATACTTGGCTGCTGTTATTGCTTTTAGGGCTTCTGGAATGTATTTGCTTTTCAATGTGTACAACAGCTATCAGCATAAACAAGGATACTGGTATCAAGGTCCTTTATCAGTGTTGTCTGCTCACAATTTTAATTTGACAAGTGAAATACAGTTTTAATTTGATAGGTAACTTTCTTATTTACCAGAAGCTTATGCATATCACCATCCTGTACATCAAATTGAGAAATATTACCATTGCTAAAACTGTGACAAATATCTATACATATCTGCTGTACCTTCTGAACAACATTTTTCAAAGAGGATCCATAGAATACCTAAATCAAAAGGGCTACTTGTTATTAATGCAGTCTCCTTCAGAATTTTCAATAAAATGAACTTCAACAAAAACATTTATCGCTAATAGTTTTCTTAACTATTTCTCTAAAATTGTTTTAAAAATTATTATAATAGTATGAAGTTATGATGATAATTTGGGACAAAAACTTTTTAATGAGTATTTTTAAAGTTTGTTAAGTAACAAACACTCAACGGTCCCATTAAAAATAAGAATAGTCTTCTGACGTTTAAATCAACATCAACTATCCCATTCCCCATTTTGTTTATTAACATAAAAATTACACAGTGTAAAAATATAACATATAAACACTGATCCATAGACGAAAATCACACATAAGAGATTCACATTGCTTCCCAGATCAGGCGAAGGAGAACGTGTCGACACCTCTTTGTCCTCAACCACTACCGCACTTGCCTTTGCCTCTCTGCACCAGCCATGTTGGCTTCCATGTTTGGTCTCGTACTTGCCAATCATCCGAGCTTGAAGGGCTCTGTACCAGGTTACACCTTTCCCAAGAACACCCTTCTGCAGATCCCTAGATGGCTCAGAATCCATTTTCTTCAGAAGTTTGCTCAAATACTACTTTATCAGGTGGACTCCCTCAACTCTGCCACGACTTCACCGATATGTCTTTAACTTTTATAAGAGTATTTTATTCATTTCTTTCTTCTTAGTCCTTTTCATTACATTACATTATAGTAATTTATATATGGAATTGTTTTCTTGCTCACTCTCCTAATGATTGAGTACCACAGAGGCAGACTTTTGTCTTGTCTATACACTTTGGAGTCTCCAATGCTTAAAAATAAATCTAGCACAGTGTAAACACTCAATATATGCTTACTGAATAAACTAAAACAAGATGTAGCTGAAATTCTGTAGAACCCAATGCTATGTGACTCCAGTAGGTCCTGTCAATGAGAGATCCTGGTAGGAAATTAAAAGCAAGAGGAGAAAAGGCATTTTCCCCCTCTTCTGCTTCTGGCTCCGGCAGCAGCAGCAGAGCTAGTTCAGCAGACTCAGCAGCACAGTGCTTACTGGCTCCAGCAACAGGCAATGCCATAGTAGCAACTGAAATGTGGACTCCATCAATGGCCTAGATGAGTCCAGGGGCTTCAGTTCGCCTGTGGGCGCCAAGGTTTCTTAGCATCAGGAGGCGTGTGACTCAAGCGTTGCTGAAAAATGGAAAGTCAGTAATTTGAACAGCAGAAGTGGCCACGGCAGCATGCCATTATAAGGCTCTGGGTCACTGCCTTTTGCCCCTCTAGCCAAAGAGGTAATAGTAGTTTCCAGCAGTAAGTGATAATTATGCATATTCTCTTCCCCTTTTACTCCTCCATCATTCTAATACTTCAGGGGAAAAAAATTCATGTTTTAAATTCCTTCTCTTTGAATTAACTAGGATGTCCTGACTAGATAAGACTGATGATACATTGCTTTAAAATTAAATTTCTGCCAAATATCTGCCCTTTTTAACAAGTATACCTGGTCTTCACAGTGCAGAAATTTTGTAAGATGGTAAATAACGCCAAGCAGTCTCCGTCATCTTTGCCCCTTCCATGGCCTTGTCTCACCTTTTCTTCGTCTTTCTTACTAGCAATATAATAGGCTGACACTGTACACCAGAGAAAATGTTTTGTGAAAATGGCATAATCACCCCTTCCTCTGTAGTAAGCCAGAATGATATTTCTAAGTCCCTGTAAAGCACAATATGTGTAAGTACAATCATGAAAAAGTACTTTCCAGGATCATATTTAGTCTTTCTATTGGTACTATATATCTCACCTATTTCATAGATGTTTGGTAGAATTGACACTTGAATGCATAACATCAATCATATCCAGATAGTTGATAATACCACCATTTCTGTGACTTGTTTGAAGGTGAGTAGCGATGACCTAAAAAGTCTTAAGAAACACAATTATACTTGCAGGATCTTACCCAGAAAATGAAGCTAGGATCCTTTTTGTTCTTACTGGCAACCATAATTTTGTTAAATATCCCTCTTTCCTTTTTTTACCTAAGGGCCAATACACCATTCTCAGCCTTTTGGCAATGAAGAAGACTGCTGTTTCTTCAATGTGAATATTATAAATCATGTGATTTTATTTTTTATCCTATCTGTTACAACAAGGAAGATTTCAATAATTCTGTCCCTTTCTAGAAGTTCTCACTTTCTAAAGAATATCAAGTAAAAAAAAAATAAGTCATCTTTTCCCAAAGTACTCTCAATCCAATCCTGAAGCCAATAAGCCATAGATTACCACAGTATAAGTCACAGATATACCACAGTTGGAAGGCAGTTCCAAAATATATTTCTATGATTGTATGTATATTATACATACATGTATAGTCCCCAACATGTGTTAGGTATTGTTGTTACAAAAGTAAGGTTATATTGTACATATAGTACAAAATAGATTTTTTTTTTCATTTATCCATGTTAATTCAACGTACCCATGGCATAGAGTTTCAAAATCTCTTGGCTAATGAAAATCTCATAAACTGATAAAAACTACTGTGTATTACTGAAGGTCTCATTCTCCATGAGTTTTATTCTCTATTAACAGGTTGCATCTGATAACCAAATATTATAATTTATGAACAGAAATGATATTAGCTCATTACTATTCCCAGTGAAATGTGTAGCTAGAAACAACACTAAGCACCACTTCCTATCTAGCCATGAAATCGTTTATTTTCAATATGTGGCTTGTTAGGTTAATGTATTTTAGGTTAAAGATTCAGAATGAGGAAATCCACGGATATTCCAGTTGTTCCCATTTTTTTCGCACAAACACTGTAGGTTTTGCATAATAGCTACAAGCTTCAGTAACAATGCCATTAATCATTTGTTCTTTCAAATGTTTCCTCCTGTCCTCCTCCTCATAACAAGCAATTCTTTGAAATCAGTCTTTGAAGGGCCATGACTGACAAAGATGAATAGGGTACTTAATCACATTGGCACACGCCAGAACCTATTTCTGTGGCAAACACACTGCATGTAAAGCTGCTCATTCAGTAACATCCTATAGATAATAAGGGATTTCCAAAATCAAATGTCTCTTTCCATGCTTTTTGTCATAGCCATATTATCTGTTCCTCAAAAGCTCCCTCTGTTTCCTTCAGTATTTCCTATACAGCTGACCCTCCCTATCCACAGGTTTCAGAGTATTTTTAATGATATTCTGATGATTTTCAGTACCATTTAATTGCATTTTCAGTAATCCATGCAACTGGGAGAAAAGATATATATGAAAGAATAGATTTAATTCATTACACATGAATTTTAAATGAAACAGACAGTAGCTTTTCCATTTTCTTCCAAATTACAAATGTAGTTTCTTCCCTCTGTGGGATTTCACAAAACAGATAACACCATTTTACACAGCCATGCCACAACTTTAGTATCTTTCTTCTCATTAGTTCAATGACTATGACCCATTAACCATGACTAACAGAAGTCATGTCTGATCATTACTCTCTTCTATGATGAGGTATGTGAGAGTAACAATTATTCAAATTAGCAATAAAAAGATCAGTAGGTTTATAAATAGCCAGCAGGCTCAAGTGTCCTCTTTACACCTCTTGTCCCAGGGTAATTATTAATAGTTCCCATTTCATCTTAAAAGGAAACAGCCTGGATAATACTCCTCCATTTTCCCATGATTCATAGTACAGAATAAATCAAAGCCTCCCAGTAGGGAGCGCCTGTAAGATCACCAAAAATTCACAGAAAATCATTACATGTTTTCATCACTTCCCAAACTTTCCAAGATCTATATAAGGGCTGGTACAGGTCACATCTAAAGTGTGAATTAAGATTATTTCCTGAAATTGGAAAAAGAAAAAAGTGCAGACTTTCAAAATCCCTATGTTTCTATTCTTCTCTGTATTGTATTTAACAGCACTTCTGCAGACTTCACTAAAGACAGCATCATCCCATGGAACAGGTCTACTGCTTATCCATGAAATACCAAAAAACAAAGCAGTTAATTGTTTTACTAATCTGTAACTATTACATATTTTAAATAATGCTTTGCATTTAACTCTCCTTAACTCTCCAAGTACTTCTTGATGGAAATGAGTTTACTCAGATGTCAGATGTTAACTTTGAAGACACACACACTGATCAAAATAATTGACTTCATATTGAATTAGCCTACAAATTTGATTGTCACATGGCTCTACTTTAAATCATAAGTAGAAATTTTATATTTTTTATATCACAAAAATTAACATGCTGGCCTGTAGTTTTTCCAACAACTTCATGTTCCCCCTAACACTGGCAAATATATATGAATATGACCTCATTTCGAAAAAAAGACTTTGCACATGTAATTAAGATAATATCATAATGAATTAGAGTACTCCTCAAATCCAATGACTGCTGTCCTTATAAGGCTGTGTGAAGAAACAGATATACAGAGGGAGAAAATGAACATGTAAAGATGGAGGCAGAAAGTACAGCGATGCAGCTATAAACCAAGGGGTGCCAAGGATAACAGGTAAACACTAGAAGCTTAAGAAGGGCAAGAAAAAATTTCTTCCTCAGCCTTCAAAGGGAGCTCAGTCTTGCCAATTCCTTGATTTTAGACTCTTGGCCTCTAGAACTGTGAGGCAATAAATTCCTGTTATTTAAGCCAATCAGTCTGTGATTATTTCTCAGGACAGCCATAGGATACTAATACATAACAAAATATATGATATATAATAATTCCTGAGGTTATAGTTTTAGCTAGTCATAATGGGTTACTGAAACTATCTACAAATTATATTTCATACATATTATTTAAGTAATTTATGAATGGAAAAGCACTGAGAATAAGAGTCCTTTACAATGTGAATTATAATTTTGACTCTCCGATCAGACGAGTCACAGTGGGAGTGAGGGAATGACAGCAGGAAGGTATTGCTGAGGTTGTAAAACTATCCTTCTCCACTGTTTATGCTAAGACATACTTATGTTTTCCCATTTCAATGAAAATCTATTTCTGATCCGTAGCATGGTTCCTCATAATAATATTTAAGTCACACTACAAATACTAAAAAGTAATGATATAGGCTGAGTTCACTGCTTTAATATTTTTCATATAGTCTGGATGAGATAATGTATGTAAATGTTGCTCTTCATTTCTAGACATTGTCCCAGCTAAGGGTTAACTTTCAACTATGCATCTCAGTTTCAATAGGTGTCTTCCTTGTTCAGTTCTATTTGCAACAAAACAGATAATGTCAACAACATTGATTTCTTAAAACCAAAAAAAATATTACAAAATCAATTATTTTCTGTTTTTCATTTTTAGGTTTTAAAACCTTTAAAGTTTTAAGATTTAAAACTCTGGAATGAGGGATAAAATATTTTGCCCTGGTAACTGTCTGGCACTAAATAGCAGCATTAGCTACTTCACCAATGAGGACAACTTCACTACCTTATATTACACTTTACAGAATCAAAGGAAGGAATTGCCAGATTCATATATCCTGAAAGGCCAAGATGTGCTGAAAATGTATGTTACATCGTTCACACTGTCAATCAACATAATCACAAATATTTATGAATTTTGCAATGCAGCTAGAAAAAATTTTACATAAAGTCACTAAATTGCACTTTAATTTTAGTTAGCACCTCTCCCTCTTTATTTTGCTGTTCTCTCTCTATATATGTAGCTGCATTTGACTTTCTGTTTATATTCGTTAACATCTGCTGAGGGACAAATGACACATTTAGTTTTATACGGAAGGAACAGGCTGCAGAAGAGCATATTTTGAGGACATTAGACGCAGACTGCATTTCTAAACAGAGAGTGAGTCTCTGAAAAGATGACTCAGCCTAGGAATGAGAATACATAAAGATACATTTATGATTCAATGACATCGTCTTTTCTTCCTAAATGCAAACCTGAAAAGCCAGAAGAAAAGGACAGCTTGCTTTGCATCTTTACCCAGTACCATCAGGTGCTAGCACCTACTAAGCTCTGCTTCCAAAGAAATAAGAAAATGGGTTATACTTGCTATAAAAGAAATTTGGTTTGCTAATAGACACATGACAAGATTACCACATAGCATGAAAAACCCTAACGAACAGCATGTGTGTGTGGTGTGTGTGCACATGTGTATGCATATGTGTGTGTTTACCAGAAGATTAGAATCAAACACATAAAAGAAAAGGATAATTGGCATAGAATTCCAATTGATTTTGTACAAACACTTTGCTAAAAAATGCATTAGCATTTATAGACGCCTTAACAGGGAATTATAACACAATATATCTCTAAAAATCATACTATCTTTATTTCAATAACATCAAACCATATTTTCATAATTCTTCCTAATATACTATAATACTATTTGGGAAAATAGCTGTTTTAAGTTTTTGGTGACTTTTTTCAAGGACTAAGGGCAGAAGTTTCTAAAAATTTGAAAAGATGGCTTATACTATCCAACCTGAATGGATAAATGAAAAACTTGCAAAACCAAACAGGCATATAAAAGGCCCTCTATCCAATAGGTAAGTGAAGAGTCTTGCTTGTGTTAAGTTGAATTTCCCATTAAGGTGATGAAATAATGCCTTGCTTTGATGGCCCTTCTTTCCCAAGATAGGAAAATGATAAAATGTAAAACTCAAAAGTCAAAATTATTTAGCCAGGATGAAGACAACATAAGAGCTCCTTCGAAGAAAAGCAACACCGATGTGATGTGACGGAGACCTGATGCCACAAGCGTACTGATACCTAGTCTGAAAGTAAGATCATGGCTTGTGGCTGGTAGTTTTAACTCTTATGGCAGAGCAAAGAACTAAAAGTCATTAATGTGAGACTGAAGACAGGCACCAGGCTTACTACTTGAATCCAGACTTTTTACACCATTTCACTGTCCACTTTAACACATGAAAGGAAGCTAAAAACAAGTCAACAAAGAAGGCTGCTGTGCAGTCTGTAAACTTAGTTTGGCAATAAGAAATCAATCATGCTGAAGAAATCCAGGTGAGGGAAGTAAGCAAATAAACTCAACATCAGAACCATAAAGCAAGCATGGATGAAAATAACATCTCTACGTAGTCTGAAAAGATTCACAAGTATATTTAAGATGTTAATGATAGAAATGATAGAAAAACCTCATTTATAAAAACAGTAAAAATAAAGGTGGGGGATAGAGTGAAATGAGGCAAAAAAGAAGAGGATAGCAAGAATATTAGAAACGTGTATCTGCTGTCATGCATTGCTTACCAACAGGGATACCTTCTGAGAAATGCATTGATAGGTGATTTCATCACATTAAAGTTGTTTGCCATCTCAACCACAACCCTGTTGGTTTTCGCATCATCTACATTCTCACTACATCCTTTGAAGTCATCGACAAACTCTTGTGTGTCTTCTTCCCTGTACTATTCATACATTCTTTCCTGACATTATCCTAACCCAAGCAAGATTCTTCATGTAGTCATCCTTCCAGAATTGCAACAGTGTTTTCTCAGTGTATTCCTCTGTGGTAGCAAGAGCACAAAGATCCTCCCCAAATTGTAGGCCCTAAAAGCTGCTATAATCCATGATCAAATCAAAAGGTGTATGGAGAGAGGCACATGATTTTGTTATTGGAATGAAGACTACTAATAAAAAGAGGATATTTGGGAGCATTATCAGTGATAAGCAAAAAATTTAAAGGTATATTACTCTTCAAACAGTACCTCTCCATTTTGCTGGCATAGCAGCAACTCAGACGGGCATCTTGAAAGAGAAGGTGGGTCACCTACAACATCTTATTATCCCTGTAACACAGTGGCAATGTGTTCTTACTGACATACTTGGAGACCCTGAGGTTTTTTTCTGTACCAGATCACAAATGAATTCAATTTGTAGCCCACAACACTGCCCCTAAGCAAGACTACTGTTCTGCCCTTGAAATTCTTGAAACTTACCATTGACTTGACCTCATTTTGGATGAAAGTCCTTTCAGGCATCTGTTTTCAGAATAGAGAGGTTTCATCCATATTTAGTAATTTTCCTCCAAAATCTGCTTATCTAGAGTTCTCCAAAATTCTTCAGCTGCCTTCACATCAACATTAACAGACTTACCACTCACTATTATATCATGGAATGAATAACAATTCTTGAATCATTTAAACAACCCGTAGCTAGCAGTAAATTCAACATCATAGACAGGTCAAGTCTTGCTTTCAGTATAGTGAACAAACTTTTTCCTTTAGTCATAACTGTCATGGTGCTGAGAAGGCTAGACTTCTGTGTCTGGTCTTCTGTGTCTGTGTCTAGATCATTGCAAGATTCTCCATATTTGATACAAGCCCTTCTCCAATTTTTGTTAGTTTTGTTGTTTTCAATGAGTAAATACTTTAACAATTTCTATCACTTTGTTCTTGTAATTCAAGATCATAGCTACAGTGGAATGCGAGATGTCTGACTGATGGGCAATAATCATCAATTTCCCACCTAGATAATCCTTAATCACTTTTTTTTTTGAGACAGAGTCTCTGTCCCCCAGGTTGGAGTGCAGTGGTGTGATCTCCACTCACTGCAACCTTCGCCTCCCGGGTTAAAGAGATTATCCGCCTCAACCTCCTGAGCAGCTGGGATTACAGGTGCATGCCACCAAGCCTGGCTAATTTTTGTATTTTTTAGTAGAGATGGGGTTTCATCACGTTGGTCAGGCTGGTCTCGAATTCCTGACCTTGTGACCCGCCTGCCTTGGCCTCTCAAGGTGTTGGGATTACAGGCGTAAGCCACTGCACCCAGACTTGATCGCTTTTAAATTTGTTTCCAGATTGGTCACTTCACATGGCTTCTCACTGACAATATTAGCCACTGATTTTGTATGCTTGTGGTCATGATGAACAAAACAACACAAAATTAAAATGACACAAAAGAAAATGATGTAATCAAGAGACACAACGAACATGAGATGTACAAGGCTGCCCACGTAACATGATACACTGTTTTACAGTAAACTTTTTTTATAAATAGAAGGAGTACACTCTAAAATAATGATGGAAGTGTAGCATAGTAAGTACACAAACCAGTAACACAGTCATTTATAATGTTTAAGTATTATGTACTGTGCATAATTACAGGTGCTATACTTTCATATGACTAACAGTGCAGTAGGTTTGCTTACATTAGCATTACCACAAATACAGGAGTAATGCGTTGTGTTACAATGTTACGATAGCTACATTGTTATAGGCAAGAGGAATTTTTCAGCTCGATTACAATCTTACGGGAACATCATCACATATATGTGGTTTTGTGGCACATTACTTTGCACACACACACACGCACACACACACACACACAAACACACACACACATATATAAGTTGGAATCAGGCTTGGCTAAATATTAGACGAGATAAAAAGTGATTAATAAATTGGAATATACATTAACATATATTACTGATAATTTATCCTGATTTATCTACAAAGAATAAGATAATTAAAAAATTATAAAAGACTTGTTAAGAAATACAGGCAACAAACTGAAAGGTTTCAACACTTATTTCACCCCATGAGAGAATGGAATACATGAGCAGAAAATATTAATGCATTTCCTTGAAGAGAAAAAAAGCAACCATCAAGAAAACCTCATGAGTTCTAAAATTAAAAGTAGATTCCAAGATTTGAGCAGTGATTGCACAATCATACTCACCAATCATTCCTTGAATTTCCCTCTATATCTGACCCCCAATGTGATATTGTTAGACCTGGTCAGCATAACATTAAGAAGTGATCTTTTGGTCAGGTGCGATGGCTCACCCCTGTAATCCCAGCACTTTTGGAGGCTGAGGTGGGTGGATCTTTTGAGGTCAGGAGTTTGAGACCAGCCTGGCCCACATGGTGAAACCCTATCTCTACCAGCAGTATGAAAAATTAGCCAGGAGTGGTGGCATGCACTTGTAGTCCCAGCTACTCAGGAGGCTGAGGCAGGAGGATAGCTTGTACCCGGGAGGCAGCTGAGATCGCACCACTGTACTCCAGCCTGGGCGACAGAGCAAGACTGTCTCAAAACAAACAAGCAAACAAATAGTTTCATCTTTGGGCCCAAGCAGACAGGTGTGTGTGTATTCTCTGCCTCCTATGATGTGATATCTCTGTATGAAGTCAATGGCTGCAGTTTCTCAGTGAAACATGAAACTGATCAAAGCCTACCAAGCTTTTAAAGATAATGTTATTTACAAATAAATGATATATCTGCAATGAGGAAGTCTTTGCAACTCTAAAGCAATCAGTGGGCCTCCAAAACTGAACCAACAGGCAATGTAACCTGTTCAACTCACAAGAATAACTCTCCAAGGACAACTTCAGCTGTGGTTATGGATGAGAAAAATATTTTCTCAAGAGCACAACCAGAAGACACAGACACAATTCAAAAGGGAGTTTCTCCCAGGGAACAAAACAAAGTATATGACTAAATGTGCAGATCAATAAATTTTTCTCAAATTGAACAGACCCATGTGGTAATCATCTATATCAAAACTGCATATTACCAGCATTTTAAAAGCTGGATTTCTGGCCACTTTCAGTCACCTCTATCATGACTTCTAAGATAATAGATTATTTTTGCCTGTTTTGAATCTCATATTCATGGAATCACAGGGTATGTGCTCTTTGGTTTCCAGTTTCTCTTGGTCAGCAATATATTTGTGACATTCATCTACAGTGCTGTGTAAACACAGAATTTTTTAAATTTCTTTGTTTTATAATATTTTATGCCTAGACTATAGTACAATTTATTTATATATTTTATTGTTGACTGGCAGTCGTGTGCATGTTTCTTTGTAAAGATGTGTATACATTTCTACTGTGCATATATTAGAGGTAGGATGGCTAGGTTGAAGGGAGTGTGTGTGTGTGTGTGTGTGTGTGTATATATATATATATATATATATATATATATATATTTTTTTTTTTTTTTTTTTTTTTTTTTTTTTTGAGATGGAGTCTCATTCACTCTGTCGCCCAGGCTGGAGTACAGTGGCATAATCTCAGCTCACTGCAACGTCCATCTCCTAGGAGTAAGCAATTCTCCTGCCTCAGCCTCTCAAGTAGCTGGGGTTACAAGCATGTTCTACCATTCCTGGCTGATTTTTTTGTATTTTTAGTAGAGACAGGGTTTTACCATATTGGCCAGATGGTCTTGCACTCCTGACCTCAAATGATCCACCTGCCTTGGCCTCCCATAGTGCTGGGATTACAGGCATGAACCACCATGTCTGGCCGGGAATGTGTGTATTAAGATTTAACAGATAATGCCAAATAGTTTCCCAAAGCAGTTTACCAATTTGCAGGCTCACTAGTGGTATATGAGAGCTCCACCTGCTCCATATCCTCCTTGAAAATTGACATTTTCTTTTGCTTTCAGTCTAGCCATTTGTCATGTGCATATTGAAAATTCATTGTGTTTTTAGTATTATTCCAATATATCTATTATAACAATTTTCAAACCAAAAAAATAGTTTTACAATGACAACCTTATATGTTCCACATAAATATTATATGTACCACATAAATATTATACTACTATACATTTTTAAATCACATATCAATCCTTCTAATCATCAAGTTTTGCTTTTAATTCATTTTAATGATTAACCTCCTTTTCATATCTTGATTGTCTATTTGGCCATTCTCATTTCTCAAATACCACATAAGACTTTTTGTTCGTTTTTTTCTATTGTATCATCTTCATCTGTCTTATTGTTGGTTTGCGGGTGTTCTTTATATATTCTGAATATAAATCCTTTTTAAAATAACTGTGCTGCAAATACAGTATTCCAACCTGGATGCTGCCTTTTACCATTCTTAATGGTTTCTTTTAATGAATAAAAGCCTTTAATATTAATATAGTTTAATATGTAATATTTATATTTTTGTTGTTCTTTTGGAAGTTCTGCTTAATAAATATCTACCTATTCAAAGCTCATGAATATTTTTTAGATAATCACATCTTTCACATTTAGAGCTCTAGTTCATTTGGTATTGATTTTTGTGTATAAGGTATAAGAGGACAAGATATATATGTTTTTCAATGTGGATACCCTACATTTATTGAAAAATATTTTTCTTATATTATTGCAATATCGTCTTTTAAGTCAGGTCACCTAAAAAATGATGGGTCTGTTTTTAAATTTTCTAGTATTTCCTATCAGTCAATTTGCCCATCCTTGCATCAATATTGCACTGCAGTATACACTATAGCATTATAATAAGCTTTGGTATTTTGTGGTGTTAATGCCTCAGTTTCCTTCTCCTTTCAGATTTCCTTGGCTAGTCTTTGAATTTGCATAAAATTTTGGAAGTGACTAATATGGTTTGCCTCTGAGTCCTCACCCAAGTCTCAGCTTGAATTGTACTCCCATAATTCCTATATGTTGTGGGAAGAACCTGGTGGGAGATAATTGAATCATGAGGGTGGTTTCCCCCATATTGTTCTCATGGTAATGAATAAGTCTCATGAGATCTGATGGTTTTATAAGGGGTTTCCACTTTGGTTTCTCTCTCATTCTCTCTTGCCACAACCATGTAACAAATGTCTTTCACCTTTTGCCATGGTTGTGAGGCCTCCTGAGCCACATGGAACTGTGACTCCAATAAGCCTCTTTTTATTCCCAGTCTCAGGTACGTCTTTATCAGCAGTGGGAAAATGGACTACTATAGTAAATTGGTACCAGTAGAGCAGGGTGTTGCCAAAAAGATACCTGAAAATGTGGAAGTGACTTTGGAACTGGGTAACAGGCATAGGCTGGAACAGTTTGGAGGGCTCAAAAGAAGACAGGAAAACGTGGGAAATTTTAGAACTTCCTAGAGACTTGTTGAATGGCCTTGTCCAAAATGCCGATAGCTATACGGACAATAAAGTCCAGGCTGATGTACTCTCATATGGAAATGAGGAACTTGTTGGGAACTACAACCAAGGTGACTCTTGTTGCATTTTAGCAAAGAGACTGGTAGCATTTTGCCCCTGCCCAAGAGATCTGTGAAACTTTTGAACATGAGAGAGATGATGTAGGGTGTCTGGTGGAAGAAATTTCTAAGCAGCAAAGTAGTCAAGAAGTGACCTGGGTGCTATTAAAGGCATTCAGTTTTATAAAGGAAGCAGAGCATGGAAGTTCAAAATATTTTGTAGCCTGACAATGTGATAGAAAAGAAAACCCTATTTTCTGAGGAGAAATCCACGCCAGCTGTAGAAATGTGCATAAGAAACAAGAAGCCAAATGTTAATCCCCAAGACATTAGGGAAAATGTTTCCAGAGCACGCCAGAGGTCTTTAACACAGCTCCTCCCATCACAGGCCCAGAGGCCTCGGAGGAAAAAGTGGATTCCTGGGCCAGGCCCAGGGTCCCTGTGCTGCGTGAAGCCTAGGGACTTGATGCCCTGCATCCCAGCCACTTCACGCATGGCTGAAAGGAGCCGACATAGCACTCAGGTTGTGGCTCCAGAGGATGCAAGCCCCAAGCCTTGGAGGCTTACACATGGTTTTGAGCCTGCCAGTCCACAGAAGTCAAGAATTCGGGTTTGGCCAGCAACCCTGAGAAGACCCACAGACCCTCTGAAGGAAGCCGACTGCTCCTGCAGGACCCAGGTGATATCCCAAAACTGTGAGTGCCCCAATTGTGGAATTGGGAAAGGGAGACCCTACTCTCCCAAACACACCCACAATGGAGAAGCTGAAAGTCTGACTGCAGAAGTTTCTGACTTTATCTGGCACTGAGTCAATTTGGAGGACCGAGGTAAATACAGTGGTAGACGAAGCAGCAGAAAGGCCCTGAGAGCTTGCTGGGTCCCCAAGCAGGCCACTCCTATCTGGCACCACAGGGATCCAACAGGAGGAGGAGGGGGTAAAACTCCACAGGGAAAAGCAAATCACCAGCAGAAGTTTCTAGTAATTTGAACAGGGTGAGAAGTTTCCTGGCAAGAATTCAGGGGAGGGCACAAATCCAGTCTGCAGATTCCATAAGCAGAGAAAGATCCAAACCCTTTTCTTTCACAGCTGGGAGGTGGGTAGCCTGCGGCAGGTTTTCAAGCCCATATCACTCTTTGCCCAGAAACAGACTAGGAGCTCTTGTGGTGGCACAGTGGGAGTGAGAGCGGGGCCCTTCAGTTTGTGTGGGAGCTGGATGAGGCTTCTGATGGCTAGCTTTCCCCCACATCCCTGATAACCTGCATGACTCAGCAGAGGCAGCCATAATCCTCCTAGGTTCACAATGCCAGGGACCTGGGGATCTCACCCCCATCCCTCATAACTACCATAAAAGACCTGTCCAAGAAGAGTCTGAGCTCAATACACCTCGCCCTGACCCCACTTGATGGTACTTCCCTACCCACTCTGGTAGCCGAAGACAAAGGGCATATAATCTTGAGAGTTCTAGGGCACTGCCCACCACCAGTTCCTCCCCATACCACCACAGTTGGTGCTCTCTGGAACATGCCTCCTCCTAGCAGGAGGCCAGCCAGCACAAAAATAGAGCATTAAATCACCAAAGCTAAGAACCCTCACGGTGTCCACTGCACGCTCTGGCCACCTCCACCAGAACAGACACTGGTATCCACGGCTGACAGACCCATAAACGGTCACATCACAGGACTCTATGCAGACAACCCCACTACCAGCCTGTAACCAGGTAGGCTCACTGGGAGGCTAGACCCAGAATAAAGATAATCACTGCAGTTTGGGTCACAGCAAGCCAGATCCAAAGGAAAAGGGGGAGAGTATTATACCAAGGGAACACTCGGTGGGACAAAGGAATCTGAACAACGGCCTTCCGCCGTAGACCCTCTCTCTGACAGAGCTTAACCAAGTAAGAAGAAACCAGAAAACCAGCCTTGGTAGTATGAAAAAGCAAGGCTCTTCAACACCCCAAAAAATCACACTAGTTCACCAGCAACGGATCCAAACCAAGAAGAAATCCCTGCTTTACCTAAAAAAGAATTCAGGAGGTTACTCATCAAGCTAATCAGGGAGGGACCAGAGAAAGGCGAAGCCCAAAGCAAGGAAATAAAAAACATGATACAAGAAGTTAAGGGAGGAATATTCAGGGAAACAGACAGCTTGAAGAAAAAACGAACAAAAATTCAGGAAACTTTGGACACACTTTTTGGACACAAATGCAAAATGCCCTGGAAAGTGCCAGCGATAGAATGGAATAGAAGAAACAAATTTAGAGCTCATAGACCAAGATCATCAAACTAACCCAATTCAACAAAGACAAAGAAAAAAGAGTAAGAAAATACGAACAAAGCATCCAAGAAGTCTGGGATTATGCTAAATGGCTAAACCTAAGAATAACTGATGTTCCTGAGGAAGAAGAGAATTCTAAAAGGTTGGAAAATATATTTAGGGAAATAATTGATGAAAACTTCCCCAGCCTTGCTAGAGACCTAGACATCCAAATACAAGAAGCACAAAGGACACTCAGGAAATTCATTGCAAAAGTATCTTCACCTAGGCACACTGTCATCAGGTTATCCAAAGTTAAGATGAAGGAAAGAAATTTAAGATCTGTGAGACAGAATCACCAGATATAAAGGAAAACCAATCAGATTAATAACAGATTTCTCAGCAGAAACTCTATAATCTAAAAGGGATTGGAACCCTATTTCAACCTCCTCAAACATAACAATTATCAGCCAAGAATTCTGTAGCCATAAAAATTAAGCATCACACATGAAGGAAAGATATAGTCTTTTACAAACAAACAAATGCTGAAAGAATTTGCCAATACCAAGCCATCACTACAAGAACCGGTAAAAGGAGCTCTAAATCTTGAAACAAATCCTAACAATACATCAAAACAGAACTTCTTTAAAGCATCAGTCACACAGGACCCATAAAACAAAAATACAAGTTAAAAAGCAAAAACAAAAACAAAAATCAAACAAACAAAAACAAAGCACACAGGCAACGAAGAACACAATGAATGCCATGGTTCCTCATGTTTCAATATTAACACTGAGTGGCCTAAATGCTCCATATGTAAGATACAGAATGGATATGAACTCACCAATTATCTGAAGCCTTCAGGAGACTCACCTAGCACATAAAGACTCACACAAACTTAAAGTATAAAGGGGAGAAAAAGGTATTTCATGCAAATGGACACCAGAAGCCAGCAGGGGTAGCTATTCTTATATCTGACAAAACAAACTTTAAAACAACAGCAGTTAAAAGAGACAAACAGGGACATTATATAATGGTAAAATGCCTTGTCTAAGAGGAAAACATCACAATCCTAAACAAACATTCACCTAACACTGGAGCTCCCAAATTTATAAAATAATTACTAATAGATCTAAGAAATGAGACAGAGAGCAACACAATAATAGTGGGGGACTTCAATACTCCACTGACAGCACTGGACAGGTAATCAAGACAGAAAGTCAACAAAGAAACAGTGGATTTCAATTATACCTTGGAACAAATGGACTTAACACATACATAAAGAACATTTCATCCAACAACCACAGAATACACACTCTATTCAACAGCACGTGGAACTTTCTCCAAGATAGACAATTTGATAGGCCATAAAACAAGCCTCAATGCATTTAAGATAACTGAAATTATGTCAAGCACTCTCTCAAACCACAGTGGAATAAAATTGGAAATCAACTCTAAGAACCTTCAAAACCATGCAAATATATGGAAATTAAATAACCTGCTCCTGATTGATCACTGAGTCAAAAAAGAAATCAAGATGGAAATTAAAAAATTCTCCAAACTGAACAACAGCAGTGACACAACCTATCAAACCTCTTGAAAGGTGGTGCTAAGAGGAAAGTTCACAGCCCTAAATACCTACACCAAAAAGACTGAAAGAACACAAACTGACACTCTAAGGTCACACCTCTGGGAACTAGAGAAACCAGAACAAAGCAAACCCAAATCCAGCAGGAAAAGGGAAACAACCAAGATCAGAGCAGAACTAAATAAAATCCAAACAAAAATATTACAAATGATAAATGAAACAAAAAGCTGGTTCTTTATAAAGAGAAATAAAATTGATAGAGCACTGGAAAGATTAACCAAGAAAAGAAGAGAGGAAATCCAAATAACCTCTCTAAGCAAGGAAACAGGATATATTACAACTGACACCACAGAAATATAAAAGATCACTCAAGGCTACTATGAACACCATATGCACATAAACTAGAAAACCTGTAAGAGATGGATAAATTCCTGGTAAAATATAACCTTCCTAGCTTAAATCAAGAACAATGAGATACCCTGAACAGACTAATAACAAGCCGCAAGATTGAAATGATAATTTAAAAAGTAACACCAAAAAAAGGCCAGGACCAGAGGGATTCACAGCAGAATTCTATCAGCCACTCAAAGAATTGGTGCTGATCCTTTTGACACTATTTCATAAGACAGAGAAAAAGGAACCCTCCCTAATCCATTCTATGAAGCCAGCATCACCCTAATACCAAAACCAGGAAGGGACATAACAAAAAAAGAAAACTATATACCAATATCCTTGATGAACACAGATGCTAAAATCCTTAACAAAATACAAACTAACCAAATCCAACAACATATCCAAAAGATAATCCATCATGATCATGTGAGTTTCATACCAGGGATGCAGGGATGGTTTAACATACAAGTCAATAAATGTGATACACCACATAAACGGAATTAAAAACAAAAATCACTTGATCATTTCAATAGATGCAAAAATCCCATTAGATAAAATCCAGCATTCATTTATGATTAAACCTTGTAAAACTGTTCTTGTTGTAGTGAGTAAGCCTCAGGCGATCTGACAGTTTTATAAAGTGTTTCTGCTTCAGCTTCCCTCACATCCTCTCTTGCCACTGCCATGTACGTGGTGCCTTTCATCTTCCACCATGACTGTGAGGCCTCCCCAATGACGTGGAACTGTGAGTCCAATAAACCTCTTTTTCTTCCCAGTCTTGGGTATGTCCTTATCAGCAGTGCGAAAACAGGCTAATACAGTGACTTATCAATTTCTACATACATAAAAACTAGAATAACCAAATGGAAAATAACAAGCATTGCTGAGGATAGGGAAGAACTGGAACCCTCACACATTGCTGGCAAAAGAATAAAAACGGTTCAGTCACTATGGAAAACAGTTTGGTGGTTTCACGTAAAGCTAAACATAGAATTGCAATATGACCCAGTAATTCGTCTCCTATGTATCTGAAATAAATGAAAGCAGGAACTCAAACAAATAACGTACACACACGTTCACAGCAATACAATTAACAGTAAACAAAATGTACAAAAGTCCAAATGTCCATTAATATATGAATAGATAAACAAACTGACACATGCATACAATGTAATATTAGTCAACATAAAAAGGAAGTACTGACACATGCTACAATGCAAATGAAATGCAAAACCACGCTAAGTAAAAGACACCAGACACAAAAAGGTCATGTATTGTTTGATTCCATTTATATAAAATACACAGAATAGGTGAATTCAGAGAGATTAAAAAAAAAAACAACAACAGATTAGTCTTTGCCAGTGCCTGAGGTGGGGGGAGGAAGAACAGATTAATGGGTATGGTGACAAAATATTTCTAATCCAGACAGAAGCAGTGGTTGTATAATATTGTGAATGTACTACACAAAACTGAATTGTTCACTTTAAAATAGTCCATTTTGTAATATGTTACTTTCAACTCAACTTTTTTAAAAGGGGGAAAATATTAGCTGAGGTGTTTCCTTGGATTACATTCGTTACATTTACAGGGTACTGAGAAATTTGACTTGTATTTCATACTGATTCTTCCAACACATGAACAGGTATATCTTTCAATTTCTATATGTCTTTATTTTCTTCAAAGGTTATTTGTAGTTTCACTGCAATTTTCTTGCACACCTTTTCTTAAATTTTTGATATTTTTATACCACGTATTTGTGTGTTTTTAATTAACTTTATTTTGTTTTGAATTGACACATAATTATACATATTTTGGGGGATACAGTGTGATGTTCTGATACATCTATATATTGTGTAGTAATCAAATCAGGGTATTTAGCAAATCCATTACTTCAAATATTTATTATTTCTTTGGGGTGAGAACATTCAAAATTCTCTTATAGCTATTTTGTTTTTGCTTTTTAATTTTTTATTATAACAGCTTTAGGAGTACAAGTGGTTATTGGTTACATGGATGAACTGTGTAATGGCGAAGTTTGGGCTTTTAATGTAGAGGTCGCCCAAAGAGTGTACACTATACCCTATAGGCAATTTTTCATCTTCACTGTCCCACTCATCCTCCCCACTTCTGATGATATCATCTTATACCTAGAAAACCTTAAAGACTCCTCCAAACCAATCTTGTATTTGATAAACGAATTTAGTAAAGCCTCAGGTTACAAAATAGACTACACAAATTGTACTATGCACCAACAACAACCAAGCTGAGAATCAAATCAGGAACTCAATCCCTTTTATAATAGCTATAAAAATAAAACAAAATACCTAGGAATATACTTAACAAAGAAGGTGAAAGATCTCTACAAGGAGAACTACAAAATGCTGATGAAGGAAATCACAGATGACACAAACAAATGCAAAAATATTTCATGCTCATGGATGGGAAGCATTAATATCATGAAAATAACCATACTGTCCAAAGTAATTCTAGTTATTTTGAAATATACAATATTATTGTGACCATAGTCACTCCACTGTGTAATAGGACACCAGAACTTTTTCCTCCTGACTGTAACTTTGTCCACATGGAACAATCACCTCTCTGCTACCTGTCTTATCCCCCGTTAACTGTTATTATACTCACTAAGTCTATGAGATCAAATTCTCTAGACTACACATGAGTGAATTTGTGCAGTAATCATCTCTATTTTTTTTATATTGTTGAAAATGATACATTTTACATTTTTACTTTCTGTTTATAATATACAGAAATAACATTAAATTTATATACTGACCTTGTATCCAGTATTATGTTCATAAATTTTTATCCAAATTACACTTATAAACAAAATGCTGGAGATGGGCCTTTAATGAAATAAAGAAATACAGTAACAGTCATAGTTTCTCTCTGAAGTGTTTTATCTGCTTTTCAGATTTTCAGTGAAATAATGAAAACATAATCCTGCAAAGTCTTAGACCTGATAACAGATAATATGTAAATTAAATTAGGCAGAATGTGAACACCATATTAAGTGTTCTGTATACTTTTGAAACATATTTTTCTTTAATAATTCTAATACTCAAAATAATTAATCAATTTATAAAGTTTTCACTTAAGTGATATTTATTGATGGCAAACTTAGTGCTATCAATTAATGTTAAATATCAAGGATAAACCAGTAAAAATGTAGACAATATTTGTGAATATTCACTTTATATGTTTTTCACCATTCAAATTTTTTTTTTTTTTTGAGATGGAGTTTCGCTCTTCTTACCCAGGCTGGAGTGCAATAGCGCCATCTCAGCTCGCCGCAACCTCTGCCTCCTGGGTTAGGGCAATTCTCCTGCCTCAGCCTCCCAGGTAGCTTGGACTACAGGCATGCGCCACCATGCCCAGCTAATTTTTGTATTTTTAGTAGAGATGGGGTTTCACCATGTTGACCAGGATGGTCTCGATCTCTTGACCTCATGATCCACCCACCTCAGCCTCCTAAAGTGCTGGGATTACAGGCGTGAGCCACTGCGCCCGGCCTACCATTCAAATTTTATTCCTTCTCTCTGGTAAAGGATTACAATTGGAGGCTTACAATTAGAGATTCCAAATCTTAAAGAGCTATTCAAAACCATCATATAAATACTATTTTGTAAGAAAGAAGCCATTGTTGGAATGACATAAATTATATATACAGAGAGGCATATCATATGGGGGCTATGTGATAATATTTAATGACATCAGGTCATAATAGTGTCTGCTGTCACATGTACAATATTACATTAGAATATTCAACCTAATAGTCTAAAGTCAGACTATGAAGTTCCTTGTACTCGGGTTGAACAATTCTATTTGTATTGAGTTAATCTTTTCAAAATGTTGGTTTGCTTAATACTCTCCAATAAATTTACACAGAAATTAGGATAATAATGGCATGCCTTAGCATCACTTACAAGATTCTTTTATCTGTTTTTCCTTGATACCTTTCTTCCTCTCTCTCTCTGTCACTCTCCTGCTCTCTCTCATTCTCGCTCTCATTTTCTCTCTCTCTCTCTCTCTCTCTCTCTCTGCTTTCCAGGCATATAGGCCTCCATTTATGTCTTTTAATGTGCCTTGCTAATTCTGTTCCCACTAGGACTTATAGTCATTCCAACAATTAGTATAATGCTTATCAATAGAAAGAATAAAAAGTAACTATAATATGTTGGCTGTACATATTTATTTAGTATAAATACATATAGTATCAATACTATAATATTTATAATGAATAAGGGAATTTCTTAAGAGTATTTTCACTGGTAACCATAAAGAAACCCCTTCTAATGTACACCAGAAAGCATCACATTTAAGGTGAGCATACAATGCTTAATTAATAACGTTATTAAATAAAACTCTCTAAATCAACAATTGAAATTTCATTTTATCTTTCCAAATGTGGCCTGTACGATGCATAAACATTCAAAGGAAAAAACTATATATACTATGTATACACACATACAAATCCTGATTCCATACTTTTAATTCAAAGACTTCTTTAATCTCATTGAAATATTTTTGTATACATTGTTAATTATGAAGGAGAAGATGACTAAGTTAAGGATTATATTTATTAGCAAAACACATAATGCTTTGCTAAAATAAAATCATTTTAAGAATTTATTTTGCTAACTATGGTACATTAATTCAAAATACTAATTGCATGGAATACAGATTACAAAAGCCTATTTAACATTTAACACTGACCCATACTTCTTGAAAGCTTCACTGGTTAGTATAAATTCTCTAAAATTTGCAGTCCATCTATCAATCATTAAAAATCCATATGTTCTACTTTTTATTCTCATCTTAATAACACGGTGCAGGATTAAGAACCATCTGGGTTAATAATTCCCAGATGTGATTCAGATCATCAACCGTTCTAAACCAGTCATTAATTCTTTGAAATTATATTATTAAGTCTTGATAGGTATTACTTAAATGGCTGATAGGCTATTTTGTAGTTTTATTTACTTTATAGGTAAATATCTTGCCATTCCACCTTTAAACTTCTATTTTAGTGAGAGAATAGATAATGAGAAAATGGATTGTCTAAAATACAAAAATGAGAGCAAACATATAAACTTTCTACCTGTACTTAAGTACAACGATGAATAAGAACACAGTTCAATTTTCACAGCCATTTAGGTTTTTTTCCCCACATTGATTCTGCTCAAAGTTGGTATCAAATTATTCCAGCTCCAAATAGAGTTGCAAAATACAGCTTTTAACAAATATCTTATTTAAAATAATCTGTTCCATGTATATCTACCTAGCTATCCAGCTACCTTTTACTGAGCAGCCCTCATATAGCACTTACTATGCCTTCTACCTGACCCAGAGGTACAACACCCAGTCAATTACTCCAAGAGTTCACAATCTGGCAAAAGACAGATATTTAAATATTGTGAGATAAATGCTATGATATACACTGAGTTTCAGGTGACCCCAGAAAAAGAGCTGTCTAATTCAACCTTTGGCAATATAATTTTCTGGATAGAAAAGACAGAAAATTTCTGTCCTAAGAGACCAAAAGGAAAAAGTCAGAGAGAGAAAAGTGGGGTTTGGAATGAAGAGAGACAAAAGGGAACATCCCAGATAGGTAACAGCACAGTTCTATATCCAGAAAAAGAGAAAGCAAGTCACACGGAAGAAACTAACAAAAAGGTGCTTTTCGAAAAGGCTGGAAGGTGGAGGTGGCTGAAGGTCAGCGAATGTTAAAGATGAAGATCAGAAGAGGCAGCTGTTGGCCATAATTAAATGGTAGGGAAGGAGAGGAGGAGTTTAGTAGAGCAGGGATATGAACATAAATAGATCTTCAGTTTAGAAAATCAGTTCTGGCAACAGGATGAGAGGTGGATTGGAATGGTTGAAGGAAGGGACTGGAGAAAGACCCAAAGCACATAAACAATCTAGGATGCAACTACGGTAATTTAGAGAGGAAATGATGAACAGTCAAACTGATGATTGAGTGACAGATGAAGCTGATGATAAAGAGCTTTTGGAGGTGGAATCAACAGGATTTGGTAGTTGCCTGTAGAAGATAAGAGTAAATTTATCACCTAAAATAGCAAATAATTAAATTTATAAAAATGTCTAGGCCAGGCGTGGGGGCGCTTGGAGGATCACTTGAGCCGAGGAGTTTGAGACCAGTATGTACAACATAACAAGCCCCCCCCCCCCCGTATTTACAAAAAAAATTGAAAATATGGTCAAATACATTATATATGGTTAAGTATTTTATTAATAATATCTTAGGGTTTCCTAAGATAATTTAGTATTTGTACGTGCTTGCTTTGGATTTAGATACAGATTATTTTATTTATAAATAAAATAGTTCATAATTATTTTAATGACTCTAAGTAAAACAATTAGAACTTGCTGATGAAATCAGAATCTTAGTTTATATTTTATAATATAGGAATTTATTTTAAAAGAAATGAACAGAAACTTCTCTTGGAAGTAAAGACTGAAGTTAATGCTTTGTAAGTAACAACACAAAAAATAAAGAGAATTAATAAAAGACTGTATTATGTAAGTCATGAAGATTTGGCTTAATGAAGCCCATACCTTTTAAAAATGTGTGTGTGTATTATATATCTACATATTTTTACAGAAAGACATCATCACGGCTATACATTAAGGAACAGTGGGGATACTGAAAAATGAATTCCATACATACTTATGTTTTAGCAGCCCAGAGAATATAAGGCTGATTACATATTCATGAACATCAATAAATACTTCATATCTGATTTACTAAATCATTATTATCTGCTTTTCGGTTACTTTTCTTCCTCACCATAGAATTAATTTCATCATTCTCCAAAACATGTTCTTTCAACTAGTGAAAAATAAGGCAGCAATCCATTTTCTTTTGCACAGGTTGCTATAAAGGAAGGAATATTCTGAGATCGTGGAGAAAGAAGTGACACAAATCATAGTTGCTCAGGTATTAAATATTTAAAAATTTATGGACTCGATAATATATAAACTACACATATTCCTTCACCTATTTCTCTGCACTACCTGATGCAGGGGAGGTTATTTACCCATGCATGAGCTGACGAAAGAAAGCCAACAGCTCTGGTTGATTCATGTGCCTGAGTTCTCCTCAAGGAAATTCTACCTTCCATGGTCTTTCATGTTTTCTGTTCCGTCTCAAAGTGGTGCTGGTGTTTCACTGTTTTTATTACTATTAGTGCAATCTATACAATCTGGCAGCCCAAATAAAAAGAATTTAAGAAAAACTAAGAATTAGATCTGAAGATTCAGCAGAAACTTGGTTGTTCCTAGGGGTGTCAACTACTCTAATCTTTCCTTTCCTTACGGCTTTTTCTTTGCATCTTCTATGTTCTCCTGCAACTACTGAATGGCCTCCCTTTAGCTGCTGGATTTTTTCCTGCTCTCCTATAACTGTTACTTGCACATGACTTCAGTTCATCACAGTTTCCCTACTCTAACCCTTCTGCATGTATCTTTCAATGTATCTTTGTGGCAGATGTTTCTGGCTGCTATTTCTCCTGAACCCTTAACACAGAAATCCTAAATTCCTAAAAGAGGAGTCTGATTGGTTTAGTCATTTATGGAAATCCCCAGAAAAGGTGACAGGAGGTGGTTAGTCAATGAACCAATTGTCTTCAGATTATGTGTTCACTTTTTCTCAGTAACATATGGGTGAGGAGGTAGGGCACTGTGCCACTAACTGTAACTGGTATCTTTCAGTAAGCACCTTGGCTGGACAATTTACTTTAGAAGACATTTTGAGAATGACAAGCACTCTATCATTTCAAATGTGCTTATTTCTAAAAGTTTGTTTTGGACTGGACTACTCCATATTTTACACTTAATTAGCCTATAGTCAATAACAAACATGTAAAAGACATAATTATTGAGGTGCAAATAAATGAAAACAATCTCTCCAAAAGATACACACTAAATGTATATTTCTTTAGTTCCTAATAAAATATAAAAACAATCTAAAACAGGAGTCCCCAAACTACGGCCCGCGGGCCGCATGCGGCCTCCTGAGGCCATTTATTCTGCCCCCCGCCACACTTCAGGAAGGGGCACCTCTTTCATTGCTGGTCAGTGAGAGGAGCACAGTATGTGGCGGCCCTCCAACAGTCTGAAGGACAGTGAACTGGCCCCCTGTATAAAAAGTTTGGGGACGCCTCATCTAAAACATGCACCAAATACTCTTAGGGTTTTAACCAAACATCTGTGAATAATTAAGCACCCTTATTTAATTATTAATTAAGCCTCAAAGTTAAATTCATCTTTACAGTGCTTTTCGATAACTATGTATCCTTTTAAACAAAATCTCTTTCTAACATCACTGTAACTAAATCAAGTCTGCAGCCGATCAGTCTTAGAGGGGTCTTTGACACCCTACATCGCAGTCACCATGTTGAAAATCAATTAGTGATTAAAGGTACACTGCAATGGCTAAAGTCTTGGCTTTGGGATTGACATGACCCCAGTTTTAACACCACAACCTGTGATCATCGCAACCTTGGGTAGCTCTTGAAATTTTTCTCAGGTCCAGCTTTTTCATACATAACGTGGTCATAAAAATATTTACTTCATATAAATACTACTAAGAGCACAAAAAGTATGTAAAATGCTGAAATACTGAATTGCAGTTCTTTTATAGACTCAGGACACATGAATAATCTGAATATTATGGGGCAGGTATTTACACGGTTATTCCTATGAAGTCAAGACATACAGAATTAAAGGCATAAAATCTTGATTTATTGTTTAGATTGAACGAACTTAAAATAAAGGCAACTGCTACTGATAGTGATTGATATGAAGAGAAAGTGAAAATATCAGGAATGTTCATTATAAGAAAATAGAAGGCTAAGTAAAACTAAGTAGAATCATAGTTTGTAAAACTGCTTAAGCAAATGTTGTAGCCCATTATCTAACGTCTGTGACAGCTGAAAATGTATTATTTTGCCTGGTACAGAATATAAATAGTTTAGAAGTAGTCTCTCCATTATAACAAGTAAAAAGCTGAACAAACTGAAAAACCAACAACTGCACTTAGATCAGCAGGTGAAACCCTGCCCTAGAATTGGAGACATGGGACATGGAGGAATGGATACAGACATATGCATAGACATGGACTCTTGCTGTGTCTTGCAGGCTGGAGTGCAGGGGCACCATCTTGGCTCACTTGCAACCTCCACCTTTTGGATTCAAGCAATTCTCTTGCCTCAGACTCCTGAGTAGCTGGGATTACAGGTGCCTGCCACCATGCCCAGCTAATTTTTATATTTTGAGTAAAGACGGGCTTTCAGAACCATGTTGGCCAGGCTGGTCTTGAACTCTTGACCTCAGGTGATCCGCCTGCCTCGGCCTGAGAATAATTTAAGGAAGCAGAAACCCAACAGTTTATGTGTAATGAGACTATCAGATGGAAAAGCAAAAGAGAAAGGAAAAGAGTAATATGTAAAGCAATAATGACAAGGAAATTCCTCCAAATTATTGCCAGACTCCAAACCACAGATTTGGGAAGCTCAAAGAACACTAATCAAGATTAATGCCAGAAAAACCATATCGACATATACTTTATTCAAATTTCAAAAAATATTCTCACATCAAAAAAAGAAATAGAAACCAAATATAAAGAAAAAACCTTGAAAGAAGCCAAGACTAAGATACCTTAAGTATGGAGGAGCAAGGATAAGAATTACATACACTTCCTTCTCAGAAACCACACAAGCAATGAGAGTAGAGTGAAATATTTAAAGCATTTGGAGATGTGTTAAAGCCCACCAACCTAGAATTCTGTACCTTGTAAAATTTTCTCTCAAAAATGAAGATACAAAGACTTTCTCAAACAAAATTCAGAGAATGTGTTGCCAGCAGACCCACCTTGCAAGCACAAGAAATGTTAAAAGACATTCTTTGGAGAGAAGAAAAACAAAATAGGTAGGAAACTTAACTCTACATAAAGAAAGGAAGAGCAGAGAAGACAGCAACTTTGGAAGCCACCCTCCGTAAACACAGGAGGCTTCTATCCTACAATGCCATGTGTTCCTTTCTGCTTGTTCCAGGAGCCAAGGGGAGCTCTCCAGGCAATCATGAGCTCACCGGTGCTGACATATGCTTCAACAGGGACAAGGCCCTGAAAGGAATGGTTTGCAGATTTTGTTCCTCTAACTGCAAATGAATATAAGAGAAAGTCTGGGTACTTAACATGACCATCTTCAAATAGGCTCAGCTATCACATGAGATTTTGTGTAAGAGGCTGTTCATCTACAGGCTGCTCTTTTAAAATATTCAAGTTATCAAACCAAAGGAAAAAATGTAAGGACTACGTCTATCTATCTCTTCCACAAGAGTATTCAGCTTCACTTTTCTTTTCTAGAGAAATGCTTTCCAGGAACATATTATATGAAATATGCTGGCCTTGAAATTCTACCTCCTGGTTAATTCAATTCAGCATCTTTTAAGGGCCATTAACACACTGGAATCTCAAATCTAGGGTCAATGAGTATTTCTATTATTACCGTCCAAACTTGCTTTGGCAACTCTTGGTTATGAAACTAATTTAATTAAATATAACATATGTTTTTATTATATAGCAAGCAATATATTATTCACAGTTAAGATCATAACTACTATTAGATCCTAAGAAGGTTCACTTATTTTTGTAATGACTATGTCCACCACCACCTCCAGTACATAGAACAGCATTTTTTTTCACAATGTGTGGTGAAAGATTAAATAAGTATAGATGTATATATTATTTATATTTAAATGAAAAAATGACTAATTCTATATTTTCATCTTATTAAATAAAGGCACAAAAATATAATTGCTTGTGATCAGAAAAAGAAATATTTGATACATGATAAAATGTGATTCTGGAAAAAGGAAAGAAACAGTCTATAGAGAAATCTGTATTTTTCTTCTTTAAGAGATTTAAGGTTCTTGCTGTACTCCTAACAATAACAATAATATTTATGTAATGTTTATTATGAACTATTGTTTTAACTTTACATATATTACAAAATTTCATCCTTCTAATAATCTAATGATATGAGTACTATTATCAAGCCCTTTCCATTATGTGGATGGTAACATCTCACAGCTATAAAATGTCTTATACACATGGATATTAAAGAAACGCACATTTTCAGAATTAACAAAACCTAATGCATTTCTTTGAAACATAGAACAATATAACTGAAATTAACATAATGGATGTTTAGAACATTGACATACATGTTGTGAAGTTTCTAAGAAGAAAAATTACTTAAATAACAGCTTGAAAACAATAACTAAAACAATCCATATTCACCAACAGAAATTATCACCAAAATTTACATTTTTGGAATTTGAATATATACATGGTAGTTTTGGATAATTTCAATGTATTGTAGGATGAACCAAAATGTAATGCTGAAATCTTGTACTATGATGAATTATTTCTTACTATATGAAATATGTAAATTACATTATAAAAACAAATGATTTATTAGTAGATACTCTATTCTCTATCATAGTACATTCAATCTTTGATTTTCATTTTTGCAAAAATTATATTGAGAAATGATGGGCTCTGATTAATGGAATAAAGTATCTTTCTACAGAGGTTAATTGTAATCTATGCTTCTTTTATTATAAAAATCATTAGTTGTTAGGTTTACTTACAGCTTTTATTTACACATGAATGACATGTCCTCTTATTTTCCTAACTGTGAAAGTTAATTTTATGTGTTAACATGACTAAGCTAAAGATAATTGCTAAAACATTATTTGCAGGGTGTGCATGTGACAATGTTTCTGCAAGAGCTTAGTATTTGAATCAACGAACGAATTAAAGAATATCTGCCCTCCCTCACTAATGTAACTTAGCCTCATCCAATGCACTGAAGTGGAACTAGAATGAGAAGACGTAGAAAAGACAAATTTGCTCCCTATTCTTAATCTGGAACATCTGTCTTCTCCTGCCTTGAGAGATCAGAGCTCTTGGTTCTTGGTCCTTCAGATGTGGAAACTGACATCACAGTAACCACTCCCCAGGCCTTTGGACTACGAATAAATTACACCACCACCTTTCCTCGTTCTTCAGTTTGTAGATCATGGGACTTCACATCCTCCATAAACTCGTGAGCCAATTCCCAAAATAAATCTCAATATCTCTCTCATTAGGTAGAAAAATAGATACAGATATACAAAGTAGATACAAATATATCTCCTATTAGTTCTCTTTCTCCAAAGAGCCATGACTAATACACACCAATTCACTATGTCCAACAGATAAGATCATATGTCTTGTACTATATTGCATTGCTCAAGCCCTAGTGATCATCTAAGACAGAGTACACAAAAATTATGTGCAAGCCATTCAAAACCAATATTCAGCATTAGAGAAACACAAAGTTTTCTAATCTCTAATTGTCATTAACATAAAATGTGATGTAGTATCTAACAGCACTTTTGTTCTCTTAACATTCAATTTTGTCTTGTTGTTTAACTAATGGTACTTGAAAAATATATTTGATTTTGTACACTACAGTGGCTGTATCTAAGTCCAATACTACTATGTAACAAAGATCTCATCCACCACATCCACATTAAACACAAGGTTTTAAAAGTTAACTTAACTGATGTTGAGATATGAATTGTCTACCTCAACTTAGTGAAATCCTAAGTCTTGTAAAATGTGGTTTAGCCTATGATTACAGGTCCTGTTTCTCATTGTATACCTCCACCCCAGCCAAATGATTATTTTCACTGCATCACTACATGCCAAATGATTTTCAACATTCCTAAAACTCGATGCATACATGAAATAATTCTATGCCTTTGTACAAGATACTCCCTTCACCTAGAAGTTGCCTTCTACCTTTTTTTCAAGCCTGTATGTGATTCTTTCACAATTCTTTTCAAAGAGCTGACATGCAACTTCTTATTCACAATTTTTCCTGACCAGAATTAATATCTCCTTTTATTATTTTTTTCACAAAACTTACTCAGAACAACCTGAAGACACATTCTTTGGCCTAGTGATTCTGTATAATTATCGCTGTGCTTCAATAGTCCTTGAGGGTAGAAAAATCTGCCTTAAGCACAGTAACAGGGTATTTGGCATAGAGAAGCATAAAACAGAAGTTTGTTAAATTGAATTCAGGACAATGCTTAAAAGAAAATAATGTATACTTTAAATGTTGACGCAAATGAATTGATAAGCAAGTGTTTTACAAAATTAACAATTCTCTTTTCATTTCTGTAACCCTAAAACGTTATTTGTTCAGACTATTCATCCTTTTTCCATAATTACTAACTAGGGATATTCAATTTCCTACTGAAATGACTATTTATTGGTATGTTCACAGGCACACTCTGAATGCCTAATTCTGTAACTATATCAGCATAGAATAGAGGAATGACTATTTTAAGTAAAAAAAATCTACGGAATCAATGAATAAATTTCCTATATTTAATGTAGCACTTGAAAAAAAATTAAAAATACCAGATACACTTTATATCACATATTGCCAATTATATTGTCTACCTATCTTTTCCACTCATGACATATTTGTAAAATCAACTGAATTAGTGTCTACGTAAAAATGTAATTGTTAAAATGGTCAATCAAATTAGCATGCCTCAGTGAACCTGAATACCTGAAAAATTTATATGATTTCAATTAGATATAATTACAATTTTAATGTATGCATATAAATGATAGTTTACATGTTATAAACTGATTAATGATTCTGGTGAATTTTAAATACTGTGACCTATATTGATACCTCGATTATTTTCATTCTTGGCATTTTTAGTAGCCTCTTTAAAACGTTCTTCATCCTTACCAATTAGTTGCTTATTTTAACCTATAAATAGCATTAAGTAAAGTTCCATTAGTACCAGTAATCTATCCTCTTTATTAAAAAAGGAAAAAAAATTGCATATTTTCTTTAAAACCTATTTGTATCATCTATCCATTCCACTATTCATAAGATTTTAAACATCTGCTATTTAGACACACACACACACACACACACACACACACAAAGGTATTTTAGAAATGTTTCATTTATTTCTTAAAAGTGATAAACATGACCTACTTGAGATACTCAACAATGCTAATGTTTACTCATTTAATGGAAATAAGACAATGAAGATAAAAGAATAATCCTAGTTTCAGATACATATCTCAGAGTTTGATGAGAGCTCTAGTAGAATAAATGAAAATTTCAGAAAAATAAACTTACAGTATTTAAAACTTACAAATCTAAAGAAGTAAATGGGCTGTTAAAGCAAGAGAGATAGATTTACCTCTTCACAGGACAGCTGAAAATACACGTTTATTTGTGAATAATTGATGTAAAATGCCAAATTCAAACAGCAATATGTGAAAGATTTTAAGAGAATAAAACATATTTGGATCAATTTCTCCTTTGAGATTTAAATTTGATGATATACTTGAAGAAGCAATGTAAAAATGTCAAGTAAGAACACGATTAAGGAGAAAACTACTATTTCTAAGGAATGAAAGGAAAGCTAACCCAAGTGTATCTGAAACCATGTGACTGCCTTTATCATTGAATATTTTGTTTAACTAGACAAAAACCAAAGCAAAATGCTTCAAAACCATCCTTTTATTTTAGTTAAATGTGAAAACAAGAAGTAGAAATATACCGTAATGCAAAAATGATGCAAAATATATAAAGATACATAAAAAGTCAAGTACAACCACAGCTGAAATCTGGTCCATTAATAATTATATTTTGCAGATTACACATCCTTATAAGCCATTAAATACAACTGCTTTCAGTTAACTAAACAATCACCTTGTGTCTTCCTATGAAGTTCAAAAATGCATACTTTAGTAGATTTGTATTTTGTAATAAAAATCAAATTTTTAACGTGCACAATCCACTTATACTATGGTAGTCCAAAGTTTATTTATGCACACTCACTAAGGGTATTAAATTTAACATATATATAAATGTATACACAGAAATTCATATTAAAGGAAAATACTTACCTGGGAGATTCTAATGTTACTATGTATAATAAACATAGTATTAAAGAATAATTACTAATTTAGGAGAAATGAAGGATCTTTATGTATCATTTCCATTGTTTACCAGTTCTAACTGTATTTTAATCTTTACTTTGTGATTTAAGTTATATGCCAAAATTCATAACAAGTAGACCCCAAAATTCACTATTCCATCAATTATTATGAGATCTTAAAAACCCAACAAAGACGGCGATTTTTCAAAGGCCTCTAAACTTACCCCATTGAGTGGGTATGTCTTCCATCCTAGCTCTCCCAGCACAGTGGTTGTATCAAGCAACACAACTGGAATTAAATAGAAAAAAAATTTTCATGGATTTCTCAACACAAAATGTATTATTAGTTGTTTAAATCATTAATGTCAACTATGCTTACTATATTCACTGAATTAAGTTTAATGAGTTGTCTAGCTTCAAAAATTTTTACATATTGATATAAAATATTAAGTAATGATAAAATGCATTGAGTGCTTAGAAATTAAAGCATGTATATTTTCATTTAACAATGCTAAATGAAATAACTGAATAGAATTAAGTCAATTTTAATAGCAGATGTTTAAAACTGATAAAATAACCACCTTTGCATTCCCCACCCCCATATTCACACTGTACAGTCATTTTAGACCACATTCAGGAAGAAAATCCTGTATTAAAGTAGACATCTTTATTCTCTTTTTATTTTATTAAATGTCCTTATACATAATCAGCAAACTATTAAAAAAACTCATTTTGAAAAATCTTACTATCTTTAAAGTATTGACTAGATTATTAAATATACTAGGTAGTTTACTTATGGCCAAGGGATGCAAAAGTGAACAAAAACCATCCATCTCTTTACCTGACCAAAAGCAATTCATAATCTGGTCAAAAAGGCAGACATGTAAACATCTAATAACATTTTCTGTTAAATTATAAAAGTGATGACCATATTAACACCCTAGCAATTAAGTCAGGCTAAATTTGGGTTGGCAGGTCTGGGAGAACTTCATAAAGGGGATCCAATTTGAACTGGTCTAGGATGAGGGAGTTTCAATCAGATCTAACATTTTTTTTCTTTTAGAATATTTTTTAATAAACTAACTGTAAGATGACAAGAATCAGTTCACTTTTGTAGGAGTGGAGACTCTTTGGGGGAAGTTAGATGATAGAAGCAATGCTGAAAGACAGATGGACATCAACTAAGGAGGGTTTTTGTAGTGTTTCCAGCAGATCTTTATTTTTAACTACTATCTCCCAAGCCTCCAGATGTCAGTAGGTCATGGACTTCACTCTGCGAAACAATGGTTTGGGACCTCATCATTAATTCTGGTTCCTCATCTTGTTAAGGAAGTGGGATTTCTTTTTCCTTTGGAGTCAGGTCTTGCTCTGTTGCCCAGGAGTTCGGTGGCACAATGCTAGCTCATTGAAACTTTGAACTCCTAGGCTTAAGGCGATCCTCCTGCCTCAGCCTTCTGAGTAGCTGGGACTACAGGCATGCACTGCTGGGCCCAGCAATTTTTTCATTTGTTGTAGAGACAAGGTCTTACTCTGTTATGAAGACAGGTCTTGAACTCCTAGCCTCCAGTGATCCTCCCACTTCAGCTTCCCAAAGTGCTGGGATTACAGGCATGAAACAAGGGACCTGGCTGAGGGTTTCTCACTTACAGTTTTAAAAAATGCAATTGTGAGTCTGTTATTTGGTATTTGCTATTCAGTGTCTACACTAAGGATTCCAAGGTTTTACTTAGGTGAACCGTTGTGATAAATTTTATTGGTACATTTTTAAATATGAAAGTATTCTTACGTTCCTAGGTTAAACTCTACTTACTAATTGCAGAACATTCCTTTAGTATCATTAAAATCTGTTCACTAAACATATAGTTGTAAAACTAAGCCATAATTTTTTGATTAATTTTTATTGTGAAAAATTTTTAAACACTTTTTGAAGTGGAGAGAAATAGTATAATAAACCCTCATATAACTCATCACTCAGGCTCAGTAATTACCAATTTATGGCCAGTCTTGTTTAATCTATATATTTTTACTCACGCCCCCACTGCAAGATTTATTTCAAGTAAATTTTAGGAATCATATCATTTCACCTAAAAAAAATTCAACATGTATATCTAAAATACTATTTTAATATATCTATAACATCTTAATTTATTAATAGGAAAAGTAATTGCTTAACATAATGAAATATCCAGTCAGTGTTCAAAATTCCTTAATGTCTCAATTTATTTGAACGAGAAACCAAGATTTAAATAAGTACTAATCAGTTAGCTGGCATTCCTGTTTAAGTGCATTTTAATCTATAAATTTCCCAATTGTTTATCAAAAAATTTCTTAAAATTTGTTTGGCTTACAACAAAATACACCTTCTTTCAGCGCAGATTTCTGTAAATCATGACAAGCTCATACACCCATGTAACCATGGCTACAATCAAACTACAGAATATGTCTATTACCTTCCCAAAATTTCCTGTGGCCCTTTATAAGGAATCCCTTTCCTACCCTATCCTCTGGCAACCACTGATCTGATTCCTTTCTTTGTAGCGCTGCCTTTTCCACAATGTCAAATAAATGAAATCACATAACATGTAGCCTTTTGAGCACGGTTTCTTTCACTTAGCCTGTACATTTGGGCCTGTATGTTTCAACTGTTCCTTTTTATTGCTGAAAACTATTCTATTGCATGGAATTCTCTAGTTGATGGACATGTGGGCTATTTCCAGTTAAGAGCATTATATATAAGGTCAGTCTAAACTTTCCTATACAGATTTTTATATGAATCTGTTTTTCTTTCTCCAGGGTAAATAACTGGGAGTAGGAATACTGAGTTATTTTTAAAAAGTTTGTTTTTTAAATAAACTATCTATCTGGATTCCAAAACTGCTGTGAAATTTTACACTGAGAAATAGAGAAAGGTATGGTTTTCCCATTCCTGTACATACCAGGGCTTGGTTTTGTCCAGTTTCTTAAAGTCATTCGATCAGGTGTGCAACAGTATCTCATTATTGTTTTAATATGTACTTCACTTAATGGAGGGAAACATCAGTATTTCTTTTTTTTTTTTTAATTTAACCACCATAGCATGTGTATAACTATACAACAATCCTGCAGGATGCAGAATGTGTTCATGTACCAGAGCCCAAAGTACAATACAAAAAAAAAAAAAACAGACTTTATTGTCTAGAACAGTTTTAGACTTACAGAAAAATTGGAAGATTGTACAGTTTCCATCTACCCCATTCCCAGTTTCCTGTATTATTAACACCTCACATTAATAGGATACATTTGCTACAATTAATGAATTAATATTGACAAATCATGATTAACTAAAATTCACAATTTATTCAGATTTCCTTACTGCTCCTTTTTTTTTCACCTGCTGCGATTTTTCTATTCTGAATTGTCATGTCTCCTTAGACTTCTCTTGGTGGAGAGTTTCTCAGAACTGTATGCATTCTTAATTTACACAGAAGGCACTGTTTTGTTTTTTCTTTCTTTTAATGCTTGCAAGTTTCATTCTAATTTTCTTATCAAAGATTTCTACAGAGAATTCCCTGGTACAACCTACAAATCACAACATTCAAATCAAAGGATTTATTGGAGCTAAGTATCTAAAAATCTTGAATGCGTACTAAAATCTATCAACAGCTATTTCCTATTTATAAGTTTTATATAAGAATTACACCCAATAAGTTAATTCATTCATATAATTATTGTGTCTAAAACATATTAAGTCTGCTTTGTTCTCAGTATTCATAATTGTAAACTGTGAAGTATATTTACTTCAAAATAAACAAAAAAGGAAAATATGTATGTAACTATTACAGTGCAAATGCTTAGGAAACATTTTGTGGTAGTTCTAGTAGCTTCCAGAAACAAGATATACCTAACTGCTTTATTTCTTTAAATTGCAATCATACCGCTAAAAAAATTCTTAAAAATAGTAAGATTCCAAACTTGCATTTCAGACAGGTGAATGATACTTTAATATTAAAATAAAATTTAGAATTTTGGAGATATGTAGTATGCATTTTAATTTTATCATTCGTTTCACATACAAAACCTCCACAAATTCAGATTTTTTTTAGGTACACTAATTACATTGAACCCAGCAAGGTGAGAGCTCCTCCTGCTGGCTTCAAACAAAAATTATCTAGTCCCTACCAGAGTGCAAAAACACTGTAAACTCAGTAGGAAGAAAAAAAACTATATCAGCATTAACATCAGTTTAAAAAGCCAGTATTTTTCTATTTTTAATATAATAGCAATGTTTAAATAGCAAGATTAACATCTATTATTTATGTAAGAAGTACAAATGAAACTATATTCATAGCATAATAAATGAGAAATTAGGTAAAACAAAAAATAAATAATAGGCTGGAGCCATCAAAATAAAGTTTTGAAAATACACGTTTTGTTTTGTAAGCAACATAATGTGTAGAACATCTGCAAAACTACATATAATTTTCCTATTAACTTATAGAAAAAGTTTCCAGCATATTATATCTTTTAGTTTACCAAAGTTGCCTTTATTCATGCTTTTGCAAATTATAAGAAAATTTCATGTTTTAAAAGAAAATATCAACTGATAAAGAAAAATTTAATAGTTCTGTAGTAAATATGTAAGCAATGATTACCTAATTATAAAAAGCTCAATATTAATTTCTTGCCTTTAAATATTTTATCAATCTTTATGTCATTCTTAGTAAATCTAAAAGGTATTAGTTTAAAAACAATTAGTATATTGATTTATAGTATATAATAGATCATCTATATTCAAATAGCACAGTAAGAAAAGGATGAGATTTTATTTATATATCACTTTGAAAAATTAAACAAGAAAGAGATAAATCAAGCCACTAAGAAAGTCGCTTTTAAGATAATTTTGTTGTAAAAATTTAAGTCAGTGTCATGTGAATTGAGTCCAAAGATTTATCAATATCTTTTAAAGTTGAAACAATCATAAATACATGTTTGAAAACTTTCTCTAACAAACTTCATGGAAAAAAAAAAGTAAGAGGTTTCTTCCTTTATCATCCAGCATAGCAAGTTACTAGGTCAGTAACAACACATCGGTAGAGATTTATGAGGTTTTATGCTCCACTAAATGTAAACCTCCCATAGCTCAAAAAAAAAAAAAAAAAAAAAAAAAAAAAAAAAAAAAAGGCAATACTTCTGATACTTCTGACATCATGACCAGATACAGAGAATACTTCAAATTATAGATATATAAACAAACACGCACCTTAATACATTACATTTTAGAAGTAGTACATTTGAATATAATACTGTTTAAATGCTTTAAACTGACATTTAGATTATCAAATTAATCCAGTTTTGACATCACTGTATATTTCTGAAAGGTAAAACCCAAACTTTTTTATCTTCAGATATATATAATATGGATACCTACCCTCATCAATATTTAATTCTGAAAAAAGTCTAACATAGATTGCTTTAAATAGACACTGAATATGTTTACTCCTGGTATGGCCCTATCTGCATTGGGAATATTTTAAGGTAAAATATTCCAAAGAAAATCCTTCTTTCTTAAAAATAATGAAAGTACCGTTATCTAGAACCCAGATCAGTATTTGTTCACTGGGTGTACTTATAGCATTTTCTTTTGTTGTGGTTCTTATTTTTTGTCATTTTTGCTTGTTTCCTTGTTTTTAACACAGAGGGCATTCATGACTAATCTCATCTATCCCTGCAGTTACATCCAAGACTGGAAATCCTGTTTTGAAGTATAAGCTAATATGAGCATAATGAGGTTAGCTTTTTCAAAACAGAAAATAAAATCAAGTCTAGAACCTTTAAACTTACACCTTTCAGTTTTCTACTCTACTAGAGAATATCTTTCTCAGAAAACATTCAAATATCTGTCTCTGCCACTTCTTAAAAATAGATGATGATTCCCTTGGTCATCTAAAATAAGCTATAAAAACCAAAAATGATTTTCTCTTCACTGTTACCTTAAATAGGAAAAAGGGGCAAAACACTCAAGCTATATAATATTTGACCCAATTAAATTACTTTCAGGATAAATCAAGTGAAGTAGTTTGTTCTTATTCAGAAGGCAATTTTTACTCTAGAGCAACCACTATTACTGAAAACCTTATGCAAATAATGAATAGTTAATAGTTGATTAAAATGTAACTAGTATTGTTCATCTTGAGTTTCATACCTTCTTATTTTACTCACTCCAAGAACCTCCAGATCCTTATCTTGTCTGACAGAGCTATATTTGCTTCAGGCTTATAATCATTCCTAAAACCTGCTATTACCAGCACTTACCACAGAGACCAAAGGATCACTCGGGTGTGGGTGTGATCTATCACAAGGTCACCAAACTACAGGTTCCCTCCTGGGCTCCGGAGCAAGGTCACTGAGACTTATTAATGACTTACCTCGGAAGACGTGCTTCCCTATACAACTGTTCTGTTATCTCTGTGGTTAAAAACGAGTCAAAGAGAATTTCACATGTCCCTAATTAATAGCACGAGATCACTCCATTTTGACATTTTCAGCACTTTGTAAGTAAATTAGGTTACTTCGTGAAACATCTATATTATTTACATTTGTCTCAATTATGGATTGAATATGTAGAAAAGACTACTGGACTATAGTCTTAGATTTTCTAGTCTTATATTTAAAAAATGTTGAGTCTCTCATCTCTCACAAAGAAGTGCCCATTTAGCTCAAACTATTGAACATGTTCCCCGTTGCTTACACAGCATCAAAGACGTGTCTTGCCTTTCTAGTTCTAACCTTTCTTATTTTCTCACTTGTCTTTTATGGGCTTTGGACATTTTCCAATTTTTTGAAGAATATCATCAAACTTAAGGTCTGAAATATACTTAAATCACTGGTTTAACAGTCCTAATAAAGTAGATTATAACTACTTATTTGAAAGTCCTGTCTATAATATAATGGCCATCTCAATACAAAATCATTTCTATAAAATGGAGGAAAGGTCTAAAAGAAACGACTGAAACCATTACAAAAAAAATGGCTTTATACTGAAAAGGAAAAAAATAACATTTACTTAAGCCTGTGAAAAATAATTATGAGAATCAAAGTTTGTCTTTTTTTTTTTTTGAAAATGACAGTTTTTTCTTCCTGCAGTTTTGTTTATTCCCTTCATTACACTTACATGGTCACAACGAAAATAGATGTTAACTTCCCTAACTAGGACCTAAGCAGTCAATAAATATTAACTGATTTTACATAATACATTTTGATGTTATTTCAACAAACATTTACTGAATCTCTGTTATATTTAAGGCTCTATATTGGACACTGTACAATGTAGAAAGTCTGTAAGTTACAATGCCTACCTTCAAGGTATACCACTTGTCTAGTTTGTGACTTTTGTCACTAGGATTTTTGTGTCAACTCGTATGTCACAGTTTAATCAAACACATATATAGCAGATCAGATTAAAATGTCCTTATTTAGAAGGTGCTGACAATCATGATGGCAGCTATTTAGTAGATTGTGTAGAATTAAATTGCTTTTCTAAAAGGGCAAATATCCCATATCACATCATTAAAATCACTACCAAAATTGTAACTGTACCACTTATCTCACTTTTTATAGATGTGCCAAGGCCTAAATGTATCCCAGTGGTCAACAGAAAGGGAAATAATCTCCTACCTGTAGGATACTCTGCAAAACATTCCCAAACACAGGAAATGTCTGCTAAATTTGTCCAAAGAGATATTGTTTTACATAGAGTGGGAGATGTTTTAAAAATGAAGTAAACCAGCCTAGGAAGCATACCAAGACTCTATCTCTACAAATTAAAAATTAAAAAATTAAAATTAGCCAGGTGCAGGTAGTTGTATGTGCCTGTAGTCCCTGTTACTCGGGTGGCTGAGATGAGAGGATTGCTTGAGCCCAGGAGTTCTAGGCTGCAGCAAGCCATGATCACACCATTACACTGCAGCCTGAGTGACAGAACAAGACTCTGTTAAAAAAAAAAAATTTAAATATTATCAGAAATAAACACTTTTGTAATCTAACCTTTAGTCATCAGAAATAAGAAATTACCAGATAAAAATTTTAATTGTGCTGCCACAATTTTGAAACAAATACATATTAAACAACTTGAAAACAACAGAAAACTTTTATCCATTGAAATTATAGCCAAATCAAGACACCAAAATTATAGTTATTATTTGAACATGTGTGTGAATGTATGTGCTGGGGAGAGTTTGTGGGTATCTGTTGAAGAAAATGAATGAACGAATGAATGAATGAATGGTGTAATCAGAAGGGAGCATGAGGAGGAAATGCATGTCTTAGAAAAGAACGTTCCTAACCAACTACTGAAAAAGCAGTACAGTGTAGGCAAGGAGGCAGGTGCTGGGTAACGTCTGAACAGCCTACTTGGTTTGGGATGGAAAAAGTCAAAAGCTATTTACATATGATCTTTCTGAGAGGTAGCAGACAGGCAAAGTGGTCTCTAGAAAATAGTAAAATCAAAGTGGACATTTGTTTTGAGCACAGAATGGGTTATGAGAAGACACACATTTCTGTCTTTTGGAGCTGCCTTCTCTGTTCCATCTTGGGCCCAACCCCTGAAGTACTGACTGCCCTCAGACTGCTCACTCTCAATCCAAACCCTGGACACCTATCCCCATCTCTGATCATGTACAGTGTTCAGATTACCCCACCCCCTCACATTATCTGATAATCAACTGAAAACATCCATCATATGAAGAAAACAATTTAAAACAGTATACAAATGTGCTTGTGAAGAATCATTTCTTCTCTTCCTTTTTGCATGATTTATTTATTCAAGTTAAATGTGAATTGATTGTAGGGCTTTTCAGGTAACAGTGACTTGGGACTTTTTCAAGGAATACCTATTTTCACAACACACAACAATTTTTCATAGAAATATATTGAAAGATATTTCCTAAAATTCCAACTGCTAACATGTCCCAAGAAATTTCCTACAGTTTAGATTACATCTTTCCTATCTATTTCCTAAGTTCTATACTTTGCTTTAATACTGTGTGTTAGACCGAGTCGTATTTCTTATTCTAATTGTGGGTGTTGCTCTACCCTAACTTGCTAAGCATAGTATCAACCTTAACTTGGCTCTCAGTGAACTCTGATCTTCTTACCCACCCTACTAGAGTAGCATGGCTACCCTATATATAAAAATAAGGGTAACACACAAAAGTTTGCTTGTTATGTCATGACTGCCTCTTCTTCAAACCTTTGAGTCTGTCTTGCTAATTAATCCACTTGATGAGTCTTCAAGAGAGATCTAAGAACAATGTTTTGTTTTCTTAGACTCCCCCATCGCCTTTCTCCAGCTGATTTCTGAAATACCATCTATACTTTAGTTCTGTTAGGTGCTAAAAATGGTGGAGGTGTACTGCCAATATTCTTCAAGCAGCTAACTAAATTATATTCATGAACATTCAGATTTAACAGTCACCTGCTCACAAAACATGGTTATTGGGTCATAAAACCAAATACGATAATATACATCCTGGGGAGATGCTACAAAAATAATTTAAATAAAAATGTTATTTTCTAATCATTTTACCCCAATTTCAACATCTTTGACTGCCTAAAAATTATATGTTTTCATCTGCATAGCTAAATTGGATTGTAGTAGTTTAGTAAGTAATATTGCCTGTAGAACAGAATGTAGTCTGTAACGAGAGAAATGGGCAGGAAAAATGTGAAGACTTAAATAAAATATTAAGACAACCAGTTGTCATATCATTTACACATTAAACAGCTTTTAGCACAATTATTTGATAAATAAAATCATGAGAATTTTTTAGGGCAAGTTCCTACTGGAAACTACTAAGGAAATGTCATAGTGAATGTGATGCCAAATTTAGAGACACATGAACTGTAAGACAGCTAATCTTTTTTGGCATATTTCTGTATTGCAGAGGAGTCAGGAGGAGAAATGGTTCATAAATGAAACATTTACAAACGTGACCCATGCCAAGAGCAGCATGGCTTCAAAATAGAGAAAAGAATGACAGATGGAAGCTTTATGGTTGGCATAAAAAATAAAATACAATGAAAGCATTATTATCATTATCCTGTAGGGAAGCAAATCATTAAGTACTATTGTCAAATTGTTTATCATCAGAACCTTCTGCAATAAAGTAAATGCAAAAGAGAAGATAATGACATTTTAACATTTAAGAAATAGAAAACATTTTATTCAACATGGGTTCCCCAAGTATAATTAAGCATAAAAAAGCAAATGTAGGCATTCATAAGACATTGGTCAGTTTTCTTGTCTTATTGATTACCCAAGATATAGATTATGGCAAAAAATCTGTAATGTTCAGAAACTATTAATATTTTGATGACTAAGAGAAATCATCAGGTTCCAAATTCTATCCTCAGCTTTTGTGACTGAGAAGATTAATTTTTATCCTTCCAAAGAGGCATAATCATATTTTAAAAGACTGGTTCTTGTTAATCAGGCATACAGGAGACATTTACAAATGATGCATTTATTAATTCACTGATGATTTGTCTCCCCAGGGAATCTCCTTCCCTGCAGGTAAATCCATTCAAAAGATAAAATTACAGATAAAGATTTCTTAGAGAGCACTAAGTTACTGGACAGGAGTGACCCTGCTTTATTTTTAAAAATTCTCTAGACCTATTTCCACTTAATAAACGAATGATTGTAACTACCCATTTTAAAGCACTTATATTTGAACAGTGCTGAAGAAACACAGATAAATTTTTCTACTTGCAGTAATTGTTTTTCAAATATAGGTATTGTCAACTATAACACTGGTATTTCAGATACTTTTTACAAAATATGTTATAGTTCCCATAGTTATTGCTTATCCTTTATTGGCTAAATTTTGGAAGGCCTAGTTTCAATTTTTTGGACTATCTGTAGACTCACTTGATTTATAAACCAATATTTTTTTTCCAAGGTTTCTTACATGTGAATAAAATTCTGATTCTAAAGGTTGATTTTATTTTCAAATAAGGACAATGACATTTGCTGACTATGACCCATGATTTGTGGAAGAAGCTAAACTTTTAGGCATAGGGTCCAGTAATAAGTGACCAGGTTGCTTCTGCTTTTTTTTTTTTTTTAGACAGGGTCTCTGTCACCCAGGCTGAATTGTAGTGGCATAGCTCCACTCACTGTAACCCCCACCTCCCAGGCTCAAGTGATTCTCCTAGGCTCAGCATCCCAAGTAGCTGGGACTACAGATGTGAACCACCACATCCAGCTAATTTTTGTACTTTTTTTCTAAGGATGAGGTTTTCCCAAGTTACATAGGCTAAACTTTAACTCCTAGGCTCAAGTGATCTGTCTACCTTGGCCCCCCAAAGTGCTGTGATTACAGGTGAGAGCCGCCAGGCCTGGCTGCAAGTTGCCTTTTACAGAGGTAAATATACTGCAGTTCTAATGTTTACTGATGAAGAATTATAATAAGAGTTTTATAGACTTAGAACCACTGATTCATCAGCAGGACACAATGGCTCACGCCTGTATTCCCAGAACTTTGGAAGGCCGAAGCAGGCAGATCACCTGAGGTCAGGAGTTTGAGACCAGCCTGACCAACATGGAGAAACCCAATCTCTACTAAAATTACAAAAAAAAATAATAATTAGCCAGGCATGGTGGAGCACACCTGCAGTCCCAGCTACTTGGGACGCTGAGGAAGAAGAATCTCTTGAACCCAGGAGGTGGAGGTTGTGGTGAGCCGAGATCACACCATTGCACTACAGCATGGGCAACAAGAGTGAAACTCGGTCTCAAAAAAAAAAAAGACATTGATTTGTCAATTAAAATAGTTTCTGTGTAAATTACTTAATATTTTTATTCTACTTCAGTTGTTCATATTTCATATTCCATAAAACTGCCATATTTTGAAAAATGCAAAATTGTGTGTTCTTTAGAAATCTCTTCAGTATTTTGTTTTCTTATTTTTCAAAGAAAATTTATCAGTTTAGGTATTTCAACTATTATTGTAATGCTGTCAACCTCCAAAACAGTATCTCCAGCATAAATTTTCCTCTGTGCTTCGACACAATTCAGAGGACTCTCCAATGTAACACATTCACATCTGAACTCACTGTTTTCCCATTAAATGAGAACCACCTCCTGATTTCTCTGTTTTAGTAAGTGTGACCCAGCATCTGCCCAAGTACACAAATTGTGAACCAATATCCTATCCTTAACACGTCCCTCAGTATTCACAACAAATCTATCAGTCTGCAAACGGGATGTTGTAGGCAGAATAGTACGCCTGTCTCCCAGGTTGTCCCAATCCTGATCCTAGGAACTTATGAATAACATTGTTGTTACATGGAAAAGGAAAATTAAGTTTGCAGATGGAATTAAGGTTACTAATCTGCTAAGGTTGCTAATATCCCTTTAAATAGGGAGACATTTCATATTATTTGTGTGGACCCAATGTAATAACAGAGGTCCTTAAAAGCAGAAGAGACAGCCAGAGAACCGGACGAAGATGACTCCAGAAGAAAGGCAGAGATGTAATATCGCTGGCTCTGAAGAGAGAGGAAGGCAGCCACGGAACATGGGTCATCTCCAGACATTTAAAAGGGCAACAAAATGGATCCTCTCCTAGACCCTCAGAATGGAATGCCATTATACTAACACCTTGACTTTAGCCTAGGAATCATCCATGTCAGACCTCTAACCTACAAAACTGTGCAAATAAACGTGTGTTATTTAAACCACTGAATTTGTGGTAATTTGTTACAGCAGTAATAAAGGACAAATACAGTAAGGTTTTTAAATCACCTTCAAATCTATGGCTTTCTAACCCCTACCAATTCCACTTCTTTACTAGGGTCTCTCGGTGTTGTCCTTTCATTGAATTCAATGCAGCCTCAATGGTCTGCCTAAAATGAAAATCTGATTTCTCCATTTTCTGTTCAAAACTCCTCATTTTCTCTTCAAATTTCTTCTTCTCATTTAAAAAACTCCTAAAATATTTGCTAGAAATGTGTATTTCTTTATTTCACATACACACTCCCACACACACACACACATACATAAAACAATCCACTAGGTTCTGTGTATAAAGTTGTATCAAAGTAAACACAGCCTCTGCCTTCAGGGTAATTACAGTCTCATGTGAAAAACAGAAAATAATAGAAAGTATAAAATAAATATATAATTACATATTATGAGAAGTGCTATAAATCTAATTTAGATTTCAAGCTCATAGAAAATCTCTTTTAAAAAGTCAAGATATCAAGACCATCCTGGCCAACATGGTGAAAACCTGTCTCTATAAAAAAACACAAAAATTAGCTGGGTGTAGAGCTGTGGACCTGTAGTTCCAGTTATTCTGGAGTCTGAGGTAGGAGAACCACTTGAACCAGAGAAGACGAGGTTGCAGTGAGCTAAGATCATGCAGCCTGGTGACAGAGCAAGACTCCATCTCAAAAATAAATAAATAGTCATGATTAAACACAATTGAAGTATTCTATGTATCTTTTTCAGATTCATGATGTAAACTGTATAATAATGAATAGAAAAACATATTAAATATCACAAGTATTTTTAACTTAGTATTCTCCACACTTTTTTTTGACACTAAATCTGCTTTTGTATTTAATTTATACTAATATTCTATTACAAAATATCCAAGGGAACATGGTTTGAAAACTGTTGCCTTACAAAGTATACTCTGAATTGCTTTCCATTGCATGCAAGATGGTTCCTGGCTTAGTCCAATTTACTTGTCCAATTTCTACCTCTTCCTCTGTAGCATACCTACCACACCTTCCCCACACTATTACTCAGATATCCTGGTGACCCTCAGACTCACCTTGTACTCTCACTTTTCTACATTTTGACTCCTGCTACTCCTTTTTCTTGCAATATTCTCACCCTATTGGTCCCACAAACAGACTCCCAGTCACCGCTTATGGCTTAGCCTAAATGTAATTTCTTATAAAATCTTTCTTAATTTATGTCGAAAAGATGCAGATGCACTTATTCTTATGCCCCATTGAAATCTGTACATATTTCACTAACAGCAATTATCTTACTTTATTTTACCACAGTGTATATATTTCCTTGTGAAACTGTTCTCCTGCAGACTCAACTCCTTGAAAGCCAGAAATTTATCTTTTAATCCCTAAAGTCTTATACAGGATTGACTATTTTGAAAATGAAAACCTCTCAATTTTGCTGTGAAGCTAAAATTATTCTTTTAAAAAAGTCTTTTAAAAATGGTTAACTGAATAGAACAGCAAACTGAAAATGAGGAGATGAGGAATTTAAAATAACTAGATCCACGTAACCGCAGTTAGTTAATGGCTCGAAATGTAAATAACACTGATTATCTGAGAGAACACAAACAAAAAACACAGAATACTTTAGTTGTAAAATATTGAGAAAAGTACATTGGAGAGGGAATAGTTAAGTCCCTGGGATTTTATAAATCCACTTTTCTAAAAACAATAAATCATAAGATAAACTTCATGCTTTTGTATCGTATTGTGTCAAAGGAATTGACTAGAATAGGGTGAAAGCACTGACAAAGCCACAATAATTATCTTAAAATTCTGATCATGAAGGGAAGAAAAAACAGAAAAAATAACAATTGAAAGAAAAAACAGAAAAAAATAACAATTGAAATCATAATGATTCAGGAACTTAAAAATCTAAAGAAAAATAAATTTTACTAATTTTAGAATTTAATGTATTCAAATTAGTTTTGTTTTTATAAATATATATGTACATACATATTACTAACCTGAAAGAATCTACTCAACTATTTCAATTATTTTTTAAAAATTTAAGAAAAAGAAGCACTATTTATTCAGAATAAAACAAATCAGATGGTGCTCTCAACACAGAAACAGTCAATGCATTATGGCCACTGAGGTTGGAGAATGAGGGAAAAAAAATACATCAAATGGCATTTAAAGGCATTTAAAAAGAGCTATAGAAGTGGTTACAAGATCTTTGAAGTTAAATATAGGGATCCCACTGATTTGATACTTTCATCTTAAAGTGGCCAGAAGGACACCTTCTACAGAGCTACTATTTGGTTGGGTTTTCATATAAATTCAGTCTTTCTGTAAAGTTTCTGCTCTATTAGATAGCAGATATAGTGAAACTTCAAAAAATAAAACAAAATACTGAAAACTCTTTATACCTATTATTGCTCTCAGGCTGTAATTATACATTTGGATGATATACCTTCATGCCTTAGAGGAGCAAACTGAATATATGGACATCAACAGGAAATAGATTACTCCCACCATGAGGTCAGTAGCAATTATCTGGTATATCCTCTATTATAAGGACAATTATATCCTAGTCACCTTATTTACAAAGAAATGGATGATATTATCTTTAAAAAGTCTGAGTGCTCAAAGAAAATGTGTAAAGCAGAAAATCTTATTAACTGATAGTTCTGTCTAAGGTCCCAATCCCAGGTAAGGAAGCTACTGACGTCAGAAACACCAATAGATGCAGTTATTATCTGCATCTGCATCTCCTCATGACCTTTGTCAATCATCTGTTCAGTACTCCAAACCCAAGAACTGCAGGAGGCACACAAATAAATATGGAGCAGAGGGCAACAGGTTTAAGTGGAACAAGCCATTTTACACCAGGAGGTGATTTTTTGGGGGACAAGATACTTCAAAAACTAAGTAACATACCGTACCCTGTAAAAATCTGAAAACTGAGAACACTTAGCAAACTGATTTAAAGTTATGGAGTAACTTATGGAGACAATTTTGACTTTATCTGTACAGAAGATTAAACTTCACCTTTTTTTTTTTTTTTCCTGAGACAGTCTCACTTTTGTTACCCAGGCTGGAGTGCAATGGTGCCATCTCAGCTCACTGAAACCTCTGCCTCCTGGGCTCAAGTGATTCTTGTGCCTCAGCCTCTGGGATTTCACCATGTTGGCCAGGCTGGTTCTGGATTTCTGGCCTTCAGTGATTTGCCCACGTCAGCATCCCAAAGTGCTGGGAATACAGACATGAGCCACTGTACCTGGCCCAAACACCCTGTTGATGTAGCACTGGACTCACATTGAGAAAAACTGGCATTTCCATTTTTTCTAGAAATGTAAAACTCCAGTTGCTCCAGACCAACTCCAAAATATCAAATATTACACTGAAATTCTCCTACCATATCACCTTTAGTAATGATGAAACTGAGCCAAAACATCTGGTCAATTCAAAAAACAAAACACAATTTGTAAATATGTACTTGCATTTTATTCACTAAGCCTTTCTTTACCTACATTTCTCTTAAAGATGGTAGTTCTCTGGTATTACATAATTCAACAACTACTCTGAGAAACTCTGAGAAGTGGCCAACATTATGTTTCTGTGTCCCTGCAAGATCTTCGTTCTCATCCCTCAAGCATTTTTTTTCTCACTATTCCATCCTGCAAGGACAGAGCTCCAGGTCATACCAAATTTACTTCAAGTTATGAAAAACATCAAATTATTTGGCCCTTTCCATAAGCTAGTATATTCTCATCTCAGTGACTACCTACTCACCCCCAGGCTCAGCTTAAATGACAGTGCCTGTTAGAAGCATCTTTTGATATCCTTCACCTAAAGGTGGAGAAATGACAAGTATAAATGGTCTCCTTAAACTGATGCACTTTCCACCATCAAAAGGCATAACTTTATTGCAACTATTGACTTATCTCCCTGAAAATACTGCTTGATAAGTTTAGGGACCTTAGTCACCTTGTTCACTGAATTTTCCAGAACCTAGCATAGTATATCAGAAAGCTATTCTAAGAGTCCAGATGAAAAGGAGAAGCAGGGTTGGGCCAAGATGGCCAAATAGGAACAGCTCCAGGGAGCAGTTCACAGAAAGAGCGAAACAGAGGGCAAGTGATCTCTGCATTTCCAACCAAGGTACAAGGTGCATGTCAATGGGACTGGTCGGACAGTAGGTGTAGCCCCAGGAAGGTGAGCCAAGGCAGGGTGGAGTGCTGCCTCACCCAGGAAGTGCAACAAACTGGAGGGACCCCCTCCTACCCAACAGTGGCCACCGGGGGTCTTTCCAGCCACTCCAGCACTCCGGTTCAGATACAGCGGTCTTTATGGCTCACAGACCAGGAGATGCCCACTGGGTGACAAGTGCCTCAGGTTTCCAGCACAGCTGTTTCAACTGGTGCCACAGGTTTCTAGCACAAAAACCCACACAAATCTGGGCGGCCATTTTAACTGGTGCCTGAAATGCGTGGGAGACAGAGCCATCCATTCACCTGAAAAAGACAGGGCTGAAGCAGGAAGCCAGGTGATCTGACTCAGTGGGTCCCACCCCCCACAAAGAACAGCAATCTGAAACACACTGGCTCGAGAGTTTTGCAGCCAGCGCAGCGGTTTGAGCTTGACCCGGGATGGTTGAGCACCATAGAGAGAACGGCATACGTCATTACTGAGGCAGTCCGCTATGACCGAGGTAGTCTGCCATTACCAAGGCAGTCTGCCATTACTGAGGCAGTTCTAACTTTACCTGTGTAAACAAAACTGCAATGAACTTTACACAGCAGCTGGGCAGAACCCATGGCAGCTCAGCAACACCTCTGCAGGCAGACTGTGACTAGACTCCTGCCTTGCTGGGCATGGCATCTCTGAAAAAAGGCAGCAGCACGTCAGGGACTTATAAATAAAGCCCCACCTCCCAGGACAGAGCACCTGGGAAAGGAGGCATTGTGAGTTCCACTGCAGCGGACTTAAATGTCAACACTCAGCAGCTAGGAACGGAACAAGAGAGCTCCCGGCACAGCACCTGAGCTCTGATAAGGGACAGACTGCCTCCTTGAGTGGCTCCCTGACCCCTGCATATCCAAAGAGGCACCTCATAAAGGAAAGCTCTGGCTGACATCTGGTGGGCAGCCTTCTGGGATGCAGATTACCAGAAGAAGAAACAGGCAGCAACCCTTACTGTTCTGCAGCCCCTGCAGGTGATTTCCAGGCAAGCAGGATCTGGAGTGGACCTCTAGTAGTCCTGCAGGAGAGGGGGATGAATGTTAGAAGGAAAACTACAAAGCAGAAAGAAATAGCTTCGACATCAACAGAAAGGACATCCACTCAGAGACCCCAGCCAAAAGTCACCAACTTCAAAGACCAAAGGTAGATAAATCCACAAAGATGGAAAGAAACCAGTGCAAAAACTATAAAATCACTAAAAATCAGAACGCCTCTCCTCCTCCAAGGGATCACAACTCCTCACCAGCAAGGAAACAAAACTGGATGGAGAATGAGTTTGATGAATTGACAGAAGCAGGCTTCAGATGGTAGGTTAAAAAAAACAAACAAACAAACAAACAAACAAACAAAAAAACTTCTCTGAGCTAAAGGAGCAAGTCCCAACCCAATGCTAAGAAAACAAGAACTTAGAAAAAAGGTTAGACAAAATGCTACCTAGGATAATTAGCTTAGAAAAGAACATAAACAACTTGATGGAGCTGAAAAACACAGCAAAAGAACTTCATGAAGCATACACAATTTTCAATAGCTGAATCAACGAAGCAGAAAAAAGGATATCAGAGATTGAAGATCAACTCAATGAAATAAAATGAGAAGGCGAGATTAGAGAAGAGTGAAAAGAAATGAACAAAGCCTCCAAGAAATACAAGATTATGTGAAAAGATGTAATCTATGTTTGATTGGTGTACCTGAATGTGATGGACAGAATGAATCCAAGCAGGAAAACACTCTTTACGATATTAACCAGGAGAACTTCCCCAACCTAGCAAGGCAGGCCAACATTCAAATCCAGGAAATACAGAGAACATGACAAAGATATTCCTCGAGAAGAGCAACCCCAAGGCACAAAATCATCAGATTTACCCCGGTTGAAATGAAGGAAAATATGCTAAGAGCAGCCAGAGAGAAAGACCAGGTTACCCACAAAGGGAAGCCCATCAGACTCACAGAGGATCTCTCGGCAGAAACTCTACAAGCCAGAAAAGAATGGAGACCAATAGTCAACATCCTTAAAAAAAAAAAAATTTCAACCAAGAATTTCATATACAGCCAAACAGCTTTATAAGTGAAGGAGAAATAAAATCCTTTGTAAGCAAGCAATTGTTGAGAGATTTTGTCACCACCAGGCCTACTTTACAAGAGCTCCTGAAGGAAGCACTAAATATGGAAAGGAATAACCAGTACCAGCCACTGAAAAACATACCAAATGGTAAAGACCACTGACACAATGAAGAAACTGCATCAACTAATAGGCAAAACAACAGCTAGTATCAAAATGGCAGGATAAAATTCACACATAACAATGTTAACCTTAAATGTAAAAATGCTAAATGCCCCAATCAAAAGACAGAGAATGGCAAATGGGATAAAAAGTCAAGACCCATAGGTGTCTGTATTTAGGAGACCCATTTCACATGCAAAGACGCACATAGACTCAAAATAAATGGATCTAGGAAGATTTACCAAACAAATATAGAGCAAATAAAGTAGGGGTTGCAATCCTAGTCTCCGATAAAATGGACCTGAAACCAACAAAGATCAAAATAGACAAAGAAGGACGTTACAGAATGGTGAAAGGATCAATGCAACAAGAGCTAACAATTCTAAATATATATGCACCCAATAAAGGAGCACCCAGATACATAAAGCAAGTTCTTAACGACCTACAAAGAGACTTAAGACTCCCACACAATAAATAGGGGGAGACTTTAACACTACACTGTCAATATTAGACAGATCAATGAGACAGAGAAATAACAAGGATATCCAGGACTTGAACTCAGATCTGGACCAAGTGGACCTAATAGACATCTGCAGAACTCTCCACCCAAATCCACAGAATATACACTCTTCCCAGCAGCACATCACACTTACTCTAAAATTGACTACATAATTGGAAGTAAATAACTCCTCAGCAAATGCAAAAGAACAGAAATCATAACAACCAATCTCTCAGATCATAGTGCAATCAAATTAGAACTCAGGATTAAGAAACTCACTCAAAACCACACACGTGGAAACTGAACAACCTGCTCCTAAATGACTACTGGATAAATAATGAAATAAAGATAGAAACAAAGATGTTCTTCAAAACCAATACAAATGAAGACATAACATAGCAGAATCTCTGGGACACATTTAAAGCAGTGTCCAGAGGGAAATTTATAGCACTAAATGCCCATGTGAGAAGCAAGGAAACATATAAAATCAACACGCTATCGTCAAAATTGAAAGAGCTAGAGAAGCAAGATCAAACAAATTCAGAAGCTAGCAGAAGACAAGAAATAGTTAACTATGATCAGAGCAGAACTGAAGGAGACAGAGACCCAAAACACCCTTCAAAAAAATCATAAATCCAGGAGCCAGTTTTTGAAAAGATAAACAAAACAGACAGACTGTTAGCCAGACTAATAAAAAAGAGAGAAGAATCAAGTAGATACAATAAAAAAGGTTAAAGGGGATATCACCACTGATTCCACAGAAACACAAACTACCAACAGCAATTACTACAAACTCTATGCACATAAACCAGTAAATCTAGAAGAAATGGATAAATTCCTGGACACTTATACCCTCCCAACACTAAACCAGGAAGAAGTTGAATCCCTGAATAGACTGATAACAAGGGCTGAAGTTGAGGCAGCAATTAATAACCTACCAACCAAAGAAAGTCCAGGTCCAGACAGAATGACAGGCGAATTCTACCAGACGTACAAAGAGGAGCTGGTACCATTCCTTACGAAGTTATTCCAAACAATACAAAAAGATGGAATCCTCCCTAACTCATTTAATGAGACTAACATCATACCAATACCAAAACCTGGTAGATATACAACTTAAAAAGAAAATTTCAGGCCAATATCCATGATGCACATCGACGCAAAAATCTTCAATAAATACCGGCAAACTGATTGCAACAGCACATTAAAAAACTTATCAATCACGATCAGGTCAGCTTCATTCCAGGGATGCGAGGCTAGTTTAACATGCACAAATCTATAAATGTAATCCATCACACAACAGAACCAAAGAAAAAAACCACATGATTATCTCAACAGATGTAGAGAAGTCCTTCAACAAAATTCAACAGCCTTTTATGCTAAAAACCCTTAATAAAGTAGGTATCAATGGAACATATCTCAAAATAATAAAAGCTACTTAAGGCAAACCCACAGCCAATATCATACTGAATGGGCAAAAACTGGAAGCATTCCCTTTGAAATCTGGCATCAGACAAGGGTGCTCTCCCTCACCATTCCTATTCAACATAGTATTGGAAGTTCTAGCCAGAGCAATCAGGCAAGAAAAAGAAATAAAGAATATTCAATTAGGAAAAGAGAAAGTCAAATTGTCTCTATGTGCAGATGACGTGATTGTATTATTTAGAAGACCCCATTGTCTAAGCCCAAAACATCCTTGAGATGATAAGCAACTTCAGCAAAGTCTCAGTATACAAAATCAATGTGCAAAAAACACAAGCATTCCTATACACTAATAGCAGACAGAGAGCCAAATCATGAGCAAACTCCACTCACAATTACTACAAAGAGAACAAAATACGTAGAAATACAACTAACAAAGGACATGAAGAACCTCTTCAAGGAGAACTACAAACCACTGCTCAAGGAAATAAGAGAGGTCACAAACAGATGGAAAAACATTCCATGCTCATGGTTAGGAAGAGTCAGTACCATGAAAATGGCCATACTGCCCAAAGTAATTTGTAGATTCAATGCTATCCCCATCAAACTACCATTGACCTTCTTCACAGAACTGGAAAAAAACATCTTAAACTTCATATGGAACCAAAAATGTGCTCACATAGCCAAGACAATTCTAAGCAAAAAGAATAAAGCTGGAGGCATCACACTACCTGATTTCAAACAATATTACACGGTTACAGTAATCAAAACAGCATGGTACTGGCACCACACAGAGATATAGACCAATGGAACAGAACAGAAGCCTCAGAAGTCATGCCACACATCTATAACCATCTGATCTTCAACAAACAAGACAAAAACAAGCAATGGGGAATGGAATCCCTGTTTAATAAATGGTGTTGGGAAAACTGGCTAGCCTTGTGCTGAAAGCTGAAACTGGACCCCTTCCTAACACATTATACAAAAATTAACTCAGGCTAGATTAAAGATTTAAACATAAGACCTAACATGATAAAAACCCTAGAAGAAAGCCTAGGCAATACCATTCAGGACATAGGCATAGGCAAGGACTTCATGATTAAACACCAAAAGCAATGGCAACAAAAGCCAAAATAGACAAATGGGATCTAATTAAATTTAAGAGCTTCTGCACAATCAGTAGAGTGAACTGGCAACCAAGAGAATGGGAAAAAAATTGTCAAGCTACCCACCTGACAAAGGGCTAACATCCAGAATCCACAAAGAACTAAAACAAATATACAAGAAAAAAAAAACAACCCCATCAAAAAATGGGCAAAAGATATGAACAGACACTTTTCAAAAGAAGACATCTATGTGGCCAACAAACATATGAAAAAATGCTCATCATCACTGGTCATTAGAGAAATGCAAAACAAAACCGCATTGAGATACCATCTCATGCCAGTTAGAATGGCGATCATTAAAAAATCAGGAGACAACAGATGCTGGAGAGGATGTGGCAAAATGGAAACACTTTTACACTGTTGGTGGAGTGTAAATTAGTTCAACCATTGTGGAAGACAGTGTGGTGATTCTTCAAGGATCTAGAAATAGAAATACCATTTACCCAGCAAACCCATTACTGGTATATACTCAAAGGATTATAAATCAATCTATTGTAAAGACACATACATACGTATGTTCATTGCGGCACTGTTTACAATAGCAAAGACTTCGAACCAACCCAAATGCCCATCAAAGATAGACTGGATAAAGAAAATGTGGTATATATACACCATGGAATACTACTATTCAGCCATAAAAAAGGATAAGTTCATGTCCTTTGCAAGACATGGATGCATCTGGAAACCATCATTCTCATCAAACTGACACAAGAACAGAAAACCAAACACCACATATTCTCACTCATAAGTAGGTGTTGAGCAATGAGAACACATGGACACAGGGAGGGAAACATTACACACTGGGGTCTGTTGAGGGGTGGAGGGCTAAGAAAGGGATAACAGGAGGTGAGAAGTTTGGGAAGGGATAACATTAGGAGAAATACCTAATGTAAGTGACTGGGGGATGGAGGCAGCAAACCACCATGGCATATGTATACCTATGTAACAATCCTGCAAGGTCTACACATGCACCCCAGAACTTAAAGTAAAATATTTTTTAAAAAGAGTCCAGATGAGAAATGATGGTAGCCTTGTCATAAAAAATTATACTAACTGATCAAGGCCACGGCGATTTCTCAGCCTCTAAATATATTTAAAATGTTTAAGTCCATTTTTGCTTCTAATTGGAAACTTTGCATATATCTCTTTATATTCTCTTCACATTTGTTCATCATTGGAGTTTATAGTCCCTCAGATCTGTATTGTTACTTTCTGAATAATATAAAACAGCTGTCTTTTACAGATGAGGAATAGGGAAACCTGGAAAGATTAGGAAACTTACTAAAGATCACTCAGGTAATTAGCATTAGCACCAGATTAAAATCCACACCTCTCTCCCAGGCATACTGTCTTTCCCGCTATGGCATAATAATTCCATATTCTTAATTAGCATTCATGCTGGCAGGAGAAAATAAGATTTAGAATATATTTCCTCTAACTGCATCACATAGTTGTTAAAGGCATATTTGATTATATTAAGTGATAATTATTTTTAAAAGAGTTGAATTTTAATTATTTTGATAGATGGTTCGTATTTTCATTTGTTTCATTTACATATATTTTTATTTAATTTTATTTTCTACCAGTTTTATTTACAAAATTTTCTGCAAACCAGTTTTATCCCATCCTCCCATGAAATTTCGGGTGGTAACATTAATTTTCCATGCCTTTTTAGTCATAAAATGTTCTCTTTCAAAAATTTAGACAATTCAGCTCTAGAAAAAAAAAATTCTAAATTCTTACAACTTTGCACTTCTTTTCTTCATTAATTTTCTTTTGCCTAAAACCTGGAAGCCTGCAGTGTGAAGGAGTATGTCTTTAGATTCTGTTCATAATCTGCCACTCACCACAGTCAAGCCAATGGGATGAGTGAAGTAGATGGTCAAAGCTGACTCTCTTATGTGACCATCTTGAGAAAATTCTGCTGGAAAATTCCAGTTTTGTGCTTCTTCCAATTAGTTATTTTCAACTTCTTCCTCATTTCTTAGATCACGTCATGCCACCAGGAAGCCATTTGGGCATTTGAGACAGCACTTTGTAAACGCTTCTAGCACAGTTTCTTTCTTAATGACCCACATCCAGGCAATGAAATATGCACCTCTGACCCCTAGGCACTAATTATGGGGCTACCTCCTGGTGCAGCCCAGGTTGTGACTCTGCTCTCCTGTCTCAGGTCACCTAGCCACAAACTCTCCCATCATTCTCATGCTCCCCAGATTACAGCAAACATGAATTGATCTTTGAATTATCCCCTCAATGTCCCCTGCACTAAGGTAACCCTACTCACTCTAAAGCACAACTCCTTCCAATCTCCCCAATTAAATCACTTACTATAGTTGGAACTGGACATCTATAGTGCTGGAAAGACATATTTTTTTAAAACTTTTAACTATGAGCTGTACAGGGATGGTCTAGTGACTCACTTTAAAATTTGTAAGTACTGGCACCCGTATATTGCTCTTGATCTTGGAATTTCAGCTCAGTTTATGAATCTCATTCTAAAATCCTATTGTGTAATATAATTATATTAGCTGACAATTCTAGGGTGATTCTTATATGTCAGGCACTCTGCTAAGCATGCTCTAAGTGCATTACCTCATTTATTATTTATTTCAAATTTATTTTTTTTAACGGCCTTACTATAAATCTCACTTTACCAGTTGAGAAATCAACGTCGTGAAGAGGTAAAGAAACTCCAGGCAGCAAAGCCAGTGAGAGGCAAGACCACTTGAATTTAACTCCAGCCAACTGGGGCTTAAAGCCCAAGTACCTAACCACGATGCCTAAGGCCTCTCTGATCATGTGAATGAAAAATAATAGGAAAGTTTAAGAATAAGGAAAATTTATAAGGATAAGATTTGACATTTTGGAGGGATCCTGCACTCTCTTGGTTTCCCACTGACGGATTCTAATAAGCAACTATAAAAAAATTAGCACAGCAAGACTTAAAAGTTAACATGACTTTATACGGAATTTTTCCTGACACAAAGCCAAAAAGGAATTAGCTTCATATTTATTTAGAATTGTAAAAATAAAATACTGTAAAACTTGATTTTAAATTCAACTGATTTTATAAAGAGTTTCATATTACTATCCAAATTCCCACAGTGTGAAATGAATAAATACCAAGTCAGAATCACCCACATTTCTATTGATAAATAAAATATTTAAACTGGCACTTCTTAATGCTATTACCCTTGAGTTCTAGAGTATTTCAGACCTAATCAGCTCAACTGGACCAAGGTAATGAACAAATCTTATGACAAAAGGCTATGGACATTTTTATTTGGTCAGCAATTTCTAAATTAAAGCCTGCTGGGAAGCTAAACTACATGTCTTATTTACTTCGGCTTTGAAGGCTGCCCAAGCAGACAGCTCTAACTTTTGATAAGCATATATTTTCCCCTAGGAATTTTCCAGTTTTATCCAAATTGTACCAGAAAAAGCAGTTACTGTGTTAAGTTACATAGGCCAAAGAGCAAAATTACAGCTATGACTCTAATTTTGTATGACTGTAATGACTGAACCTCAATGTTTAAACTAGATTACTAACCTTAGAAAATTTTATAAGAAATATAAGCATAGGCCCCGGTGCAGTGACTCACACCTGTAATCTCAGACCTTTGGGAGGCCAAGGTGGGTGGATAATGAGGTCAAGAGATTGAGACCATTCTGGCCAACATGGTGAAATCCTGTCTCTACTAAAAATACAAAACTTAGTGGGCATCATGGCAGGTGCCTGTAGTTCCAGCTACTCCAGAGGCTGAGGCAGGAGAATCGCTGGAACCCAGGAGGTGGAGGATGTAGTGAGTTGAGATCGTGCCACTGCACTTCACCCTGGCAACATAGCAAGACCCTGTCAAAAATAAAAAATAAAAAAAATAAAAAAATAAAAAAAAGAAAGAAAAAGAAAGGAAGAGGAAAGAAAAGTAAACACTATTCAGATAACCTAAGAATAAGGAAAATGAGTAAACTCTAGCCTGGAATGAAATACATCTTGTTTTTTAAGCATATAAACATGACACATTTACCCTATCTCAAAGGATTCCAGAACACTCTGAATTATTTAGCATTTTGTAGCATAATAAAGCATGTAATCAAATTTTCAAATAACCTTTTAAAATATGAAGATTTTTTTTTTAATAGATGGAGTCTCATTCTGTAACCCAGGCCAGAGTGCAGTGGTAAGACGTCGGCTCACTGCAACCTCCATCTCCTGGGTTCAAGCACTATTCTTGCTTCTATCTCTTGAATAGCTGAGATTACAGATGCATGCCAGTATACCCAGCTAATTTCTGTATCATTAGTAGAGACAGGGTTTCACCATGTTGGCCAAGCTGGTCTCAAACTCCAGATCTCAAGTGATCCACCTGCCTCAACCTTCCAAATAGCTGGGATTACAGTAAATACTTTTATAACAATTGATTTGGTAACTAATGGTTTCACAAATCTTTATATCAACATATTCTCTTTCATTCTTAGACTTGAATTTGACCAAATTATTATTAAAGTAGAAACATTAAAAATAATTAAAAACTTAATCTAGGGTTGTTATCACATTTCAAATTTTAATATACATTCATATAATTTCACTAAGTAAAACAAGCATATTAAAATTAATAACAAAATCTGATTTGTAAGATAAATTTAATGAAATATATATCTAAATAAGACTGTCTACATATACCCATGTAAACAATAAATCATTTTGAAAATTTTTTTTAATTTCAAGCCTATGTAGAAAGAATGAACACATTTTCTGTAGCTAACAGTACTCCAAGTGACTATTCCTTGCTATGTCCAACAAAACTGTGAATGTTATCAAACAGGTCTCAACAATTTTTTCCATCTTCTTAACACTGGCTTTTGGAAAAATGACTATCTAATAAGCTACTGATAATGTGTACTGAATAAATTAACATGATCTTTTCTACTCTACCTACCCCTAGATTACCTGCCCAAATTGTAAGTGACCTGCAAAAACTTTATTGCATATCTTTAGAGGGGAAACTGAATTTTGGCTTTCTATAAAATTGCACCATTCCAAAGTGTGCAAAAA